>NC_138826.1:52083131-53517172 GCF_965183815.1 Platalea leucorodia | reverse complement strand
TTCTCATGACCCCAGGTTCACTGAAAATATGGTTAGGAAAAAAAAAGAAAAAGTTATTTAAAAGCAGATTAATTGAAAAGCAAACCAAACTCAATGAATGGTTTAGAACCATCTTCATGGACAGGACACGTATTTTCCATAGGTAAAGCCATGCTGAACATGATAATGCTTCAAATGTTGGTAGGTTGCACTGTGTTAAAAGGGTGACTATGATATTAGTTCATATGAGACCCAGCGTGCTGCATGTCTACCGGATAAACCCCAGGATTTGGAGCATAAGAGACGTTGGTGAAGGATGTATCTGGTTATAGAAGGAAATGAAAGACCCTGGTGTATACAGGGAATATGGCATTGTGGACTACTATAAATAACGTATTTGGAAAGTTTGTGGACAGCATCCTCTGATGTCTGGCGCTATAGCATATTAGGGACATTTAACTTAACCCACACTTCTGCAACCCACTCCTGTGTTGAAATTTTCCAGCTAGTCTTGCCACGGCAGTAAACTAAGCCCAAACCCTGGGTCACAGCGTTGTCCTCCTGCCGGGATGTGCAGAGGGGACCATGGAAGGCCACTGGCCTCTCTCTGCAGCCTGATCCTGCAGGCTCAGTCGCAAGGCAAGCAAGGGTTTGGGAAGTATCGTGAATCTTTTTCCTCCAGGAAATCCTGCTAAAGGGGGTCATGACTCAGGTAGTATGGGCAAAATGCCTCAATTTTCCCCATTTCCTTTCACTGCACAGGCTGGTGGAAGAATCTTGGTGTGCCGGCCAATTGCTCACTATTGCCAAAACCGCCGCTCTCCACAAAGAGCTTCATTGAATGGCGAAGGTGGAAAGCCCAGGTGTTACAAAATTGTCAACTAACACAGTGGGTAGCATGTGTTCCTGAACAGAGGATCTAGTGAGCTTCTCAGGGTCACCCAGTGTTACAGACAGTCTTTTAGGAGTTCAGGCTCTGAGGTCTTCCCTGTCACCATCAGATACTGCACCAATCATAAAAAAACAGAGTCACTGAGCATGCAGTGCTTTTGCTGATGTTAACAGAAGGCTTACATGTACCAGGACTGTACAAATAGGTCCTTAAGTTTGTTTCTAGAAAGTATATGTTAATAGCTTCTCGGTTTGTGTTCGATGTCCTTAGAGTTAACTTTGTGCAATCTTCTTCTCCAGGTCTTTCACCTCCGCTTTCCTCTTCTCCATTGAAGTTCAGGTGACCATTGGTTTTGGGGGCAGGATGATGACAGAGGAATGTCCCTTAGCCATCACGGTTTTGATCCTGCAGAACATTGTGGGTCTGATCATCAACGCCGTCATGCTGGGCTGCATATTCATGAAAACCGCACAAGCTCACAGGCGGGCTGAGACCTTGATTTTCAGCCGGCAGGCGGTCATTGCAGTTCGAAATGGCAAACTTTGCTTCATGTTTCGAGTGGGAGACCTGAGGAAGAGCATGATCATTAGCGCTTCGGTGAGAATCCAGGTTGTGAGGAAGACTATGACCCCTGAAGGAGAAGTCATACCCATTCACCAAGTAGATATCCCCGTGGATAACCCCATTGAAAGCAACAATATTTTCCTCGTGGCTCCCTTAATTATTTGTCATGTCATAGACAAGCGGAGTCCTCTTTACGATATCTCTGCTGCTGACCTGGTGCTCCAGGACCTGGAGCTCATCGTGATACTTGAAGGAGTCGTAGAGACGACTGGCATCACGACACAGGCGAGAACCTCCTACATAGCAGAGGAGATCCTGTGGGGTCACCGCTTTGTGCCCATCGTCACCGAAGAGGAAGGCGTGTACGCAGTCGACTACTCCAAGTTTGGCAACACCGTCAAAGTGGCAGCGCCACGTTGCAGCGCTCGAGAGCTCGACGAGAAGCCGTCCATTCTCATCCAGACCCTGCAGAAGAGTGAGCTGTCCCACCAAAACTCCCTGCGGAAACGCAACTCCATGAGGAGAAATAACTCCATTCGGAGGAGCAACTCCATGCGGAGAACGAATCCCTCCCTCATCGTGCCTAAAGTGCAGTTTATCACGCCTGAAGGGAGCCAGAGTGCCTCAGAAACGTGATACACAGCTCTGTGCAAGGTCGGTGGGCTTCAGGAGGAGGAGGCACCTGCGGTGTTTTGTTTAAATTTTCTTTTACTTAAGAAAATGAGAACACGATGCAGAAAAGAACCGTGCAAGAACTATTTATTCTATTACTTACTGAAAGCATCACCTAATGGCATTAGGAAACACTTTAGCACTTAGTGTATGAATTAATTAAAAATGGCATGTACACTAAAGAAAACACAATTCACTCATGTAATATAATGTGTATTTATACTTGTTTTAATGGCATGTTAATTTTTTTAATCTTATTTTTCCTATCCAGGGTCTCTTTCTTACGTTTTTCTGTTGGCTGTCGCAAAATGTGTTTTTTTTCTATGTAAGTGGGTTACGCACCTGCAGGCAGAAGTGAGTGCTTTTTCAAAACTGCTGCATACAACAACTCCCACAGATTTTGTGCAGGATATTTGTATATTGATCTTTTTGGGGTGAATTCCTTGTTCTCCTGAAAGGAGCAGCTAAATTCCTCAATGATTTCACTGGAGAAGAGCCAGGATTTTACCTTCAGTTTTTCAGATCTTTTCTTTCCATTGGTTTATGGCAAAGGCATTTTGAGAGCAAATTCAGGTCAGCTGTAGTGACCTGACCATCCCACAGGAAAACTGGTGCCACTCAGCACAGCACTAGCAGAAGAACCAGCAAAACGGCACAGCCTCTTGCAGAGCACTGCTCTTCTTCTCAGGGTGAGATATTCCACTGCGGGACAGCGTGCGTCTGTAATGTAGCTGTAGCCCAAGCTGAGAAACTCAAGTCCTCCCAGCTGCCACTTGAGCATCCATTTTACTGAAATTATTCGAACTGAAAAAAGCACATGCTTCTTTAACATCCTCTTCATATTGGTGGAAGACCAAATCCTATTTTGTTTTCTCTTATAGATTCATACACTGAAGGCAACAAGTGTACTTCCTTCACTTACAGTCTTTTTTGTAGGATTAAGTCTGTTCACTTCAGCAGAAGGTTACTTTTTGCCAGTGGGAATTCACGAATGGGAATGAGAGGGAGCCATGTCAATAATATTAAAGATAGTATTTTCAAAACTATCTGAATAATTTTCAGGGGGACTTGGGTGCTGCTGCTGAATTACTGCTTTTCAGCAGTGTTTCACCTATGTTTTTATATAACATGGCATTGAGGGTAAGCAGCTTTTCTCATAAAATTCAAATGGGCATTTGTTATCTAGAGCCTTCCCAAAAATGTCATCACAAGTTTTTCTACAAGAATAAATAAATGTTTGACAACTATTTGTATCACATTTGATAATGCTAAATTGACGCACATTTTTTTTCCTCTGTGAATAAGAAGTATAATTACGGACGAATTCCAGTTCATATTTCTTACAGGAGTTGCCTTATTATGTCTCTGGCTCAAGAGAAGTACTATCCTTGTGCTGATCTCTGAGCCACTCAACCACTTAAATACTTTTATAATTTTAAATATTTGCTTGTTCCTATCAGGTAAAATAGTCAAAAGCAATGCTGGATTCTCATTCTCTTCAGGAGTCAGTTCATCAGCGCTTGTTTGGATGGTTTGCAGGCTTCGTGTGGTGTTGGGTGGTGGCACAGAGGGGCATTGCTCTGGAGTGTAGGCTCCCTACGTTTGGAGCAGGTGCTCTCCAGAAAATAAACACAGACAAAATACTTCATCCGTAGCAGTAGTGGAAACTGAAGTTTCTCCTAAAAGCATTCATTCCCTGGCCTGCCCATTAATGTTCTGGGAGGATGGATGGTGAACATCTGGAGACATTAATCTGTCCATTGTGTGTCGAAACGATGAACACCTGTAGCTTCCAAGAAGAGTCAGAGTGAAGCATATACAATTTGTCTCTGGCCTCCATTTCCAGGGCTGTGAATTTCTTGAGGCTGTCTGTTTGATAAATGGTTAAGTCAGATGCTGTACAAAAGCAAATTTTCTATGAAATAAAAAAGTGACAATAATGATTACTTCTTTCCCTTTTTTCCTTTGTATTCTCCATTCATTCTTCTATACTTAGTCCTTCTTGTATCCCAGCCTTTTCCATAGTCCTTTTGAGTAATAATTTTTATATTATCTCAATACTCTCAGTATTTCAGCTGAGATTTTTTCTACCCACAACCATTTTCTCATTTTCTCCTTAAGTACATTCTTCCTTCCAATTTTTATTTCGCCTCCATGTCTCTCTCTGCTTTATACCTAATGTACTCTCTTTCCCATAAGGCTATTACAGGGATATTGGTATTTTGAGGTAACACTAAGGCACCTCAGTCATATGCAAGGATGCTGAACAGAAACACCCGGCAGACTCTTGTGTCATGAAAGTCATGTTCATATGTGCTCCTTGCAGAAAATCCCTTGGTGCAAAGCCTCTTTCTTGAGCAAGTTTTGCAGTCCTGGAAGAAGCCGGCAGCAGAAGGAGTCAGGGTAAGCCACCCGGCCGGCCGTGGAGAGAGGTGGGGATCTTTTGGGGCCAGGAGCTGCGTTCCTCACTGAAGGATAGGTTTCAGACCCAGCTTTGCAGCATTGTGCCTGCCAAGAGGGGATGAGCTGGTAGCACCATAGTTCAATATGTTTAATTATTTAGTCTTCCTGGCAACCTTATCAGGTGAAGAGGGCTTTATTTTAAATTTGAAGTTTTCTGTGTTTAAAGTACACTGTCAAGTTAAGAATGACAGTTGAGATTTCTACCAAATATTGCTGACAGTTCATGCTGGCATTTACCTGTCCATCTCTCTCATTGGTAATAATTTGGGAAATCAGATGCAATAATGTATAAGCATTATCTGACTGCCATCCCTTCACACTTATTTGTGTCCCTACCATTCCCATCCTGCTGTAATATGGTGTAACTGGAACTGCGTTATTCAGCATCGCTTATTCCGTGCATTTAATACCCATTGGCTCTTTGAACAGCCTACCACGCAGATGTCGCTGTCACTGGTGTAGCCTTCTGTGGGGAGCAAAACTATTTCCTAAGAGTAGAAAACTGATTATAAAGTCCTCCCAGGACAGGTGTAATATCTGGAACTGCATTTTATTTTTTCTTTCTAGCCTTAACTTAAAGAATTTCGCTATTTTAAATAGAAAAATGGAGTGCGACCCTTTGTCCTCTCTTTGGATACCTAGAAGATTCAGAGTTACCGTAGTGGGGATGTAGAGAGCAAACACACACAGACAGCACTTACAGGGGATAATGCTTAATGCTCCAGGGTCGAAGCCAACCTCTGAGTAATAGCATTTGGAGGAAATTTTTCCTGTTGGCAGGTTATCACGTAGCTGTCAACTTCAGGATTTCTTGCGTTCTCTTTCGAAACATCTGCTGCAAGCCAGGGACAGAGGCAGGACCCCAGCGCGGGCACACCCTGAGTCGAGCGGGTAAATCAGGTCTCTGCAGGAGGGCTGGCAGACCGCAAACACGAGGGCTCTTCCTTTCCTCCCACCCAGAGCGATGCCATCAAACCTCGCAGCGAAGCCAGCCACTGGAGACCCCCAGCTGCAGCCAAGCCTTGCCAGCATGTACAATGTACGGTCATTGAGTGCTGCCCACAGAGCCCGAAAAGTTTCACTCCAGGAGGAGTCCTCAGCACCCGCGGCATGGAGGAGAGCACTGCCGAATCAGACAGGGCTCAATGTGGGGTTTAGGGCTGCAAGCTGGAGGGGGTAACCTGGCTGAAAGGGGCTGCTGCGGTGATCTGCACCGCAGGCAAGGCAGCGGGGTTGCCGTTCAAGCCTAGGCTGGACCAGGGCTGCTGAAGATACAAGCAGGATAGGCACCTAAGCACTAAAAGCTAATGGAAGTGGGATTGTGACTCAGCAAGCAATAACTGGGTGTATTTTGGGTGCCCTGGGGCACCCTGTCTGGCCCCCACAGCTGCGCAGACAGCCGCTCGTCTCCCGTCAGGGCCATGGCCACTCCTGCCTGCTCAAAGCACCCCTCTTGGGCAACCCAGCTGCTCCCTGCTCTGCGTACCAACGCCCCTAAAGCCTGCTGCAAGCCATGCTTGGAACCCCTCCGTAACACTTGGCATCACTGTGGCCTTGTAAAGTGATCCCCCTCCTGAGTATTGCTTCATGGGCGTGTGTTGCACCACAGCAGTTTGCCCTTGCAAATACAGCTGCTTGACTCCATCCACAGAAGGGTTAACCCAAGCTTTCTGGGATACTCAAGACATTGTACAGCAAGAGATCAAGAAGTATATTCAGATTTAGTTAATACCTCATGCATGCAATTGGCCTTTACCCTAACGCCATGTCTTTCTGTAGGCCATCAGGTCATTTCAGAGGCACAGGACTCGACTTACCTCACAGCCATCTTGAACGTATTTTACCAAGGCATGCGCCTTTATCTATATTGCATAAAGGTCAGGCAAGGAATTATGCTTTTGCTTTTCCATCTGGAAAGTGGTATGCACACACTATTCTTGCTGACTGGAAAAACATGGCTAATTCGGCATATCTTTTCTTCCTTCACAAACTAGGATTGAGGACATTTTGTGAAACCAGTTTCCAAGCTCTCCAGTGATTATTATTAGCAAATGCTTGTTGCTGCAAGCTGAAAAAGTAGTTAGTCCAAGACCAGAAAGGAACTTTGACTGGAGAAAAAAAACATTAGATATTATATGATGAAAGGAAGAAAGCTTTCATTATTTTTGACAAATTATACTCTCTGTGAAGCCTGATATTTTCAAAACACTGGTGGGGGTTTGGAAGGCACCATCAAGCAATAAATCATGTCCTGCTAGACTCTGATTTTGTGCTGTGCTACTATTAGCAACAGGGTTTTGTAGCCCCAGCAAGGCATCCTACAAGTGTGCGTCAGCCTGGTCTCCAGATGCTTGCAGTCACCAAATGATACTGGGGATTTGTGGTGAGCTGGGTGGTGGCTGACTCCAGGAGCTGTGGTCACCAGACTCCATGGGGAATGATGCTGGGGCTCGTGGATGCGGGGCTGGGGCTGGAGGCAGCAGGGACCCTGGTGTCAGTGCCCGGGTGACTTGTCCCCAGGAGCAGACTGGGAAGCGGTGTGGCTCCGCAGGTGCTTTGGACACTGACCTTCGCAGGAAGGTATCGTTCTTCACGTCAAGCTGATGGGGGACACTCTTGCTGTGTGTGACGGATGGAAGTTGAATACAAAATGATGGAGTAAATTCCCACTTCTCTAAACCTGATTTCCTGGTCTGGGTTTCTTGCATAGCCAGGTGAGAGTTAACTTTTTCTCCCCCAAATGCTTATGTTAAAATACATTTTCCATATATGTGTGTTTACATCACATCCAGAGTAATCTAAGCTGATAGGCAAGAATTTCTAATACCCCTAGCATATTAATAATGCTCCTCGGCCCTATCTCTCTGAATTATGTTTCCTACTTCCCCTTAAGAATTCTTTGAACTTGAAAAAAAAATGATTTCTCATGTGATAACTGGACAGTAAAGATAAAATATGTTCCCACATTCCCTTATTAGACAGTGTAGGGAGACTTAGCCCACACAGATGAGATCAGTGCTGTCCAAGAGAAACAGCCACTGAAACTGAGGCACTCACAGTCAGGAAACATCACCAAGGCGCTTGAATTAAAAGAAATATTTAAAACTATTAAGTATTCAGTAGGTTTCTGGCTGAGGACTCTCCTTTCAGGCCACTGATGAGTTACCAGTTAACAGTGAAGGGAATATGCTAGGACCATCAAGACATACTACAACGTAAGAAAGACAAAACCCATGCATTCAAGGAAAACATTGTCTGTACTTTAGCTATTGCTACCAATGATTTTAACACTTAGGTTGTTAAAAATTCGAAGAGGCAAACAAAAAAGTGATGGATTCTCTCTTCACCTTTAACAAAGGTTTAACACCTTTGTTTTTTCCTTCTACTCCAAAAAAGAGTTGATCCAACTGAAGATATTCCTTCTACCCACAAACATGCTGTAGTTTTCTGGAGGATACATGTTAGTCTCAACACATTTTTCTGGGCTCAATGCAGGAGTAGCTGTGCATGATGTCATGGCCTGTGCTACTCAGGAGGTCAGATGGGATGATCTAATGGTCCCTTCTGAACTCCAAATTTATGAATAGGGAGGGTTAATGAGTTTTGGTCAAGAGAAAGGCTTCCTCTGATTCAAAAGTCTTAAATCAAGCTCCCACTGAGGAAACAAACAAACATGGGGAAAAAAAAATAAGAGGGCTAGGCATCTGCAAATTGTTGATTTATTTTGACAAATGCATTTCAGTGCTAATTACGGATCCTTCAAACTGTACTGACAAATGCGCCTGGGGGTAATTTGTAAAACTTAGGGTGTCTTGTCATTACAGGAATTGACTTTGCTTCCTACTGTTGTTAAATTTTGTCTTAGTAGCAAGGGTGAGACAGCCAGCTTCTGTGTGGGCCAAAGTGAAATTATATTTCTTGGTTTTATGATCTGAGGCCTACTGCAAAGATCATTAAATTGAGGAATGGCACTGGAGTGACTGCAAAGGGCTGTCGTGGTTTGGGGCTCAGTGCCTTCTTCACCCAGGGAACATCACTGCTCTCCTCAAGCGCTATTTTTGTAACCACAATAGCCACAAAAATTAATTACATCCTTCCATGGCCCAGCCTCGTTATCCTTCAGGGTGTATATTTTGATGTTAGGTCTTTGATTCTGAGTGATCCGGGTTGGTCTCTCAAAAAGGGGTTGCTTCTGCTGACTGCCACAGTTTTCAGATCCAGTCAAGGCCAGGACATAAAGCAAAACTGAAGGGCTGCAACACCCAGTAAAAGAAACTCTGCTGAGTTTGGGCAACAGCAAGTGATAATTGTTAGCCCCTTGGGTGGTCAGCTTTGCATCTCACAGCATTTCAAAAATATATCAAATAATAGAAGATGTGCTATGCTCAGCCTTAGCTACTGTTTTAAATTATGCTTTAAGCAGATACTATTCCTGGCTGGTTAGATTAAATTGTTTGTGATGTGCTATTTTTTTCCATATATGAAATCTCACCATATTCTCTAAATCTTTTGTGTTAAATTAACAGAGTAATAAGATTTCTGAACTGAAGCTCTCCTTGTAGTCATCCCCTTTGTACTGTCTATACATCAATATGAAAAATGGAATACAAGTCTGAATGTCCATCTTGAAATATTTAATTTAACCTAGTTTGAAAGAGATGAGTATCCTTCAGTTTATATTGGTATTAAGTATGTCATTATCAGTCATGGGTTTTTTCCCTTCAGGGACAATCTGTTCAAATATCAATTCAGATATTCTGGTTAAATACGAAATGTAACAGGCAATGAGCAAAGAATAAGTTTACAATTTGATCAACTGCTTGAATACAACAGAATTGCTTATGATATAGCATCATGTTTCTGAGAAGGTTTATAGCAAACTGTGTGACTGAGGCCAAGTTTTTCAGCATGGCCTTTTTCAGGCATTAAAAAAAAAGCCTTCCACAATCCAGTTTATTATGGTACATCTTGAGGAATGATTCCAAGAAAACATATAGCTGGGCACAACTACATTTACTACTGAGGTCCAGCTCAGTACTACACTTTAGCTTGTGCTCGATTTTGAAGGACAGCTGTCCCATCACTGAGCATGTAAAGCTATGTCCAATATTAAAACTTTATTTATTTTTTGCTTGAATAACAAAGTTTTGTCAGTTTCACTGAGGTCAAACAATCCCTGCAAAAGCATTAACATGGAGTAAGAGGCTGCCATCCTTCCCTTAGAGGCGCGGGCGTGAAGACATTGACTCAACTGCATGTCGTGTATCTACACCCTCACTGTCTGTAGGCCAGGGTTAACTCGCACAGGACTTCAAGTTAATGCTCGAGTGCTTTGTTCAGTCACAGCTGAAGTTATGAACACCAGGATGACAGAGAAAACCTATGTATGTCACCCATATGACACTCAGAGAATTAAACCAGTAGTAGTAAGATGACCACGTAAGGCCACAAAGCAGCTGCCACCGGTGGAGCCACATGACCCTTACTTGTGCCCCTTCTGTCAATGAAGGCTCCAGGCAAAATGGGCCATCTTCTGGGGTTTTTCTTTCCTTGCTTCAGTCCTAACAAATGTTTCACCCCTGTTTAATTAAACTTGGAAACAGTGCAACCCAAATCATACACAAACCTCTGAAACATTTAATCACAATAGTTTAAAGCCTCTTATGTTTATAAGTAATGGAAAATCCTATGTTTAAAATGCAAGGGGGTATGCTGTACATTGCTTTCAGGGGGAGCTGGAGGAGGTCCCAGGCTAATGTACTTCAGTCATATAAATTACCAGAGTAAAGGCACAAAACCAGAGAAATGAGAAGTTAAGATGACTAAAATAAAGATTTCCTGACTATGCACTGAATGGTCAGTGGAACAGTCTTCAAAGCAGAGGTTGCAGAAACTTTACTGATGGAGATGTTTAAAGTGAGACCATACACAGATGTGTACAAGTGTAATAATTTAGCATGGAAACATGTAGACTAAGTCAACCGTATCTGTCTCATTTCAAATGTCAACATCTGAACACTCACTCACTGAGAGGCTGCTAGTGATGCCCACAAAACAGAAACATCATCTTGAGTAGGTAGCCATGCCTTGCACAGTGCTTGCAATTCACTGCAAATCACACAGCTAGCAGCTGGTGGTAACTCCTTACGTCTTTCCAACATAATACATCTGTGTATATTAATGCATTCTTTCCTACTCTACTTCAAGCACAGGAGTATTAATTCATCAGTAAATGAATCCTTAAACTTAAATTCTCCTTGTGTACATTATCAAATCAAAGGAGAAAAGCTTGTTTAACTTGGTATTTATATAAATGCATGTATATATATATATAACTTTCTATAAAGAGGTAAGTGTTTGCACTGTCAGATTTGATAGTAGGGATTCTCCAGGTTATTGTTACTTTGGTTTACCAGCCAGAAGATTCCATTTAAAGCTTAGTCTCTGGCCACACACAAATTATATATATCTCTATATGTCACAAATCCTTGTGTCTCAGAAACCCCTTCATGTCCTTTAGAGAGGAAAAGACCATCACTGCGATGGACTTCTCTCCCATCCAGGGCCTCCACTAACTGCATTGAGCTTTCAGCAAAGCTACCAGCTCCATCTGTTCTGGCAGACATTAAGGAAGGTCCGACACAGCAGAAGATGCACTTTTTGTTTGGGAGAACAGGCTGTGCAGGGGGAATTTTCATCCTTATTAGGGCAACCAGCAGTCAATAATGTGACATGATGTCACAGGAGAAGCACTGGGTTTGAGACTGGTTTTTGTTTGTAACTCTGCAATGCGTTGGTTTAGATTTCTGTCAAGTGTCTCAGAGAGTTTCACATGACCACTTTCCTCTTTGAAGTTTTCAACTTGACTTACGTATGTAGGCAGTGATGGAGAAAGGCTGGTACATGCCAGTGTGCCATTTGGACAGAAAATGGGGCACGATAGTTACAAAGTGAAACTTATTTTTCTTCCCCCATTAGGGTTTCCAGGAATTTCATATGAGTACTTCAGAAATGTCATTTGGAGTATTACACAGGGGAAATAAACCGTAACGGACAAATGTGTGCACGTACAAGTGTGCGTGTGCAAATACATATGCAAAGATCATTCATGTTCTGTTCCTGAACTTTTTTGTGAAAAAGGAAGGGTTGTTTTAGTAGAAACAGATTTCAGACCTCCCTTTGAAAAACTTGCCCATAGTAATTTGGTGCATGAAATCATCAAGAGGCTGTGGCAGTTCAGTTCAGTAAAATTGCCATACCTATGGACCCATCTGCCCAACAGCATCCGTCATGGCACACACAAAAAAGAGGGCACAAATGTACCTTCCAAGGGGCGAAATATTTATTAGCAAAGACACAGCAGGCTTACCAAATGGTTTCATTCAGAGATCTGAGCTTTTAAAGGCTAACACCTACTCTCAGTACCCACTCATGGCCCCAGGGAGCTCCACAAGCGCTCACAGGCACAGATGATGCCGTATGGGGAGCTGCACACACCGCGCGGGACATGCGCTTTCAGTCATGGAAAGCGGTAGCAACCACACAGCTACGTGCCTCCCCATTCGCATCAGGCAGGGACTGGCTTCCAGCTGGGTCGCATGCCGTGGCCGTGCGAACTTCACAGCAACAGCGAGGATCAGCGCCGGATCTTCTTGCTCTCAAAAGCACATGTGCCTAACGTCCCCCTGGGGAAGGCTTGCTCGGAGCTGCCAGAGCACAGTGCAAAGGACCGTGAAAGAGAAACCAGATTCCTGATTCCCTTCCATGGCTTTTGCTTTTCCTCTTGCTAAACAATTGATTATTGCGTGTAAGGGTCTTGCACGCATTCTGAAATGGAATAGTCCCTTGTGCCCTCTGACTAAGCATTAACAACTTGGATTCTCTGTAACAAATAGTGGATAGTGAACACTGAAACAGTTCCTACGGTGTCAGCTGTGCCACTATGGTGAATCAGCTCAACAAAGGGCTGCTGGGCAAAAGAAAGAAAAACCAGGAATGCTAGGATAACCCATCCTCAGCACACGTGGAGTATTGTAAAGAGACAGTGACAGGGCAAGAAGGAGATCGGTGATACCAGAGACCAAACTACTGCAGCAGACGTGAAGGAACACATCATCCCAGGGAGAAGACAGCTCCTCCAGGGAACCAGGCTAATGTGGGAATGCACTGAAGAAGTCAAGGGATGGATGGCTGCTAAGGAAAGCAGAAGTGAATGTCAGCTGTTCACAGTTTTAAAAACATTTCTTACTATTCTTTTTGGTAAAGTAAATGCGATTTTGGTTTATTTCAGATCAAAGACTTCTGAAAGGGAGATCCGCAAGTACTGGATTCCAGCTGCTGTGCTGGGTAGGACATGATAAAACACAGGTACCTAATCAAGTGTGAACTATAGAGTATCATCTGCCAATATGAATAAATGTGAACATAATTAGAACACTGAGGATGTTGATACCCACTGAGATAGACAGAAACACTTGAGCACCTCTGAAATCCTAAACAGTTCAGCAATCTCTGTACACTTGCTTTAAGTCCCCTCCAAATTAGGAAGATTCTCAAGGAAACCTCTAAAGTTAAATATATGCTTAAGAGTCAAGAGTCCAGGCAGGAAGAGCATTTAAAGTGAGAAGTGGCAGGATCTCCAGAGCATAAAACTGTCTAGCAGGGGAGTTTTCCTACTCCTGAAGCAGCCCTTCCCAGGCAGCGTGGGTGTGTGCCTTCCAGCCCCAGGGAGTTGTTTAACCCTAAACTTACATACAGACACAAGCATCTTTGTTTAGACATTTCAATGCAACCTCTGCTGGAAAAGAAAACGGCAGTAAGGTTCTAGCTGCCATTTCCACATGGCAGAAGTGTATTTTGTTTCATGGGGTTCTGGTAAAAAAAGGAAGACTGTGTAGCAACAGGACCTCAATTAATGAAAAAAAAATACATCAGTAATCAAGTAAGCAAGCAAGATTTGTTTTTCCCTATTTTACACCTCATGGTTCAGTACTCTTTTTGAAAGAATCGTCTCCTTTTTGATAGAGACAGAACTCCAGACCCTGCAGGGTAGACTGGTGCTGTTTGAAACGACAGATGTGAAAACTGTACAATGAAAATAAATTTAGGTACACTGTTTGGATCACCTACATGCATTTATTAGATCTGTCCTTCCTATGAGTCTGCAAAGTGCCTTCCGAATGCTGCGATTGCAAGCAACTCATATCACAAAACAGTATGAAGCAGAAAATAGAGGTTCAGGTTAGCTAAAATTTGTGATTAGTTCTGACATAATCTGAACATAATCTGAATCTTTCTAATCCTAACTGGCACAGTGTGGTCTTCTGTGGAGGACTTCAGGTTTTCCAGATGCAATTCCAACCTATTTTACAAGCATTATTCACACTAACTATGTTGTATTTCCAGAAGATAGAACAAATATGTGTTTTCATTTTATAAACAAAGCAGAGTTTGTTTCTGGTTCAATGATGTAATAAGTACACCGTAGTTACAGCGGGCACAAGTCATCACTGACCCCTTATGCCATGGGTGCTGCCCTGGTTTGCACTCAAGTTTGTTGGCTCTGGCCCCCAAATTGCCTGTGGGAGAATGTATGAAAACAGGGATGGACAACGGCCCAGTACTGAACTGGGATTTCCTGAGCTTGCCATGCTACCTGCCACCAAAACGTAGCCAAAGTAGCCCAGCCCAGCTCAGTCTTGCTCAGAAAAGCACCAGGAAGACAAACCCCTGTATATCCACTGTCATAAACCAGTTTAGCCTTAAGCACAAAGGAAAGAGCCTTACAATTACATAATTACATGTACTACTTAAAGTCAGGGAAAGAAAAATTACTTCTCTCATCTGAGCAAAGGCCCAGTAACCACTTGAGAAACAAAATGTCAAGCAAGAAGCATCTCCAGGGTACTGAGCATTCCCAGAGGAAGCGAGGGACGCATTTTTTCTCAGGAGATTTTCACTGGCAAAAAGCAAGGCCATCACACGGTTTACATAACAAAAAATTGAACAGATCCCAGTAGTAATAGATCAATTGAGCTTTTTTGGGGTGTGATTGTTTTGGTTTGTTTTTTATCTAGTTCATAAACCTGAAATTAAGTATCTACAAACAGTATTTTATATTATTTTCCTGGTGACATGGCTTCCTCTTTGCTGTTTAAACCAGAAGAACCAGGATTGCAATGCAAAATCTCATCAGTATCAAAACCAGACCGCAGTGCACACATCCCCTTCTAACGTACATTGTTGTATTGTATGAAAGGAATTGGAAAACATGATAAAGTTGTAATAACTTAATTCACAGGAGTTGGTTTACTACTGACTTCTCCCCTATAACATGTCCCAGGTTACAGGAAACGGACACTCTGTCTAGTCCTTCGTGCATCAGCCAAAACTGGATTTGTCACAAAAACAGAAAAACATTTAGACACCCGAACTAGATGCCCTATTTTGATATAACCTTTCTTTACTGAGTGCTAAACCCCAACATGCTAAGGAGGATAATTGTTTGTTTTTTCTGTATAATAAAATGAAGTCCTGGAAAATTACTTTTCTTTCCTCAGTCTAGTCCTAAGTTTTGGTTACCGCCACGTACATATGCACACCCCCTCTTTTCCTCTGGCTGCCGTCAGCCCTGTCCTCTCCCACTTCTTGTCCCCATGGGGGCAACTCCGTGTCAGCGCGGAGCTCCTGGTGTGGAGCCGCAGCCTGGCTCAGTTCACCCTTCTTCTGGAGGCAATGTGATCGTGGTGCTACACAGTGACCCAGCACTGGTAGTCTTCTCTGGTGATCAGCCTGGCAAAAAAAAAAAAAATCAGAGATGTTATTGAATTCCAAGAAATATTAGAAATAAAATACTATTGAAAAGCCATAGGCTGTGAGAAGACAGGGGAGGTAAGGTTTAAATTCCATGTCTTATCTCTTTCACTGTTCAGATTTCCAGGGTCAGGGGGTTTTCGGTTTATTTCTCTCTGGGATAGGAATGTCTGATCACTCCCAGAATGCTATTCATTCTTAAGTATTTGTGGCTTCAAATTTGACTGAAGATGGTA
The DNA here is from genome assembly GCF_965183815.1 of Platalea leucorodia. Classification (NCBI taxonomy): domain Eukaryota; kingdom Metazoa; phylum Chordata; class Aves; order Pelecaniformes; family Threskiornithidae; genus Platalea; species Platalea leucorodia. The sequence continues at coordinate 53,501,554 of NC_138826.1, read as the reverse complement.
GACTTTTTTTTTTAATCTAAAGACTTAACCCAGATTTTAATGTCATGATAAGACACTACGGTGAAACTTTTCATACTTTTGTTTCTATCTGAAATCAAGGAATCACAGAAGTTGAGAGAGAGATACTTTACATTTGTCTTTCTCTTAATGGCATCTTTCATTGGATTCATGCCAAATCTTGCTGGAAATATGTTTATAACACCAACTGAAACAGCCAAACTATTTCTGACATATTAAAGATAGGATGAAATTATAGCCATAGGAATCAATTCTTATTAGTGATCAAGTCTGGAGGCTGTTTATCAGACTGGCTTTACAAGAAACCAGACCATAGAAATCTTCAGACATTCATTCCATTCCACACACCACAAAGCTTTGGGAGACTGGAAAATTAGAGTAAACATTCTTTACTCTGTGTGTATATATCTACATAAACACATGCATATATGTAGCTAAAGGGACAATTTAAGCAGTGAAGATTAACAGATATGCTACATTAGTCCTGTGTGTTGATCTTCTAAAAACTGCAATGGATTTCTTCTGAAAGCCTTTAAAAGATGGATCCTGACCTCTGCCGCACCGCTGCCTGGATGGAAGAGGATACAGAGCAGATCAAGACTCATGTAAGAAATACAACATATTCTCTCTGATAGAACAGTATTAAGAAATAAGCCACTGAGACAGTATGTCATCCTTCAGTGATAAGGAACTATTAGATCATGCTTCATTCAGAAGAGGAGGCATATTGCAGCATATTTCTTGTTGCATGCATCAGTAAGAAGGGTCAGTCATACACCAGGTATTTTTGCAATCCATTCTCTAAATTTCCCAGCAAATGTATTGTTCCATAACTTCGCAATGTCCTACATGAATGGTGATTTCTCTTACTGAAAGATATGGGATAGCATTCAAATGAAACTCACTTGCCTTCCTCATGCTTTTGTCCCTGTCTTGGCTGAGGCGGACAGAGTTAGTCAGTAGCAAATCGAGATATTCAATAAACACACCCATCATTTTGTTTGATGAAAAGGAAAATGGTGGATGGATGAACAAACTTCCCCGACTATTAAGGGTAGCTGGGAGCATTGCATTTTTCAGTATCACTGGCCTGTCACCTTGGGGAGTTCATTTCCACATAAATCAAACATTAACCAGACAGGGTAAAACTGTTCTCACTGTTACAAAGGAGGCAGCTGGCCAGCTCAAAAGGACTAGATTTCTATTCCTCTGGGACATATGGAAATGGTCATTACAAGACAATATTTATTTATAAACACACTTGGCCCCATCAATTGGGCTTGAATATATAGAGGAATGGAGCTTATTAGTAAGATAAAGCTTTCCCATGACCTATAGAGGACACTGCATAGAGACCACAGATGTTCCGTATTAGAAAAGCTGGAAAAATTATGTCAATGGCCATGAAAAGCTCAGTTTGAAAATAAGTAAATAAATAAATAAGGAGGTCACCAGCAAAGACAAGGTTAAGGACACTGGAAAATGGATCTTCCAGGATATTTAACCTTTATTTATTTAATTAAGTGGAACAGATCCTGGCCTTGACTGCATGTGTCTCTCCTGAGCCGCTCTGCTGAAGTTCCCAGAATTACTCCCGATTTGCACCAGGGCAGAGCCTGGCAGACGGCAGCCTCTGTGGCGGCTGGTCTGTCACACGAGAGCGCGCGCCCACGTGCGCACACACACACAGAGGTTTGCCTTGGCAGCGAAACTCACACGAGTAGTGTCAGGAAAGGGCCAGGGAAGAACTGTACTTCTGAAGTCAATCCATGCCACTTTCCGAGGCAGGTATGGAAAAATCTCTGTCCCCGAGATAAACTTTCAAGGGCTCAGCTTCAGCTGCATAACTTAAACCATGGAGATTCTTAACACAAAATTTGTAGCCTATTTTAAGATGGAAAGCCAGAAAAAGCTACACAAAAACATCACTAGACCTGATTCAATTTTTATTTAGCAGGGCCTAGTTCTTGAGATTGTGCAAGTTGGCCTAAACCCATGGATCATCTCTACTTACACCAGCTCTGAATCTGGCCCTGACCAAATGCAAACCATACCATGTCCTGGCTGGCCTGAAGCCTTGAATTGAAGGTTTTGTGTATCTATGCAGACTGTGCTCATGAAAATCAGTGAACACAGGTTGATGCTGTTTGCACAGCTGCAGGCTCACTGTACACCTGTTGTCTGGCTCGCAGCCTCCTTCTGCATCTCAGCTGCTTCTTCCTCCAGCATGACATGGAGCAATCTCCTCACCTATCTGTACGGCAAGGGACTTTTCTGTCACACACTAGCTCCTTGGGCAGTCTTGGTCCCCCCATCTGCCAGAGGGTGCTGGCTAGTCACCTTTCAGTAGAGTCTTGTGAGAGATGTCCACCATGGACTACTATTTTTTCCAACCATTAAAATGGCCTTCTCATGTTCAGGTGTGCCAGGCCAATCACTGATGCAGCAGGAACTAGAAAAAAAATCTCTGTTTCTCCTAGCTAGGACTGAGAGAAGCTCCATGAATCTGTGGGAACAGGAGTGAGGCCACAGAACCCTTGGGCTGGTGAGCCATCTGCCCTACCACAGTTTTGCATTGAAAATGCTACAGCTGTCTCACGGCTGAGAGCACCACAGATGTGTGAGTGACTGACCGACCACCATCAGGCAACTGAAGTCGAAGTTCTGCTAAACCCTTATGGTGCTGCAGGAGGGTTCCAGCTGTTCCTGCATTCAGAAGGCCAGCCAAGCATTCACGCAAGTACAAAAGTATGGGGGCACCTCTACTCTCAGTTTGCCTCACTTTCTATTTTTCCCTAAGCACCTGGTCTCGCAGATATCCCTACCTTTCAGCTCGCTGTAGTCCAGATCTACTCAGCTTTATCCCAGACATGGAGAAGGCAGTATGTCCTCAGCCAACTGCCTACAGAGGCATGGGCCCAGCCCGATGTGCTCCCATTTTCCTGGGACTCACTGGTGTGGACCTTCCCGGCAACACAGAGCTACCTGGTTTGCACGGTGGTGGACCTTCTGCCGGGCAAGAGTCAGAAAGTGCTGAGACGAGAGCAGTCCTCCTGCCCCTCCCAGTGCAGCAGCTGGTGAGGTGATGGAGGAGAGGAGGACTATGATCACCCCAAAACTGGATCAGGTGGACACCCACTAAAGATCTGAAATGGTTGTGCTAAAAAACCAAACACACCACACTGCAGTTCAACATTTTTTAGTATTGTTTCCCATGGTAGGATAGATATAAAATATCAGTCTGATTACTGCAGCGCAGGCTGGGTTTACTGCAAGGGCAATTACTGAAGAATTTTTTTTCTTTTCCTGTGAGCTTGGTATAGTTTACACTGAGAGAAAAAATCCCACAGTACTTTTTTTCAGAGTCATTTTCCTTACGTTTGTTCTGTTTCAACTTTTCTAGGATTTTTTTTTTTCAGAGTAGTTAAGAAAAAACAAAACACTTGAAGTATGTATAACCCTCTGGCTTATGAGAATTCAAGCAATTCCCACTACTTTTCAATGCCAAGGGGAAAATTTTCATCTGGAGTGTAATAGTATCTGCAATATGGACTTTGTTGGATATGGTATGTTTGGTTCAGTCTTTGATCAATTGAATCTCCATGGGGACTTTTGCAACTGAAAGTAAAACAGGATCCATGATCATTTATTATCTCCAATAAAAATATAAGAAAGAAAACAAATTACCAGCACTTTTATAGCACATCCACCTGAGGATTACCGAATGTATCACAAACAGGAACCACAAACATTTCTGTAGACAATTGATACTTTCATCAGTTCTTCAACTCTCCTTTGCCATCCTTCTTCCCCTCAAGCTTATTTGGAATTTTTTCACTGGCCAATGAAAAACAAAATGCTTGCAGTATATCATGGCCCTCTCAAAATCCTACAATATAAGACAATATACAGAATCACTGAAGGGTTGAGGTTGGAAGTCACCTCTGGAGATCACCTAGTCCAAACCCTTTGTTTAAAGCAGGGTGAACTACAGCAGGTTGCCCAGGACCATGTCCAGTTGGGTTTTGAGTATCTCCAAGGATGCAGACTCCACAGCCTCTCTGGGCAACCGGTTTCTGTGTTCAGTCACCATCACAGTAAAAAAAGTTTTTTTCTTATGCGTAAGTGGAATTTCTTGTATTTCAGTTTGTGCCCATTGCCTCTTGTCCTGTCACAGGGCATCACTGAGAAGAGTCTGGCTCCCTCTTCTTCATCCCCTCCCATCAGGTATTCATAGACATGGATAAGATCCCCCAAGCCTTTTCTTCTCCAGGCTGAACAGTCCCAGCTCTCTCAGCCTTTCCTCATATGAAAGATGCTCCAGTCTATTAACTATATTCATGGCCCTTCACTGGACTTGCTCCAATATGTCCATGTCTGTTGTACTGGGAAGCGCAGACCTGGACCCAGCACTCAAGATACATCTCACCAGGCCTTGAGGAGAGGGGAAGGGTCACCTCCCTCAACCTGCTGGCAATGGTCTGCCTAATGCAGCCCAGAATGCTGTGGGCCTTCTTTGCTACAAGGGCACGTTGCTGGCTCCTGGTCACCTCCTCCACCACCACCCTCGGCTCCTTTTCTACAGAGCTGCCCTCCAGCCAGTCAGTCCCCAGAGTGTACTGGTGCATGGGGCTATTCCTCCCCAGGGGCAGGACTTTGCATCTCCCTCTGTTGAATTTCATGAAATTCCTCTCAGCCCAGTTCTCCAGCCTGTTGAGGTCCCTCTGAATGGCAGCAAAACTATCTGTTCTGTCAACCACTCCCACCAGTTCTGCATTGTCTGCAGACTTGCTGAGGGTGATGCCCCTGTGCCCCATCATCCGGATCATTAACAGAATTTTTAAACAGTATTGGCCCCAGTATCAATTCCTGGGGTACACCACTAGTGACTGGCCTCCACTGGACTTCATGTCACTGATCACAACTGTTTTTGATCCTGGCAGGTTAGCCAGTTTTCAGTTCACCTCACTGTCCACCTATCTAAACCATACTTTATCAGTTTGTCTATGAGGATATTATGGGAGACAGTGTCAAATGCTTTGCTGAAGTCAAGATAAACAATATCCACTGATCTTCCCTCATCTAGCAAGCTGGTCATCTCATCACAAAAGGTTATGGGGTTGGTCAGGTATGATTTCCCCTTTGTAAATCTACGCTGACTATTCCTAATCACCTTCTTGTCCCTAATATGTTTGGAAATTATTTCCAGGATTAGTTGCTCCATCACTTTCCCAGGGATCAAGGTGAGGCTGGCTGGCCTGTAGTTCCCCAGATGGTCCTTTTTGCCCTTCCTGAAGATAGAGGTGACATTTGCTTTCTTCCAGTCCTCAGGAACCTCCACTGATTGCCACAACTTTTCAAAGATAATCAAGAGTGGCCTCATAATGACATTGGCCAGCTCTTGTGGGAGAAACACATTGGGCCCTATGGACTTGTATATGTCCAGTTTGTTGAAATACAAGTATTTCTCCTTAGGGAAGGAAAATACTGACATTTACTCATTTGTTTTCATTGGGTTTTGACTCATTTCTCTGTTTTACTTCTAGAAACACTGGTCCTGAACTTGTCACCTCACAGTTTGCAAATTTTTAAGTCCACCCATCATCCCATTAACGGAGTCAGAAGTTAGAGACTTCACTTCTTCCACACTGCAGTCTTCACCCTCTGCTTCATTCCTCAAGGTATTCCAGTTTCTGAAACATGAAGAACAGGAGATTAAACCATTTTAATGTTGTTCTTTGTGCTTTTGCTTGTAATGAGAGCCCAAAGCCTGTCTGTTTGTGCGCATTATTTACTCTCACTCCCCTTGAAATGACCAGCAATGTGTCGAACACCAGTGTTCCCTGTTTTGACACTAACCTCTCCAGTTCTCACAGAGACTATTCTATGTGGAATTAGAAACACTGATTCATCCCAATTAGTCTGTGCTCAGGGCCGTTCCTCATCTTCCCATGTGAGATTCTGAATAACCCACAAAGGGGAAAATATTATCACAATGCAACCTTTCTTTCCAAATCCTCTGCTGTCCCTGGATACCATGGGAGCCCATTTCAGCCACAGTAAGGACAAAGAAATTTATTTTGATTTATGCTTTTCTATCTGCTCCCCCTTAGCCACAAGAAGCTGATCTCCAAGCAGATGCATCATCTCTGCGTATCTCTGCTCCCCAACCAGACGGTGACCTATTTCAGAAGTCAAACTGAGATCAAATGTTACTTTCTGGTTCATGGGTAAAAAAAATTTGAATCACAAGAGGAATTAGAGGAAAAAGATGTCCATCCTGCACACTGCTGTGTTCACAGTGAGTACGGTTGGTTCCTTTCCCACACATATTTACTGTTTATTTGTTTTTTGATTAAGCTAACATGCATTGCAACAGCTGGATCCTTGAGAGTTTTAAAACATATCAAGGAGTCGGCTAACCCATTAACAAGAAAATAGAACTGGGAGAAAGAAAAATTGTAACCTGGCAGATGCTGAAGCTTGTTTTTCTCCTAGTGGCTCCATGTACTCAAGGAAGTGGTGAGGTAAATGTGTGTGGGAAGATTTCACAAAGCACACAAATGACAACACAATGTGTGCTGATCTGATTAAAAATTTGTTATGTCTAGAAGGAAAAAGAAAAAGAGAAGGCAACGGAGAAGGAGAAGGAGAAGGAGAAGAAAAAGGAAAAGGAAAAGGAAAAAAGGAAAAGAAAAAGGAAAAGGAAAAAGAAAAAGGAAAAGAAAAAGTAAAAGAAAAAAGGAAACGGAAAAAAAAGGAAAAGGAAAAGGAAAAGGAAAAGGAAAAGGAAAAGGAAAAGGAAAAGGAAAAGGAAAAGGAAAAGGAAAAGGAAAAGGAAAAGGAAAAGGAAAAAAGAAAAGAGGAAGAAAAAAGAGATAAAAAGCCCCAGCTCATAGTCCTTGTTTCAGCAAATTAAAGCTGAAGCCGTTGACCATAAACAAGCCAGTTGTTCGGTCTGATTCCCAGAGTTCATAGTCATGAACTGGTAACTCATGGTCAGACTGAGGCTCTTAAACCAAGGTACAGAAGTAACACGGCAATAGAGCCTCGCTGTATTTAAGGGTATTTAGACTTGAACTCTATAACCTCAGCTTCTTGCCACATCTCCCTTTCCCCTTCTGTTGCACCACTAAAGCTTCAAGTTTTTTACGGGTTTTGCTGTGTACAACATCTCTGAACAAAAATTATTCTCTGCACTCCAAAGCCACTGGCTGAAGTGATCAAGCCATAAATTTGTCTTTGTTCAATATGTCACCAAAACATCAATTAAATAAACTTTCTGTTTCTTTTTATGTTCCTTATAGAAATAATGCAGAACTTTGCCTTTAAAAGGACAGATTAAATGCAACACGTCTATAGTTTGTAATTTGGATCACTTGTCTTTCTAAACCAGGTCTGCCAGTTATTTGTCTTATACGGAAACCAGTGAACCTTTAAAAAATGGGTGAAAAAAATGAAGGATCTGGCTAAGAATTAAGCAACTTTCTAGTACCTGCCCTAAGCTTGATGAACCCAAACCTGTGTTATTTTTTATGGCTACTCATATTCCTGGTACTGGAGGTATGAAGTCACTTGGTAATAGGGGCACAATCTGATTCCAACAGAAATAAAAGGAAAGGAGTGATTTCTCATGTGTTGCCCTAGAAATAGCCAACACCATGTGAAAGGCTCTACTTTGTTATGAAACACTGCACTAGCACAATCATTTGGCCACAGTTTGTTTAAAGAGCAGTGGAGACAGGGAGAACGTAAAAGAAAACACGGTTTTACATCTATTCAGGATGGAGGCACAGTTATTTCCAAACAACAAAAAGATAACGTTGCTAAGTGCAGATTCAAAGTTGACTTGCCTGTTAAACACATCCAGGTTTAAAAAAAAAAAAAAAAGAAAGTAAGAAAGAAAGAAAGCTAGTTTTAAAATTTTAAAAAGCAATAGTAATCACAAGTTAATTTCCAAAAGCAACTTTAACTAATTCATAATCTGCACACAAATATTTTCTTCCAGGATGAACCATGCTAGAGGAGTCCCTCTGCAAATGGGCTCTGCAGTATGCATGATGGATGGGGCTGAGGGAGGGGGCTCTCCGGAGCTGTCCTGGCTGGTCCTGAGGGACCAGTTCTTGTGTGTCCTATAATCCCAGGAAAACAGAGACTGGAGGGGGCCACTAGATCAAAAACCAGTGACACTTCTTGGACAGAAATTGGTGAGCAGTTTGCAGTGGAGCAGCCCAGGGAAGGAGAGATACTCATTTAAAAAAATGATCATTGAACCTGATACAGAGAATTTTTGTGGTATGTTTCAACTGCCCCATTCAGATCCTATAAAAAAGGGTTAAGACTGCACAGCCTTGTCTAATTCTTTGATCTTGTAAGTGCAGATTTCCCTTATTAAGAAAAAGATCCTCAGTTTAGCCTAAGGTATGCATGGGCTCAGTAGCTGACCTTCTCATAGACACCAGGCCCTGAGCTGGTTGAACTGGTGAACCATGCATACTGGTAAGAGTCTGCTCCCCCTGTCTCCTGCACCAAATAAAACCCAGCGCAGGTGGTTCCGGGGCTTTGAGGATACTTTTGCATTGCTTGAGTCCTTTGCCACAAAGAAAGGGGACTAGAAAGTCTATTCTTCTGGTTGGGAAGCAGAAAACTTTCCAGAAGTTCTCATTAACAAATCTGCTTATAAAGGCATGGAGTTTAGAATAAAGTATGTAAAAACTCACACTTGATAGGAAAGCCATGATCTCTTCCACTTTACAGAAGAGCTATTTATATATATGCATCAAATATGAATGAGTATATAGAAAAAGACTTTTTGTATATACATCAAATATGAACAAGTATGTAGAAAAAAACTTCTTGATGTGATCAGAGAATGTAACAATAATCTAGATTATTGCCATTTTTGAGAAACAGGACTTCAAAGACAAAAAAGCAATTCCCTGAGCAGCCAAACTAATGACACCTCCTTTCATAAAGATTTTATGGTTTTGGTTACTTGACTTTGCTGTCCAAGGATGTAAGTTTTCTAGGTGATATTGGGCATAACTGGGCATTTATTTATAAAGGCACTCTCTTATGCAGGTTCTCTACTGATTAAAAGATGTAGGCTTACACCACAACTCTTTCCTAGTAAAAATACTAATAAAGTCTCTCTCTTCTACTTGGATACTTATTTTCACAAAACTTGTAGCATCTTAATTATCCTTGAAACCTCTACCTTTTGTGGTTGATGGTAGCCAAAGGATTCAAAGATTACTAAGGAGAGAGGAAGAAGAAAGGGACACACACACACACACACATAGGCACAGTGGTTGCCTTCACCTTGTTTTCATCTGCAAAAACTCTCTAACGTAGTTTCAGGGCATGAAAAGCAATAAGATTTGCACCTTTTTTTTTTTTTTTTTTTTTTTGATCTGGGGAGGAAAGTGGTAGAAAGGATAACAATTAGCATCATCTTTGGGAAGACCCAATGATCTTGGACTAAGGTAACACAAACAAAAATATGAGATACAAGTAACAGAAACAATATACCTGGGAAGAAGTGAATGTGTCAGACCATAGTAAGGCTGAAGATCTCTCTAGCCTGCTTTCCCAAGCCTACAAGGAAGGAGTGCAGGGTCCCTTACAGTGACAAAGCGGAGGAATGCTTGGGCCAAATCTTCCTGCTGGGACTTCCAGTCTACAGGTGCGAATGCCATGGCTGTTGAGGGAGTTTGCTTCTGCGGGTAATCACTGTCATCATCAGGCATCCTGGTCCTATTTCTCGCTTGAATGTGTGTTTCTTTAATGCTAGCTACCAAAATTTTGCAAGTAATAACTATTCTTTTCAGTCATCAGTTTGAGTGGCAGCTGTGTGAACTGATGAACAGGAAATTCAAACTCACTCTCTTTTATCTTTGAAATCCTGAGTTCAGGTTCAGATTCCCTCGTAAAGCAGTGAGACAGATTTGGGGTTTTCAAACCCTCACTACTTGCCTACCAACATCACTAGGTGCTCGAAGAGTGAAAGCCTGGATCTGATGGTTTGGAACAAAATCTACAGAGACAAGGGAATTAAACCCATGCTTTCTACTTCCCATGCTAGTCGGAGTCAGGGCAAAGTGACACAGGGTGGTTTGAGCTGAATGAATCAGTTTCTGCCTCAGCTCGTTGGCAGCACGGTGAGCTAAAAGAGAAAGGGGGACTTTCTCTAAAAGAGCAGCAGAGAGGGGGACTTTTCTGCCCAGTTTCTCAGCCTGAGCATCTCCAGGATGGGCGCAACAGAGCAGGATCAGCACAAGCAAGCAGGCACCGGCCCGGCTGTGCCACCCAACTTCATCCCCAAAGGGGTGCAGTGACCCTGCTAAGGGGTCCCACGCTGCCCGCCCATACCCAGGTGCTGTGCCCCCACAACCTCTTATCTCCCTTGGACTTGCAGCATGGGGATGGCCCTCCATGGTTGTTGAACCTGCAAACTCTCTGCTGTCAGCTTGTAGAGCTGCTGTTGTTGAGCAAAAGCCTAATTTACATGGCAAATGCAATGACAGACGATAAGGCTTCAGTGTACTCTGGCTTATTTGTTACTAGCTGTGGTTTAAATGTTCTAGGAAAACAATGTTTAATACCACCATCAGCTAATAAAATGGCTTTTTTGGTGGTATTTGCAGAAAGCTCATTTCCTTTAAGTTTGCTTTGACATTGTTGTCAGATGTTTTGTGGCAGATATTTACACTCGGCTGAATTCCTGTGGCATCCTCCAAGCACATTTGACACAGGCTTGGGGCTCAGGCTGCCAGAAGACGAAAGAGCACTTTGCACAGCACCTTATCAATTTGTTGTGCTGACTGAATGGCGTGATTACTTTTCCATGGCCGGGAAGGCTGGCTAACCCTCCCCGGACCATTAATCTCAGGACAGTTTGAACTAAGGGAGATTTCTGTAAAAATAGACCACAAAGAATGCATCAGAGGGGAGAGGCTTTGCGTCTTTTACAGCTTCTTGACCTCTTCTGGGTGGATGTGTTTACTAATGGGAAGGATTAAACAGAATATCCTGGTGCCTCAGCGCAACGCAGTGACCGATTTGCACAGCTGTTCTTAGTCATGTCTCCAAACAGCATGACTGCTCGGGCTTTGCTATCAAGCACACAAAATAAGGGCCTGACTCATTGCTGCTTCAACTCGGTTTCTGACCAGTAGCTCAGATTTTTCGGGTCTCAAACTTGGCCCTGACTTATGCTCATTTTTTTGAAGCTTGGTTTCACTGGAACCAGGCTGGAGAAAAAATGGTGGAAAAGGGCAAGAAGGGAACACCTGAGAAGACCGCTATTTCCCTAGCATATAACTTTTGTCTAGTTAGTGATGAGTTGTGGTGGTAGGCCACCTGGGTCCCATAAATCACAGCATTGAGTAATCACTGCACACACAGTAATGTAAGATTAATGATAATAAACCAATTGAATGCTAACGCAACATATCCTACGATTACAAAAATATTAAGTGCATGGGGCATGGAACAATTTGCCTCAAACTGGAAAAAAAAGCATCCTACTTTTTAAAACTGTGTTTATTATATAAGGTTATTTCTTTTGTCAGATATTTTATCTGATACCATAAAATAGAATATAGCTTTTATATTGTGGGAGAAATGCACTCACCTTACCAAGTGAGTCTTGGAAGGCTTCATAAATTTAGGAACTGGAGTAGTAAAGATTGCAGAATATGGAAGTGGTTCTTTAACCAGGATTCATTTTGTAAGTGCAATAATCAAGTCATCATCACAGATTGTGATTAAGCATATATCAGTGTAACTCCCTTTATTTTCATATACTTCTAGCTACAACATCAAACTCACTGTTAAGCGGAATGAACGCATAAGTAGTTACACCAGCTGAAGTGCTTACACCGGCAGATATATATGCTAATTTAGACACAGAGGGAATTCAAGTTTTACATCCCAGTATGATTTTTTGTATATATAAACCTCAGTTGCACTATGGTTGTTAGCATGCTGCCTGTGCAAGTACTTGGCTGCAAAGGTGAAGAAAATACTTGTGCGGTACAATGTTTGGACATTGATCTAATGACCACAGATTCATTCTCTTGAGTTGGTAAGTTTTCTGTTTGAAAAACCGTAACTATTGGGGAATGCAAGAACAGGGTATTGGTCAAGATACATTTGAGCATTCATTAGCTTAAATTTTGTTCCACTGGAACTGAACCAATGCCTAGCAACAGTCTTATGGCCCAAAGCTGCAGACAAAGAAATACTCAAGCAAACAGTAAGAGAGATCCTTATCTTATCTTATCCTCTATAATATTTTTTATTTAATTGTATTTTTTTTAAAAAAAAAGGAATTTTGTTGGGCTTTCAGATTTTTAGCCTTGCACCAGCCGAAGCTGCTGCCGCATGTATCTTGCACACCTGGGTGCTGATGCAAAGGTGGGTACTAGTGCAAACGTGGGAATTTAAGCATGAATCCAAATCTTCCAGCCTTTAAATACAGAAGGCATTTAAAAAGTAAGTCTGTAGCGAGCAAGGAAAACAACCCCTTCCCTTTAGAGTCAGCTGCTCTGTAGCGAGCGCTATGTACTCTATCTCCGGTTTCTGGAACCGAGCTGTTTGTGGCTGTTTCTGGGGGAGCCACATTCTTTCCCACTGCTGGACTGGGAGCCTGTGGTTTCCGTCGCACATCTGAAGCCTGACGGGTGTTTCATCGTCATCTAACAAACTGTTCCCGCGCTGTCATGAACACATAAAACCGTCAATCCTTTCCTCAAAGGAAAAAAACCCACCCAACCAAGAAATTGCGTTGTTACCACCACCTAGTGGTGTTCTTGGTAGACTTGCAGCAAGCCCTTTTATTGCATAAAAACTACTTCAGAAAAAGGCTATGTGCACATGATTTATATGACGTTTCTTTAGATACATCTCTGGTGTGGATACAAAAGGCTCACTCATTTTTCCACTTATGCAGCTTTTAATTTGGTCTTAATGATTCAGGATGCTAACAAGTTCTTAGTAAATTACTTAAAAGCATCTTTTGAACAATTTAAAGTTAAAGCTGTTAAGAAGCCAACTGATAATGCACGAACTTTCATGGTCTTTGCCACATACTTTAATGTCTGTCCCTTCATGGGGGTTTTCAGTAGCCAGCACACCCTTGATGAAAACGAACGGAGTCTCAAAGACTGAGAGCCAATTCATTTGTAAACCCCAGCAAGCAGAAATAATTTTCTCCATTCGGAGAAAGCTGGCCGCAGGCCTGACTCTCCTAGAAACTGTCCTGACCTCATGTATTATCAGCATCCTTCCAGCACTCCCAGTAACTTCTAGGAGAGCAAGTACAGCATAGCCTATCCACCAGGCTGGGATGCAGCGGGACTCCAGAAGAAAAGTTAGGATTAAAGAGCATGCAGTATGCAGCCAAAGAATAGCTTTGTAGGAAATGTTTATTTTTCAGTTTTCCAGCAGACTCCTCAGATTCCCTCCAGGTAGGTGTTAAGTCTACACTTTTTTTAGAGGAGAAGCTTGCATACCTTCAAACACAGGGCAACGAATATGGGCAGGTAAAGGCTGAAAACAGCTTCACTGAGGATTACTGGGAATTTTGAGAAAAAGATATAACGAATAATGAAGTCCATTAAGTAAGCATGGCCAGTGGTCATAACACCATGGTCAGCTTTCAGCAGCATAGAAACTGCCAGCCTTCTTACGGTCCAGGACCTTAAGACCTGGAGGAACAGCACGGACACATCTCACCAGCGTGATTGAAGCCAACAGGAACAAGCTCCTGGAAAAAACATCAGAGGAAGAACCATACCAGTGGAGACTGGCTTTAAGATGTGCCCATGGACAGAAGATGTCTTCCCACCATTATGAACCAAGGAAATGGTGAAGGCACTCTACTGCCTGGAAGCAGAAAAGTCTTGTGGCCTTGACTACTTCTGACAAGAAGTGCTCTGACCTTAGCAAGAAATTCGTATAAGCTGTGGACAAAATGAATAGAATATGGCTAAGATATACTAGACAATACCTGTATATTGCCTATACATACTAGGCAATGATCCACCTCATTGAATGTTATCCCACGTAATTCTGGAGCTGGATTAGGCATTTTAATGCAGTCAATTTGGCACAGATTGGTGCAGATCTGTGGAAGAGCAGGTTCCGATCATTGACTGAAGCAGACCTGGACCTAGCAGGACTGCTGCTGCACAAGCTCCCACACCTGCAGCCAGAAAGCGAGGGGCTATACTGTTCTGTGCAGTGGAGTGATCTGGTGTCAAGGACTCCAAAGAATGGCATTTGATATTGTGTGTGACTGTTGTCACACCCTGGTAAAATCTGGTAACATTCATTACCCAGACCAGAGTTGGGACAGACAGCCCACCTGGTTTAGACAGTCCATTTACCCTGACCTCTCCCTATGGGCTCGGCTTCTCCAGAGACCTGGGAAAGCAGGCAGGGGATGCTGTGCTGCTCCCTGTGACGTCCTGTCCTCAGTGCTGGCCTGCTTGGACTGTGCCTCTCAGCAGCCCCTGACCAGCCACACCTGCCACAGTAGCTCCTGCAGCAAAGGGAGCTGAGCGGTGTGCTGCCCCTGCACCGTGCCCTCTCCCAGCACAGCCCGCAGCAGAGGAGCCCACTCCTCTGACTGGAAACTTGGTACGAGGAAATCCCAGGGGAAGCACTCTCGCCTCTCCTGTTCCATGAACCTGCTCATGCCCCAATTTCTTTATAATATTAAATATTAAATTAATAATTTTATAATAAATGAAAATGTAATTATATCATTTAAATATAACCTGTGTGTGTATATATATACGTACAAGTAAATAAAAATTTAGAGATGGAGACCTGAAGTCAGGTTCACACGGACCAGGACCCTACAGCCAGGAGGAGAGGGGATGCGCACTAGGGGATGAGCACAGAGCACGAGATGATGATGCTTATGGGTCCCTTCCAACTTGAGATATTCTATGATTCTATGATTCTACAAATGTGTTGACAAGGTACAGACACTTGCTTCCTTGAAACCTGGTTATTCACACACGCTGTTGCGCTGTGTCATGTCAGAGACTGATAGAGCCACGGCTGAGAGCAGTCCCTCTGTGAAAGACACTAGGCTGCTCCTTTATTCCTTCTTCTCAAAACATCTCGCAGTCAAGCTATTGGCAGGAAAAAAGTCAATGAATCAGCAGTCACTTCTGATGATGGTGAGGGCATTGACCAAGAACTCTTGTAATTCAATATCCCCAATAATTACATCCACAGTTGTATTTTATTGTAGGTGACATCATTATAATCCATCTCTATCGCTGTAAGGACAAGCAAAACAAAGGTTTGGTAGGGGAATTACTACATATAGAACTGCTCATTGTATTTTTCTTCATAGTGGCTGGCCAGCCTTCCACAAACAAATTATCAGGTCCACTTTTTAGGGATTGTTTGGAGCAGAAATTTCTGCCCTGCCCTCTGCTCCCTGTCCTTTGCCGTCACCTCCGTGTAAGAAAAAAGCTTAGGGTTCTAACCTGTAATGAAGTATATGTAGGTTTATGTGGGTTTTTTTGGCACCAGAGGTCAGAGTACACCTCATTAAGTAGCAGCTACTCCTAGCTACTATAATCTGAATTAAAAGGGAAAGTCCTGGGCATCCCCAGACCCTGAATGGTCACCCTTCAAGGGTACAAATTAGTTGTGGTGGGCACAGATGGGGCTGAAATCTTTTTAAATAGGGGGAGAAGATTTTCTGTGCAACTCAGACAGGTCAGCCAGGGGTTGGGATTACTCACTGTGTAAGAAGCTCTCCCTTTCCCACCAGTAGAATGACACAGAGGATGCAAACCATACCTTTACTGGGCAAATTAAATTAGAAACACAGGTCTGGACTTTAAGATTGCTCTGTGGTATCCACAGAAGCATGGCACCATCGATTTGGACTTCACTGACAAGAGGGTTTCTCATCTCTGCCTGGAGCCATTTTCCCAAGTGTGGTGCTCTCCTTCCGCCTTTCTGGAAGCCATGTTCAATCCTTCCTCCATCTTCCCCAAGTAAACCCCAAACCCAACCTCAAAGTACTGCGCAATAACAGTTGTAAAATGCACAAACCTTTTCCTCATCTTTCCAGATATTTTTGGTCTGGTGATCTTATTTCTAAATATTAAAAGGAGTCAAAGACAATGTATCATGGGAGTTATTGTTTTTTTGCTGGGGTAGCCTGACAGTGTAGCATGAAATATTTATTCTTTGACTTAAACTTCTTCATTTCAAAATAGGTATATAGGCATATAGTCTCTTTATTCTACATCGAGGAATGTCTCCCTTACTCAATTCCAGAAAGCTCAGGGCCCAAGGCCTTTTTTTTGTGTGCACTCCTTTCAGGATGACCGATGCCATGCATCTGCCTCAAGCGCCTGCATAAGCTGCAGAGCAGCTCTGTGCCTCTGCAACAGAGAAAACCCACAGCCAACAGGACTTGGCTCTTCTGCGCTATGTACCTAGGGATGGGTCTTTATTGCTCGCAGGCTCTGTGCTTTGGAAAGTGCTTTGGCTGAGCCTGGCATAAGCACATCTGCACATTGGTTTTAACAAGGTCTAGGATTGATTTATTTATTTGTTTATGGCTCCAGGACTTGCCTTGAAGGAAATAGAAGTAATCAATGAATAGCAGGCATTATGAATAGAGAGAGGTCTGGCAGACTCTTGACGGAAAGAGGAATCAGAGGGTTCAAGATATTAAAAATAATAGATGATATAGCAAAAGTGGGTTGGGTGCTTGTTTTTCTTGTTTCTTATAACTCAATGGAGTGACAGGCAGTAGACCTAAAATGATTTAAAAAAAAAAAAAAAGATGTTCCTACAGGTGTCTAATACCTTGTTTAATTATCTGCTCAGTAGATAATTAAACAAGGAATTAGACACCTGTAGGAACTTTCACAACTTCCAGAGAGGCTTTAAAAGAAAAAACTTAAAACATTTGTGCTTTGGAACAGGTGAGACTCACTAACAGATAGGCATGTTACAGGCCCACTGGTTTACCGCATGTTTTCTTAACTCTTCTGAAATGTTTGGTACACTCTTCAGTCAGAGAAGGGTTAATGGGCTTTGATGACCAATGTTGTGATATTATTGGCTTTCACAGGTCTTTAACCAGGGAACCTGGGAGACAGTTTTGCTACCTGCATATTCAACTTCCCCCACAACCTATTTATTTACCAACACAGAAGAATGAGACACATACCTGGCTAAAACTGGACCAGATACTTAGTCTGCCGGTATCAGCTGATGCAAGTTTTGCTCATGGAAGTTTTGCCAGTGCAGCCTTGGACTGAATTTCCTCCCAGGTCACGCCTGCTCCCGCACAGCTCCGCAGGGACAAAGCCCGGCTTTCCATGCTGTCCCTGGCATGAACTTGCACTCCTACAGTGACCACAGCTCATCTACAGGGACCTGTAGCCTCAAAGGTCTGGAAAATAAAGTGCAGATGTACTGGTACGAAGACAGTGAACTAGGCAGCAATGCCTGGGTGATGCTTGGCAGCGGAGTTTCTGCTTGGCTTTCTTGGGAGAAATGCCCTAACACCACACAATGGATCTGGATTCAGGGCCACTGAACAAGGGGAAGCTCCAAATTTTGCTATCAACTGTTGTTTTTACCATTGAAATACAGAGCTGAATGCAGTTCCCATCTGATAAGGCTGTGGTTTTTAACTTGGTCAGTAGATGTCAGTGACACACATGCACACTGACACATGGACAAATCTTGAAACCAGGCCGCTTCAAGAAAGACAGAACTTTTTTTTCTCCCTGGTGTCAAGATGCAGCTGATGGAAAAGGGGAGAAGTGAATGTATTTCAGAGGAAAAATTTTCCCAAGAAATTTTTGAGATTCCTGTGTCCTACCTGGGAATATGATGAAACAGCAAAACTGGGTAGTGACAATTTCAGGACTGACATACATAATTTCAGTCAGAATCCTGGAAAGCTTTCATTCATTCTTTGTGAAAACATGCATTCTCACCTTCCCTTTTCAAACTAATACCCCCCACATGACTATACAGTTAAAAAGTATATTATGTTTAAGTTGTTACGCTAATCCTAAACCTTTCTCTACTGAAAACTAGTTAAGGACTGACTCATTACAGTTCAGCCCAGTTTATAATAGTTTATTAATAGTATGGTTTATTTTGCTAGCATAGTAAATGAGGCAAGCAAAAACTAACAGCTCTTTCAAGAATAAATACAACATGGCTTTTTAAACATCCAGAACCTTCATAGCTTGCTGAATTGATACACTGTCCTGCAAAACTTTCCGAAAATCGGCAGGCCAGCCCAGAAAGTCCTAGATGAATCATTTGACATCCCCTTTTGTGCAAAGTGAAGCACCAGGCACCAATGAATGTGCCAAATGCCAAAGCGTGACACCTTGACAAATGGCTGAGAGCCCTTACCTCCCCGATGACCGCAGCTGCAAGTCCATCAGCTCTGAATCTCTCCCCCGCACCCAAACACGCTCCTCTCTTGTGCTTCCAAGAAATGGAGGTAGAAGCATTTTGAGCTAATGCTGGGAGAGACCCAGGCCCAAGACTGGGCAAAGGTTTCCAGCTAATGAAGATAATAACGGGGAAATTATGCATTATGTATAAAAGTATAATGCATATAGATCAAAGAGGGAATTATTAGAGGGTATTATTTTTTTTTATTATTTGATCAATACAAAGGAAGTTTGTGAGATAATCACTATTAAAACTATTTTTGACCTAAAACTCAATTGTAGGTCCCACCCCAAGTTTAGATGGAGACACAAGTGCTACAGCTCTAACCACTACTTCCTCATGCAATATGCATAGCAGAGGCACAGATTAAAACCAGCTTAGATCCTGTGAATGCCCTGGTGTGACCATACAGGTTTAGCAGGGCTGTGGGAATGCAGCCAGCCAAGTACAGCACCTGTAACACCTCAAATGAGGGCACTTGAAACATTTGCAGGAAGGTTAATCCTCTCCTGACTACAAAGCTTCATACACCTGCTCTGAGTGATCCACACCTGTGGCCAAGTTTGCACTCCTCCTGTTTGAGATAAATGGGTTGACAAGCCATTAACCAACTGGCTAGAGATCAGTGGAGGGATACCAAGATGGTTAGGGGCTGGAAGTGTATGGTGTATGAGGAGAGGCTGAGGGAGCTGGGTTTGTTCAGCCTGTAGATGTCTCTGGGGAGATCTGTCTGTATCCTCCACTACTTCACAGGTGAGAAGGCAGAGTCAGGCTCTCAGAGGTGCCCAGAGAGGCTGTGAAATCTCCATCCTTGGAGCTGTTCAGAATTTGACTGGACATGGCTATGAGCATCCCACTTTGAAAGTCACCCTGGGCTAGGCAGGAGGCTGGACTAGAGGAGCTCCAGAGGTCCCTTCCAACGCAAATTATGCTTTGATTCTGTTTTTCACACAAACTTTTGGGGAATGGCTGTTCTTTCTAAAAACAGTGGCATTTACATGTGACTATAGCTGTATAAAGCAAGGGAACCTAGTATTGCTTGGCTATTATTTCTCAGGTGCTTTTCTTATTCATGGCCCCATTGGGCAAAGAGAATAAGTCAAAGAGGAGAAATGCTCCCGGTAACACCAGCTACCACTCATCTGCCATGAATACCAAGTGGTGGAAGTGAATATTTTATTATGATCCACTGTAAACTGATATTTGCTTTTAGGAATTGTTTCACATCTTTTCTATATGACTACCTTGGCTGCCTGTGTTTCAGGTAACTACGTCTGTTAATTATATGAACCACACAAACCCCAAAGAGAGAGTTCTTAATGTGCATTTAACCCAGCAATTGTTGCTGAAGCCCTGATGCCTGGAAACTTTTCTTTTTTTCCCCTGGGTAATTTAATAAAAGAGAGTAGCACTCGCTGCAAGCCTAGTATGCAAAGTGGTGCTCCACAGAGTATTTCTGGTGTCAGCATTAAAATGTACAAGAGGCCTCCAGTGGTATGCAGGGGATTACTATCCATTCATTTGCACTACTTTTGTGTTGAATACTTCCAAGCTATGAATATGCTAATCAAGAGTAAAGAAAAAGTTGCTATAAACTTGCTATGTAAGTGCAATACTCGTTTTTTGTTTCATCTTTGCCTTTTACACATGACTTACTCTCTTCCCAAAGTTCCTCAACAGCCTGGGTACCCCTCATGGGAAGCATGTGTGCTTACGGATTGGCACCGTGGGAGAAACTGGCATCAGAGGAAAAACACGATTATGAATTGGCACTGTGCAGACCTCAGATGCCTCACTAGGAATAAAAGGTACTTTAAAACCCTTGAGCTCAGCACTGAACATCTGACGGGCAGAATACGAAGTCACTATGCTGCCAGCTGTCTGCGTACATCTCCATTAGCTCTTCCTGCTCTGGCTTTATTCCTAGGGAACCTTTCCACAAATGAATTGTCTTGCCATTTTTTTTTTTCTGAAATCCCAGCCCACCTGGGAACACGAAAGGAAGATCAGATTGGCTTAGAGTCCTTGCAACTTCCAAGCTTTTTCAATATGCAAACCAGTAAAAAGAGTCAGTGAAAGTATTGACTCTCTTCTGTGAATAAGCCAACAAAACAGCCTTCCCGTGCTTGCTTTTTTTAGTTGTTGATACACCCACACACATATGTGCACATCCAGACATAGAGCCACAGATCCCAGTTTGAAAACGATTTTCCTGAAGGCCTTCTCTGAAGGCAGTCAGTGCCAAACCTTTCAGAAGTATAAAAAAGGTGACTTTGAAGACACATGTTAATTGAGGAAGCTTCTTGCTAATCTGAGGCAGCTAGAAAATGACTCATTCTTATGAATAAGAACGTATATTTCTCAAAACCCTTTATCTGGTATAGTGTAAAGGTAGATATCAATCAAGTATGCCAAGTCCTTTTCAACCTCCTCTTGCACCCTGACCTCGTCTAAACATTGTAGTATCAAAAAGCAGCACCCCACAGGCTGACTGCTCGCAGACCCAAGAGTAGCCCTTTCTGTGAGTTTTCGTTTGCCTGCTTCTTCATTTGTGCACCTAACTTGGAAACACCTTGGAAATGATTTCTTTAGAAGAAAGAAAATAAATCTGTGAAACTGTGAATATACAGAAATGGGGAATAAGGGAGATGGCAGTGCACTTGCAACGCTCCTGCTGCAAGCTCTCTGCAGAACGGTGCTGTCAGACAATGTTCAAGCCTACTCTCCTGCCTATTTTTAAGAGCTAGCCTCTCTAAAACCTCCTATCTTCCTTCCTAACTATAGCACAGACCAATAAGATGAAGCACTTATGACTGAAACTTTTTATACCCTTGCTTTTTTTCTAACCACTTGTTTTAAGGGAATTTTTCCTTTTTAAAGGGATTTCTTCTCATGGCACCCAAATTTAAGCCGCAGCCTTGCAGAACGGCAGGCAGCTGAGTCATCTCGAAGGACGCACAGGCTTGGTATAAAAGGAGGTTTTGTTTTTAAGGAAAATAAGGATGGGGAGTGTTTTCAGTAAGGTTATGGAACAACTGGTATATGAGCAGGGAAGGTGCTGTAAGTTGGGGCATAACAACCCAGCAGGACTTTTTATTTTTAATTTTCTTGGTAGCGTGATGAGCTCCTGGTGTTTGAAGTCATTAAGCAGTCTGCTGTTCTTGAAACAGTGCAATTTTGTTAAGGCTGTTTTCTGTTGTCTCCCTTGGTTTGACTCTTGGTAAGATTTATCTGGGCATTTGTTAGTTTTGTTTCCTTTCCCTTGCAGAAGGAGGGAATGACTCTGAGGCTAGAAACTGCCTCTTCAAAATGAAAGCTGGGGCTGTCTTGTGTATTTGGATAATTCCAAAGGAAGGGAAAAAAAGGGGGTTTTACAAAAATCCTTATCCCCTTGTATGGATTGGCAATGGCTTCATCTTAAGTGGATTCCCCTTTTCTCTTCCTTTTCTGTCATTTTAGAACTCCAGGAGAGTAACCTGACTTTCATGTCAGTTGTATATTTTTGCTTAGCCCACGCAGGTGTTGGAGGGGGCACAAGACAAGATGGTTGCTTAGTGTTGGCTGTTTAAAATACAGGATTGAATTACTGCTGCGCTTCCCCCTCAGTATATTACATGATCACTTGAAACATTTAGAGAGCATTTTCTTGTTATTGTTTCTGAGTAACTCTTATGCAACTGAGGGTGCAGAAAAGAGGACAAAACAGCAAAGCAAACAAAAATAGAACTAGAAACCTTTCCTGGAAACTGCTTATTCTACTACTATATATTTTCTGCCTCTCTTGAGTATTTTTTGCAGATGTTCCATATCAATTGTATACTGCTAAACAGAAGATCCATAAGGGATCAAGATCTTTGCTGTTAGTAAAATAGACCCATCAAATTGAAAGGCATGGCTTTTTTTTCCGCCAAACTATTTGACTCCTGCAGTGCTTTACCTTCATGATTAATGTTGCATTTGCCTGATGCAGCTAACTGCGGCAGCAATTAATCCAAACCTTTTGTCCTTAACTCTGTGTGTAAGCTAACTAACTTTGTAAGCATTTCTATGCTGATAGTACCATACCAATGGTATATATACTTCAGCAATTTTTTTTTACAACATTTGCCCTTTGCTATTTATGCTGTGCAATCAGCCATGTGGGTAATGAATTTTGTTTTCTTTCTGCACATGGGTGACTGAATTGTTATAAAGCATGTGCGTTCCTCAGGCCTGAGCAGCTAAATTTGCTGTGAATGCCCCAGTCCATTTGTGATTATGGTATTCAGACCAAGCAGAGCCATGCTCCATGTTCACAGGAACCATTACCTGGTTGTGCGAAGGACTGAGGGACTGAACAGAGGCCAATCCAAAGCAGTTTAGAAATATTATGTTACCTTCTGTGGTGTTTTGTTGGGGTTTTCCCTCCCGAAAAAAATGCAGAATGAGCAGACAGAGAAAAAAATTTGCAGCTTATCTCTTTTTTTAGTGGGTAAATATCTTGCCATCTGGGAGATGGATAGATTGTGACAGTGAGAAGAATGATGCTTTGCCAAATCCTCATCTGAATATTGTATTGCAAAGCCTTGTGCCATCTTCCAAAATTACCGCCTTTGAAGTCAGAGTTGGTAGCAGTCAGTTGCAACTGATGGCTGCCTCTGGGCTAGATTTTTCTTGTGTTTGCTACAAAGGAGATAGGGCTGCAAACAGTTGGACTTGTGGTTATCCAATATACCTCTCCGCACTCCAGGGTACAGCAGGACATCTCCAGGCACTGCAGTTGTAAACTGTAAGCCTTTAGGGTGCTGTGTGAGGCAAACCTGGTCCAGACGTTTCTGGGGAGAGAGCATTGCTTAAGACATTGGCTGAATCCTTCTTGCAATGTGTGCATAGCTGTAGGAGGAAGGGGATGACTCACTAGGGTACGGAAAGGAGGATGCTGAAAGGACAGGAGCCTCTGGCATGACCACAGGTGAGGTTGCCCTCCCTGGGGAAGCAAGTTGCCCTGCTCCATCCAGGCCCACAAAACTTGCTCTAAACAACGCTCTCCCAGACACTAACACTAACCCAGTCACGAAATGGCATCAAGGTAGAATGACCCTCCTGGAGCCCAGGTAGATGGAAACATCAGATCCTGCTGTAAGTACCATGAGATGAAGGTTGTCCAGCTTCAGTTTACATATAATTCTCCATGTAACTATGGAAATAACCTTGTATTCACTCCATTGTTCATATCAGTTTCCAGACAAGCTTTCAGCCCATTGCCTTTCTCATCTGAGCCCTTCCTTATCAATTGCTGTCACCTGAATTCTTAACAAAAAATCTCCTGTAAAAGAATGTAAGTTATATGTATCTTACTCTCTTTTGACAGTTATCCTAAAAGTTTAAGAGAGAGATGTTTTTTTCCTTTTTCTTGTTTGCTGGAAATTGCCCTAGCTTTGTTGCCACAGAAATAAATTGTAACAGATGTCTCAGCACCCACATGGAGCTACGAGTACATCACATCCAGACACAGCTCAGAAGCTTGGTGGAGGCTGGGAGCTGAGCAAGGGATTTGGGTTCTTTTTTCAGCGGGTGATTGACTTTAGGTAGAATGAGGCAAGACCCCCTAGTTCTTGCAGAAACAGCCTCTCATTTGTAGTGCCTCTGTTTGGGGACACCATAGATGTGGTGAGCAGCCCCAACCCAAACAAATTCAGTACAGGAGTGAAAATCAGAGTTTTCCTACTCTGGGTTGGGCAGCTAATAACACCAGCTCATTTTTTTTCTCCTGTTTATGTCATTGTTTATCTGGCAATAGGCAATATGACATGCCTTAGGAGGTGCTGTGAGGCACAAGTAATCTCTGTTTGTAAAGCACTCCAAGGCACTTGACTGAAAGCCAGTAGGAAAGTGTCACCCCTGGCTACCAGCAGAGCTAGGATCTACATAACAGCTTGGCTCTGGAAGCAGTAATTTCTATATAATTACATGCCAATAGTCGCTTATTATATCTCAGAGCAGCCAGCTCTATAAGGTGCATGCCCTCTTTGGAGTGGCAATCTGACACATTTGCACATGGAGGCTTTATCAGCCGTAATGGGCTGTATGGAGCAGCAGGTGCTCGAATAAGAGCGTAACCTTCCACTCTCAAAATGTCAGAAGCAGCCACTCTGATGGCTCTCCTGGCCCAAAGTGGATCCTAAATATCCCCACTGTTATTCCCAGGTATGCCCAGAGCACCTATAAGCCCCCATGGGGATCAGGACCCCATTGCATCAG
This sequence comes from Platalea leucorodia, assembly GCF_965183815.1. Classification (NCBI taxonomy): domain Eukaryota; kingdom Metazoa; phylum Chordata; class Aves; order Pelecaniformes; family Threskiornithidae; genus Platalea; species Platalea leucorodia. The sequence continues at coordinate 53,476,822 of NC_138826.1, read as the reverse complement.
GAACCGTCTGCAGGCAGAACAAAGACAGCGGTGGCCCAGGCAGCTTCTTATCTCAGACAGGAGGCAACAGATGGATGCAGGTCAAATGGAAAACAGAAGGAAACAAGGAGACAGCATGAGACAGTACAAGCTATGTCACCCTGTGGTCTTAACCATTTTCCAAGCTTTTGCTGGCATTCCTGCAAGAAAATAGTGCCAAGGTCAGATATAACAGGGGAATGGGAAGGGGGGAATGATATGTTTCTCTGAATGCTCCTCAGTGTGTTGGGCATCTCACATTGAAGCTGGGGGGCATAACACATGGCTGCTGTTCAGGGTGAATGAAACGACAAGCAGCTAGATGGTCTTTGACCAACAGAAGGGAAACAATAGAAAAGCCACAGGAGACTGCAAAAATACTAGGCGGACACTTGGTGGATGGCCCTGGGAGACTTTTAAACTAAGGTTCAAAACAATGAGGGGAAAAAATGGTATCTTTCTCCCCAGTCTCTCCCATGCCTAGGCAAACAGCCCTTTGCTATATGGTCTCTATAAACGAACTGAACTGTATCAAAGAAACATTTGACTCTGTCATCTGTTTTTCCCTCGAAAGGAGACAGTGTGCAGTTGCTGAATACTGGCTGCCTGCTTGAGCCACAGAACAGTGTGTGCTCGGGTAGAGGCAGGGTGCACAGGGGATGCTCTTCAACAGGAGCCGGGTAGAGCTGATACCATTAGCCTTTCCTTAGATGTTTGACACTTTCTGGAAGGATTTAAAAAAAAAAAACACAATTTTTCTGCTTTCTCACTCTTGGTCTGAGCTTCAGCATTTTTGGAAGCAGATGCAAAATTAAGTTTGCTTAAGTTTTGAATGAAAACATGTCTTTGTGTCCTGTTTGTCAGTCCCCTGAGAACAGCAGCATGCTTTTAAAAAGTACCACACATTGCATTAGAACAACCCATCAGAAAGAGCTCTTCAGTTTATCCCAGCACTTAGTATCTCCTTCTTTTTTTTCACCCCCACAAATGAGATCTTAAAATAGGCACAAAGCCCACCTGAGTCCACATCGAGACTCTTCAAGCAAGCAAACTCACTGCCGTTGGCCTTGTTGTGAGTGCCTGTCCGACTGGCTCCCCCCTGCCCTGTCTTGGACTGATGACAGAAATCAGGGACGTGTCTCAAAGGTCCTGAGTGCAAGGTTGTGCTCAGCGAGCAGCGCCTCGGTCTGGCAGAGCCTCCTTCGCATATCGAAATGTCATGCTAATAACACCAAGAGACTACAGAAGGTTAACTTGTCATTTAATTTAGCATACCTTTATTGTAAGTAGCTGGCATACAGAAGATCAGAATTAGCCTTTCTTTCTATGATAATAAAATTCACTAGGACTGAAACGAGTTTCTGCATCGTACTAAAACACAACAGAGATGAGTAAATGTGCCACGTTTCTGTGTCTATACTGTTCTCTGTGCTCTTTAAATTTGTTGTATGGGTATAAACACTTAATACTTTAAAAGGACAATATACATACACACACAGACACACACACACACATATATGTATGTACTGGTTGATGGGGGAAGTAAACTCTTCACATTTCACAGAATACTCTTTTTGGTTAATTATGCAAAGCCATTCACCATTTAGTAGGTTGGTTTCGTAACAGACCAGTTTGTAGTGGGTTAGAACATGTCAATTAAGAAGACAAAGAAACATAATTCTGCTTCATAAATTGGCTAATTACTATGAAGACTTTGCAACTTGGAAAGTCTGAACTGTTCTGCAATGGACAGTATGTACAAAAAACAATGTTCTGATTTAAATTGAAGCCTCCCATGCCCCCAGCAGGAAAGTGTCTATATTAACAGCAGCTCTGCTTTGAGTTTCTTACAAATGCCAGCTATGTATTTATCAAAATTTTTAAAGTAGCGAGCACATGAATTGTGTTCTGAGAGTTTGAATGAAATTTGAGTCATTCTGTGTCTCCGGAATTTTAGAAAGAGAAAGAAGAGAGGGAGAAAAACCAGTCCCCTGAACTGCTGATTAGGGCACTCGCTGGATATAGGAAGGAGGAAGCAAGATTAGAGTGCCTAACCAAAACACATGCCAGTATTTTATCTTAAAAGTTCACTGAAAAAAATGTTTGGCATCTTCATATTCCGCAACTTACAGAGGGATTTGAACTCTTGCTTGAAGACCAAAATTCGCATTGTGGCTGAGAGCCCTGGATGAAAGCAGGGGTCCCCTGAGCAAGCCTGAGAAGTCCCAAGGAGAAGGGGGATTTGGCGCACCCCAGAGTTACTCCCATCGATTTCCCATCCTGATTGCTGGCACTCAAGGATCCACTTAACTTTTCCTGCAAGTCTTACAGGCAGCCCCAGAGCCAAGCTTAAGACTGTCGATTCTGCTACCAGACCAGGTCCAAAATCCACAGGCACTGTCACGCTGAGCCTGCTAGCAGTCAAATGACACGCTTCTGAAAATGTCACTCTCTTGTCTTTATCCACAGTCCATTCTCTGCCTGTCCTTGCTATCTAGCTTGTCACACTGCCCTTGCAGCCTGCTTCTCGGCTCCTGCGTAATTGCTGTCCCCTCAATTCCCACCTTATCCACGAATCCAGGCAGAGCTGAATTCACTCCACGAACTGAAGATACCCAAAGCTCCTGGCAGCACTGCTGGAAGTCCAGTCCTGCATACAGAAGAGCTCCTTGAGGACCAAGAATATTCTACTGAAGCATCTCCTTTTTCTTAAATGTTGTCTGCACATGAGGAGGATGCAGCTGCCAGCTTGACAAATGGGAAGGAACCACTGCGAGGTGAAAGGTGTCTCTGCCAGCCTGGGGGTACCCGAGGCAATACCAAATAGAAATAGCAAAAGTAATAGCTCCCTTACAGGAATGGCAGCTATTTCCACTACTGCATCCCAGGATGAAAGTTTGTGTGGGTTTCTCCATTCTCAATCTGCTGTGGAAAAATCATAGTAAGTCTTTGTCTCTCAATTTTAAATGTTGAACTGCTATTTGCCTTCCAGTTGTCTTCTTTAAGAGTACAATAGGACCATTTTCTTTCCTCAAACTTTAAGTTAGAAGAGAAGATTTTCTCATACAGTCACACAATCCCAGGTGCCATGGACTTTAAAAAAATTATATATATAGTGTTTCTATTTATATCCTGAAACTTGTGGTAAAATCACAAGAGTTGGCATCACTGGCTCTTGGAGTACCTGGACTCTTTTTCATGTGAGGACAAAGCTTTATGCACCTCATCTTTGATTTCACTCCAGACACAATTACTACTTTGTTGGTCACAGAAATGAATAATCATAGCTCCATAGAGTTCAGCATGTCCTTTATTTTCATTGAATGGAGCTGAGTCAGTTCACAAATGAGACCTTGGCTCTTGAAATCAGTTCACCAAAAGCTTAAATGCAGTCTGTGCCATGGGGAAAATACCGGAAAAGATTGGAGACCTCTGCTCTGGTTATATCTGGATACCTGCTGTCAGATCTCATCATCCTTAGGATAGCAGCATAACAGGGAGGCTAAGCATGTATTTTCCATTACAAATGCCATTAGGAGCATCAGAATAGAGCCTCTGATAACAAACTCAATAGCAATAGCTCAGGAGTCACAAAACAGCTAAAAAGACAAGACTACTAGAGAGAGTTATCCAGAAAATCACTTAATTAAGAAGAGTGCCACTAAAAGTGGCTACTGCTCCCTTAGGAGAACCAAAGAGTACCTAGCTGGGGGCAGATTATCAAGGTACATCAAAGATTAGAAGACAGGTAGTTATTGAGGGCAAAAAGAGACAGATTTGTGCCCCCATACCTGAGATACCCAATTAGGAGCACAGGCAATGGAAAGAGAGAAGCTCCTCCAAGGAACAACTCATAACTCAGCTGGGATGAGCTGGGGCCAACATCCTCATAAGGGATACATTCCTAGTGTCTGCATCCTCCAGCTCAGTGTGTGAACTTCACGTAAGGCTCTAGTTAATCTGTTTTAGTTAGAGATACCGCTCAGTTAAAGGCATGGCAGTCACACCTGTAAAGAGGTCCTTGCTGTGGTATGCTTCAGTCTTCTTTGCATCTTACAAACTCAGCTAATACAAGACAGTTTTATACTACAACATCTGCTCTCCCATTCTGAGTAGTACCAATGGAATTATGTGTCTCTCTGTGTACATCACGCCATAGAAATGTATGACGTATTAGGTGATGACAAAAGGAGACAAATCCAGTGTAAACTGGCTGGTTAAAATAAAAGTGTTCCTCTTTTCAATTTTTTAAATTCTTACCACTTGCCCCATGAGTAACACTGAGCGTTGATAATGACTCTTGGTGCAGATCTTTCATGGAGCTAATTTCATAGCTCATGGCTGGAGCTAAAGCAGTTTATAGAAGGAAAAATGCTTTGCTGAATGCTTTTAAAACTCCTGCAGAAGGGAGGATGGTCACATCCAAAACGGTTCTTACTGAGCCAGAAAGGCCGAGCTTGCGCCTGCCCCGCTCCAGGAACGAAGACATTCCCACAGCAGCCAGCAGCAGCAGCAGGCCCACGGTTGACACGTCTCCTGAATCTGCTTGCAAAGCACTGATAAGGAAACGCACGGCACCCTGGCAGAAAGCCCGGGCTGGGCTGGCTTTTGCAGGCCACTGGAGTTACTTCCTTGCGATTCATGCCTTCAAGACCAACACGTCAGGGAGGAGGAAACACAAAGACAAGCTTCCAAGGACAAGGTCACCGTGTTTGCCAGTAGTAAAAGCAGAAATAGGAACAACACTCCCTTCTGTCACAACACCATAATTATTCTGAATAACTTTAGGACACTCGTGGGCAAAAATCATAACAATTAAAAGACGACAACAACTACTGGAATATAAAGTGGAGAAGTTATGGAACAGTTTTCAGAAAATTACAAGGAAATGATAAGGTTGTTTAATAGTGGGTGAAAGAGGAGCCTGGGCGGGAACTGATCACACTTCTGAGACCAGCATCAATACGGAAGAAAAATCTGCAAGAAAGGAAATTTTAGCTGGCTGACTCATTTGGTACTCATTTCAGGCAGGGGAAATGACAGGCTGCAGTGAGAACCAGTCAGTCACTTCTCCAGCTCCACAGCAGCCCGAAACGTGAATGCCATGACTGCAGCTCATCAGGAGAGCCCAGGCTTCTGGAGAGACATGGTTGTCCTGAAGCTCTGGAGGTGTAACCCCTGCACTTGAGGGACTCTGAGTGAAGGATTTCCCGTTGCTAGCCCATGCACAACAGAGCCCAAAATGCTCGGCATAACCTATGGTGTCTGTCTGAATATTGCAAAGTGAAAGTCCAAGTCAAGAGTGATTAGTATGCACAGCCATGAATGCACAACTGAAATAAGCCAGCCAGTGGCAGTAAAACTGCAGTAAATAAAAGAAACCGAGCCAAGGGACGGGGAAAGGGGTACCCCTCTCCTCCCCTTCCCTCAGGAGGAGGCCAAAGGCTGGTGCAAGTCTTTTTGAGGTTGAGGGAAACAGCTGCGTGTTGTTAGCAAGTCCCTCTGACTCCTTTATTTCTAACTCGGGTCTTAATAACATAGCAGCAGTGCAATTTAAGGGAGAACAGAAGGCATGTGAGGAAACCAAAGGAGGACTTTTCAGGGGCTTGCTTTTTTTTTTTTTTTTTGAGGTCATCTAGGATGCTTCAAGACTGTTCATATAAGTGGAGAAGGTAGCAGAAAGGCAACCATTCACAGAGCATGAAAATGGTAATGGCAGCAGAAAATTCTGTGCTAATGAATGCAAACTGTCCATGTGACTGGAAGGCCATTAAGTGGAAAGAGTTAGTAATTACCAACAAATAAGTAATAAGAGGAACAATCTCTGTGGTGAGTGATCAGCTCAATCTGCTCATCCATCCTTCACGTATTTAAAACCAAATTGACTGATTGCTGTTTTCTCTGTTAAGAAACTGGGAGTAAGGGAAGAGGCAGGGTAGGGCATAACCCTTCAAGTCAGTGGAAAATGAGCCTGGTCAGGCGCAAGAGATGGTGGGGTGAAATGATCACCAGAATTTTCCTCAGCTGCCAGGGAAGAGAGGGAAGGTTCAAAGGGGATAAGAGTTTGGACCAAGGACTGCTGCTCTAGACAGTCACTCTCTCCTATCTGTAGTTTAGCTAATATTCAACTACTGAATAAACAAAGCCATGCGACTAGTACGGCCTTTTATTTGATGAGGAAATCATTAGCAAGTATATGTCTTTCCAAGGCCTCTCCTACCTGCAAAGCCACTTTGAGATTGTGTGAAGGATGCATTTGTGTGTCTTGGTTAATAAAATGTCTTCCACATCTCTTGGGTGGTCAAGGGTACTAAACAGCCCCCAGGTTAGAGATGCTTTAATAATCTGCTTCTGAAGGGCAAAACAATCTATCACTAGCAGATACAAGAGTTTTTGATAAACAGCCTATTTCCCTTTCTTCTAACCTTTTCAGGAGGACATACAGAAAGATGCTAGGTTTCTGTTTGGTGCACTGATAGAAAAACACAGTCTGGTTTTGTAAAGGCTTCATTCGCTGGTGTGCTCCCTATTGCTTTGCTAATACCCTTTTTGCTTCAAAAAGCAGGAAAGGGAGCTTCACCATCAGTATTTTACAAAAGAGCTGGGGTTAACAGGCATTAATACAAGTCATGACCAACTATTGAATTGCTTTGTGTGGCATCAGACAGCTTATACGAGATAGAACTCCCCTTATTTTCTTTAAAATCCACATTGTTTCACACGTGCACAAAGTATGATTTAAATTTCGGTTTATAATTAGCACACAAACCCCTTCCTAAATTACAAACAAAACATAAAAATAATGGAGGACATTGTACAACTGAGGAAAGGACTCCTGGGGTTCTTCAATCTTGCAGTTCTTATTGATCTCCTTTCTTACTGCTTCTTCTTCTTCCAAACTAAGTCAACATTTTCATATGTTGTGTGGTTTTATGTCCACATCCATTGCTGTTGCCTCTGCCTGCCTCCACTGGGTGTGCAGCTCGCAGCAAAGGAAAGGGTTAAGGATGCTGGCCCAGAAAGCAGCACTGCCACCACTCCCCATTAATTGAGGACAGACAGGAGAGGGGATTGCTGGGGCAAGAGATAAGGCAGATTCCTGCCTGGAGACACCCACCCCCCAGGAGCAGAGGAGAGTGAGGGGCTGATCGAGGGACTGAGGAGCTGAGAGCACTTCTGGGTAGGGCTATCCCACCCTGCCACTGAATTGATCTCGCATGTGATGACCCGAGGCTTGAAAAGCTTCTAAATCAGTCATTATGTCGCAGCGTCCACATAAAACCACTCTCCTGCTTATGAATTGACTTACCCCTTTCTTTTCCCACTGAAGCCTGGACTACCTCCTGGTGTTCTCCAACAGCCTGGTTTCCTGCTCCACAATCTGATTTTTTTTACCAGCTCACTAAACTGAAATTTCCTTTCTTGTGGTTTTCTTGTCTTTGTACGTGGAAGCCAACAACCAAATACGCTTTGTCTTAACTAAGGTACAAAAGTTCCCAGTAACAGTTAGGATATTTTGCAACTTGCAATGGCCTTCCAGGAATACTAAGTTAAACACAGGGACATGTTTATCACTCTCTAACAGTATATAAACTATTTAAAGTGACATAATGCTTTATAGAAGTCAGCAACTGTTGCTAATATTCTGGGGGGGGCTTTAAGCAGGAGGCTCCCATGGATTTTCTCCCAACTCAGAGAGTTTCTCTTAGTTCCACCCAACAAATGTCAACTATTAAAACCACCAGAGCGACAGCTTAGTCTACATTTCATTGTATGCACTTTGAGCAAAGGTTCTGTGTAGTCTATAATTGAAGTAAGCTTCATCCTCTATCAAATACTTGCGGTCACAAGCAGAATTTTCAGGAGCATTTTCTAAGATATATTCTAAGGTGAGTAAAACATATGGCCATTTTACAGGTAAACTATTAATTTATGGTGGCACAATTAGAAAGTTGCAGCAATAGAAATCAAGATAACGCACTATGAACACAAATGATCTCTGAGAAACTTCAGTGAGAGATAGATCTGTGCTGTAGGCAAGGACTGCCTTTACTGTTTACTTCCCACTCTGGTTCTCCAACTACCACATGGCATCTTCCCATTTGGACAATGGGAATAGTATGTTAATCTGTTCCTTTGATAAGAACCTAATTCTGCACTGTCTGCCCAGTAGGCAAATATTCCAGGAACTTAGTCCAAAACCCACTGAAATCAAAATACATGATTTAAGTGGTAATTTAGCAAGGTCTTGGTGTAAGGTACAACATGGTGTGAACTAGGATGACAGAGTTAAATCTTAAGTTAAGGCTATAGAAATGCAAGACTTCATTAAAGCTAAAGAACAAAAAGATGAGAGAAAATAGGATCTTTGCTTTTGGAACATGAAAGTTAAAAAAGACTCCAAAAAGCTTAAAAACATATGGAAAAATATTAGCACACTACACCATGCTCTAACATGCATTTTTTTTCCTGAAATAACAAAGTAAATTGAGTGTTTTCAGTAAAGAGTAAGAACTATTCATGATCTCCTACAATTCCTTTTTGTACCATCTGTGCTTCCAGCCTTTAAAATGCATGAATAGGAGACTGAAGTGCTAAACTAATTCTTCACCATGAAAAAAGAAGCATGTTACCCTAAACAAGGCTCTTTCCCTATTTAACATATACATCCCAATTATCTGTAAAATAGGACTTCCGTTCTGTTAATTACACGTGCAATTACAATTCACGTTATTGACTTGAAAGAGTATATAATAATTGCACAGCAAACTCAAGCGGGTGCTTTCCAACCTTCTCCCTAAAAAGTTACAGGTTTCTAAACTTCACACGTCTCTATTGTGAAAGTTATACACTTCCATTACAAAAACATGCCTCTCTTTTTTTTTTTTTTTTTCCATTTTACTTGCCTGGTGTGTGCATCTTGGTATGGAAATGTTACATTTCTTGTAGAAGTCTGCAAAACACAAGCACTGCTTCTGCCTCTCAGAACAGCCTGCTTTTGTTCCCCGATAACAGCACCGCTCTTTTTTAGCTCAGTTACTAGATACCGGAGGGTGAGAAAAGAAATCCTCAGAGATCCTGCCAAAGACTCTGCTGTACTTTGATTCTGCACAGCATCAGAGCACAAAAACACGTAGTAGTACGAGCATCCACACGTGCTTCAGTGCTTGGGGTGAAACATTTTTTAAAAGCCAGGAATAACTTCTGGAGCTATTGTCATTTCGGCTTCTGTCGTACCGTTGCACACCACTACAAAGGCAAATTAAAATCTGATGTTCGTCTCCCAAGGTTCAACCTAGCGTTAGGTCTGTGATTTGAAACAGCCATAACTCACACAGCAACAAAGCTGAAGTGGAAGCTGTCGAAGGTAAATCTTTCCGATGGGATTTCTACCACATCTTTCCTCAGCCCGGAATTGCCCTTTTGCTGAGTTCGAGCAGGACAATGAGCAGCTCAGCTTTGTTTTGCACGCCATGGAAACCTTAATTCCCTCCTGGGAGAGGATCTCTGTAAGAGGAGAAGCTGCTATTAGTATCTGTAATCAAGCAGTACAGCCAGAGAAATAAGCCACCTCTTCAAGGAGAGCCTTGCATCCTGTGTTTTGCACCGCTCAGCTCAGGCAGCTCCTCGTCCGTAAATTAAGTTTGGCTGAGTTAAATGGAGCAAAACGCACTCTGTCTGCATGCACAGAAAATATTTTACATACTAACAGAACCAGTCGCACTTTCCATATCCTCTTCTTTTTTTTCTTCCTGCCCTCATTGTGTTAAATCTAACAAAAATTATTGTGAAATACATTTTAAGTGAAAAGAGAATCAAAAAGGCTAGAATATGAAAAACACGCCCTGCCATGAAATCAAAGGACATTACTCGCAGAGTGTATAACAAATGTTTTGAAAAGCACTGTCAGGCTTAGTGGCCAAACGTAAACAAGGTCTGGGCAATGCGTCCAGCGTTGCTCCATCTGGCATTCAAACCCCACACTGTTCCTAGCCCAGCTCTGACTTCAGGCAGGGTACTGATCCACTACTGCCTGCCAGGGACTAACAAAAAATATTCTTTCCCCAAATGTCTGGCTTCAATAATATTGGATATTAAGTGGTTTCTTTGGTGTTTTTTTTTAACTCCATAACATCAAACATTGTCTACTAAGGAATGCCGTACAACAGCCCGGCTGGAATAACATGATTTAGAGGGCCGAATCCTGCGGTCTCAGAGGAGAAGCATCCCTGTTCTTTTGCATGAGCATTTGAAAGTCCACAGGGAAACAACAGAGAGCCTGAGAAGGGGGATAGCCCTGCCAGATAATACACAGGCACGCTCAAGCAAGAGGCCATCAATAACCACCGCCTGATTACAGCACTTTTCATTCATCGATGTGATTGCATCTCCAGGGCTTGTCTTGTATCATCTTGTTTACAGTCCCCTTATTTGGACAAAAGCTGGCTCCCAACCCCCTACTCTTTCTCCTGTATTAAAGGCGGGAGTCACACGGCTGATGGTGGGATGGTTGATACCGGGAGGTTTTCTGGCCCTGACTCATAAGCCGCTCTGCCTGTGGGCCTGATCACAGGTGTAGGTTGTCCCCCGGGGCAGCTCGGACGGTTTGTGGAGCCAAGTGGGTGCAAGGGCTTTGCTGAGTTCATTCTTTGTTATCTCCAGGCTCCGTCAGGTACACAGCCCTTCCTCGCAAATCTAGCCCGAGTTATAACTAAAGAGCTAACCACCTTCAGACGCTGAGAAGAGGGAACTAAGGGAGGGTATCAACACCATCCAGACTTCAAATATGTCATCAGTCCATAGACCAAAGCAAATCTGCCTCACTGGTCGGCTGCATAGGAATCCTAAATCTACACCTCCCTCAGCACTGCCTGCATCTGAACTTACAGCTTTGCCATTCACCTGAGCCCACATCTGCCTCTGAAACAGGTTCTCCCCCATTCCTCCTGCCACAGGTGCTGGTACCAGGCTAGTGTCTAAAATCGTCTCCCCTAGTGGAAGGCAAGTCTGTTATTCCTAAGGATGCTAAGCGGGTTGCTCAGAAGGTATCATCTGTTGCTGCTGTGATGCAAACCAGGTTGCTATGGTGTTGATCCTCCTGATTATTTTTTTACACTTGTCAGGCTTAACCATCTACCTGGAACTGGCACAGTAATATCAAAATCAAAGGGAGTAAAGATAAAACCATTAAGGGACAAATAGAAATTATTAATAAGCTTTTAGCAATGCCAGCACGTGCCAGCCAGACATATTAAATAAAAAGCTCAAGTTGCTTCAGCTTAAAACCACTGGGGTTTTGGGTTGGATTTTTTTTGCAAGTGTTATTACAAGCATCATAGCACAAACAACAAAGCACTGCAAAATAAACCCTAAAATGCTAATTGGAGTATCCAGCTTTAAATCCCACTGATGAGGTTTTTCAGCTTGTTTCCTCAGGGAAGGAAGGCTAAGGAGGATCATGCTGTCTATCCCATCCTGTCTTAATCTTTTCCTTCCTCCTCCTTCCATAAATGTTGAATCACTCGACTAATTTCAACCAACTTGACAGAAGACAGAGAGATGAGGTTCCCAGAAGTTTCATGAGACAGGCACTGGGTAGAGGAGAGAGACCTTGTAACGCCCCAAGTGATGGAAAGGCTGATTAACTCAACCTGTTCTAGACCTCAGAGAATCTACAGATGACAGAGCCATCAGAAGTGAAACCTATTACTTCTCCCATTCGTGGAACAACTTTTGTTTTGTTTTTTCTTGAAGCACAGTCCCCATCGCGTGGATCCTGATAAATGCCTTTATTAACATATTTTAACCGGAGCTGTCAACCAGCTACAGCTTTCTAGGCTTTTCATCCCTGTGCAGTACAGCCAACTCAGTATGCAGTAGTCCAGCTTTATGGCTGATCCCAGAAATCACTTAAAAATTACTTTTCTAGGCCTTTACCACTACATAACTGAAACACACATGATGTGATGTTACTGAGTAGTGGAATTAGTTCTGCCTTTTGCTACTTAGAGTTTATTCTGCTTTCCCATGTTGGCTTCTTTATCATCTCTGCACACTGCATAAATCAGAACAAGCCCCTGACAGCTGAACACTGAACTCTGTTTTGGTAACTTGGGCAGGGACCACCTATTCTTATGGAAAAGAACAGCCATAGGTGTGGGATGGTAACTAAATGAATTCGGCCATTTGCAACCAAAGGAGGATGTGAGATGATTTAAAGATAAAAGACTCTCTGTCTCATTTACCAGCCTCTCCAGGCCATCTGGCTTTCTGATCAGGAACCCAGCCACAGAAATAAACAGCCAAAAATTGAAATACACTCTCACACTGTTTCATTTCATCCGCATTCAGATAAAGAACAATTCATTTTGAGAATCCATAATGCAGAACTTCACGCAGTATTTCCTTGAGAGGTACAGATGTCCGAAAAAAACTTTCTAATTAAAGTGCTCAAATAACAAAGGGCATCTTTCATATTTGGTTTGTACATCCACCACAGATGCACATTTACTGAACATAAAGTTGATGAATGAAAAATTGTGTCTACCACTTTCATCTTGGATTTGAAGATTAGCAGTATTAGAAATTTTCCAGTGTCTCCATCATGACACACAGATTCGCTGGAGTTCACATACTCCAAGGAAAAACATTGATTTTGTGGAAAGGTGTTACTACAACCAGAAGACCAGGCAGGCTTATCTTTGCTTGCTGGCTACCTGCCTGGTTCTCCTGGTAGCCAGTACCTTGTATATCCCTCAATAATTAGCAGAAGTCCTGCTCCTTACACTGACCAGCTGGTGGTTCCTTATATGTCAGATGGGATCCTTTTGTTTTAAATATCTTCTGTGGAAAACTTTGCACTAGAGGATTTGCTTTGGAGGTGTACATTTTCCTAAGTGCTTTTTGCAGGTTGTATATTCTGTGTTTTGCTGCTGCTGGAGTACAAGGAAGTACCACTCATCCCAGTTTCTCCAAAATCCCATCTCCCAGCCCAAGCACTACAGAGTCCTTACCCCCATCCATGGGGGGTTCTAGAAGAGAGTCCCCAGCTGAGCTCCCACCACTCATTCCCTAGGGCAGATGGTGGGACGGAGAGCAGTACTACTCGGCCCTGGCAGCAGGAGGGTCATGTAGTATTTGGTGGCTTAGATACCAGTGCCACTTACCACATGCTAGCCTGAGAGTCGGCTGTGTCCTGCAGCAACGGTAGAATGAGATGGTGACAAGGTCCTCCCACTGCGACTGGGACAGCTCTAGGCTCCTACTGCTCCCAGAAAGCACAAAACGCAGTGGGTGTGAATTAGGTGTCTATATCCAATACCATTCAACAGCTATTATGCCCCATATCTTGCAAAAATCTTTCATCTTCTGTGTAACCTGCCTGGACACATCCTGACTGTGGAGTATAACACACTTAGAGATACTATGTTTTGCCACTTCTTCTTGGTCCTCCCTCCTCTGTGCCACTTAGGTATTTCCCCCAGCCACAAGCAGTGGTGGACACGATTTCACCCCACTAAACCTCACCGTGCCCAAGGGCAGAAGCTATTTTTTTCCAATTTACTTCTGGAAGCCAATCCATCTTAGAGCTGAATTAGGGATAGCAAATCTGCTTATCCACTGCATGCAGATGGATGGTATATCAGTGTGAAAAGATGAAGCAAGGATGCTGGTTGGAATTCACCTTGCTAACTATATGTTCATGCTGGAGGCCATCACATTCAGGCTCAGGTCCATCAGGCAGTCCAGTTGTTCTGGGATCCTGACATCCTAAATGGAGTTAGGTGATGGGAACATTTAAAAGCTCCAAGCCCTGTCTCTTCCATCCAGTAAACCACAGTGCACTGCAAGCATTAGTTCTCCATATGAGGTTACCTCTCACAGGCTGGTATCACAGCCTATATACCACTATGTGACCACCTGCCTCCATCCACACGTGCACATACACAGCCTGCATGGAAAAGACTAGCTGTTCTGGCACAGGGAGCCACAGAAAAGCTGAGATTGCTGCTGTGGCTGGGGTCGTGCTGCAAGGGACTCGGTCCTGCCTCCCTTAGACAACTCCAGGCGCCAGATGTGCACCCCAGCACATTCCCCAGCACAGCCCTCTCTCACATGCTGAGAAAGAAAATGCTTGAGAAGGCTCAGTGAAATGCAAATTTAGCTGATTCAAAAAGAAAATGAAAGTCAGAGGGTTTGCACAGGAAACAGGCTGGGGGCAGGGAAAGGAGACTGAATGCCTTTCATTGAAATGCAAAGTAGAAATTTTCCTTCTCAGGAAGAGCAAAAACCCCCTCAGGGTGATAACTTTTTTAAGGGAGCAGGAGAGTAGTAACTGGTAGCAAAACCTGTGCTAGGTTGGTCCTGAGAAACAGTGCGAGTTAAATCATCCCGTGTGTATTCTTGCAAATACAGCCCCGCTGCATGACACTTTCTAGTTTTGTCGTCACTGCTGGATTTGAATACATGGGGGAAGAAAAAGCCTATTCAGATTTAATGAGAGTAGAAATGATGCAAACAGGAATCCATCCAAACTGATACCAGCATGTCCAAAGCACATGTAGTCATTACCATCTGCCCATGTTCCCCATTAGCTTTAGTCATTCATCTCTTCAGCTGCCTGTGCTCTGCCGCTTCTTGGTGGCTGAACCTCTTGCATACAAAACTGACAAATGCAGAGGCCCCCCTAGCAGCATGGGGGGCTGCTTCACAGACGACCATTTTGCCATCCTTAGAAGCTTTTTTAGCTTTGTCAGGCTATGTTTGAATGCAGTCATCTTATCCAGCAGATGAGAAAAAAATAGGAATGGGTTTGACAGGCAGAGACAAAAGATGATTTGGCTTAGTCTGAAAAAGAGAGACGCGCTGGTTCAACCAGCAGAGAGTGTTAACTGGCAGAGGGAGCAGCTAAGAGGAAGGTGTCTTGGAGGGGGCACTGAATTCAGCAGGAACCGAGCCCAGTGAGCAATGGTCTGTATCGGCACGCATGCCAGCGATGGAAGCGCAACCTCTATCGCCAGCTCTTTCGGTGTCATTTCTCGTAGAGCACTTGTACTTCTCTTTCAGACTCACTTGGTCTCCGGCCACTTCTGCCGGTGCACTAATTGGTGATACGTCTTCACAAATCAGCCTTACCTCCTGGTTCTTGTCCTCAGGATTTTGTTTTACCATTGCCCCCCATCACCCTTCTGTACAGCGCTGACATTACACAATTGCCTGTCCTGTTTCATCAGAGCCCTGCCCCAGCTAAAGAACAAAGAAAACAAGCTGTGTGGGCAATGCTTTTTTGACTAATTAACAAACTAGTATTTTTTTTTCACAGTCTCCTTTGTATTTCCCAGCCACCCAGTTTCTGCTTCCACTGCATGCTTTTGCCTGTGTGTGCGTGCCGGCCCACACCTACTCTTTGTCCCGTTCCTGTGATGGCACCATTGCTGTCCTGTGGTGACATGAGTGACAAAAACTGCTGATTCTTTCATTCCAGCTTGTTCTGATGAGTGTGCATGTTAAACAATGCTACAGGCTGCAGAAGAAATGAAGTCTGTTTTCCAAAATGTCTCTATCATATGGATTCCTTAATGTCTATGAAAAAAGTAAGCTCATTAGCTTTCCAGTTAGCAAGAAAGCATGAAAAATTCTCTCCTCTCCTGGTCCTCTTTTGCTAAGTGTGTAGAAAGTTAGTGGTTTTGAGAGCCCAACTCCTCTCTCATGCGTTGCTGAAATTGCCCAGGAGTTGCTCAGTAGCTCTCAGGAGAGAACAGAGCAGCAGTGACACACAAGCAGAGCCTGTAGAAATGATCAGGTTTGGTGCTGTGTTACCTTTGAGGAGACAGGGCAGAAAAAAACAAAAAAGCCCAGGCACCCTAGGAGAGAAGGAAGAAAGTACTGGAGCTTTGTGTCTCCCCAGCTCTGATCCAGAGGGCTGACGGGAGGAGGCTGGTACCCGGCTCTGTTAGCTGGAAGCCAGGGGCTTTGGGCAAACAGCTCCAGCATTGCTTTTTCGTTGACTTCAATAAGTATAGCAGTTACAGCCATCCTCTTAAGTGCTGGAGATAAAGATTACCTCCAGTATCACTGGAGTCAACAAGCATAAAGAGTGCTGATGTTTCTGGGTAGGAGCCCTTATCCACAAAGCAGAGAGGAATAGCTAAGCAAACTCACTGCAGACTTTGGGGAAGCACAAAGGCACTTCAGATTTTGTGTGCTGAGTTAAGGCTTCTGGTAAAATTTTAACCTAACCTTTCTCCAAATGTTTGCTTTCAGAGAAAAATCTGTGTGTATCTATGTGAAGAAGGAAATAGAAATTTCAAGAAGAAAATTTAAAATATATATGATTTTTTTTACCCAGCTATCACTTTCTACAGGGGAAGAAACAAATCCAAGTCCAGCAGGTCTAACTGGGAGATGGTTTATGTGTACGGGCAAACTAAAACCTGATGAAATTCCACGCTTTATCTTTCTTCCTCTACTACTGTCTTTCACTTACATTTTAGGTTCTCATTCTGCCCTGAAAAAGATGCAGTTATAAAAGGCTGAGTCTATGTAAGGTTCCTGTGTGGCTGTGTACATGGAACAACCTATTATAAAGAAATGTCAATTGTAAGCACTTAATAATTGGGGTTACATATTTCTGGATTACTAATACTTTGCGGATACTCTATGTTACTGACAAAACAGATGAACAGACTATGCTCTCTTCCAAACACTGTTGATCATTTCTATTCCTTCTTGGGATGCTGCTTTGAAATCCTTTCACTGGATTCTGTGAATCCAGACTCTGAAGAGGAAGAACACTGCTTTATGCAGTTGCTTTTTCTTTTGAATTTCCTTGCTTAAATGCCTCAGAGCTTACTTCTGCCTGACTGGCAGAATATCTAAATGAATGGCCCCTGTCAAAATGTAAATATCTGACATTCTGCTTGGGGGACAAGTTATTTTAACAGTGAAAACAAGCAAATACCTCTCTAAACTATAATGTAACTGCTTTAAAGAAGTAAATATAAGTGTGACTAGATATGAAGTGTTTTTTATCTGTTAAAGAAATTTCTTTGTATTCATTTTAAGGAAAAACCATAATAAGCACTGCCAACATTAATATTTCCTCTCCACGTTGTCAGCTTCCATGGGTGATCAAAAGACTCTCTTGTTTCGGCCAGCTTACAATGCCCATATCAGCCCTGACCACTTTGCAAGTAATCCCATTGAGGTAAATGGAACTAAACATGGACCAAGATGCTACCCGAGGTAAAGAAGTTTACAAGCCCTTGAGACAACAAGGTTGCAGAAAGGGGACCTTTGTCCTTGTGAGATGTCACATGAGCCGAGGAAGACGGATTTACCTTCCAGAAGGGCTAGGTTACACAGGCAGTGGTATTGCTTGCTTGTGTTAGTGAGCAGTTTAAAATGCCTGGGATGATCACCTCCCTTCATTCCTAGTACCACAGCAGGGCTTTTGGTTTTGCCTAATAGTTACTTCCAAATGTGCACTACTGGAGATTTGTTAAGAAAATTTAAAACAAACATGTTTTATACAACCCTCTACCTGAAATGTAACGTTACTACAAAGAAGACATAGCCATGAGCTGAAATTTTTTCTACTGAGGAATAGGCTTGGACTGAATGTCCCAGGTGCTTTCCATGCTGGAACTCCAGAACTGAAGTGCTCTGAACATGGCTGGTTTAGATCTGGGTTTTTGTACCGGAGCTTGTTCTGAAACAACTGTGGCCAGGTATCCCCAAGGTTTAACCACTGTCTCCTCCTACCTCTGGTGTTGCTCCGGGGAATCCTTGCCAGGGTGTTGTTAGGACTTTACCATTGTGAATTCCAACAAATGACAGATTTAGCAGCAAGCTCCATCCCTAAACCACTGGTTGCTGGAAGTTAGGAGGACATACCAGAAGTAACTTCTCTCAGTATTTGTCTCAGGCTTCTTGTATTCCTTTTTTGCTACAACGGGGGTCAGGATACTGGACTAAATGACCTATTGGTCTGACCCAATACAGCAGTCCTTAAAGATCCATTCAATGCAGCAGCCTGCTTGTTTTCTGCAAGTCTCAAAGCGGTTTACAAGGAGCGCAGATGCAGAAGTGTGTCTCAGCAAAGTGAAGGGATTTGCCAGCAATCTCTGAGCAGATTGACTCCTAGCACTCAGGAAAAGTGCACAGATCTCCTTAGTTCATTTGTGGCATTTATTTATTTGTCCGTCTTGCTGTAACATGAAACACAGTGGAAATAATAACAGAGGCTGTCACTCACAGTGCTAATTATACATTAAGTTCTTTAGAGCTCCTGATTTTTTGCTTCATGATAGCATTCTCACTTTCCTCCTCATTTGGCAGCAAATCCGATTACATATAAATTATAAACCCCTGGGCCTTGACACAACCTTTACAGCTCCTTTGATATTGTCTCTTGATACTGCTGTCACCCAGATGGCTAACCCTATCTGGAGCCATCTATTTGCTGTTGGCTTACATGTTTGCTGTAAAATGCTGTATTCCCTCCGTAAGAGATCTCAAGCTCCAACTGTAAGTTTGTGCTTTTGGACCACAGAGTCTGTAAAACAATATGTTTCCACGTTTATGTTTTTCTGCACCTAGTGGATGGACACAATTTTAAAAAACCCGCAGAGAGTACCCATATATGCTAAGAAAAATATTTGGAGCCAAGAGGAAAATGAAAGATCGGTCAGCGCTCGAGTAAGGTTTCCTAAGCTTTCTCAGGCTCAGAAGCGATGACCTTGAAGACAGGACCAAAAGGAACTTAAATCTGGATACTACAGGTATCATTAAAGACAACAGAGCTTTCATATAGATTACTGACACCATGATTGAAAGAAAAATCTGCTCCATGGACAAAAGAGTAACTGGATAATAGAAAAGACCATGAAAAGAAATTTTCAGCTGAGATGTGATCATTACAAATACTTCCGAGCTGGGTATACAGAGCACACAAATGTTACCCTGACATGGAATTCAGGACAGAGTAGATTTCACTGAGAACAGAGCTGAAACATAACTTTGGAGGAGGCAACAGTGCTGAAGCAAATGGGCAGCCAAGATAGGCAGGGTAGAGATACATGCAACACACTGTGAGACACCATGACATAATATTGCTTGTGCTATGATTGTGCCTGGAAATCTGAATCAGATTGTGTGAGCCCAGAGCATAAAATGCCACACCAACTACTCAAAGGCATTCCCCCTCAAAACCTTTAAACCTCCATAAAAGCAGTAACACTTTTTGTTCCAGCTGGAGTTTCCACTGACTTTTAGGCTGAAGCTCCAAGTAGAGTGTAGAGCAAAAGATACCCATCAGGAGAGAACATTACCCTGGCACTCCCTGAGCTGGCTAGCTAACAAATTTATCCCTCCAGAGCACAAACCAGAAAGCTGTCATCGAAGACAGATGCCAAGAAAGCCATCCAGCTGTCTGGCTCTGATCTTCATTTTCCACCTGAAGGAAACCATAGATCAGTACAAGCTGGGCCATCTCCACTGTGGTTTTCAATCTTCAGACCAGTTGGGAAGGGATCAGAGTAATCAGGAGACTTTGGACACTCAAAATGGGAGTGGCAGCAATAAAGGGCTTATAGGAAACTCAGTAGGAAAGCACCCTTTATTTCCTGACCCAGATACCTGAAGCAGGTGAGGGTTACACCAGCATCAGTGAGGACAGCATAATGCAAGCACCAGAGACACAGACATAATTAGTTACATAATTAGACAACCTCAGTGGCTCCTGACACATGTACTTCGCAACTGCTTATTTAAGAGGTGTTACCATTACCTTGCTGCTTGAGATAGAAATACCCATAACCTTTTGCAATACCAAATGCTACCTTATAAGACATTTTATCAGTGAAGAAGTACACTGGCCTAAATAGCATAAAACTCTCAGAACCAGTACCTCTGAAGCCCTTAACAGCCAGAAGCACTTAGATTTTCTCTTTTTCTATTTCTGTGATGATAGCACTAATGTCATTTTGCATCCTGAATTTCCATCAGTTCCCTAAGGACTAGTCAACCCCAGTTTTGCAGAGCACTCTTTGCAGGAGTCTACTGCGTCTCATTCCTACAGTAACCCAATCTGATTTCATTTTTTTACATCCGATAACGAGATCGTGCCAGAATTCATTATAGCTGTAAACCAGACTTCCAGCACATGAGCAGCAGAGGGAACCTGAGCTGGAGATGGCGTTCCTACACCTGCTCATTTTCCTTTGTTAGTTTGGGCACTGAATGCTGCTTAACGGCACTGCCCTGCTGCTATAAATACATAGGCAGTCACTTGACCTTGGCAGTTGCTTTTGCTAAAATAATTCTCCTTTGAAACTGGCAGGGGCACAATAGGAGCACATGCCCGCCGTCCCCTGCAGCCCGGCGCTCAGCAGGAATGAATGACCTTCGCCTTGCTCTGAAGGTGCAGCTTCATGACTGGCTTATGCTGAGCTAAGAAGGGCCAGTACTGAAAGCTGTGACCCCACCTCCTCCTTTTCCCCTGCATTACCTGTCCCTGCCTGCTTTTCTTCTGTCACTGACCACACTGAAAATTAATCTTTCCCTCCCCTCAATGATTCAGCTCACTTTTAGAGGGAAGCGAAGCAAAAATGCACTTCTAGGATTCAATGCATTTGTCCCCATAACATCTAGATTAGAACAGATGAATCATAATAAGTTCTCTTTTTTTTCCTTTCACTGTAAGGTGACTAGACAGATAGAAGTCTATGCTCTGTTTATCTGAAGGTACATGAGACAAATCCCATCATTAAAGTGTGTATTCATCTCTCCTACATTTCCCCATTGAGACGTTTTCTAAGCCAGCTGACAAGAACCCTTTACCATCCCAGCGAAAGGTATGCATCTCTGCAGGTGCTTTATCCTCTTAGCCTATATTTTAGGATTAGTCAAATTGCCCTCAGGATCAAGTGTCAGGTGCTGATATTCTGCCATTAATGTCTGTAAGGATCTGTGTTTTCTCCAATCAAATTTCCTAGGTCAACAGCTCACTACTGAGCAAGGCCAGTATGGCCTCTGTCACGTCAGATTTCAGAATCACAGTGTCAGCCTCGTGCCAGTCAGGTCGTTCAATGAGCTGCTTTCCTTCGCCTATCAGCCATCCATGGAAGCAAAGGTTGCCCAAGCCCAATGCCCACAGGCAGTCTGCATGGCAAAAACTAGTGGAAGAGGGCTGGGCTCTTTCTGCATATTTTTTCTGCATTCCTTTAATAGCTAGCATCTTATAATTGATATTCAGATAATACTATAGTTCACAAATGATACATTAAAAGACAACTGGGAAGTTGTCCAGAAGTCACAACTGTATTTTTTGTCACTTACTACACCAAAAATAAAGCAGAGCCCTGAGCTATTCTTAGAAGTGTTGCTGCTACAGTAACATCAATTTGAAGCTTGCCAGAGGACTACACTGTACCCGTAGAACTTACTATACAGAATAATTTAATTATGCTATAGTATAACTACACATACCCACGCATACACTGGATATCAAAGGTGTTTTGGTTGATACAGCTTGTTTTACATGCGGAGGTGACAAACTGTCCAAGAACAGGACCTTGCTCCACAAGATGAGCCTCCACCAAGACAAGTGGCTGGCATACTTCCACAGTCTAACTGCACTGCCAAATCCTTTCTAGCACTGATGAAGTCGTCGCATTGGCGGAACTAGGAGAAAAGAGTTAGTGCAAAGAGTAACAGCAATAAGCAATGGATGAAGATAATCATCCGTGCTCACACAGCTCGTTCGGTTGCTATTTAGAACTCATGACAGCAAACAATTACCTTGTACAAACAGGGACAGATGTCGAGTTCTTTTATTACATAAAGCAAAGCCCAGGGACGTGGGGCTGCAAATGTCCTCATAATATACTTCCTATCATATGGCAAGACAATTTAATTATGTTTTGTACAATGATGAAACAATTAGAGAAAGTGGAATGTAATAACTTTTGTGTATGTATTTGATCTGAAAGGTAAGCACCACATCCCCAGGTAGATACAACAGCTGCAATGATATTGAACATAATTTGTGTAATAATACAGGCAGATAAATACAATCTGAAATGCATTAAGCAGCATCACGTATTCAATAATTTCAAATGCGAATAGGTTTGCAAAAGTGAGCGACTACAAGGTGCATCAGCTGTACTGAGGAAAAGTAAACACTAAGTTTAGGGCATCACATAGTTTTAAGGGGTTTTAATCTACTCACTGCTGTGGAAATAAACAAACATGACAACCACTAAAGAGAGCAATGAGTAGAGTGCCAATCTGCAACTAAAGGGATGATTTGGAAAAAATGGGGGCGTTGATACCTATCACATAATGTTCATTAACTTTTTGTCTTCAGTTCTATGAACTTTTCAAAATAGCTAGGGCAAGGGCCTCCACCTTTCAGGCACAGAACCAGCCCAAGCAGGCAGAGCCCTCACAGTCAAGTTATAAAAGGATAAGACAATTCATCGTCACACAAAATACAGTTTTTACCTGCTTTCAGAATGGCTTTTATGCAAAATGCTTCCCTATTTTTTTAAACTTTCAAAATAAACCACTTCTAGTTGCACCTTCATAAGCCAAAAGCCCCTGCCATCTAACATGCACCCTTTAAAATCTATTCATTTTAATTACTATTCCAAGTCCTGATCAGTAAAACTAAAATCCAGGCAAGGTAAACTTCTACCTACTTTCCTTAGGGTGCTAAAAAGCAAATCAACAAATTACAGGGAGCTTGTGACTTTCTGAACCTATCAAAGCTCCTGCTGTCCACACGCATATGGCTCAGCATTAGCTAGTAAGTTTACAACGACACGGAGATTTCGAGAGTACAAGCTAAATGCTCACAGCAAACCTCTGGCACATACCAAGGAAAAAAATGTTGTGCTTATCTAGCCGGTGTTAGCTGATATCACTGCTGGGGCTGATTATGGTACTCAAGACAACTTAGGATAGTTTATGTACATGAGTTATTATTAAGAAGTGTTGGAATTACAACACTGGGTACAGGAAGAGGTATTCACATAGACTAAATTTAGCTGAGTGAAGCTAATCCCCATCCCCGGCTCCTTCTGTAGTCTGGGGAAGTGTAAGCTTCTCTAGAAGGCAGCCCAGAGCACAAACTTAATTTGGGCTGAAGTTGCAGGAGAGGCAGAGAGCTGATTTAGTGTTTCTCAACCACAACCAAGGGAAGGGACTCTCCCTGCGCCTGCTCATCCTGGCCCTTCTTGAGCTGTCTCTGATGTTTGCTGGGCACTTCACTGAACCCAGTCAGCTGGCTAATGAACAGAAAACTACTTCAAGGAAAGAAAAGTGATTGATAGTCTTCAGATGATTTAATGAGCTGAACTGGCTCAGGCAGAGATTAGAGAAGCATCAAAGCTGGTGGGTACAAGGGATGAGCAGGGGTGGAGGGCAGCGCTTTGAGACTTGCTTGTTCCCGCAGGGCTGAGCTGATCCTTTGACTCAGCTCTGCTGGGTAACTTCACCCTGGCTGCTCGGTAAATGGAGAGCTTTAATGGTGGAAGTGGCTTAAAGGAGTCCCTACACCCACGCTGTAATTTCTCACTCGCGTTGTCATGTTGCTGTCACTGCCGTGGGGCTGGATAACGAACTGATAGAAATGATCTCCCTGAGATCCCTGAGCCGGTCCCCAGTGCAATCGCAGCAATTCAGATAAGATGGCAGCAAACAGCGATGCAGGACTGGAAACTGCCAACATGGGGTAAAAACACGTGAAGCTGGCTTAGCTTCTGAAGCCAGCATCTCTTACTATGTCTTAAATCGCTTCTGGAGGAGAGTTTCTGCTGACTGTGGTGGGGGGATGAAAACAGCTTCCCAGGAAAGAACTAGCATTTGGGAATACCCCCCCAGAAGGCTTCATTTATTCATTCACCATAACAGGAGGGGTTCGAGTCCCCTGTTCAGCAGGCATCTTGCTTAGGTGAGAGTCAGAAGGTCAAAGCTGGGAGTCTGCATTACATGCAGACAGCAGTGGTGAGGGGTGCCTGGAGGAGGTGGCCTGAGCAATGAGGACATGAGTTTTTCCTCCTACATCTTAATTTGCTTTGGGGCTGACCTGAAGAACTGAGGAACAGTTTCTACGTCTTGGTTTCTTTGCTTAGAAGAGAGGGGTATTAAAGGCAATGAGTTTTATTTTCAGATTTTGAAAACTCCTTAGTTTGAAATAGAGAAAATATTTCAATGAGATCAGCCTGGCATAGATATTTGCATACCTTCATGACCAAGTATGCCCAGGCTGACAGAGACTGCCTTCTCTGAGGAGCAGCCCCTGCGTTGCGGCCACTTGCCACCTCTCAGGACATATACTGGTCAGGTGAAATAAGCCGTGACTGAGAAGGCTCCAGGAGTCTCCCCAGCATTCAGATGCACGCTGACTCACTGCATCTGCCAACGATCCTCTTTCCCCTCCCTGTGAAGCCAACACCATTAAGGGTAGGGGGCTCCCCCACTTCGCCTGATTGCTTTCTGCCTACTTCCATCAACAAATCTCTACCACCACGAGTCCCCAGAGGGTTCAGCGCAGTGTGTCCTTCCTAGCCTTCACACGGGACCTGGCTGTAGCGATGGAGCCAAACATTCCTCAGTACTGGGAAACACATTAAATAATGCTCGCTGGAAGCTCAGTTGTGTTCACAGTATTTTGCACAAAGCTTGCTCTGTGAACTGCAGAGCAGTAAGGGTCCAGAGTGCAATATGGCAAAGGTTAGTTAAGATATCAGTGGCCACTTCCCAAAAAAGGAGGGCAGTCGATCAACCTCGACCCTTCACATCAGCAATCTGCTTCAAAGGCAGTGGCTGGAAGCCTGTGACTGTGCTAGAGAGTATGGGCAGAAGTGTGTTTCTGTAAAACAGGCAAAAATGCATTCAGTCTGTCTTCAGAATTATGATAATTTTTAACAAGGTAAATTGTGGGATCATGTAAGTGAATGTCTAGGTGGACAGGAGTGTGAATCTGTTCTTTAGCAAAATTCAGTGTAAGCAGACGTGGGGAATTCAAATAGTATAGTACCTTCTCCAAGTACCACATGCATACAAGGAAACCTGGAATTGACTCCTGAAGAGGTGATACGTCCTGCAATTGTGGAATTACTTCAGAAGTCATTAAAGAGATTATATGTGTTTCTACATGAAGCACTACTGGAAAACCTACTGTAATAGAATACATTATACTATACAGCACTACTATAAAAATCTTTGTACCAAGATAAATTGCAGTGGCACGTGTCACTCTTCAGGCAGAAGTGCTACAATATGTCATTACAGGGGGTGATTCCACTAACGTAAAAAACTCTTCAGCATGAACACGGCCTTGCACTCATGTGTCTGGAGAGGTGTTAGGTTGACAAAGCTGTATTCACTTATTCAGACATAAAATGAACAAAATCCATACACAGAAACCTCAGAACTACTAAATTGTCTGAACAGTTAACCAGTTCAGAGAAAAGAAATCGTCCTTATTGTACGAAATTTCATCTACTGATAAAAATCACTGTCTGTATGTCATACAAACTTTCAATTCTATATGTTTTTGCTTGCATTTGGAAGGTATTGGCTGAATGGTCCTTGTGGAAGACAGACTTCTATTTATCCATGGACAGTGTACAAACTGGATTGTAACAGAGTAGGAAACGTTTCAAAATATTTCTTTGATAATTTAAAGATGAAATTAGAAAGGATCTTTAACAAAAATGGTTTAGGATGTTCTTTCCTTTTTTCTTTTTCTTTAAGATTATATTTCACCAAGATGATGACAGAGATCCTACGAGGCCTTCCCAAGAGTTACACTGGCACAGCGGGGAGAAGAGGGAACCATAGCGCAAGGACATGACGAGGGCACGGGAGGGAGGGAAGGTCCTTCCCAAGCCAGGTCCTTCGCCAGAGCCAGATGTGTGTGTCATATAAGTACTATATTGCCCCATTTCTGTCTTATCACTTTATTTAGCAGCTGTTGTTTCTCCTGAACTTTTTAATAAGCCAGAGCTATCAATGCAGTTTAGTTGTTATAAACTGAGTGCTACTACTTACCTAATTGTTAAGTTTTATAACCATTTGTTTCCTCTGACATCAAAGAAATTCATCAAATGAGGTCATCACATTCACTATGGTGCCAAACACTGAAACGCAGACCCAGCTCCACCATGACGCAGGTTTGCAGGAAGAAGTCCCATTTGTTCACTCGCCATGGCTCCCAGATACACTTTCTTGCTCAGCTTCTGCATGCCCATGGAAGCAGTTGGAGATATTGGGGGTACCTACTCACACAAGGGCCCCAAAATAGAGGGTAAATCAAGATTATTTTGAAAATGCAGGCTATTATGAGGAGTTACTAAGAAAGTTTCATTTAAAGAGGAAGAGGTTTCCATCCTATTACCTTTTCCACCAGCACTAGGAACTTCAGCTGTGGGTGATCACTGTGCAAACTTGTGCACACATACATGTGATGTATATTTGTGGGTTTTTTTTATTATCTACATTATAAAGCACTTAGCTATAATGAATGTGTTATCTGTATAACACTGTATAATCTTTAAACAAAAATTAAACAGAAACTAGGCCCAATGCCAAAAATAAGGAATCATTCCTTCAGATGAAGCTGGGGTAAAAGAAGCTTGCAGAACTGCCACTCCAAGATCATTTTTCTTTATTGTGTGATATATTTTCCCTTCGAATGCAAATTCCAGATGAATAAGCACAGAATTAAAAAATAGGTGGACCAGAATTTTAACTCAGCATCTGCAAGCGCTCTGTGTGCATCAGCACTTCGTGATTTCCAGCAGATTAATTCAGCTCTCTGTACTTTGCAAAACTGGACAACTAATTCTTTTTTCTCCATTACAGCCATGTGAAATAATGAGCACATCCATCCTGCAGTCTGATGACCTGATCTACCAGGTCTAACACAGTGACAGAAGATCACCTTTTACCTTATGTTCTCCTGCCCCCAGGCCTATATCCCATGTTCTTGCAGTGTAATGGGCTCCTTCCCTTCCTAGGTTATATTCTTCATGATGTTTACTACCTTAGGACTACGGCCATCATCAGACCATGGCCATCAGACCATCAACATTTTGCTGTGGGAAGGGGTCCCATTAATAGAGTTTTTCAAGTGAGATCTCTGTTTCTAATCAGGTTTAATTGCAGTTTTGAAAAAAAGAAACAGCAGGGGTATCCTATCTACTTTCACGTGTTTTGGGAAGATGATGGGACAGATGCAAGTATAGTGGAGTATCTCAGACTTATCTAATTACAGACTTTGTATACAAACCAAAAGTTAAATGTGATTAAAATGTACACACAAAAAAAATGTTGTAATTGTATGAAGGTTACCAGGCAAATTTATTTAGACTGTGTCCCTTAACACTAAGGTTTGTTTTTCTGGAAAACTGCGCTTCATCAAAAATGCCAACGTTGCCAAACTAGAGTTGAACTTTGAAACCGTGACCTGTCACAAAGAGACTTCCCGTGTGACCGTGGGGAGATCTTTTCACCTCTCTGTGTCTCAGTCCTCCATCATCTGGAACAATAAGTAAATAACTAAGAGCAGGAAGAGGGAATAATCTTTCTTCTGCCCTACTGCACCTGCCTTGTCTATTTAGATCGCAAGGGCTTCAGGGAGGGGATTAAATACCCTGTGCTTTTAACACCGGGAGCAAAACAAGGTCTGATCGAAAGGAGGGCCTAGGAGAGCTGTTGAAAGATGCGGTACATGGTCTGGTCTGCGTTTAAAAGCTTAAGATCTTGCAAACAGGAAAGTAACATTTTCCTCTCTATTTAATTACAAATGCTACTGTGATCATTGATTGTTGAATGCTCATAAGGAGAGAGAAGGAGCCTGTCCAAAGAAGACATAATGCAGTGGCGAACGCCCCTCACAACAGGCACTGGCGGGACAAGCACAGCCGCTTCGTTCTGGTTCAGGAGTGAACACGCCTTGCTCTGATCCTTCCCTAACCTCTCCTGTACCTTTTCTTCCCCCTTCCTTCTTATTTTCTTAAAGTTCAGCTGGGCATGTTCTTGTTTTGATTATACAGGATAGACTTTCTTACCCTTACATTTCATTGTGTAATTATTATTTACCTCCAGCTCCCATTTCAGCTGTTGTTACCAAAGTCTTGAATTTATTTGCTTATAGCAAGTCGCTACCTGAAGTGCCATGTGGATGGCTTAAATCATTCCTTTCCCTCCAGGGGACCCTTTGCAATGTCAAACACCATAAAGAAGCAGAGTAGGTCATGGTTAGACAGTCATTTAAAGCCAGGATGAATCTGTACTGCTGCCCAGAAAAGCAGGTTTCAACCTTTCCTCACCACTCGTGCTCGCCACCTCTCTCGTGCTGGCACCAGCGTTTGTTTGGCTGCTTGGTGAGCCAGAGGGAATTAATCCAGTTATTACTAACCTGGCAAAATACCTGGCAAAAAAATCAATAAAACCTTAAACTGGCCACAACAACAGAAAAAAAGGTAACCATAGTCTTAGATGGGAAGGGCTAGGCTCTCTGCCTAGTCACGTTTAACCCAGTGACTTCTTTGGGAGGACTCTGGAATCTACCGTTCTGTTTCCCATCTTGTGAGAGAGAGTTAATCACGTGTGACGAGGAACCTAAAGCTCTCATTTTCCACCCCCAGTGAAACTGGAAACGTGTACAATTCAGTGTTTTGCCTCTACTTTCTCCATTGACAGCCAGAAAGAAGTGATGTTACAGCAATAGGAGAAAATATTCTTTGCTATTCTTTCCTATTGCACGTGCATTGGTCCTGCAGGAATTCCAGCAAATCACTTCCTCCCTGTTCAGCAACGGTGCCAAATCGTATGCCCAAAATTTCAGTTGATCTGTTCCATAGGTCAGAGGAAAGGTGTGTCCTATCACCTGACTTTTACTGTTACAGTGATGGATGTGCTTCTTACTTTAACAAGGCACAAAACCCCGTTCACGCTCCGGGGGCTCATTCCCTAGGCCCTACATACTACAGTTTTAGAGCGATACTCTCCTGGGGTATGGTGAAATAGTCAGAGGGAGTGTGATCGGGACAGGGCCGAAGCAGACGGAGGGGGAGAAGGAGCGGTTGTGGGACCGCGTCAGGTTACATTCCTTGCTCCTGCCAAAGCGTTTGTGTGCGACTCCAGGCGTGCCATTGTCCCATCGGGATTTGGTCAACCACAAAAAATTCGACCTCAGTCAGCTGCAGGGCAAAAATCTTTGTACCAAGACAAATTGCAGCGGCACATGTCACTCTTCAGGCAGAAATGCTGCAATGTTATTACAGGGGGTGATTCCACTAGTGTAAAAAACTCTTCAGCACGACCATGGCCTTGCACTCACGTGTCGCCAACTTGAGCAGCTTTGCCCCGGAATTAGATCACGTAAAATGCTTTATTTCTGCACCACTTCGTGCTTGCAGCGATTCCTCTGCACGTCTCCTCTGGCCAAGCCCACGGCCCTGCGGAGACAACGCTTCCCCCCCGTTAGCTAACGGTGGCGGTAACCCGGGGACGCCCCTGGGACCACCAGCCTCCGTGGCGGCCCCCAGAGGAGCAGCGCCCGCCTCGCAGCGCGGACGCCCGCAGCAGCGACCGCTGCGCCGGCCCCCGCTCCGGGCTGCAGGGCCGCTGCCGGCCTCGCCGCCCGACCCCGGCCCGGCTCCGGCGGCGCGGCTTCACCCGGCGGCGCGGCTTCACCCGGCGGCGCGCCCTCCCGCCGTCAGCACGAAAAAAGGGACGAGCCAGCGCCTCCCGCCCCCCGCCAGGCGGCCCTGCCGCCGCAGCGCGGCGATGCTGAGGGGCGGCGACGCTGAGGGGCAGCGATGCCGCCCCGCCCCGCCCCGCCCCGGCCGCCGGCGGGAGCAGCCGCCCCGCCCTGCCGCGGGGGGCCGGGGGCGGCGAAGGGGGGAGCGGGGGGGAGCCGGGGGCGGGGCGGCGGCACCCTTGAGCCTCCGTCCTCGGCGGGGATTGAGCGCGGCGGCCGCCGCCTCCCCGGTGGCGCCGGGGAACGCCCCGGAGGGCGCGGCGGGGGGCGGCCCGGCCCGGCCCGCGGGGCCCGCCCCTTCCGCTGCGGAGCCCTCATTGCCCGGGCCGCGGACGGCAGCGGTAGTGCGCCTCTCGCCTCCTCTCCCCGCTCTGAGCCTTGCTGGTGGGTACGGGGAGAGCGGAGCTGCCGGGGGCCGCTCTCCGGTTGGGGGGTGCTGGAGGGTCGCCCGGCCCTTCCTTCCCTTCTCGGGGCCGGGCGGCTTCCCCCGGGGCCGAGCATCCCTGCGTGGCGGCCGGGTGGTGTCTGGGGCGGGGGGCGTTGGCGGTTGGTCGCGGCACCGGTGGGGTGCGCGGGCCGGAGCCGAGCTGCGGCTCCTGAGGGCTTGGGTGGGATGGCGGCCGCTGGCTCGGCCCCGCTGGGCGGCCTGGTGGTCCGTGTGGTGGCCCGAGTACCGGCCCCTCGCCGCTCTGCAGCCGCCGGGGTGCGGGCGGTACCCCCGGCTTGGCGAGGGAGGGAGGGATGTGCGGGAAGGGAAGGTCGGAGGCACGGCGCAGGGCTCCGAAGGGGGCCTCGGGAAGCGAGCTGGGGAAATCGCAGCAGGCTTACCGCTCCCAGGCGGGCTGGCGGTTTTAGTACCGGTCCCGGAGCCCTGGTGGGCGCTGTGAAGGGGGGGGAATGCCAGAGGGCCGATACCGCAGGAGGTATTTCTGCCTTCTGCCGGGAGGCTCTGGAAACTCTGCGAACAGAAGGGTGTTCTGTTCCGTGCTGCCAAAATAACCTCGGCCCCCCTTCAGCCCCTCGCTGGGAGGGGATGGGAGCCTGAGGCCAAGGAGGGGTGGGCGGGCTGGTGGAGGGAGCCCGGTGGCCAAGGGCAGCGTGCCCCTGTGCTGCCTTACATAAAGCGCCATCAGCAGCGACTCGCAGCACTTCCATCTGCAAGTTTCCGGCTGTGGCAGATGACCTCTTCAATCCAGGGCCTGGGTTTTGCCTTGCTTTGAGCCAAATCTCTCTGTCTTTCCTTGCAGAACACCATGGCTACTCTCAAGGAGAAGCTGATGACCCCCATTGCTGCGGGAATCACGATCCCGAACAACAAGATAACCGTTGTGGGGGTTGGACAGGTTGGGATGGCCTGTGCTATTAGCATCCTTGGAAAGGTACGGCTCAAGGACACGGTGTTCAGATTCCCACTGCTGTAATGTTCTGCACTGCCTGTTTGTCTTAGCAAATGGTGGAAAATTTGGTAGGTTAGTACAGGAATGAATCATTTGCAGTTCGTGTAAGCAAGCGGCGACCTACGCTGTTCATGCAAGGCTGACCTCCCCATTCAGTTTCTCCTTGTTCTCTCACCTTTTTATCTGTGCTTATCAATAAATGTCTTATTAGGCAGAGTTATTTTGCAGGCTGCTGGGAAAATGTAGTGAGCAATGTCTCAAGCCCCTGCCAAGCTTTTCTTTTTCTTTTTAATTTTCTTATTCTTCCATAACAAAGCTGGAGTTTGCTTGGTGGCAGAGCTGCGCTGGGTAAAGAATGCAGACGGAGCAGAAATCCATGTGAAATAGGGGATAGGAATCAGAGCTATGCATGTTTGCTTTTTATTCTTTTAACGCATATGTGCTACAATAACTGAAAATGCTGCTATCCCCTTCAGTAGGCTTCTTTATTTCTCTTAAGCCCTTATTGCTTGGTTATATGACTTTATTGTTTCCTGAGAGGTTTTAGCTAGTTTTCCAAAAACTAAAAATAGAACACTAGGCTTAGAGGCTATTTTGACTTTTCTTGTCATTGGTTTCTGGGCTTTTTTTAGGCAAATGTCATGTTGCAGTCTTTGAGCAAAGCAAAGGCTTATTATGCAATAAGGATCTCTTGTACTTTGCCCTTTGTTTTTAGAAAATATTGTGAATGAGTTAAATTTCAAAAAAGCAGCATGAGAGGAATCAAAAGACAAACGGGAGCTGTTTTTTAAAGAAGGCATAAGCAGATATGCCCTACCCACTTGCAGGGGCAGATCTTAAATCAAGTAGCTCACAGTGAGATCAAAAATCTTGCATGTGCTACTAAACTAGCTGTATTTTATTTGGAGATGGTCCTTCTTCTACCTGTTACCTTGAGGATGCATGTTTTAAAGTACTGGGTTTTTAATCATTACAGAAATTTTTAAGGGTTTTCACTTGTTGATATTCATGAGCCTTGTAAGCAAGAAAAACTGACAGTAAGAAAAGGCCACAGTGAAACTTAAGTACTGATGTGAAAGTAACAAATAGTTTTTAAAACTCTTGTGATCTGTACTCATTTGTTTTTGAAGGAGTACTGTAACCTGTAAGGTTGGCAGTGAGGGAGGCAGGTGAAGTTGCTGTGAACTTCACTACAGTCCAGCATTCATCTATATTTAATACGCTGCTCAAAGCAGGATCAAATTGTGCTTTCAGAAAGCTAGCCACAAAGCTTTACTGTTAGTGAGTTGTATGCACCAAATCCAGAGTAAAAACCAGTTTTAAATTTTTCAAGCTTGGATTATGGCATGAAGTTTATTTCAATCAGGCTTCTGCGCTCTCTTATTCTCTCACAAGTATAAGCTGCAGTATAGAACACTTTTATAACAAAGCCATCAGATTCATCTCTGAACTAGATGTGGCTTTGACTTGTACAAGATGGTTGGCTCCCCAAGATGTCTTTGTTAAACCGTGGCATAAAATTTTGTGCTTAGTTTCCTATACTTTAAAATGTAGATGCAGTTGAGTTTTAGATGGTTTTGAATTTTATAAAATTAAACAATGTGATAATACTAATTTCAGTTTACTGCTGTTGTATTTAACATAAATTTGAATGACACCAGAACTTCCATGTTGGTTATTTTTAGCTCCCTCTCAGTTAGAAACAAGTCACTGATGTTGCCATACTGTTTTGGAAATGGAAACATCTCCACAGTCACAAGTCAGCTGTTTTCAATGAGAATATTTTAAGCTGCATTTGGTGATTGTGTAGACTTCATTCCTGTGTGTGCTAATAAGGAGATGAATTGTTCTCTAGGCAACACTGATGCAAATTCATGAAACTAGTCATTGGAGTTATTCCAGGTGCTCTTCTGTCAGTGAGAACAGGCTCCTTGAACCTGCCGAGTCTGAATGTTGGTTGCAAGGTCTAGACTGAAAGTCCCATACTGTTAGACTGTGTGTATAAATCTATCTATAATTACACAGGTGCATGTATTCTTTTTTCAAATTCTGATTACACTAACTTCTTAGCTTAACACCAGTGACTTCAGTTAAAGATACTTTTTTATAATGTTTAAGTAACTGAGTCTTTAATTTTATCCTGCAGACTATTTTGAGGACAGAGCAAGTGCAGATATAGATTCTTATGGTTTTCTTTTGGCAGTTGATCAAATCAGTTGTGAAAGGAAACAATGCAGAAAAGCAATAAACTCTAACATGATTTTTAATATATGACATGAAAAACTTAAATATGCCTGCTGTTAAATATATTTTTCCTGTGGAAAAATAGTGCGTATTGTTGCTATATGTTTAAAGTAGTTTAGTTGATGCTAATAATATTTCCATGTGAAGTAATGAGAGTTACCTTTTTATATAAAAGTAAGCAAAGAAGTTTGCTTGCAGTAATATTTCAATAGCATAAAAATGACTTACCTGCTTTGAAATGGGATGTAGATACCTAGGAGTATAGTAATTTGAATCTCAGTATAATTTACTGAATGATAAGTCTTTAAATGTAGTAGAATTTACAAGGGTAGTAAACATTTCTGTCAAAAGGCAGTAAAACTTTGCATTATAGCAGAATGCTTTTTTCTTCTACCCCCTTATTTCACTGTTTTCCTGTTCTGAGGCTAGTTGGGAGATGTTATCTCCCAACTTAACCTGTTTGGACAACAAGCATATGTGGCTAAATCTGTTCTGCAAAGTAAATATAATGTAGTAGCTCTAGTAGAGAAAAATTAGGTAAAGAATCTGTTTCCTCTTGATACTGTTTTTAGTATTGAGGAAAATAAGTCTGTTCCCATTCTATTTTTTGTAAAATGAATTGGTTGAAGGAATGTTACAAGATACTATTTATTTGATAATTATGTAGTGTGTTGTATTGGGTATTTAAATATATAATAGGCCTATTTGCTGGATGGATTTAGAGGGTTTGTTATGACTCTGGAAGATGTAGCTTTTTCCCAAGATAATAACTAAATCATGAAGTGCCTTACTAGCAAAGGGTTACCTGTGCACTCAAACTTCCTCCCCTGCCCCCCGGATAGTTTTTTTTTTTTGGAAAGGCTGAACAAGTTTATGAACCTGTGCTATAGTAGCCTCTGACTTTGTTACTGTGAGATAAATCAGAACACCAAGATAGTGCTGTCCTACTGGTTTACCTTTGGAGAAGAGATGTTTTCAGATGTCTAACATGTTACTTTAAAATGTAATATAACTCAACTCAGGGGTAACTTCAAAATGCAAGTTAACTCCTTCATTGACTCCTTCAAATTTTGTTGTTTTCAGGGTCTTTGTGATGAACTTGCTCTGGTTGACGTTTTGGAAGACAAACTAAAAGGAGAAATGATGGATCTACAGCACGGGAGCTTGTTCCTTCACACTCACAAGATTGTGGCAGACAAAGGTGAACCTTGGTTTCTTTCACTTAATACTGATATTCTGTGAATTTGCTTAATAGTGGAGCATTAGTTGCGTAATCCTAAAGAACTCTAAGAATTTAGCATTGAAAAGTTACAGTATGTGAACTGGGGTGAGAGTTGAGATGAACGCCATAACAATAGGAGTGGCTCTTAATCTGGGTTTTGTCTTTCATCTCTGGCCACTCTACAGTTTTGGGCTTGTTGAGTAAAATTGATTTTAATGAAACTCTAGTATCTCTTTGATCTAGAAGAAATAGTATTGTTATTTGGATAGTGGAAGTGAGATTCAGAGGGGTTTAATGTACTCTCAAGACCCACATATTGATGTTTCAGGACAATGTAAGAGATGGTTCTGGCTTTAATATTAATGTCTCGTGGTTTTTTGGGTTTGAATGTATGTGCAGCAGAGAAGCTATGTGTAATACCTGTGTGAACACAATGCTATTGAAATTAGTGATAAGCCTCTTTAATGTGTTCTATATCTTCTCCCCCATGCTCTGTTGTAGACTATGCTGTCACAGCGAACTCCAAGATTGTGGTAGTAACTGCAGGAGTTCGTCAGCAAGAGGGGGAGAGTCGTCTCAACCTGGTTCAGAGGAATGTGAATGTCTTCAAAGCCATCATTCCTCAGATCATCAAGTACAGCCCCAACTGCACCATCCTGGTGGTTTCCAACCCAGGTAAGGCAATCTTTTCCTAGAATACTTACAAATTCTATTTGTCAGAGAAATAGTGTTTTATTTTGTCGATCTTCTCAACTACAAATTGAATGTTGAAAATTAATAGCCTTGTGTGGACATCTGCCATGTAGTTACTGACAGCAGAATACAAACAAATATTCTGTACTTTCTGATGCTCTTTGTTCAGAACTTCTCATGGTGTCCATATTGTAAAAGCATGCCTCATAGTAAATACTTCAGTTCTTTACATACTTCGGCTTAAGCAGTAGGTAGTTTAAAATTTTTATCTCTAAAGGAGACACTATTTTGCTTTTAAATTGCTTGTAAGTGATAACTTTTTTGTCTGGGTATGATATGGACATTTTTAGGATGAAGAACTTTCCCTATAGTCTTTGCTGTATTTTCAGGGGAAAGAATTTGCATGCTGAAGTCTATGGTGGGGGAAAGGTTAAGTGTATTACATAGTTCAGTTAGATTAAAGAAGAGTTAAACTGATTATATATAATTTGTGTGCTCACTTGCAAGCATCTCATTGCACTAGGACAGCTTGGATAGCTGGATGTCTAAAGCTGACTGTAAACATTCTGATATGCTTTGTAGGGTCTCTCTGTAGAGCTGTCTTTGCTTGATTCAACATCTGAGTGAAGCTGTTACTACAAGGCCCTGGCAATGAAGTGACGCTGCTTTTAAAGATAACTTGGCAGAGGCAAAACAGTGCATGTAAAGCTAGCAACTCAGCTGGTGGTTGGGTAATTAGCTGGTGTACAACTAGTACTACTGAATACTAGGGTACTGAGCAAGCGGCTACTATGCAAGTACAAGAACTTGGAGCAATTTTAAACACTTATCTGAGTCAAAGATCAGATTGCTCTTGTTCTAGCAAGGCTGAATTCAAACTATAGACTTCTCTCCAGTAGAGCAGCTACAGGAGGAGAATGCCATGTTGCTTTTTCAGAATTATTTTTATAATGCTTTGTTTTTTCAATAGGTGGAATTTTGTACACTAGTCTTATATAGTGGAAGTTATTGTGAGCCCATTAGAAGGGACCTCAAGGGTGCTGGAGCATCAGGGGTGTCTGCTGCATGTGTGTTGGTGTGTGACCTTCATGTCTTTCCCTGTTTAATTTTCCCAATCTGTCTGGGTTCTAGCTCAGATAGCACTGCTGCAGCCTGTGGAAAGCCCTACTGTAGGCAAATGATGAGATTACAAAGCAGCACTCAAAGTCTGGGTGTGTGTCTCAGCACCTGACTCAAAAGCCAGACTGTCCAGAGCAAATGTAGCTGTTTGATAGGGAGGTGCTCTGTAGTCTGTACAGATTACTGTCATCCTGGCATAAACTGCCTCAACTGAAGCTGTAGAGAAACTATGCCTGACCAGCATGCTGCTTGTAACAGCAAGGTGTGAACTGTACATAGATGACATGCTTTTGGTGCCTGAGCAGAGCAAATGACCTATTTCAGATCTATAGACACAAATATATTCCCTCCTGAGAACTGGCTGGCTTTTGAGAGTTTTGGAGCCATAAATAATTATTGCAGCCTGCTTATTGTTCTGTTGGATTAGAGTTTTTCTCTCTCTGCTCAAACTTATGTTTGTTTTTTTCCAAAACTGTTTTTTAAAGCCACATGCAGCCAAAGCATAGAGCTCATGTGGCTTTCCATGCTGCAGAGGTAATTAGTGCAGAAACTGCTTAACGCACGAATCTGTTTAAAAATGAACCTGAAGTAGTTCCCAACTAGAAACAGAGTATGTAAGTCTCAAACATGTTTCATCTTCAATTGCTTTACCTCTTACTGTGATGAAGTAGAAGGTAACATTACTTTGGGAAACTGCTTGAATGTTTTAGCTGTATGAAGAGTTCAGTCCCAATTCTGGATGCTCTAGGGGTTTAGCTGTGACAAAGCGCTACCAACTTCAGCTGGTAGGATACTGATCTCCAGAGACCTTCCTCAGTTTTTTTGAACGGTAGCTAGACGGGTCCTAAATTTCAAGGAGTGAGACCCCAAATAATCAGACCTAAGATACTGTGACCAGTGAGCCCAACTGTGTTTTGAGTCCTCCTGATTGCCTACAGCAAAATAATTGCTGGAGCGTTCTTGGTGTATGTGAATGGTTTCACTTACCGTGCATGTTCTTCTTTTCAGTGGATATATTGACCTATGTCACATGGAAGCTGAGCGGCCTGCCAAAACACCGTGTGATTGGAAGTGGCTGCAATCTAGACACAGCTAGATTTCGCTATCTGATGGCTGAGAGACTTGGTATCCACCCTACCAGCTGCCATGGCTGGATCTTGGGAGAACATGGTGATTCCAGTGGTAAGGAGCAGTTCTGACCTCCTTGGGGAAAAGCAGTACAGTGTTAGAGGTTGAGGCCTAAGGGCTGTTACGAAACTCTGAAAGAACAGATGCAGCTAAGCTCAAGTAACTAGCGCTTGGCTGTATTTTATGAAGATTAGAGTTGACACAAGTCCAGGAAATCTAGCTA
The DNA here is from genome assembly GCF_965183815.1 of Platalea leucorodia. NCBI lineage: Eukaryota > Metazoa > Chordata > Aves > Pelecaniformes > Threskiornithidae > Platalea > Platalea leucorodia. The sequence continues at coordinate 53,438,999 of NC_138826.1, read as the reverse complement.
CGCTTTTATTAAAAAGTGATTGTGGCTGTATGATTAAACCCTGAACTGAAAAGGCCAGTTTTGTTACCTAAATTATGTCCTAAAGGCTACAGCTTACTACTTCTGTTTATCTTCAGTTTTTGGAGTATCATAACATAGTCTGTAGCATGGTTCTCTGAAAGCACCATTAGCTCTTGTTAGGTCAATGGCAGAGCTTGTTGCAAGTAGTAGAAAACGCTAGCAATTGAGATTCAGGCTAACAAAATTATCCCTTACCTTATTTTGTGACTTTTCTCCATGCTATTTAAAAGAGAAGATGGTTTTAAAACCATGTGAAATCAAGGAAGCTTATTTATCTTAAGTTCATGTATTTCAAATCTGAAATGATGCAGCAGAACATCTGTGTAGCTTGGTACTGCTTTATAGTTTAGTGCTGTGTGTTTCTAAAGGAGCCACCTCTTCAATGTCCTATTGTACTTCAATCAAGTACAGTGTCTGATCAACAGTATTTACTGAAGCCAGCCCTACACTGTAATGACAGCAGAGCTTGGCTGAGCATACACAGAGCTCATTTTGCTTCAGTGTTACAGCTGCTTTTGCTTTGGAGTAACTAAAATTTCCTAGTTACTTCACAGGAACAGAGAATGAACCTGCCTGTAAGCTTCCAATATGAAGGGAGATGTGCCAGTTCCTCTCTTGATATTCTAAGTTTGCATATTGCTACCCTGTTATTCAGGGAAATAAGAGTAGAATTCTTGAAGGCTAACGCTGGTTAGTGGGACAGCAAATACATACCTGCTGCAATTTTTGTGTAAAATTAGTTTTAAAAGGCTGAACAGCTAAGATGTGCCTTTTTGCTAGAATTTGAGGTTTCTGACTTCAAAAGTAGCTGTCTATACCTTTCAAGGACTGAAAGCTCTGTTGTTCATGTGTTGTGATTGACTTGTTAAAGTGTCAGTACTAAAATAGTCTTTTATTTGACCCCCAGAGTTCTCAGTATTAACTGTAGTTAAATGAAAATTTAAAATCTGCCTCAAACATTGTGGTTCTTTGTTTCCAGTTATCTTAGGAAAAGTGGAGGGGGAGTTGCTAAACGCTATTGAAACTTATGCGTTCTCTCTGTTACAGTGGCTGTTTGGAGCGGAGTTAATGTGGCAGGCGTTTCTCTCCAGGAGCTGAATCCTGCTATGGGAACTGACAAAGATGGTGAGAACTGGAAGGATCTCCACAAGCAAGTGATTGAAAGGTACAGTGATGTGAGGCATAAGGTGGATATATGTGATGCTGAAAATAGCTAGTCTGTACACTGCCTCCTTGTCACTGCCCCTCCATTCTGCTGCAGCTTTCATGCACTTTTATTTAGAGGGTTGTGCAAGTAAGTGGAACTACTGGTTTAAATGCAGGATTTCAGTTGGTAAGCTTTATTATCCTGCAGCAAGACAAGCTATTGCATAACATACTCACTTTAGTACTGCAGCGCTGAGAGTTGTGTGCACTTGTTTTCTCACAAGTAGCTTCTTAAATGGTTAACTTTGTTTAAAGGGCACAAGACTAGGAAAAGGTAGTGTGTTTCTGTGAGCAGAGCGTTGGAGTTGATTTGGGGGAAGTTTTTTGTTTATTGATTTAGGGAAATCTGTCTAGAGGTAACTATGTGTGTTGCTAAATCACTTGTCTCACTTGTGAAATAAGGACTATACTGGTGTAAAGTGTATGCAGGTGTTAGTTAAAAAAATTAGGATGTGTGTAGGTAGTGTATGGCTTTGACTCTAAATGTTTACCTATTCCAAATGCACTCAGAATGATTGTGACACTGACTTGAATAGAGAACTTGTTCAGTTGTAGGTGTCTGTTTTTCTACTTAAGACTAAGAACTGTTCATAGATGGAAGCTATTTTTCTTTTCAGCTAATCCTGTGAGAACAATCAGGTGGCTTTATTATACATATGGGATAATGTAGATTTTATTCTCTAATGCTGAAACATGTAACACTTTAAGTTTTGGAATTAAAATATCAATGTGTGTCACAAGAGTTTCAGATTTGTTTAAACGGGAAACATTCATTCATCTTAAGACTTAGCATTCAGACAGTGTCTTGAAGACATCTTAATGCAACTGTATTTCAATATTTCCTTAGTGCCTATGAGGTAATCAGACTTAAGGGATACACAAACTGGGCCATTGGCCTTAGTGTTGCTGACCTCTGTGAGACCATGCTGAAGAACTTGTGCCGGGTTCATTCAGTCTCAACACTGGTAAAGGTAAGAAGTCATGGCTAATTGGATGCTCTAGTTAGTTTTGTTATGGAAAAGCTAAATAGTCTCAATTAGCAAGGTGCTGAACAAAGGAAGCTTTTGTAGAATACTAATGTGAATTTAAAATGGGAGCTTACTGTTGCAGTTTTTTTCTAGTTTAACCTCTTAGCGTACCCTTCTCACAAGTAGGGAGCTGAAACTAAACTCTCTGTACACTACCTAATGTTGTACTACCCTTGTGTAAAGTTTGCTATGTGTGGCATGCAGATTCATTAAAAGGAAGTTTCAGTGCAAAAATGGAAAACTTTATGGAGTCTCAGCTGTGATTTCATGAACTGGTGCCTAGCAAAGGTGCTGGGGAAGAGAGCTGTGTCCTTCTATAGCTGGTGTAACTGGCTGCATCTAGTCTGCACCAGCTGTATGACTTCTAGTGCAGCAAGGACTCTGACCAGGCTGAACTTACTGCTCCCTCTATAGATGGAAGAAAAGCCTGCCCTAATCATGTGTCTTTGAATTTTGACAGCTACTTGCTATATATATATAAATAAGCAAGGGTTTTGGAGGTGGGGTTTCTGAAATCAGCCATCTCAGTATTGCCAGTCACTTGGTCTAAAACAGCTCTGCACTTTATTTTCCTCAAATACATTGTGACTGAGAATTGAATTTTCTCAGGCTTCAAAATAAAGCCTTAAGCTCTCTTCTCAGAAGGCTTCCTGCTATATAAACAAAGCAGATGTGGGGTGATGGGCTCATGTCTGAGTGATCTCTTTTGTCTGTGGCAGGGCATGTATGGCATTGAGAATGATGTCTTCTTGAGCCTTCCTGCTGTCCTAAGTGCCTCTGGATTGACAAGTGTCATCAACCAAAAACTGAAGGATGATGAGGTGGCTCAGCTGAAGAAGAGTGCGGATACACTGTGGAGCATCCAGAAAGATCTCAAAGATCTGTAACTCAGAATGTTAGATTTCAGCAATAGAAAAACAGCATGTTGTGTGCAAATGTGGGCTCTACTCACTATATATCTCTATGGTTAACATTTAATGCTCTTCCAGACTGAGCTTTGTTCACAGTAGCTAAACTTATGCTTGCTGTAACGCACAGACCTTATGAACAAATAAAGCAACTTTCAGGCATGTTTTGTTGTCCTAGTGATTTATTTTCAGTATTTAAATTATCTAGCTTACTCTGGCATTCTCCTTTAATGTTTGCCACAGACTACATGGAAGTGTAGACACACATGTCCTTTCAAAATGTTAGAAACAATGTAGTAGTCACCTGTGGTGGGATTTCACTAATACAACCTTATTGGAAGTCTTTTTTGTATGATTTAGTATCAGTCCAGATGCTGACTAAGTGTAGTTCACTTCCCAGACTCATTTCTGATACAGTACTTCCTATTTTTTACTGATGGGTAGAGGAAATGAAATGGGGATTTGCCTCTGAGCCACCTGCCAAAAATAGGCGAACATTGAGTTTCTCTATGCCACTGGCCTAGAAAAAGGGTCCTGTAGATCCTTCTCTCTTCTGGATTCAATTCTTTGCCTGTTATTGGTGTCTAGTTTTTACAATGTTTAGAACAAACAAGATTCTCTTCTATTTGATTACCAAGTTCTTTTAAAGACTGGAGTCCCATGGTAATCTTGTTCATAGAACAAGTCAAATTGGGTGTTTAATCTCTAAATTTCAGCGTGATTGTTTCACAAGTGCTTATATACTTGGGGGAAGAACAGAGTTTTAGAAAAATCCTGAAGTTTTATTTCTTGATCACTTCCAATTACAGAGTAGATACTAACCATAAAATAGCCAGTACTTGCTTGGCATGCCTAAACTGCTCAATGTAAATGTCCAGGGGACAGACAGTATCAAATCCATCTATCTTGTATCATAACTCAGGGGCTTGCAGGTCTTGTTTCATAACAAATGATCTGGGACTAAGTTGGAGCAATTTAAGGGCCTTTTCTAGCTCCCTTAAAATGCTTTGAGTAGTAGACTAAAACACTTCCACAAACAAGTAGTTTAATTTTTGTAGCTCCTTTTAAAATGAAAGATCATGCAAGTCCTAGCATCCTGCAAGATAACTGCTACCCTGTGCTTTAGTAAGTGTCATGTAGTTAGTGAAACACGATGCATGGGATGCTGGTGACAGCATTATTTACAAAGGGTATCCCGGGGAGACCTTAGGAGATATTTTATTCTTGGTTGCAGGCTAAGTGCCAGACTTTACTGATAGGAGAGCAAAAATTATAGTTTCTGCTTTCATGACTCAGTTGGAGATCTTACTGGAAGGCTTTCCACGCCTGGATAGAGTAGCTTAAATACCTGCTAAGAACTGTTCATGATCAGCTGTCATGAGGTAAATGGCATAAGCTGCTGCTGTTTGCAGGACATGCACATTAGCAATTTTCACATAAGCACATTTTGCTGGCTACCCTGCACAGTTCCTTCCTTGCTTTGTTCTTACTCTGTTCTCAGGTAATGAAATAATTCAAAGCAGGATTTTTGAGACTGATGTGCATGAAGAGGCATCAGTTGTCTTAGAGGACAGGGAGTGGGCCCTTTTCCCTTCTGATAGTGAATCGTAATTTTTAAAGATCACTCAGCTACAATATAACTGGGTTTTGTCCTTGATCGCAGCAGTGATCATTCCTCACCCGTGAAAGTGTAGGGTCATACCTTGTTCTGTGGTCAGCAAACTGAGATCCAAAGGAGGTTGGGACGTCTTGAAAGGAACATGGTAATCGGTGCCTGAGCTGGGAAGCTGCTGTCACCTACTGTCTGTCAACTACTCCTTCAGTCCCTTCTGAGTCCACAGAGGGGTTTTTTGCCAGTGATCATAGACTCAACAGCAGCCTTTTGCGCCTAGACATTAAGCAACCAGAAAGCTAATGACAATCTCTACTACAAAAAAGTGTGGTTTACTACAAAAAAGTATGGTTTGTTACAAAAAAGAGTGGATACAGATGAAGCAGGGAACGGAAGGACTGAGGAAAGCACATTAGTTTGCATGATGAGCGTTTTTCTTAGCACGTCAGCAGCCTCGCTGCACCAACTGCTACTTTTGGGGAGATGATGTCATGAAGGAAAATTCTAAGAAATTTTAACAATGAAGTGGCCTCGTGGGTGTTATGGGGGACTGTTCAAAATTGTTAAATAGGAATGAGTATCAGGCTAAGGGATTTTGAGATTTTATAAACAGGCTCTTCAGATTGTTTTTTGCATTTACTGATGTTTGTATGCAAGCACATTAATTATATTGTAATTATTTTTATTAGGAGTCTTATCACACAATCTTGTATCTTCATTGCAGTCGCATGGCTGTAGAATAGCTTCCCTATGTATGCTTACATATCAGCCTATTACCTTCTGTTACTTGGAGTCTATCCATTATATAGTCTTATATCAACCATATAAATTCCTTAATAACTACGTTGCCATAATGCTTTATCTCTAAAAGATATCTGTGGGTGTTTTTCTGAACATAATAGGCTCATGTTTATCTTGTATATGCTTTGTTTGTACAGTCTATTGATACATGACCTTTGTTCTTGTTTTATCCCATGAAAGGTTTTTAACCACATTCCTATGTGTCAAGAGGTACCTTTGTCACTCCTTGGTCTAACAGAAAACATTGCGGTGCTGTTGGACGGAGTAGTACAGCCAGCAAGAAGCAGCACAGCAGAACACTTCAGAAAGCGCTGAGGACCAACTTGCTCGACTCACAAGAGGTAAGACCAGTAAGGTTATTTTAATTGCTATAAGGACCTAGACCCCCTTACATTTGCAAGTATATAGATGCCGGCTACAGAATAGAAAGTCAGTCTGACTACCCGGCAAATGTCAGACAACAGACAAGCAGATACTGACAGACAACAGAGAGAGGAGGGATACTACTGGCACGGTTGTGCCAGAGGACCAGAACTCAGTCCTCTGAGTTACCCTCAGCCTCAGATATATGCTGTTACCACTGTATTTGTATCACGGCCCTCCAAAGAAATGTACGTGAAAGAGAGCGAGCTTGAGTTTCCCACACGCGCAGCCAGAACATTCAGATAAATGAGTAGCATCCTTTGCTTTATTATCAGTCTGCATAGCAACTGTCTGCAAGCTTAGTAAAACAACAGTGCTGTTAATGGTAATCAGCCATCACCCAAGCAAGAGGTGGGCTTGTTCTGAACTCAGATGTAGTGGTAAATCATCAGCTGCTTTTTTAGTAGTCAAAGGATAAAAATGGGGCAGGGAATTGAAGGCAGGTTTAAACAGCGAAATAGTGTTAAAAAGAACACGTAGGTGTAGAGCAATGGAAATGTTTTATATATGCATTTTGCTAGACTAGTAGTGCCTATATGACTTTCATACCAGCTAACTTAGAACTGCGTTTTATGATAAGTAGGTGACTTGTCTCTTAAGCTGCTCACAGAGTTCCTGTTATCATTGTGTTTATGCACTTCATGTCAGCCTTGTGCTGTAGAGAAATGCTGTTTTCCCCAATTTACAGATATAAATCAGAGCAAATAAGCCGCAAATTCTCAGTGGAATGTAGATGCTGAACTCTCACTGATGTCAGTGTGACCAGGAGCCCAAAAACATTTAAGAGTCAGATCCTTATATTGTGCTCCAGACTGACACAATGCCATAGGGTAACAGCCTCTCGGGGCAATGTCTGATTTGGGGCATTTCTTTCTTCTATGAACAGTTCTCCTCTAATGCACGTCTGTGAATCCAGCCTTATGTAAGTCAAAACTTTCAAACCTTTTCAGAGACTGCAGTGGCCAAAGTCTTCCTAAAATCCACACCAATCACTGTGATGTACTACATCTTTATAAACCATTCCTGAGATACCATTGCTATGTGAGTTATTACTCTGTGCAAGCAAAGGAGTCGTGCAAATAATTAACTTAGATTGGTCTACTGGAGAGGTCAGACTCAGGAGGGCTGGATTTGCTCAGTGTCTGAAATGAATAATTTACCTGCAAACATAAGCAACAAAGCACAGTCTGGGCCAGGCAGCGGCTATGCAAAGTAAGATTTCAGAGTAAATATTTTCTCCCTTATGCTCTTCTCTTTAATAGCTCTTCAAGATTATTTAGACATGTTTACATGTTCAATATCTGAGGCAAAAAATCCAGAAACTTTGTCAAAATAGCATCCACCAATGAAGGTGGATTTCTACCAGCATTGATTTCTGGAAGGGAATATTCATCATTCTTGCTCTGTGAGATGTGCTAAATGAAAATACAAAGGGAAGAAAAAAGATATTTTGCTTGAGATAGATACAGTTTTCTCTGTGCTGCTAATTCTGTATTTCAGACAATAAGGCAGAAATGTAATGATTTCCAAAGTGTCTGTTCATTCACCAGTCTCCACCAGTAATAGATAATGGAATACTCTCCCAGTATCACTGGGAATCAGGCATGATTACCATGTCTAAGAATCACATCAAACTCATTTTCCTACCCACATATGAAAATAGAGTAGTCCCTGATACTCTCAGACTGAAGATCAGTCTAGAAGAGTATTTGTTGACCTTCTGTTCATTTTACTGAGTTTGTTTTTCCTATAGCAATTTGTTGTGCAGTAGAAGGAAATAAGTATTTTTTAAATTCGTAGAATCGTACAATGGTTTGGGTTGGAAGGGACCTTAAATATCATCTGGTTCCAACCCCCCTGCCATGGGCAGAGACACCTTCCACTAGTCCAGGTTGCTCAAAGCCCCATCCAGCCTGGTCTTGAAGACTGCCAGGGAAGGGGCATCCACAACTTCTCTGGGCAACCTGTCACAGTGCCTCACCACCCTCACAGTAAAGAATTTCTTCCTTACATCTAATCTAAATCTACCCTTTTTCAGTTTAAAGCCATTACCCCTTGTTCTATCACTATGTGCCCCTGTAAAAAGACCATCAATTACTTCTGTACTTGACTGATTCTGAATGCTGCAGTATTTTTTTTTTGAAAGATAAAAGTCAGAAGAAGAATAAACAGAAATATCTATTTGACATGCTTCAAGGGCATTCAAAGTCAGTAGAATGGTTCTCAGACAGAAAAGAAGTTAAGACCACAGTCACCTTAGATCAAGTGCCTATATTCCACTGAGTAGGATTTATGCTCTAAGTGGTTTGTTGAATGGGGTTAAATTTCAACATGTTAAACTTCAATCTTAATGCTGATCATGGGATAACCTGTTTTTTATTAAGTCCTCACTGTACTGAAAGTCCTTACTATACTTACATAGCTGGATGAATGGAAATGCCTCTTTCAGCACTACAGCTTTGAGTTTGCAGCATAGTCTTTCAAAGCACAGACACCTTTGTTTGCAGCCAGAGAAGTAAAATGATGCAGTCCTGGCTGCTTGAGGAGATGCAGATAAGCTCTGTGAAGCTGAGCTGCCAGCCCTGATAACAATTCCTCCAAGGTCACACAAGATAAAAGAGGTGTACTAAGAATTCATAACTAGCCTGAATTTTTAACATTTCTAACCAAAAAACTCAAACCTAAGAGAGTTCCCTTTAATGTAACAGAAAGGCAGAACAATTATTATGAGAAAAAGAATCATGAGAAAAAGGGAAAGTCCCAGAATATTGGGCAAGTGAGGCTTCAGTCTCTCTGTGATTACCACTTGCAGTTAAGGAGAAAATACCACAAATTACACCAACACACTGACAAATCCCCATGCTAAATATGATACAAACACTGTGCTGACCACAGAAAACAAATAAATATCAAAGCAAATATGCGTGTGTATATCTAGAAAAGTGTTTGTGATTGTCTTTGTACATGAGTCTGAATTACAGGTGGGGGCATGGCACTGTACAGTAGAAAAGACAGGCAGAATAGTGTCTTAGTCTTGCATTTTACTTTCACAAGTTACAGCCGTATCAGACACCACACAGAAAATCTTAGTGTTTCTCAGAAACTGTGTTTGCATGTCCCTGTGCATTTATTTCCCAAAAGAACTAGTGGGTTTTTTTCAGTCTCTAGCACCTAGTGCCTGGCTGGAGATATAAAAAGGGAGGCTGTTCTCAGAGAACGTGGGCTGTATGTCCATCCTTTGTGAGGAGATCACTTCAGGTGCCTGGGGTGAGGTGACTTAAAAATGGGAACATTCCCAAATCTCTACTCACATGGGAAAATGGCATACATAATTTGTAGCATAGCTTTTATGCATTTAACAGTCCTGTCCCTCAGAGGGATACTTGGTCATCGCAGCATTTATTTTAAACTTCAAATAGGACGGTAGCATTCTGATGCTTATCCAAGTTGCAGGATCCAGCTTAGTGGCCAAGCTACCCTGGCATCCTTTTCCGAAGCCAAGTCCAAAAGGGTTAACATTAAACTTGCCCCTGGCGAACTGATACCTGCAGGATGGCTAACTCTCATTCTCGCTCTGCTGAATGAAGCAGCAGAGGCCACAATGCTCTGCAGAGCTGGGAACTTCAGCCTCTCAGACCACCTGATATGAATGTCTTTTGTTTGGTGTGCGATGGAGTCCACGCACTCCCTGCCTATTTGGGACAAAACATACACCAGACGTCACTGAGAAAAGTCCATTGTGTCACATCACTCCCCAAAACTTAAAATGTTTCATAGCCTCTTCTCCCTGCTGGCCATTTCACAGGGCCACTGTACAGCCCTCTTCTAACTGGAAGGATCAGTTCTCCACTCATGTGAGATTTGGAGCATTTTTTGGACTTGCACAAAGCAGGGGTGAAGGCCCTCACTTCACAGCTGGAATGATCTGAACTTGCTGAGTTCAGGCAGGCAATCAGGACTGGCCCTAGGGCATTTCTGAACAACTCCCTGATCTTCCCTAAACTCTACAGTGACCCTAAATGACCAATGTGCTAGAAAATCAGCCATTCTTTCAGTGAGCTATTCTCTCTGCAAATAGCTTTGTCCTTCAACAGCTTTCTGGTACGCTGCTAACAATGCCGGGAGCCCTCAGCTGACCGCTCGGGCAGCCTCACTTCTCATGGCATTTGCACAGCAAAGCTAGCAGCTCAGGAGAGCCCAGGCAGTAAACAGGTAAATGGCAGAAAAAGGAACAGTCTAGCTGACGGGTCTGATTCCCCAACAGCTAAGGCCCTTATGCTCATGCCTAAAGATGGCAGCCCTTGCAAAAAGAGCGGTCAGCAACACTCCTAGGAGTTCATATGCTGTTCTGAAGCATGAATTCCGTTTACTTTCATAGGTATTCTGCTGTGGTAGGAAAATAAAATTGTTTAGCTATTTGTCATGCCATGCAACCGCTATTATTGTCTCATCAGTAATTACAGCTTTGAACAGGCAGTTTTCTCTCCAAAACTAAATTATTCCTTTCATGGCAGCCTAAATGCCACGAAGACCTGGATATTTTTGATTACTATTTTAACAGATATATACAAAATAGTTTGTAGTGCTGATATAAACTGATGTCAATCAGTCTGTGGCTTTAAGGGGCTTATAAGCATATACAATTACCCTTAATATGTTTGGGATTCAGAACTGAGGAAGTCTCTACCAATTTGGGAGTATCCTTAGCCAGGAATTTCTCAATAACCATTTACCCTAGAATGCAGGGGTCTGAGGCCAAGTTTGAGGCTCAAGTCTTCTACCAAGGTTAGAGTGAGTAATAATACATTATTTTCTAGCCTATAGTATTAGGAAAGTGAGATCACAAGGCTGATAAACACTTGTGATCTCTCAAAACATTGGAAAAATCAACTAATTGGTAGGGGAGTATACATCCCCACCAACAGATTTTTCTAGAGTTCCCTTGGGTAAGCAATTTACCATGCATATTGAATGGACCAAAATCATAGCTATGTCTCAACTAGAGAAAGAGAGAAGGGTAGCTGAGCTAACAGATATGTGTCTCCCACCTTGTCAGAACAGGTCCTGCTTTTATCAGCTACTAGGACCTGGATGTAAAGTTCCCAGATTTTTTTCCCAGACACTTTTCCAATAAATTTGACTAGAATTTGACCATACACTGAGTGCCAAATGCTTTAAGGGTCACTAAAGAACCTCAACATCTCAGTCTTACGCACACCTCTCCATCCATCATAATCCAGCTCTCCCGTTGGGTTTCAGAGCACGTGACAGCTTGGCAGCTGGCCTGCAGAGCTAAGACACCTCATCACAAAGCCTCTTTAAAAAAGGAGGAGGATGCTGGTGAACAATTTAGACATGTCACTTAGGCAGGTTTGCTTAATTATTCTGATTTTCTCTACGACTTTGTGATTTATAATGAGATTTACTAGATTCTGAAGCAAAATATAGTAAGACTTTATGCTTTTCTCTTTAGAAGGGTTAAAAACAAATACAGCTGACATCCTACTGTGGTTGTATATCACAAAACTAAGCCACAGAAAATAGACATTTCTACCTTAAAATTCTGGAGAAGATTTTTTTTTTTAATTAAGTAAAAATCTGATTTTTTTTTTCTAAAATATTTCTAGGGAGGTTCATTAGTACACCTAAATTGCAAAGGTAATAAACAGTGAGGCCTTCCAAAAGACAAAGGTGTCAAAAAGACACCTACATCACATGGAGATCAAAGGAATACCTTTAAAAGTTAGCTAGCTGAAGACAGAAAATATCACAATGAAGTTCAAAAGCAGAAAAGAACGAGGGGAACAAAAATCTGGGGTGAAGGAAAAAAAAAAAGAAATATAATGTTATCATACTGCTTTTTTTAAGTCAACAGCATCCTCAGCAAACAAATGTCTGTAATGTGTCCTTTTAGAAGAGTGGATATTACTTGTAGGGGTACAAAATAAAGCTCAGCCTCTATCTCTAAGTTCCTTAAGATTCTTCATAAGGGTTGCTCTAGCCTTGGCAGCCCACACTGCTGGGTACTAAGAGTTCATTTTATTAAGGATCCCGTCATTGCTCTTCTTTTTCTCTCTTCCCTGTGTCTCTCAGCCTGAGGCAAGGGCTTTTCTTCCAGATGGAGATCCCCCATTTTGCTGATTGTGTTGCTGTTGACTCTGTTTCCACAGGCTTCATAAAACTAAGGTTTGTCATGAACCAGCATTTAGTGAGAGGGATAAAACAGCCTTTTGGTCAGAACAGAGACACCGGCGAGCTCATGTTAATACCATCAGTGCCACCTACTGCTCTATTGCTGAAGTACAGTGTGTGTACACCAGTCATTGCTACAAACCATTGTAGCTTCCTCCTGTAAAATTTGCCTCAATGTGTATGAGCATTTTTAACATCTATGCTTTTTTTTTTTTTCCCCTACAGTTAACGTAGGCAAACCTTGAAACCGCAGTTATGTTTAGAACAAGCCAGACCTAGACAGTTATCTCATTATAAACTCCCACACATTGAGAGTGTTTCTTCCCCTAACACGCACTTTCGCGCTTGCAGCCGGGGAGGCTGAACTTGATTTTCCAACAAAAAAGGTTGTCTGAAGTGGTCTTCTGGCGGGCCTGTGGTGTGAAGACAACATCCATGACTCACTTCGCGGGGTGATGTGCTGAGTTAGTGTTTGCAGAAAACTTTGCTCTACCCCAATAGACAGCATTAGATCAAAGCGTGCAGAGAAGACAACGTCCTGGGAGGCAAAAGTTTCAAAAAGAGTTTTATGTAGGGCAGAATGCACAGCATTGTCCCTGCATTGCTCTCTCCAGAGAACTGTAGGAAATTTGGGAAAAACAATACACACTTTGTATGATTTCTCTTCAAAGACCTTGCAGAGTCAGCATTCTTATTGTCCAGTATCCTCGCAAGCAACATTATTTCACTTCTGTGGGCTGAAAAAGAATTTAGTGGGATAATAAATGATGCCTGGCAGAATTGAGTCACACTGAATAATGCATTACCAGAGGGCATTTGTATACTTTGGTGATAAGAGCAATATGGGAACCTAGATAGGCCAGACTCAAAACCAGTTTCACTGGTTTCCAGATTTCTGGAAAATATTTTAATCAATGTTATATTTTAAAACCTACTATTTTGGTCCCACTTCAGCAGTTGTCCCCTGGTTTGCTAAAAAGGAACAAACTATACAATCGTAGTCACAGCCTTTCCCTGTCTCTGACAAAAACGACACGTTCTAGTGTTAGCAGAGTGTCCCTTTCACCACTTGCACTTCACATGGAGGATAGCTAGTGGCTGCCCTTCTGTTCCTTTCTGCTCTTGGTGACTGCCCCTCCACTGTCGGTGCTAAGTTTGCCTGTTCTTACTGTCAGAATATAGCTTTTCCCTTGGAGAGCTCATTTTGCTGTAGGCGCACAGCTACAGCCATTACCTCCTTTACGTCAGTAAACATACACACCTCTGTGTGCTTCGCAGAGAGCCCACGCTTAATCCTGGCAGGCCATAAATATAATGAATAGGGCCCTTTGCCCTCTAGCAATTAAGAGCGTTTGCAAGGATGAAAGTTTTTGGACTGTCTGTTGGATCTAACCTTTCCTAGGCCCTTCATATGCTTTTCCCTCACTAATAACAAAACAGCAGGAATCAGGGATGGCACTGTGTGAAAAAAAGCTTCTTTAAGACATGCAGATGGGATAAAATGAAATGTACTCTGAATATGAAGGAATACTAACATTCATAGTGCTATTAAGCACGTTTTATCAGTTTAGACACGCTTAAAAAAAACCCTGAGTATTATCTCCAATGTGCAAAAGATGTGTTATGTGAGTTGCCCAGGTTCACCCAATGGTGGTGTTGCCAGTGCTTGTGAAATTATCTTGTGGTATCTGACGATTCTTTCAAACCCGTTCACCAAGGTTTAAGGGGTTATACCGTCTTTTGTCAAATTCAAAAAGTAAAAGAAGTATCCTCTCATTATAAAAGCTGGAAAAACGTGACACCCAAGAACTGAAAACCACAGACTACATAAAGAGCTTAACAATTTTATTATTACAACCTCAGTTCATTGTTTATTTGCATGTTTTTTAGGCTTTTGAGCGCTTAGGGACAGTGATCTGTCGAGTGAGCCAGTGCCACTGTTTATCTGGCATCACTGCTACAGGTTTGCTTGTCATCCCTGGAGAGGTAACTGGCGTGGGCAGTTTGACTTCAGCATCCTGAATGAGGTTCAAAGGACGGTGGAGGCCAGTGGTACCCAGCCAGCAGCGACGTCGGGGCCCACGCGCCTGCAAACCCATCCAGTTTCCCTCTGGGAAGCTGCAGCTTGCTGTAGTTACTCGTAATGAGAGCGAGCAGGCACGAGTTCCTCTGGCAGGGGTCTCATTTTTGCTAAATAAAAGTTCGTATGTACCGCCTAACACTACAAACAAACCCACCGACAGCTCTGCCGGGGAGATAGATACCCCCGCGCCTCTGCCCGCCGTCGCGGCAGTGGGCGCAGCGGGCCGAGGGGCAGGTGCGCCCCAAGATGGCGGCCGGCGGGCTGAGGGGCGCGGCGCGAGGCCCGGCGGGGCAGGAAGCAGCCCACGGCTGCGGGGCTCGGTCCGTCGGCCGCGATGAGCGGGGCCGGGTGCGGGCTAACCGGCCCTGCCGTCCCCTTCGAAATGCCTGGTTTTGCGGTGTATGCGCTGACACGGGGCTGACGAAAGCCCCTGGGATTAGGACGGGCTTGTGGGCTGCTTTGTTCCATGCGTCGCCTGAGGTGGCGTTTGTGAGACTGGCAGCTTTCAGCCTCGGCCTCAGGGTGTCCAGGGAAAAGCGTGAAAACGTGACTCGGGCAGATTTGATGGTTCAGCAAGGAAGTGAGCCTTAAAATATTACCTTTTTTTCTTTTAAGTAACATGATTTTTAACCTATAGGATGATACGGTTTCCTACCTACTCCAGGCAGTAGGAACTACCCCCAGCCGTGCTGCTCCATCCCCTCTTGCCAGGCTCTTTGCTGAGACAGCTCTAGTTCCTAACTTGGCAAAAAAGTCTTCTGCATCCTTAGGTTAGTTTGGTGAGCTGTATCCATCAGCTCAGGGATGGGTCTGACCGCTGTAAGTAAAGACAGGGCATGGGAAGTGAAAGTGGAAGAGCAAGTCTTTTGGGGGATGGTTAGCCATTAAAGTAGGCTCAGCTGTATTATATTATGTGTAGGAGACTTTTATGCAGATGGGTTGCCTGTCTTCTAAACCAGTTGCCTTGAAGCCTTTCCCTCTGTGCTACTATGTGGTCCATGCCTGCTGGTGCAATGTTATTCATCACAGTGCCACAGATGCCCTGGATCTCACCTGGAGATTTGCTCACTGCTGAGCTGCGAATTTTGGGCAGGTTGTTCTCTAAGCTCAGAATCAGATTCAACTTACACAGCTGTCCCAGAGGCAGTGGCCTCTCAACCAGATGCGTAAGCCCATAAGCATCTTCCAAGCAGGCAGCTGCTCTGTGGAGCTTTGAGGATCTCGGCTTGTGAGCTAGGGACCAACATCTCTGCAGATGTGTGTGCACTGCTTGCAGCATCCCAGCTCTGTGCTGGAGCAAGATGGGGATATACTGTTCCCTGAGTTACGAGTTTCCCTGGGCAGAGAACATGGGCTCAGAGGCCAGAAAAGAGCTGTGGCATAGAAAAAGAGAAACCAGGCAGAAAATCAGGGACCAGGACTGCAGGGAGAGCTGAAGTGTGTGCCAAAGTAGGGACAGAGCCTTTGTAGCTCTGTTTGTAGAAGCTCTCAGGGCTGCGGGGTTGCTTAACAGCAGAATGCAGCCAAGAGCTTGCACAGAGCCCTGGGGACGCAGCTGGAATTAATTGTGGGGGAAGGGTATGAGGTAAATTCATGCTTACGGACTGATTAACTGCACAAGACTAGGTAACGGTGTTTAACCCGGCAAGTAATGTAAGAGACATCATGTAGAACAAGTCTACTTACCTGGCTTGCAAGTGGCCAGTGGATAGAGAAGGTTCGTGGGTGTTAATGGGAGGGTGTATCTCGAGGGGAGGACTCAGGGGCTGGACTCAAATCAGGTGGTGAACTCAAAGTGTCCTCCCTGCTGGAGTTTGCTCGGGGCAGTACTGAATTTACAACTGTTGAGTTTCGTTGTCCCTGGGGTGGTAGATGCTGAATGCTGTGGCTGAGGAGCAAAAAACCATTTTTTACCTCCCTCTAAGAGAAGAAAGAGGCCTGGCCCCAAAACAGTCAAGACCTTTCTCAGGTCAGTCTTAAATTCTTACTTCTGCCAGCAGCTGCTTCTCAAGCCCTGAGGATTTCACTGAGCCAATTTAATGCTGGTGGTCAGACAGTTTAAACCCATTAGCTCCCAGCTATCTGAATAAATTTTCTCCTTGGAGCCCAGCACACTGGCAGACTGCACCACCCAGAACTGCGGAGAACCGCTACATTAACTGGACATTTGCAAACTGTTGTGGCCTGCGTGGTGAGCATTCAAGGGCTGAAGAAAATGCCACTGGCTAGATCGCTGTCCATGACTTCTCTTAACGGGCTTCCTCAGTGGGAAGATGAAGACCTGCCAGTGGAGGATTTGTTGCTCTTTGAAGTTTCTTGGGAAGTTGCCAACAAAGGTTTGTACAACACTCTTAGGAGTTGGTATTGCTGTTTTTGTGGGAGTGGGGGGAGGCATGAAGGACTTGGACATGAAAGGCATTGAGGGGAGACTGGGGAAAAGTGGGCTGCAGAGCTGTTGTACTGGAAGGAGTGAATGTGGCCTCCGTGTGTAAGCGTGCGTGCTGCGTGTGGGCTGCCTCTGCCTGTGCTTGTGTGGGATGAGCGTATAGTCAGGACGTCTGTGTGTCTTTACGGGTTTCACCACCAGGGCTAGGTTGTTTAAACAAACATCTAAATGTTATGCCTGGGTGTGCAGATGTATGGATATATAGATGTTGCTTTGTACATATTTATATTTTACCTTCCGTGCAAATTCACTTGGGGATGTAATGCATGAAAATGAGCTGTAAAACAGCCATCAGATTCAGAGCAGTTCAGCAGTCTCCCTCAGCCTTCTATAGAAGTCTGGAGAAGAGGCCAAATTTGAAATAGGTATAAATAAACATAGCTGCATTGAAGCCAGGGAACAAAAGCCAGATGTCAATGACCAGCAATCTTTATGCCAGCTGAAAGCCTTTTGGACTGGTCTTTGCAAACACAGGTGGTGCCAGGCAGGGACTTCACGCTTTGTGCATGTGTACAGATTGAGAATCTGTTCACTGCGCGCAGCTTCTTTGGCAAAGTGCATGCTGCTTGTTATGCTAAGATCTTTCTGCCTACGTTTCTAATTCACTCATCAAATCATCCCCTTTCAGCTAGGTGTCATTCACCAAGGGGGAAAAGGCTCTGTTTTTGCCACAAAAGTGAGTTAGTATGAGTAAATGATTGACCTCATGTGTCTTATTGTCCTGGCAGATAAATAGAGAGATTAGTCAGGAGAGGGGATCTGTAATCTGTTAAGATTATAACTCTAAAGGGGAAATGTGTGTGAGAGGACCAGACAGTGCTAGGGTTTATCCTCATGGTGAAACCGGAATTACTATTCTGTGATAGCTTCTGGTATTTAATCTGCAGTGCATTTTTATATTGCTCTTTTATAGGGTGGTGAGGAGTATCAATACACAGAGGTAGTACAGAGTAGCTTTTGCACTTTGAATCCCTGTGGGCTTATTTTTCAGCAGCTTCAGTGAAGCTTTTTGAGTTAATTTACTACTGTCAGAACTTGGAGCGTGCAGCCTTTACTGTTGCAGCGTGCATGATAAGTAAGGCGCTGGCAAGCAGATGGCAGCAGAAATCTAGCAAATTCAGGTGTTCCCGCTAATGTCTCTGAACTCCATAGGATGTGTATTTTCTGGTCATCTGGACCCACTGGTTATAGATATCACACAATCTGTTTAAGAAAAAGTAAAACACTATTAGATTTACCTGTCTTTCTGTGTATGAACAAAACGCAGTGAATCATTTAATCACCCATATAGCTCTTGTTGATTTACCTGAAGCCAAATCAACTGACACAGCTAAAATTTATTATTCTCACATTTTATGATAGAGTTAATATTTATGAGAGTGGATATTTATTCAGTTAGTTTAAAAAAAAGGTGCTATTAATTACACCTCTTACCAAACCCATATATTCACATGAGGCTGACTGAACCTAGTCATGGCAAACAATTTCTTCATTAGAACCGGATCTCTGTGCAAAGTTTCCATTAACCAACCTTCACTGGAAACATCTGTGCAAAAACTCTTTAATAAGCCTATTTGAGCTTACTTTTCTGGTAAATTCTTGATATTGAAGGTTTTTTTCCTGTATCTTCCAGGCAATTGAACGTGTAAGTCACGTGGTGAGATACTGTTCCCTGGTGACATAACTTTTATAAACAGTTCTTAGAAAATGTTAGGGCACTGTGTTTCTTAGGGGAGAGAGTAGCCAACAAAATACAGGGAGAGTCATCACAGCAGATACACAGGCTTAGGAAATAATAGCTTACACTGTATACATCCCACCTCCTTTAGCAGAAGGAAGAACTGTTTATTTGACTAAGTAGGCTGACCCCACATAGATTTAGAACTGCTACACGTTTTAGTTTTAATGTTGCTGTATATGTTCCTAGTATAGAGGGAAAGGTAAGCATTAGCTGGGTTTATTGCCTGACAAACTAATTTTGAGCATTTAACATGAAGATTTCTTTCTTCCTTTCTGGCAATGCAAAGGTGTATCAGGGTAGTTCAGCGTGAAGTTGGTTTGCACTGCTGAGGTGGTGGAAAGCTGCTGCTGCCTACAGGAGAGAGTTCAAGTCTTTGTGTGCATCACCAGGTGCTTGGCTATGAGTACGTTTCCTCGTTGACCAGTGCCGCTTCTTAGCGGTTCCTCCATTTCTCTGTGGCAATGACAATAAGGCTAAATGTCGTCTTCCCTGTGAGGAACATGCTCCCAAAGCTCACAGATGGCTATCTATTCCCACACCTGTAAACAGTGCCCTTTACAGGTGCTGAGCTGTTTTCTGAACCTGTTAAATATATTCTTCTTTGGAGTCTGAGGATGATGAAGGGGTCCTACAAATTGGTGCACATCTGATTACGTAGTGTGAGAGGGTCTTCATGTGCCAGGCTGCCCATGTGGAGCAAGCGTTTACTGGGATTTCCCTGAAGGTGCTGGTTGATAATGAGGCATGAGATGCAGCTGTAGGGAAGGACAGGTCAGTTTTAGGAGGTCAGTGCTCAGAGATCTACAAGTATCTGTTATTTCCAGAGTCTCATCACTTCTTTCTCAGCAGCTGGCACAGTGAAGATGTCTCTCTCTTTTAAGTCTAGATCATTTAACACATGCTCTAACAAGGCAGAGCTTTCTATTTCTCCAGGCTTCCTTTTTATATTCTCTGTCCTGGCTGCTGCCTGTGCTAAGTGACAACCTCTGACACATGTGTTGGAAGGCATGAGCATCTCAGTTACTCTTCTTTCTCCTCTTCACTGTCTGGAGCAAGCAAAGATAAGGTAACTGAAGAAGAGAATGAGAAATAAAAAAGGCTCATTTGCCGGTGTCATTTTCCCTCCCCCCTCCCTCAAGTCATCTGAAAAGGAACTTGCCACCTACAACAAGCACAACATTGAAATCATCTTGCATTGAAAGTCCCCTGCCACAGAAATGAGAAAAGTGTAGTTTGTTTTGCAAGATTTTCCTCACTTTATTTGGCTCTTCACTGATGGGCAAGACCCATACTGTGAAGTGGATCTACTGTGTTTCTGTGGCAGAAGCAGAAAAAAGCAGGCAGGCAAGGGCCCCAGCGCGCTGCAGTGCCACATGATCTGGTGGTAATCATGGGGAAGCTCAACATTTTTCACCCTTCCCCTTCTCGCCTGGCCACCATGCTCCGGTAGAGTCAGGTATGCTCATATCTCTGTGCACGCTGGAAAAGACGACTGGTTTTCTTTCCTCCATAACATGAAGACCAATAAAAACTTTAAGGACAGGAGCACAAACCATGTGGCTATAAGCTACGTAGGTCTTGTGTCTGAAGCCCGACAGATGGAAATTGTCAACAGGGAGCAGCCAAAGGCCATTGCAGGAGTAATGGCAGCAGTCCTGGGCATTTTCCACAGGCTCCATCCTCTTTTAAATGTTTGCCCACTGAAAACGGAAGTATTTAATCTGGGTAGGGGGGAGCAGTCTAATTCTCTAAGTTAGAAAAACAGCTAGCTGTAGTTTAGTGGATTTTTTGATACATTAACGAGAAGGGCTGAGAATGTTCAAGATCTGGTCTGTGCTCTATAAAAATGTCTTTAAAATCATTCCAGTAATATTTAGATTAGATTCTCCTCCTGTACTACTAACAGCTTTTAGATAGAAAATAGAAGAATGCTTAAAAATGCTGGGCAAACAGCCAGTTTGTATCATCATTCAGCTGTGAACAGATTAGCTCAAGAGTCACTGGTAGATGAATCCTAAATATTTTTTTCCATCCCTATTGGAATGAAGACTGCTAAAAACAAACCTTGGTTCAGCTCTCCCTGGAGCAGAGCTCTATGTACAGTTTCTCTGGTGAAAATTTGGACTCTTGGAAATTAAATCCTGAATCCACTGAAGTCAGTAGGACCAGCATTTTACCTCTGTGTTAAACATCTTTCCGTGATGCAAGTTCCTTGGGAGAAGGTGAATGATGCAATCTGTGACACACCTGAACACTTTGGGGAGTGGGGATGTGCTGGCATAAACTTGGCATAAGCACAGCATCAAAGCTCTGCATTTCTAGAGTGGGGTGGTATGTCAACGTCAAATCAATCTCAAACAAAATCTTGTGCATTGGGGATGATGCACACAAAAATAGCTTCTGTAATGTGGACATCTGTCATAAATTTCAGTGTTTCAGTATTATTTCAGAATATGTTTGGAATGCCATAATTTCGCAGAATTTAGAGAACTTCTATCGTCTGCTGAATCCTGGCCACAAACGTAGCCAAAAATTACATGAAAAACACCTGCTATCTGAAGATGCTGGGGTTTTTTTCACCTGACACGTTTTACAACCTTATTTTATAAATGGCTCCCAGATATCTCAGCAGACACTCAATAAGTAAATAAATAAATAAAAATCCAACAAAACATTAGGAAAAAATAACTTTGAGCCCAGTTTTATCACATCTCTATAGATCAGAGACACATTCTGAGGGGAAGGGGTGAAAGGATAGTTGATGTAACTAGTAATTGTGGCAGTGAAGTCAATTTGAATCCTGAATCTGGGGTCCCGCTGTTCTCTTGGATTTTCTGGCAGCCATGGTCCTCTGGAAAGCTTTAGTACCTTCAGAGTGGCCCGGTCAGGCTGCAGCAAAGAAGCTGAAGAGCCCCAGGAGCACCCTGATCCTTCGTCTCTGCATAGCAAAGGTGTGTGGGGAAGGACTTGGCGATCAGCAACAACCTCCACTTGTCTCTGTCTCACTTGCATAGCTTCGCCTCCTGTCTCTCTCCTTCCTTTTTGGTTTCTGCTGCTCCTTCCCTCTGTCCTTCTGTAACGTGGGGTGGGTGGGAGAGCAAGTAAAATGAATGGTGGGTATCTCTGGCAGTTTTGAGAAGTTTTGGCAATTCCGTGCTCAAAGGATCACAGCTTCAGAAGATGTTTTTTGTCAGTGAAATTGCTGGGTAATCCTGGAAGTTCTGGACCCTTCCTCATCAGGTGACAAAAAGCATTGGGAATGCATCTTTCCATATAACAGCTTGTGGCAGAAAGAGCACACCTACATATTAGATCTTGCACAGAGAT
This sequence comes from Platalea leucorodia, assembly GCF_965183815.1. Classification (NCBI taxonomy): domain Eukaryota; kingdom Metazoa; phylum Chordata; class Aves; order Pelecaniformes; family Threskiornithidae; genus Platalea; species Platalea leucorodia. The sequence continues at coordinate 53,417,172 of NC_138826.1, read as the reverse complement.
CTCCAGTTGTATAGTTAGATCTCCACTTCTGCCTAACGTTGTCCTCAGTAGTGATAAAATATTGGGAGACTGTTCTTGACTCACAGACTTTTTATTTATTTAGATAGTTCTGATGTCTATCCTGGAGCTCTCTAATTGCTGCTTGGATTTTAAATATACAAAAGGAGTAATGCACCAGGACTTGAAATGAGGAAAGAAGAAAATGGCTGGAGTGATGCAGATAACTCCTTTAGACAAATTCATAGTAGTGGTAATGTATATGAAAACATTCAAACTTTTAAAAATAATTCTATGTAATATTTTCTGAAAAAATATTTTGTTTTCATCTTCTATTTTTAAGAGGTCACTAAAAAAAAAAAGTCAAACTTCTCTTAGATGAACAAAATCCTTCTTTCCCAAACATTTTAGTTCTGCTTTCTGTACCAGCTTATTCTTCCCTGGAAAAACAGAAAGAATGGAAAGGAAATAAATGGGGAAAAAGATTTGTTGTTGATTACCTTTTTAGCTTGATTTCCTTTATTCTGGTGGAAAAGTTAAAAACACGTTTTAAAAAGAAATAAATAATAGAAATACTTTTCTCTCAAGGACATTTTAAAATTATTAAAACTTAAAATATTTGAATTAAGAATTTTGGTGGAGATCAGAACACTAAACTAGCCCTGTATCCACATTTTACCACTAATTCCCCATGTTTGTGATGATCCAAACCAATTCTCTGGATCTGATCTCTCCTGATTCTGCATCTATTTCTCATTTCATCTTCTACTGTTTGTTTTAAAACCTGTTTCAGAGTACAAAACTTCAGAGGCTGCATACGGAAACTTGCAACATCATGGGAGTCCTTTTGTTTGGAAAGGTTTTCTGTTTATAATATAACCTTAAAACATCATATTAGAGAAGAATAAGGAGGTTTACCAAATTGCTGGGAGCAATTTGAGAATTCTGTTAGGCTTCAAGTGAATATGTAAATCCATACTCCGTTACTCAGTAGAGTATGTATTGCATTGCTTACTGGCACAGGTATTTCCAGGGAATTCAAAGTAACTGAGCAGATATAAGCTATCTCTTAATGATATATAATGTGTTCCTTGAATTTGCTATGGAAAAGTGTAATTTCAAAGTCAGTACATTATTCTAGACATTGCTCTGTTCTTCTCAAGATGTCTTTTTTTAAGTTATGCCCAACACTTTCCACACACATAGTTTCACTTGCATACTTTCCCTCCCCTGTCAGTTAAAGCTTATGCAGAGACATGCTTTGTGAGTCATATTTCCACAGTAAAGGAGAAGACAAAAGCAAGTTTTGGGACCAGGTAACCCAGAGGTTTTATCGCAGCTATCTTCTGAAGAGTTTTCACAGAGCGTGAAACGTACTCTTTTGTTTCTATCCTAAGTACTTTTCATTGCATTTCAGGCAAATCAGTGTCCTGAAATGTTTTTTACCTTGCTGTGCAACAGATTACGATGGCAGAGCACAGCATACTCTCCACTCTTTCCCTCCGAACAGGCCTTCCATACGTCTTTGGCAGGGCACACTTTAGGACACACAGTGATCCTATGCAAAACCTTGTGAAAAGAAACACTCAGCTGTTGGCTATACAAAACAAAGTTCCAGGCTCTATTCAGCTCCTGAGCTGCAGCTTTCTTATGAGTCTTAAAATTAATAGCTGTGGAAACTCAGCTACCTGGCTGATCCCAATGCTGAACACCCTGCAGTGTGAAAGAGGCTGATCTCCGCTCTTGTGATAGTGGGGAAAGAGCTTTGCACCACTCTAGTCATATACAGCTTTATCATGTTATTTAGTATCTTTCATCTTGCCAGCAGATATTTCCTCTTTTTCTGGGGTCACCAGGCTGCTCTGCATAAAAGTCTTTCCTTATTGTAAGCTCAGTATTTCTGCCAGTTAAAACCAGGTAGTGTCATGACTGAGACTTCTACCAAGCCCCTTATTTATCCGTGTTGGATTGCAGTGCCTTATGCCTCATATGACGTACCCACCACCCCATAAGAACAGACGTTATCGTTACTGCATCACTTTGTGGGTTGAACATTCTGACTTGTCTTATGTAATTAAAATTATATGTTTATCTGAATCCAACTTATTCAAGTAGTCTCTCTCAGCCTGTGAGCAGAGGAACTTGGAGGGCATATATTGTGTCACTTACCTAAGATTTCTCTAAATCCCTGTCCAGAGCAGCTATGGTAGAATATGGTGACTATAAGTTAGTTTCTTATCTTTCTGGTCCTAATGAAGTGGAGAAGAATAGTCTTATGCATAGATTTCCTTCTGCAGTTCCATGTCAATATGATGTGAAACTCTTGAACTGTGAGCTTGATTTAGGAACATATACCTGTAAGATTCTTGTCGTCTTAGGTCTTAAATTATGACGTAGGGTAACAATTATATATAATTCATCATAATTTCACTTAGCAAGCTGGGAGATTGGGACTGCATTTGTGTTTCTTTGTAAAATACCTAGAATCCTGATACATCTTGACATAAAAATAGTAGGGCTAGGGACCCTTCAAGCATTGAAAACAAATGGAATATTTCTAAAGAAAAGGATTTTAAGTGCACGATTTCTTTTCTAGGAGCACAATTAAAAACATAGCTCTGTTGTTCAGTTCCTCAGGCCTGCAAGGTACCAGGCTTGGCAGAAGGCTTTCTGCAGTTGTCAGGTGATACAGTTTAATTAATTTGGGAACTAATTTCCCAAAGTGCTGAGCAACTTCAGCTGCTCTACTGTAAATGGTGGTCATTTGCTGTGGATTTTTAAGGAGAATCAGGTAACCTCTGAAGATTCTTGCCATATGCAGTTGAATGGAGTGCATTGGCACCTCTGGATGCCCCAGTACCTTTTAAAAAGTAAGTCTGGACGTACCTGCTATCAGTCACTGGCAACTTGCAGTGCTCACTTCTCATGTAATTTCGATGCCATTGCTGAAAGGCATATCACAGCCTTCTGGCCTGGTGTATTACTGAATGTTTTCAAATTCAGTGGAGGATGAAATTTTTAAGTAGGAACACTAATTCCCTTTCTGTTGCTTCCTTTGTTGTTTGCTTGTACCTGTTGAGCTTCATTTATCTTGCCATGCTTTAAAATCACTGGAGCTATGCTAAACTTGTCTCTGCTGTACAGCAGCTACCTAGCCTCTGATTTTTCTCTTCCCTTGCTTTCCCTTCCACTTTCTGGATTCAGGCATGCGCTGTTGTTCTTCTGAATTTGTGGTGGTGGAATGCCCGCTGCCTGGCACCGTGGGTCCTGTGGCAAAGGGGGCTTTGCAAGACTGCCCTGCCAATGCATGAATTACGGGGCTGGCTATGAAAAACTGTGAGGAAGAGCAGCCAAGTGAAGCTTGCATACCATGTGCAAGACCAGCTAGATCTGTACTGACTTGTCAGGGGATGATGTTATTGCATTCTCTTATACATTTTATATTGTGTTTATTTTTAAAATGGACAATATTTTGGCGGAAGGTGCTGCAGGCCTTTATATTGACAGTGTAGGCTACATTCCTTCCAACTTTAACAACTCTTTAGAATGGTGATGGAACATGACACCTTTTACTTTGAGGATGTTGGTTTAAATCGATTTTTGTAGTCGGTAGTCAGTGAAATCCATCAGTCCCTCAACTTCTCTCAGTGATTTGCGTAAAACAAGCTGGAAATGCCAGCTCAGTTTTCACCACATGTATTTCCACATCACAAAAAATATTTAAAAATTATAACTGCTGCAATAAAAAAGCAGAAGGCTGTACCTGGGATGTAGTAGAATCAAGATTAGGCATGGGAGAGTGGAAGCATGAGCCACAGGATTCGAATCCCACGATCTGAATGTAAAGATTTCAAGATCGAAAAAGTGGGGAATAACACAAGAATAAAATAATATATTGGTTGAACATTTGTGGCGTGACTTCGAACACCTAAAAGAAATTTTAAAAAATCACAGATGAGATAAAAATAACAGTTAAAGATAGAAAGCACCCGTTTGAGATTAGAGGAGAAATTCAGGGAAGCCACACGCAGTCATCTAGGAGTAAGCAAAGTGTTAAATTGTCATTTAAGAATTACACGTGGTCTGCTATCAGTGCATACTCCTAAATTGAACCGTGAAGCTCTAATTCCATTTAAGAGACTGAAGTTCTATTTATTTGATAGCGTCTGGGTTTCACTTAAAATCTGAATATGTGGAGTGATTTAACTAGAGGTGCATCTGATCCACAGGTGGGTTGGAGCTTATTCCAGAGCTTTGTGGCCTGTGCCCCTTTCTACTTTTTGTTCTTTGTGCTGTTCTTTTGCAGTGGGAGGCATTTACACTGTGATCCAGACAAAAGCCAAAATTACAGCAGATGAATGGGGTGAAAACTATTTTCTGGTTGGTCCCTATTTTGAGCACAGTGTGAAGACTCAGGTGGAAGCATGTGAGCCTCCAAACCCCGCAGTTAAGAAGGCAATGGACACCATGAAAAGCCAAGGGTGCCAGGTAAATCAGATGTGCTACTGCTTCCCAGGGCGACAAAGCTGACTCTGAGGAGATTACAGTTTTGGTTAATGCTCTTGCCGTTCCACTTGACACAGCAGTCCTGGTCAATGTCACAATGGGAAAGGCTCAGAATCCACTGTTAGAACAGCAAAGACAATTCATTAAAGGTTATTTTTGAGGAAGAACCAGTTTATCCAATTACAGGTTTTAACAGTCATTTATCTGCAAGTCTACTTAATTGGATTAATGACTTATTTATCCAGTCTCTAAATACAGTGAGATTTTAGTAGATATAATATGACCTTACTTTGACTGAACCCTTACTTTACAGTTGGTGTTCTTGTGCTGGAGAGAGAAAAGTATTCCACTAGCTCACAATTTTTCTTATGTAGCTTTATATTGAGTTGAAAGCCAGAAAGGGACAAACCACAGGTGGACATAAGAAAAGCACCCAAGTGACAAAGAATCTGCTTCCTCAGATCAGTGCAAGTAGCTGTCTGCTCCCTAGGAAAAGAGGTTAAACCACAGGAGGAGGAGTGAGTTCATCCGTGCTTCTTACACAGTTTTTAAACAGTGTTTCCTGTGTGATCTCAATCAAACCTCATAGCCTCTCTGTGACTCAGTTTCTCCAACAGTAAACAAGGAATAAACTTCTTCCTATAAAGGTGATCTGCTGAACGGAATAGAATCTACTCTGTTGATGGGCAAGCTACTAAGCTGCAAGCAGCTGCAGCCTTGAGAACAACTGATTACCTGAAAATGGGTGGAAGATAACACATGCTCAATCTGACCTCCTTTCTTGAAGGTCCTCATCAGAGATCTAGAACTCACCTTCAGTCTGTTTCAGCATTGAGTCCCACAGAGATGCTAGTTGGCAGGAGGAAAAATTATCTGCTTGTAATGTGTGCCGAACAGATGTGAAAAGCGTTGAGAGGCAGCAGCCAGGAAACAATCTTACAATGTTCTGTTGCTGAGGGGCATGACACATTTTAATGTAGAAATTCATAAACTTCTTAGACTGCCACCAGTTGTGGCACTGGCGATGTGTTATCTCTCTTTGTAACAGCAGTTCTGCTGTTCTTAGGATCTAATGCCCAACTGCATATTATGTAGAAGCATATTGTTGGACACACATATGTGCCATAACCTTGGAAAGTGTCTATTGGGGACACTAACATTGTGTGATGCTTGCGTTGTTCAAGCTGAGGTTCAAACTAAAAGGTCTAATCTAACTGCTGTTTCTTATTTCTAATCAAATTTTCATAAGCGATCGATCAAGTTTTCCATGTCGCCTCTGTTGCTTACAAAGAGATGTCTCTGCAAGCTGTGTAACACTCCTTTGTTTGGAAAACAGCTGAAGACTTGTGGGGCAGATTAATTGCAATGCTATATATACACTTCATGCTGTTCCAGCAATACATTCAATTTAATCAGCCAACTCTGCCAGCCTAACATGTGCGTTGTGCTGCTGGAGTATTCATATATAGCAGCAAATCTGTCCCAGGTACGTCAAGTATAGCTTTGATCTCTAATAATGACGCTCTAGTTTCCAGGAGCTGCACTTATCCTATTAACATTTATGTCTGGATTTTGCTTATGCATCACAATGGATCCCTTTAAACCAGGAGACCTAGGAACGCTTCCAGACTTCTCAGGTCAGGTGTGTTCCTTGCCACAGCCTGACTCCATATTTAGATGAAGCCTGGGCTCACACAGACTCCCGGCTCTTTAACCTCATTTTCCTAAATAAGAAACCTGATAGCCTGAAAATAAGAACATAAGGAGCTGACCCTCCTTCACACACCTGTCTTTGTTACAACCTGTATTTTTTGTGCAAACAGGCCTAAGAGCATTTATCTCATGGTTTTCAAGACTTGACCTCTCTTCAGCACATTCTAACATCAGGGCTGGGTTCAACCTCTGAGGTCCCAGGGGTTGGTGAATGACAAGAGATTGAACAGTGGCATAAAAGATTCCTCCGCATGGGGTATTAACTGCACTAGCCTCCCTGTAGTACTGCGTTCTTCTTGGTTAATGTCGCTGCTGCTATAGCCATTTTGTGAAATAATTTGGCTGTGCAGACTGGTACAATCTGTAGTGTAGGCCCAGCTGTGTTGTGTTGCCTTATGACAGTTCAGCCTACTCTCCTGGTTGGGCAGGTAGGTTTTATCAGTGGAGTTCTAAATACTGTTAGAGATATTTAACTATACTGATGCAAATAAAGCAGGAAAGCTGTATTTTTAGGCTGACATGGTTTTAGGTATTATTACACCTTCTGATTGATCCTTCCGCTCTGCCAAAGGGCATCAACTGTGCTGCTTGGGCAGAATGAGGAAATGTCATGATAGATACAGGTCCTAAGCACCTGTCCTACAAAATCTGTCACCAGTAATCTAGCATAAATGGCAAAAGATTGGTGACAAATCTGACTGAAAGAAAATAATAATTTTGAAATAAGAACAAAAATGACATAGATGCTTCAATAAGAACATAAGACCTCATTATTCAACCAAGTATAGTCTTCCTAAGTTTTTTTTTTTCATGAAAAAAGTTAATATTGCAATGAAAATCTAAATTGAAAGTCTTAAAAACAAAATGTTCCTGAAGATCGTAGTTTTCTTTTACTCCTGCCTTTCGTCTAGTATTATTCCGTGTATTTTGCAAGGAAAACCACAAATCCTGGATACGTAGGACTATGATCATGTATTTCTTATGTAAAATATTTAAGATTTGATGGATGAAAATAGTTATGCTGACTTTTACATTCACTTTAACATTTTCTGCTTATATCCTTGCCTCTTTCCCATAGGTCTTTTTTGGAAGATGGCTGATAGAGGGCAGCCCATATGTCTTACTGTTTGATATAGGATCAGCAGCCTGGAATCTGGACAAGTGGAAAGGCGAATTTTGGGATGTCAGCAACATAGGGATCCCTTTTCATGACCGAGAAGCCAATGATGCTGTGATTTTTGGTTCGTTAACAGCCTGGTTTTTAAAAGAGGTACAGTTTTTAAATCTAGAGATTTTCAATCCTCAGCAGGGCAAAATGCACTGGGATGTGGTTCCTATTCTCCAGTTTGAAAATTATGATTTTAAGGAATTTGATACCTGATGTAGATCAAATTTGTATTTAAAACTTAAATCTTAAGTGGTCATTTAACTATTTTCCTGGGGGGGAGGGGACACACCCTGTGTGAAATCTGCTCATTTTTTTTACTGTCATATCCCCCTCTGTTTCTTCTCAACTCCCTTATTTGTCACTGGATGCTCTTACAGGTAGGATCTCAAAATCCCTTTTCCTCTCCTATGGTAGTCAAGTTGTCACACTCACAAACTGTCCTTAAAGCCAATCAAGCCATATCTCAGCTACTAGATACTACCTCGCACAGGGAACAGAGGCAAACAGAAAGAATTAATGACAGCACTGTAACTTCACATGTCACTCTACCACAGCCTACCTGAAGAAAGGAAGCTTTGTTGATCTGCAGAATCATCTGTCTGTCATAGATGCTCATGATTTTCTTATCCAAACAAGAGTTTCAACAGCAGAAGAGCAAGTTAAAAGAAAGAAGAGTGCCTGTGCTTGCCAGAGCTCCCCCACACTCTAGGGAGGATACTGTTATGAAGCACTAATGAGGCACATGTGCTTCTTGGGCTAAGGATTAGGGCTGATGGGAATCAAGACACACAACTACTTAGAATGCTGTACTGCTTTGTCATATGAAAGAAAGCAAGCACACAGAAGAAGGCATGAAAAAAAGAGGTTTCTGGGGCGAGGATGATAAGCAGGATAATTTCATGTATGTTCTTTCTAATTATTTTCAGCTTTCCTGTCAGTTTGACGACAAGCCCAACATAATTGCCCACTTCCATGAGTGGCAGGCAGGAGTGGGTTTAATACTGTCTCGATCTCAGAAACTTCCTGTTGCCACAATTTTTACTACCCATGCAACTCTGCTTGGGAGATACCTGTGTGCAGCCAGCATAGATTTTTACAACAATCTTGACCAGGTAAGAGACATTTTTCTCATTCCTTCTTTTTTCAGCTAATCAGCTCCTGGCTCCTTTTCTCTTTACTGTGCTACACCATATATTCTATTTTCTCTCTTGTGTGATCACTTATGACTGACCCACAGCTGAGTGATACGTTGTCAGTTCCAGAGCACAAGAAATGGTATTTGTAAGACTATGGGATGTCTAGGCATGAGTGCCTTTGTCTCTGTGTCATCTGACAGGTCTTAAAGCTCAGTAGAGTCTAGAATACTTGCAGTACCTTCGGTGAACTTTGATTTACCAGATTTGCACTGCAAGGTACTGAAACTCATTCAGCCTCCAGTCAAGTCAGTGCCTTAGTCCAGTCCACTGATATACGGAGTAATATTGCAGCAGTACAGGACTGCCAACAGAGTTTAACCTTCTTTTCCATGGCTTGGGACGTTTTCAAAAGCAAGAGGAGAGTTACAGGCCCAGACATTGCTGCAAGTCAAGTGTCCTTGAGAATCTTCCCCTTTGTGTTCAGGAACGCAATCAACTCAAGCAATGGATGCTATGGTTTGGGAGTTACTGTTAGCAGCATGAGGAACCAGTGAAGGTAAAACCTATTCAGCTGTAGTCATCATCTGACACTTCAGGTGCAGCTTCACAGCACTCTTTCTTAATGAAAGGCAGTAGAAAAAATAGCCAGTAGCCCTTCTCTTGCTGAAATTCCCTGGAATGGCATTACATTTTTGTTTGTTTGTTTTTTTTCCCCCAGCCAACTTCTTAATTCTTCCAAGTCATAATAAGTCCTTCTACTTTCAAGCTTTTCAGGTTAGGCTTGATGTGTAACTGGCAAATATAGGAAGTATTTTCTGAGTTCAAGACCCACATCCGTTTCTTGGAATTTTTGTAAACTGTCTAGTGGTTTTGGTTTTCACTGTTTTCTTTCCACTCAAAGCATAACACAAAGCAACATTTCAAGGACCCGGATGTCTTTAGCACTGCCTTTGGCAGAGGTACATTACATGAGCTGGGATTTCTAATATGGTTACAGACAAACTGAGTTCAAGAGATTTTTGCATTCCAGCTTTTATTGGGGGTAGAGGTAGTTAAAAGGCTAAAACAACTGCCTTATTCAATGTCCATGCATTTCCTTGGCTAAAATCATTGAAGAAAATGATTCAGTTGGCCATTTTCAGTTGGATATTTGTTCTGCAGTGTGTCAAGCTTCAGTGTCTTCCAAAGAAAAGGCCCAAGCAGTAATGTGCTACTGGCCTTATTCAGAAGCACAGAGTAGATTGCTATTCCCTTGTACTCCAAGGAAACAGTCATTCACCTTACTCGTCTTTTTTTTTCTTTCCCACCAAAGGCAGCTACTGAATCTACTGAACACACTAAAAGACTGTCTCCACTCATTTACTCATATGCATAAAGGTTGCAGCATGATAGCGTGCAGGGGGATTTCTCTCTGCCCGATATGAGGTAACTAACATAGGTCATTACTCCTCCTAGGCTTCCTGTATTATCTGTGGAGTACACTGGCCTCTTCACAATCAATGTAAGGCCAACATCCTCAAATTACCACCTGAAAGATCTGTCTCCATCTATCACCTAGGAAAACTAGTCTCCTAAATTAGATACATTTGTTAGGTGCATTAATGAGGCAGCATGAATAACCCAGTCATGCTGTCAGACCTAAGTTTCAGGAGTCTAGACATTTGTACTCCCTCATATTCTCCTTATGTGTATATATGCAAAATCTATCTTTAAAGTCACATTAAATTATTTTTCTCTGGATGAGGCTAGATTGAAAGAACTAAAACCATCCAGTTTCAAGTTTAACACTTGAGAAAGTGGGGACTTTTCAGCAGTAACTTTATTCATTCACCCTTGCATTCTTACACATAATTTGTTAGTAAGGAAGCCATAGGAAAAAAAAAAAGGGGGGGAGGGAGAGGGGCATTTAAAATTGGAAATTAGAGTTTAAAAAAAAAAGAGAATGCTGATTGTTTTACAAACTGATGCTAGAAATACTATGTCAGAGCCTTAGCTTCTTTTTGTAAAGGAAATTCTAAAAAAATTTTGGTTTGTTTTGTATTCTGGTTAATTTGGTGAGCTACAAGTAGTCTGGCAAAGTAGTCTGCTTTTCTCAAAAGCAACTTGTTTTTCCTTTCATGATAACTTTGGAGGCCTCACCCTTGTCTGTGTACTCAAAAGAAAAAGTAATGATCTTACATCTGAGCAGACTTACGGATTGTAATATATTTATAATCTAGTCACAGTATTAATATAATTTTTACTGTTCACACATGACATGGCCAACTTTATAGGACAAGGTACTGTCCATCCTTCTGCAAAGCTTCACAATTTGTGAAGTATTGGTAACTATCAGCTACGTGATAAACACAGAAATTTCTATTCAGACTTTATTGTAAGAATATATGGAATGAAACATATGTACCAGTTTAAAGTATTATTATAAACTGCTGTAAATAATATTTGAGGGAGGATGCTTGTGGATTTCTAGACCTTAATGCTTTATGCCCTCTGTGGAGGGATCGATGTTTAAAGTTATTAATAGAGGAAATTATGCCAAGCAGTTATACTACTGTTTAACATGCTTATGGGGTGCTAAAGCTCTTCCTGACAAAGTTAACATTTAGTAAGAGATCAGATATCTTAATGAGGGCTCCTTTGGCAGTAAAAAGGCCACCTGGCCCAAAAGTCAGTTGAGAAACGTGAGAGGTTGATCTAGAGTACAGTAATTAAATGATACGGATAGCTAAGTCTTCAGAGGCTATTCTTGTTGCGAACTTCTAGTAGTAAACTATTAAGGTCAGACAAGCAATTTGTTCAGTGAAGATGATTGTCCAGGGCTTCCTAAGGTTTAATCTTTGGATGAGACAATATATTTTAGGGCATGTCATCCCCTCCCACCCCAAAGTAGAATAGCTGGTTTTCCTGTTTCAGTGCTGTTGTATAATTTTCTTCCTTTAAAGCATAATAGTAATTGACTTTAAGTTCTTACTTCTGATCAGCATTTCATGGTTAGAACACAATTTCTACCAGCTGAGGTGGGTGGAAAAGATCTCACAGCAGCTGAGATGGGTGGAAAAGATGTAACTGTAGTATGTGCTGTGCCAGATATCACAGAAAAAATGGTTGCAGCGCAAAAGGAACGGGTATGGCCTGGCTGCCTAGAGACAATCAGGCATGCACAGCTCCTACAGACAAAAGAGGAAACCTCATGTTCCCTTTTCTAGTCCCCAACACAGCCCACAAAAAGCTGGCTTAGGATGCTTGCTAGAGAGAGCTCTACTCAGCCCTCTGAGGCCAGGTGCTTTTCTGCAATGTGGGAGGATTTAACCGTGGGATCCACAGGCAAAACCATGACATGATTGTTTAATGACTAATAAAAGATATTTACCTGGCATCTTCACAGTCCTTTCTCTCCTTTCACAGTGCTCTGAGTGTGTGTGACCAATGTGGCGTTCCTCACCATCATCTTCCCTGTTAGCCCTGACACTGTAGCACACTCTCAGTTGGTCCTCCACTGTCCGTCAGCCCTACCTGCTCTGCGCGCGCACACACGCACGCGTGTGCACATGCCCACACAGTGCAGCACTCTTCCACTTCAGTGTTAAACCACCCCTGTAGATAAGCATGACCAGAAGACACGAGATGAGCTGAAAGATCTCTTTTAAAAATATAAAGGATTACTGAGATTTTCTTTCTTTCTCTGGATTCCACAGTGGAAAATATCACTTTAATTCACCTTCCCAGCAAAGCTCAATATGTGCCAACTGGCACAAGTATAGAAGGTACAAACGTGTTCTCTGAAGTAAGCCAGTGAGGTCAGTAGCTTTAGACCAGAGAATACTTTGGCCCAAGTCCCAGCCTGTTAGGAGTGAACGTCAGTATCAATGCTCAGGCAAAGGGCTGTGCAGTGCAGGGTGGCTGACGTTTTCTCTAGTGCTTCTATGAACAAAGAGCTCAAGTCACCAGCCCCTGTCAGGTGATAAAACTGGAAGGGAAGGCTCCATGTGGTCTTCTGATAGCCCCCACAAACACTGGACCTGTGAAAACTTGACCTTCAGCCTTACTAGTCTTTGGGGGAAAAGTTAAGCATGACTTAGTGAAGCGTTGCTGCGCTGTGATGCATGATTCTTTACGGACTCCCTAAGTTCAGTTCAGAGGTCTGAACTGTAGGCTACCAAAACTCTTTGTTTCGTGAGCTGAGGGCACATATCAGCCTGTGAGCTGTGAGAGGACGTTTTCTGAGGGACTGAAAGCCTGGTCAACCTAGTAGATTAGAGCTATAGATTACTGGAAGATAGGAGGTGCACTATGGATGTAAGGCTGTAATGTTGTCTGACTCCTGACCTCTTCCCGAGCCATCTGCTCTTTGCCTCAATCAGAGATAGGATCCTGGTTCTTATACAGCATTACTGTATGAGATTATGCAATTCTTATATTCTTACAGTCTTAACTCAGTTCATCTGGACTGGGAGAAATTTAGCTGCCTCTGCTGCAGTGGAAACCTGAATGTTCAACCCTTAATGGTGTGCACAGGAACATGATGAACACCAGAAGTAACATTGTTGTGTCCCTCAGCAGCATGTACAAACAACACATGGGCTATGTCTGAGCTAAGGAACCCTGCAGCGATAACCATATAACAGCTATTCGGTGTAGGTTTTAGATCCTAGATTCACATTTAAATCACTCTGATTCTGGAGGAAGGAAGGGAGGGAAAACAAAAAGAACAAAACAGAAGGTGGCTTGCAGGGTAACTGGTAGTGAATGATATTTTTATTTACTTTTAAGCATCTGAAGAACCCTGGGTAAACAGCTGGGTCAGGGACTGCTAACCCTACCTACGGGTTACTGGCTTGAACTCTTCCAAAGTCAACACTTTCTAATTTCAAAAACAAGCAGGGTATGTTATGAGCTTAATTCCCAACAGATGTATTATCATAGATTTAACTATGCTTAAGAAGTTTTGCAGATCTAAATAGTCCAACCAGCAATGCATTTTTTCCCATTGTCTCCATGTCCAGTGTAGCTTTTACACTGGTGAAAGTAAGGTTATGTTTGTTGGTAAGATAAACTGAACCAAAATAGCTGATCTAGAAGGTAGGAAGTTCTGTGAAAAAAGTTCTGAGCCTGTGGAACCTTGTTCTCTTCAGGAGGAACTGACTTCTCAGCTGAAGATCAAAAATGTTAATCTTTTACTGCTTTCCCCATTGTTTAAGGGGACTGGCTTATTTAGGGGTTTTTGTTGGTTCGTTGGTTGGTTGGTTGGGGCTTTTTTGGTCTCATTTTACCCTCCCAGAGTTTTAAATACACCAACACCTTTCATAAATTGACTGAGATCACTAATGATCCAGGCTAGTTCATAGGTGAAGGGACACTTGTATTGGGAACAGTCTTTTTGGCAAATGATCTAACCTGGAATTTTATCTGAGAGGTGACCATCTGAAATGGTTTTGTGGACCACTGGCCTGGCATAATGGAGAAGTTTGTAGGCTTCAGCCTCTGGTGCTTCTTACTAAAAATTCACCTTGAGTTATAATGGAAAAAGTGCTCTAAGGAGAAGAAAAAAATATTAGTCTCATTCTTCATTGCCTTTTTCCTTATATAAGGTTGTCCTGCCAATGTGTAACACTTTTATTTAGACTTAGCAACATTTTACATTCGGCTCATACAAGTGCACCTGAATCTAGTTTGCAAAGTGGTGGAGAATTCTATCCCAGGAGGTCTAAAAGGAAAAGTACTAAAAATCCCAATGAAAATGAATGGTCAAGAGCTTTTATGCTGACAACATAGGAGCACAAGCTCTCATTCCACTTAGTACAGTACTGTCACGGCTGTCACTGAGCTCACTGTTATGCAAAGCTGATCCGCTTTGTTAGTAGAGCAGCTAATGGAAATCTGACTTAAGCCAGGAAGTGTAAATTTCATTCTTTTTTGGCATGACAGAGCTATATCAGAATGAAAGTTCTATTTGCACAAGATAACAATCAATGGGAGTTAAGTTTGACACAAGCTGGATTTTTAAAAAGAGTAATTCTTACATAATTCAGACAATGGCAACTAGTGAGATTATGCTAGAAATGAAGATCTTTCCATTCTACCTTTTGGTAGATAAGGACTTTGAAATTCAGGCCTGTCTCTGACTGTTCCTGATTCCACTGCAGAATCACCTTGTGAACTTGAGTGTGCCACTGATTTTAAAGACCAGAAGAGATCATTTCATTCTCTGACTAAAATCCTCAGCTAAAAATTCATGCATCAAAACTATACCTTTTTTTTGAGATACAAACTACTTACAAAAACGTTATCCACTCTTGAGGTGAGGTTCATGTGGTGAGGGGAATCTATATTATTTATGCAAAGCTGTCACAAAGTTATTCGTTATCAAAACTACATTATTTTAATTCCAGTTTGAATTTGTCTTGGTTTAACTTCCATTGGCTTTCATCATACTTTTTTTTTTCTCTTTATGAAAGCATAGTCTAGGATCAGTATCTAGAGATTATATGCAGTCTGTGATAAAATAATTTATCTGTCTTTCAGAAAAGTATTTACATAGCTAGCATAGTCTTTCCTCCTTTTCCACTCTCAAATCATTCTTGCGCTTTTGTAAATCCTTTGCAATTTGTCTTTATCATTTTGAAGTAGGAATGTCTGATTTGGATTTGTTACTTCAGTGGCTGTTTGCTGTTTCCAAGAGAAACATAACACCGGTATCCCATAACTGCTTGATATTCTCTTCTTTTTGCATTCAAAGATTGTCTTAGCTGTCTTAACCA
This sequence comes from Platalea leucorodia, assembly GCF_965183815.1. Classification (NCBI taxonomy): domain Eukaryota; kingdom Metazoa; phylum Chordata; class Aves; order Pelecaniformes; family Threskiornithidae; genus Platalea; species Platalea leucorodia. The sequence continues at coordinate 53,401,894 of NC_138826.1, read as the reverse complement.
GAATGTCATGCTGGGAGGTTCAGTGTAACCTGCTGTGCCCCTTAACATGCTATATTTTAAGACATGAATGAAATGTTATGCTCATCACATGGATCCATAGAAAGGACAGAAATGAGCTGAAGTTTTTCCTCAGAATTGCATTGCGGCAAATGCAAGTTTTACTCCAAAGCTTTATGCCTCTGGAACGTCTTCCTGTTTTGCTTTGAAATTACAGTGGCCTTATAAGGGAGGCATTTTCCCCTCTAATCCTTGCCATCATGTAAATTCTAATACTCTGCTTGGATTCTAACAGTCAGAGTAGGAGGGGATCCTCACTGGGAGCAGTGAAAATTTACAGGGAAGTGGCTATTGAAGTCGTTAGTCTTTAAAAGTCGCTGAGGGAAGAAATGGTTGGACTCAATGATCTTAAGGGTCTTTTCCAACCTAAATGATTCTATAAACAGTTAATCTGACTTAGATCTGGTTTTCTCTTGATGCAGCTTTTGTTTGTGGCTTTGCTAGTGTTCCCATTTGCTGATAACAGCAAACAAACAAAAGTAAGCATGACGCACTTCGCAGATATTGTGCTTTGCCCTCGCTGAATATGAACGCTATGGAACATAGTTCACAGGTGCCTGAGTTAGGGTGGACAAGCATTCCGACAGCAGAGCCAATTGCTGAGCAGAAACATTGGTTTGGGGGTGAAAAGCAAACTAGCTGCACTGGTGTTCTGCTTCATTTTGGCATATTGGCTCAATACAGTGCCATGTCCCACGTTGCCTCTAATTCTGGAGCTAATACTGTCACAGCAAGCTCAGCTGTCTTTGTACAGTACTGTGTGGACTAAATTTGTCTCCTGCACTCTCATCGATTAAGTTCCATTTAACCTGCCCTTCACCTTGTCTGAGGCTTATTTTCTGAAGTCACTTGTCTAGCCTGTTCAGAGGTGCGCAGTGAGGTTTCTTGCTCCACACTAAGTGGGGTCTAAGGTCAAGATCTTACTTTACCAATCGGTGGAGGAAACTGCTGGAGAGTGAGAGTAAATGAAATGTGAAAACTCTGTTACCTCCGTTTATACTTGCTAATAGACATGGAATTATGTGCCTTTGAAAAAGTGCGCCAAAAGTCATGCAAGCATGTGCAAAATAATATCTTTCCCATTTCCAGAAGATCAAAAAAATTAATACCAATGAAGAAATAAACATCAATATGTGTATGTGTTAAATGCTTTCATGCAATCAAAGAAATAAAAGCTAGCAAGAAATAAGCCATAGTGCTTTGAACAATCCTTTTATGACCCTTTCTCCTGGTAGTGCTGGAGGGAGTGTTTATCTACAGTTAGTGAACGTGTCCCAAATTTAGTTTTTAATTACATTTTGTAAAGAATCCATTCTTGGTGAGAAAGGGAAAAGAGAACAAAAACCTTTTAAAGTTTGGCCAGCTATTTGTTTGCTAGCAATTTTAAAATTATTTTTAATACAAAGTCAAATGTATTGGAAAAAACTTGCATAGTTTTGACTGTGCAGTGATACCCCATGCCATTTGTGTGTTTGTCCAGCATGCTAAAGAACTGTCCCATTTTGCATCTTCGGTACACAGAATGGTTGAACAATCATAATGATTTTTGGCTTTGTTGTTGTTCAGTATGCAGCTTCCTACCTTATTTATGACATGTAATTAGGATTTCTGCTCTGGAGAACTTATCTGTGGTTTTCTTAAGAGCTGTTTTGCAGCGTTCATCAGTGGTATCAGCGTGCTCCAGAAACATTAATTAGTTAGTTTACCACACCCATGTGAGGGGAGGTAGCTACATTATCCACATTTTTTTAGGGAAACTTTTATTGGAGTTAGCAGTACCAAGTGCTTTATAACCTCAGAGCGTAGGTCCAGTGGACTTCAGATGTAGCTGTGAATGCTCAACACTTCAACAGATCAGACTCAAAGATGTCAAGGTAGTCTCCCAGAAAAGGAGGAACACACAGTTGAGAACTGCATGTGAAAGACTCGGTTTAGGGTAAGCAAAGCATCCATGCTAGAGATCTGTGGCACTCTCAGGAGTTAAATTAATTCACCTTTATTTTTCTCTTCCTCTACCCTCCTGCCCTGTGCTTTTTCTACCATTCAACTTCTGTGACAAATGAGATGTATGTTCTAGAGAAAAGATAATCTTTTGTGACGTGGTTGTATTTCATGCACTAAAATTCTCATGGGGAATGTGGAAAATATGATATATGAAGATACAACTGAAAAATGGTATCATAATGTATAGCATACTATGTGGTAAAACATATTTCATAGCTTTTCTAAAAATCTCTTTGGCAAGCTTAGAAACTCTTGACAGACAGGATCATCAATACCAAAAGAAAGCGTCTAGTTTCTCTAGAACTTTTCAGCTGAGATTTTTCAAGATTCCTTTTTTGATCACATTAAGGTGGCATTTTCAACTAATATAGTGGAAGCCACTTTTCCACCAGCAGTGTAGCACCACTGCAAAATTAGAGTGCTCAGTGGATAAAAGCAGTTAAGTTTCTTAGCAAAACAGTTGTAAGATGTCTATATCTACATCTATATCTACACCTATCTAAGTAAAAATTAAAAAAAAAAATGTTTGCTTGAATCTTGTTCCCTGAAATTGTTCACATTTGCTGAGATTTCTTAAAATATGTTCTATACCAACCTTAAGCATATACTCAGCATGAAAAGTTGCGGTCTAAATAGCTTTACTTCTGGTTAAGTTCTAAAGTACTAAAAGCAACTAGCCGTGGCAAAGGTCAGATACCCTAACTATAGAAAGTGCTGTCTGCCCAGCCTATAATAATGGTTAAATCTATTATGGTCAATGAAGTTACAGAGTCAAATGCAATCAAGATCAGACTGTGCACCTAGCATTAGGCAGTGATAATGACAGCTCATTGAGAATCATTGTCACCCTCTATGTAACTCACCTGGTCTATTTGGTGCCCATGCCATTGACCTTAGGAGGTTAACACTTCTGTTCCCAGAAGTGAAACACCATGTAAGACTAAGAGGATTGTAATTTAATTGTAATCATTGACACCTCATTAGCATTATTCTTTTTTAGACTACATCGTAGCGATTTTGCAATGGATATCATTAGTGAACATTTGAACTTTTAAGCATGGGCTCAATAGGTATTGTGCATTTTCTTCCCATCAGGATAACGTAAGCTCAGTAAAAAAAGGGGTAGCTGCAAGGTTTAAAGATGATTTAGAAACACTTTGGTATTTGGGATGGTCTTACCTAGCAGCTTAATTTACATCTGCCTCTAGAAATTAATGGAGTTCAAATTAAAGTAAAAGGAGCAGCAAATAATAGTGGTGGAGTTGGAGGAAGATCATCTCTGAGCATCAGAAAATATCTCATTTTCTATTTTCTTTGTTCCCTCAGGATTTGTGACGGAGTTCTTACATCCTGCCTCTCCACCACAACTCCATTTCTCTCTTGCCTACCCATGATTCCCACCATTCAACCCAGTCCCCAGGTTCTCTCCTCATCCCCATTCCTTTTTTCTACTCTCCTCTATACCTTCAGTTACAAGCAACTTCCCTGCTCTCCCAAGTTTTCCAGCAAGCCCAGGCAAGATGCAGCATGACATATTGCCAGCCAGCAGTCCAAGTAGCACAGATCCTTACCTTTCATGGGATCATTAATCTAGCTCTCCCCCCATTGCAGAGCTGCCATTTTTTCACGAACATGCAGGAACTGAGAACTCTCTTGCTCCTTCAAACTCTATGAAGTTGATAAAACGTTTCAAAAAACAGAAAGACAAACCAACAGCATAATCACGTGATTCTTATTCCCTGGGGAAATCAAGCTTAACACAAGAGACCTTCTTTGTGGTAGTAAGTCTGATGAGCATATCACACAGGTGTCTTTTTGTTTGTTTTATTATTTAACAGTTTGACATTGACAAGGAAGCAGGAGAGAGACAGATTTACCATCGGTACTGTATGGAACGGGCATCTGTACATTGTGCCCATGTGTTCACCACAGTCTCACAGATAACAGCTATAGAAGCAGAACATATGCTTAAAAGAAATCCTGGTAAGACCTGAATTGTGTTCTTCTTATATTTCCTCTGAGTGCCTACATTTCCTCAGACTGAATGAAAATAATAGAGACAGGTATACAAACATGAAGAGCATGCATAGGTATGTCTGGCTACACTACAGAGAATAACCAATTTCAAAAGAAAAGTGCAGATAATGTCACTTGAAACACAATCTAGTAGCATATGTAATCCAGAGAAATTAAGCTCAGCACCATTTAATAACAGCTTTCGGTACCATTTCAGGAGAGCATTAGTTTTACTCCATGGATGTTAGGCTTTCTTCGCAAGGACATCTCAGCTTCAGGAGTTTTGTCTCTGGCAGGGTTTCCAGTGATGGAATATTAGTCTAATAAAACATGGAACTTAGCAACAAACTTTGTCATGTTCCATGCATGGAGTTTGAATAAGGTCATGACCCCAGTTTGATGTGTCATTAAAGTTCTTTCTAAATCAGCACTGTGCTTTATAAGGACAAGCCACAATACTCCCATCTGCAGGTAAGCATCATGGAGGAAAAGCTGCAAACCAGTTTTGAGACTATTTAGCAGGTGTGTTCATGTCTTAGTTGGTTATTTTAAGTATAACAATGCTCAGATTATTTAGGGGTTTTTTTGGTGTGCTTATTCTTTGTAGATTTTTTTTAGGTGAATTTCAGTGCTAATTATAGTTTTGGACCGTTATCCCTGTTAACTTCAATGTTTCAAGCCACATCGTGGTTCATGCATCGGGATTAAAAGAGAAGTCCATTGGATGCTTTGCCTCATCCCTGACAAACTGTCAATAGGATGACGAACTTAGAAGATTTTTTCTTTTTATTTTAAATGTGACAGCCATGTCTTAAATGTAATTTAAGTGTTCAGTCATCTAATCTGGGATATCTCTGAAAAGTCTTGTTTTTTACCAAGTGCAGAGCACTTGACCTCTGAAAATCAGACTTTTGAAGCTGTTTTATATTGGCATGAGGCTTCTCCCCACAACAGCTACTCTTGAAAGTCATAGTTTGTGTTTTGGGATTTTAGGAGACTGAAATGAGTCTGAATCCAATTTAATTTGGGAGAGAAAATCTGCAGGGTGCTCACAGATAGAACGTCAGTTGAAGCTGAAGAGAATTCCACGCAGAGAGATTCACAGGCCTGAGCTTTTTCTGATTATTCTTGCAACTTTGAAGAAACCAAGTAAATATATTTAATGTTTGGGTTAAGAAATGGTTGACACGTATCATGCTTCATGTTGACAGAGCTAGAAAGAAATTCAATAGGAATTGGTACCCCAAGTCCTAGGAGACAATTATAAGTGGAAAATATGTTCTGATGGGAATACGTACTTTAATAGTTTCTTTGAACCTTAGACCACAAATAAACTGTGTAGGAGTCTGGTCTCATACTATTTATTCTCTCTGAAGTTGTGAAATCAACATAGACATTGGCTGCTCAGAAAGGTCAGCAGTCCTTCAGTAGATCATTAAGCTTGAATTCTGCAAAGGAACGTGAATACTGAAAGAATTTGTACACTTCTCGATCCACTTTAAAAACAAACTTTTAAAAGGGGAATGTAGAATTGGCACAATTAACTTTTATTTGCATTTGAATTTATTGAGAGGTAAACTTCATAACAAAGTTGTTAACTAAAAATAACTGAGGAAATGTGGTAAGTAGAGCAGTCTTTGCTACTTCTCATTAACATTAAACTTGGATTATAATTTAATTTATAAATCTCATCACTTAGAAAAGCCAAAAAAAGCTTGGAAAAATTCAGTAGACATGATTGCATATAGAGCTTTTGCACCAGGACAAAGGCCGATTTGCCAGTCTAAACCTGGCAGAATGACTGCTTGCATTATGCTTTCACTTGCTGCTGTTGTTATTTGATCAATAATTTATCAAACCATATTTGCGTAAAGCTTGAGTATCTAATGTTGAACCTGTCCTCTTTGAAGTATTGTGCAAGATTCTGTCAGTGATCATAAGTTATATTCCTGTGATTTGAAAACTGATATGGGATTTCTAATATTTTCATTCAGATATGAAACATATTTCTCATTAGCAGTAGAGAAAACTTTGAATCAAAATTCCAAGAGACTTAGGTATCAGTTAAGATCTAGATCTAGACTTCGTATCTGTATATATTTGATCAAAATCATAGAAGCAAACTTTGAAAAAGTATGAGTCAACCTTGAATCTTAGTGACTTATCAACAGAAAACAACATACTGTGCTATTATTACTTAAATCAAGGCCAGTTTCTTTCCTATAAATACAGAAGTCAAATAATTCTGGTTTGAGCTACTTGGGACAATTTTAAAACAAAAATATTGTTAATTCATTAAACAACAAAAACCCTAAAACACTTAAAATAGGAACAAAGCTCTCTCATCACGTCTTCCCTAGGGCAAGGGCACATTGCCTTACACATATTTAAAATGTTATTGTATGCTGAGCAGAAATAGTGAACTGGATATGTGTTCTGTATCTCAAAGTCTTAATTAAGAGATGGATTGAGCCGCAATCCTGATGAAAGGGTAAATGAACCTGCAGTTGAATCAAAGGACATGGGAGTAGGTTATATATAGGCTGCTGATAATGGGTGAGAGTGTCCAAAACTCCCTGATAAATAAATGCAAGGGAGTGGATGGAAACTGGCCAGAAATACCCAGTCAAGGATTTTTACTTTATTGGGAAGAGCTTGAAATGGTTGCAGTCTCAAAGCTATGGCCTGCAGGAGCCAGTTCTTCTATGCTGAACAAGAAAGAGGTCAGAGGAATGAGAAGATATGTTGTTGGTAAACACAAAGAGAAATGGAGGGTGTTTCTGCTCTGATGACCCCCCACTCATATAAGGCCCCATAGGTCTTTGTTCAGAGCAGCTCCTAGTGCTGGACAGCAGAAGATAAGAACACAAGTTTTCCTGTCAGGCTCACCAAGACTCTCCTTTCTTCTCACTCAGAACCAAATCCCAAGTACCTAACAAGTAAAGATTTCCTGGTAAAGGCTGGTCTTCAGTTTGCAATGTGGCATTTCAAGACAGATCCATTGAAATTTTTGGTATTGCATGGTTACTAATAAGGGTTATATTTTTATCTACTGCTGTTTAACCTAGAGACTCTCAAAACACTTCACAAGATAAAGAGTAATCAGAGATGACTTACCTGGCAGGGAAATATACATAACTGCTAAAGCAGACTGTAAATTTCAAGGAAGTCATTAAAATTGGCTGTGGCATTTGCATGAAAAATGTCAAGCAAGTATACTGGACAGCATATGGAGAACTGATTGTACTTATTTTAAGATCATCTTGATATGTAATCAACCAGAGGACTCATAGATGTTTTAAAGACGTCTCCTTAAGTCTCTCCAGAAATAAGAGACAGTTTTGTATTAGGTCAGATGCTTAATGCTAGACATGCAAACCTCTACCGTTAGGGGAAGGGATGGGAAACCCTGGATGTCAGGGATCCTTGACTGAAAGACCACAATAGAAGTAATGTTCAAGTCCTATATCGGTGGCAAGCAAGAGACTGTGCTCCCATCAGTAACCCTGATGTATGGGGAGGAGTTAACCATGTGCACTGAGATCAAAGGAGATGCTCTTTTGTTTGCATGAACCATGTGTGGTAGGGAATGGTATCTTACTGAAGGTCCTTTGGGTGATGCATAGAACTTTTAAAATTGCTACAGTTAATGGTTGTGGTTACTATACACCTGATGACACTTGCCCGGAGAACAAGTATGAAATTGGCACCAGTGCATCCTCTAATAATTAGCGCTTCTGGCTTCTTTGAAGATTCTTTGTATTTGAAGAATCTCTGGTATCATAAGTTAGTATAGGTCTACCGAAGTCAATTGTGTTAGTATGAAATACATCTACTGAGAAACTGTCCTTCCCTTTCATTTCCATACATGGCTTTCATAAGCCAACTCAAAGAAAAGAAAATGGCATTCTTTCCATTTTTTTCAACTAGATTTAGAGCAAGCCTTTGAATAGCTGCTGTACTGTACCAGAAAGGTGAAGAGTGACTGAATTTCAGTGTTGGTTCAACAAGCTATGTCTATCCTTATAACTCTATGTATATCCTATAACTCTATCTTAGAAGATACTGGAAATGAACAAATTTTAGTTGTAAGATGCTTTGGAATCTTTGAGGAAAGCAGCCATAAAAGTGTAAAGCATACTATTCTGTGGCTATTTTTAGGAGAGATCCAACAGATTACTGAAAAGTGGTCTTTTTAAAAAGGTTTCTTATATTCTCCCCTTTCTGGTAAATCCTCAGAAGTCTTGACAGAAGAGACCTCTCTTGTGCCATGCAGTAAACAAGTGCATAGTACAGCACAGTTTCTGCTTTCAAGAGCTTTCAATCTATAGTGATAAAGCAGGAAACAGTGATATCAAGAACAAAGAGTTAACGGGCATATTGCACAAAAAACATATGGCTAAATGGAGACATTACTTAAGTCTTGACAGGACAAAAGGGCATGGGTCTATGCTAATGTTAAGTACAGGTCAAAATGGTACAAAGCCACTTCAATGCTATAGACAGTGGAGTGCCACATGCAATAGCTTTGTGGAGTAAGCTGGTGGAGACCATTGTGTTAGACAGTGCTGTTCCCTACCCATGAGTAGTAAGAGTACATAACCTGTTCACATATTGACAACTGAAAGACATGTTGGTTCTTTCCTTAAAGATTTCTCTAACTCTGAAGATGTCTACCTCTGCCTTTTCTCTGCTTTTCCAGATGTTGTCACCCCAAATGGCTTGAACATTAAGAAATTTTCAGCAATGCATGAGTTTCAGAATTTGCATTCCATGTACAAGGCTAGGATCCAAGAGTTCATTCGAGGTCATTTCTATGGGTATGCTTTTACTTTTCAAAAATTAGCAATGGTTGTCCAACACTATTTAAAGCAAGAACCAAAGCAGGAAGACTAACAAGTACTTCATAGAGGTGAAATGTTACCAACTTATTCCAAGACCTGTCTGGGACTTCTCAGTCAGAAGCTAAAGGAATTTTAGACACCAGTTCTAACTCTGCTTAACAGATCGTGGGATCAGGCAGAAGGTCTTGATTTTTTCATTATTTACCCAAGATGCAGTTTATCAGATTAAGACAGTCAATTTAAAGAACAGCAGAAAAGCCTCTCTTTCATTATTTTCTTGGGATAATAAATTCCTCCAGAATAGAAAGCTGTTGTGTGTTTTGTTTGATTATATCTTGAGAAATACTTTACGCTTGTCTGTCTGTCTGCTTGGTTTCAGCCACCTTGACTTCAATCTTGAGAAAACCTTATTTTTCTTCATTGCTGGGAGATATGAGTTTTCCAACAAAGGAGCTGATATGTTTCTAGAAGCCTTATCAAGATTAAACTTTTTGCTGAGGGTAAGAAAGCTTCTGCAAATGTGGATAACATAGAACTTATGCTCAAACTTACCATACTATGGAAGTCACCTGCAAGAATTTCCATGCCATACTCAGGTTTATAGGAAAATAATTATGGGATATTCAGAGTTTTCATAAAACTCTCTCCCGGAATGATCAGAGTATGTAAGAATCTCAGGCTACTCAAAAATAATTGATTACATAGTTCGAGAAGTTAATCCATGGTTACCTCCCTTGTTTTTAGAGAAAAATACTGAAAATACGATTCAAGAATTTACCCTGAAGGTTTACATATTAGAAGGCAAATAAAAGTAATCCTTTAATGATGCAATTTAAAAATGTCTTTTTAAGCAAATTGCTTAATTCATTAGGACCTGACCATGATCTTTTAAATTTTTGAGTACTATTATCACACTGCATGGGAATCTTGCATTAAAATTCACAGTATGGCAGTGGCCTGATGAATAAGCATGAGGAAGCCACTCACTCCTCCATGCTTCTGTTTCCTCAGGTAAAAAACAAGTGCAATGTTTCTAAATGCCTTTGTGAAGTACTTTAATGAAGATAAGACCTAGACCTTGTCATGATCAAAGAGCAGAGCACTTACCATCTACAGATGAGGTCATTGAAAATGTCTCCAGGTGTGTTACAAAGACTGATATATTTAAAATAAAAAATAAAAAAAATGCTAATCAGTTTTCAGTCATCTAGCAAGGATCAATTGATTGTTGTCCCAGATGCTGTCTTTTGTACTCTATCATTTAAATGCTATGAAAAATCTGGATAAAAATCTTGATACTGTATTGTCAGCAGGGCTGAAAAAATATTAATGTTCAAAGCCCTAAGTACACTTGTTCTACTGCAACCTTCTGTTAATACACCATTAGTGCCTGTGGACTTTCTGGAAATACTTAATCCATTCACTCACACAAGAGGTCACCTCACATAACTTAAGTATTTCTTCCACAACTTTGCCAAACAACTGACTTCTGTTGTTTGGTAATGCCGTGCAACATCCTGTTAATGGCATTTACATAGCTATTAACTATAAGTGCTGATAATGTGGAAGGTCTTATGCTTGAGCAATGATTGCAGCAATCTCTTGTTGTATCTAATGATTTATATGACATCAATGACAAGCTAGGCTGATGGAAAGTCAAAGGAAATTGAGGCTAGTTTTCCAAAGCTCTCTAGAACAGTGTACTGCAACTTGCTTCTACCATAAGCTGAGGCTGGCTTAAATGCATTACTGTTCCAACATGCATGCCAGCGCTTGATTAGCTGTTCAAAGAACACTTGCTCTGTAATTATTTCAAGAGGTAATTCCACTGGGGACAACACTGTACTCCTAGTGAATCTGGGAATGATGGTGCTTCTTAAACAAGTCCCAGTGGTGTGCCTGAACCTAAAAAATACATAGCATTGGATGGAATTATTTTATTTTATAGAGTCCTTTTCCTTTGCTACCTGAAAACATTACTAACATTTTGGAAATAAAATATGAATATTGGGACAGATTGTTAATACACACTGAGATCATAGCATGATGGACTTTGAACCTGCCTTGAAGAGAGGGAAGGGAAGAACCTTAAAATGACAGATGACTCCCGTAGGTTATTTTATACTATACATTTCCTTGCACTTCAATCTGAGAGAAGGCATGCTAATAACATGTTTGTGTGTCTAAAGTTTAGAACGGAGGCAATTCAAAATAATTTGATTTTTACAGCTCTGAACAGAGTTCACCCTTAGCTTTTCTTTAAATAGTTACTGACAGGAGTACAACCTCATTCTGCTCCATGTGAGGAATTCCTCAGGGACCTGGTATTCTGAATCTTGTTAATGCACAGGAGAAACCAGCAAGTGAAACCATCTATAAGTAAAGGGTCAGATTTTACAGCAAATGCTTTTTGCCTTTGCAGTAGCTGGATGTGACAGATGAGCAAGAAGTTACTTGCAGCTTTTTGTGTGTCTGGCACATTCTTTGCCAGGGATTCAGGTAGACAGTGGTTGCTGTCATGCCTCTTTCTGCCCATACCTCTGGGGCACTATTGCTATAGAAGGTAGTTCTGCTTGCTCCTGTAGGGAATCCCTCACCCCATGCCTGGGCATACCCCAGCTAGTAAACTAACTGCTCACTTCTTTGAGCCAACAAAGTTTGTGTCAGATGAGAAAATGTGTGTAGGGTTTTTATTTTCTGCAGTTTATATTCACATCCTAAGCCATGGCCTCTCAACCATGAGAAGTCAGGAAGATCTCTATTGCCCAAATTGGAATTGGGTGACATCTGTTTACCTGTATCTATCCTCAGCTATATCTCTGACTTGACAAAAACTTCATAGCTAAAGGGAGAGGTATAAGATCAGAGCCTTCCTGGACAACCAATCAATGTGCATTGGCTTTTCCTGTGACTAATTCTTACTGTTAAAGTTGGCTGTGATAACTTGTAGTGAGATTTTTTTTTCTCTCCATCTTGTGTCCATGTAGGTTCATAAGACTGATGTTACAGTTGTTGTGTTCTTCATCATGCCAGCAAAGACAAACAATTTCAATGTGGAAACCCTGAAAGGGCAAGCAGTCCGGAAGCAGCTCTGGTAATTGCCATTCTCACTAAGGGCCCCGTACAGTGAATTGAGCAGACATGCAAAAATTTCTGATGAAGAATCATGCTCTTTCTTTTTTCTCTGCTAAAATCGAGGATTATGGGTAACTAGAATGTATTTGTGGGGGTGAAAGAGATGGGAATGATAAATAAGGGCAAATATTTATCTTTTTTTTGTCCTAGGTTATTTTTAGTAAACTTGCCTTGCCATTCTTTGTAACAAGTTAGCAAATAGTACTTGTTTTCCAGTGACAAAGTCAAAGGATCTAGAAAATCCTGTATTCTGGATGCCTTCTGACTGTTTATAATACTCCCTTTGGACATGTCATTGAGCTTCCACAAAATAAGGACCACCTGCTAACTTATCAGAGTGAGCTTCTCTGCCACTGGTGGGAAAAAGAAATTAATTACATGTTCTCTTTTATTTAGAAATATGGAAATTGTACTGTCTAATCCAGCAGAATAACAGTTGATAACAATTATGTATAATTTTCTATATAGCCAACAATAAGCAATGGCCATACACAAGCAGTGAAACTTACAGTTATAAAGGGAAGATTGTCACAGCCCTTCTCAGTTATACAGTTTTCATTTTACAACTTCCTGAACAAAAAAGCAAAGCAGGAGCAGACTTAACCTTCACCTCACTTTAACTGCTATGTGATTCTACATAGGAAAAGACATGTGTTGTGTGGCACTTCTAAACTGGGAGACCTGGCAAAACTGAAGTTTCAAATCCGTAGAGAAGATCAGTGGTGGGTTATCAAGGATGAATTTTGTTTAAAAAAGTGAAAAATGCCATTTCACTTAACATATTTACAGGTTAATTATCTAAGCAGGGAAATGGAAGCGTGCACCTTATCAGGTGGCTAGAGCAGTTAAACTCTGATGCAGAAGTAAGGAAGCTGGTCTTAAAGCTAAGGGACTAAAACCCACAAGACCTAGCTTCTGGTTTTATGCCTGTGTCTCACTGTGTTTAACCTCTTTCTGATGCCAGTTCTATATTTATAAAATGATAGAAATCTAGACAACTTAGAGATCTGTAGATGAAAGGCACCGTGTAAGAGAAGGATACTATTTTTCTTGTTATCTCATTAACTGCCTCCAGCAGGTGATCTCTGGCTCAGTTTCTGGATATCAGCAATCAAGTTGAAGTCTTTGATAAACGGATACTAAACCTGCACAAAAACAGTGACAGAAATAGTTTAACAAGGATCATTGAAATCATTTAGCTTTTGCCATATCTGGAAAAGAAAACAGATATGAGAAATCTGTCTACTCTGTAGATTATCTCCAGAGCCATCACACAGTAACTTCTTGGGACTTACAGGAAAGATTCTACCTGGTTATCACTCTGGAAACAGGTACCAAAAATGCAGAGGTTGGAATTAATTGTCCTACTCTGGCTTCCTAAAAGTAATGCATCTGAGCTGCCTTCACTGCCAGTGGAGACTGATGGTTTACTCCAAATGATGTTTCATCCTATACCACTTCAGGAAGTGTCTAAGATGAGTGAAGGGAATCATCCTCTGAAATGGACTGTCACCCTCTGTGGATGCGTAGAGGATCTGCACAACTAGCTTAAACTGTAGATGGCTAAAGTGGGGTAACATAGCCAGAGTTTTTAATGAGAACTCTATACGCAAGAACTGTAGGAAAATAATGTGAGTGCAGTGAGAAATAGCCATGCTTGCAACAAGTGCTTTTGGCCTCTGCTTTGTCTTTGATACAAAGTATGTAATGTTTGAATGTAATGCAACAGGTACATATTAATAAACAATATATGGATATTAGGAAAGTATAAATTAAGTGAAATATGCAAAGGTTTCTCCCTGTTGTATCTCTACTACATTGTTATTTCTCTGGCGCTCAGTAATGCAGGCACAGTAGTAACAGTAAAGGTAAACCTAAAGATGTGAAATCATGGAAAAAATGCTGTTTCCAGCTATTCCTCCCACTGTGCTCTGTGAAAAGCAAAAGACCCTCTGCATCATCATACGCAGCATTATCATGGTCATAATCTGGAGCTCCTGGATAAAAACACCTGATATCAGTATTACATAATGGTATTAAATGATTTTAAGGATGTCACAGAAATTAAATACAAGAAGAGGCTGACACTTATAAAGGAATAGATGATGGCTCATCTGGGATATAAAATCCCTTGTTTCCTTTGCTTCTGGAAAAGCAGTCTGTCCTATCTGGGTTTAAGTTTTGGAAATTGTTCATGGCATGAGTCTATGAAAATATAGTCATGAGGGGACTAGCTTGCTGGGATTTGGATCAATTTGGTTTAACGTTTAGCTGCTTTACAACTCATCCAAAATTAACTCATCCACTATTGTGACTATGTGAGTTGGGAGAGAGCAGCTAACAGGTATGTGGATTCTCAGCTTCGTAAAGGTTAGGATTTCACTTAACAAGTTTTGTCTTAGCCCAAAGTATAATTCTTAGAAATCAGAAAGGCAGGAAAAGTTCCATGAATTGGGTGTTTTACTGAAATTGAGAGTGCATTTGTTATTTTGACAACAGCACTTCCAGCTGTATTTTCAAGTTATTTCAGCTAAAAGCAGGATAATATAAATGGCTCTTTGCATTTAGAAGAGTTGTTCACTGGAGTTCTTTCTTAGCTAAAATATAACATTTTTCTGGCACAGGCTTTATTATGAGCTTAAAACATGGCCTTGAGCTTAGAACATGGCCAGGAAGGTTTTTGGTTTGCAAACCTATTTATGGCAAACTATCTTTTTGTCTAACAAACATTTGTTTTCAAAAGTCTTTGAGTTAGGAAATAGGGCAGAAAGTGAAGGGAGAAGCTTGCTTTAAATCTCTATTTGTTTAGCTCTTACATCTTTCTACTAGGTCAAGTTAAATTGGAGACCTCTCAGTCTTGCTTAGTGTCCAATGTTAATGATCATGTTTCTCTACATAGAGTCATATATATGCTCTCTTTTTCATAGCTGAGATGAAAGTGTGGTCTACTGATCAGAGCAAAATATTAGAAGTAATCACTAGTGAGGTCTGCTCCTGGCTTTCACAGTGCATTCATCTTTGGACACAGGTCAAATCCTCAGTTGTGTTGAAATCCGTCGGTATGGCTGCCTGCTGGATAAAAGAACTTTGAGAACCAGACCTCTATCTGCTGCTGCATTCTTGATTCCATGAGTATCCATGAAAGCACAATTTAATTTCCAACAGCAGGAATCTCTTTTATTCTGTCTTTGTCCTCGATTCTCCTGTTTTATACGTATATTTATTTATTTTCCTAGGGACACTGCACAATCTGTGAAAGAAAAGTTTGGAAAGAAACTCTACAATGCCCTGCTAAAGTGAGTGTATGGGTTACTTTGCTCTGCCTTGCAGAGCCACATATTCAGCTGGCTTACCTGTGGTGTTTCTGTGCTTCTACTCTTTGTGTAAGAAATTTTGACATCCATAGGAAGGGCACAGGAGAAGGATATGGGACCCTCTGTTCCATATACAGTTTACTTGTTCAATAGGCAAATCACAGAGAAAAAATTAAAAGGTACTAGCACCCCATTGTGGAAAGAGTCTTAAGAGACATGGGGGATGTCTAAGTAATACAAAGGCTTACTCGCTGTCAAAAATTAGCTACCTCAGCTTAAAAAAGCACCAGAGACAAAGTAATATGTATTAGTGGCTTAGTCATATCCTGTCAAAAGACAGTTGGAAGTGAATGACCCAAAGCACAGATGAGATGACTGGAACTTCAGTAAAAACAAGGTGTGTCTGAAAAACAGAAAAAAATAATTCTTTAGCTTTTTTGGAAGCTAATTGGAAGGTCAGCAAGTGTATGGGAGAACGAAATGTGGGGAATATAGAAGGGCCATGAAAGCAAAGGAAAGGTTCATGTTGACATCAGCAGACTTCAGATCAGACCTTGTTTGTTGTTTCTTCATTTTCTTTATCAACTGATAATAAGTCATTTGGTAAAACAGGCTCTGTGTTGCCTCTGCAGAGGAGAAATTCCAGACTTGAACAAGATTCTCGACCGAGATGATATAACCATTATGAAAAGAGCCATCTTTTCAACTCAGGTCAGAAAATATATTATTTACACAAACATCTAGTCTGAATAATAAACATGACTATGTACAATTGTTGTGTATGACATATAGTGATATGCATGCATTGAAAAAGAAGTTTCCTGCAAATATACTTCTCATTGGTGACATTTAAAGATCAACTGTCTTTTTTAGTGAGAGTATGACCCAAACTAATTCTTTTGGGGAGTCCATGGATATTCCCCCAGTCACATGCAGGACACCAAAATTCCTAATTCTTTTCTTCTGCACTAAGTGTGAACTTTGCTTTGTTCCTGAAGCCTGGATTCTTGCATTTTTATTAAATATGTAAAATCAATCCCTTAAAGAAACATAACATATTGACTAAAAACCTTTAAAATTAAGTGGTGGGCCTTTCTAAAAGTTAGTACAAATACATTTATTTTGAGGTAAATGAAACAAGTCCTGTGACAGATTTTATGGTCTCATTTGTGGCCTTAGTTATATAGAAGACAACATTATATAATCATAATTTTCCTTTCTTACCTTGAAATGAAAGGGTAAAAACCTATCCACATCAGAGACAAAATCTCTCACTGTCTTCCACTAAGCTTAGAAAATGGTAACAGGACTCTGCCAACAGTTTTGTCTGACTTATGGATTGCCTTTTTTCTCTTTAGCGACACTGTCTGCCTCCAGTGACCACTCACAACATGATTGACGATGGCAATGATCCAATCCTCAATACCATCCGACGCATTGGCCTTTTCAATAACCGGACAGACAGAGTAAAGGTACATTCTGTCATTTTCCTTTTAGATATAAAATGGAATTTCTTTAAACAGTCTCAGTCTGGATGATTAGCATGAGGAGTGCAGTCAAATTCTCGATAGGCGGTATTATACTGATAGAGTACTTCTTCCCTCTTTCTCCCTTTCCAGGAATAACAACTAGTCACTTCACAGATAACCTCCGTTGCTGTTTAACCAAGTTAGTTTCAAGTTAGAAATCTGATGTTAGGGAATTGTTTTCATTGGTGCCTCCTGTACTGAATGAGGAGCTACTACTCCTGAAATCCAGAAAGTGCCACAGGTCGTTTGCACCCAGATGTAAAACTCTCTAATAGATTCATTTGCTTAAAACTGGAGGTCCAGAGTTTGAGCACAGACATTTCTGGAGTTCATTTCTTAAGAACAGCACCCTAACACTCAGCATTTGCTGTAGAAGGTAACCAGGGCTCCGATCCTGAGCAGAAATACTTCCTGTTCATGCTGTGCTCATGTTTACATCAAGGGTTGAAGCTAAATATATGTAAATAAATCCTTTCCTTACTTCCATATCTATCTTGCCAGACCACAGAAATGATCAGCTCCCACTTTCACAAGTCTGCCAAAGCCTTTTTTGGTCTGGCAATCTCTGGCATTCTGTCTGTTAACTATGACTATGTCATCATCTATCTATTCAAAGTAGAACCTAAAATTGCAAATTCTTCCTCTTCCAAACCTTCTTTTTAAAGTCAGATCCATAGTATCTCTGACAATGACATATCACTTGTTCTCAGTGTTTTGGCTTTTAAACTCATGATGATAACCGAGTAAACATTTTCCTCAGCTTCCTAGTTGCTTCTTCCTGGCTTAACATATTCTCCGCTAAGTGTATGTCTCCAATGAGCTCTGAGAACATAATATGGTAATAATATACTACATGTAAGAAAAGTAGGGTGGAAGGATGCACTGTATATAAATGTAATAAAAAATTCCTCAGAACCAACTGCTTGAAGTCATTAGAAAGCAGATAGCATATAACACAGCAGGCACCTCTTCCTGCTTCTCAGCGGACTTGATTGGCTAGGTATATGTCAAATTTGTACAAAACTGTCATTACCACTGGAAAATTACCTGTTGCATGAATAGGCTTAATACTTAATGAGCTGAATGTCATCGACAAAAATTCTCTAAACTTCAAATGGAAAGCAATTTTGAGAGATGTATGACATATCCATGCAGACATGGTTGGCATGTGAAAAATAGCCTCAGCAATGCCAGTGGAAAATCTTATTTGATTCACTGGGATCAAATAAGCTTGCATAATGAGTTTACAGCCCATTTACTGGTTGAATATATTCATGTGTTGATTTACTCAAGTGAGTAGCATGACTATATTACTAAGAAAGGACAAAAGCATATCCTTGAGATGGAATAATGGCTGCAGTATGTTTACGTGGGGAAAAAAGCCCAGAGAAGGTTAAACCCTTCCCTCACACTTCTTCCTGCCAAAGTGGACTGGACGGCACACACAAGGCACTTCTCTACTTAGCAGTGGAATATGGGGCAGTGACCCCAAGCCCTGCAGAGTCATGCAGATAAATTAGCTCGGGTCCTGAAAGCGGGACATTACCCTAAGTTAATAAGCTTTGTCTTTCAGCAAGATTAGTTAGCATAGGTACAGAGTTGCAATGATGGGGCTGCAATATGTCTGGTTTCACAATTCTCTCAGTTCTTGAGAGCTCCATTGAGCTCCATAAGCATTCCTATATTTCCATTGGATGCTGTGAAGCTCAGAAGTGTTGTATCCTCCTGAGGCCTCCTCTGGAACAAGAGATCCCAATACTCTGTACCTTGGTACAACAGACCAAGAGAACCAATGTAGTATTGCTAGATGCCACAGCCTTAGGCATAATTCTCAATGCACATGGTCTTCCTTGATCAACAAGGGTAAAGCTGAAGACCTGTCCAGAAACATGGTTCATTATGAGTACTATTTCCAGGACAAGACTACACACAGGCAGGATACATTTTAGTGTGGGAAGTGAACTAGATAACAGATGGGCAAAGGAGGTGTTGTCCAGATACTTAGGAAAAGACCAGAGTGAAGAAATTGCTTAAGCTTATTGATAGTTAAAATGTATTGATGATCATTTTCTTTCACCTCTAATGTAAGTTTTGAATATCCAGGTGATCCTGCATCCAGAGTTTCTTTCTTCAACAAGCCCATTGCTGCCCTTGGACTATGAGGAGTTTGTTAGAGGCTGCCACCTTGGTGTATTTCCGTCTTACTATGAACCCTGGGGTTACACTCCAGGTAGGCAATCTGTACACTTAACTAGTATCGAAATATGAATACCCATTCTGTTGATGCAGAATAGTTTTGCAGCCAGTTTCTTGTGGAGTGCTGAAAAAACTCTTTTGGCTCTGTTTCCTCTGCAGTGCAAAGGTCTTACTGCTGGCAAAATTTGGGGGCCAGGTGGTATAAAATGGCATCTACTGACTGACAACTACTCACATTTGTCCCTGCGCTGGACCCTTTCCCATACTAACATGTAATCTTTTGATTTTCTGTGGCTTTAGAACAAAAAAATCATTTTTTTTAAACTTAATTCTTAACTTGATTCAAGGATTTTAAAAGAAGATTTAGAGGAATGTACATATTGAAAAAAGTAGGGCAAGAAATCTGATGCTACCAGCCGACATACTTCAGTGGATTTAATTCAAGATAACAATTAAGTTTGATAGAATCATGTAACACCATATCTAAGATAGTTACCACAAATACATGCAGTGGTAGAGAATCTCATAGAATTAAATGGAAATTTCTAAAGATACAGAAAGCATGTAGTTTCTGACTTTAAAAAATTGGCCCAGGTTTACAAAAGGCACTTAACACCTGATGAAATCAGTGCAAACTATGACTTTGAATACCTATGAAGATCAAAGCCTAGGTGCCTGGGTTTTTTATGTCTTCCAAAATACTTTCTGTAGTCTTGATACACATATGAAAGTTGGGGTGCCCCTCTGAAGAGCATTTGTTTTAAGCCAATGAATCAGAATAGAAATTTTGCGAATTTAGTAATTCTCCAGAGCTATTTCTATCCAAGTAAGACAGCTATTCAATTCCAAGAAAGACAACTGTCTTGCATTCCAGCAATTTCTCTTCCTGTTCTAATCTCAGCTAAGGTATAAAGAAAGTGTGACAGCCAGGGATGATTTTGAAGTGAACATTAAAGTAAACCTGGACAGAAAAGTTAGACTGGTACTTAGCAGTTTTGAGAAAAGATGTGCTTTACACTAGTTAAAAGTGTAATTTCTCTTTCCTTTACTAATGCAAAAGTCATTCTTTTTGTTGATACCCATTTAATTCTGCCAGAAACAAAAAGTGAATTTTTTTAAGGTAGATTTATAGCTCTATTTTATAGACACCAGTTTTATTGTCATATGAAGGAAGACCATGTAGATGGCTTTCAGCATTTCAAAGACTAGAGTATTTACTTTATCTGCATGCTGTCTTAGGTTAGGCTTAAGTTCAGCTGCAGAAATTCTTTAAGCCTGAGTAAACAGTTATCCTTACTCACAGCAGTGATAGAAATAACTACAAAAGATGCATACATTTTCTAATTTTATAAAAGTAGCTCTGCATCTACTTTGAATGCAGTCCTGAGTTAATAATGGGGCTTGTTGTTTTTGTTTTTTTTCTTGCTATAGGGACCAGTTTACAAACAATGAATATCAAAATACAAAGTTTAACACACTCCTGCACTTAAGAGGTTCGGTTTTGTAAGTAGTTGTGAACAACTAATGAACATATGTGTACCACAGGCTTCAATTTAAAATCCAAACAAACAGTCCAGACTATATATTGGGGTTCTCTGTTTCAACACTGAACTCCCAGAAAGTTTTCAGTATAGCTGCTGGAAAACACAGAGATATGTTTGCAAAAACAGTGTACAATTTTCTCTTTAAAATGTCTTTTTCTTTCTTTCTTTTTTCTTTTTCTCCAAATCCACAACAAAGCATAATAGTTTTCACTTGACATTTTCAGAGCAGCTCTAGTGTTATGGGACCTTCTGTCTGCCTGTTTCTTTTTCCTTTTTTCTCTCAAGGTGAAACCATTCAAAGCATATTGCCCTGAAATGCTTTTTGTCTTGTTTCTTTTGGCAGCTGAATGTACTGTGATGGGCATTCCCAGTGTAACCACAAACCTTTCTGGATTCGGCTGTTTCATGCAGGAACATGTTTCTGACCCAGCAGCTTATGGTAAAATTTTTAACACCATATCAAAATACCGCCTCTGAGTTATGAAAGTAAAAAGCACAGCAACGATGCAGTTACTCCTCAATTTCATGCTTTCACTAGTGCAGTGGAGTTCATTGGGGGAATATCAGAGGTCTGAATATCTCGTTATGTTGAACCAGCCATTCAAGATTTCATATTTATCCAAACCCTTTCCAGGTTCTCTCTCTTTTGTCTCCCTTTAACCTTTTGTCTGCTTTACCCTTCCAAACTCAGCGCTCCTCATGCTACTCTAGAGTCTCCCAGCACTTCCCTTTAATGTCTCTGGTTACAGTGTAACACTTCAGTGTTACATTTACATTACAGCAGTGAAAATCTGCTTGTCTTTGAATAGTCCAAGAATGTACTGGGACTTTGAGGCCAGTGAAACTTGCCCCCACCAAACAAAGAGTAAATTATCACGTACACTAAAAAATAAGCCTGTGAAAATAAAAGGAGCCTACTTACAAATAAGCATCAGCTCATAAAGGTTTAGAAATGGTTCATGATTGGAGTGTGGTGAGGAGGAGGGTAGCGAACTCCTGGTGTGTCAAGACAATATTGAAAATGTGCCCAAAGTAGGGCCTCTTTCTAAGTATCTCGGCTTGTCTGCACAGTCAGGCAATGACAATTCCACACTAGTAGCAACTATGCCCTGACCTAGGGGCAGGGGTAGAGCCAGTTGCAAAATACGCTTGCCTGGGTAGACATGTCTTTGAGAGCCTTCAGAAAGGTCACAGACCAAGAGCACAGGTCACTTGCTCTTCTCTGCCAAAACATAGATGTGAACGTTGATTTAACTTACTGTACATTCCTAGGGGACACCGGGCACTTCAGTTAAGGTAGTTGTCCATCAGTCTTGTCCATTAAGATAGCTGAGGTCTAGTACCCTCTTCTTCCCAACACCCTGGTGTAAGGAAGGTGGTAAGAATAAAGTATTGATCTTCACAGACTACATAGAGACAAAGTTTACCCCAGCCCTCTCTCTGCCAGAACTGTATATTAACTAATGTATGTGAGTTAGCTATCTCTATGGAAACACTTGTATTTCTACAGAAAACACAGCCTCTCTCCTACAGGCTGATTCTGACCATCCACACTTCTAAATTCTACTGCAAACTAGGAAAGCACTAGATTTTTTTTTAAGCAATCAGTATTTTAAAAATTATGGCAGGCAAAAATGATATGTCTTTATCCAGAAACTCTTGAATCTTTTTGGACATACTTACACAACAACAAAAAAAGCGCCTCTGAGTTTTGAATAATTTGCTGAATTTCAGCCTGAAAGGTAAAGAAAATTAGCATAAAAAATACATGTTTCTCTGCAGCTTTCCATTCCATCAGAATAGTAACAAATGTTACAGTTATAGCTGCCTTCTAACATTAAAAAGAACATATAATACATGTAATGTTTGTAAGACTATGTGACAGAAGGTAGAATGGAAATGTAAGAGGTCAGATCCCATTTTCAGTTCCACTCACCTTCACCTTTTTTGTGTACTTCAGGCATCTACATAGTTGACAGGAGGTTCCGCTCACCTGATGAATCATGCAACCAGCTGACTCAGTTCCTGTACGGATTTTGTCAGCAGTCCCGTCGCCAGAGGATCATCCAAAGAAACAGAACTGAGAGACTCTCAGATCTGTTGGACTGGAGATACCTAGGCAGGGTGTGTGAAACTATGTAATAGAGGTATTCAAAATTCCAGACACGTGGGTCTAACTAGCGGTCTTCAGCGTCATGCTACAATGCAAGGAGACATCCCTGTTCTGAAAAGCACCTTTTAAAGGTGCTAAAGGCAAAGCCTGCCTTTACACTTCAGTGTAATGCTTCCATTCTCCAGTGGTAAAGATGTGACTTGACTGAATAGGTTAGAGCAGAAGCCAGTCACACTGAGGTCTTTGTACTCCTTGTGTTAAAGACAATGTAAAAAGCTTGGGTCTCTGACAACGCTGGCAACCCTACACTAAGTAGGATTTGTGCTCCAAAGTCATCCAGACTCTTTCAAAAGTCCTACCTGTTCTTCCTAAAATGCTGCTGGGCCTTGTGGCTCCTCAACACTCCTAAACTACTTCTGTGCCTTAAAGGCAAAATAGTGTTTTTAATTTGACATAGAAAACACTGCAGTACCACCTACTAAGAAGACAGTAGCAAAGCAGTATTCTCAAGTCCACAGGAGGAAAGAAGTGAATGCACATATATCAGTTTTGTAACTATTTTGGACCTTGTCCTGCTCTGATATCTGTGTGAGAACCTTTCTGTTTATATGGTTCCCAACACAGCATAAGACCCTGACACAACAAGCCATTTTTTCTGTGCATGTGATGGAGACTTGTGAATATAGTGGATCTATAAATGTTTTTGCCAAATTCTTAAATACCAGGCCTGAGTAAACTCATAAATGTTACTTCTATGTAACTGTTACACATGCTTCCTATGCAAGGATGAGTCCAAAGTTTATGTGTATACACATGCACACTTAAAGATGTAAATTTTCCTGGTTAAAAAAGAGCCATGAGGGATAAAGAATACCTGTCACTCAGTAAGAACTACACTGACTGAGACAAATGCTGGTTTCCATCTTGATACATCTTAGTCTTACAGAAACCTCATGCAGTTTCTATTCCAGATTCTGCTTCAGTGTGAATCTAACAAGAATGGCTCACTACTTCACAGCAATGTGTTCATTATAAGCAGTGATATCAGTTGGATTCTCCTTAGCTGAAAACATGTTTAGCCTTTGTTCAGCATCATCTTTTAGAAGATACTCATTTTATGTTCCTTTTTTTCCTGCTTAAGTCTACCCAAGACTTCCTTGACTTGTAAAGGCTTCTCTTTTATGTTGCAGTATTACATGCACGCCAGACACCTGGCCCTCAGCAGAACATTCCCAGATAAATTTGAGATGGAACCAAGTGCTCCACCAAAGGTAAAGTCTGCTTTTGGAGATGAGTTCATCTGCATTTTAATTACTTCACAGAGAGAGAAAGAATGTGTGTGTGTGACAGAAAGAGAGAGAAGAGAGGTAGCAAGTTTTGTTTTAACCGAAGGGAAGTAGGAACTCATCGTTAAAAGCTCAACAAGTTATAGACCCAGGCTCCAGTCAGGAGTTGTAATGGTATCAGATGCAAACACTAGGGATACCAGGTGCAATACAGGAACAGTTCTTCAGGTGATTTAGAGATCTGGGTGGGACTATGCCACTTTAGACCACCTGAGGAACTGGCCCTTGAAATTCCTATTTGAAGAGTGGCAGCTTCTAATTTTGCTTCTGCTTGAGGTGCTGGAATGTGTCCAAAGAAGGGCAACAACGCTGGTGAAGGGTCTAGAGCACAAGTCTTATGAGGAGCAGCTGAGGGAATTGGGGTTGTTTAGCCTGAAGAAAAGGAGGCTCAGGGGAGACCTTATCGCTCTCTACAACTACCTGAAAGGAGGTTGTAGCGAGGTGGGTGTCAGTCTTTTCTCCCAAGTAACAAGCAATAGGACAAGAGGAAATGGCCTCAAGTTGTGCCAGGGGAGGTTCAGATTGGATAGTAGGAATTTTTTTTTCAGTGAAAGGGTTGTCAAGCATTGGAACAGGTTGCTCAGGGAAGTGGTTGAGTCCCCATCCTGGAGGTGTTTAAAAGATGCGTAAATGTGGCACTTAGGGACATGGTTTAGTGGTGGATTTGGCAGTGGCTAATGGTTGGACTTGATGATCTTAAAGGTCTTTTCCAACCTAAATGATTCTATGATTTTGTGATTCTATGATAAGTGCCATGGAGATGTTCTGCACAAAGCAAGTAGAAGGGGAGCCAGAAAGGATGTTCTAGGGAAAGCAAGGCAAAGTATTGCCTTCATCTAAACATGGTATGTGAGGAGGAGGCTCTAGCTGGAACTGAAAGGGGTCAGTTTAAAGGCACACTTTCAAACAGTTCTTGCAAAGTCCATATTAGCACTAATTTGAGAAGGGAAGCTGCTCAGATCCAATGTAAGAACGATGTTATTTGAAACCAAGCTCCAGACACCTCCAGAAAGCAACTCATTTTTTTAAATAAGAAGGAGAAAGAAGGCTCAGGCCAAACCCCCTTGCTTCGTTCTGGTTTTGCAGATATTGACATTATAACTAGAAAACTGTTTTAAAACTTCAGACTGAATTCTGAATTTCAATAAGCATATTCTGACTACAGAGTACAGAAGGATTTTGTGTTGTGTTGATGGTTTTAAGGCACAATAAATATACTCATATTTTGCAAAAAGCAGTGCTGGAAGAGCAGCATATTGTTTATGGCATAGACTAAAGATCACTGCCATGCAAGCATGTACTTAGTGGCAGAGAAGGACTGAGGGGATCTGGGTTCAAGGGAGTTTAATTTTAGAGTGCAGAGCAGGTCTAGCTTACATCCCACCATTGGTTTCCTTTGAAGCGTTGATAGCCTTAAATTGCTGTATACAACCAATTGAGGAACACTGTGATAATATATACAACTTGCTTCTCTCTCTGCCAGACGGAAGGTTTCAGGTACCCCAGGCCTTCATCAGTGCCACCATCACCTTCTGTCTCTCAGCATTCCAGCCCTCACCATAGCGAAGGCGAAGATGAAGATGAGGATGAAAGATATGATGAGGATGAGGAAGCCGAAAGGGATAGGCAAAACATCAAGTCTCCCTTTTCCCTTGGAGTATTGCCACAAGGGAAAAAGAAGCAGCACGGAGAATACAGGAACTGAATTTGTTGCTCTCACCCTGGCAGGGTCTCTCCATCCATTCAACGGTTTCTCCTGTAGGCTTGGCAAGCTTTGTGTTAAGGACAGTGTGATATAATTAGGGGAATCTTAAATGTTGCTTGAGCTACACTGTTGGAAAGCCTAATATTATTTCACCTTGAAAGTAGTTTAAATGACAATTCTTCTGTGCCCCTTGAGGTAGAAGAGATTTCTCAAGCTTAATAAACCTAGAGAATGCGACAGTCCCCTCAGGAGCTTATACAAACTGCAGATGATACCTTTGTCTACGTAATCATCTATATTAATCATAGTCTATGCTGATAGCTCCATTATGGGTGTTCCAAATATATTCCTGCTTCATTTATGTTCCCCCTTTTCCCCTCCTAAACTACCATGAACTTTAAGACAGCTCAAAAAAATTTAGAGAAAAAAGTGTTACACTGGGGAAACCTTGGCAGGGTTAAAAAAGATACACTGAAAAGAAAATGGTCTTTCTTTTTTCTTATGCTGTTTATTGTAAGCTTACATCATTTAAAACATTTTTTTACAGCACACAGAAGTGTCTTGATTCAGTGGCAAAACATACTTCCTGTGGAACAATATAAAGTCTTATGCAGTGGGCATTTGAATTTTAGAGACAAATGAAGTCATCTTTCTGAAGTCATTTAGACCCACAATAAACAGCAGACCGTTTATTTTCTGATTCCTCTGGTATGTCCCTTTTATTGTTTTCATCTTGTCTTAGATTCCGAGTTTGTTAACAAACTAGTTTGGGAGGAAATTAATGTGACTTGGCTACAGAGAATGACAAAATTTCCTTAAGTAACACCTTCCCCTGCAGACAAACCTACATGCCATAGAGCAATGTAACAACATTCAAAGATGAGTAACTCTAGTTCTTCCAATTGCCCCATTAGTCCATGGTCTATTTCACTTCTTCTAGAAGAGACCTAATCATAACAAATAATGCTAAAAGAATTCCAAGAACACATCTACCCCACAGACATAATTTTGAAAAGCACCTGAAACTTCAAAGTGCTTGGGGAATAACTGAACTTGACAACGAGAACTAGACATTTCATTTGCCTTACAGAGAGCTTTCAAAAGTATTTCAATTCCTAGAGATGCAGAGAGCGCCTGAACATGCTCTTCAGAAGTAGATCTTGACATGAAGACATTAGGAAGGAGATTTATCTTTTATTTTAGAAGTTCATGCATCAAGAATTTCTCATGCTGTTCAAGAAAAGACATTTCCAGGAATTGGTTCAGCCTGTTCTTCAGCAGGTAGGATGATGTAACCTTTGGAGGTATTTACCTTCACTGTCAATCCAAGGGGGAGCCTAGATGTCCAACTTTGATTAGACACCTACCTTTCAAACACTTAACCAACATTTGATGATGTGGTTCTTACTATAGGCCATACAGAATAAAAGTGATTAAGTGCCTGATTGTATTTTTGGCCACCTAAAATCAGTTTTAAAATTGGATTTTCATTCTTAAGCTGATTTGGATACTAAAAGAATAACTATTTTCAGAAGACAGGTTTGGGCTTTTATGGCAAGAACTTAATTGGATTTAAAAGGAGTCACTATTTTTTAGCCATTTTAAAGGTAATTGAAACAGTGAGTAGTTATTTTTCATATGAAAGTGGTGAAAGCAAAGGTACTGCAAATGCTTTCCGTCATACAGTTTACTAAGTGGAGAACAACTGCATTTTGTGAGTTCAGAAATGTATATTCTTCCCTGAAGTGCTTTTAATCAAAGTTCCCTTGCAGTCAAAGAATGTAATGGCCCAGAGTCCCAACAAAGGAACATTTAAAGGGCATATTGATTGAAAGTTAATGTTCTCTTAAAAAAAAAAAAATCAGGAATCTGACATTATTGCTTGTATTTCAGTGCACTGTTGTACTGAAGAAAAGCATTTCACCTCAAACTCCCTGTCATCAAAATCGCATTAACATCATCTGAGAGTGATCCAGCGCTTCCTTTTGTTGCCTAAAAATGTTCTAGTAGCCACAGGCTGGTGAACATCTGTTTATCATCATTCCAGACCCAGCTTCATTGCAGCGCTGAAAGATGTGCTCACTACACACATATTGTAAATATTGCAAAGTGATGGAGGCACAGCACAGACAATATCAAAAGTGGAAAGTTTTTGCTAGGGTTGCATTAAGACAGCTACACTTTTTCTTTCTGGACAAGTCCCAGTGGAGAAAAATAAGCAACATGTATGATCCAGGTTGCAGGTTCTCTTAGATGTGCTTATGGTGTTTGAGTTCTCTGGGAAGAGCAGAGAGCTGGCGTGACACCTCACACAAATCCAGCTGTGTTCGATTCAGCGCGCTCACATGCTTTGAGCACCTGCCCGGTGACAGAAAGCGCACAACTTTTGAGATACGACTCATGTGAATACTATGCCCGTTCTTCTCAGAAATGGTCCCACAGCAGCCAAAGTGACCTCTGCCTCATGCCGCTGGGCTTATTTTAGTTGTGCCTTGAATGCTAGGACTAGCTGTCAGTAGCAAGGCAATTTAACTACAGCAAAACATCTCTGCCTTTTGAATTTGCAGTGTTAGAGGGAATGGCTTTTCATTCAGTCAAGGCGACAGATTGCCTAACTTAAATGCCACGCATTTCTAACAGTTACTGACATTTGACAAGCTTGGTAGTAGCTATCTGTTACATACATAAGCAATTATCTGCCAGATTGAAAATATTAGGGTTTCGCAAACAGCTCGCCAACAAGGCAGAATGGTTATTCTATTTCATTATATTTGTAAAGAATTGTTTAAGCTAGTGAGCTTAGATCAGGAAGGCATACAAAAATCAGTCAACTGGGAATGTGATTAGCACAGGTTTTGTATTTAGAGGCTTATGAATTTCATTATACTAATAAACCAAAGGATGCATAAGCCTTCTACTTTTTCTTTCAGCACTGACTGATCATACTGTAAAATATGCTGAAAAATAACTTAGATGCACCAGAGATATTCAGAGTATGCTTGAAACAAAGAGCAATTAAATTAATGAAAAGATTCTAGGGGATACCATTGGTCTTTAGATGAAGTTCATCATGAATGCATTCTGTCATACAACATATACTGCTGTTGAAAGATATATTAGTGCTTAAAAATGAACAAAAAATGATATTTTGATTTCTCCCGTTATGTGTCTCCATGAAATGATATAGATTATAAACAATTACTGAAAGTACCTATAGTCCCATGATAGAAATTAATTCCTCTGTTCCTTCAGCTGTGTTTCTTTGTGTTGAGGAGAAGCAACATTACAGTTAGTGTGAGTTAGCAAGATTAATTAGCAGTGTCATGAGAAAGATCAGAGGAAAGTAGCATTAAAAGATGAAGATCATGACTAGGGTTAAAGGTTAAAAAAATAAAACATGGTTGCTGGGACACAAGAATCATGTGCCTACTTTTAAATTACATTAAATT
The DNA here is from genome assembly GCF_965183815.1 of Platalea leucorodia. Classification (NCBI taxonomy): domain Eukaryota; kingdom Metazoa; phylum Chordata; class Aves; order Pelecaniformes; family Threskiornithidae; genus Platalea; species Platalea leucorodia. Next base: position 53,372,642 of record NC_138826.1, on the reverse strand, counting down.
ACTACAGAGGGCTTTCCAGTAAGACCACAAAACTACATAAATAATGTTAAATATATCCTTATCAGCATGGAATGATAATTAACCAATTTATGTATAATTCCAGTTTTGCAACTCAAAAACCAGGCCGACAAAAAAGTACAATAACGATGCAATTAATAATCTGTGTGCCTGCTGTCATGCGTGACACTAGATTTGCACCTAGTACACCACCGCTAGCTCCAGCAGTACTGCGCCTCCTGACAACAGCAGTGACTGTACGCCATGGTCGTTAATGAGGCCCTGATCCTGTAAGACCTATCCCTGTACTGTCTTTACGTGGTGGGACTTGCTCAGTAGGATTGTTCAGAGTACACATTTCCGCATGCGTGTAACTGGGGCAGCACTGAGGTCTAAGTAAGTGCTGTTACCCGTTCTCTGTGGTAACAGATATCTGCAAAAAAAAAAGTCACCTGCTTTGCAGTCAAAGATAGCTGGATTGTTTTAACATCTCACTGACTTTATTGACCATCAGCAACTTACAGGGCCAGCAGTGAAGTGGTGATGGAATCTGCCTTTGTCAGAAATAATAACGCTTCAGTATACAGCTGGGTGGAAGGTGGTAAAAGGTTCCCAAAGACTGTTGAAAAATTGTTTTTAGTGAAGTAGCTGTCCAAAAAGACAGTTTTAATCACCTTTTCAGGTAAGATGGTACAGTGTATTTTAAATTTTGGGTGGGACATACAAAATGGTCTAAACGAGGCAGGAGCTTTACAAGTAATTTCCTTATCTGAACTAGTAACTTTTAATCAGTTTGCATTCAAAATGTTGCAATGAGTATATGCATCACCCTTTGGGAACTTAAGTGAGGATGGATGAAATACTCTGTTTACACAAATCATGATTTCAGGGTATGTGCAATACAAATGTTAAAGAAATTTGAAATATTTCACCAGTTTGATAGACTATCTGTCAAGTAGCCATGGTGATCACTCTTTTCTTCTTCAACTGTAAGACAAGACACAATGGGGAAAACAGGCTGTAGATAAAGGAAAGTTCAGTCAGCCAAAGTTTTCATGAGATAGATGTACCTCAGGCATAAGCGTAGTGTAATGTGACTGCTTAGCTAAGAGATGCAGGTATCTGTAGAAATAATCATATCTTCTCTCATTTTAAATGCAGGAATTTTTGTTTTTGCCGAAGAGCAAAGATACAAACCATGTCCAGAGGGGTATCTTAGTAGAAAGCACAATTTTTTCATGCAGAAGTAAATAATGTATTTGTTCTTTATTTGCACATTTCTCTCAGTCAAGAGGATTCTAAAATCACCTGAAAGTGATCTTCTGAAAGTGCAGGGCTTACCCGGGTCTGACTGTGTTGTTATTCCCTGCTACAATGATGGCAATGTTATTCCACATAATGTTTTTCAAACAAGCTGCCAGCTCTGCTTAGCTTTCTCAGATACGTCACCTTTTTTCTTAGGGGGCTGTTGCTGTCCACAGTCTCCTCTGGAACAGCAACAGCAGGCAGGAAAATACCACTAAAATCGTGAACTTCAGAGGATTTTCTCTGTTTGTTAGCACACAAATTACACTTTCACTGGTTTATCTTCAGAACTTCTCATATACTTTGTCCAAAGCACTATGCTCATTTTTAATTCTGCCTTTCTCTCTCAGTCAAAATGCCACTGAATTTTTTTGGTTAGCAGAGTTCCTCCAGGGCAGGGAAGAGAGACCTGAGCACAGAGCCCCAGCACTACGTGGCGTACAGTGGGAGATTTTAGGAAGTGGAGAAGACAGGAGTGATTCCAGCATATCTACACATACACCAGGTAAATTCTGTCAGGTGTTTCTCATGCCCTCTTTTCATTTCAGGAAAGCTGCTTACTTTAGATAACTAAGGAAAGGTGATACTGTGGCGATGGCAATACAGTTATTTATTACACATTGCTGATGATGTCAAAGGTGACTAGGCAGTTACAAGCCTGTCTTACCACTCATCTGTGTGAAAGGTACAAAACTACCTCATATTTTACCAGGGTTTTACTTCACATTTCCCAATTCAAGTAAAGCACTTTTTCTTCCTGTCATGATAGAAATTAAGAGCCTGAATAAGGAACTTACAACCAGGACAATAAGACACAAAAGTAGCTTCTAGCCACCTTCTGTTCCTCCCTGTCCTGAACCAAAGAGGGGAAGAGCGTAACTTAGACAAACTTCTGGGCTTGTATGTGCTACAACAGCCTCCCCGGTACCCAGGGATCAGAGCACAGTACAGTCTCTCCACAGCACTATAGAGTGTATCCTCCTCTTACAGCCTCCCTGTCCCCAGCTTAATTTCACAAAAATAGTCTATGTACCTGAAGAGGTGAAAGGTAGAAAGACAGAGGACATGGATAGCACAGATTTAGGGTCTCACCCTGGTGAACTGTATGTATGCATCAGACGATGAGGGGTTCAGGATAATGGCTTCGCAGGAGAACTGGTCTAGGAAGGAAAGGCGAACTGTAGCATGCTGAAGGAGCTGGGGCACATAGGATACAGGTCCTCACTGAAGGGGGTGCAATATGTGTGAAGGAGATGAGGAAACACAAGTTATTTAAGCCTGACTCAGTAGCTGGGTTTTGCTGGGGGGTGTTGCGGAAGGGAGACGTGGGTTCTGAGGTTCTGAAGTGAGAAGTGGAAGCACGTAGCAGGGGGTGAGGAAGCAGGTGGTGAGGAGAGAGAGATGGGAGGGTTAGACAATATCTCTGTGAGGCTGGGAACTCACAAATGAATTATGGGATTTTTCAGGCTATTTCAGGGTTCTGCCTCTAAATATCATTGGGACCCCTTGTCAGCCATGCCAGCGACAGAGCTTTCAGGAGCCAGATGTGAATCCCACAGCTGCTTTGCTGTGGCTTTTTAGGATTCTTTTAAGCCTTTCCACCAGGACATAAGCGCCAATGGAGGAATGAAAATTTCACAAGCAAACAATATTCTGCAGAAAAAGGAGCCCCAGTAGAGTTTTATGCTGGCATATTCAATTCAAAATAGCCATTCCCTCGAATCTAAACCAATAAAAATCTGAAAAGCAAATTAAAAGCAGAACATACAGAAGTTTACCTACTATCATTTATCTGATTCATGTTCTAATCTTTGTAAATGTACACCCTAATAAAATACACTCCGTGTAAATGTACACTGTAATACAATGCACTCTGTGGAATAATATCTCATTTCAAACAGGCGTTTTAGATCAATTGACTAAACTGTTAGAAAATGAAATACTGATAAACCCCTTCTAAAAAAGTCAGGGTAAGACAAAACGTGCATTTACCTTCTTCTTGTGCTTTCCGTAAGGAACTAAGAAACAGTGCTGCAGCTTCAGAAAGAGATAAAGGATTTGTGTTTCGGCTGCGTGTTTCTAGAATTATAAAATCAGAGATGCATGGTTTGTTAGTGTTTACTGGCATTTATTTATATTGTTCTTTGCCTTTTTATCTCTATAACAAGAGACCCAAAAAGAAAAAAATGCTGTCTCCTTTGCTCTATAACATTCCCTGCTCAAAACCAGCCTCATAAATATCTAACACAGAAGAGACTAGCAATCTTTCTAAAAAGGAGGCTGTTTTAAAGTCCCTTAGAAGGTAAAAAGAACATTTTCTTTTTTCATATGTTCCTTACTTTGATACAATATTCTGTTTCCTCCAAAAAGATTGTCTAGCATGGATTAATGTTGTCTACTTTTGTCATTTGTCAGTTCAGCACAATTAATAACTTGAGTTGATTTTTTCCAGTGGAAAAAGGAAGTCAAAGGTACTGATGATAATCCCACTTAACAGCCAGGTCGGTCTGGAACATCACTTACGTAAATGAAGTCACACAGGTACACAAGAGAGGAAAGTCAGACAGTCTTTATCATATGCTTTTTGGAATGAAGGAACTAACAAAAGGGAGTTTAATTGCTTCCTTGAATATAATTCCAGGAAAACAAATCCCCTCCAGTTTCCACAGATTTCTCCCATAATCTGAGGAAAGACTGACTTGTTACATACACCTGTGCACATGTACTTACCAAGCTGCATTCTGTCATACAGATCCTTTCGCTGGCTCTCATCTGAGATGAATCGACGTCCCTCTACAAAAGCAGTGGGAAAAGGGTGAAAACAACCTCCCAAATCTGTTGTAATTCCTACTTTACAATCCCTAAAGTAGTCTTTTCAAAATACAAAATTACGGCAATACTTCTACAAACATAAAATGGGAGGCATAAATCCATCCTGGAGCCTTTCCAGATCAGCCAATATCCCATCCTATACCGGAACACTCAAGCCATACTTTATTCCATGGAACTGGTGTTTCAGCACCTTTCATTCTTGTATTAACCTGCTGTAGGAACTGTATGTAGGGAGGAATTTACTGTCTTTTCCTCCCTCTTTCCTCGACTGCTGTATGGTCAAGAGCTTTCAATCTCTTTGCTGGACTATAAAGTATTGCCTTTTAAAGGGATATTTCTATTCAAAAAATGAAAAAAAAACCCTAAAAAATAAAATCACATTACTTCCTATGCATCAATAAGAATGATACACAGGTCAGTATAGCAGTTATACAGTGCATTATTCAGTTAGAAGAACTAAACAAAACAAAAAAGGGCCAAATTATTTGCTTTTATTAATAGAAATAATTTTATTAATGTCACTAGAACTTCTTTTAGTTGCATGTACAGTTGTTTAGAGCCTACATTTATTTTGTGTTGTTATTATTTGTATTGTCTCCCTTTTGCATTTCTCTCAGGATTGTAAGCTTCAATATTTTTTTTAATTTCAGGGAAGCTATTTTTCTTGCTCTCTTAATACCTATCCTACCTGATAGCTTTTAATTTTGAAACAACAATTCAGAATAGAATTTTTTAAGATATGAATATTTCTTTTAAATTTCATGGGTTTGCATCAAAGGACAAAATCTCTCTTTGGATCTAGATTTTATCTTTAATGCTTCTTTAACTCTGGACTAACAATAGAAACTCAAAAGGTCATATGCACAACCTTAACACCACCATATTGATAACACTGACATCCAAGTCCTCCTCAGAAGAGGTTGCTTGTGGTCTTAATACCAAGTCTAATGCAAGATTCTTGTAATAGGAATGTGTGTTCTCCTATTGCTTGAGAAGATGTTTTAATAAAGCCTGAGTGAGAATAAGGATAATAACTATATCCAGTGTGTCTTAAACCCCTTTTAAGATTATTTCAGATAAAGAAACTGTTTTTCCAATAGGTTTTACAATCAAGCTTCAAACTCTGTACATTTTCAGTACTTTGTTTTGCTTTTCTTCTTCCAACACTTGTTTTCTTCAATTTGATTTCTTTAAAAAATCATAATGATACTGGCAATGCCACTATTTCAGAGACAAGAAGAAATAACAATTAGCACATCCCTGCAGGCCTCAGAACTTCTGCCTCCACAGCATCCTCAGGGATTTACTGCTTGTGTGGAGCCAAGCAGATCAGGAATAATCCAGTGGTAGAGGAAGTTATCTATCCCCTTGAAATGAAAGGAGCTTGGGACTTACGTGCACCCTTCAAATAGAGCATAGCCTGAGGAGTCCAGTTTCTCCTTTGGAAATGAGCCTTCATGCCAAAAAAGAGAAAAGAGACATGTCAGCGTTGCATGCCATTACTAACTAGTACAAATACTTAAACGGCACCAACCTGCGAGATTCATGGACGATGCACATTCAGCCTGAGCAAGCTGTTTACCTGAGGTGCACTCCAGGAGAAAGATATGAAGGATGCTGCCAGGAACAGTGCCATTGCAGATGCTGTCAGTTTACGCAGTCCCTGTGCACAACAAAGAACCAGAAGGTACAGGAAAAGCCTTTCAGATCTGTAGATCCTCTCAACTCCAAATCTAAATGTGAGGGTATTTCCAGTCGCTCCTTTCTCCCTGTCTTGCCGCCAAACCTCCTCTTGCTCAGTGACTATTTCAGCTTCAATACACAGTGATCTGATGGGAGGATGAATGTTAAATCAAACATACTTTATTCTCTTTACTCATATTCATTATAAAGGTTCCATCCCAATGAGAACTGCCATCAAGGCAAGCATCTTTTGTGCTCCTATTTACAAGGACATTAGATCCTCCAGAAATGAGAATAATGTACAAACTAAGGAGGAAAGATGATATAAAGTATATCTTGATTTTATCAAACCTTGAATCGTAGAGTTTAGACAACAAGTAAATGTAGAGGACTTGCCATTCCAAACCAACCAACCAACCAACCAACCAGGAGAGCAGATCACTACTTCCTCAGGAAAAAAAAAAGTTTTTAAACTTAGCAACCTATTTGCATCAACCATGATTACACACATGTCACGAGAGAGGCTTTTTCGATTCTTGGAGTTTGTTCCCTGATGCAACACATGCAAATGAAAGCATTGAGCATGAATCCTCTGCGAACAAGTTTCATCTCTGCTTGTTCGCACAGACCATGTTGTTATTCATGCATTGATAACAGTGATGGGCAACAGAGAGCATCTAACGTTATGATTCACAGTGGTTTATTTCATTCTGGTTTTGAGAGCACATTGTGCTATTAATGTATTTTTAATGCAGTTGTTTCAAGCACACTGAATATAACTATGTATATATTCCTCTCAGGTTATTTTTAAGTTAAAATTATTAAGCCCCTTTCAGTTCCTAAATATTATACTCACATGAAAAAACATAAATTGCACAGTAAATGTTTCCCACACACCAGAATAGTCTCACTCACCTTCATACTTAGTTCAGTGGCAAATCTTCAGTCTTCTTTTCTTGGGATAATGTGTTACAAGATCTCCTACAGGTTTGGGGGTCCCTTTTTAAATCTTCGGAGTGAAGGTACCCTCCCCTTCTGTGGCAGGGCGGAGGAGTCTAAAGGGATCTCTTGTCAGCCCTGTAGATGGAGAAGTAGAAGGTCTGATGACTCCTGAGGGAAACCTGTAGTCTTGCAGGAAGTCAGGGAAATGATTGAAAGATGGATACACTTGGAGATGCACCCCATTAGCCAGGTGAATACCTTCTGAATACATCAGCATCAGCACTGTGCATTTGCAATACGTCACCTTCTTGCTAGATGATCGATAACCACAGCCAGAAGCAGGTATTAATATGGATGATGAGTGTTTACCTAGGATAATCTAACATACATCAGATTGCTATCCATTGTGGGAGCTGGAAAAGTTAGTAAATTACTCTCCAGTCATAACATGCCAACGTCAAGAAAAAAGTGACTTATCCAGTGTTGCTAGCTTGAGGTTATTCCTAGCATACATTTAGAGGATGCAGTCTCTTGTTTGATTCTCTAGCGATATCTTGTATCTAGATTTCTTACACACAAGTAATAATACAAAGCTGAATAAAAAACCATCAAAAAATTCCCCAACCCTTAATAGTCAGAAATGCTTTTCTGTCTCATGGATTGGCTGGAGTAAAAGCCCAGATCATGGGCTTGAATAGGTCAAGTGGTGGAGCAGTAAACAGAAAAAAGGCAGGAAGCAGGAATCAGAGAAGCCATTTCCATAAGCTACTTCTAAGCGATTGCTCGACTCATTGCAGTCATGGATAGTGGGTTTGGTCCTCAGGCAAAGAGCTAATCATGCCTGATGCCTAGCCTTGCTGATTCTGTAGCTAGGGTTTTTATCTCTGCTCCTTCATTTCTTCCTTTGTAAAACAGGAAAGGGGAGCAGAAAAGGAAGCAAAGCAAACAGGGAGCCAGAAATTTTCTGATTAGAAGATTGGCCAGTGGAAAGTTTACTGCGGCAGCCTCACAAACAGGACCAGCTTGTGGTGTAACAAAAATACAGGTCAGCCTGTATGTGTGACAAACACATGCTCACGTATGAGTGAGGAGTGTGCAGATAGGCACTGCTAAGGCTTGTTAGGAGCTTTTCCTTGACATGATGTGTCTGTGGAGACTACTCTGAAGCACACTGTTAGTGAAGGTGCTATTGCTTTCCTGCTTTTGGGGGGATATTGCTCTGTTCTCTGCTCATACCAGACAGAATTGTTCGTCGAATATATAGACCTGGCGTTAGCTGCAGCTCACTCTGGTATAGATGCAAGAAATGAGAAGGAAGTTCAGGTTTTGGCCTCATGCAGCTCTTGTGATGGCTGGGAGCTGCTATTATACCTTTATCCTTTAAAAAGGCCATACCACGATGCACCCTAGCCAGCAGAAAGGATTCTACTTGCATCTACTTCAATGTGACGTTTACATTTTCCCTGCTCTTTTCCTCTAGCTCTGACAGATAAGAGACATTTCGTGATGATGTTTAACCCTTAGCCTTAGAAAGGGGCTATGCATTGCATCCAGGAGACATTTAACAAGCAGAGACTTGGAAAAGATGAAGTTACTCACCTATTCCCTTCTGTAGCGACTTCAGAGCTTCTCTTTATGCACAGACCACAGGGCCAGAATCAAAACATAAAACTGAGTCTGTGAAAATTACCCCCCCCTACCTTTGGTATTGGTCAATGTAAAGTATATTCTCTTCACAATGGTTCTCCTTGTGGTAGAAAGACCAGAATGTGTTTGGCACTGAAAATAAGCCCTGGTTCTCCTGCCACTGGAATGAGGTAAGTTAACACAAAATAAACTGTGAAGACAACCAGCTCAGCCCCTTCTGTTGGAACCGGGGAGAAGGGGAAGAGAATGGGAGGCATGGAGAAAGATTTATGTCGTTACCACACTGTAGAAAGACAGCTTCAGCTTTTCTTATCTTTTGACCACTTTGCAAAGTCTGAACTGCTCTGAGTTCGTGTTGCTGGAGTCTCACTCTCTCTTCCAAATCTGGCTATATTGCCAGAGTCCCACTCACCTCCTTGTAGAGACTGGGGCTTGTTTGAGGCTGCCTGGAGGACAGCAGGGAGCTGATCTGGACAGGTCAAAACCTGAACTGGCTTATTGCAGGGTCAGGTGACCATCAGCTCAAGAGCAAATGCAGGGCCTTGACAGCATCCTCTTAAAATAAATGGTTGCAATGTTGTACCATCAGATGTCTCAAAGGCACTAAGGTGTCTAAAAGTGAAGTGCTTAGCTTCAACAAGTAGCAAGAGTCAGGCTACCTTGCCCAGACACCATCCAGGGCAGCTGAGACATGCCCATGGGACTGCCAGCTGTGACACAGGGCCTGCAAGAGACCCAAGACTTGCGGAGAAGCAGCTGAAGGGCAGGCAGGATCCCTAGGGCACCTAAAATGTCACTAACTGCTTTTGACTAGGAACTGAATCGCTCCTGCAGAGTGGAGGGAAACAGGGCTTCAAAGAGCACCCTCTGGCCATAGAGTGTAGAGCATTCTGAGAGAAGGACCGAATCCCCCTCTGGAGACGTCTGTCTCTTCATTGGCTTCAGACAGCATTTTACACAGCCAACAGCAGGTGAAATGAACCCAATCCCAAAAGGAATTTCCATAATGTTTTTTTTTTCCAAAAGTTTTTTATTTTTCACTTAAATTCTCTGTGCCTTTGTGACTTAGGGCCCTAAATCCATTTATTTTTACTATGACCAGCGATTCTAAGCTGCTTTGGCGTTTAAAGAAAAATATATTTCAAAACCGCCTCCCCAGAAATCTGTAAGAAGTCTGCATGCAGAACAAAGAGCTCCAGGGTTGTCAATTCTACTTTAGTGATTAAAATTTAAAAGATTCTTCTTCTCCCTTCATAGCTCTTTCTTGTCATGATCCTATGAGAAGGGGGTCATCTCACTTTTCCCAGGAATCTAACCACTTTTAGGATGGCATATGAGACATGATTTATTCGCAAACAGCAACAGGAGGCAACACTTGGGGAAGGGAATGCATACTGAGAGTGTTTGCATTCACAAAAAAACATGTGGATGTGTATGGGCACATGTAAGCTTGTACTCTTGAAAACTGAAGTAGCCTATAATTGGGTTATGGATCATAACACACTAAAAAACTACAGCACTTCAGGATGATGAGCTGTACATGAAACACTTACTGTCAATCCTGCCATTTCTCAGCTGATTCACATAAATGAGGAAGTAGCTTTGGCATGTAATCAATACCCTAAGTGAGGGAAGTAGAGTGAAGCTTGCTGTAGCAGCAGGGCCCCTTATTAGAAAGAAGATAACCTATTCTTATTCTTAAAGATGATCTAAAGGGCAGAGACTGCTTATCCTGACACTGTAAATGATAAAAAGCCAATTTCTGGGATTGAAGTTCAGTGCTGAGGTGGGTGAAAAAGTTCTCGTGTGGTGGAGTTTTACCTAGTGGGGTCAAACATACATCACTGACTTGCGTCACGACCACGTACTTTCCCAAATCTTTCCCTAAAAATATAGGCTACAGTCATTGTGCCTGTCTATTTTTAAACTGCTGGTAAGGACACCAGTGATCCGTTGCTTGCTCTTGAGTAAAGGGTGTAGCTGTTGTGTGTAGGTGGCCAGTAGGTATGTCAGCAAATATGGTATTCTGATGGTGTCAGGGTATAAATCTCCTGAGATTTATGACCTTTGTCTCTTGTGCTTATTCTCGTTTCCTTTGTGCTTTCCTGTTAGTTTGTTAACTCTTTGGGAAATACATTTCACTTCTGTCTGGCACCTGAACAGCACCTAGCAGAGTGTAGTTCTGTCTCATACACGCTAACCATAGCATCTTAAAAGGCTGTGAACTATCATGGCAGAGTCTGCAAAGTAGGAAATGGCAAACAAAGAATTTTGTGTTTAATTTGCAATAAGGGGATTTAAGTTAGATAGTAAGGCAAGCTTTCTAACAGTAGCACAGTGAAATATAGATTGCCTTGGAAGGCTGTGGATATATTATCACTGAGAAACTCAGAGAATAGGCTAGCCAGCCCCTTCTTAGGACTCATTGGTAAACTGATCCTGCCCGGAAACATGGTGATGAACCATATGACCTCTTAACAACTTCTTTTAGGCTTGTTTTTTGTGTTTCTGTGCTCTTTCAAAGCTGACTCTGGACTTTAACCCCATACATCCCACTCGGACGAGCGGGAACTTTGTGTCCAAGTTCCATATTTGCCTTGTAGAACCTGCTGACTGAGCACACCTTATCTGCAATCCATCAATACATTTTATGTCAGCCATTTTATGTCACACGAACAGGTTTTTCAGTCTTATTTTCCAGAACAGGCCCTAACTTCTCCGGGAAGCTGTATTTTCATGGTGCAGCTCTGAAGGGAAGAGATGCTCTGTGATGTAAACCAGGTGCATGACTGCAGAGGCCATTAGTAGTTGCTGGCTCAAAATTTATCTAACTATTCTGTTGCACATTCAGCACCATAATGTCTGAGGGCCTGATTCCAGCACTATTGCATAGTTACTAGAGTTGCTTTTCTTCTTTTCTCCAGACAGTATGAGAAGAACTGTACTAAAAACTACTTGAGGTACAGCACAAGCTGTAGAAAAGACAGTCTGATAGGGATCGTGTAAATGCCTCACACAATAGAGGTAACGGAGCCTTTGTTGAGGACTGCAGTGTGATCAATGCTGCATTCAGGTCCAGGCACTACTGTTCTCAGAAGTATATTGATGAAAGAGAAGAAACTTCAAGGAATAATTATAACTAAAAGTTAAATGTGTTATGTGGGGTGAAGGATGTTTAAAATTATCAGGAAAGAGTAGAAATCCACAAATATTTGAAAGGTGTAAACATCACAGAAAGAGGTATTACTTCTGAAGTTCAGTGAACCATAGGATGGTACAACATTTTTTTCAGTAATGGACAAGTCTGGGGCAAACACCAGGAAAAAAAGACCAGCTGAAAACCAGTCTTCTCCAGTTTGCAAGCTGGAAAAGAGATCTGACTATCTAAGTACAGGCGTTTACAAAGTACATTAGCAGAAGCCGTACAGCTCTCCGGACAAGCAGATACTACTGAACGTATCTTGCAGAACATGCCTTTCTATAATGACAGAAGCACCAAAGGCCAAGGAGTCATCTGACCTTTTCTTCCACCCCCATGAACTTGGCAAAGAGGATTTTTGTCTTTGTCAAGAAGCTACCTAGCGGGCTACAAACTGTGCTGAGCATTACGCATGCAGTCATCTCCTCTTGGCTGAGCAGTATGTTTGTCACACAGTCTCACCCATGGAGCTGGCCAAGAAATACCTGCTGCTGCTGAGCAGCTGGATGCCAACATTTCGTTGTAAACAACGGACAGAATTGGGAGAGAGGAAAAAAAGCAAGTTACACTTGAGAAACTGCATGATAACCAGACAGTCAGGTGTCAGAGACTGAAACAGCCTGCTCAGTGTTCTTGACAGGTAAAGTGCCCAACCTCTGTGAGCATGGTCCATAAAATGTGCAGCCTCTTGGGCTGGTTTTCCTTACCCATGCATACCGTGAGGGGTGGGGACGTGTTGATGCATTTATATAGAAATACACATATTTATATGCAAAATATGTAACTTATGTAAAAGAAAATGTTGTTAAAGGCCAAACAGGAAACCCTGGGGAGTATTTTCAGGACAAACCAAGTAACTTAGGAACTCTGCTGCATTAACATTTGTTAAACTTTGAAAACATTTGTCCTCAATATTTGCCCATGCATACTGACCATGAGGTACACTTTACCCTTGAACAGCATGTATTTTAATCCCACCATCCAGAGAACAGGAATCTTACTAAAATAAGAGTATTTTGTTGTGTTACACACTTGTAGCAACAATCATCATTGTTGTTTGAAACAAAGCTTCGTTCTAGAGGTGGAAGTCCAATTTAGGGGAGAATAAATAGCTCTACCTGATGCACCAGGTCATGAGAACTGACAGACATTTCAGATGTTCCCAGAGTGGGTGGGAAACGACTTCAACCAGGTCTGTCAGCGCGTACCTGTCTCAGCCCACAGTGAAGCTCTAAGCACTACACAGCGTAGTGCAGCAAAGACAGGCCGTGAGCCACATGGACTTGAACTGCACACCAGGCAAATGGGGGATGGTGGGAATTTCCTGCTGCTGGATCCCCCACATCAGTGAATCATGGTCTCACAGCAAGCTACAAGTATTTATTTTTGAAGAGCTGAATAAAATAGCACAAAACCCACAAGCTGATCCAGTCGTTACATGAGTCTGTGATTCTACCTGTCCTGAAGGAATACAAAGGAAAGGACCTGCTATTTTTTTAAATCAGAAACTTTATTGTGAATTTTTTATTACCAGAGTTTGTACTCAAACAGAGTAATTAACACCTTAGCTGTTACGTAGTTACACTTAACTCTTTACAGTCCTGTGGCATTTGTCATCTGAAGCAATGTGAAGAAGAGGCAGACTGTGTCGTTGAGGGTTTCAGGAGTGTATCAGGCATCTAGTTTATATCTCAGGCCCTGTGAATGAAGCACTGCTTCCTGTGCCCCTACTTTTCTCTCCATCTCTCTCAGTTTAGATTGCAAGGTTTATAGGCAAGGGTCATTTGCTCCTGCACCTGCACAGTGCCTACTCTTCTAGCTGTACAGCAGCACAAATAACATTGTCACCTTTGGGTGACAGGAGCCTTCCTGAGTAGAGGTCACTTGTTCCTGTCAAGGTATGAAAAAATAGGGGTCTGTTTTAATGTGAGAGGTTTTCTCTTCAAACCGATAAGTTAAAAATCTTCCCATACACATAAATTTCTCAAAGATAAAAGAGAAGAGATCCTCACCTGGACTGGTTTGATCTCAGAAATGTTACCTCTGTATTATTATCAGCTTTACTCCTGGAAGAAAGAATGTCTAGTCAAAAACACCCATCTGCTAATCAAACCAGAACTGATTGCATCAGCTCCATGGTCCTTGGTAATGCTGCTGGATGACAGTGCCAAGTTTTTCACTTTTATTTAACAGTTTTCCCACGAAACAAGGAACAGCAATCATAGAATCATAAAATCATAGAATCATAGACTCATCATAGACTCATAGACTATGAGTCTATAAATCATAGAATCATAGACTCATAGAACAGTTTGTGTTGGAAGGGACCTTAAAGATCACCTAGTGCCAACCCCCCTGCCATGGGCAGGGATACCTTCCACTAGATCAGGTTGCTCAAAGCCCCATCCAACCTGGCCTTGAACACTTCCAGGGGTGGGGTATCCACAACTTCTCTGGGCAGCCTGCTCCTGTGCCTCACCACCCTCATAGTGAAGAATTTCTTCCTTATATCTCTTCTAAATCTACCCTCTTTCAGTTTAAAACCATTACCCCTTGTCCTATCACTATGCTCCCTTGTAAAAAGTCCATCTCCAGCTTTCTCACAGGCCCCCTTCAGGTACTGGAAGGCTGCTATAACATCTCCCCGGAGCCTTCTCTTCTCCAGGCTGAACAACTCCAACTCTCTCAGCCTGTCTTCATAGGAGAGGTGCTCCAGCCCTGATCATGGCCCTTCTCTGGAGCTCCAACAGGTCCGTGTGCTTCTTACGTTGGGGGCTCCAGAGCCAAATGCAGTACTCCAGGTGTGGTCTCACCAGACCAGAGTAGAGGGGCAGAATCACCTCCCTCGACCGGCTGGCCACGTTTCTTTTGATGCAGCCCGGGATACGGTTGGCTTTCTAGGCTGCAAGCTCACATTGCCGGGTAATGCTGAGTTTCTCATCAACCAACACCCCCAAGTCCTTCTCCTCAGGACTGCTTTCAATCCATTCTCTGCCCAGCCTGTATTTGTGCTTGGGATTGCCCCAACCCATGTACAGGACCTTGCGCTTGGCCTTGTTGAACTTCATAAGGTTTGCATGGGGCCACCTCTCAAGCTTGTCAAAGTCCCTGTGGATGGCATCCCGTCCGTCCAGCGTGACGACCGCACCACACAGCTTGGTGTCGTCGGCAAACTTGCTGAGGGTGCACTCAATCCCACTGTCCATGTCGCTGACAAAGATGTTGAACAGCGCCAGTCCCAATACTGACCCCTAAGGAACACCACTCGTCACTGGTCTCCACTTGGACATTGAGCCTTTGACCACAACTCTTTGAGTGTGACCATTCAGCCAATCCCTTACCCATCGAGTGGTCCATCCGCCAAATCCATGTCTCTCCAATTTAGAGACAAGGGTGTCATGCGGGACAGTGTCAAATGCTTTGCACAAGTCAGCAATGTCAGCTCACTTCCACATTTTGGGTTTTAATCACAAAGCGCCTGTGAGAGCACTTCTTACTTTTTTCCTAGGAGTGCTGAAATAGCCTGTGATAGGTTGGGAGATGCCATTTCTCCAAGTGTTTGGGGAAGTCTGATGGGCTGTGCAGTTAGTAGGTACTGGGCAGGCTGTAGTATTCCCTCAACAATATTATTCTATTTCCAGTTATTTGTACAGCATATACCTAAAGAGCCACAGTGTTAAAATGCAAACCTTGTTTGAGAATTTAATACAAAAAAGAGGAGTTGGGTAACAGTCTTAACAGTATGCACGGGCAAATATTGAGAACAAATGTTTTTAAAATTTAACAAATGTGTCCTAATGACAAAACTCTTTTTTTTTTTTTTTGCTCACAGAACCAAGTGCAGAGCAGACAGTAACACAGAGACTTTTTAATACACCATCAGCCCAAGACGTTCCAACTTTTGCCTTCCTTAAAAAAGTGGTAAGAGCTATGAAATTTATACAGTTTCTGGATTCTCTGCTCAAACTGTCACAGGAGAAACTAGGAAAGATCTGCTCCTGCCTGAAAGTTTGCAGTAGGTGGGAAAAGTAAGAAATAACTGCTAATAGAAGTGAGAAACATCCCAGGTACCTGAGTTCAGACACAGCAGTGAGCTACATCATTATTTTCCTCACTGTTTTAAAAATAAGGGTAGGATAGCAGGGAGACTTCAGGATGCCTTGAAATTCCAGGCAACTCGTTTAACAGCTGCAGGAGAGATGTGAAAAAACAAGTAGAAGGGCTAGAAAGCCAGAGACTGACGGCTGATTTGCGCCTCATTGCAACTCATTGCCCCTCTCAGCCTGAGAGCTGAGTGGCAGCCAGCAACAGGTGTACCTCCTAAAGCTGATTTTCCAGCAAATGAGCCCTCTGTTAATTTGAGTACCAAAGGTCATTCAGCTCCTAAGAGGAACAGCTAAAATAGCTTTTGTCATCCTGTGCTATCTCTGCTAGAGAGGAATACAAGGTATTTTTTCATATGCTATTGTAAGTATAAGGACTGGTTTTTTGTTTGGGGTTTTTTTTGGGTTTTTTTGTTTTTTTTTTTTTAATGAGGAATTACAAGCAATATTTAAAAACACGTTGTAGCTAAAAAGACTAATATTCTTTAATGGAGGGTTACTCTATATCTGCTTGAAGGCTCTTGTGCGCTTAGAGAACATACTAACTAACTCCAATGTTTTTAAGTTTTTTTTTTTAAAAGACATTCTGTGTCTCTAATATAGGAGGCTGCTTCAACTTCCTGGCATTTATTTGTAAGGAATAAATCTTTTGAATCAGCCATAATAATAAAAAGCAGTCTCTTCTCTAAAATTATTCTGAGACTCTCACTATTGTGTGTTTTGTTCTGTTTTGTTTTTTTAAATATTCCCGTGGTTAAGGACGTGCTTATTAAGGTAAATGTTACTACTTACAGAAATGACGATAGAAAAATAAACTTTGAGATCTTGACTCTGCATATATAAAACCAAGCTGCTGGCATGCAGGAAGCTTGTAATAAACCAATTTAAGTAAAACATTGAGTATTTATGTCTATTTCAAACCAGATTAATAAATACTTACCTGTGATTTTCCTCTTTGCTTCACAAGATTATACAAGTGGCAAGTCTTGTGTTAAATGCTAGTGAAGCACGTTGCTGTTTTTGAGAAAAGAACTATTTTTTTTATGCCTACAAGAAAAGCAGGGAGCTAACTTCCTGGGGAGGGGGAGGTTGCTTCATTTCATTTCTTGATGCAGAGTTTGAGTAAAAAGACACAGTTCACTGAAGTCTATATCCTTCTGGGGGCAAGTTGGTATTTGTACTATGCAGGGGGAAATCCCTTTGGGGTCAAGGAGTCTGGTGTTCTGTCCCTGCGGTCAACCATGTCAGTCCCTCTCACATGCACACACCACCTTGTGAGCTCTAGTTATAAAGCTGCTGTTTAATTTTCCTCTCCCTCTACCCCTAACAGAAGTCTGGTCTGTAATGGTACTATTCTGATAGGCTGGCTACAAGTAAAACCTGGTCTTGGAGGATCTGAGGACTGTTGTTGCTGGTCATGTAGGTTTTGCAGTTAAGATACACTGGACTCTTGACTGCTTCCCTGCTTCTTACTTCAAAGCAAGTGTTGTTTTGTGTGTGTGTTTTGGTATTTGTTTTTTAACATTGTACATAATCTTCTGGAGAGAAGCAATACAGTGTATTTTCAGAGCTGAGGAGTTGAAAGTGATAGTCGTGGAAGGCAGGTATATAGCTGCAATATTGGGTGCAAAATATCACTTAAAATCTCATTCTTGGGAGCTTCAGCTAGCTTTATCAGGTGCATTTTTTTTTTTTTAATCATGTATCTCTTATAATGATCTAAATGTCATAGCTAACTTCCAGTAGTATTGCTTGTTTCCCTCTTGTTTCTTTCTAATGACAAAGATTCAGTCAAGCTGCTGGTGGCTGTCACAGAGCTCTGTTCAAGTCTGATCGTGTTCACTGGATTACACGGGCTGGTGGATGGTGTTTCTCAGTGCTGATGTTTCAGCAGCAGATGCTCTTTTTTTGGGGGTGAGGAACTGTGAGTGAAGTCCACAGTGGGGCAGTGTCAGATGAAAGCTCCCAACTACTCAGTTAGAGAGAAGATTGCAAATTGCAAGGTAGAGATGGATATCTCACTTGAAGTGTGGCTTTATGCCTGCAAAATGCACCTTCCGTGCCTTGGTCACGCACACATGCTTATCTTATTGGAACTATCTTTTTAAATGTTGTCTGGGAGAATAGATAATAAAAATGCAAATAGAACTGAAGTGCCTCTGTAGGGTACGTTTTTTGGGTAATTCCCTGTGTGGTAGCATGATAGCTGTAGTTGTGGCTAATTAGTATAACAACTGGGGTTTGGTTTTTTGTTCTTGTAGGCTCACTGAAATGCTGAAACTCTTGTTGCACTCACTTTTCCCACCTCCACACATCCCCCAAGCCAATACCCAGAAAGACAGCCTAATATTTTCCTGAAAGTAAACTTCATTTAAATCTTGGCTTCTGTAACCTGTCACGATATGGTACCGAGAAGGCTGCAGGCTCAGAATACTTCAACTGACTTGTGTACCTGTGGCTGCAGGGTTTGACTGGGAGGCCGCTGAAAGAGATCAGAAACTGATAATGTCTATCGCTGTAGGAGATACCTTCAGGAAATAGCTGGACAGTTGTTGCTGTTAGACCTGAGCAAAAAGCCATGGAACCAGGGAACGAAGTACATGCTACAAATGTGATCAGAAGTAATAGTTACAAAAGTTGTGTGAGGCTTTTGTTTCTTTTTAATGAACTCCTTTTATATAAAAAAAAGAAATACCCAATTTGGGATAAATCTGTCTGAGTAATATTGCTCAGTGTTTCCTTTAATCTTAAAAAGATAGTCAACTGCGAGGCTGCACGGAGCTCTTCAGTTCTTATTTTTGTTTCCCCCACCCTCTCTCCATACCTGACATGGTTATTGTATTTAAGAATAAGCAGTGAGATTTCAGAAAGTCTTTCTTTCTTTCTTCCCCACCTTTTCCAAATCCACATAATTTCTAGTTCCCTGGAGAACTAAACATCGTGACTGAAGGTTTCTGTTACAGCTGGTACAGGGACCAAGGATTTTCAAATCACTTGATACCAAAGCTCCAAGTTGTCTGTTGAATGGAAAAATTGGTGCAAAGAATATGTGTATGTTGATCATCCTGACTCTTATATCTTGTCCCTATTCTTTCCAGATACTTTGCAAGAGAGGGGAATTGATAATGTCTTCAGAACATGGAGCTAACAAACGGCATCATAACCCGGTGGACAGTATATGCAGAAAGATCAAATCTATCCAAATGATGGACCAAGTCTCTAACCCTGCTTTGCAGATACCAAAATTTCAGTCCTGTAGCTTCGACAGTCCACAGTGCAATATAAAAAGAAATCTAGAAGAAATACTGAAGAAAAGAACTTTTAGAAGTCATGATAGTTCTAGTCCACACTTAATCAGTCCCAGCAGTGACAGTGTTTTCTCTGCAGACTTGCAGTTGTTGTCACCTTGTCTTGGGTGTTTCTCTGACTCCTATTCTGCGAATGGTACCTATTCAACCATTAAAAGCGAAGAGAGACCCAGCAACTCATGGATGCCAGTGTGTCCTATGGAGAATTGTTCTCCATCCTACTTCAGATCCAGAGAGGCTAATACACAGAACAAACTGTGTGCTTTATCAAATATTGAATCTAAAGATGTGCCTCATGAACAGAAGTATCTTACGTCAAGTCCAAATTTATATTTCTTTACATCTGATAAAAAGTCAGAAAGTGCTGTGATCCAACCTCCTGTGCGAAAGAGATTATCTTTGAGTGAAAGAGGTAAAAATCCGGAGGGAAAAAAAAAAACCTCCCAATCCAAAATCCTAGATATCTGAACATTCAGCCTACATAGGTGACATTTAATTACTACTAAAACTAGTAACAATATGTTTTAGAATCGCTCAAATCTAATAAGACTGCAAAAGCAGCTGAGTAAAATCTTAATTTTTCTCTAAAAAATATAAATGTGAATGTAAAAACAAGGAAGTAATGAGTCAAGTCAAAAACTATTTTAAAATTTGTCAATTCCTTTTTGTGGATAAGAGATTTGGCTATTAATTTAGTCTGCCTTTAATATAAAAGGATATAGGAGTTTGGGTGTGGTTTTTTGTTTGTTTGCTTGTTGTGGTTTTGTGTTTTTTTTTTTTTTTTTTTAAGGATTGTTTTCTTAATAACTTAATCTGACCATGATGATTTCTCTACAATATGGGGGGGGGGGGGGGGGGGGGAGAAATAGCTGGCCTCTTAAAATGTTCTGTTTTTTCTGTTTACTTCATGCAAAAGAATAGTCAGAGTTGCCAAACATGCGTATGTAGAAGCAGATGCATAGACCAGTTCCCAACTCAGAGGCTCCAGCTATGAACAGTTCCTGGTGTCATTTGGCAGTAAAAGCTCCGTTTTTATTTAGGGGGAGGGGAGGTTTGGTTAGGTGGTGGTGGTTGTTGTTGTTGGGTTTTTTTTTAATCACCTTAAAAAAAAAAAAAAAAAAAAAGATAATAGTGTGTCATTCAAGCTGTGGTATGCTATGTGTGCTCATGCTATTACGAACATAATATTGTAGTAAGAAGCTGTGGTGCATGAAACGTACTATAAGCAAGTAAAGATGGACAATAACAAACTTATTCTTCATAGGATGGAAGCAGTCACTGGGGTACAAAGCTGACAACATGTATGATGTGAGCTTGATCTGTGAAGAAGACTTACTGACCACTATCTTCTGTGCATGTGACACAGAGCATACAGGTTTGCCAGTGGCTTTTCATTGCTCTGTTTTGTTCTCCTCTCAGCACGTTTTCAAGGCCGAGATTGTCTTACGGATCCCGAGATGTAGCAATCTGTGATTATGCTTCGACTGACTGGCTACCTTAGCTAGGTGGCTGTATGTGTGGTAGATGCAGAATAAATATCTCTGCCTCTTTTGCATGGTGCCTGTCTCTTCCCCTCCCGCCCTCAGCTGATCTTTGCTGTATTTTAGTGCAGAGGAAGTAAAGGAGCAACATGCTTCTAGCAATCAACCTTATTGGAAATGATTGTTTATTTCCTTTTGGCTTTTTCCTGTTAGAAAAGAGAACTTTGGGAATCTTCAGAGCGAGAGATAATTCTTCTGAGTTCCACCTCAAACATGACTAAAAGTGGAGTGCAGCAGAGTAAGATAACGTCAGTCACAGGGTTTGCTCAATTTGGTGAGAGGCCTGAAGGTAGTAGCATAGCAAATGAGGCAAGTTTGTTTTTCTTAAACAGAAGTTGACAAAACTAATAAACCCGACTTTCACACTTCTGTATTAGAAGACACAAAAGCTCTAAACTGTTCCTTTCCAGGCCGCTCTAGAACTGCAGGAATCAGTTGCTTGTCTACAGCTCTCAAGGGCAATTGAATATGCACTAGTGCACACCCTTTTACAGCTTTTTACAATGGCCTACTGGACTTCAGAGTCTGGTGCATGGAAACCTGTATCTATTTTAGGAAAAGTAGCAGTTTCCAAGATAGTTGATTATTTGAGACATACAACTAGTCGGGGATTGGAAGACAGTGGTCTTGAAGAGCTGTGCAACATGCTTGACCCAGATCAGAAAGATGTCTCCATGGACCTGGAAACGTATCATGCCATCATGAAGGAGTGGATTGAAGACTGTAAGAGAAAATGGTAATAACTTTTTATCAATCTATCTTGTAAAAGCTTCTGTGAAAACAGGAGAGTAGAAAGTTCTCCCGTGGCTTGCGCCTTCCATACTCTGGAACAAAGATGGTATCAGGACATTGTGACTGCAGCGTGGGTTTTGGCTGAAGGCTTTTAAATGTTACAAAGTTGGTAAGCAATCCAGTGTTGTACTGATTTTGTGACTCTTGATGCTTCCTTGTTTCAGGGAAAATGATGCCACTGAGGAACCAACAGCAAGCATGGAAGACCTGGAATTTAAAGTGCTTAAAAACACCTCTGAAGGTGCAGCCCATTTTATTCTGTTTTTATTCAGGAAAACTCCACTTTCTTTCTCTATAACCAAAACCTCCACCTCTTTCAGCAAAAAAGACACATGTCCGGATGAATGTTACATCAGGAAGCTTGGAGGCCTTTGGGGGTGATGTGTCTAAAGGAGACATGTAAGTCCATTCAAGCAATTCTTTCTCAGAATTTAGTACTCCTAGCTTTGAATTACTTGAGAGCAATTCCTAGAACTACTGTTTCAGAAAACTATCTTGGCAGAGTTTCTAATGCTTACCTCAGTCTGCACTAGCTCTTGATGCTATCACGTTCTTCCTCACAGCTTCTGCTCAGAATTAAAAATACTAGTAATTTTTCCTACTGATATCTTGGTCCTTCTGTATCCATTTGCCTTTTTAATTCCCTGTGATCAGAGTTTTGTCATGTGTTTCTTTTTAAAGTGGTTCCTTCCCTCTCCCAAGTTCTTAGGTGTATGACAATAGAAGACATGATCTCCTGAAAATCTGGTCCTTGGTTTTCTTTGTTTTTTTTAATTTTTTTATAGTCATACTCTGACCTGGATTCTGTTAATAGCAAAGCACTTAACAAACATCAGAAGTTCCAAAGATAACTTTTGCATTTTATGCATAGTCAAAAATCTTAAGGTCTGCTTTCTGATGCTTCCCTATTGTTTTCTCAGGATCTCAAAAGGGTGATCCTTTTTCAAGTTTCAGCTGAAAGCATAGTGGGGGATGATTTAGCAGAAAAGAAAGGATCCAGAAATTGTGGAGTCAATACAAAAGTATTATTGGTGGCCTAAGAGGTGATTAACAAAGGCTTAAGATACTGTCATGCAGACACCCAGATGTGGCACTTGTCTGGTGGCATACTTTAACTGCAGGGAGCATAAAAAAAAAAAATGCTTAAAAACAAAACAGTTCCTGGTGTCCATAGAATTAGAGAACTGCTCTGAAAATGATCCGATATCTCTGTGCAGAGCAAATGACTGTACACTGCAGCATTACAAGTCCTCTGTGGGCTCTCGTCTTGCCTCTCTAATCAGTGCAGCACAGCATCAGGATTTTCAAAAAGTCTACGTTAGATCTAATCACCTTTCTTAATATTTTCTGGTTTTGTTACTGGAACAGGGAGACTTCTGACTTGATAACCTGTGTTGCGGACTTACAGTACAACAACCAGAAGCTTCAGGAAGAGAATAATAAGCTGAAGCTCACACTGGAAGCTGTGGATGAGACCAACAATAAGTTATTGGCAGATAATGAGCATCTACGGCAACAAATAAAAAGGTGGGAGACCCTGGTGGCACCAGGTCTACCGTGTAACGGCCATGGGCAGACCTGTCTTCTTCCAAGTGGTCCAGCCTTGCTTTATACTTTTAGCCTCACTGGTGCTTCATGACCACAACTTTGTTGACTTAATATAGTATCTGTGAAGTTTAACTCTCTTGCCTGATTGTTCTGCTCTGTACCTCCTGGTTCTTTACAAAATCAGTCATTCACCTTATAGCCTGGCTCTTGCAGCATGAGGTGCTGTGGGTGTACACAGGCAAAATCTTGGGGTAAAGCAAAATCAAACAAACAAAACAAATTACCAAAAAAACCCCCAAGGCTTAATATTACCAAGAGAACAGCCGAGCACTGGAAGGTTTCCAATCCTAGACCACATATTTGTTGCCAAGCAGAGGGGAAATAAGCACGTAAGAGCTCTTTTGCTAGTCCCTTGAGGAACTAAAATGAGTTGTCTCGCTAGCTTAGTATTGCTGCAGCCTGGGGACCCATCAATGCCACAAGTACAAACCTATTTTTACAGTGAGTTCATAATGTTCATCTGACCCGTTTAATTCAAATGTGATACAGTTATGTCAACTGCCAAACCATTCCCAGTATCTTCTGGGGAGGTTAAGACAAGAGTCCTGCAGCGTAGCTGGCATGGGACGCATGCTCTCATGTTGGACCATGTGCTCAGGGATTCTCTGCAGCCTAGAGCTAGCCAGGAAAAGGGCCTTGGCCCATTGGTTAAATATACATTGTTTGGGATATCAGATCAGGATAAGAAAACGATGCAGAGCTTATCCTTGAAAACCGAACTGAAATGGTTTCCATAGCTGCTAACAATGAAGTACTGTAAAGATGAGTTTGTGTGCTCAGGTAACCTGATATATTTGACTGTAACAAGCTAGATTGTTAGGTGGATGCAAACAAAAGCATGTTGTCTTGGATGCTGTGTTTGCCTGGGTTTCTTCCCTTATCGTGAGAGCAGAAGGGGTTGATAAATAGAGGGTAAGTCCATGAGCCTTTACTTACTGGACAGAAATGATGGGCTTAAACTTGATTGTTGCTCTTCTGTTAAGTATCTGTGCCAAAGAATGAGTCCCTGGTGACTTCTAAAAATACTGTTCTTGGTATTTCAAGCCTATCTAATGACCAACAGTAACTCGCTAAAGTTTCTCTGGATTTACTTCCCCCCACGCAGCATCCAGCATTCTGTGCTGAAAGCCAAATCACTGGAAGAAGAACTAGAAGAAGCAAAAAACAACCTGAACCTGTCAGAAGAGAAGAGACAGCAGATTCTCTGCCAGAATAAACAGCTAGTAGGTGCTTTTATTTCTTAGCTTACATTGTACAGCATCTCATACCTTGCTGTAACAATGGCATGACCTCTCAGACTGCAAAAATCAGCAGTATGACCTCCTCTGTACCAGTAGATACTGAGGCTTTTTGAGGATGTTTGAAATGTGATTTATTAGTGTTATGAAAACACTGTAAAGTGTCGTGGTTGGGGTTTTTTTTTGTTTTTTTTGGTTGTGTTTTTTTTTTTTCCATGGAAGTTTCTTTAAACTATTGTCAGTTACAATGAAGAAAACAATTAAAAGGTCCAGTCTCATGTATAATTATGCTTAAAGACAACAGCTCTCATGCTGCCATCATTGAGCCCTGTCTGCTTTGAAGTTGGTGATGTTCTGCCAGAAATTCATGTGACTTTTCTAGAACCAGCAGGGATAGGAGACTTGGTTCAGATGTCCACATGAAACAGTCATCAACCAAAACACTCCTAGGTTATTGTCAATGTCCATATGGGCTGGCAGATATGACAAGGGCCTGTCAGAAACCTGTCCATTCTGGACTGACAGCTGGAAG
Organism: Platalea leucorodia; assembly: GCF_965183815.1. Taxonomy (NCBI): domain Eukaryota; kingdom Metazoa; phylum Chordata; class Aves; order Pelecaniformes; family Threskiornithidae; genus Platalea; species Platalea leucorodia. Next base: position 53,347,915 of record NC_138826.1, on the reverse strand, counting down.
CCAGGCAGCACACCTTGGCATGTCTCAAAGGGCATGAGCTGCCTACATGAAAGTATCTGAATTACACCGCAGGTGTATGAGTAGCAAAGCCTGTGTGATTGTAAGAGGTGTAAAGCAGCCTGGTAACAAGGCTGATGTGGCTGCAGCTTTAGCAGGTGTTGCCAGATACCAGAGCGTAGGCTCTCCGGAGAACATATGTTTGCGTTGCTGCCATGCATGCTGTTCATGCTACAGTGGCAACGCTGCGTCTTGCTGTGTGGGTGTAGCTGTAAATTGGTGTTCCAGCTCTGTGCGCTGCTGATGGTGGGTCTTTAGAAATCAAAAAAGTCTTCCATGCTGAGCAAGAACACAAGATTTTGGTGCTATCCTGCTGCAGTGTGTGTATAGTTTTGTTTTGTTTTAATTTCAGATTACGTGCATAATTCACCTTGTGAGAAGAAGATGGGGTGGGAGGGAGAAATATTATTAGAAGTTTTGTAGTTGAGCTTATAAGTCCCCTAGTTGCTGTTCCCTGTGCAGTGGAGGCACCAAGCGGGATACCACTACCTTTCTTCATGTCTGATATGAAAAAAACATAGCGTGGCATATAGGCTTTCTGGATTTATCTTAACTCAAGCATGAGCACAGCTAGACTTGCTAACCCTGGCCTTGAATACTTCCTTCCTATCATCTAGTGGTCTGACTTTTACTCTGATTGGAAATGCCTGTGTCAAACCTGTCAGTGAGGGTTCACGAGCTGGTCTGGCCTCAGCACTCCCCTTTTTGCTGTGCTCTCTGAAGCAAAGGAATGCAACACCACAGCTTCATATTGGGTATTGGGCCCTGGATGTGTTTGTGATCTGTTGCTTTTTGGCTTAGTTTGGCTTTGAATATTGAACTTGACATGCTAAAAACAACTACTTTGGTTCTCTCTCTCTCTCTCTTTTTTTTTTTTTTTTTTTGGTTTTTTTGTTTGTTCTTTGTTTTTGTTAAACCTGATCAGGAAAAAGAAAATCAGTCTCTCATCGTCAAAATTACTTCTCTTCAGGAAGAGGTAAAATAAATCATGACTTTGCAAGTACATGTTTTTGTCTCAGTAAAAGCTCACCAGTAAGAAATGAAATGTTTGTCAGACTTTGAAGCCTGACATGGTAATTAGGTTATCAAAATATCTTACACTTTACAAGGGTGACTTATCATAAAACTCTGTATCTTGAAGTTACACTGTGCTTCAGACTTTCCATGTGCTGGGTAAGTAAGGATACAATATTGGGGAAGCATGGGGGATAGGGACAAACAGCTTTTCCCCTCTTTTTCAAAGCTTTATAGACAAATTCCAAATATTTCTAGTTAACGCAGCTATAAATATGCTAACTAGATTGAAACAATCTCCATCCAACACTCTTTCATTTCATATTCACTTCTGTTTCCCTCCTTTAAGATCCAAAGGAGGTGCCTTGTATAGAGCTGTAACTCCAAAAAAAAAAAACCCATGCAGTGGCTGGGGGCTCCACTCACAGATGGATCCATTGACATTGGCCAAGGACCTACAGGAGGCTTGTAGGGAATATACTGCTAATGGAGCTGTATCTCTAGCCTGTCTTTTTTTGGTTGTTTTGGTTTTTTGTTTTTGTTTAGAGGAGAGCTATTAATTCTTACTTTCTTGTATTTATTTCATTAAAGTAAACATTTTAATAAAGAGTTTTTATCAGGTGATGTTTTAATACTTGCTTACAGCCTGTATTTTGGACTATTTAGGATGAAATAGAGAAACAGGTTAAATCATACATAGTAATGAAAAGAAGCACGTCATGGATCCAGGAATCTGTTACCTATTATAACAACATGATAGTCACAGTTAGCATGTTTACCATGCTCAAGATGAGTCTTTCTGAAAAGCTCCTAAGTCCAAATAGCTATTAAACTGCATCATTCCAAAAATAATCCTCATGCTGCAGGCCTGAAAACTTTTCTTTAGCCTTCTAGTTCTGGTAGTTCTTATAAGTCACATTTTGAGGTTTACTCTTTTAACAGTGCTCTGGAGAAACAGGGGAAAAAGGAGCAGAAACAGTTTCAGTGGGGCAAGGACGTACAATGTATGTGCATAAATGCTGGTAGTGCTTTAGAGTAGGCAGTAGCTTGGGGGTGGAGATGTCATTTTGTCTAGTTTCTTCAAGGAGAAGCTGTCTATCCATTCAGCTGTGCCTAAACACCCTGTATCTTGTTCAGAATATTAGGAATAACATGGACACCGATGAACTTCAAAAGAAGATTTTGGAGCTGTCTAAAAATGCAGCAGAGCTTCAAGTAAGCATTTCAACTCTAGGAGCAACAAAAAGACAGCCTATAGTTTACTCAGGTCTAGTGAGGGAAATGTCTGCCTCTGGAAGGTAGACAGCCCTGAACCCGTCTGTAGTAAAGAACTGCAGCACTATCATAGCTTGGACAGTATGACAGCTTTGACTGAGAACGCTGCTGTCTGGAGGCTAAAAACTGGGCTAATATAAACAATCCACAGTTTCATTCTTTCCTCTAAGTTAAACTTTTAGGAAACCTTTCCCTTGCTCTTTGAGAAAATCTATTAGAAAGTCGTGCTTTGGCTGAGTTGCTGAAACTATTAGCCTGCACAGACAAGAGGAAACAAAGGTGACTGAAAGCTGGGAGTGCTTTCCCTTTTAACTGGGTGCAAGGTTTGAACTTTGAAACATGCCATGCAAGGTATTCAAAGAAGGATTTGATTTTTTTTCTAAGCAAGGAATCTTGATACCCTTTTCCCCTTCCAAGTAGGAGATAGGAACAGGCTCGTATTATAGTGCATAATAATTGACTGGAATTATTTTGATCTTGTCATTCTTTAGATCCAAGCACATATCTATGAGAGCACTGTGGTGAATAAAGAGGCAAGCTTGATCCAGGTTAGTTGCTTTTACTTTGTTACTGTCTTGACTGAAAATACTGGCTATGGGATGATTTGTAAAAAAGCAAGGCAATAGTCTTCACTGTGGCACTTTTATTTCTACTGTTCTCACACTACAGAACCTGATCCTATAAATGGCTTCAAAGTAGGCGAGATCTGCTTTAGGACCTGGTTATGAGTCAGCATAATTAAAGGTTTCAGGATTTTGCTTTTATTTAAAAAAAGAAAAAAAATCACAACATATTAAAACAAAACAAACTTGCAAACTTCAGAAAAATGTACAGAAACTTCTAAAGGCTACCTCCTTCAACAGCTGGGAAAAGAATGTACCTGCAGAAGATCCTTCCCTTCATGTCTTTTACTTAAATTGCTTAATTTTTGTGTCAAACTAGAAGTGATGATTCAGAGCCCAATGGAAAAGCAAAGTTGTCCTTTCTCATTACTGAGGTGTAATTATCTAGGCTTTGCTGAAGAGTGAACATTTCTGATGTTGTTTTTAAGCTTGTATATTGTATTAGAAAACAAAGACGTAAGACTATGTAAGGGTGGTGGCATTCTCTGGATTCATGAATTATGCAAATAGGCTTCTAGGCTAATAGAGTTTCTGTTTAGCAGAACATGTTCTAAATCAGCTGATGAAATATTTGACTATTAGGCTGTCTGCAAAAATGAGTGCAGCTGAATTAAAACAGTGACAAGAATGATCCAGCTGATAATTTCATAACTGTGTTTTTTAATAGTTTTTTTTGCCAGAAGCAACTTAAGGGCACAAATGAACTTTTTTTTTTTTTTTAAATAGCTTTCACTTTCTCCTTCTTGAATGATTCAAATCTTTCATGGCCTTTGTAGTATCCTTTTATTTTAAAAAGGCCTTTTTAGTCTATTGACTAAATGGGAATTTTGAAAGCAGACTGCTAGATTGCATGTTCTTGTAGATAAAGGTGACTGGTTTGTATAATCTTGAAGAAACTGGTGTGGAAAACTCACTTTGCTTCTTGGCATTAGGATCTGTGGGGTAAGGGTTTACTAAAAAAAAACCTTTTATAGCTCTTTATCCAAAGGTAGATCGGGTAGGATTGATGGTCACTGAAAATTATTATGGCAACCTTTCTTTTCCAGGCCTGCAGAAGGTATGTGAAGAAAACACTTTCATTTTCTTCCTTTAAAAACCTTCAGCACCATACATCATTTGCCTCTGCCAAGGCTGGAAACTTGGTTCTATAACCTCACTTTTCCTGCTTAGCTTTTTATGTATTTCATCTCTTTCAAAAACCTCAACTATTTTTAAAGAGGAGGAGTAGGAAGAAGTCATAAAAGGGGTGAGAGGACCAGAGCTCCAACTTGAAGTTCCTGTCTTCTCTAAGAAATGCTCTGCTTGTCTGTGCAGCATCTTCTATAGTAATGACATGACTGAAGCCATTGCTAGTTTGTGATGCTAAGAAAGCTACTACTTCTACTAACTCCTCAGTCTTACCGTGAGGTTTGAAACGTTCTCTGTCAGCCCTTCCATTAGGCGGTGTTTAATCTGCAGAGCCCTACACTCTATGCCTTTAATCATGAAGACTAATGAGAGTAAACTTGGAACATTGCAACTTGTTTTAAGGGTCACTTGGGATTAAAACTTGTGCCAGGCATAATATAGTCCAGGTTTTCAGCTAAAACTAGGGCGCTTCTGTCTAGTTTAATCTGCTACTGCTGGTACAGAAACCAGGTAAGTAATAAATTAAAGCACAGCATCTGGAAAGAGTTTTTCTGTCTCCTTAATTTTAGGAGTTACATAGAAAAGGTCTTTTGAGTGCTTTCTGTTAGCCAATATGCATGGTAATTGACTGTATTCTTTTAAATTTGCAACTATTTTTATGTTACATAATCAGATTGCTGCACAAACCTACAGCTTACTGCTGCGATGCAGGATTGAGTATAGTGTTATTTTGGTTACAAAGCGTCATAGCTGTAAGTATTACAAATGCACTTCAATGTGCTAGTTGTTGGGTTGTGTGATTTAAAGGTTCTTTTCTCCACAATCTCTGCAGAAGGAGCAGGACATCAAAGAACTGAAGTTAACCGTTGTGGAGTGTTCCTCAGTAATAGAGGTATGGGACCAAGTTCGGGTTTTGACTGTGTGAGGGGAAAGCATGCATATTCTATGCTTATTCTGCATGACAAACTAACATTCTAACCAGGTCTGATGTTATGTTTTAGACTTTGCGGGCAGAAAAAAATAAGCTACTGGAGAACATGCAACACATGCAGCAAGAGCTGATCTCGTGAGTATTGTGAACAAGTCCCAGGAAATGCAGTTCATCAAAAGTCAAAACGGGCTGATACATATTTTTTTTTTTTTTCTGCTTCTTTTAGAAATGGGTTGAGTTTCCCATTGATGTGTAAATTAAACAGTAATATTCCTGAAGGGATGAATTCACTGCACTGTGAGCTGGAACTTGCTCAGTCTTCTGAGGTATGAATCAAAACTTTATTGACTCTCATCCCAGTTGTCTTGTACCAGTAAAGGAAGAACAAAGCGCGTTCCCTGTAGGTCATTAGATAACCCCAGGATTCGAAGCTGTTAATCCTAGCACATAAGCATAGAATGTGAAGGTTACAATATTGTCCCAAGTACATTGGAGAAAGTCCAAAGAAAAGCAAACAAAACACTCAGAGCTCTAAAAAAGAGACCTACAAAGTAAATCTGGAAGAGCTAGGGTCATGCATTTAGCTGGCAGAAGAATAGACTGATAGGAGAAGTTATGAGTTTTCAAATATATAAAAGTTGTTATGCTGAAGAAAGTAACAGTCTGTTTCTTCTTATGCTGCCTACACTGGACACAAACAATGATTTTCAGTTGCAGGAGGGGAAACTTTTTTCCTTGAAGTCTAATGTAATGAAAAAGAAAATTAAGTACTACAGTAAGCATCTTGACAAGGTTGTAGAGTCTTCATCTAATGAGTCTGGCACAGACTGACAAAATCTTAGTATTGCAGTTGAGCCTGTTGGCTTGGAGTTATAATGTCCCCTGTGTCCTCTGCAGAACACACAGCAGGTGGTTTGGTGGCTTTTGGGAAGTACGCTTTTGATCAGACACACTTCACATAACACTGGAAGTTTGGTCTCTAATTTACTGTTCTCATAGCTTTCCAGCACTCCAATGAAGAACTACTTGAAAAAAAACAATTTACATGTACATTATGGTTTTGGCTCAGATTTTTATCTTAGCTATTCTGTGCTCATTTCCCTAAAGGCATTCCATGGAGTCCCATCCTTCCTTACAGTGCCATCTTCCCTTCAGATGCAAGCTGTGCAGCAGAGCTGATAACAAATATGTGCTATTGCAGTGATTTTTCTTGTAAGACTTCACCATGCTGCTACTTGCTTTTGTATGTGGTGCATTTGCAAAGAGTTAGCATTTGCAACAAGAAAAAAAAAAAGTACTAATGGACTAAAACTACAGGCCCAGAAATGGGAGGTATACTTGGCTAGGCAGCTCTGCTTCAAAAGTAATGTATTGTCCCTTATTGCAACTCCCCACAGCCACAGTGAGTCACTGTGTTTACCTCTCAAATGCTGTAATGAGACACAATTCTACCAAATCACCTGTAAAGCAAGTAAGGGCTCTGCTTATTCATCACTTGGTAGAGCCTCTTCTGAATAAAGATAGCTAATTATTGACTTCCTCTTGCCTACTCCTGACATGAAAATTTACTTTGGATCACTCAGCAGCTTGGCTGGCCTGCTTTTTTCAAATCCCCATGACATGATGGTTTTGAAAAGCTTTTACAAGCTTCAAGTTTCAGTAACTCTGACCTTCTGGTAAATACGATGCAGGGATACCTCAGAAAAGTCTAAATGTCACTGATGCTGGCTTGTAATAAGGAGATGTCAAAATAAGCTAGCTGGCTCTTCCATCTCTTCAAAGATTACCAAGACTGAATGGACGTCCCTGGATGAAACACTGGACCGTGAAGTGCTGTTTTTACTTCAGGGACCTGAATATGTGGGAGAAAAATTTAAGACTATCATGCAAAACCTGGTCAGTGGCAGAGCTTCTGTGAATAAGGATATTGTCTTCTATCAGCCTTTTAATTAGGATTTCTCCAAACACTGATAATCAGATCATGTTTACTCTTTTTGAAAAAATAAGAATATCTTCTTTGGGGGTGGAGATGGGGGCATACTTACTCTAACAATATTGCTTGGCACCTACTCAAATACTGTAACTAATAACCTGGGTAATTCTGGGCAGCATTGTGTCAGGTTAGTAGGGTTGATTTTTTTTTATTTTTTTTTTTATTTTTTTTTTTTTTTAAAAATCCCCTTCCCACCCCCCCCAAGCAAGAGGAAGCCTCTGAAGCAGAGGAGCTTGTCATGACTTCTTTACAATGGGTAAAAGATCCTGGTGTGAACATGCAACAGGCTTGGGAAAGAAAACTTGTGGTAAGTAACTTTCTCTGAAGCTATTTTATGAAATAGTGGGGTTGTGCAAAAATGGAAGGTGGGTATTTTACTGCTGCATGCTATGTATATTAATTACTTGAGATCATAGCAGTCCATTTGGGGGGGTCAGAGATGGCTGTATGGAGAGAAATATCTTTTGTAACTTTTTTTGAGAAGGAGGAAGGGGATGATTGCTTTTCACTTAAATGCTGTGCTTTTCCTGACTTGTCTTGTGCAAGATCTCACTTTATTAAAACTATTCTTGAAGGAAAGGGTAGATGAAACAAGTCAATTTGAAGAGGAAAATGAGGTCAGATGACAACACTATATTGTGTGAGCCATGAAGATTTTCTGCCCACTCCATGTTTCTGTGTGCTTCAAGCACCCATTTTCCTGTGCGGTCTGAATCTATGGTAGTGGATAGTTTCATCATCAAGAGGAGGAGGGAGGTGGCTTTATAACCAGATTTCCAGATCAAAACCTTCATAGGGTTTGCTTTCTTTTGAAAGGCAAAATGTTCTGCTTTTGCTGGACACACTCCACAAGAAAAGTTTCTGTAAAAACATATTGTATAACTTGATCTTGCATAATGTATTTCTACTATTCTTCATACTTCTTGTGAGGCTTGAAAGTAAAGACTTTTGCTCAAGGTAGCTGGCAAAAATAACTTCCTCATGTGGTAGCTGCAGACTGCGGACACAGCTCAACTCTCTTGCTCTTGTTCTCTCCTCCCCTCCCATGTAACAGCATCTTGCTGGATGTAGCTTTTTCTCTAACCTGCTCTTTCTTACTGATCTGTTGTTAGGAACACTGCTACAAAAAACTCCACCGAACAGTATACTAATGCTGTCTTTTGGCTCATTAATAGATGCAAAACCCTCAATTCATCCCACTTGGGTAATAGCAGGTGGCACCACAGTACGTGCTGCTTTAAGCTGTTAGCTCTTAAGCAGAAAGCTACCCTTCTTTTCCTCTAGTGCTGCAAAATGTTGTAGCTGCAGCCAGCTTTTTCATATTTTTCTTTTTCATGTGAATCCTGAAAGCTTCCCCTTAGACAAGGTGCAAGTGTCTCAGTCTCTTCACCCTGGTGTGACTTTGGGTAGACTGTAGGAAACTGCTGGCACACGCGTTGCTGTAACTTTTTGATCTTGACCAAAAACTTCTTCCTTCAAAGCTGTCACAGATGAAAAATGCTTGTTAACTTACCATTCGTGTTGGGATCGTATTCCTGTTAAACATATGAAGCTAAAAACTTTTGGCATGGGTGTTGGAGTTGATCGTGGCAAATGAATCCTATTCTGGCTCCTAGAGAGCGATGTGTTTGGAAACTAAGCTAACAGAGGATCAAGGAAGAACAAGATTCTTTAAAAATAAAAAGTCCCATCCTTCTGGGACCCATGGGGTTGGGAAGTGACTTCATGTCAAACACATTGTCTTCACCTAGCTAGGATAAGCCAGATATGTGGGAAATACAGTATATGGAGCTGAACAACAGGAAGTCAAAAAAAAAAAAGAAGGATTCAAAGTAGCTTCTTCCACCCTTAGAGAAAGCTTTTGTAGAAAAATGAATTAAATCTTGGACCATGCACTATCACTTGAAGCCTAAACAGTTCCCTACCGTTTCCTGTGAAATACATTATGGACATGTTTTGCTAGGGTTTAGTATTTTAAAGTATGTTTTAAAGTATATTATACATAAAGGAAATTTTAAGTGTGCCTGTGTTTTTGTGTATATATACATATGTTTAAGCATATACAGACAGTGACAGTAAAAACCTTTTCACCCTTCTCCTGCTGGAAGAGAAGACTGTGACACATGTGCCCTGATAAGTCTATACCAGTTTTGTGTCAAAACCATGCTATTTCTAAGAGCAAGTGCTGCCTGTTGCTTGGCTGAGAAACTAATCTTCAGGATGTGTGGGCATTTGCATGTGGTCACATCCCATGTCATCCCAGTAAACCTATCTATCACAACTGCTCAAGTTCTCTTTTTTTTTTTTTTGTTTTTTTTTGGTTTTTTTTGGTTTTTTTTGTAGCGTGATACTTGATGTGCTACTCTTTTTGTTTGCGGCTCATGAACAACATTAGACTCTAACTTGCAAGTAGGTAACATAGCCCACATTTTTAGGATAGATGTTTTCCCCTTTGAACTAATGTAAAATCTCAGAAATATGAACCTCATTCTTACCTGCCTCTCTGTTTGACTCTCATTAAGCATTCTTTAAAAGCTGAGGGCTCTATTTTCTATGTTCAGCTGAACGAGGTCAGAGAAAGAGGACTGGATTCTTCTTTCTCAGGACTTTATACTGCAAGTCACTGTTCGGAGAAATAGGGAGGATGCAATGTTACTTACCACTTCATTTTTACCATCTTCCCCTTTTTCTTCCTACAAATCGGAGGTAAAACTGAAAGCCTTTGCCACAGGGGTCATCCCTTGGACAGGTTTCATCTGCTAGGCATGTATGACAAACTGAAATATGGATTTATTGATTTGGGTTTTTTTTTATTTTGTTGTAGTACGAACTCAAATTGGTGCCAATGGACTTAGTTGTACTTTGAGGAAAGGGTCACTGAAGTCTAAATTATCAATTTTAGGGCTTCCTGCAAGATGGTCATTATTAAAACTTCCCCTTATGAAATATGTTTTTTGTTGCTGTATCTGGGCATCTTGGGAAGGAGGTTTTTCGTGATAAGTTGTAAAGACTCCCTTGTGCACCATGTAATCTTCTGCCTCACTTACCGTAAATACTTGCTAACTGTATATTTGTTTTACAAGGGATAAGAGAAAGGACTATCTGTGTACCCTAGATCAGCCCAGAAAGAAAGGCTGAGAGTGGCTTTTGACTTAGAAGTAACCTTTTGAAAAAAGTGGGAGCCATTTGTCAAATTGAACTAGCATGCAGAACGCTTACATTTTTCCTGTCTAAACTGTTACGCATTGCTCCATCTTGAAGTCTTAAAGTACCAACACTTGGCAGGAGTCTAGCCTGTCTGTCCCCACATCCTGGCAGATTCAGGAGTTAGAAGGTACAGGTTTGAAGTTTAGGTTAACCTATTAGACTGCACAAAACACTGTTTTGTACAGAACAAACACCCGTTTCTCCTTTACAGTCTTCTCCTTTATAGTCTCTTCCTTATTAAACTGTGTTTTTCCTCATTTCTCTCTCTCTCTTTCCCCTTCCCCAACCAGATGTTGTGTGAGTAGATTACAGAATATTGTCAATCATCCACCTCCTTTATTGCTGATAGCATTGGAGGTAGGTGATGATACTAAATGGTGGAGCAGGGAAATCAATTTTCATCATGTAAATTGGGGCTCTGGTTTACTCTCTGGCTCTGCTCCTCATCTAACCACGTGGCAACTCAGTTTCAAAATTCCACAGGTTCTCAAGCAAGAACTAGGAGAAAAAAGACACCTTTGGATCCAGAAACTTAATCTCTTGGAAAAATACAAAGAATCCCTAGATAAGGATTTCATTCGAATGGCGAGCAACCTGAGGAGAACCAAGACAGAGCAACTTCACCTAAGGAAAGAGCTCTATGCCAGGTACCCCTTCAAAGCATGTGTGTCTCTTTTTGGTTTATTTTGGTGGTGGTGGTTGCTTAGCTGTTTGGTGGGGTTTTTTTTGTGTTGTTTTTGGTTTGGGTTGGGTTTTTGGTCTTGTGGAACAAAGTTTACTGAATTCTGAAGACTTTTGTTCGCAGAGGAAATTATCTGCTGTTTTGGAGAGTGGATCTGGTTTTTAGCATAATGTTACGCTATGTGGGAGTTAAGGTTTGTGTATGAAGTAACATATGATCTTGGAGATGTCTTTGAAAACACCAGAGACCACAGACTGAGCAGTTAAAGAAAGAGGGCACTGCCAATCTAGCAGGTGCAACCATTAAATAAACTGCTGGTTTTCTGTGAAGCAGGAGACCTGTAAAATATATGCCTGCAGGTATTATTGCTTTGGGAGACAACTGCTAGTCCCAGACGATATAATGCCTCAGTTTCTCAAGGGTATAGCTTCAATGGGTTATCTCATTAAATATGAAAATATAACTTTAAATTTTAGTTTATTGGCACATGGTTCCTATTATGAGTTTTGACGTGACAAATATGGCAGTAAAAGACAGCAGGTGTAAACCTCTGCCTGCTCGCCCTCCTCAGACATTCAGGAAAGTAGTTAGGTTTTTTGGGGTTTTTTTTCCAGAACAACTAATCCGAATTTGTTGTCTTTGTGGAACCCAGGCTTACTCATAGTGTCAGCCTTCTGCTATCCTACACTAAATGTAATTTTTTGCACACATGCTTTTACCTGGGTTTGGGGCGTAAGCAGCCTCCTAGGGCTTTGCATCCCTGACAGCTAAAGCGGAGCAGTCATACTGCACTTTTGCCTGACTTACCTTCCACTTCATGTTGTTAATGTAGACCTCCCACATGCTCTCCCTTCACTCGGAAAAGAGCTGATAAAAATACTGATGGCTTAGTTTTTTAAAGCTGCCTCTCTGTATCAAAACTGTTTGTGGTGGTAGCAACACGAAAAAAAAAAAAATGTGAAGGTGGGTTAGAGAAGAAATGCACAAAGATTTTCTGCAGTGGAAAAGAAGGGGTTCCTTGAAAACCATCGTCTTTACCACTAGTTCTGATGGCATCTGCTTGCTGTCAAGTGAAACATGCTTTGAAACACTGGGAAATTAACCTGATGAAGCTGTGTATCTGCAGTAATAGCTCCAGAGTATCTTTTCTAGAATGATTGAATCTATATCCGATTACTGTTTCTCCCAAACCATGAGACAATGCATTCTTTTGACTTAATTGCAGAAGTTTGCCCCACTAAGCACTTGCTCTTTGAGAGCTCTCTGGATAGAGTCCACAAGCTTCCACTATGGTACCCAGCTGGCTGGGGCTGGCACAGCCATTGCACTGGTCAACTGGGGAGAAATGAGGGAAAACCTCCATCCCCTTCCCGATTCTGGAGCTGCTATAGGCTTGTCTGCCTACTGGGTTGAATTGTGCTTAGCAAGAATGAAGTCCCTGGTGCTGGATCCTGGGGGGCTGCAAAATGTAACAGCTGAATGTGGTTCTTGATGCATGTCTCAACAACTAGTGTGTGTCATCTCCCAGTCATGCCCGCTCTAAAATGTCAGTAACGGATTGTGGTTTGTGCTTTCTCGCCCCACAGGCAACGTGAGATAGAAACTGTCAAACAGTTACAAGAAGAAACTTCTGGCCAGGCAGAAGCCCTTGGTTTAGAGCTGCAAAAAGCTACAAAACAGCTCGAGGATGCCAGCAAACAGGTAAGGAACAGTGCAGTTCCTTCTACGCAGAAAACAAGCAAGCAGATGCAAAAGGCTACGTACAATGCATCGCTGCTCTTAGGAAAGGAAATCGCATGTTCAGAATGGAGTGCCTCATTGCAAAAGTGGAACCAGCAGAGGAAGTAAAATTTGAGGGGGTGGTGACAACAGTTTGCTGATGAAAGAGGCAGCATTGCATATTTGTGGTGGCTTAAAAAAAAAAAAAAAGAAAAAAAAAAAAACACCAAAAATAGCTTCCATACACAGTCCACCCCAATGTAAAAATGCAGAAGTTCAGAGGGAGCTTTATCACTTCCTGAGAAAGAACAGATGCAGTTTGGTTTCATTTACATGAACTGTAGAGGCTCCTTGTGTTAACCAGGCTGCTTTATTTTTTTTTCCCTTCCCTTCTTTTTTCTTAAATATTGTTTTGTGCTTAGGCAGAGGATCAAGTTGAAGCTTTTCACTCTGCTTGTGAGGAAGCCGCATCCTTGAAATGCAAGTTAGAGGAAGCCATTTCTGAGCAGCAAAAACTCAAGGATGTGAATGCAGCTTTAACAAGCATTTGCCAGTTGCTTCAAGAAAAGGTGGAAGACCAGAAAAGTGAGTAACTACTGGCAGTGTGCCAGCATTCACCCTTTCATGGGCAAATCCTTTATGGTTTAGTTTATGGCAAAGGAGAATAGGACAGACCTGCAGGTAATCTGGTAAAATGCTCTGTGGAGTTTTGGTTTTTTGGTTGGTTTTTTTTTTTTTTTTTTTTTTTTTTCCCCTCCTCCTCTCCTTTCCTTCTGTTTTTCCTTCTTTTGTAAGAGATCTGCAACCATGGCATCTGGGCTGAGAATCAGGTGGGATCCTGATGAGTGGGTGTTGGGCTGGACCAAAGCTGCAGAACCTCCTAACAAAATCTCCAGTCCTAGGAGGAAGGGTTAGTAACTCCGTGGGTGGCACTGGCACTCCTTTACCAAAGGTGCTGTTCCCACACCTGAATAGCCCACCTTATTCCTAACAAAGTCATCCCACTTTCTTAAGCTTCCTGTATCAAAGAGACCTGGTTTTTATGTTCTGCATTCTGCTTGCTGCTTGTATTTGCTTTGTGTTTTTTGAATAACTGCATGGTACTAGGCTGTTCTCTTTAGTGAAAGCAATCATGTCATTTCATCGTACACGTGCCACTTTTGCTACGGAACCATAGAAACTTCATACTACCTCTTGCTCACTCACTAACTTCAACACCTCAAAAGCCTGGGCAGTTAAAGAATGCAGTGTTTTAATTCCAGCACATGTGGCTTTTTCTTTCCAAATTCTGGAGTGCATATCGCTTATAGGAAAAACATGTTGACTGACCTCAGGCCACTGAACGTTTGGCCTCACACATGCATTTCCCAGGGCAATGTGACTGACTGCTCAACATATATGTGCATTGTAAACAACTTTGTGAAACTACAACTTGTCTCGTAGGAGAAATTACATGAGACCCTATGTCTTAGCTCTAAGGCACAACTGTTATGCACTGATGTAGCAGGAACACCTCCAGACTGTGCCTGCTGACTTCTGACGAATATTTTGGCATTGTTCACGTGTGTGTGCTCATGTTGCTTTCATGCTTACTACTTCCTTCAAACTGTGGGGTTGGTTTTTTAGCAAGAGGCATAACGATGGAAATAGTGTGTCATTTTCCATCTCTGAATAGACAAAGATCTTGTGTAAAGTGAGCTAGAGTAAATGAGAGAACCCCAGGTGTGGAAGAGACTGGTACCACTGTGACTCAAAAAAAAAAAAAAAAAGACCCCCAAACAAACACCCAGAAAACACTACCACCCTGGAAATGGCTGAGACTTTGGCTTTAAATGACTCCTGGTAGTTTGCAGGAATCTCTTTCTGTAGATAAATAGAAATAAACTGGTAAATGTGTAGAGAAGTTGCAAGGTGTTATGAAGAGTAGGGCTGACAAACAAGGATGGGAGTGGGGGAAGAACAATACTTTATATTGGTTCCTGCAGAAAGCCAGACAGGTCTAATGCCCCTTCTGACTGAAGGACTGGGTTGTATTCTCTTCCCCACCCACCTACCCGCTCCATTCCCCTATTTCCTCCCACCCGCATGATAAGAGATGAGAAATGAGGGAACCTGTCAGTCAAGAAAGCTACTTCAACCTAAGTCAGCCTGGCACAGCTCCTTCTATGTTTCGGATGTCTAATCATGCCTTGCCACTAATTGCTACAGCCCTCATCCAGTGAAAAAGCCAAATGAGCTACTGAGAGCTGCCTTCAATTTTTGCTTGGGCACTGAGGTGGCGGTGCTAACGAAATCCCCTTTCCTCCCCAGCCCCCATTATTAGCTGTGGTATAAAAGCTATGATAGACTTGTATCAAGGTAGAAGTCACTAGAGGCAGGCCCTGGCATTACCAAACTTGAACAAAGTATGTTTCTAAGTATAATGTAAAGCCCATTGACTTTAAAACTTCTGTACAAGATGTCAAATTGGAAGGACAAATGCTTCTCTTCCAATAAGTTGTAATGGAGTTGTCCATTTCCACAGGGAACTGGGGCACCTTAACGCTGATGACGTGGGGAAGCATGCCCCCCCTCCCCTTTATAGCAAGGGGAAATGTAACCACAGGGAAGAAAAAGTGCCCAGTGTTTTCTGGAACTCGCAAAACAAAATGCACTTTTAAAACTTCCTTTCCTGTGAAAAACTGTTGTAGATATAACTAGAGTAAAGCAAAGTGCAGTGGGTTTGTGATAGGCAGTAGTCGGGTTTAAAGACACTAATGTCTGACTGCTTTTTATCAAATTATAAGGAACCCTGTAAGACTTGTAAATGTCTCTTCATAGCAACTGTTAATACACTACGATGGGAACTGCTTCAAAGGCGACTCTGTGAATTGCTGTGTCAGGTATGACGCTTGTCTGGTGGGAGAAGAAATGGTAGGCTTGCACAGGAGGTGCTCTGGTGGAAGGACATCTACAGCTGAGATGAACTGCTAGTAATTTGGCAGCATCCGGTTTCTTCTTTTCTAACATGTACATAACTGTGGAGGCATTAACTGTATGTATTGATCTGTACATTATTATTTTCCTTCTTCAGCCTTCTGGGAAAAATGGGTTAGAACTTACAGGTGTGGCGTTGGTCTTTGCTGTAAACAGCTGTTGGTGATTCAAGTGGGGCTGAGGGAAGCTTTCCCTGATGCATTGGTGTGATTTGTCCCCCACAATCAGCCCTCTCTTCTGCAGACAGTCTTGAAAACAAATGTTTAAAATCTTGTGTAAAAAAAAAAAAAAAAAAAAAAAAAAAAAAAAAAAATTTCATGATATCCAGGCATTGGAATGTGCAGTAAAACAGTTATTACCTTTGTGTCCCTCTGTGGAAATATGTTGAAAATTATATAACTCTGGAGTACTTTGCTTTGAATAAAAATACTTTCTTCAAGTTTGGAAGGGGGTGGAGGGGGAAACATTGTGGGAGGACTTTTTTCCCAACCAGCTCTAGTAAGGAACGCTATAGCTCAGGGTCTGAACAGTCTGGATTGAACATAGAATAACAAGGTATTTATGAAGACAAACAGAAGATCCTAAAATGTATCCTAGGCTGTAACAGGGGCATCAGAGGGGCAGAATCAAAGCTGTGGACCAGCTGCATGTGAACAAGATTTGTATTGTGCTTAAAGGTCTGCAGAATTAAAGGCTGAAAGTAGCAAGGGGGAGACAACTGCAGTTTTCCTGATAGCTGAAAATAGTTCAATCAGAAAGATAAAATTCCATCTTGTTCACAATCAGTAGTAGTGTTCCTTTTCTTTTTTTACCTTTTTTTTTTTTTTTTTTTTCTTCTACGTCTGCCTGCCTTAAACTGTTTCTCTGTTGCAACAGTGCTGTGCAGAGTTAGAATCTGACTACAGTCTACTGCCCACATCAGCTGAGCCGGTTAAAGGGAAGGTAAGTGTGCTTGCTATGATCATTGCTGAGCCTGTTAAAATGTGACACTAGTTTTGTTTGATTGGTTTGATTTTTTTTTTTTTTTTTGCATGACCTGAAGGAAATAAATAACTTTCCTTGTGAGAAACTTTGCCAAGTTAAACATTCAATAAAAGTAATTTGAGATACATATTTATCTATATATGCATGTACATGTATACGCACATACAAAAGTATATTCAAAACCAGTTTCCTATTGCTTCTGAACAATCACTGTGACAAAATATAGGCATTTAATAAATTGCATTTTGAGAAGGATCAGAGGCTGAAGATGGGGCTATATCTTCCAATTTCTCTTCTGTTTTTCATCCCTGAAGCAACATTAGGTCAAATGCAGCTGTATAAGTGTTGCTTCAGAAGTTTCCTCTAGCCATCTTCAGATGACACCTCTTCAGCACTAAACAGCAAGCAAGTGGTGTGAATTCAGGAGCAGGGGATGGTGGAGGCAGTGCTTTGTCTCCCCACAGCGTAGCTGGAGATGCCCTGCTGCTGAGGGAAATCTGACCTGTGTAGCAAGTGCTGGGCACTGGATGAATGTTCCCCGCCTCAGTCAGTCTGGTTGGCTTGGCTGAAAGGGTTTTTGGTTTTTGTTTGGAGTTTTTTGGGTTTTTGTTTTTCACAGGGGTGGATTGGTTGGTTGGTTGAGTGGTTTTTTGGTTCTCCTGTCCTGCTCGTCTTGCCTGGTTTTGTAGCATCTAGTTCCAGACCTAGCTTGGACCAACATGTCTGTTGCAAATGTAAAGTTTAATTATTCTACCTCTTCCTCTATCTGTTCTGCCCATTAAGGATGTGAGCTTCTCGAGACAAAAAAGCAACAGATGATGCATTTGTATAACTGTTAGTATTACATTATGCAGATGCAACTGCGTGTGTGGGGGGAGTTGGTGGCATTAATGTATTCAGCGTGATTGAACAACAGCAGCACTTTCTATTTTTCAATTAGCAGCTCCATTGCTCTAAACGACTGTGGAGTGAAGGACCCACCTTGTGCACTGAAATTCCCAGGACGCTGCCCTCGGATATTTCATACTGGCGTAGTACATCTCTGCTAGGTAAGACCTGGTGGTGTTGGCCATTTTTCTGTCTCTCTCCTGAAACATAGGAAGAGTTGATAGAACAGTATCAATGGTGCTAAACATGCTGGTAGTGTGTGGAAAATCTATTGTTGGCGTTAGCCTATTTCTGCATGTAATCCAGGAGGCTGAACCATGTTTATAATGCTTGCAGTGAAAGGCCTGAAAAGGTGGCTGTCTGTCAGCCTAACAGGAGCCTCCAAAAGCTTAAGGAACTATTAGTGTAAATCATACATCCAAGTCTATTGCTGACAAGATACTTGCCAGTCTGGATCAAGAGGGCTTGAGTGACATTCTTCCCATTCACTCTGTTGACTGGCACACACTGAGATAGCAAGCGATGTCCTGCTACTTTGCCGCTGAGCTGAGGTCAGTCCTGGTTTAAAAACTTGAACGGGTAACATAGCTACTGAGAGTCAAATAACTGTATTTGTTGATTTCTCCTGCATTCATAAGGTGTTTGTACTTCCCTGCAACTCTCAAGCCTTACAAGTATTAAAAGCAACCACTGACAGATATGCACTGCAGGGCCACAGAACTGCAGAGCGCATTTGGGCTTTTATAGACAAAGTGTTTCTTCCAGCAGTAAGCTGGTACAACACAGAGTCTCTTGTCACACAAAATATAAAATGCTCAATGTAATTCTACGCCATGTTGGGGGAAATGGAAGAAGATCTTGCTCGACTGCACGTGCTCCTTGTAAGAGCACTCTGCTGCTCTGAGAGGGCTGTCTCAGTGGGCCAACTCAGGGTATTCTTGCAACTTGCTGTAATACTACGATCCAGCCACAATTAAGGCAGGTGTTCTCAGCTTGCGCCAATCAAGTACTGATACAAAAGAGATCTATTTCCCAGCCCTCTCTGTCACACAAAACAATTCACTACAACAAAGGTGTCTTGCGTGGAAGTTTCTATAACCTGACTGATGGAAAATCCCCATCCCCAGGTGCGGCAGACTCTCCATCTACCAAATATGTTAAGGACACGTAACCTAACCCTTTCATACCAAGATGGAAGCTGCCTTATTATAAATCTGCATTTGGTTGGTCTGCTTCTTGATTATTTTAGGCTTAGTCAAAAATTGGCATGTGACTGAATCCAACTTTGCCGATAACCACCACTCTTCACACTTGTCTCTCTAACAGATGCTCTGACCTTGGAAACCTCACGCCCAAATAACTTTCCTGTGCACGGCTGGGATCGGCCTTGTAGGCAGAGCTCTGGCAGCTGCACGTTTGAAAGCTGCGACCTGGGACACGCATCCATTTCAGATGTGACGTCAGTGGGGTGCAAGTAAGATGGCAGAATAACCCCTTCGGGGTGAAGCGTGGAAGAGTCCGTGGGATCTAGCAGAGTCCAAGGGAAAGCAGTATCCCCAGCGTATGCTGAGTTCAACACCAGGGCATCTCTTGCAGGAAATACTGGACACTCGGTGGTCAGCTAATGGTGTTACAGGGTAACACTTTGCTTCTGTTCACAAAAGTAATACTAAAAGTCTTTACTGAAACTGTTGGTATGACCACCAGCCAAATACAGTGATGGTGTTTCCATTTCATGCTGGAGAGCTGAGGCATGATGCAGGCGTTCTTGTGTGTATATTCAGTATTTAACTCACAACTAACACCTCCCATTTAGAAGCCAAAATCCTATTGGCTTTGAGGAGTCACTTTTTTTTTTTTTTTGCAGAGTTTAGAGCAGGAGTGCTGAGGTCTTTGCTTATCAAGCTGCCTCCCTAGATCTTTAAAATACAGATTGAACTGCTTAAGATTATGAAAGCTAGCTAACTATTGTCGGTGAATATTTTAAAGGATAAGGAGGATAAGGATGTTCCTGAAGAGGCAGAGGCAGGCAGTCTGCAGCAAAAGACTCGCAGCTCTCGAAGCTTTTGCCACTGGCTTTCTGCAGAGCTGTGCAGTGTGGAGGAGGTTGGGAGAAGGACTGGTGGTGGTTCTTGCTATTCGGGGGAGGAGGGATTGATGTTAGCGATGAATTTGTCTTTCTCTGAGAGACCAGCTGTCTGACTATACAGATAGTGGCGACTTCAGTTGTTATGTGCTTAAGGAAAATGGGCAATATATCTCACTGCTGTTTGGCCAATATGCAAATAAAACGTGTATTGCCAGGTGGAAAATACGCTCTGCTGGTAACTGTACTGATGCAGACCTTCCTGTTTCCATTACAATGATGGACTCTTCATTTACTGAGGTGAGTGCCGTCTCTAATGCCCGAGATGTGGGTTTGAATGGGTTCAAGCATGTAGTGCCTTACACAGACCCAGATCCAGACTGAGCAGCTAAAAATCAGCCCTGCTCCAAGGTGAACGGAGCTGGCACCTGTCAGCAGGGTGCCGTGACATCTTGTTCTCTGTACCTTCTGTTTGGGTACGCTTCTGGAATACTGGTTATAGAGCCAAATGTCTTGATGTTCACGTGCATCTGGGTCATGCTTTTAGCTGGGGCGTATTTTAAATGTGGTTTCAAGGCTTGAGACAGTGCTGTTTCTGCAGTAATACTCAGTTCTGTCAGGGAAGTCTGAGTGATTTTGGTCTTCTTATCCACCTGCGAGAAGCCACAGGATGTTGTGAATGCTGCCTTTCTCTGCAGTTTCTCCCACGGTTACCATGTAACAGCTGAAAAACGACATCTTTGCTGTATGAAAACTTTCAGCTGATGTGCTCAGATATGCCTTCGCTGCTGTATTGACTCCTGCATCTACAGCTTGAGCTGTCAGTCAGCTTTCTCATGGCAGCAACAAGCCGAGCTGCAGCTCAGCACACCTAGCTGTGCTCAGTGCCACAATACTCTCCATTGAAATCTAGACCTCAGCCCTGCCGCACAGGGCTTCTAATTAGCTTTATAAGCTCCGATATTGGTGTTGGTGGTTGACGACGGAAGAATATTTGTCAGTGGTTTCTGTGAACCTGGGAATAACCTTTGGAAGACTAGTGACAGGCAACCTCAGACCTACCCTGGCTGGCGTGTGGTACCTGCAAGTGCGGCAGTGGTCCGGCTGTAGCGGCAAATCAAGGCAGAAAGTGCAGTGAGGGTAAAAAGCAGGAGTGATG
Organism: Platalea leucorodia; assembly: GCF_965183815.1. Classification (NCBI taxonomy): domain Eukaryota; kingdom Metazoa; phylum Chordata; class Aves; order Pelecaniformes; family Threskiornithidae; genus Platalea; species Platalea leucorodia. The sequence goes on along the minus strand of NC_138826.1, from coordinate 53,327,193 downwards.
GGGACTGCCTGTGGTTTCAGCACACTGCTCGCTTGGGGTAGAGCAGGTGAGGAACTCCTAGCTTGTGCTGCTAGTACTTAAGCTACCTTAAAGAGGAAAATCTCAAGGGCTCTTGCTTCATCCAGTCCTTCTAGAAAGTCACAGCCTTGCAAAGTTGTTTGAAATGCCTGTGCTTCATCGCTTTGGAGCTTTCTGTCATTCCAGCTGGGCTCAGAAATGTCATTTTGCATTTTTTTTTTTAATATATAAATATTCTGTGTGAATATTCTAGAGGGGGGAAACTAAAATGTTAAAGCTTGCCCCAGAGAAAAGGCAAAAGGGCTGTGTCCAGTATTTGTTCCAAAAACTGTGACGTGCAGCAAAATTTGAATATCCTTGTTTAATAGGAAAAGTCTCCCTAGGTTTGGTTTTTTTTTTATTACACTTTGGTTGCAGATGTGTTTGAGCAGATCAAGCCCTTCAGCATGTAAGTAACTCAAATTATTTTGTCAAAGCATTGTCACTGTAGGAGTTTAGGGGCTATTTAATAAAGGAGCTCTTGTGAGAGCCAGATGAAGCTTGGGCTTTTTATATTTGTTTAGATTTTATAAATGTGAAAGTTGTACTACAGTCTAAAAACCAGATGATAGGCCTTCCAAGTGTTAATGTTTGTTTGGGAGGAGTTATACAAGACTGTGGCCAGAACTTCTCTGCTGTGATTAGAGGATCCTTGGATTATTATGCTAATCGAAGGGATGGAAGGGGAAAAAGTAATTGGGATTGTACTGCAGGATCTTCTTTGACACAATCCTTTTATTAGGATGAAGAACCATTCTCTAATGCCCTGTGGAAACAGATTTTTACTAGGAAATCTAGAATGTGGGGGGGGTTTGCTGTCTTTTCTCTTTAAGCGTACCCTGTGCAATCCATGAGAGCTCACAATCCTAATAGCCAGCATGGGGTTTTAAAAACCAAACTGAGGATTTCCCTTCATTGCAAACAGAAACCACGGACCATGTGATTACCTGGGGAGGGATAGGGCACGTAGAATAATGTATTGCTTTAGTCAGTTCCAGGTGATGCAAAGCTTTTTGTTTGTTTGGGGGTTGTGTGGGGTGTGTGTGTTTGCTTTAAAAGCCCTTTAGATTTCTTTTGTTTTTATTCCAACGTGCTATTCATTTTCACCTTCTCCCTCTCCAATACTCCTGTAGACCTAATGTCCTGAACAAGGCAGATGCGACACTGTGCTTCCTTAAGTTCAATAGAGAATTCAAATGAGAATAAAAATAGCCTGGATTTGCATTAGAGGAAACATCCGTCTGGCTGGGGCAAGGCTCTGTGAGCGCAGTTGATGAGTGGAGGAGTGGAGAGGGGAAAGAAGGCACTTACTGATGCTGGGAGCAGTCGGTTGCTCTCGGAAGTGACCGGGGGCCTTGGTCGCTTCCTTTTCAACTTTGCTGTGTTTCCTGGATCCTCTGAGGATGTTTGAGGGGGAAGGGAAGATACCAGAACATAGACGATCACTCACTGATATGGTTTTTCTGTTGTGTCCGTGTCCTCCCCCCCCCAATAGTATTCTTGGACACTTGACATGTAGGGAGCTACCCAAAGCTGGCTAGCCTCCTGCCTTCTCTGCTTGGAGATAAGTTTGGGGTTTTTTTTCTATTCAGCATCCCTCTTCAGCAGAGGGTGGAGTTCATCACTAGTCATTACCGACTTAACCCTTTAAACCTCTGTTTTACCCTGTATTTTCACCCACGAAGAGACCGATCTATCAATTGAATAATCAAGCTCGAGTCATCCAGGTGAAATGAGGAAGAGAATTATTTCCCATTCAGTATCTCCCTTGCCATATTAAAAGACTTAAGAGGATGTTGTTTTTGTCTATGATGTGATAAGACTCGGGTCCAGAGCCGCACCGTAGCGGCTAAAGAAACATGAGCAAAACTGCGTACCAGCCTTTAACTGCTGAATTCCTTTCTGCTGCTTGCACCCAAAGGAGGAGGCCTGAAGCCTTCTGAACTGGCTAGGGAATTGTCATATACAGTATCAAAAACTAGTGTCTTTCAAAGACGCAGGCTAAAATGTACAACACAACATGCAAGTTCTCTGTGTTCTGAATAATCTGCTTGGTCGAGCTGTCACTATTAACGCTTTTTTTACCTAAATGAGTCTGACGTCTGTAGCCGAGTGAAGCTCCGTGCACCTCACTTGTGGGGTTTGAGGTCAAGACCGTGAAAATGGATATATCTTGATGCGCAGCATTAAGGTAGAACAGTTGCGTGGTAACATATACCTAGGTCATTTGAAAATGTGTGTTAGAAGCAAAATGTGAAGTCAGGAACCAAAATACATCTCTAAGTATGATATTCCTGAGATAAGGTTTCTGCAGACACATAGTTATCGCTCCTAATGATGATAACATGCTAAGCTACATACTGCATGTCTGGGTGGCTTTAGACTATCAGATGAATCTGCATGCAGTTACCATCTAGTTCTTCACTGCTGAAATAATTTAGGCACAGCTGGGGGAATTATTAAAACTTTGACAAAGAAATTTTCTATTTGCACGGCAACCTTTTCCTTGATAGTAACTCTTCTCTCTTTCCATTAAGATTGACTCTGCAGAGCCAACGCTACCAGCCAGTCTGATCCCACCCAGGTCAGGTTTTGTGCAAGCTTTTAAAAGCCTTTATCGAGATTGTATAATATCAATGAGTATCTGAAAGAATTTTATTTTGGTAGTGATCACTTAACTTCACCCCAAGAAGTTCTTACATCCTCGTTGGAAAGCGCTGCACCAGTAACAGGTAAGCCCTTAATTTGGGGCACAGATGTGTGAACTTTTTGCACTGAAAGTCTTTGGAAATAGATATGCTCAAGTCTGCGCATTTACTGAACAGTAAGAGCTCTGTCTTCTGTTGCCTGAATTTACAGGCTGCCTTGTTATGGAAGAAAAATCACCCAAGGGCTCACGTGAAAAAGAGGAAGATGTGCCAACTTCCGTAGCAATAGAGAAAAACAACGATAAGGGTCTGGCTGGTCCTGTATCAGGTACAGTAACTGCTGCAGTGCACTGGCACTCGTGCAGTGAGAAAACCGCTTGCTTCCAGCACATCTTTGAAGTGAGGAAGCTGAGTAAGAAAAATGACTTAATGCCAACTTGTGATTTTCTGTTGTTGAACATACTTTTGCCTGTGAGTGCTCTCAACCCTCCCTGAAACTCGAGTAGGAATAAGGCTTTATCTACTTGCAGGAGGCTGGTACCCTACAGTACTGCAAGAAGTAAGCATGAAATAACTTGGTGAAATCTTGATGCTTGCTCAGCTGGCAAAACATTGTGTGGATACTAAAGCCCAGGCAATTTTAGGAGGAGAGAGAATGTTTTCAGGGTTTTAAAAAGTTTTTAGTGACACAGCTAGACTAAATAACGCTTTCCTCGCTTTCAAAACTGATGCTCAGCGCACAAGAAGCTGGGATGGGTGAAGAGGAGAGATGAGGGTAGAAGCCTTTGTGTACGGTTTTGTCTTTCGCTATAGCCGTAAACACCCAGAAGAATTATTCTTACCAGATCTGCTGGTGCATCTTCCACTTAAAAACTAAAAGTAAAACAAAACCGGAGTATGTGTACACGGGGTATTTAGGCTATTTTTAAAAAAGCTGATCTGAATAAGCAGCTCAGAATACGTGTGCATGCTTGTTTGTAACCATATTAACCTTTACCTAAATATAAGACTTTTTGTCGTCATTTCTTGTTTGGTTTTGTTTCTTTCTTTAGTACTATCTTCCTGAAATCTAATTTGGTCCCCTCACTTAAACGTATTTTCTTTCTACTAATTTGCCTGTACTGTTAATTTTCGTATGTGGTATAGGTGCCTTTGGCAAGGAGGAAACAGATATGCAAAACAGATCAGAAAGAGTCCAAACAGCTTTAAAGTCTGAGAATCCTGCTGCCTGTTGTACATCTCTTAATAGAAAGTGTTTCTAGTATTAGAACAGAGAGACTGACGAATCTCCACTTGTGGTTTTGGCTAGTACCACACAATGTCTTCTAAAGGTGCTTGGGAGCCAGGTCAGGTAGGTAGGGCTGCCGTAAAAATCAGCAGGGACAAAAGGGAGTGCTAAGCAGAGGTGGTCGTTCACGTGAAGGATGAAAAGAGAAAGCACTTCAAACCTGAAGGTGTGTGGTTTTTTTGTTTTGTTTTTTTTGTTTGTTTTTTTGGGTTTTTTTGGGTTTTTTTTTGTTGTTTTGTTTTGGTTGGGGGTTTTTTTTTTTGGTTTTTTTTTTGTTTTTTTGTTTTTTTGTTTTTTTTTTCTCTCCTGTGCCATTTCTTTGGCTTGCATCTGGGGGGTGTGTGTGTATAAACAGAAAAGGAAAAAAAAGTTCTAGATGTTCCAAAAGGTATAAATAGCTACCAGAGTTACGGCTACACAAGAAATTAGTGTGACTTTCAGACTTTCTGCAGTTTTTAAAATATTTTTCCTTTTTAAATCTTTTTAATAGCCCTCTTCCTGGAGGTTATTTTTGCCTGCTTTAAAGCTTTTCTAAATTGTGGCACTTGAAAGTTTGTGTTGCACACAAACTATTGAACTGGCATCATCAATTCCTGAACTTAGCAGTTCATCACCATTCATCTTCTGGGAAAGACAGTTATTTTGTTGGCTCTATCAGCACCCTGCTAGTTCAGTTTTTAGGTACAAAAGAGAGTCCAAGTATCAGACTAAGTTTGAAGCTTATGGACAGCTGAAATACCACAACTCTATGCATTTCATGACCTGGTTGTGCTCAAGCTCCTCTGTAAGGGCAGCTGAAGTAGCATCTATTTCTTGACTTCATCTGATATTCTGTAATGTGAAAGAAGAGTATTACAAATATTCATCACTTCTCGTGTTAGTTTGTGCATGGGTTTTTTTACACATTCCTGTGCTTATAGAATTCCAAATAAATAATCATAAATTGTCTCTTTAAATAGCAAACAAGCAAACAAAAAAAAAGTGCTGGTAGCAAAATAATGAAATTCATTTTTCCAAAGGAATATTACTGTAACTCTTGCAACTTCGACTAGAGTAACTACAACCAGGAGTAATATTCTCACTTGTAGACATGTAACGCTTCTTATTGGGATTTTTTTCCAAGCTAAACATAATCATCTTCACACTTCTTCCTTTATGTCTTTATAGTGTTCTTTGCTGCTGCTTCTCCTCCTTCTTAATGCCCTCTCCTGGCATTTGCTGCAATTTCTTTTAGCCCTCTTGGTCCATGGCTAGTACACCGGGTGTTGGAGGCTTGTTTTGTTTTTATTGTTACATTTGGTTTTGGGAATGTTTCTCCCCAGGAGCGGATCTGACAGAGAAGGAATTCTGCCCCGTGATGGAAGAACACAAAACTGCATTTCAAAATGTTTTAAAGCAAGACTTGGTAAGAGTCCTAGCGACAACGGAAGATAGAAGTGGCTTGGCCGAGCAGTGACAAACAAAAGCACTGCAGGAGGGGAGAGGCCCCTCCAGTGGCACCGTGGCTGTTCCCTTGCTATAACTACTCTCTCTGATATGGCTTTAGGAGGTGGACCAGGAAAAGAAAAATAATAAAGAGCAGAGTGAAGAAGCACCAGCTGTGGTTCCCAGTAGGAAAGGTAAGAGGTTTTTGCTGAACACATTCACATAACTCACTGGAGTGCAAACCTTGGTTGTTGTGTCAAGACCTGTGTAAAGAGGTGCGGAGAGCTGCCTGCCCCACACCAATTATTACGAGGGGGTTTTGTTTCAAGGAATAGTAGCTGCAGTTATAGATCAAAATGGATTAGCAGTGGAGAGGAGGAGAATGTTACCATGCAAAACCTGCTTCTCTGATTTCTACAGATACTGATCTAACCAGCTCCATCCTCCTCTAGACAGGAGGGAAAATTTCTTAAGAGTTGCAAAGGAGTTGGGGTATTTGAAACGGTTCTGGCATGCCTGCTCTCCCCAAAGATTTGTAAAGCAGCATCCTCTACGCTAGCTAGAGCTTGGGGTAATACGATATGGATAAGCAGGATGATGCTTCTGCTGAACTGTGCTTAGACATCTCTGCACTCCTGGTCACCTCACCTTTTACTTTTGCAGTTCACTAAAAGTTAGTGATGTAGTAAATCACGTAACATCCTGAACCTATGGGCTGGAGACTTAAACCAAAACCTATAATTAATCATTTCTGTACTAATTAAAAGCCAGTTGAAGCCAACTAAACGATTAACTTTTGAGGCTTCATACAAGTGACAGTGCTGTGCTGTCTTACTGACACCAACCCTAATGTACTCTGAGGTACACAAATTGTTTGCACGGGCAAGAGTTTAACACTGGAGATCTTTAACAGTGGCTTCTGTTGAAGCTTGAAAGCCTTTCACAAGCTGTTTTTTTCACTTTGTCTGAGAACTCTTTTTTTCTCTCTTCTCAGGGAGTTCAGCCGCTGCAGGTGGCATTAAAGCAGATAAAACAAAGCAAAATGAGCCGTAAGTGTTTTGACTTCCAATGATCACCTGCAGGTATGAATCTAAAGCTGCAGTCTGTTACATGATTGCTTCTTCTTATCCTACAGTGACTCTCCTAGTGAGAAAGAAGTGGAGGTAAGTCTTGACTGCTTGTATCCTTAAGTATCTTGGACAACAGAAAGATCTTGTCAATAAGCCCTGATTAATATCTTGTCCTATACGAAAGAATGATGCTGAGTAGCTTAAACTGGATGCATTTCTATAAGTTGGCTTCTGAAATCTGTCTTTCCAAGCCCAATGGAAATTTTGGAAAGGATGGGACGGGAAAAGGTGCCAATCTGTAAAACTGAACAAAAGATTTGTCACTATTAAATCACTTGTTTGCAAGCTTGAAGGAGCATAGCTGTGACCTCCTCCCAGGCAGAATGTGCTGATTTAAGACAGTTTTGTCAAAAGATGCAGATGGCACACTGCGTGCTGCCAGGATATCACCTATTCTGGCTGCAGATTATTTCCCCCATCACTACAGATGGGAAGACTGGCTTTGTGGACGTGGGCCATGGTTGCTTTCTCTTCTGTATCTCTCCTGTAGCTTTGTTCATGGGGTGCAGTCCCAAATGTCATGTCAGTATCCAAATCTACTTTAAAAGCTTCTGCATCACTTGGATTATTCTGAAATCTTTTCCTCTCCCACAACAGGCTGAATTTCTGAGGTTGTCATTAGGTTTTAAATGTGATTTGTTTACCTTGGACAAGAGAGTGAGGCTTGAAGAAAGGTCCCGAGACTTGGCTGAAGAAAATTTGAAAAAGGAGATCACAAATGCTCTAAAGATGTTAGAGGTTAGTATTGGTCAAGGCTGGTAGGGTAGATGGGATGAACGGCTGTGAAAGTGTCTCTCTTAACACAGCTCTTTTTAGGATGCGCCTGTGTGCGTGATACATTATAAGCAAATCTGAACGAAGTTCTGAAGTGATGCAGTTGAAATATGAGAGACTTAGCCTCTGAGGGGTAACCTTCATCTGAGTATATTGTGCACTCAGGCAGTGGGGAAGTTTTCTATTGCACAAACATCCGGCAAGAACCCCTGTCTTCAGCTGATTTTATGCTAGGTAAACAGAAGTCTCTGCCCACTGGAGGTCTGTATCAAGTTACATTGGCTGATGATGATGGATGCTGATCTTACGAATGTGTGGACATGAACACAACCCCTCAGTGTCATCAGCTGGGTTCACCCTTTTTTCTCTACTAATAGTTCACACTGTTTTTCTTGCCAATATGCCTCTTAGGCTTTAGTTCTTTTGTGTGAAGAAGATAACCAAGCGCAGGAGATTATTAAGAAGTTGCAGAAAAGCTTGCAGTTCCTTAGCCAGTATGCAGCCCGAGTCGCCAGTAGAGCAGAGATGTTGGGAGCTATTAATCAGGTAACCATTTCCATGTAAATGTATTTTCTACAAAGTTAAAAGCTTCTAGATGTAAAGGGATAGCAGTGTCTGCCTACTAGGCTTCTGATTCCAGAATTAGATTTGGGACTCTCGTGTATGTAATGCAGACTGACCAGTACAGCTTAGTCCTGGCTTTCTCTTCTTGGATCACTGTTTGTGGTGTTATAAGGAATCCCAGGCACTGTGAGAGCAGCGACATTGCACTAGCATTGGGCAAAAACACAACAGAAATGTGGTCCTGATTTAAAACAAAAAACCCCAACCAAACAAAAATCCAGAAACAACTTTGCATCAGAGGAACGTATACAGTAGAGAGCACAAGAATGCGATGTGGTAACAATGGTTTTGATGCTCTAATGGTAATTCTCTGCCTTAGGGAAAGGGCAGCTAATAAATTAAATCTATGGAAATTTACAACCACCTGCTCAAATGTTATGCGTAATTGTGTATAATGCCAAAAACCAGCATGAAAATATGACTTGGCAATACTAGCAAATGCGTGGTGGCAGCTGAGACTGTAGATCAGAGAAAGAGATGAGGAGGAGTTGTAAGGGCTCAGAAAATGAAGAGTAATTAATTTTAGGATAAGAGTAATCACTGGAGAAATGAGACCTGTGTAACCTGGGTATGTGTTGAGAGATGGGTTGTAGTGAAACTTTGAAAGGGTGGACAAAAATGAGAGGATGTTGCATCGTGGTGATCCAAGATGAGAGTAGATGGTTACCAGGAAAAAAAGTCTTGAACTCTGAACGCGATGCAGTTCCTCAAAGAGCTGCTTCTTTTTCCTGCTGCTGTTGCACTTGCTCTGTTAGGAGAGCCGTGTCAGCAAGGCTGTGGAAGTAATGATTCAACATGTGGAGAACCTGAAGCGCATGTACGCAAAAGAACACGCAGAGCTTGAGGAGCTGAAACAGGTCCTGCTCCAGAATGAGAGATCCTTTAGTTCTCTTGGAGATCGAGGTAAAGCTGCTTGGTCTTTCCTCATTCTAGCACCTGCCAGATAAATCCTTATCTAATTAGAGCTTAACGCATTAGGTGGAGGGGTTATATGACTGTCGTATCTCCTTTCCTAAAAACAGAGGGAAAAATAGCTATTTACTAACAGTATTAGAAACAACTCTCTAAAATTAGACTTGTATGTAAACTGTCATGAATCTCAGGCTGGGGGGAAAACATTGCAAGTATGCAGTAATATTCTGGCTTTTAGAATAGTGCATTGCATGTGGTAGTGATAAATCTTATTCCTGGTGAGCAGTAAATTTGGGTGCTCGCTCACACTGGAGCATTCCCAGTAGCTATTTCTAGGTAGCTGAGCTTTGACTGCTCTCTACAGATGCTTCCTGCTCTTTTCTAAATGCGAATTACAGACTCCTTAAGTGCAGGTGCTCCAAATTGCCCCCTCTAAGCAGATGGTACAGTGGTCAGGTTTTCAGATCACGCTGTGCACTTGTGGCTTTGTCAGAGAAGGATTAAATTCTTCTGAAAAATAGAGCATATATTTTAAAACCAGAAAGGGCAGTCTTGCACACCGGTAAAACCCTCGCATTAGTCTTCTGAATCACGGGCTACTCCTTCCTGACTGTAAAAGATTGTCCTGTAACAGGACGCTGCCTTGATAATAGAAGAATACATTTAATGATAGCAACAGAAATTGATGCTTGTAGAGGATGTATAATTATGAACTTATCTAATGAAACAGAAAGCTTTTTCCTGAAATCTCATTTCTGCTTTCTGAGAGTACTCCGATACACTTCTTGCTTAAACAGATACTAGAAAAAGTCAGACCTTTAGTTGCAAATAAAGCTCACTGTAAGCCTTTCTGATGTTTGATCTCTTCGCAGATGAATCTACGAATAAAAAGCTACCAAATTCTTTTAACTTTAAGGTAATGGCCATTACAGCTTAACATGAAATTTCATGTGTGTTTTTAAGTATGTGTGTGTTTATGTGTTTTTCTTTGCCTTGTCATGTGCTGGCGATCTGCTACGTGCTTGACTTGGTAGTTTTCTGTCTCAGACATGGACTGATGTCATCAAACACAAGGATATATTTTTCAGTCTCCCCCACCAACCCGAGGGAGCTCCATGCGGTCCCACTTAGAAGATGAAGTGTTCACAAAAGCTGAAATGGCTGTGCTCTCATGCAATGGTTAAGAAATATTGTTCATGTATTGTTCCCTCACCGGGGCTACAGAGAAGGGTTTAGAACAGGAGATTAAAAAAATAGATGGGAGCAATTCAGATAGGAATCCCTATGGGCACCATTAGGTGAATTTAGATGCCTTCAATTTCAGCATTTTGCTGGAAGCTGTGTAGCCAGCCTCACTTTGGATTCTTAGGGGGGGAAAGCAGTTGATGTGGAAAGATGCTACTTTAAAGAACATGGCTTGAGCTGTGCTTGTGATTTGACTTCTGTGTCACTTCAAGCTAAGTATCAACATCTATTTTTTTTTTTTAATACAGTTTGCATAAAAACAGATGGTATTATATGTGATTAGCGAGTAATCCAGTCATTCCTTGGTAGAGTCAGTAATGCCTCTTATTTGTATAGCCATCATCATCCCTACGAAGAGTTAGCATTGCAACATTGCCTAGGAGTGCTGGAAATGCAGGTATTGGGTTGCCGCTGGTAAGTAGGGGTTTCCGAATGGTGAGGCGCTTTACCTTCTCAAAACTGGCTGGGCTGAAGCGTGAAAATGCCAATGCAGTAAGTCTGTCAAACTTCTTCTCTAGGCCCAGTTCCATGAACTTGATGGAGATGAACGGAGTGATAAATTCAACAGGAGATCAAGCAGTTGGTAAAGTTACTTGGGCTTGTCTTTGAACAGTGTTTAAATGTTTTTCAGCTCTAACTGTGCCTGTATTGAGCAGCTTATGGAGCATCTTGAGGTACAATAATGTTTAGGCTACACCTTTCACGTTAGTTTTTACATACTTCAATAGGTAAATGAGCCTTCGTGACTAAATGTTACAGCTCTTTTTTTTTTTTTTTTTTTTTTTTAAGGGTTGAGAGTTTTAAAAAATTACCTTGACTTTCTTGCTTCAGAACTAAAATATGAAATCTAGGCAGCTGGCACTGATGGATCTGGGTTTTTTGGTTTTGGGTTTTTTTTGGTTTTTTTGAAAAAAGATTCCTAATTTCAGGCAACTAATTTTGAAACTTATTTGTCTAAGGCCTACCCAAATAAGTAGACTGCTACTGAATTTCTAATTTCCTGCTATATATCTGATGGGGAAATTAAGGCAAAGTTCTTTAAAATGTGACAGGGGACGACTGGGAGCAAAGCAAAATGAGAAGCGTCCTTCGCTACAGCGGTTCATTAGCACGTATTCCTGGGCAGAGTACGAAGACGAACACGCTGAAACAAAGTAAGTTCAACAGCAGCCTCCTCTGAGGTGTGTGTGCAGGGCTGGTCGGGTCGTTTTTTAGGAAACTCTTAACTGTCCACCACCTGATCAGGGCTATAAAGTCAAGCTATTGTGAGCTCTGTCAAATCAAACGCTTGATGGAAAAGCTTTGGAACTCTTGATGCTTGCTTACAGAAATGAGCAGTCGGAATCACCTGCTGAAGTACAAGAACCACCATCAAGGAAGGAAAGCATCTCTGAAAAAGGAAAATATTCATCAAAATGGAACCTAGAGTCAGCGTAAGTTTTCTCACATCATCATGAGGTAAAGCGACATTTGGGTGGTGGACGCGGGAAGAGGAAGCAAAGCTGTAGCTTTGGTTTGGTTGTTAAAGCCAATTTTTGTATCAAACCAACCAGGAATGAGTCATCTCAGGTGCCAGAGACTCGCCCCACCAGGGATTCATTACCAATCCTAAGTGGTGAGGTGAAGCGGAGCCTCATGCTATGATCCCACCTCTTGTCGGTTACCCTAACATGTACTCTTGTAAAAATGAGCAAGGGTTTGAGGCCTATGCAAAACTTAACCGCAGCTGGGGAACACACTGAGAGACGAGTAGTTATCAAGACTAACTCCAGACTATTCCAGCTAATTTCTCTGAATATCTCAAGTCAAGGAAGAGAGTGCTGTCCTAAACAAGTATCCCTTGGAAGCCCCTGCCTTACAGGAAAGGAGGTCTGCTGTCTCTGCAGAAAAACTGCATATTCCATATGAATATCCTACGCTAAGCCTCCACTTTGAGCATTCCTGATCAAGGGGGAGACAAGACAATTATGCTAGCGTGTAAAACTGAGAAGACAGCAAGAACAAATGTTTCTATCGTTTGATAAAGGACACAGGCACCCAGTGTCATGAGAGGTCTAGGATTTGGATAGCCCGTGAGGGTAAGCCTTCTCCCTAACCTCAAGGAAAGCACCAAAGCCCTAGAAAACAGTAAGACATAAGGCCAGCACTCTTCAGTGCTTCCTACAAGCAAGATATCTTCATGAGCTGCCAGGCAGTTTTTTGTGAATCCCCTTCAGAAACATGGCAGGGTGCAGGGAGCATGGGTGCCTGCGCTGGGTCATGGCTCAGGTCAGTCACCAAAACAGCTTATCGAGAACTGGCTTACCGAAGTCGGCGTTTTAAAAAGCCCAAACATAAGCTACCCTTGTACGTAGCTCCCAGTACCGTAACAACCTTGTCACTTTTGACAGTTAAGGATCTGTATGTTTGTTTGTGGGGTCTGGTTTCCTTTAGGGTCTTCTGGGGTGGGGGAGTGGGGTGGGAAGAGGAGTGCCAAGTTTTGAAGAAAAACTGAATCACTCTATGACTTACTCCTTGCAGGTACAATTTAATGTCATCGTGGGCGTCCCATTTCAAGGCTTCCTTTTCCAACGCTAACAAAACTCTCTGGGTTTCCGTTTCCATCCTGGTACTGCTGGCTGCTCTCACAAGCTTCCTCACGGGGCTGTCTCTTCAAAGACCAGCAGACGCAGCACCTGTAGGAACTGGGGACTCCTGGACTTCACTACAGCAACTGTTGTGGCCGTATACAGGACTTCAACACAACGGACCACCCCCCGTATAACAAAGGTTCTGACTTTTGTAGCTACACTTTCAAGTTCTGGATGACTGTACGAGAAGCTGAGATAGTATATTTAAGGTTACATGTTTGGGTTTGTTTTGTTGGGTTGTGGGTGTGTTTTGGGGAGGTTTTTTGTGTTTTGTTTTGTTTTTTTTAAAGCATGACTTGAAATTGAAAAATTCCTTTCCTTCCCCCCCCCCCCCCCCCCGACAACTTTAGAAGTACCTAAAAGGGTCTCAGTTCTATTCAAGTTTACAATAAAACAGGTAGTCATTTTGAACATAGCTAACAATAAATATGACTAAGTGGTCTAGCCACAAGACAAGAACTTATTTTGCTGTAACAAAAGCAGAATGTTTGCATTTTAGTCGTTGAAGCTGTTACAATGATTTGAACAGAAAAGGATTCAAGACTTGAAATGTAACTTTATGGAAAGCTTTTGATAATAAAGTTTTAAAGGAAAGTACACAGTATTTAAGAGTATGTTAAAACTCTCGTAGCAAGCAGTAGCTGATATACAACATCAACAAACAAGAAGCTAGCTGTTTCCACTTTATCAATTGCTTCTTTGCTGGCAGTGTCCTTAAGCATATGGTAGAGGGTGGAGTGAAATTCAGAATCTTCTTCTAGCTCTTCTGAAAAAGCTTCACTGGTTTCTGTGATCTTGAGCCTCTGTGCCTTCTGACCATTAAACATGTAAAGAGACCAGTCTTTGACAGAATCTGCTTTAAGATGCTCACTTACCTATTGCAGAAAACAAAACTGCGCTGTAAGATGAAGCCCATGACACTGACAGAGTTATAAATTCTAGTACGAAATTCTAAATTCTAGTATACTCATGAGTGTAATGCAGAAACAAAACCAAGGCACTGCTTTGAGCTCCTAAAACAATGTTAGCTCTCTGTGCACCAGGTACTGTATCAACACCAAAATTTTCCTCCGTAAAATGCAAGGTTTGGCCACTCCAGTTTTCTTGCTGATCCTGGCTCCTACGGAGAGAGTAGCCTGGTGCAACAGGCATCACTTGCTTTAGTTCTTGCTCCTGAGATTAAGTATTAGGCTAAGTATATTTGTGTGTCACACGCATTTAACTCAAGAGAGTGGGAGAGCTTCTCAAGATTTCAACAGTATGGTATGTTCTGTATTTACAGCCACAACGGGGAGTATCTTTCTGTCTCCCTGGCAGAAGTTTTAACCACATCCGTGTTAGTTCACAGATGGAAACAAATCAATGCTTAAGTCGCTTATTCCCTCCTTTACAGTAGGGAACAAATGAAACCCCATATGAACAAGAAGAAACTTCCATGTAGTAAAACTTGCAGATTAGATTGCTATTCAGAGGACCCCTCATGAAAATCAGCATCCAGTGCTATAGATAGATAGATAGATAGATATCTATATCTATCTCCAGCTTTGTTACTGAGACGTGTGTCCCATTAGAGATCTCACAAATGCATGAGCTGTGAAGCAGTGGGGAAGCAGGCTCTGAAGTTTTACTGACACACACTGAACCCTGCTAAGTAGTCAGCCCTAAATCTTAAAACCGCTGCACTAACAGTGTAGGTAGGGGTCGAAGACAATGCTTGAGATGAGCATAACTTATAGAAGTGAATTGTTTCTGTCTCTTTAACTGTGACAGACTGCTGTGCTGGTTTTCTCTAGAAGTTTAGTTTAAAAATCCACAAACCTTGAACACTACTTGCTCTTGACCTGCTTCTACATTCCACTTGCTCCAGGCAAAGGCAAAAGCAGATGCCACCAGTGCCATCTGTTGATAGGCCCTAACTTCTGCTAGGGGAGCCTGTAATGCAAAACTACAAGTTAGAAAACATATCTATCATTCAGCCTAATTCCCTGTGTTATCCAAACGTAACAAAAAGCTTGCTTTAACCAGACTCCTCCACTGGCTAAGCTGGCAGAACACCTGTATATGTGCCACCTGATTCTGCACAACAGGTCTTCATACAAGAAAATGTTACCTAAGGGAAAAATAGGTAGAAAAAACAACAGGAAAACCATCCACTGCTGCACTCACCTTCTTGCTCACAGAGACATACTTGTGAGAGTACTCTCCTGGGAAAATATTCACACCAGCTTTTTTCAAAACTGCTCTTAGGTCAATTGGACTTATCCATTTTCCTGTGATGTGGGAAAGCACATCCTTCTCTTCCACCACTACTGAAGACAACATACACTGATTACCCTGTTGTACAAACCAGTGAAAGCAACTTACTGGTCATGAAAGCTGTTTTCTGCTTCAGACATCAAATATATTAAAATATCTTTGCTATTCTGGATAGTGTAGACATTATCTACCACTCTGGGCTGTAAACTTTCATTCCCAGATCCTGAAGAGAGCCACTTTTTTGTAGGATTTCAGCAATGATGCTGCTCTACTGGCCCATGCCTGTGCTCATACTGACTCTTTTAAAATCATGTCTGTTACTGAACTGATGTATATGGCAATGAGCACATGGCTAACCGTGCATAACTTGAACCTTTGGAAAGAACAAGTAGCATTAGTAGTAGGTTGCTTGGAACACTTTTATTTCTCTTGGTAGAGCTAGGAGGAGAGAGGAACAATTTTTAAATCTCTAGCTGGTGAAACAGTCTTGAATTCAGCAAGGCAGTATCAATATCAAAGCACTTACTGGAACTTTGCAGAACAACCATACAGATGCTTTCTTTTGACCAGTTCACAGAAAATAACTGAAATTAAATCACCAGTACTGTTCCTTACAGTGCTTGGAAAGGCAGAGATCCTCCCTCATTTTTATCGGCACAGAGTGAGATTCAACGTGCTCTTGTGGAAGCATTCCAAGTTCTTAATAAAGGACACTGTAATAATTCTATATTTTTTTAAAAAAAAATGCAAATTTAAAAAAAAAAAATATTTACAGTACCTTAATTTGTATCTGAATCGTTGCAAAGACTGTAGTAACTATAAGTAGTGCTTCATCCATACCAGTAGGTCGCAATTCCCACGCCCGATATGGCATGTTGAGATGAGCATCCTGGAGAAGCGCTATTGTATAAACGGCACCCATCGCAAGGGTGATACTCTTTTCCTGCGTTTCATACGTTATGTTGCTGACGCCATCGGTTCTCCACTGTTGGCCTTTACAAGAGAGATGCAAAAATACAAAGATGTGTATGTAAAGCTTCTGCTTGTGATATGTGCTGGGGAAGAATTAGTTAGTAAAGACATCCTAGGTTAACTAATATTCACAGTTAAGATAAAATACTAGGCCCAAAATAATTCATTTAAGGCAAAAACTCCCCTCATTCTAATTGTCTTTAAGTACAAGATAGGGCTAATTTTGACAGGAAAGCTTCTCATTAATGTCAAAAGAAATACAAATACTAACGTAACGCTCATTTCTTACTTGCTATACAGCAGCAGTCCACAAGCCCGTTTTCAAGAGTAACTTCAAATATCAAACCCTTTTAATAGGTTCTACTCTCTTTCATGAATAGAAAGTCAGTGGTATGTTGTATTGATCTAATAACTAGAATATCACATTTGGTTTTTAACATTTAATTTTCACATTTTAACTTAATACTAATACACGTAGTTAGGAGCTAATTTGGCTCAAAGTGGCCTTTACATGGCTTCAGCCTAGCAAAACTTGATTTGTGGTATACAGTTGTACTACTGCCCATTAAACGGTGTGTATTTTTTTCCATTCATATTAAAAAGCCACAGTAAAAAGCCTCAACAAGCAGTCCCTTATTAGATATGGTGCAGAAGCAAAACAGAAAAAAACAAAACAAAACAAAACCAAATCAATTAACATTGAAGTCTCCAAATTATTTCTGGGCTCTGAGTTGGCTCTTATCTTTACAGCTGGATTCTGGAAACAGTCAAACTCAGGTATAAATTCCATTATTCAAACTTAAAATAAATTTATGTCCTAAGTACCTGTAGGATCCCATCGGGCTATCACAGGATCCTCAAAATACATCACATTGTCAGAAAGCCTAAGGGTTATCTGTATTGGTGGATGCGTGGCATCTTCAGCCTCTTCTGGGGGATATGGGTATGCCTCCAATCCACCGTCGAGTAACTTTGGCAAGATGGGAAAAGGACAGATATAAGATTTTTATTAGAAAATGCAGTAGCCTACTTTTTTTTTCTTTAAGTAAGTCCACCTAATCACCTGCAGAGTCTCCTAACACACCATTTAAAATTTATTAGTATTAATGGTTTGCTAATATTGCACATTTCTAACTACAATGTTGAAGACAGTAAAGGGGTGACTACCAACAGGCCTTTGAACCCTTCATGTGCTGTTGATGACACCCTTAAGGCATTGCCACACAGTAGGCATAGTCATTTTTTAATAGGTCCAAAAAAACCAAGAGCACCTGAGTGGCAAAAGGCAGCTATAATTCCACTTTGTCCACACAGTGTCAAAGGGAATGAAAGAGGTCACATGTGACTGGTAATGCAGGTCTGTGTGCTCACTGGGAATGAAGATCCCATGCCCACAGTCTCACTTTCTTAGTTTGTATGGGAATTTCACTTATTAAAGGTTTTCAGCTTCACAGTAAAAACTGTGATGTAGGTTAGCGCTGCATCAGGCTCCACAAGTGGGAAAACCAGACCACATCGGCTATAGTCCTCAAATATCTTGCAGAGCCTGGAACTGAATTGGCAGTAATTTTGTTACCATCCTTTTTTTAAGTGTACTTTTCACATATGAAAAACTAAGAACTTCTCTCTTTACTTTTACTTTGGCCAAGAGCATTATCCAGCACAAAGATCTGGGCTAGGCATGCTGACGAGCACACGCCTCGCTAAGTGCAGGCTGATCTGTTCCCCCAGCTGCTCCAAAAATTGGCCAACTGTAATTGAAAAAGGATTTGAAAACGTGGCCTTTCAGTTTGACGCTCAAGAAATTGCGTACACTGCAGATGTACAGTGGTGACACGCTTCAGGAAGAGCTCTTCAGGGATGACAGGGAGGAGGACTGCATGGGCTGTAATCGCTTTCCTCGCTTACCTCCACCATACTCCAGTCCTTGAGTTGTTTGACCTGAGGTGGAAGCTGCAGTACGTCAATGTGGTACACACCACCCACCGGTACAAACTGTTGCAAATTAACAACGTTTTCATCAGTTATCGCCTCTTCTTTTTCATTCGTCTCTTCCTGCATCAGTGGATCCTGAACTACAAAACAACGGAACAACATGAGCTAACTTGGTGCTTCAACTAAGGCACTGAAATTTCCAGCTTCCATTATTTTTCACTTCTGCACAAAAAGCCCACGGGCTTGAAGTGCTTTACGCTCTGCAGCGTTTCAGCGCCATCTGCTGGTGTTCCCCAAACCTTTTAACAATTAATCGAGATGTGGGGAAAGACAGACAGCTGGACGATGGAAAGCACTTACTTCTTGTTTTGGCACTGAGCTTTTTAACAGAGTAATATCTCTGCTCTAACTTTGTAGTCAGTTCAAAACGCTTTATATAGGTACAACGTTTTACTGACAAAATGAGTCACATCATTAACCACAGAAGAACTTCACAAATATACAATACAGTAGATTCTGGACAGGTTTAGTAAGGTTGTATTGGTATGAAAACAAATGAGGCAAATAAAAGGTATAAGGCACCTACAGGTCACGTGCTGAAGGTGAAAGATGGGTGATATTTATGAAGAGCAAGAGGGATTTAACATGAAATAAACTTTTCAGATAACAATGATAATTTGTATTTTTTCTGCACATAATTATGTATATATTACACATATGTATGAATGTAAGTTTTAATTAATTGGAAAATGTTACTAGAAGGCATCAAGGCCATGGACAAAAATGCCTAGAAATATTTTCTTTAAAAAAACAAAACCAAAAAACAAGCCCACATAAAACATTGCACCGGGTGTTACAGAAGGAGGATAGAAGCTACCATTAACAGGGATCAAGAAAGAGTGTTCAATACTGTAAAAACAGCTACTGTAAGTGTCATGAAATTTGCTTTTAGAGAGCGAGATACTCTCACAAAATGGCAAATATCTATATAAACTGTCTTCAAGATTTTTAAATACAAGTGAAAATGATGTTAATTTTATAATGTCAGATTTAGTTGCATTATGCAGAGGTTTTCTTCTACTGTATTCACACAACACCATAATGTCCTTTTGCAGTTATTCCCAGCAAAAAAATTTAGAGGCAGTAAAAACCATTTTACTACCAGCCACAGTGGTAGCTTGTACTTTAACTTGCTTTTTTAAAATAATAATACAAAAATATTTAAGTGTCTTCTAAACAAAACTGTTCAGTCTCCCAAGCTAAATTAACTTCTTAACACTGGTACAATGAAGTTAAATCCAGAGAACTGCAGTAGTTCTCGCTCTCTTCCCTGTTGTTGCATTCCTGGTTTTCCCTCTCGCCTGCCTGGCTGCCTCTCTTCACTGAAGTTGCGGTAACTGAGAATCCTTTCAAACTCTGCTCTGAAAAGCGGTCGAATGGGTTTGCCAATCAATCATGAGCATGCCAGCAAATGCCTCATTTCATAAGACTTCTCTCCTTATTAAAGCAGATAAACAAGCTTGAAGACATTCAGGTATAATTATTAGCACACTTCTGTGCACGTACATTTCACCTAATACCATGGCAGGGATTTTCAAAGCCTTACTGAAATAAAATAGAAAATTCCTCCAAATGAAGCCCAAGTTCTTTATATTTTCTTGAAAACCACCTTGTTTGGGTGGTCTCCAGGGTCTAGTCTGACAACTGGTTGCTTGGACTGTGCTCAGCAGAAAGTGGTGTGGGGTGGAGTTTGTTTGTTCGTTTTTTTAACAAGGAAAAGCCTGTACAGTTCAGCTCAACTATGCTGAATAGGTTGCAGTTGGTTTATTTAAGACAGTACTACAAGAAAACTCACTCTTATTAAACCAATGGCGAGCATAACACTGAAGAAATTTGTAACTGAACTTATGTGGGACAGATAAACAGTTTTAGTTCCTAGAATTAGGCCCTTTTTTAGCAAAAGTGTATCAGCACGTATCTCGCTTTAAGCACACATTTAAGTAATACTCAGCAATACCTACACTACCTGACTGCCTACCATTATACGCATTTGAATCATTTTTTTTCTGAGGAAGTCAATCTCACCAGACAGATTCATAAAGATTGTGTGTCTCACCCGTAAACATTCATAAACATATGCATAATAATACACAAATGTACATAAACATAATAAACATGTACATGAACATAAACATAAATAATAAATAAACTAAGTGTTGGGGGCAAAATCCATTTTCCTATCTGTCCTATTTTCTCCCTGCATTTAACAATCATTAATAGAAATGTCAACAAAACTCAAGTGTTACCAAAACATCAATACATTTATAAACTTTGTTCCGTTCACATAGAGATCTATATCACGACATTTCCATATATAAAATAGAATATTTAGAATAAGTACGTTTGCAATGCTGCACATAAAAACTAACCAAATACCTTGTGACGTTATGTCCAAGATTTCTGATTTCTTCTCAATTTCCTCCTCTGTCTCATTTCTGTCAGCTACGTTATTGCTCTTTTCTTTGAGTGAGATAGCACTCTATATAAAAAGCAAAAGACATTTTTTCACTAGTCAGAGACAGACACAATAAAGAAGAGGGTATCACCTCCTTCACGGAGGCCTAAGGAGAAAGAGTACAGTCCCACTCCTCCAGCAACATTTGCACCAATCTTGCCACAAGGTCAAGGTTTTAGGAGAAATTTCTACCTAGCGAGCAAAACCAGTTTTGATCAAAGGTACTCTCCAACTTTGGAGCCGGATATATAAATAGATATAAACATAAGTACTTCATTTCCACAGCAAATTCCACCTTGAGCTCCCCAAGTACCATACAAGCACTTCACCTTTTTAGCAGCGTACGCACTCAAAAATTATGGTTATCTGACTTTACAGCTAGAAGAGTGACACAAAGAAAATTTAAGCCGATGTTGAATCCAAAGCCATACTGAAACTCTGCCAGAACCCCCACTTGCAGTCTTAGCCTGTGCCTTGCCCATGATATTTATTCCCTTTCTCACGCTGTTTTCTATTGTCAAAACATTACTCTAGATTTCCAGCCACATTTCCATCCCTATCACAGCAGACCCCTCTGGAAGCACAGCAGCAGACAAATGGCAGCTCAGTGTACGAGCCGCCGGTTTGGAGGCACGGGCACCTCCTGTGCCCTGCGCTGCGCCTGCCAGCGCGCGGGAAGAACACACATCTCCTCCAACAGGACAGAAGGTGAGGGGAAAGAAGTGTTTACGCACATAAACGTGGGGGGACTCAAGGCAGAGCCAGACAGGAGGAGAAAATGCAGTAGCTGAGAGAAGCAGAGTCGTCAGGGGGAACAGGAAAATTCACAAAACTGGATTGAGAGAAAGAGAGTAAGACCTGGGAAAGAAAAAGAGAAGGAATGAAATTAGGAGCTTGAAGAAAGTCTGAAAAATGTAGGTGAAAACTGCCAAAAGATGAGATTTGCCATTAAAAAAAGAAAAAAGGAACCAAGAAAAATGAGATTTCAGGCATTGATTCACTACAAAGGTGTTGGGGACTGAAAAGGAAAAAGGCGAAGATTGTTGCTCCAAACATATTAAGAAGGCATAAAACATGATGCTTTACAGTTATTTGTGCAGAAATTTTAGCTAGAGAACCCGAGTCATTTATCTGCAGGTCACAGATGATACTGAAAGTGAAAAACCCAAACCCCGTAAGAAGAATACAAAACCAAGCAACCTCCACAACACCTAAAGCCACCATACTCCACTGAAGAGTGCTGATGAGGAGTATCCAGCAGCCAGAAACAGTACTGGGAAAGCCCTCTACGGGCAAAGCTTCAGCAGACAGACACGGAGCAACCAAGTAACTGCACAACCATGACCTGCTCAACTCTGAATCCTATTCTGCATGCTGCGAATTTTCCTAATATTGGATTCCTGCAGTGATTTTATGGGGCTGTCAGTTTCTCAGAAGCAGAATCCATTCATCTGGACATACGTCACAGATTTATGGAAAGATCTTAGAACGGGACCCGACATTCCTCATGGCTTGATCCTACTCTTAAACTGCCAACCAAATGCCAACTCGCACATGCCAACTCGCACATGCCAACTACCACACCCTGTCCAAACTTCCCTTTCTACCTCCTGTATGACAATCTTTGGTCATTCACCCTTCCATTCCCTTGAGAAGATCTATGGCACAGTATCTACACAAGTTGCCTTTTTCTATAGAACGTTTAAGAACCTGGCTCTCTCAGGCACAGGACACATTAAGAAGCTGTTGCACCACGAGTGGGCCTTGAGTAACAGCAGCGTTGCAGAACATCCTTTTGTGAGATTTTTTACCTACCTTTCTCCCATCAGAACAGGTTTCTTCTTCAGCAGGCGTGTTGGGCTCTTCTCTGGCTTTCTTTTCCTCCTCTTCTGGTTCCTCTACATTGTCTTTTGAATTCTGAATTAACTCTTTGCTATCTAAGACTTCCAATTGTGGCACACTCTGACACTGCAGCCAAAGTGGAGATACGTGGTCATAATGAGTATGCAATATGCGAACTGCAACACTGCTCACAGCCAGTGACTTTGGAAGATCAAATCCGTGCTGTGTATCATAAAACATGTGATGTCTGAACCTGTACACAACAGTGAAAAAATAACATTCCCTGGTAAGATGGGCAGCACTTATTTTTATAGTTCTTCAGAAGTATTCAAATTTATGTTCTACATGAAAATTCACCTAAATTCTCTTTTGTCGCATGGCACAGTCTAAGAAATAGAGTGGGATGTCACGCTACGCTTCCTGTCTTGTACTGACAGCTGTCTGTAAGCCCGTCCAGAAAAGCTGTAACTGCATTAAGGGGATCAGGAGCCACAAAAATAACGGTCCTGATGACAGGATGACCATGAGGCAGAATCAGACTGCAGCTCTTCTACACAGTACATTCCTGGCAAAACAGACTAATTTAATGGGCAAATTCCTACACAGGTGAAGTCACCAGCTGTCTGTGTTACATCAGGCTCAGCATCTTCCACATAAAACCCAAAGAGATACACAGATGTAAAGGTAATTTTGATAATATCAACAGTATTACACAGCCACTGATCCTTCTCACAGTGTAGGAAAGAGGCTAAGAGCAGGCATAGGAGGCCAACTTGCATCAAATCAAGTATCTAACTTGTGAACTTGGGTTCTTTCATCAGATACGGAAGTTTCTTGCTCATTGCAATTCCTGCCCAACCAAAACCAGAACAATTCAAATAATACTTATTTTCTGATAAGGCCAGGTAGTCACATATTCTAAAAATCTTCTAGTAAAGCATCATCTATTTTTTAATTCTTGGTTGAAAATTTTAAGTGCATCTCTAAGCTGACCAAAAACCTTTAACACTAACCCAAATGGGCTCTTCCTGCAGGTCACCCTGACATTGCTCAGGACCCAGCCTTCCAGTTACCTTAGCAAAGCTTACAGCACCAGGCCCTAAGTCAGGGCAAAGTCCTTTTACCAGTTTATTGCTCATATTTGCGGAGTGGGAGTAGGAAGCCTGCTCAAAAATCTTGTTTTGAAAAATATAACAGTTAAATGGTAATCTAATAAAAAAAAAAAAAATCTTAGATTCAGATGGAGGATACTTGCATTCCAGGCTCTAGAATATTTTTCTAACAGAGGTCGGAGCACAAAGCATCATTCACCGCTTTGCAAGAAACTGTAACAGCTTAGAAACTATTTTAATGCATCAGCAAGAAACATTACTTCCAGAGGAATTTCAATTCTCTGCATGAGTTTTGTTGTTTTCCTTCAAAAACTGTTCTGGCAGTAACAGGGTTCTACTGTAGCATTTTAAGAAGCAAAATTTATATATATATATATGTATGTATGTATGTATTTTTATTTATATATATATATATATATGTATTTTTATACATATATCTACATATATAAAACACTCCTGTTTCTTTAATAAAACTCTGATGTAACCGGTACCTTCCTTAGCAACAGGTTGGTATGAAACCCATCAGTTGGGAGTCTGTAGAATAAAAGCTATTCAACAGGAAAAAGATTATGAGAAACTGGTTCTTGGTGTTTACTTGACTTGGGTAGACAAGGCCAGGCCTCATTTCAAACTAAGAATTTCAGTATGCTGTACCTTACTTTCTTCTTCAGATTGGCCCAAATACAAAAAGTAACATTTTTACCCTTCATGACTGCCTGCATATTTCCAGTTTCAGAATCTTCATGCATATTAGCTGTCTACAAAGAAAAAGCAGATTAAATCATGTTTTCTTCCTATTTATATTACTTTGATTTACTTACATTTACACTTGAATAAATAAGAAAAGATACGTAGGGACAAAAATACACCAGACCAAGCTCAGGTATGTTGCATTTATGTACTAAAACATGACAGTTATAAACTCAAATATATTTGTTAAAATTTGAACTATGTTCTTTTTCTTCCTCTGACTTCATCAATTCTGTCAGTCAAAATTCCGCCAAATACGGGATCTTACATTATCCCCTTCAACGATACTGCCTATCTGCCTTAATCACGTGCCCTCAAAAATACTTCTCAGGACAAGTTAAAAAAAACAAAAGGACTTACTGGGAAATAAAGCACAGCCCACAGCCTATCCCACAGCCACTGCACAGATTATTTTATATTTCTGTCAATATACAACTTGTGAAATGATAATTACATTAGGAGTTTCATCCTAAACTCAGAAAATATGATCAAGAATTTAACATTTAACATTTCCTAATTTACAGACTGTGAACAAACATACAACTGTTTCACTATTTCCCGTACTACTTTTTTTGTTTCCTCTAGCAATATTCTTTTGCTAAACATACTTACATGTATGATTAATATACTTAAAATAGCAAGCAAGATCACTACCTATACATGTAACACAGAAAACTGATTCCCAAATACATTTTCATTTTCTTGTTTAAATACTCTTTACTCTTCCCAAGATCTCGGTTTAAAAAATATTTTAGTCATATTAACTTGTATTAAAAAAATGTGTACAAGCTAACCTTATGACCTGCTTTTCACATTTTCAATTTTTTGTACAGTCAACAAACTTTAATTTAAATCATTCAGACAAAAGTATGAAACAAATTTCATATAGTGCCCCTTGTTTTCAACATCTCCAAATCTCAGAAAATGACACAATAATTTAATATTACATGTCTTAATGATGAGAAAAGCTAAGAATTGCAGGGGTTCTGAAGAAATACAAGTCTGGTATCTGCTATACACATGATTTGGAAACTCAAATACAAAATTTGGAAACTGAAATACTAACCTCTGTGGCAATTTAAGAACAAACAAAACCAACCATGACAAGAAGACACTTGTAGCTAACCTTACGTGCATTCAGCATGTTACAGCTTCGAAGCAGTAAATCTTACTTACTTTAAGCAGGTGTTCTGTTGCTCCATTGTACTTCTGATGAAGCAGATTCTGCAATTCCAGAATAGATTCCTGGTACTGGACTGTTTCTTTTTCTGTTATCTCATTTCGTGGTGTGTCCAATAAAATAAACTGCAACTTCTCAATTAACTAGAAGACATTATAGGTGGGAAAAGGATCTCTGTTTTGACACCACCCTTAATATACTGTGTGTTCTGTCATAAAAAATAAGGCAAACTTGCTTCCTTTGTAACTAAACATATCTTGGTCACAGAAATAATCTTTTTCTATTATATCTCTAGAAATTGTGCAAAGCCAGCATTATCAGATAGACAGTCAACCATGCAAAATGCTGGAAATTCCAGGGTGAAGTCTGCCTGCCTTCATTCCTCTAGTCCAATTCCTTCATTCCTTAACCTGTGGGCTGTGAAATCTTAGCTTATGAAATAGATCATTTATTGAACCAGTTGGTTGTATGAGAAAACTTTGGATCAAAAATTAGTTTTAATGAAAAGCTTACAGCTTTATTTTGGAACCATATTTTCTATAGTCATAATCTCAACTATAAAATCTTAACCAAAAAAAAAAAAATTAATTACATTACATTGATTAAAATTACATTTTAATTCTCAGAACAATCCTTAGCGTGAAGTTTGGAAGTCTGTCATTACATTGCTGTCTTCCACTATGTGCTACTATCTTAACATCTAAATGCTTGTATAGAACTAAAAAATTCCTAGCTGGCCAAAGCGACCTGCAGCACTGAGACGAAGGGAGGATCAGATTACATTTTATGCCTCCCTTCAGACTTCCCAGACTCTTCTTTCTCTTAGCCTGTGGAATCGCAGTGCTACTGCTCATTAACGACGTGGCAAAGCAGCAGCAGAATTGTAACTACTACCGTCTTTTTTTATTGCACCTTTAACATGGTCTGCCACGATAGTGAGGTGGTCCCTGTCAACTCTGAGCTGCTGATCTACATGGTCTCACAGTTCGGAGTGTTTCACAGTTTCCTTTAAAAACATGTAGAACAGGAAGGAAACGCTCAAGTGTTTTAGACCAAGAGAAGACAGATGATGTTTTTGACATCACCTTGCACTTCCAGCAGGGGCAAAACAAAAATGCCTGTCTTCTAGTGTCACATAATACTCTACTGAGCATACAGTGCACGGTAATACACATTTACAGGGCCTGAAGTAGCCGTAACTGCTTCAGTGTTGGATGGGAGGAAGCGTGTCTGTGGCAAAGACAGACACGACAGCAGGGAGAAGAGTGGCGAGAAGCAATGGAAGTGGGCAACTGCCAGGCTTTTTCCTTGGGTTGCAGTGCGGAAGAGAAAGGGAGGAGTTATCTGCTGAAATTCTTGGAAAGGACCAGCACGTTCCCTGCTGGCTCAGAAAAAGGCAGTATGCAGAAAGTGAAAATTGCAGCACCCAGCAAGCATTGCAAGATAGGAAACCTAACACTCGGAACCAAACCAGCCCAATGAAAGTTGTATTACGCAGGCGACTTTCACCCCCAATTTCTGGAAGACCCTATTTAACTTTCTGAAAAACTCTATACAGTTAGCATAAATGAAAATAAAATCCTATACTTACAGAGCAGCCACAAATTGCTTAAAATTGCCTCACAAACCATCACTGGTTTGTGGCTTGCATTTTGGGAACCCCTGCTCTTACATGACACTTTACTGGCTGCAAGTGTTACACAATAAGGCTGCTGTCCACTGGAGCATCTATATATGACATGAGCTTATGTGTTCTGGCTCAGGACTGCTTAATGTGTACCTAGCAGGGTAGATGGATGTTGGAATACTAGAGCTCAGTGTAGAAACATTACCCACAAATCTCTTAAATGCACTGCATATTTAAAGTCAATAGTCACCTTCTTTAGAGTTAACAATAAATCTGTAATTAAAATAATGTAAAAGCTGAAGAAAAACTCTGGGTTTTGAAGGTTATTGCCAATTTCAGTCATTTGGCTGAAAAAAAAAAAAGGAAGGGGGAGGGGGCTGTTAAAGATACGTTCTGGTAAGCTTAAACTGAAAAATACCATTTTAACACTTACATTTAGCACCTGTTCTCCCTTCTCCATCACAAGTTGAATGTCCTCATTTTGATCTTCTCGCCATAAGCTCATGAAAGTATTTATTTCCTGCAGTACAGTTGGGTCAGGACCTTCATCACAACTGAGGTAACGCTCCCACTACAGAAAAATGTTCAAAGAAAAGTAGACACAGGCATGTGGTTGCAAATGACTATCATTATTACAAGAAAAAGGAGGATTCTGAAAGACAAATATATTGTAGTGATACATTCACACCTGCATCTAAACAGGACTGTAACACCACCTGGCTTATCACTGTGCCAGAAAAAAATGGCTTACTTCCATAGTAATGTGTTAAGATACTTCTGCCCACCTAACATTTGCTCTTTATACTTACTCATTTATCAGTGGTTTCTGTTCTGCTAGGTAGAGCTTGCATGTCTACAAAAGCAGGGAATTCAGTACCTGCCACAAATGAGGAGCTGAAAGAATAAATGGCTGAGAACATAAATGAGGAACCAGCGCAGGTGGCAAAGGCAGATGGTTCTCAAACCAGATACTGCCACCAAACCTGAAAATTCCTACGCTGGCAATAAAGCTGCCTACGAGCCTTCTACTCCAACACATTTATTCCTCCTTTCTCTGCCTCTGAAGGAGATCTCCTCCTCCTCAGCAGCATCGGTTCAGCTGTTACAGAAACCTCTGGTGGGAATGTGAAAAGGATTGAATGATCTTTTTTTTCTTTAATAATTTTATTTTCAAATCAATTATTGGTAATTCTTGGAGGGGCAGGGAGAAAAAATAATAATCAACAATTACAAGCTAAGCCCACTTAACTCCACACATGAGCCTAACATTGGCTTGTGGGACCAATTTACAACGTATCATATTTTTTTTTTCATCCATATACTAAGATATTAAGGAAACCTTGCTTCCCTGTATACTGTGAAGATTAATAATGCAGTATTACTGAAGATTGCATTACAATGTAAAATGGATCTCTTAAAGCAAAAGTGCTTGTATAATTGCAGTCCCAACCACTTCCATAACCATTTCCACTGACTTCAAAAAAAAGCAATAATAGGTGAGCACTCAGTGCACTGGAAACTCCTGTATAAAAGACTGATCAGTCTACAGTAATTAAAACATCCGATTTCTTTTTTTTACGTCTTTGCACTTAAAAGAGAGCTTCAGTTTCATCATCAGGAAAGCACATCCGTAAGAATAATGACACTTGTTCTTTGAGAAAAAGGATGAATTTCATGAAAATTTGTAAGCACATCTGTTAATCTGAACTGAAATTGTTCAGAAATGGAAACTCAGCATTTGATATTGTATATTTGTTTTGCCCTAAATATTCTTAACAACAGACTAATAAAACTCTAGTATTTCCCATAACCTACCAGTATTTTATTTGAAGATTTATTTTTAAAATAATAGTTCTATTTTGCCATTACTTCTCGAAACAAAAAAATTCTTATGTTTCTGCTTCCAAGAAACACTCTTCAGGAACATCCATAAACAACCGTCCCCTTTCAAAATGACCGCCAGATTCTCTTGTTCACGCGGATAATAAAGTCAGAACTTGTCATCAACTGAAAAAGGTAATAAACATCATCCAAAGGTGTCAAGACGTAACTGCGAAGTTACCATGCTGCACCCTTGTGGCAACGAATGCCGAGGGCGCAGTGGAAGAGCGTAACCAGCGTGCCGAGGCCTGACTGTTCCCTCTGCAGGGCTCCTGAGGCCACACCTGGTGTGCGGTATCCAGTTCTGGGCCCCTCAATACAAGAGAAAGAGTGGTGAATTGCAGAGTCCAGAAGAGGGACCTTAAAATGCTTCGGGTGCTGGAGAAAATGACACATGAGGAAAGGCTGAGCTTTGTTAGTCTGGAGAGGACTAGCAAGGCTAAGGGAGGAGTTAATTGCCATCTATCAGTACCTAGAGAGGGGTTACAGAGAAGACAGAGGCAAACTTTCCTCAGAGGTGCACGGGGATGATGTGTCATGACAATTAGGCAATGACCGCAAGCTGTAACAAGGGAAATGCCAACTGGATTTAAAGAAAAATTGTTACAATGAGAGTGGTAAAGCTGTCAAAAAGGTTGCTCAGAGATACTGTGGTATCCCCATCCTTAGAAATTTTCAAAACCCAGCTGAGCACCTTGATCTAACTTCAGAGTTTGCCCTGCTTTGTGCAGGAGGTTGAACTATACAAATTTCAGAAGTCCCTTCTAACATGACTTATCCTATAATTCTAAATTTGTTCCGCAGAGGCTTTATAAAGGATTAACTGATATACAAGACAAAGAGAAAAATCCTTGTGTCCACAAGTTTATTTAACCTTACCTGGAACCAAACTGATCAAGTCTCATATCAGACGGTTAATGAATGATGTTTCTGCAAGATGGATTCACAGAAGTGAACTGTTCTACTAGTGTATTTCCATACCTTGCTATTTAAAATTTAACTTTACAGGCATATAGTACTATCGAGTGATGAGTCAACCACCATGTACGTCACCCTAAACTGCAGACATTAACTCTTAGCTGCATTTTCACATATTTCCAGCCCTGATATCTGACGCAGATTTGTGCCCTGTCGTTCAAAGTTTTGGCCAACCGCTCTCCGAATTGTGACCTGTGATATCCAGGAATCACTGGAACAAATGTTGTCAATTGTCTCAAATTCTACAAAAATGTTTTTAAGCCCTGGCAGAGCTTTTTTTTTATGGAATGTTTACAAGTAGAATGAATTAAACAAATAGGAAAGGAAGGACAAATATCAGAACATCTGAAACTACAATTCCTCTTGACTGCTGGGGTAAGCTGTGAGGCCCTACTACTTTGATCAGCCAGACAGGCTTCTCTTTGCTCATGTTTCTTTTCTGTGTACACCAAAGTATACAAGACAGATGGCCAGTTACAACCTTGAGATGGAACTTGAAATGCAATCATAGCACACACCTAAATTCAAGAAATGGAAGCATCCCTGGATCCTGTAATGGAGACATAGCCTAAAGTCTCTTCATTGTGAACCTCTACAACGCTGGGCAGATTTTGGAAAGAAAGCTTACCTTTGCATGTGCCCTATAATCTGTTTTCCACTGCTGTACAGACAAAAATTTCTGTTCCAGTGAATGAAGTTCTGCTAGTTCAGCTTCCCTTCGTTCTTGATCCTGTTTTTATATATATACACATATATATCTCTCTCTCTCAAACAAAGGAGTTAAATATATAGTTTACTACTTACAATTACTTTATATCAAAGAAAAAAAATTAGGATATTTGAATGAGTTATCATTCAAACAAACCCAAACACTGATAACTTGCTTTTTTATGAAACATTTAATTGAGAAGACTGCAGCAGTTCACAGTATGTTATTGTCATCACATTAATTGCTGAGCCATATGATAAACATAACCTGTCATATGATTGTTAGCCTCTCACTTGAACAGTTTCCATATCACCATCCTGGAACTACCTCTAATGAGAGCTGATGAAAAAACTAAGCATATGTTGGAAAAATGTGTGCAAGATGATTTTTTTTTCCTTATAATTTCTATTATTTTAAATTTATCTTCTCTCTAGTGGGGAAAAAGTATTCTGTGAAGGACAAGAGGCACAGGCAAGAGTGACTTTTTTCTGGGGGGAAAAAAAAATGTGGTAAATCTTTTTTTTTTTTCCTTTTAAACACAAAAATATTTAGATATTACCAAACAGGTTTTGTTCTGAATTCCGGTCTTCTTAGAAAAATAAAAATACATATTCAAATACGCATACACACACATACACATGCACACACACAAATCAATAAATCTGTCCTAATACATAACCACTTCTAGAATTTACACCAAAATTTTCTTGCCACAACTGTACCAAATGTAATCATAGGAAACAAAAAATACATCCAGTTGAAAGTATAGTGGAAAGGGAAAAAAAAAGAGGTACTTATTCAAACTGGAGTATCACATATCCCAACAGTTAACGTATTTAACCACAGCATCTTTATGTATCAAAAACAGGCAAGACTATCTTGTCTCGGAGAATTTTCCTGAATCAAAGCAACACTAAGCCAAGTATTGGCTTAGTGAAAGAATACTACAGAAAAAAAATCAGCACCATTTCTCTTGACTTTACATGTATTGTGTTTTCTTTAATTACTAATCCAGCCCACCACCTTCTCAACTTGTGGGATCTTATACAAGAGTACCTTTCAGTGATTTGGCTAGATTTTTCATTAGTTTTAATCCAGTGATGCTAGAAAATTTCCTCTACCTTTTTTCCAACACTAAGGACATAAGGAAATTCCCTTCCATTCTCACACTAAATTAATAATGTTTTACAGACCTTGTCACAAGTTTGGAAATAGGATTAGAATTTTTCAGTAACTACTGAGTATGAACTAACTTTTGCCTTAAGTTTTTCCATCTGCTCTTGTTCAATTCTCTCCTTTTCAAGTCTTGCTGCCTCTTCTTTTTGAGCTTGTAGTCGGGCTTCCTCTGAAGATTGGGAAATATATCATGAACATAATTATATTTTGCTTAATAAAACCAGACAAATTATTTTTTTATTAGCTCTAATGACAAAACAACCATAATAATGAGCAACACAAAGGTGTATCTTATATTGCACAGAAATCTTCCAAACGAGCCAAATTACTTTGAATCATAGTACTAAAACACATTACCGATGGTGCTACCCCTATCAGCCTGTGACAACACAAGTGGAGACGAGGATCAGCAAGCCCTCTTTTTCCCCTCGGAAACAGCATCGGGAGTGCCCTCTCCCTTTATCTACAGCTTGAACAGGCCCAGGTTCTTAATCCAATGTCTATGGTGAAACTGCCTGAGTGGTTCAGCCTCACGTTAGTCTTCTCCTTTCCTACAACCTTTGGTGGGTACCTCAATCTCATAGTTACTTCTTCATTGAGCTCCTCTTCAGGATCAGTTACTCCTGATCACAGGTTTTCTTTGCTGTCACAGGGACTAGAAAACCAGAGAGGATGTGAAAACTAAAATTGATTTCAACCTCTGAGCCTTCAGCTTGTGCTAGCACAGCCTATGCATTAATCCAGATGCTCCCAAACAGTGACTTGAATGTCACTGCCTTCATGCAAATCACTTCAAATATATCTGTGTTGCACAGAGGCAAGGGCAATGGCAGTTCCCAAATCTGCCTGTACTCACCTGAGCCGTTACCCCTCTCCACAGAGGTTACTGGTGATTAGTAGTCACTTCCTATTACTAGCAGTCATAGTATGCCCAAACACCCACCAGGATGGATTAATGGCAGAAAGGGAAGTAGAAGAGATGGATCTGATGTTCAGAGAGGGGTATCGAGTTGTGATACTGAACTGCAGAAGTAGACACATTCAGATGGTGAGGACAGGTTAAGTCATGCAACTGGGATTTCATTTTAAGGGATACAGTGATATACAATGGAAAGATCTTGAAGAAGTGGGCAGAGAATCAGTCACTCAGTAGAGAGAGAAGAAGTAAGCCCAAGAAAACGACACTTTATTCTATCCTAGTTTGTACTCACCTTATCCGCTACCCCTTCAGAACACCAGCTAACCCCCTGCCAACAGAAATATTCTGTTGGCCTTCTTTGTAAAAAGTCCTTTTCAGAGAATTTCTCTTGTCTACTGATAACCAGGCTTCAAAGAAGAGGGGGGAAAAAATAAAACCACAAAACACTGCATTTCTAACTAGCTGAGAATATTTCAAAAGGTAATGGTAAGAGAGAAAAAAAAAAACACCTAATTCTTCCAGCCATCCTCCTCCCCAAATTCCTAATCACAGTAGAGAAAAGAGTATGGCTCTAATAGGAAAATGAGATCTGGGAGGCGGTAACAAGTAACACAGAATTTGGCCCGCACAAGAAAAGAGGGATGAATCACCTGTATTTGTGAAATAGAGACAGATAATGGTGCACATATAGTTTGGGAGATTACTTTCTGTCCATTTATTTAAAATAACTGATTTGTGCCATCACATTCCCTGTAAATGAAGTGCACAGTACCTTCCTCTTTCCGTCTCCTTTCTTCTTCTTCTTTCTGTAATCTCAGTTGTTCAGCTTTGCTAACTTTCTTTTTGCCACCGGACTTAATGTTTGCAATAAATTAAAAGAAAACAAATGTCAGTATTACTTTAATATGTTTTGGGAGGTATTCACCCTCTATAACTTTGCCCTTCTAATCTGATCCCTGAGTTAAGATTTTAGACACCCTACACAGTCAATGAAGCCTCCAGAACAGCAATACACATCCTGGACTCAATTTTCTTCTCATTTTCATGATGTAATATATATTATTCTATGCTAGACACTCTTGAACATGGCCACAATAGGAGAATATTAAAATATCTTGGTTTAATGTAGAAATTGAATAACAGGTAGATCTGCTAAGAAAGCAGATGTTACAACTTCAAACGTTTTAGGAAATACTGGGAAACGTATTTTGGGACATAGGCAAGTCTAGCGTTTAGAAGCATCTAATTCACAAGACAACTAACAAAGAGCTCTCTTTTCTGTCGCAAAATCCTAACTGCAACTCAAGACAGTTAACTGTTCAACCTCCAGGCTAATCCTAGAATAACTATATTTTAAATTTGGGTTTCTCAGAAATTATCTTCCTTATCAATTCTTTGCAGTCTGGGTATACATTTAAAAAAAAAATAAAAGACATGGTAAGTAACGTGCAAAATCTACTGTCATGTAACAGATTAACCAAAATAGAACAATTATTTTTGTCTTGTAATTCATAGATTCCTCACTGACGATACACACAAAAATTTGATAATTGGAGCTGTGCACATGAGGCCACGTTGCCTTCAAGAGACTTGAACAGCTAGGATGTGGAAAGCATAATTCTCTTTGGGTTTGAAGATGTTTGCTAACGGTCCTCACTTTTTACCTCACCAGCAAAAAGAAAGATTCTTGGATGGGCTTTTATTTTTTATTATCATTTTGTTTGGGTTTTGTGTTTGTTTGTTTGTTTTCTGTGTTGACACAGTCTTGGGATGTTTAATCAAACGTGTAGGATCAACACTGTCACTAGAAAACAGCACTTAAAATAAAGATACACAAGAGAAAAACTGATTTCCCATTAATGCAGTAGCAAAAGCAGCCTAAGGTTGCAACCCTCACCAAGCGCGTAGTTACTAAGGACTAAGTTATCTTTATTCAGTTTTACTCAGTGTTTACACAGGTAACACTGCCATTGTATTGCATGCATAATAAACTTGCAGTCAATGTGCCTTGACTCCATCTGGTGTTGATGGTATGATACCAGGGAGGAGGGCTGTTCCTGAAGGCAGATGCTGCAAAGACGAGGCCTGAATACAACAGGTTTTAAGGAGAAAAAAAAAAAAAAAAAAAAAAAAGGAGGGGGCAGGGGAGAAAGATGGGCCAGGAAGTAAATCAAAACAAGTTCATGGAGCTTGTGAAGTCAAGGAGGCTAATTTTGTAGTGAACTGCAAAATTAATTCACAGCCAACATTATTGTTTATGAGTGGGACAGATAAGGCTATTTTTTTTGTACACATGAGAAAATAAACCATGATATTCTGCATAGGCTCCAGCATACAGAGAAAACAAAGAGTGACAGCAGCCTAACTAAGGTTGAAAGCAAAGGTATGAATGACAAAAGATGTCAGGGAAAACAAATGACTTGCATTTGGTGGCGTATCTGTGTACTGGCTGAACAATGGTATTCTGCCACTGACACACACAAATGAAAGAGAATTAAATTAAATCAAATGTTTACTTTTGTAAAACAGAGAGAAAATATGGAATGTAAATAGGTTCTGAGTGCTAGGCAATGTGAAAAGAGGAGGAGACACATCCTCTGCCTAGGCATCTAACCTGGATGTTGCACATCAGAGAGATGAATCCCAAGTCCCCGTGCCATCACCGGTGAGAGACAAGGGCTTACAAGGATTCAGTCAGGTAAGGTAAAATGACTAAAACAGTATGAGTTTCATCCACAGTGTCAGCAAGAGGATACAACTGGACAGTATCACAATGTAAATAAGCACTAAGGATCAAAGGCATCTGTTTGGAATCCGATCCCTCTCTTCCGCAGAGAAATGGGTACAGAATGGTACCAAACCAGCACAGTAGCACAGTGCCCGTCTTGCAGAGGTGTAAACAAGGCAAGAAAGAAAGAGTTCCAACAAAGCTGACAGGGAGAGACAACAAAAGAGGACTTAGGGCCAGACAGCTGCAAATGAACACGATGGTATTATGAAGTCTTCCCACCCACTCCACCTGAGCATTCCTAATAATTTGGTAAATATTGTTACAAGTAATCCAATTGATAGGGAACTTAGAAATAATCAAGGAAAACCTTTGTCACTCATCACACAAAAACTGTGTTACAAATACTGTTATTTCACATTTTGATTCTGACTAGTATATTTTTGACATACATAACTACTTGGAAAGCTATTCACTTTATGCTACTTTGTATGGCAATAAGTATCTACATAAATGTAACTTTGAATACAAAGGTTATCGTGAAGCTTGAACAAAAACAATGGTGAGAATTTAGTGCCAACAACAAATGTACACCCACCAGAGTTAGTGTGCATCTTGTCACATCTGTTACCAAAGCATTTATTTCCAAAATTCTCCTAGAACAGAGTCAGTAAAAACCACGATTCTACCCATTAGGATTTCAGGGAAGAATCAGTTCCTTCCAGTTCAAAGAAAAAAAAATACAAATTTTTGATTACTTTTCTTCCAGTGAAAATGGAAAATCTGCTTGTTTCAATTACTTATAATAACTTTTTAGTCAACTTATTTTCACATTCTTAACATAGTACTGACAAATTTGAGATGCACCGTTCTCCAAGGAATACAGTTGAATGTATTCTTTTTTGAGGGAGGGGTGGATAATTTCATTATCACTGAATTAAGAATAATCCACGGTGATGACTTTATGCAATCTAGTTTCCTGTGGACTTCTGTCTGTTGCCCCCCCTACCCACTATGTTGTGTCCAGCTTGCGGCTCAGAGCCAGGACCCTGGCTCTCTTCCCGGTCACCCGCTGCCAAGCAAAACACACAGCGGCTGCGCTCGCCACCTTCTCTCTAGCACTTCTGCAGGAACACGACTCAGTCTCCTTGCAAAAGGCACACAAGCTTAGCGTCCTGGAGACGCCTCTTCCTCTTTCAAATTGGACTGAGCCGGACCAACTGGCTCAGAAGAAATACAGATTAAAAAACAAAAAAACCAACCTTTTTCTTTTTAAAAAGCACATTTGCATACAATTACAGTGTCACATCACCTTTATTATGACAGAACCTCTTAAAAATAATGTTTTGTAGACATTAAGTCCAGAAGTAACTGATGCTTACTTTAATTCCAGTATGAAGTGCTTTGTAATTTTGCTCTTATAATTTCCAAAATAACAGAATTGTTCTGGCACGCTACCTAAATGAACACTACAGGGGTCAAAACACTGTACGTGAGCTAGAACATCTTTCTGCCTACTTACCTTTTTTTTCTTTTTTGGACCCTAGAAGATCGGGGCGGGGGGGAAAAAAAGGAAAGTGAGCATCAGAGAACACAGGTATCGAATATAAAGGAATAATTAGAAAATACAACTATTCTGTAAAATTAGATCATGAGATTAACTACTGAAAAACTATGACAATAATTTCAATATTGCAGATTAGCCCCTAACATGACTCCAGACCATCATCAGGCTAGATTACACTTACAGTTAGAGAAGTGTATCTGCTTATTCCTACTGTTAAAAAATTAACGTACATCAAATATGTAATTTAGTCCGAGACATAAATTAGTCAAAAAAATGTTTCCAGTGTTTTCTGAACTCATCAGCTGATACTGTGTGCTATTCCTAATAACACTAAATGACATCATGTGATGACCAAGAAGAACACAGAAACACTACCAAGTCCTCTGGCATTCGTGGGGAAACTGCACATGATGTGAAGAAATGTAATTAGGGGACTTCTCCAAACGACTACAGGAAATAAGAACAGGTTCTAGAAAGCCTAATGCCTAACAGCAAATCCCTTATTGGATTTCCCAAACGATTACCTTCTCTGTGCAACGTCTAAATGTTGCCATGAGAATTTACATAGCTTCAGCGTGATTAATTACCTACATGAGCATATTCCTTGTGGGGTGGAGAAGGGAGAGGGTGGCGAAGAAGACAGGCTGTGCACGGGAACGCGGAGAAGTTTGTTACGGTAGGAGCGATCCTGACAACAAAGTTTTAGTTACCTCCAAGCTGGGTTTCATGCTAAGCACCCATAGTAACAAACGGTTGCGCAAGAAATTAGATCGGGGGAGTGCAGAAAAGCTAACATGCCCTTCAAGGGGATTTTTCAAAGCCTTAACTCTTTTTTTCCGTACCCCGGTACCTCAGCAGCCCATGAGGAATACTCCAGTCCAACCCTGACCCACTTCACCACCTCATCAGCGTCTCAAGGCACCCGTTACCGCTGCCCTTGCCTTCCCTCTTTACCTGCAGGAGCTCAAAGCCCTGCGGCTACGGCGGCACCGCTACACCGGCACTACCGAACCGCCCGGGCCCGCCGCCCGGGCACAGGCCGCTGCCTCCCGCCCGCAGCGGCAGCAGCAGCTGAGGGCGTGGGTGCAGTTCCGCGCCCGTCCCCGGCAGGCCCCGCTCCGGCTCCGGCGCCGGCGCCGGCAGCTGGGGCAGCGGCAGCCCCGGCCCGGCCCGGCGCGGCGCGGCGCGGGCCGCCGTAACGAACCGCCGGAACGGGGAGAGGCCCCGGCCGCCGCCGCCCGCTCTCACCATGGCGCCGCCGCGTTGCCTAGGCGACCAGCCCCTCCTCCCGCGCGCTCCCCGCCGCCAATCGCGTCCGCCGCCGTGGCGCAGCCGTGCTGCCGCCCCCCGCGGCCGGCCGGGAGAAGGGCGGTGCCTCCTGTTACGGCTTTGCCGTAAAGCGGCGCGGCGCGGAGCTGGTGAGGCGCTGACCTTCTCCTTCTGCCCCCGCCCCGCGGGCCCCGGGGCCGGGCCGGGGGGTGCGGGGGTCGTGTGCGGGTGAGGGCCGGAGGCACAGGGCAGGGCGACAGGCGCCGGTCCCCCGGGGGCGAAGCAGGGGGAGGCGGCAGCCCGAGGGGACGGCCCCCGGCCCCGCCGGGCCTGCGGGAGGCCGCCCGGTTCCCGCCGCGCCGGCAGGGCCGTCGGCGGAACCGGGGCTTGGTTCCAGTCGCTTTTCTTTACAAAAATAAAAATCGGTTTACTTAGTTACTAACGCTTTTTTTTTTTTTTTTTTTTTTTTTAACGTTACGTTTTGTTGGTACGCGCTGGCCTCAATTCGTAATGCACTTAAACGGTTTTAAAAAACTGTAATTTATGAATGCAGAAGTTGCAGGAATTCCTACAGGTTGGTTTTTACATTATATATATATATGTATACATTTGGCGCTGTATGTACGTACACACGTGCGTCCAGCTGTAAGCGTTCCCGCGGCAGAGCGCGGGCAGGGAGGCAGCCGGGAGGGAGAGCGGGAGCCCGCGGGCGGAGCGGCCCGCAGAGGGGCGCGGCCGCGGCCGGAAGGTTCTGGAGGCTTCTGGCTTCGTGTTTGAGATGAGGACAGGCGAGGTGAAAGGGGAGAAGAGAAAGAGAAGCTCAGTGGAAACAAAAATTAAAAGAAGCTGAAGAGAGAGAGAGTAGAACCAGAAAATGACGGAGTTAGGGCAAAGAGGGCTCAGTAAGGTGGAGGAGCCTGGTTAGAGACGGTGCAGTTCGTGTGGAGGATGAGGCTGGGATTTACTGACTCCCACGGAAGGCTAATGTCAAACTGATTATTCTTCAGGTTAAAAAAAAAAATCAGAGGAGAATAAAGAGTTCACTGAAATGTGAGAATGGCCAATTCTTTAAGAGGTGAAGTGTTGAATCTATACAAAAATGTAAGTGTCTTAAATGCCACGAGCACTTTTCTTAACTAGACAAAGCCCTTTCACTGCACACTTGACCTATTAAAAAAAGAAAATCTTTTCTTTTTTTTCAAGCTGCTGTACCTTGGAAGGGAGTATCCCAAAGGAGCAGACTACTTTAGAAGCCGTTTGAAAGCAGCTTTTCTAAAAAATAAGGATGTGAAAGATCCTGAAAAAATTAAGCAACTGATTGCACGAGGAGAATTTGTTATAAAAGAGTTGGAGGCTTTGTACTTTCTCAGAAAATACAGAGCTATGAAACAGCGCTACTACAGTGACGACAATCAGTAACCGGTGCCAATGACTTCGCGTGTAACGATACGAATCCATAAAAATAAACAATAAAAGAGCTGTAACCTCAGAAGAAATGAAATGTAAATCCTTCCAACCCATCTAAAGTACAAATTAGGACTTTGCTTCCCCTTAAGTAGTCGCCTGAAGGATTTGGGGTTTGTATTACATGGGTAATAGGTTTTTCTCAACTGCTTTTGACCACCTTGAACTAAACAGTTTTGCAGGAGGTAGTGGTAATACGATTCGGTTCTGTTTCACTTCGACACACATGTTGAACAGATAGCTGCTCTTGTATTTCCCTGATAGCTGTCTGTTCGAATGCTGATTCAAGGCGCTACGTTTCTCTTGGTACCTCGATTAACCTGGTTTTGAAAGTCTTCCACATTCAGTGATTCATTTCCACCGTAAATGAGGAACTTCTCAAAGTAAATTCGTGAAGAGTTGAACTACGTCTGCTTAACGTGCAAGAGTCACGTCGGCAGGCTGGCGGAGGCCCTGTCTTTCTGTGTTAGAAAGAAGACTACGGCGTCAGGAAGGGGGCGAATTTGAACACAGTGGTTTAAGCACTTAAGACCCTGAAGACAATTCCTGCTACTGCCCATTTCTGATGTTGTGTAACTGCTGTAGCAGGAATATAGAAGTTGATCCTTCCCCCTGGAAGAGGTGTTTGACTATGGACGTTTGCTCCACGGCGAACTCTCCGGGCCTTGGCTCGACTAGCGCAAACTTGTGCCAGAACCGACACCTTGCGCGTACCAGGGTTGGCTGGTGCTTCCACCCCCTGCCAAGGGCTAAATGACGCTGGAGATACAACGGAAATAATGTTTAAATATAGGTAAGTAATCACTGCAGTTGAGTTGTTGGCATAGCAAGTCTTCACACGCGTTAATTCCAGAACAGAATAAAAGAAAAGATGGCAAATCAGACGGTACGCTAACTTGTGGTGAAATGTAGGTGCTTCAGTTTCTAGCACCACATTGATGTGAAAACCAGTCCTTCCACATCAACTGAACTCCTCTACAATATGTTGCAAGTTAAACCTATTCTGAACGAATACCTCTATATACAAAGATTAACCTACCCTTCTCAATAACTGGTAAAAGATTATCCAGAGATGGTAACAAAGGGCCAAAGCGTAAGGTCACAGAACAGCAGCCGTTCCACGCTTCCCCGCCCCCCCCCATAGGACACGATCGGTACTAAAGAAGGTATTTCATGTTTTCTCTAAGTTTATGGAAGGCATTTGATGGAAGAAAGCAAATGTGCAGCTGGGAATGAACACAGAATAGCTATTCAGAGTATTTTAAACTCGTAGACTATTTCAAATGAAGTCTGCTGTTAGACTAATGAAAACAAGGTCTCTGGGGCACGACTGAAGATGGCATAGGCCGGGCAGCCTCACCTGAAGCGAGGCTCGGCTCGCCGCAGAACGCAAAAGCGGCGGGGACCGCAGGAGGTGGATCGGTGCCGTAAAGCATTTTGTCAAAGCGCGGCGGCACCCCCTCTCGGGAAGGGAGCGCCAGTGGGCAAAGACAACAGCTTTGTGACAGGCAGTGAGAAGACCAAGAAATAAACTGAGAACAACTGCCAAACACATGCAGTTCAT
Organism: Platalea leucorodia; assembly: GCF_965183815.1. NCBI lineage: Eukaryota > Metazoa > Chordata > Aves > Pelecaniformes > Threskiornithidae > Platalea > Platalea leucorodia. Next base: position 53,286,016 of record NC_138826.1, on the reverse strand, counting down.
GGGATCCTCCATTACAGAGGTGAGGCACTGAAATTCTTGGAGAGAAAAAGCAAACTGGGACAGAAACTCACAATAACTATTTTTTATTACATTACAATAAATAGGAGCAGTACAGTTTGACAAAAAAATGACAAATTCCAGATAACCTCACAGCACATACTCCTAAAAACATTAAAAATTTTAAAACAAACGATTTTTTTTTTTTTTTTTTTTTAACTTAATGTCTGGTATGACCAACATTCCTAGGTCACGCAACCAAATGATGGAAAAACTGGATCACACTGCATATGTTCCACATCAAATAAAGCACAATGTACAAAATGTGCATGTTTCAGTTTACACTATACAAAAATAGTTAAAATACATTCCAGGTAAACATATTACATTAAGAAGTCATTCTAGTAAGAAGTTGGCACTCAAGAGGAAAAAGCAGAAGTATTTTCAACATGAAAACACAAGACAGTGGAATAAAGAAATGTTAGGAAAGATTTACCATCTATGTAGCTTTATGTAAACTTGAGACAAAATGATTTCTTTACAGTTTGATGGTCTTTGAAGGTAATCATTGTATTGCTTCATAGTATAGACAAGAGCAGAAGATTGTGTGTCAGTATTTACCCCTTACCGAGATCCTGTTACTGTAACGAAATCTATACAGTGAAACTTTTAAGTTAACAAAAATTTTAGGGCAATGAGACTGGTCAAAAAATTAAACTTCAGTTTTCAGAAAACCAATGATAAAGTTGTTTACCAGAGTTACATAAAGCTACTGTAAGAAGGCGTTACTCCCTGACACATGGCAATTTAATGTATTAACGTGGCAAGTGATTCACATGTTCATTTAGTAGTTGCTATCAGAACAGACAGCATCCAGCTACGTTCTCTGAAAGCATTTCAAATAGGGAAAGACAGAATAATTATAAGATCAACTTGTGCAAGCTGCAATCCAACATGCTTCACCAAATCTCAACAAATATTAAGACAAAACTGCACAACAGTGGCAAGGATGTGGTTTTTTTTTTTTTTTTTAAGTAAATAAGGGCTAATCTAAATACATTTTGTACTAATTTAATTAGATTGGCAGCTACAGATCACATTTACTGAAAAAACCCAAACTATTTTATATATAGCTTTATATTAGATCTATATAAATCCACATTTGATGATTAAGACATTTCAGCTAAAATTTCTCCTACCAGTTTTTAGTTTAAATTAACATAAGAATTTTAGACCAGCCCTAATTTTACATGCAGTGTGACTCAGTTACCAAAAAATCTTCAAGTAGTCTTACGATTACTTCCGTTTGCTCAAGGTATACTATCCACTTGTGCTACGTTCTTCATATATAATCAAGAGTGTCTAAAATGTGCAAATAACTAACTGCCTCCAAAATGTTTTAACTTTGGAAGCTATAAAATGTTTTGCAACATTAAGAATCTGTTCTTATTCCGTATTGGTCCTTATGATATCATGTTAGGTTCTCCTATTACTGTTTTTCAGAATATTTCATAATCCGAAGTATATTTCGCATCAAAGCTGAAAAGCGGGGAGGGGGCCTGGGTTTTGGCAGAGGGTGGGGACTGGGGGGCGCAGGCAGGGAAAAGCATTATTTCTTTCAGTCACGTTGAAATTAAAGAACACGCAGCAATCCAGACAGTACGTGTCCCCTGCCAGCTTTGCAGCTCTCCACCTGCGAGAGTCACTGGGGGGGGTTCGTTCGTAGAAGCAAAAGAATACTTTGCTCATGCAGTTGCACCTTTGACATCGTATAAATGGTCCAAGCTACACGGGTATGTGAAAAGTGTACTGTGTAAAATTTCCACATCGTTGATTAGGTATACCTTAGGTTAGGGCAATGCTACTATGCCCTGTTCCAAAAACTTTCCAGTGTCCTGAACCATCCTACTTCAATGTCTTGTGTTCTATTTTTTGGGGTGTACCAGAGTCACATTTTCAAATTTTACTCTGCAGCTGAGTTGGGTCCTATGAAGAAGTGTACCTTCAGCAACCCAGGCCCTAATGAAACGATCAAACAACACAACATGTACAGCAAGACAACAGGAACTGGCAACACCGGAATTACTGGCTCTTTCTTTAGTGCAGAATAACTAGGCTACTGCAGTACCAAAAATGAAAGCTCCTGCAAAAATTCTGCGTTAATTCCAATCAGAAAAAAAGGAGGGGGTGAGGGGGGATCACAAGAGAACTTAATCACAGAGAAAGACAACATTAAAATCTTGGTCTAGCTTCATGACAATCTAGACACTGGAATGCCACTCACCAACCATTTAATCTGTGCAACAAAACTAGTACTTCACAAACATCACACAAACAACACTGACTCTGGAAACCATGTTCTATATGCTGACGGTTTGTGCAAATTCCACACCACTTTTATGGCATAGTGGATTTCCAAATTATTTGCATGAAGCAGCTAAATTCAACTCATTCATTCACTCATTTGATGTTACTAGAATTCAAAATTCCTCCCCTATTTTGCACAAAACGGGCATCTGGAAGTATTTAACGCCACCGTTGGGGAAAATAAGAATGGTTTTACTTCGCTATATAATTTAGGATTCATTCTGATTTAATTCTTGTGGTAAATTCTGGATCCATGTATGAATTAACCTAAGAATTTGAATCAACTTATCTGTTAAGGCTTTCTAGTATTTCCTAGAGACACCAAGGGTGAAATCACGTACCTACTGAACAAAGCTACTTAAAGATTTGCCACTGGGGGTCAGGAGAGCTAGGATTTCACCTTGGTCTTCAGACACAAAAAGTTAAAGTCTTAAAGCAATGCATTAACAATAGCAAATCAACCTAATTAGAACTTTTACTTTTTCCATTGCCAGATGTGCATTGTTGTCTTTTTTTAATTTTTCTTTTTTTATAGAAAAAATAGAGTATTTAAGGAGTGACTGTGACAAATTGCAGTGAAATTTTTTTTTGTGAAAGTTTTATCTTTACATTCATTAAAGTTGATCTGAAATGCTACAAGACTAGATGCCTAGAAGCAAAATCTACAGGAAGACTATAAAGGCTTCTGGTCTCTCTATATTGCAGTCAGTCTAAAATAAAAGAAAGGCTGAAATGAAAGTCTCTTTTGCTAACTAGTCCTTTTTCCCAACCAGATTTAAAAACCAAAAAATTAAAGGGGATGTTAGAATGTGGAGAGCATCATTTCATTGTTTGGTTTGCACACAGAACAGAAGTTCACAATCAGTAAGAAAAATAGGAAGTTAGCAACTGTGCATGCACCAAAGAGTCCTAAGACAGTTCTCAGGGTTTTGTGTGTGGGTTTTTTTGTTTGTTTGTTTGTTTGTTTTTTCTTGTTGTTTGTTTGTTTTTTTCACAGGCATTGCTAGTTCAAGAACCAACAGTCAAAGAATACTGGCACTTTAAGAGGAATGAAGTTTCCACTGTCATTTAAAACAAGCATTCAGGTAAAGCTAACAGGATCATGAAGCAGAAAGTAAAGTAATGCTAAAACAAATGCTAATAATTTAGTGTAATGTACAAAAATTACTTAAGTACTTCTTAAGAATAAGGATAAATTGTATTTACATAATTATACACTTTGTCTTTGTCTTCTTTTTCTTCTTTTTACCATCTTTGCTCATCTTCTCTTTGTGTTTTCTGATTTCTCGAACTAATGTATAGAAGGCATCATCAACACCCTGAAAAGACACATACATGCACACGTTAAGATCACATTAACAGACTTATCCGCCTGCTTAGGTACAGCCTGTTCTCATCTGACCGGATCAGGTGAAGCGTGTTCAATCAGCAGTCTGTTTTGCTGCCTGCCAGAAGAGGCGGCACTGTCTTCTCCTTGCTGAGGCTTTTATAATGTCCCCTTGAGTAATCTGTGGGTTGGAGGAATTGCCAGGGCAACGGCCCTCTCCAGCACTCCTGCTTCTTGGGAAGGGGCATGCTGGGAAAGACATATTCAGATGGAAGGGGAACTACAGCTGTCTCCTGTCACTAAGAGGAACGTGTCTGACCGCATTACGGTGCATGGGCAGAGGGGCCTGCAGGAAAGCAGCTCTGCAGCGTGGGCTGCCGTCATTTGAACAATTAATCCTGGCTACAGGCTGTTCCTCTCCCGATTTCTGAGGAGCGCTGAGACAACCACCTGAATGAACTGTTCTGATGCCAGCAAGAGCCAGCACCTGCCTGCCCTCTTTCTCAGCTGTTCCCCAAACCGGGCTTACAGCAGCCCGAGGGCGACGTACTGCTCAGGGGTTGACCACAGACACCCCGTAGGCCCAATGCCATTACTAATGCGGTAAGGAAAGATAATCAGTGTACTGCCCTCTCCTCCATCTCAAAGAGGGCATGTGTTGTCCCACCTCAAACTAGAAAAGTATAGGTACACCACATGTTTAGATTATAAGTATGTATATTATTAGTACAGAATAAAGTTCTGAAGCATTAGCTAGCTTTGTTTATGCCTTAATAATCTATATGCAGCCTTAAAAAGTAAATACAAGTATTTATAGCAAGAATTCAATACCAAAGAGAGAGTTACGATTATTCTACATATTCAGGTCATTTCTCAGGCACACTGATTTAGTAATCACACCGCAGTTTTATAAATCTTTACATATGCAAATCAATCAAATCAATCCCATGTTCCAATGATAAATTATCATTTGATAAATCACTCTATTCAAATTATATAGTTAAAGACACATGGAACACATTATCTATGGTGCTGCATCATGTCACTTAAAATCTCCACGGCTCCAATAGTTAAGCTACAGACACAAAAGCTCATGTTTCTTCACGTTCAGTAGTTTTTCATTTTTGGGGGTGGGGAGGGGTGGGGTGGTAATTATAGCTGACAAAAATTAACTCTGATCAAAAGAGACCAGCATATCTAAAAGCCTGATATGAACCATTATCAAGTACAATGTTATATGGTATGCTTTGTAACAACCTATTTACATGAAACAGTTTATTGCCTAGCTTTCAGGTTGCTCCAAATTCCAAGAAAATACCCATGTTCTCCATCAGCCTTCACATTTAATACTTTGAGTGCTGACAGTTATAATATCTTTAAGATAAAAAATGATCTTCAATTCTTCACTGCCTTACTCCTTATATTACCTTTTAGATAGATCAGAAATAGTTGTATAATGTTAATGTATCATAGCAGCCAACTGTACCACTATAGAACTGGGTCTAGAAATGTAGCCCTGCAACTGGGGCCTCCTACGTCTTGTCAGCTACAGAGTTTGCCTTCAAGCTGCCAATAAAAATTAACAGTCTCTGTTCACTCCTGTACGCCTACTTCAGTAAAAGAACTGAAAGTGAACTCCGAAAAAAGCACAACAACAAAAAGCCAAAAATCACCTAATTCGTTACTGTCAAACACCACATGGTGATGAAACTTAATATGGAAAGTCCAAACAACAGTGAGGTGTTAAACAGCTTCACTTATAAAACAATGCTCCCAGTACGACCTAAATTTATTTAAAACCTTCACATTCAAGTTCATGTAACACTTACAAATAACTGATGTTCAATCAAAGTCCTTGACAGCCTATCTCCCAATACTAATAACACATTTTTGCAAGGTCTTGTAATATACAAAATACACTTGCAAATAACCTATTCTACATTTTAAAATATTACTCATCAATATAAAATTGATATAGCGTGCCTAATGGAAGAGTAGCCTTGGTTCTGGAAAAGGTCATGTCCCCCATGAATCTTCTGAGAATTAGAAATGCTTGGTATCATTTTACAGAGAGCTAGTGTATTTTCATTAAAACTTCAGCACTAATGCACAAAGTGAACATTTAGCAATGTTCATGTAGGGAAATCATCTAGAAGGAGTGACGGTTCAAAGTCTATCTACAGCAGTTCTCATCTCAGACAGCTGGCTAGGAGGAAAGCAGTAAGAATCAATCACAACAGACAGAAGAATAGTTTTGTTCTTGGAACGCAAGAATGGTATAAGGAAAACCTCTGCACAATATTCTTCCACAAGACTGTTCAAATTTCCTTACAAAACTACCTTTCAGTATTTCACACTCATCATTAATGCATGAGAAAAATAATCATTATGAGGACAGTCGTTGGCTTTTAGCAGTATCTTGAAATGAGACACGCTAAACAAAAATTGCAATTTAAGTCTTCAAATGAACCCTCCCTCATTAAACTGGTTTTAAAATAAATACAGAGAAAATAACTTGTACAAAGTAATATCCAGGGACTATTATGGGCCTTTAAACACATGACTTCACAATTAAGGCTGAAATCTTTGTTCTACCTAGTAAGGCCATGATCTTCTAAATACAGCGCATGTTGCAAAATACTATGGAATTGACTTAGCTTTTGTCCTCGCATTTACACCTATGTAGATCAAGCCTTTAAAATTATTAATTATGTATTTAGTAGTTTGGTCCTACCACAATTCCTCTTAAATTCAGGTAATGAATGTAACATGACATACAAAACTACGTTTAGAATATTTGTGAATTAGAACTGGAGAACTCAAGATAAACCGAGGTCTCTCATTTTTCAGTCTGTGGATTAAATTTTAAATGTAAGTAGTGGATACTCTGTTTACAGAAGGTCCCTAGAGGCGTCAATACCGTAGGATCAAAGGCGGTCAGCCTTTCTAGTTATTTCTTTCAGTAAGAAGGGACTGCATGCAGCTGACCTTCCTCCCTCTAACAATGGAGTTATTGTGTGTGAGTTTTTTGGAAAGCGAAAGATGAACTGAATGAGTGCTCTCAATCCAGGCTCAGGATTAAAAAATAAAAAATAAAAAAAAAAGTTTGCTGTGCATGCTCAGAACTATACCACGCTGCCTCAATAAAGATGCACTGACGGAGCTTGCTCCTGGCACTTGTTTTTCCAAAGGGCAACTACAAAAGGCAAAGGGAACAGAAAGATCAGAGCTGTTCCCACAGAGACAACCTGCTCCTGGCTACAACTTTTCTTTGGAGCACCACATGGTCCCATGAGCACATAGAAGTCTGGATATGTGGCTGCATGGTTACAAGCATGCATGAGACTTGGCAACTAACCTGGCTATCAATAAGAAACCTAAATTCATAAGGAACTGGGAATTCCTTAATACCCCAGCCCCAAAAATAGACCCTTAAACAAGTTTCCAATTGTAGAAAAAAGTCTTTTTTTATATTTTTTAAATATACCATACATACATGTATCAGTCACGAGGAAATTATTTGTACACTTCTGTAGTAATATGGAAAAATCATTAAATTACAGTTTTAATCAAGAATCTAGATTTTTAATTCAAATCTAGAACTTTTGTAATTCAAACTTTTTACTATTAACACAGCTCAATCTAAATTACATTATCTAGACGTCTAATTTATGCCCTAGAAAAACTTTTTGTTATAGTATGCTTTTTATGTTAAAACTTTAATGCTTTCAAAAAAGAGATCTTTTGAGGATTTTGCACTGAGTTTTAAAAATTCCTCTTGCTAGTTGGAAATTACCAACAGAGCAAAAGATGTTATGTACTTTCTGCCTTACTATGCAACGGCCAAAGGAATGGACCTGTTGGAAAACATCAGCAGTTAATGGTAATCCGGGTAGTCAAAGTTCTTAGTTATATTAATCTTGTACAAGGTAACTGAAAAGGCATCCCATAAGCAGCAAGAAGATAAACTGAATATTCCAAGAGACAGCAAAACACTCTGAACTATCAAATGTAATTATCCAAAGGAAAATAAACACTATCATTGCAAACTGTGTTATAATGAATATTTTTGAAGTCTCAAATCTGAAATAATATGTATCTTCTTACTGACTGGAAAGTAATACAAGCCAGACTGTTTTAAATGCCAGATTTCTTATTCCACTAGAATCACTGCTGAACTACAGCTATACCACAATGATTTTGGAATATGCTTTCTCCAGCTTAACCTCCTAAATACAAAGTTGCTGACATGACTATCAATACTATGTAGAATTCACTTGAGTATAAAGACAAATATTTCCTCCCCTGAGCAGACAGTCTTGAAGTTCTAGAGCCTTATATTCAAGACTGTTTCCTAAATAGCTGGGGGGGGGGACACCAACACAACACCCAACCAAACACTCAACAATATCCATTGTTGACAAAAGATATTTCCCCCATCTAGGAAAAAAAACACCATACAAAAAAACAAAAACATACTTCTGTTGGACACAGGCAGAAAGAAAGTAGGAAGCTGGTAGAAAGAAAGCAGATGTTCACTGAGCTATCAAAGAGAATCTTAAAGTCTGAAAATATGCTTCCACTGAAAAAAATAATGAAAACCACAATTCCCACCATCCTGTTCTCCTTCTCCCAAGGAAGTCCACAGAAAGGAAGAAGCAGACAGAATTCAGGACCTTTAAACTCCTAGTATACAAAAAGAAATTCTACTTTGAGGTATGGCTATGTTAGCAAGACAGCAAGAAACAGCAAAGTTGGTTTTCAGAAGGCTACAGGAAGGAGGCTTAAGCAATTTAATTCATACTGCTCTCATCAAAAGTAATCGTGCCAAGCTGCTGTTAGTTGGTTTTGATAATGAGGAAAGAATAAAACAAGGTATTTTGATGGCATCGATTTTATTAAGGTATTTGGATGCAAGACTGGGGAGCTTCACAACTGAAATTTCCAGTTTCCTGCAAAGGAAACCTTTGATAAAAAAGATACACTTTTGTGATATTGTTTGTAAGCAAACATCTGAAGAATTATCTCAGAGCAGTCATTCATCACCTAAAAGCTGATAACATAATAAGCCTGAGCAGATCTAGCGAACACTGATATGAAATAAAATTTTTCCTCCCTCCCTCTAGAAAGGGGAATAAAGCTCCCTTACTGAAGGCAATATTCCTACAGTTGTGACAGTCTCTTTAGGATACAAGTCAAATTCCACTACCTCTCTGCAAGGTGTTCTGAAGTGTGAAAAAACACCTTGAAAAGCAAAGTTTTTCTTTTACACAACGGGAAATTCCGGGTCATCCTCCCATTGAGCATGTAAGGAGTAACAACCCACTCTCCACAGTGATGCAGTAAGAGGTAAAGAATTAATGGAATAGTAATACATGCAAGGAGCTATTCTGACGGTTTGTTCAGAAAGCACTGGAAGTGATTCAGACTAGCACTTCTTCCATATCACAGTAGCTTCTTCCCTCTCCTCCTCCCTTTCTCCGTAAGTGGAGTATACAGATAAAAAAATGATTTTGTGAGAGTCTGGGTAATGGGGTTTTTGGTGGAGTTTTTTGCTGTTGTTTTTGGAGTTCCCCTCCCCTCCAGTTTTACTTCACTGTTGCTTCCCCCACCCGTTGTAAAGGCTCTCAATAAAAGTGAAACCCTACCATTTTGTCCGAATCTGGATCACTCATGGCATTACAGTTGACAAAAAAGAAAACTAATGTATTTCTGCAAATGATATTTTTTTTAAGCTGGGGGAAAACAAGGGGGAAATGGCATGGCATAAGGAAGAGCCTGAGAATTAAGAAATCCTGTATGCCAGCTGCTAGCCAGATACTGTTTTGCTGGATTAGGAACCTCCTGTTCTGCATCTGAGAAGAACTATAAATATTATGATCTCCCCTCAGTTCATCAACCTGAAGACCCAATCAATATTCAGTTCAAAAGCATCCGTAATATATCTGTAATAAAACTTTTCCCTCTTAAGTTCTTCACACACACCATCCGGTTCACAGATGGGGAACATGACATGCAGTAAAGACTTCTTGTTAATCTATTTATCAAAAACTCATGAAACAAAGCAAATCCATAGTACTTGGGTGTTTGCGAGGAATATTATTCAGGACAACTATACTGAAATCTGATTGCTTTTATATCTTAAATTATGTCATCAATTAACCATAAAATGTCTGATTTGCAAGACTGTCAATCATTTTCATTTGGCAAGTGATTTGTAAAACTTACCCTGTTACATTACAAAACTTACCCTGTTACATTACAAAACTTACCCTGTTACATTACAAGGCATTTTTTAATTTTCACGCACCCTGGAGTCTTTTCTTCTTTGCTGATTTTTTTCACTCTGTACTGTCGAATCTCTCGCACCAATGTATAAAAAGCATCCTCCACTCTCTGCATTGTAAAACACAACTCCTTAAAAACTGCTTCATTAACAATTGTGACGTATTGGGACACCCATGGCAGGGGAAAAAACACACAACAAAACCACTGAAATTATGAGCTTTACTTGAGAGAAGCATATGGATCTCCATTTATGTATTTAAAATGCTGGACTTGTACATTTGCTGCTCGATAAATACTTTTTAATGCAAGCAAAAGAGACACACAATTTATTAATTAGCAGTTATCGTGAATATCTACACTTCAAGCCCTCCTTTTTTTACTCTGCAAGGTAACACTTGGACAAAAAAAAAAAAAAAAAAAGATTTTCTTCCATTGCATACTGCATTGAAAAGAATACCACTTGTGTTACTGAATCTTTCCGCACATTTTTGTGGACATGGATGTATTTAGCAGGCACAAAACCTTATTAGATTGGTAACCAGGGGATACTTATAAACACACACAGTTAACTACCTATTTTCACTTCTTAACCAAAGTGAGAACCTGTTACTGTTTGGGCAGGCAATGAAAAGTAAGCTCATTTATGTTCTGTTCTTTATATAAGAAGGTCTACTTTCTCTGCAAAAATCTGTGGAACAAAAAAAGTATAGAAAAAGTCCACACAGGTAATTTCCTAAGAGGTTACAATGAAATAAAAACTTCTAAGAATACTAAATTTTGAGCAATATTGTTTTTAAAGCTACTTACTTCACAGAGCAAGCAGAACGCTATTAGATTTAGGAAAAGGGATATTTGAGTCATGGTAAAGTGCTTTTAAGAAGCACCTTAAGTATATATTTCAGAGTAACTTTCAAAAGTAATTAGATGTTGTATTTATAGAAGTTATTCTTCCATGCAGAAAAAGCAACAAGTTCATTATTATCATGTTTAAGAGCTTGGTTCACATCCATGTACAAGGCACACCTAATCTGTTCTCTCTGGGCCAGACTTGGGCAATCCCTAGGGTCCCATAACAACAACTAACTGCAAACAGCCTGTGAAGTTCTGCTGCTCACATTTTTCTCTGGTTAAAAGAGCTCTTCAAGTATTCCAGGGATGACACACAGCTACACATTTTACTTCTCTGGTCTCACACCCTACCTTTCTGCAGCTTCGTGTTTAGGCCACTTGGAAATGAGGATACCATAAGCATTTAAAAAAAAAAAAAAAAAAAAAAAAAAAAAAAAAAAGTATGAGGACTGAAAATATCTTTAAGCAAGTACAAGATAAAGAGGTATAGCACCCGCTTTAAGTTATAATATCTGTTATTTTAAACTGACTATATCTGTGAATAAACTTAAAAATTTAGATAGATCTGTGAGGATGTTCTTGTTATAACAAGATGCAAAATGTTTAGCTGAAGCTTTAACGGGGAGAGCAAATCTCTCCTCTGCCTTACTGTCAATCTCATTACTTGTCTCCTCAGATCAACAGGGTTGTTAATTTAAGACAAACTCATTATTTGAAAATAAAACCAGAACAGACTAATGATAGTAGAAAACAGTACATCTATTTAAGCCCCCAAACTTTATTACCACCCAAACGCACCATCTGGGCTTTTATTTGGCAGATTTTCCATAAATTATCACTCCAACCCATCTTCATATTATGCACCTAATAACAAAAATGGCTAACATTTACTGCCACAGTTACTGGGTCATTTTGCATGAACTGTGCCATAGGTTATCACATTTGAGACTCATTCTTAACACACTGCTGCTTATCTGAGGGCTCTTCTGAACTACAGCCACTTGAATTTAAAGATTAAATTAATTAGATTTATTTATTGAATTGTATATGTCTGGTATATACAATGTACCCCGTTAGGATGCAGTGAAGTATTGACAAGGTGACAAGTCTTCTTACATTCCAGGTCTGAGAGTTTGCAAAACGTAAAGGAAGCCATTAAAACCAGCAAAAAGCAAGTAAAGCTCATACTTTCATATTTTCCTGGAAGGAATGAAAGTTTATTCCTGAAGAGGAAGCAGTAAACATTAATCAGCTGCTACGTGCCAAAGCACAGGCTGTACAAGAATCAACATTTTTGCAAATCTACTGTCTTGCAGTAGAAATTCATAATTTGATTATGGAGCTTTCACATGAATAATTAGATAACAATTCTTCAGAGTCAATGTTCATTGCCAACTTTCCCATCACCAACAGGAGCTGTAATTTGCTTTAGCAATGCAGAGAGAGGGAGAGACACAGACAGAGTGAGAAAAGAAATTACTACTGCTGCCATCACCAAGAACAGTCTTACAAATTCTGTTGAAAGAAATTATTCTGAAAGAAAATCTGTACAGAGACACATTTGCTAATTTCATTAGCACAAGGTGACATTTTAAAGAGCCAGGTGCCAGTCTTACAAGCTTAAGAAGTCATTTTAATACCCATTTCTTTTAAGACTCTTCAGTATTTTTTCCTTAAATGAGCATGGACCATATATCTAAAATATGATTAGCCAGTTCTTTTAGCTGTCAGAATAGGAAGCAAAAATTTCCTTTGGCAGATATTAAAAACTTCAAAATCTAAACTGCTATTTACTTTAACAGCCCAAAGAACCTGTGACCTCGAGGCAATGTTTTCAAGATGCTTTTGATTCCTAGGAGATGGCGAAACATTCAATTTAAAATATGACTACGTGCAAAGAAAGACTATTTCAAATACAGACCAAAGTACAAACGGGAATTTTCACATGTTCTGCTTCTGTAAATAGCGCTTAGAGGAAACTGTGTGTTCGTGTCCACCTTTACATGCTAAATTTAGAGTTGGTCTCTTAAAACCGTAAGACAAATAAAAATCAAAATTATTCATGATATCACGAGCAAAAAGAATGCTACTCACTTGCATAAAAGCAGCTGTCTGCCCTACCTGAATCTCACCGGTTGTGCACATCCTTTTTTTGCCACACCTATTTATCTTTACGTTAGGTAAATAACAAACCTGTTTCCTCAGCATCCTGGAGTCATTCAGCACACAAGCTGGATGCCAGAATTTGTTTCAACATTATCAAAACTTTTTTTTTTCTTTGGGGCCTTGTTCTTGGGAAGGACTAAACTTCTTTGGAAAAGTTTTACGTTACAACAAAAAAGTGACATGAAAAAAACCACACTGTGAAGTCTGACAAAGTTATAAGTAATTGAAAACAAAGTTTTAAAATGGAACCTGTACATATGAACTACATTAAAAATGGCTTGGAGCGAAACACATACAATATCATTAAACAGATATGACAAATCCCTAAAAAAATGGCAAGTTAGTTCAAGCAAACTGTCTAAATTATCAGTTATTCATTAATCTTAATTGAGATGTAGGAATGAAGTTCTGTAAATACTGCACCTACTTCTTCTTCAGACCAGGCACAGGTTCTCAACTTCTTTTCATCACAAGTTTGGGGCCTAACCTATTGTACATTAGCCAGCTGAAATAACTATAATGCTTTTTTAACAGCATCCTTGTGATTTAGGTCAACTTCTTCATTAAACACTTCAAAAGCGTGTTTATATTCTCAACAACGAGACCTAATGCTTTGGTGAATCCTGTACTATTCTTACAATAATGCCTATATATCTGCTTTTCCTTTGACTTTAATACTAGCAGGACAGTTGAAATATTCCAAGGAAAACAAAATCCTACAGTTAAACCACATTTGGGGTACAGCCTTACAGCTTTTCCTCATGTAACTCACAGGCAAACGAAAGCTCAGTAAAGAATACAGGATGCAGCCTTGGAGGGGATAAATCAAGTTTGCCTCTCATCTCTCGTTGATACTATTGATAATATTGGGAGCTATACACTCATGTGGTCGGGGAAGAATTTGACTTTAAAGCTTATGTCAATCAGAGAAAAGCAAAACCAGCTATCAAAATAAACCTAAGAAATCCACACCCTTCTGCATAAAGATTGTGAAAGGATGAGTACAAGTGATTGCAACATGCCTTACAAAACCACCAGTATTGACGTGTTTACATTTAGAAATAGGATTATTTTCATAAATTACATTATATTCATTTCAGTCAGTAGTCTAATTAAAAGAAAATTAATAATCTATAGCCTTACACCCAAGTTGTAGGGTCCACTAAGCTAATGTTTCACTGATGAACTCTGATTTGTATGAAAATTCACACAGGCATTTGGCTTAAAACACGACCTTTTTGCAGTAAGTTAAAGTTTACATCTTTATTGCCAGTCAGAATCAAATAAAAACAAATACACTAACTTTTAGAACAACTTATTTCCGCACTTCATTTTAGTGTTTTTCATCTTACCTATTTTTGACCTTGTCTATGAAGTTTTGAAAATGTTAAAAACTGAATTATTTGGAACTGAGATATCATTTTGCATGAGCATACAATGCCATCATTTAAAAAGAGTGTCTTGGCAATCAAAACAGACTACATGGCCAACTCCTTTCCATTTCCATCTCCCCTGTTTCCTTCCCCAGAAACCTTCTGGATTTTCTCTGAGCTCCAGCAGAAGTGGGGCACGGGGAAGGAAGCAAGAAGATGGTGAGGGCCCCTTTAGCATTACGTCCTGACGTTTCAGTGTGGTGGTAGGTGCGTACAGCAAAGGAAAAGAAGGTTCCTGCTTCTAAGCATTCATGTCAGACTTTTTACAGGCTCCAGAAGTTACCAGACCACCACCTACATTTGTTCATGCTTGGAAGTTCTGCATGTAACCAGAGAGGACCAGATTTTTACTTATTTATTAATTTTTAGCCAAGGACTGAATTCTGCCCAATAAAAATATAGTCCATGGGCCACGTGCAACTCGCAAAATGGTTTGAAGATGGTGTGTATATATATGCATTTTTTTTTAATATATGCCAGTGTGACTGAAAAATTATAATATGTAAATGCACAGGTATACACATATATATACACAAACACACACGAATATTTAGATGATCTTGCTGTAATTAAAGATCAGGTTCTTCCTTGAAATCCCTTTTACCTTCTCAAAAGTATTTTATTAACACAGCATCTTATGAAGCAGTTTCATAACACGTTATGAACAGCACTACAAAAGAATCAGCAACCGTACCTAGTGGTTCCAACTTTTAGAAGCCAACATTCTCAAAAGAGCATATTGGTTATCTTTATTTTAAAATCCACAAGACACCTTTAGGGACTCCTCATCTGTAGGGTATGTAAAGCTCAGCTTTGAAAAAAAAACAAAAGCCAACAGTCCCTTCTATAACATTTCAGTTGGCATTTCCAGAAATATGAAGTCACAGATAAAAAGAAGTCAAATTATAGAATAACAGTTCCTATATGACTGATCTACTGTCCTCTGAAACAAATGCAAACCTCTGGCAGACCTCTTAAAAGTCTGACAGATAAAAAAAGCAGATACTACATTGTGTAAACAAAGATTATAAAACTGAAGGGGAGTGCTGATTTTTGAGCATGCAATTTTGTGTTGGCTAGGCATGGCGGGGCTGCTGGTAGGAGTAAAAGCAGGTAGGGTGGGGAGAAGAAATCTTTGAAAATACACCCTCGTATCAACATACTTTCATTAAAAGTGGCTATGCAAAAGGAATATTTCCTAAACAAAGCCTGATGCTCTATACAAGAGTCTGAACAAAGTAAAATCTACATTTTAGTACAGAACTTTCATTATTTAAAACGTCAAATGTAATTTCAGAGTTCTTCCTTTTTTATCCTAACATCTCAATGACACCCAGTAATACAGGACCTTCCAAACAAGAACTCTATAATTATTCAGTCCACTTACATGCCACATTCTTCAGAACAGTCTTGTGGCCTAATTTATTCTCAGCCATTAAAGTTAGGTAGGATTAAAAAAACAGAACTACACAACAGAGACTTTCTCTATTGCCAAATGTTAGCATTCCTTCGATTCCTCTGTAACGTTTTACTAATAAGTCCAGACTTCAGCTTGTCAGGAACTTGGGTGGGTGTAGCAAATTTGCACTAATAAAATATTCATTTCTTATATTCAAAAATAACATACTGTCTGTGAAGAGATTCTGCCAAGTGATGCAGCTGAATCTATTTAGCAGTTACATTGAGCAGTTACTCAAACTGCAGTATTCTGCTCTTATTTGCCTCCTTCTGCTACACCTAATTCCCGATTCATAACTTGCATGTAACACTTCTGATTATGCAGAGTATGAGTTACTCAGCCACTCAGGCCTGATCTAATTTGTACTGATAGTAAGGCTTTACTCTTAAAACCACAAATCAGCATTTTTCAAAAAGAATGCTTTCTTCCAGAAGTACAGAACCAGTTTCATCTACACCTGTATAGCTTATTTTCTCCTGAATACACAGATGTACCACTCTGTGCACCTTTGTCCCAGCAAACCCTGAGAGAAGCACCGAAAGGACCCTAATGGCTGCCTCCTTCCCCTATACCAGTGGGGTACAATAAACCAACAGTGAGCTCTAAAGTCTTAGAAGAGTATCAGTTTACACAAGCAATTAATCCAGTAATTTCAAAAGAGACTTACGGTCAATTGCTTAGCTATAAAAAGGTATATCAAGCATGTCCCACTAATGCTGAATCAATGCCTTAAAGAAAAATTCCTTTTGTTATTCTGTTTTAAGCCTTTTCATTAATAAACTAATTAGCTGTTTGTCTGCTTAATCCTCTTGCTGAGGAAAAAAGCATTTCACCTCTAAGTAGAAGTGCTTTTTATTCTATTAAAACCTATCACAATGTTAAGAATGCTGCAACCATCTGACAGTGGAGAGTAACAGCAGCCCAGGTCTCGTTCTTTGAGTTTGCACAACTGAAGCGAATCACTCATTAATAAACAATTACCAGCTGTCAGTGAGCTCACAGAAAGAGACACCACAAGAATTTCTACTCTGGAGAAATATATCTATTGATATGACCAAGCAATTGTCAATGACTAGAATAATTAACATTATAATTCAGATGAGAGTTCTACATTTGTATCTGTTAAGTTTTGAGCTTTACCTGTCTTGTCTTTGCTGATGTTTCAATGAAAGGAATTCCATAACTTCTTGCTAAATCCTGAGCTTGTTTTGTATCTACTGTTCTGGAAGGCAAATCACATTTGTTTCCTACTAGCACCATTGGGACATCTTCAGAGTCTTTAACTCTCTTTATTTGTTCCCTAAAAAGAAAGGAGAAAAAAAAAAAAAAAGACAAAGACATTTTATTTAGCAGGTATTAATAGTTTAGATGATAGATTTTAAAACAATGAAACAAAATTAACAGATTCCAACATCATTCTTTATGTTAATTTACTGCACATACACTATTAGAAGCCAACAAAAAATAAAGTGATCAAAAAAGTGTCACCATCAAGTTTATCATTTATTTAGAAAAAAAAAAAAAGGTTGACATTTTGCAAACTACTATAACTACTATAGATTTTGATGTCATGACTTTTTTTTTTAAAAAAGTTTTTAACAGCTAATGCCAGAACAAGCCTAAAAAGCTCTGGTATAAATCTTACTACCTACTTATCTCTCATACTTAGCACTCATAATACTCAATTCATTTGCTAAGATAAACACTGTCAGAAGCCCTATGCCTGTTGTCTCAAGTTTGGTTTGGTTTGGTTTGGGGGCTTGGTTTTTGTGGGTTTTTTTTGTTTGTTTGGTTGGTTGGTTTTTTTCCATTTTTTAATTAAAGACAGCATTGCAAACTCTGCATTTAGACAGGGGTTTTTAAACTTTGAGGACCACTGGTCTGGTTCTCTACAAAGAGAAATTCGGTAAGGGAGTCCTTTCAAACACTAGTTAGAAAGCATCTTGAAATACTAGTTAGATGTACTTATCAAGTATCTCAAATAACAATCATTAATTTCATTACTTTTGTCTTCCCAAATAATCTAGCAGTATGTTCCTTAATTAATATAGTCACTGTTTTCAGTTATTTATTTATAAGCCTTCAACTTCAGTCTGCAAGGTCATCCACAGGTGTGTGAATGCACAGTAGAAACTCCAGCATTCAACTCACAACATTCTTTGAAATAAACTGGGAAGACCTTCTTATGCAACTCTGCAACCCTCTCTTTGAAAACAAAAATTCCACATAAAAACCTCTATGATCCTTCTTCTTCTTACATCAACGTCTGTCTTACCTTTGTCCCTTCCTACAACCAGAGGAAACCCATTTGTAATAATCTGGTTAGATAATGAAAAGAAGTTTGCAGGTTTTTTTCAGAGCAATAGATGTGTTTTTTTAATGTGTCATCCTTGCTCTGCTAACTCTTAACTGTTTCTTTTAAGTCACCTGTACCAATACATTCAATTAGAACATTGTATTTTATATATAATGAAATTTATGCAAAGGCTGGCTAGCTCAATTTAAATATAAAAAATAAACAGTCCTGAAAGAAAGCGCCCACATTCTCGATACTGATCTCTCCCTGGGTTAATATGCAGCAATTTTGCCCCTCATCTGCAACAGTACTCCCCGATCCCGCAGCTGCTCCAGGAAAATAAGTAGCAGTAAACTCTTTGTCTGTAGGTAGGCATCTACCTGTTCAGCTACCCTCATCAGCACACTACACAATCAAATGAGCTGATTTGCTGGCATACAGGGGAAAATGAAACTATGTCATCAGACCAGTTGCACCTCCTGACTTCGATTACCTTGAACTATCATGGTATCCCACCTTAAATGAAGAACTGTAACTTCTTTTTGTAACAAAAATGTGCAACTTCACCTTAGGAGTAGATGTTGGGTTTGTGGGTAATACCATTAGCAAAACACTCCTCCACCATACAGCAACATAGACCTGACAGCATTATAAATTTCAAACTATGAATTTGGAACTAATCTTAAACTGATACTGCTAAACTCAAGTGATTTTTGGTGGAATTTGCATTGCCTTCTAACAGAATACCCAAGGAGAATTCACGATAATAGTCAGCTACTAAGTTATAAATTATCTGGTACGGTAATCACCAGAGACTGCTTTTATTTCTATATTAGTGTAGCTGACAAAGCATGAGTTGAAATTTTTAACTAATTATTAAAAAAAAAAAAGAATATGAAGAAACTAATAACAAGTTGTTTTTAGCAGTTATCCTGGAGCTCTCACTTTGTATGTGTCTGCCCTTCTGAGGCATCAGGGCTCACCCATGTTACTCTTCTAGTAACATTCCACAGGTATTTCCCCTCCACCCCCAGAACAAAAGCTAACAATTGACATTATGTGCTGCACAACTTCAATTGCGTAAGTTTTTCCATCTTAGCACACAATTTTATCTATGGAATGGGCAGAGTTTACCTTTAGGTAAGTCTTCACTACCAACAGGCAGAAATACTAACTGACATTAGTTTATACCAGAAGAGCTTTCAGATATTTTGTCTGCCTAACTTGTGAACACGGCAGCAGATTTTCAGATTACCCAATATTCCAGACCTACAAATGCACAAAGAAGTTGCAATGTCGCTAATTTGCAAATTTTCCCTTAGACGCTATTTCATAGGAGATCATTCTATTATCTAATGGAAGAGCAAGCAACCTATCCACCTAATACAAGAGTTAGTCAATTATCTTTCAATGTACACACCTATAATGGTGAATATCTTCAAAAGACTTTGTATTGTTTATAGCAAATACACACAGGAAGCCTTCCCCTGTTCTCATATATTGGTCCCTCATTGCACTGTATTCTTCTTGACCTGCTGTATCAAGAATATCCAAGAGACAGGTTTCTCCATCAATTACTACTTGCTTCCTGTAGGAATCCTAAGAAAAGAAAAAAACATAAACCTCGGTTAAACACAAACAAGTAAGATTCGAACACCTATAATTCAGGAGATATTAAAGTTGTTTACTAGTAATCGAGCATGACTGAAAATACTTAAGAGTTAAAAATCCAAATTTACAGATGGGCAAATGACAGTAGGAAAACAGTGTCCCATCGTTACATGAATACAGGAATCCAGAAGTGGAAAGAGCACTGAAAGGACATGTTCTTATCTCTATTCTGATTCTTCAGTGAGTAACAGTACATACGCACACACACAGAAAAAGGACTGTTCTTACTTTGCGCAAAAGGACAGAAAGTACAAACTGGATCCAGATCCAAAACATCTCCCCTTTGTCTCTGTTAATAGAAAAACTGAAGAAACTTGGGATCCTGGTTTAAAAGGTGTGACTTTGTTTAAGCTCACTCAATTTACCCATTTCTTTTCTTAAAAGTAAAATCTGACCTTCATTCTATGGATGTTTACAAAAGTGTTGTACCACAACAATGTACAAAATAATAACACAGAACAAGTTCACAAGTAAAACAATTCCAAAAATCTATGCCACTGAAAAGGAAATGAAGTATAAAAAGCCCCCAGTGTTTGGGACAGAAATCTGTTTTGTATGCCTAGGCGCATGTCATGATATTTGTTATCAAAGTTGAGTTGATGTATTTGAAGTTCAAGCTTTTTTAGCCAAGACAGACCAACCCAGGGTCGTATAAAAGCCCTGATGTGTTGGTTCACAGAGCTGTTGGAACAAGTTATTTCAATGCTATCAATTCAAAGTTTTCAGGTCACTGATTCAAGTAGCTAAAATCTGTACAAAGTCCCAAGCAACTAGATATTAATGTCTATTTACAGCTCTTTTTGGTGCTAGGCTTCTATGAGTACATAGTTCCAGCAGTAAGAACATAAGCATTACTTTCCCAATAACTATTTTCTATAAACATCTATATATTCCAAATAAAACCATGTGAATAAGCTTTAAAAATAGGTCATTGAGCACTGCCATGAATTATTCTCGGTAAACGGTACTTATAACAAATAAAAGGTATAAATACAAAACCTCGGTATTACCTTTCAGATTCTTTAGCTAGAGATTAATACAATATTGCTATTGTTCTTTTTAGCACCACACAGAAGTGAACCTAAGCTACTGGGAAGGGAATTAAAGAATTAAAGTTGCAATTCTAGCCAACTTCAAGATTAATTCAGAATGACCTTCCTTCCTTTGTACCCGTTCTAAGGCACACTACACCTACTCCTGTGCACTTTCTATCTATTTGTATTTTTACAATAGGCTCTCTTCTTTCCTGTTGCTCACGCTAAAAAACAAGCAGGAGATAATTGAATAGAATCCGTATCTTAAACTAAACAAACCTTGTAATCTCACATTTATCTTGAGGCTGCATGACATTTAACAGTATCAGGTAAAACAATATTGACTGTTTACCTTAAAGATAAAAGTTTACCTCCAACACGATTTTGGAAATATTTATTTCCCAGAAGTGCAAATTCAGTGTTCAAGTAAGAAGTGGGTAACTTACTTTAGAAAATTATAAGCCACATTTAAATATTGATACAGCTGAGACAAATACACAAGCTCCAATGCGTTTTAAAATAAGGTTAATATTCTATCTCATTGCGTAAAGAAAAAAAAAAACCCAAAGGATGCATCTTTATTCCAATTCACTTAAATTCAATAGCAGATCCCCCATGTCCTATGATACCTTTATCACAGTTCACAGTGACGTACTAGTAGAACTTCTATCATTATACTAGGCATATTTACAAAGCTTTCATTTTCTCTTCTTGCAATTTGACTGCTAGTTTAAAAATATGAAAAACAGTTCTTGAAAAGCCTGTATTATTCCTTTGCATCTTAGCACTTCAAAGGAAAAGAAATTCCACTCAACTGAGGTCTAAACAAAAGCATTAAGTAATTTTCATCAAAGAAAATCATTTTTTTAAAGAGAAAATCACTTTAGGAACTGCTGGCTTTAGCATGCCTACCATGTTAGCAGTAGTACCAAAGATGCACCAGCATAAAGCACAGCACAAGCACGAAAAGAAGAAATGCTTTGAGATTATACTTGTTTTGCACAGTTCTGGAGAGAAAATTTAATCTCTAACTAGAATGTGGATTTGAGGCGGAAGGAAAAGAAAGATGTGGGAGAGAAAATTCAAGCTTGCAATTTCCTTCCAAGCTACTGAAATAATAAAAACTTTGCCTTTTTGCCCCCCTTCCCTCCCTTCCCCCCCCCCCCCCACAAAACATCAAACCTGAAATCACAGTTGTCACTGCAGGAAAGAACTGAAGCACCACCTTAAAAGCTCAGGCTACTGGGACCCCCACCTCCATCATGGTGAATACCATGTAAACATACCCAAGATAAAATTTGTTTAAGTGTTACCATACTGTAAAAATTATCAAGTCCTGCAAAACAGAATGTAGGATGTACCACAAAGAACAGTTATGCCACTACAGTACTCATGGCACTTCTGCTTCAAAATGCAATTGCAGAACCCAAATGGCCAGACTCCCCTTCAACAATGAAAAAAAACCCAACCTTCCAATCTATAAATCTCCTAATTTATAAAAATCTAGTAGCTTTACTGCACATTGGAGATTTGCAGTAATGAATGCAATGAAAAAAACAACGAAGGAACATCCAGTATAAGGCTACTAAGTAGAAACAAAATGCAAACTAGAAGTTAATTTCAAAGTAGCACCCGACTCCAAATATGAATTTGCAATTTTTCCCCAGTGTACAGACTCAGCACATCTGTATAAAAAAGTTTTAATTTCATTAATCACTTAACCTGCTTTTATTGGCCTTTCACAAGCCATAAAAATCAGTATGAATTATGCTAAAAGAGTAATAATTCCATCTGTTCACAAGCACTGATAAGAAAATATGTGATAGGAAATCTCAGCTATACGCTACGGATGGAATTTATCTAAAAAAAAAAAAAAAAAACACTGCTTAATAAATCCCATCTAAGCTAGTAACTATGATTTTGTAAAAATCCACTATACCAGTGATTTAATATTAGAATTTCACAGCTACTAAGACTAAGCTATTACTAAATATTGGTGGAAGTTTCACAGGTGCATAGGTCATTTAAGAACACAGACTTAAATATCAGTATTCCTAAATCAGCCGAGGGATTTTGCTAATCCAATTGAAAACCTCTGACAGGCAACTAGGAAGGCTGTTCTTTCTCTAGGACATTTAAAAGATGACATATATTTAGCCCTAAAACATGCTGAAGCTGTAAAAAAATAAAAACATTTTAAAATGATATTATCACACAAGATACTGCAAATAAAGATATAACAAATCTCGACCAGTAGAGGGCACTAGTCCAATTGTTCTGTGTCTTAGGCCAGATTTACAAGGGTTAGTGTACACACAGTTAAACGCTTAAAATTGCTTGGCTATAAATCTGTGCTTGGACAGCTATTTCAAATAAGATATGAAATTATGAAACATATAAAGTATGTATATTTGAATAACAGTAGCCACCCAAACATGGACTCATTTTAATTCCTCCCCTTGGCCCCCGTCATCTTCTGTGCTCAGATATAATAGTAAAATACTCAAGCAGGCCATGAAACGACATTTTCCAAACAAGTTATTTGTTGAATCATTAAGTCTACTCCACTGAAAACAGCAACAACATGAACACTGTAAATGCATCTGTGATTAAGTAAGTAGTATATTTTTTCCTCTTTTCAACTGCATCATGTCTTTACAACATGAGAATTTTAGAGGTGTTGAGTTTCATTTTATTAATCACAGGAAAGATTTAAAATCATTCAAAAACTGTGTCGTTATGGAATCCACTATAGTTAACAAGCATTGAACTCTTTTCTCTGTCTACCCAAAAATATTTAGCTGGATTATTTATCTGCGAGGGAAAAATGAGTATTTTGGCAACAGCCGCATGGCAATGCAAGAAACAGTAGTAAGTGAGAAACAATAGTAGTGACACTACTGTACGGCCTTAACTGTTATTATTTACCAGTCAAAACAACTTTAGCCTTATTTCCTCATACTGCATAAAAACCACTCTACAGCTATTGTTCTTTGATCAGCCCCGGCCACCGCAACTGCATCTATACAGGAAGCACAATCACGCAACCCTTCTCAACTGAATGGGAGTCTGCCCAGGCAAGGACTGAAGCATTTAAACCCAATTACAAACCCATTCTCTGCAACCTGTTTGCCACTCCAGATCACAGACCACTCTTACTGTAACTGAATTATTTCTTCCCTACAAGCTTACCTACATGATTATAGCACTGTGAGCGCACACAAGGCTATTTACCACAAGTAGGAAGATACAGTCTCCATCCTCAAGGTCTCAGAATTTACAAGACAAAAATGGTAACTGGTACTCAGACAAGAACTTGCAGGAGTTGCAGAAGATTAATACTGTTGCATGCGACAAGTTGTGGATGCTGGTAAAACCCATTAGGTTAAAGGTTCCTTTCTTTCAGAAGAACATACTGATTCTGGACCACGCCACAGTGTTACAGTCATCCTGCACACCAGCAAATAAAAGCCACAGTTCTGGGATTTTAGGTTCCTTCTATAAGGAACTGTATTTTCATTTTATTATTTTACATTAAAATGTATTTGGTATTCCTCAAAATAGTCAGCTTGTTGATTAGCAAAATCCCTCAATGATTTAGGAATACTGGCATTTAAGTTTTTGTGTTCCTAAATTGTTTACACAGTTCTGACTTTATATGACAACTTCTAACATAGAACCTCCACAGTACTTTTTGTAATGCATAAACACGCCTCTAACCTAAGAGAAACCCAGATGATTATGAAACAGCATTACAAAGACCAACATCCTCCAAAGTTCCTTTTGCAGGAAAAAGTAAAATCCCATTTTGTTTGTTCCTTTCAATGAGTTTTGTGTGTTTTCTGTTTTTTAAGCGTGTTTTGGGTTGTTGTAAGATTTCACATCTTAGTAATTGAAAGAGCTGCTCTCCTAGTGCAAGTCACTCACTCTTCCTCTCTCCATAGGTCTATTCACAAAATCTTCTGCAAGCATACATGAGGTTACTTGGTCATGCAACAGAGAGACAAGAAGGCACACAGGCACATTAAGGTAAATTCAAACTCAAGCCAACGCTTCTCTATTTGGGGCACATTAACTCAGGCCTGTACTTACTTACTAAAGTAAGACAGCTTCCTACCATCTCAGGGCACCGGCTCCTTTCAGTTATGCCTACCCGAAAATGACTACATAGCCATTTTCCAATTCACCATTTTAAGCCTAGATTTAAACCCTTGTGATTCCTTCAAGTGAGCCTGGAAGTGCCTCATTGTATAAACATATAAATGAAGTCATAAGCTACAGAGCTTCAGTGCTGGGAACATAAAAATCTTGGGTAAATTATAGTGTCATTTCTCCTTTTATACGGTCTGGGGTTATTAAATCCAATGATCCACAGGAGATTTCAGACAACACTAGTATTTTTCTTATATTTAAAAGGCAGAGCTTGCCTGCTCATTAAGAACCTTTAAAATATTGCAACTTTTAAAGCTTAAATACAATTTCAGATTTTGAGGAACTGTGCCTTGTATTTCAAAGAATCCACTACAGCAGCTATCTTACAACACTTTTCTAAATACGGAAACATGCACTGGTGTGTTTAAAAAAAAAAAAAAAAAAATCAGGCTCCAAACTTTTGCTTCGTTCACCATAACATTCCAGGACACATTTCTCACCGTGTGAAACAGATCCTAATGATAGGAGCTGAGAAAGCTTGACGCACGTATTTCAGAACTACAAATTTTCCTTCTTGATTTCAAAAAGAAAAGTCACATTTAAGAGGTTGCATGCAAAGCCATGAAGAGTTTTGCCAACCATTTTCAAGTGAATCTGGCAAATATTTTATCACCGAGATCCTAAAAACATCCATCCAAACTGTCCAATAAAACATGACAATTAACACCATACTTTAATTGATCAAAGTTGTTGATTTTTTACTGCAGCTCTTGTTCCACAGCCAGACCAAGAAGCACAGCAATTTCCTCTCCAATGCTGGTCCGATGCTGACCATTATCTTTGAGCTCCTTTTCCTACAAAGCCTTGTTCTATATTTTTGTGGTAACTGCCCAAAAGTAAACAACTACCATTATTACCGATAATCTCTCTTCACAAAAGGTATAAGATGAAAGTGTTTACCTCTATTGTAGGGTCATATTCATCCACAAAGTGATTCTGAATTAGCTGTATTGTCAAGGCACTCTTGCCTACACCACCAGCTCCAACGACAACAAGTTTATATTCTGTCATTTTTTAGCAGACCTGATGACAAAGAAACCAACATTAAGCAGAAAGAGTCAGGCTCCGACTAATGAGGATGCTGTTGGTGCGTTTTCATTCAGTATCACGTTCCTTTACTATTACCGGAAAGCAACTCCCTCCCTGAAAGACAAGACAAAAAGCTATGAGGAAACAATTTTATAGGAAACGTAGCGCGGGCACTACGCTGAAAGGCACCGATTACAGAGAGATAAAAAAGCAAGGCTACACTAAATTCTGAGAAAGGTCAAAGAGCATTTCTTGCGGGGCAGAGATTTCCCTCTCCGCTGCTTTGCCCCGAAGCCCCGGCGACTCCGGGAGACCTCCCGGATTTTCATGAAAGCCGGGCCAAGCCCAGCGCCCCTCAGGTTGAACCACGAACCCGGGAACCCGCCTCCCGCGAACGGCCGTGACCGGACAGGCCGGGGTGCGAGCACAGCCCCAACCTGACGGCTTCACCTCCCCAGTTTTTTTTTCCTCCCCGGGCGAGCCCAGCGCGACCGCCCCCCGCGCTCCGCCGCGGGGCCAGCGGCGGGAACCCCCCGCCTCCCTCCCCCGGGGCTCGGGGTGCCGCTGCCCGCCCCGCCCCGGCTCCCCTCAGCCAGGAGTCAGCGGCGCGGCCGGGCCGCCGAAACTTTCCGGCCCGGCGCCTCGGCCCCAGACACGGGGGTTTTAAGGATTTAGGAGGGGGGGGGGGGGGGAAATTTAAAAAAAAAAAAAATATATATATATGAGGAAAAGGGGAGGGGTGGGGGGTTGACTCGGCGTACGCCGCCGGGTGCCGGGCTCCCGGAGGGCGTTGGCCACCTGTCCCGCCGCCCCCTTCCGCGGCCGCCGAGCCACCGCCCGCGCCGCGGGGAAGGACGGCGGAGGGGCAGGCGAAGGCTGCTCCGGGGGATGCCGGCGGAGGGGAAGCGGGGCAGGGCGCAGCCCCTCGGGCGGCAGCGGGACGGGCGCCGGGAGGCGGCCCCCGCCCGGCTGCCGGCGTTTCTGCCCCTCCGCGGGGGCGACGCCGGGAGGAGGAGGAGGAGGAGGAGGAGGAGGAGGAGGAGGAGGAGGAAGGGGGACGGGGGAGGGGAGGTGTGCCCGGCTCCGGGGAGCCGCACCGCTTCCCCTTGCCCCACCTCGAAGGGAAAGCAGGGGGAAGAAGACGAGCGCGGCGGCTCTTCCCGGTTGAGCGACGCAGGGAGAGGCGGATACCTGCCTGGCGCTGCAGCGGGCCGCGGGAGCACGCCGGCGCCTCCCTTGCCCGCCCCGCCGCGGCGGTCGCTCCGCGTCCCTTTCCGTCCCGGTCTGAAATGGCGGGGGACGGGGAGGGCTGGGGCTGGAGCTGCCGAGGGAGCCGAGCGCCGAGAGGGTGGATGGATGGACGGGCGCGATCGATGCGCTCCGCGCTCCCCCGCCCCTTGCGGCAGCCCCGGCCCCTCCCTCCTCTTCCTCCTCCTCCTCCCCCTCCTCCCGCCGCGCCGCCTCAACCGCCCGCGGCCGCGGGCGGTTGAGGCGGCGCGGCGGGAGGAGGGGTCGGGACCGCCCGTTGCGGGCCCCGGAGGCTCAGAGGCGGCGTTTTAGTGTCGCGGCGTGAGGGGGAAAGCCTGGCCGGGAAGCGTGCGCTGGAGGGTGGTGAAGGGAAATAAGTACAATTCCAGCGTTTCCTCGCCATTTCCCCCTCCCTCGTCGCCGACGGGGAGCCGGCGCGCGCCGCTGCTGCTCCCTCAGAGCGGGGGACTGAGGGAAAGGGGCTCAACCGCCGCCCTAAGGCGTCCTGCCCTTCATCCTGAGGGGAGCCCGCTGGCTGCCCGGCCCAGGCAGGCGTAAGACAGTGTCTGGCTAAACATAAAAAGCATTTTTTATCCGTAGCCGGTCACGAAAATGTCAGCAGAGGCCTTGCGGAACTGCTGCGAAACTTCGGTGCCTGTTCAAGTTGGTCGGCTTTCGCTCGTTTCAAAACAAAATGCGAGGCTTTTTTATTAGTTACCAGGACGGTCTGTATAAATGTTAATAAACGCGGGGTTTTTTTGGAAGCAAGTTAACAATTGCATAGTGGAGCCTCTTCACTTATTAAAAGGCCAAAAACGTAATTCCCTGTAATTGAAAGGCTCTAATATGTAGATTAATATACTATAATGTCATTCATGCGTCTGTGTTACATCCCAAGCAGTAAGATTTTTTTGAAACGCATCGCCAGGTCTCGGACAAAGGTAGTGAACCTTATTCCTAACGAAGCTTATTGCGAGGGTCAGCCATGTCGACTGGCTCACACAAGGGATTAATTTGGCCGGTTTTGTTTTCCCTCTTTAAATTGGAAGGTCAAGAATAAATTTGTTGTGTCCACACATCTGGCGCTCAAGAGTTTTAATTGAAGAGGCTGGAGCTTTGTTCTCTGCAACCGCGTGTGACAACTCCCAGCTTCTTTCATTCGCAGTGTGCGTCTAAGGGGCTCTGCTTTTGGGCCGTACCCAGCTGAGTACCGAAGGCATTAACCCTCTGGGACTGCGCCATCTAATTCAGAAAGCGTGTCCCCGTGATTAATTCACGTAAATAAGCCAAAGCCCCTGTGGTGGTGTTCAGCACTACTCCCTGATGCTAAGGTGTTAAGGCTGAGGGGGGAAACAAACACATCTTTGAGCTGTTGTGTGAAACACGGTGTCTCTTCAGGCAGAGACCTCAAAAGATCAGACGAGCTCTTCTTGTGGTCTTGAAACGAGTCTTTTCTGTCACTGAAATTGGTGACAAAAGTCCTATGGACTCCTATGGGAGCTTCTGTAAGGACACTCATACGCAGCGGGAGGGCGTATATTGTCGTGATCTGTGGAGAAAATTAAATCGGGAAACTCTTTATGATCCCCATTTCTCCTCTCCCAGTGATTTAGGTGTTGTTAGTAACCTGGTCATTTTTCTGTTAAATGTTCTTATTAGATTGTTTCCCAACAGCCTCGATAAAAAGGACTCGCAAAAAAATGTATGACGGTGTAACATGAAATCATCTCGCAAACTGGAGTGAAAACTGAGTGATTCAGTTTGCTCATTAAGTAGGCTGCCTCACATGAGCAGATGTAAAAACCGAAAGAAAGACCTGCTTTCAAAGAACAAGTAGCCTGGTGGTAAAACCACAAGCCTGGGATGTGGGAAACCCACATTCCCATCTGTGGTGTGAAAGAGGCAAAGAAAGGATTTGGATGCAGATGTTCAGCAACTGAGGTAAATGCCCCGATCAGCAGTTTTAGGACAGCCGGATCTCACTTTCGTATTTTGACCCCGCTAGGAAAATTATTTGAGTGTTGCGGTTCTCCCTAACGCGGTGGGAAAACGCCGGCGTAACAGGAGAACTTGCCCGGTTCTGCACATAATGCCGGCGTTCCACAAACGGCTTGGATGGTTTGTTCTCATCTGCAGGGGAGAAGCTGTTCATCTTTAAAGCCACGCAGCCACAGCTGGGGTCAGAGGAGTATCCGGAGAGCAGCTGCCTTCGCTAGAACCTTCTCTGTGAAGGCTTCAGGTCCCGACGACAGCTTGAGTCGCCGTATCTCCATACGATCTCAGTGAAATGTGCAAACAGTCATTTTGCATATCGTCGGGAGGGAAAATGAATTGTTCGGATTCCGGAAAAAGCAGAATGCGAAGCTTGATGATGATGGTTTTTTGTGCACAGATTTCTTTATAAATGTCTATTATGAAATTGCTGTTTGCTTTAATTAAACTTCATTTAGAAATATCTTCTCGGGCTTATGTGTGAAGCAGTTCGAAAACAAGCTGAAATAAATGAGCGGATCCAAACTATTAAGTGCCAACCCATACACTGCATTGATGCGAAAGCCGGTGGAAAGTCAGCGCAAGCGATGCAAAGCCTCCTAGATTGTGCAGAAGTGCTGCTCTGTGAGTTACCGACTTCATTCTAGTGATCGTTTCTGCAGTGCAATTTGCACAGAGAATTCTGAACACACAGGCAAAGAAGGTGCACGTCCTCACATCCCAAAACACTCCAGTGTGCTAGAGCTAAATACTTCTGTTAAGTTAAAGCATATTCATCAACTCAAAGGCTGCTACACATTTGCATTAAAATATTCCAGTGCCAGTCTTCTGGATCCTCCGTGGATAAGGATCTTTGAGGGCAAATCACCAGTCACAGCTCCTTACTCTGACAAGATGCTTCCCTTATGGCACCAAGCACTAGGCCAAGTATAATCCCATCAGCTACATATTTACGCTACTCAGATTTGCCCAATCCGAAACATTATACGATAAATTCAGTGACATTTTGAGAATAGATGAGCTTTCACCACCCGTCAGCAGTTGCGAGGTGGGGGGGAGGAAATGTAAAATACAGCTCCAGCCCCAAGATAACTGGGAAGCCTTCCCTGTTACCAGCGAGTGTCAGACAAGCTGAGACAGGAGTTAATTTTCCTGTGGCTTTTCCTGGCGCTGAACTCTATGCAAAGCAGATGCAAAGCCAATGTAGAGTTACTACAGGAAGATAAGTGGGTTTGTGCAACTTCAAGTTGCCTGCCATGAATTAGGAATATTAGTAAAGAGAATTTTTCTGTCACACGTAGATAGGCCAGGGGTCCCAGGCCCATAGGGCCAGCAGTCATGCATATGTTGTCAGATAACCGCCCGTATAGATTCAGTCCTGGCCGTGCATAAGCACAGGGTTATACTTCAGTTGGTTTAGCCAGCGGCCACAGTACTGGCGTTAACGGTGGCTTCATGCTTTTAGGCCACCATTACGGCACTTCGCGCAAGGACAGACACTACCTGATCAGCCTGCACGTGTGAAGTGTTCACAGGACAAGGTTTCTGAAGACATTTGACCTGGCTGTGTGAGTTTATCTATCTGGGCTGTGGGTTTTGTTTTATGCAGGCACGTTATTTTGCTCTGGTGTAAGATTCCGTGTGTCACCCAGGAGCAGCATTTGAGACATTGCTGTCATTTGGGATGTACCAGCCTTCGGTTTTTACTTTTCCCTCTTCTCCTCCCAGGAGAATTAAGACTTTCAAGGAAGTCCTGACAACTTTGTTATGCTGCCCTATCATTGTTAAGACCACCTACAGAAGATTTTTCTTTTTAAGTCCTATCTATCTAGAGCAGTACAAATGCCCTTACAAATTTTTGTCTGCTGACACAGCGGGATACAATTATATTCCCCAAGACTTTTAACTCACTAACTCTACTCAAGACAGGATCTACAAGACATATATAGGACAGCAAACCGTGAACTTAAATATGTAAGTATTTACATCCATAGATAAATATCTCTATATATGCAATTTTAAATATGTGAGTTTATATTAAAATAAAGGCTATAGTTTTCATCGGGTGTTAATTTTTGTGCCCTATCAAATTTCCTGTAGTGGTATGGACCTCCTAGTAATTTTACATCTACAGATTGAAGTTTGACATGGATGAACTCACACAGTCCATGAACACAGCCTATATGGACTCAAACTGAATGGGAGCATGTTTTGCCTTGTCACTGCAAATCCTTTTCAAATTACCCGATGGACCCCAAGAAATCCACAAACCCTAAACCAAAATTAGCTTTCAAATGCTCATCTGTATAAAGCACAAGTCTAGGTTCTGCTCCTTTGGCTTCAGTGGCAGCTAGGTTGTCCCTACTACCCACTTTAAACACAAGAATAGCGCAAGGTCCTGCAAAGCTTCCTTCTTTTTTTGTATGTAGGCGCTAAGGAAACACGGTTAATGTATTTTTCTGCAATAATATTAGATTTGGCTTGAAAGTAACGTGCTAAGATACACCACATTACTGGTATTTGCAAATGGTTTGACTTTTGGTTTAATTCAGCTGTCTCTGACTTTTTGAATATAGTTCTCTGTTAAAAATGGGGTGGGGAGAGAGGAACAGTTCAACTGTGAACTGTTCTTTAGAAAACTGGAGGCTTTTGCCATCCTGCTAATGTCATCTGGCATTAATTAACATAGCATCTCTCTAATTATATTGTCAGCATACAGCCACTAAATTAAAATACAAAGAGAATTGTTAAAATTTCCCAATTTAACTTTGGTATTCCTTTTAAAGCATAATTTTTCAAGTTTTGTGTATATAGGAAACCATCCAAAGCCCACTGAAGTTAATGGGCTTCATTCCGATTAGGCCCAAAAATGTTTGGAAAAATCGGTGGGGTGTCCAAATCGCCTCTCTAAACCAGGCGATTAGATGCCTCATTTCTATTATTGGCACCCGCAGCTCAGCACCCAAAACTAACTGAGTATGCGACGCTGCAGATCTAACGGGTCTCTCAAGGGACTGAAGACTACCTCGTGGGGAGAAAAAGACAGCATTAGACACAGTCGAAGTTCGCCGTCCCGCTGCACCCGTGCCTTTAGGGTGCTAAAGAGAAACACTGGGAAGAAGGACTTAAGTAAGTAGATCTCTCCTACCCGAGACGGCGTGGAAGAGCAGTGGGGGGGCTCCACACCACGCGCTTGCAGTGCGACTGGGTCGGTTGCAGCGAAACGTAGTCCTGGGACACGCCAGACATCTGCTCCTCCAGCGGAACCTGCAGGAGGCAAACAGAGAACGCCAGCCCCGGCATGGCCCACTCCTCGCAAGCAGCTCCCGCCTTGCTCCTGCGTGTTTTCTTCTTCCCGTCCTCGTGAGCCGGTGTGTCAGGCGCAGCGCAGTGACCGGCTCTGCGAGTTGCCCCTTGGCTCTGGCTGGCGGGAGAAATCGGGCAGCTGAGGGAACACGGCAGTGCTGCGTGCCGGCATACCTTGCTACGTCCCGTCCTCTCTGTGTCGTGCTGGGGCCAGCTGCGCCCTGACGCGCTCCTAATGAATTTTGTGTCTCTCTCTCTTCAACTGGGGAGAACTGTGGAGAATAACTGGTGCCTTAGCAGAGCTTGTGCCTCAGTGCAGAGCTGAGAAGCCTTGAGCAAAACCTTTGGTTCCAGCTGAGTCCATCCTGCTTCAAAGCACCCTGTCCGTGGGCGAGAGGAATCTACGTGCGTGGCTGAGCCAGGCTGGGAGTGACAGCGCAGTAAAACGCTGGGTTACCTTTGCCTTTTGGCATGACCTGGAGTTCAGTCCTGCTCTCAGCCAGTGGCAGTTCTGCCACTTGCTTATGCCCGGGTTTCCACGTTAGCAATGCCTGCCCTTCAGCATCACTAGCCTCCACTCACGTCCCTTGGTATTATTAAAATCTTTGAGATCTAGCTGATTTCTAGCTCACCACGAGTTTTTTTTCTCTGGAGTTTGGGAAAACTATACATCTCCCTGAGATGATCAGGAACACATGGAAAAATATTAAAATGGTGCATAAAAAGAAAAAGAATGAAATATTTTCTTTCCAAGACAGCTACTCTTTTGCTGCAGACTTTTTACTTCAGGAAAAAAAATCACAGTGTTGTCAGCACTTTGGAAACTACGTCCCTTTTTCCACCCCAGCAGTCTTTTGCCTGTTTTGCCTAGACCTGTATGCGGAGCACGTTGCTACAGCTCAGGACAATGCATGAAGACCTAACGTTTTTCGAAGAAGTAAAAAGCATTCCAGCAGCAGTAGCAGTTCACATTTTTCTTGGACAGGATGTATTTCCCCAGCTCCCCTGGGAAACTGGAAGCAGAATCCCAGGGCAGCTCTCCTCACAAACTGCTGTGCTTGGGAGTCAGCTATTTCAGGGATATAAACCAGCCTGGGAGGCTCAGCCACTGGAGACGCTGCACAACTTGGAGATTTAGGGAGGGCTGGGAGCCCCTGATCTCCGTGGTCCACAGACCTCTCAGACAGCAGAAGAGCTCGGAGCCTGAAAAGATGAGGCACCCAGGCTTGCAGTCCTGGGAGCTGCCTGGCGGGTTTGGAGCCCAAGATCCTGGCAAGGCAAAGGACAGGCAAGCAAGAAGCTTAAATTGAAATCGCTAATTTCACACAGAACGTTCCGGTTGGCAAATCCCTATTTCTCAACTGGGGCCATGATCTGGGTGCAGCTGTTTGCCAGCTGAAGCTTGGTCAGCACAGGGCTGCGTTAGCTCCTGCTGGGACACCCTGAATGCAGACGGCAAGGAGCGTGCTGGCCTCATCTTACCTAGACTCTCCCACAGAAGATGTGGTGCTGCACCTTCTGTGAAGAAGCGTGCGTATCTTGCTGCGGTACCTTCATGACCTGTCAATGATTTTCATTCGCTGCTGTCCCAAAGGCTAAAATATGGCCTATGGAATGGTATTTTTAGCCTGTCCAAATGATGCAGGACTGAACTCGCCGTGCCCTGTGACTTCTGCATTCATGCACACCCGTGCCAAATCTGTGTGGGCAGGGTGCATTTACGAGGCCACTAAATCAAAGTGGTGGGATTTTACACAGGGAGAGCGCAAGCATGCACCCACGTTCCCAGTCAGGGGGCACTTAAAACACATCTGGTCTCTGAGCAGATTCTTCTGTAACCCAAAAACCAAGCTTGAATATACCAAATGTTGTGCTCACACCTCTTGGCTACATAATGCATTAAGTAAGTTAGATGGCAAACTGTCTGGGACAACCTCTGTGGCCAGACCCTCCACCAGCATAAAGGAATATGGTGTGTGTGGAGTGATACCAGTATACCCCATTGCAGCCAGTTCTGGGCTTCCCAAGGCTATAGGTGAAACTGAGTTTTGCAACTCAATGATACAGTGGCCGGAGGCAGGGAGGGCCTTGCCGCTTCTGTGGTGGGAGACAAGGATGTGTGACTGGGACAAAACCGCTGGTGAGCTGAACTGCCCGTTCCCGTTGCTGCCAGGGCACGGGGGGGTATGGGGCAGTGGTTGCTACTGCTGGGTACAGCCAGCCCCAACCATATTAGTCATCTTTATCCCATATAACCACACTCTTCCTCGGCACAGCAGCTTCCACACGCTGTCACAGGCGTGGGCAAAAAAGACAGCGGGGCCACACTGTTCCTGCCTCTTCCCTTACCATCCTG
The DNA here is from genome assembly GCF_965183815.1 of Platalea leucorodia. NCBI lineage: Eukaryota > Metazoa > Chordata > Aves > Pelecaniformes > Threskiornithidae > Platalea > Platalea leucorodia. The sequence goes on along the minus strand of NC_138826.1, from coordinate 53,250,986 downwards.
GTCTGCTGTCCTCACTCGACATCTAGAGCCAGCCCAAATAAATCATGTATGTTAATATATGTATTTTATAGCAACCTACAAAACAATTCTTTGATCTCAGTTTAGGCCTTTGGTTGTTACTGCAATATGAGCGATAATAAATAAACAAACACAGGAAGAAGTAATACGTATCTGCAGCAGCAGCAGTTTGGTTACCTGCTTCCTCACACATACACACACTTCAATGCTAGAATTTCATTTTAAGAAAAGGTCACTGTACTCGAGATCACAGGTCCTACTTTGCTGCACTGTAACTCAGTTTTCATCCCATTTCATTTCAGGAGATTCCACTGTACATTTATCAGCTTACACACTCAGAATTATTCGGGAATGGCTGCATTTACTCCAGACTTGAATTAGAACAAGTTATAGCGAAATTTGTCTAACGGTGGTTTGTAAGTCCAATAGCAGCGTACAGCCCTAAGAAGTGCACCTAGGAGCACTGCAAGAATGTGGATACGGCAGGAAGTGTTGCTGAGGTGTAACACGTACACTCAGAGATGGTTCTAAAAATAAAAGAAACTTCTGTTTAAACACAACGGCGGGATTTTTAGGATCACTTGCTCTTGCAGAGGCAGTTAAATAGATCCTGACATAGAATACCAAGGAAGGAAATGTACGTGTTTATTTTGGAGTGTTTGGATCATTGGATAGAGAGCTTATAAGAAAATGGAAAACATGCAGCAGTAATTTATTTCTAAAGGGAAGGGGGAGAAAAGTCAAGGAAATTCCCTCACAGTCTGCTTGGAGCCAGGTTTTCAGCTGGTGTAAATCTGCAGGCTAGGTTAAAATTATTGGAACCAGCTCATGTCCTGTATCAATAGAAAGCAAGACAGCACCGTTGATCTACCTTAGCTGGTGATCTGAGGCCCTAAGGAGAGTCAGCATTACCAGACTCCTGCATCAGGGTGAGACCAGGGCTTTGTCATAGGATCAGATCCAGCTCTCATCTGCGGCAGGGCTGTGCCGCCAGGTAGCGGCCCCTGTCCCTTGTTAGGTGTCAATAAACATCAGCCTCTTCCTCTCTTTCCACCACCCTGGTAAGTCCCTCCCTGACCACATTAAAATAAAATTTGAGCTTTGCAACAATGATTCCTGTTTGCTCCTCCTTAGATCCCAGCACTCAACAGCTTTGCAGACGGAAAGTGTATTCTTTGCGACCTCCTCAATATGTTTGCATTATCAGCTGTTACAATTTTTTATTACACATCATTGAATTTGACGCATCAAGACTTTCATGCAGCTTGCCCCTGCTCTCTAGGAATTTCACAAATAAATCACTGACACGCACTGCAAACTGTCAGAGAGTCACTGGCATACTCTACAGTAGAAAGGCACTGGATAACCTTTTGCACTAGAATGCTATTTTTAAGTGCTTTATTAAAAGAGCACTATTGTTTTTGAAAATACATGGCTATGCTGAAAGGAGTTAATGGTTTGCACATGATGTATCACTCCCATGCTAAAATTCTTCGCAGAAAAGTTAAAAATCCCAAGCAGTAACCACGCACACAAAATTGTTAAGGATACTCCGTGGGTTGAAGCTCTCGTCTTTGTCTGAGCATTTAGACTTTTCTGAGCGTCCTTTGTGTAACAGAGCACAGATATAAAAGCCAGGCTTAATGATCCAGCCACTTTTCCACACCACAGGGTCAGAGCCTTGGGCAAAGGTTTTCCCCCATTCAAAGGCAGGGAGGGAGGAGAGAAAGGGGTGCTGGATGTGTCTAAACAGCTGCCCCTGGGTTTTGTGAGCCCCCTGAAAAGAAAGGATGCCAAAGCATCTGTTTCTTGGGACAAGGCCGTGGTGTTTCTGCAAAGGGGAATTGACTGTGTGCTGTTTATAACCACCCTTGTGGTAATCAGCAAGTGTCTGTGCGTTCTTTAAATAGACACATTACCCTAAGGAAATACCCAAGTCAGCACCTCTGTATCCTGCTCTTAGAGAGGAAACCTGACCTACAAGACATCAAAATTTGCTGCCGCTTGGCGAAGGGGCAGAAATATTTTAGCTAAGGCCTGGCTGCTGCTCGCTTTTCTTGGAGAGGTAACTCCGTCACGCTTGGTTCAGCTCTCACGAATGTCAGTTCTACTCTGGGGTGACTCCGGTTACTTAGAGGAGTTGCTCTGTAATTACACAAGTGGCAATGAGAAAAGAACCAAGCTTCAAGGAACTGCTTCCTAAGTAAAGCAAGCAGGATATGATCAAGTAATTGATTAGTTTATAGATTCCTCATTTATTCTCACTACTTGCTGTTAAAAATGGAAATATATACTTCCAAATATTTGTCCCAGGAAATTACTGCTCTTTTATCTCACACTCAAGTATTACTGCATGAATCATTTAAAACTAGACAAGACAAACCACCAGAGAGTGTGTTAAGCAAAATGAGGATAGAGTTGCAGTTGATCAGAAGAACAGACAAGATGATAGTCTTCCTCCTTTCTCAGTGCCTACAGAATAAAGTTCTGTACTATAGTTTTTTAAACTGACGTGGTGCTTGGGACAGTAATTCTAAAAAGAGCTTCACTGAAATACTTATCTCTAAAGACGTCTTCATAATCAGGTGATGTCTGGAAAGATGTGACTTCCAAAATATTACGTAAGGACACATTTAGAATAGAGAAGAGAGAAAAAAGCCACTGAAAAGGCGTTGCAAACTGTAGCATTACACACATCCATTAAACTGCATTTTGCTATCTCAGTGCAGTCAGGAACTTCGCAATTATAAACAAGAAAGAGAAGACGGAGATTAGCATGCTAGACTTTTTACACAATATTTTACATTGGAGTCTGGTTGTATAAGCTGAAGTGAGGATACTGAAGTCAATGAAGCCATTCGGGAATGACCCTACCATAAGTGAGATCAGAACTAACTGTAATAATATATTGTTAAAACTTCATTAACATCAGAATGACTGGGGGAAATGAAATTTTTCTAATATGTTTCCTTTATTACTTGTCAGATTTTGATCAGCCTTTCCTGAAAAACCTGCCATTTATAGAAGTACGTATTTTGGAGGAAATGAAATAAATAAGCCAATTTAGTTTTGCAGGAGGTGTACCAAGGATGCAAATACACTTAAAGTTTTTATAAGACTTAGTCTAGGGGAATCAGCCTTACAAGCATACACTTCAGCCTGTTAACTGTTAACAACTCCTTACATTGTCCTCCTGCCATAAGGCCCATCTCTATCCCAGATTTGCCCTTTGAATTGTTGATTCACATTCTCACTTCTCAAAGACATCTAAATAATTCCTTATGAACAGCTGACATCTCACTTAATTCGTGTCAGAGAGACCTTCTGTATCTAGACCAGCTCCTTGTCAGTGGACCTTCCCTGAACAGGTAGAAGGATGAAAAGTATTGTGGTTAAGCAAGAAACGTGATTCACTGGGTTTGTCGCCCTGTCAACTCTTAAATTGCTGCCTTCATACTCACATTCGGCTTGAGATTGAGCATGACCGAGCTGTGGCCAAGCCATACTTCTGGCCATGTCTGAAGTCTGTCCAGATGGCAGGCATCCCTGCTCCTCACAGAGGCAAGATCTTAACTTCAGTGACAGGCCAGGGCTTCTGACTCACGCAGCTCCCGCTGAGCACAGCAGCCGTGGGGAGGTATAGCCAATCGTGGAGACAACAGCACGTGGCAGGGACAGGAGCAGTGGCATCCAGGGGACAATACCTGATGAAGTAAGCTACTTCACTCTGTTCCCTGCCTCTGCAGGAAGGCTGAACTGAGACCTTACAGGGAGCGGGGAGCAGCAGGGCACTTCCCTGCGGGGCACTGCCGGTCCTGCAGGAACTTAGCAGCAGCAGCGGTGCTGGTGGGCGACTTGAGCCCTGGCTGTGACCACAGGGGAGGACACAGGCCTGCTGTGTCTCAGGTGTGGGGAGATAAGGCTGGCTCGCAGGCATGCTTAGGGAATGCCACTTACATGCAGTTCGGAGCTTTTTTCCATTTGGATGCAAACAGTGTTAAAACAACCTGGAGGACTGAGAGGCAGGCTAAACTCTCTGTGTAGACATAGCATATATGCTTCTGATGTGGACTTCACTGCGTGAGCTGCTTTTTTGCTTGGCCCGACTGGAAGATGTAGTCTCTGGTTACTAATGTTAACTGGTGTTTAAGGAGCAGAGAATGTACAGTTTTACAGAGGACATAGCCAAAGAGTTAATGAAGGCTTCAAATGTTTTCTTTTTCTTACTGGAACCACCTCACCCTTGACGGGGATGAGCTACATATCGTAGGCACTGTGTAAGTGTTTGGAAGCCTTGTTCACAAGAGCTGAGAAAGCACATGAAGACGAGTGCTCCTGAGCACAGTGGCAGCACGGGATTCTGAGGCTCTACACAGCCTCTGTTAAGTTTCCACATCGATGTAACAGGGCAAGACCTTTTCTGTGGCACTCTACATGTGTGAGTCTTTGTGGACAGGGAGCGGCTACACACATTCACAGATCAGCCTGAAAGGGACAATCATGACTCACTTACGCTCTCTGTTCCCAGTAGGTCCTGTGTGTGGGTTAGCAGCCCTCTGTAATCAGTAATCCTGTAAGCCGTTGATAGGCATGAGCGATATGACCACCGTGGTTTGAACTCTCTGCATTTGCAGGCAGCGGCCAGCCTGACCCCTCGCACAGCACAGAACAAAGTTCACCCAGGCATTTCTGCAGCAAGCTCTGAGCTTGTCTGTGGGGTTTTACATGCCCGTAAAGGAGTCATCTACTCGCGCTACTAAATCTTTCTTCATGCTGTGGACTGATTTGAGCTTTGTGGTATAAAGGGATAAAGCTGCTGAGGCAAATACATCTCTGTAGGAGACACATTTCTTATTTCTTTCCCCCAGGAGACATATTTCTTATTTCTTTCCCCCAGGACGCTTGCCACGGAGGGTTCACTTGCCGCCACTGCTGCCAATGCAAGGAACAACTCTTAGAGAGGAGAGCAGTCTGCTTCACCAGGGAGCATGGATGGGGCAAGGGCAAGAGTGAAAGCCTGTTGATGTGAAAGGCAAGGGTAGCAATAGATCAGTGGGAGCATATGAGCTGACAGGTATATTTTCTATCAAGAAGACAAAGAAACACAGAAGCATAGCTCTGCTTTTTGTGAAGAGCAATTCTTCATATATAAGGAATGTCACTTACTGACTTTTGAAGAATTCCTCTAAAATTCCTATCGAGCATCACTGCTGGTAAAGTGTATAAATCTGTCTGAGACCCAAGAAAGGAAGATGATATAGGACTGCAAGATGTCATTGTACAAATGGTGTAGTTCACCAAAAATAAGACCCTGAAGACTTACCCCTGTCCTCACCCTACAATTATGGGGAGGGAGTGACCGTGGAACACAGCGTTTAGGACACCATGGAATATATTTGGCCTCCAGGCAGTTCTCAGAGCACCTTGATATACATAATTAGTGAGGATGCTGGTGTTTATTTAGGGCTTGTGGTTGTGAAAAATAGAACAAAGAGATTTTTGGGGGGTGGGCAATAATCAAGACAGTAAAATAATTTCTCTCCTCTCTTTGCTTTTTCTCTCAGGTTTTCTATCATAGAAACAAATCGAACCCCACCCCTATCCAGTTAGTTCACTTAACTCATGCTTTCTTGACAGCTAACACATGCTATGCAAGATTACTTTCCTACATTCCCTTTTGCCTTCTACGTTTCCATTTAATTCTTGCTGTATCCTCTTAAAGCTAGATCTTACAATTTCAAACAGTTTTGAGAGCCTATAGTCAGACTGACAGAAGGCAGCAGGGAATGAGCTTAGCTTGCTGTTTTTCTCAATAGCTCTCTTTGAGATGAAAATTCCTCCTTGCCACATACAGTCCTAAATGAAAGAGTAATTTCTGACTTGCTTTCACAAGCCTTTTGATTTTCTTCTTTAGTCTGCACATGTCTCACAGATATTTCTCCAGCCCCTGCTCCTTATGGACCAATATCATCTTACATCACTCTCACATTTTTATCAAAGCTTTCCTTTTAACAGAGAGATGCTCTTTAGAAAAAGTTCAAGTCTAAGTTTCCCTGAGCTTTGTGAGAGCAGTCAGCCTGAAATTTCATTTTTCTATGATGCTCAACTCAATGTTTTTCTGGGATTTTTTTTTTTTTAAAACTCGGTTGGGTTAAAATTAACATTACTTTTTGAAAATATAAACTCATATTAGCACGTGAACTTTGTAGCTTATGCCCATCCATTCCTTTAAATGTTCATTAGTAAATACTCACTTACTGAAGGCAGAGAAAGAACTTGTATCATCTGACATTACAGTCAGAAATAAAGGTTGTGTATATATATGTGATCAAAGAGTACAATTAGAGTGCATTACAGAAATCTAATTCAGCTGACTTTATTTAAGCCTATTCTGCTCTGCAGTTCCTTTGTTTCAAGGAGAAACAAGATAAAGGCCGGCTAGGTGAGTAATAAATTTATATCACATACATTAATATACAGTAATCAGATAGTAAAATCTTATTCAAAAGGCCTATTGTGCAAGACACTGTACAAACAAAGACAAACAGTTCCTGCCTGGCAACTCAGTAAAGGCAAAAGGGGGAATGAATCAATTTTAACAGAAGTAGATCTTAACATGAAGCATAGTAAAAATCAGTGCTGGTCTTTCCACTGACTTCCCTTGATTTCAGATCACATGTGTCCATATGCACACACGTGTGCACACATATGCACAGAAATTTCTTCCACCTATGTTTATATATACACACATTCTACTTAGATGAAAGTCACGGAGCGACACTATATATGCACAGCAGTGTACGTGATCATACCGAAAAAAGAATCCAGGCTTCACTTGGCAATGAAATTGATACCTACTTTGTTTAATTGCTGCCACTCTCCTGAAATGCATTTGTGTCTTAACAGTTGTACTATGACAGAAGCAGGTAGTGAGGGAAGATCTGTCTTGAAGAGAAGTAGAGGATTAGATTGTAGAAATAAGATATTTTTGTTGAGAAGAACAAGCACGTATTTTCATTCAAACAAGCTGTTCTATGAAAAGGAGAAGGAATTTTACTATTCGAATTTTCTGGGTTTTAGTGTAAGCTGAGGTACTCAAATCCTACACTGAATGCATGAGCTACAAAGGTTAAACCTAGCAAAGCAGAGTTTTAGCAATGTGGGGGCAGGGTAACGTATAACGTATATTTTCTTTAGCAGCATTTCAAGAACTAGTTCTCACAAATTTTTGAAATATTTTGTGTGGCATTTAATGAAGTCACATCAAGACTCCCTCCTCAGCACGTAAAAGATGCTATTGTCTTTTTCAAACATGCTTTTTCGAAGCATACTCCTTCTCTGGTAAACTTGTTGTGATAAAAACAAGCATGAAAGACAGAGAAAACTTTGGATAAATTAATCATTCCATTTTTTGTGGCAGACAAGTAGCTCAGAAACTTGAGGAAAGAAGCCAGTGTTACAAAGTCTAATGCATGGAGGACAACTTTCAACCTTATGCTTAACGAAGTTGGGTGCCCTACCCCATACACAAAGATTGACCAAAACCAGTGTGAAGTGCTTGTGTCAATGCAAACTTCCAGACACAGAATTTTATGCTTAGATTTAGCTTTTATTTGTGAACACTTACTCCCTGTTTGCCCTTTAGCCTGTTATGTAGGAGGCTGGCTCCTACATAAAAATCACTGTACCTTTTACCTAAATCCTACTTCCTAGCCTATTCCTAGCTTTTCCTAGCCTAGCAGGAGTAATGTTAGTCTCAAAATCCTGTCCAAACTTCAGCAAATAAATGCACTCTGCCTACCGAGCTTTCCTGTTTAGTTTCTGTTAGAAACAACTATGCGGCAAGTTCTGCATTGCTGTGTTTTACAATGTTTGTACAACATAAATGTGCTGAGTCTTTCTCAAAATGTGCTCTACTTCAGACACAGCCACAAAAGTGAGTGAAAAATTGCTCAGTGCATAGTGTACATCGATGGCTCTGAAATCTCTTTGTGCGAAGGAATTTCTGTAAATGATGTATAAATCTATTTTTGTTCATTTAAAGGCATTTCTTTTTGTGCTTTATTGTCTCAGGCTAATGTAAGCGGTTACGCCACTGTTGTGCATTTACAAACTGGGGTATGAATAAATAACAATTAAACTGTGTATATTTTTTTTTTCAAATTTTATGTTCTACTGGCACTGAGAATGTACAACTTGAAGGTTGAATCCACAACTGAGGAGTCACTATAAAGGAAGGATGCACATGGCTAAGTACCGGTTTTATAACATCTTGCTTGCAGATACTTCCTTTTGCAAACTCTAATGGGAGATGAGGGAAGATCCATGTTTCAGTTTATCTGAACCACCAAAGTTTACAGAGGAGGAAGAGAGTGGGAGGGAGATGAGGAAAAGGGAGGGGAGGCTGGGGAAAAAAAACATTTCAGCTGTTGTCTATCTGTGTTGTAAATACAGGATCCTCTGATCTACTGATACGTAATTCATACTAGCAATTTGATACCTTGAAAATATTTTGCACGGACCTGATGATGTTATGGATATTTTTCCTCCACCTCCTTTAATAAACAGTGCCATCGGTTGATTTTCCTCTCTTAGCCTGAGTCATTTCCTCTTCCGTTGCTTCAAGCTCTTTTAGCCTACAACTGACACTAACCACCCCTCCATCACGGGAGTCCTTCAAGTCTCTGTCCTCAGCTGCAGTTAGCTTGCACGAATTGGGCGTTACTGTTTGGGGAAGCTGTTGTGACACTTGCCAGGGTGTGAATTTAGTTATTGTGGTTTAAGTGCCCACGTGGACACTCTTATTCTGTACTAAAAGCGCCTTTTTTGTGGTTTAACTTGATCCATTTCCAAAGTAGCCTATGCTAAGGCCACACGGACACATCTACATGGAAAAATAGCTTGCAATAGCTTGTATGCCTCACTACCTCCTACGTGGAGATGGTTATTCCCATCCTAATTACACTCTGGAATTGCTTACTTAAATCTTGGATAGTTTTACATGAAAAATCTATTTTGTCTCTATTCTCTCTTTTATGCTACCAACTGCCAGCAACTTTGTCCAGCTGTATAAAATGCGATGTTCCCTGATTTCCCTTTTTCACAAGCATTTTGAAATGCCTTCAATGAGTGATATTTTATCGACTTTACTGTAATACCACAGATAAAACACAGCTTTTTAGCAAAATTCATGCTGATGAGGTGTTGCTATAGAAATACTTAAAATACAAACGGCTTTAATCTGCAGCCATTGTGATGGGGAAAAAAAATAACAAATACTTACAGCTTTCACAACTCCAAAAAGCTGCTCCAAACCAACAAACAAGGCTCTTGAAGAGGGCTACCACAGATCCAGTTTTTCCTCTGATGTGCCTTTTTCTTCTCCCAGCGTCCCATCTGGGCACACTTGTAGGAAGTGCAAGCTGAGCCAAGTCTTCTGCAGTTCCCACGAGAGCAGGTCCGTGGTTTTGGCATTTATGGCTGAGCCTGGCAGGCAGCAGCATGACAGCAGCAGGTAGCAGGCAAGGAGAGCCAACATGTGAGGCAACAGCGTTTCAGCAGGCAGAGCTGGAGAAGCCAAGAAGACAGAGGCAGTGCATTATTAGTGAGAGGCTGGAGCTTCTGGGGCATATTCAGAGGAAGGGGTTTGGGCTTCGGAAGGAGCTTTGGAGGAAGGACAATCCTGGCAGGAGGGAGGGGGAAGTGGGAAACTGGAAGGGCTGAAGGGCTCTGCAGTGGTGGAGGAGGGCAGACCTCTTCGTGGCAGGTGGTGTTAGGCAACCGAAACAGAAGTACTGGTGGCTGGGAGCTCTGGCTGGGAAGTGCAGGAGGGCTCTGAGACAAGATGGGTGGGTAGATGGGATGCCCGGGGCTCAGACAAAGTTGGATTTGCCTGGGATATACTCCTTCCCAGGCATTCCCAGTTGCACCTGAGGTCTAATGGGGGGTGACTAGCATTACTTAATGCTGCTACCCTATCAATCAGCTACCTTTACCTTCCTCATCCTCGTTTTTACTGTTAGAAATATGGTAGCTCAGTTCAAACTCTGTGCTTACTGCTGCTGTGGAGGCGCTTTGAACTTTGGGCACCTCAGCAACAGGCTTGAAAGGGCTTGCTGCAGCAGGCTCTGGGGAGCGGTTGCAGGAGTGCTGGGCCTCCCCAAGAGCTGTGCGAGCCACGTATCCATGCACAAAGCTGTTTGTTAACGACTCGGTTCACTTTTGAATTCAGAGTTGAACATGAGCTAGACTTGGACACAGAGCATACGAGGTACCGTAAAGATGGCTTTATGCGCTGGAAAACCGTTGTAATCCAAAGGGTTTTCAGACAGAGTCAGGACCCTCCCAAGGAGAACATCAAAAGAGTGATGTAGATCTTCTCGCCAGGAGTCCCACAGACGTAGAGAGTGAAATCTTTGTCCCATGGGTCTGGAATTTTAGTTGCAGAAACGCAACTAAATGGACTCCCGAGCACGAAGTTAAATGCTGCTGCTGCTGCTGCTGTGATGGAGTCCACTTACTCACCACCGCATTTGGCAACATCCTAAGTTGGTTTTCATTATTTCATTTAGAGCATGAAAGACCTTTGGAGAAAGAACTGAACCATAAGTTGCTTTGAGTTGGTTTTATGCTAGAGAGCTTCGTATTTTAACAACCTGAGTTATGACATATTTTTAAAAAGCATTTGTTTCTATACCTAGCTTTTATAGACAGCCTTTACAAGAGTTGGGAGGGAAAAGGGAGAACAAGAGACATTTCATCCTGAAACATAAAGGAATCATGTGGATCTTGGCTTAGGGATGCTCAAATTAATTTCTACTTAGGTGATAAATCTATTTTTCATGGATTTGTAACTTGGCTATAAAAGCATACTTGAAGACTTGAATCTTGGCAGTCAAAGCTTTCAGGTCAGGAGAATATTTTTAGCAATATTTTATTAAAAAAAGAAAAACATCGAAGGTTGTTTTTAAGTTTAGAAAGTTAAAGAGAGAGTTTTAAAAAGCATGGGTTGGGTCACATTTTGACACCCATGTTTGTTTTTTTTTCCCTTAAAGAAGAGCAACAAAATCCCCATCCAACCTGCTTCCAGCTTGACAGATAATAAAAGATATTTCAGATTTATCCTTTTAAAATTGCCCACAGGCCTGTTTCATATTCGAGAGTGAATAATCCATCTCAGCTAATAATCCTTAAAAACTGAAATCAAGGCACTGTTGTGAATTTTAATGGTTATGTTTAATGAGCAGATCTTCAGCTCATACAAGTCATCGTTAACTCCAGGAATGGCAATAGAACTGCATCAACTAGCACTCGCTGAAGATGTGGATAGTAAACAGATACTACACTACATCTCTCAAAACACGTGACTAATTCAGTCATACTGAGGCAGTAATTAAAGTAATTAATACGTTAGAAGAAATGAAGAACCAATGAGAGGACACCAATCAGCTCAGCATGCCACGTACAAAAAGCATTACGACAATTTTGGTCAAGCATACTGGGGCAAACACTTCGCCACAAAACCTTTGGTTTTACAGTTTCATTCAACCTCAAAATTACAGAGGGGCTGAGTCAATCCTGCCAGGATTTGAATTAGTGGTTCCAGGAAGACTAGGAGCTAAGCCACTGGTGTAGCTAAGCAAGGGGGGGCCAGAAAAGGTGTGGACCAGGCAGAGCAAACAGGAGGGTCTGTTTCTGGTCTTTAACTTACACCCTCTTGTTTGCTTCTGCTGCACAATCTCCCTTCTGTCATTTAGACTCCCTTTAACGTCATGGGCCAAATTCAGCTCTGGCTGCTAGTGATAACCTCTTTGTGTTGTACCAGCAAGGCGAAGGGCTGTCCTAAAAGAGAGGCTAGCGTTTTCTTGACACTAAATCCAGATTTGGTTTAAAGATGGTTCATGCCACCTGCTCTCAGCCCAGACCAGGAAACTCTTTAGGACACAGACTGGGCCAGACCTAAGGCATCCCCTGCAATGGAACCACCCATATGAGACCATTTTAAAGAAGCTATGGGATTAAATACCCTGGAGCCAAATTGATCCCAGCCCTGCAAAGTTTTAAGGGAACAGAAAGATGACTTTGACAAATTTAACTCTCACCACAGGTTGTGCATTCAGTTCAGCTCATTTGGGCCTGAAGGTCTAGCTCTTCTAAGGTAATCAAATCAGCATGTAAGAGCAATTCTCACCCCCTTAGGCACCCTAAAGGAGGCCTTTGAGTTTCTCTTCAGGTGTTTTACATCCAGCAGTGACTTTTGTAGGCCCAATTAATGTCTTAGTCTCTGTCCCTCCACCCCTGCTCCTTCCACCCTCATCCTTGCTTGCTCTCCCCTCCCTGCCTCCTTCCTCCTGTGGCTGGGTTCCCCCCTCTGTGCTGTACACACCCTACTAATGATTTCTGCACATCAGCCCTTCCAAGCACACATCCTTCATACAGCATGTCATATAACGCACCTCCCATCCAGAACAACAGGCCTTTTCTTCAAGCTTCTGTCCAACGAAACAGCTTGGTCCGTACACCTAGCCACAGCCCAAAATAGAATAGAGTAAGGAGAGGGACGACTGGGCAGGATTTGGGCTACGTTTTAACGGCTGGTTTTCATGCACAGCCAAGCTGTGGGAGAGGAGTTAGGATATTTGCAGCCTGTTTGCTATTAGCAAGGTAGGTACGCTCAAGGAGGTTGATATGTGCATTCACTTAAAGCAGAAGGTACGGTTCTGCTAACATCATTTAGATGGAGAATCTCACCACTCAGCTATTCCAGCGAGCCTTTGAGCTGCTGTTGGAGTTCTTTCAGCTTGATTCTAGGTATTATATAGTCCCCCTAGCTGTAGTATTGGAGCACCTCCCAAGTATTTAAAAATAGAAGTCACAGTAACAATCTCCCTTTCTTACTTGGCAGCTAGGAGAAATACTTGCCGTAACTTACACGTTTGTTCGCATATTCATGGGTGGGATCAAGTCGTTTGTTGATGTGTATATGGGAAGAATTAAATTTCTCTCAGTAAGTTGAAAAGAAATATTTTAGCACAAAAAATGATGACTTCAGTGGCAGTTTTCCACGTATGCATACTGCAGCTCAATGAGCTGCCTTGTGTCCCCTTGGATTCCCCAGGTTTTGCCCAGAGGGCGTAGGTGTGGTCAAGGCCAGGATCTGCAGCGCATCGTTCTTGTTAATTAGCTACTGGGGTCTCCGCAACACGAAGAACTTTCTGTCCTCTCATTTCTGCTTCTGGGCAAAGCACACCACTGCTGCTGAAACACTTCCGTGCTCTGGAAAGCCTTTTACAACAGTGAGCAGCCCACCCATGTGGCACAAACACCAATTGTTTATTTGTAGAGGTCTCTCTCTAATAGAATGTTCTTCACCCCACACCCTCTGTCAGCCAGCGCGGCTGACTGCCATGGGATGTAGTTTCTATCAAGAACTCGGTGCGTGGATCCCAGATGTGACTGTGCATGAAGTGTGGTCATCAGTTCACACATCTATACGTTTAGGGAGGACGCACCTCAGACTGAAGCCAGCACATTGCTGAGAAAGGCAGAGGGCACTTTAAATCTTCATGGGTTATCAGGGATCAAGCCCAGAAGGTGTCTGAGCCTGGCTAATCAATGGGAAGTGACGAAATTGCTCTCTGATCAATATTTGGAGGGGAGGGAAAGGGTAGAAATGAAAGAATTCAATCCAGTTGCCTGCCTTAAATATAAATTGGAGGTAAATATAGGGTGCATAAATAATGTAGTTATTAGCCCTGTATGTAGGGAGAAATATGAAAGCTAGAATATCTTCCCAGACTGAGATTTTCCTATCTGAACACAATCTAAAGACATAGGATGATGTACCCTAGGACTGAATGTCCAAATGTATTTATTAGGAAGTGTCTACAGCTTGTCAGCTAGGTGTAGGGAAGGGAGAAAGAGCAAGGGGCTTTTGCTCTCTGGATGTGTTCTTGAAGAGAGTAGATAACCGTAGATTTCTTTCCTTTCTGTCCCTTGTTTAGGCAAAATTCATTGTTTCTTACTGCTCTCTTGTTATTAACTGATTTCTTAGCATAGATATGAATTTTAACATACACTCCCATGATACTTGCATCCCTTTGCTTCTTGAAGCTTCAGACTTTCTGGTGAACTGTCCCTGGGACAATGCAAACTTTAGCAAAAGGAGCTTCTTTACGTAATTATGGACTTAAGAGGCCTGAAAACAGCCAAACCTGCTCCTTCTCACTGTGAGAGTTAACACAGGTACCATGGACCCATCACCCAGCCTTTTGAAAGATGCGAGATATCACCCCGACAGCAGTCTTCCTTGTAACGCGGTCCCCTACAGCCAGATGATGCAAGAGGTGAGCTGCTCCTGAGATGCTGGATGCTAATTTGCCTCTGTTGCAATGTGTCCTACTTGGCCTGTCTGGCTCCTTGTCCCTGTTCCCGCAGTTCCAGTCGCCTCCCCAAACCTCACTTCTGAGGCTTCCTGGTGGGCATCTGCTTTTCCCACAGCTGACTTAGAATAGCTTAAGCCTCCCATGTTGCCTGTGTTGATTTCAGTCCCTTTTGCCACACAACCAGACAGGTAAGCTAAAGATGCTTTTGTCTGTCCCAAATCGTGGCTGACCAACCAGGAATAAACCTGACCCAACAGCCTCTGTATGCTCACGTGCAATTAGCAACACTGAGTTCATTATAGCTTTTCCTCACGCCATTGATGCCTCTCTGTCTGAAGAGCTTTCTAAATTTTTCAGAGTCTGCTTTATTGACTCCACACATATTCCAACATGGTACATCATGATTTGTCTAGCTGGTCTTACAGGAAGCTAATCACTTCTCCAGGCCCCCCTGGAGATCATCTAAGCAGGGTCACCTAGAGCAGGTTGCTCAGGACCATGCCCTGTTGGGTTTTGAATATCTCCAAGTTCAGAGACTCCACAACCTCTCTGGGCACCCTGTTACAGTGTTTGATTACCCTTACAGTAAAAAAGCTTTTTCTTATGTTTGAGGTGGATTTTTCTGTATTTCAGCTTGTGCCCATTGCCTCTTGTCCTGTCACTGGCTACCACCGGGAAAAGCCTGGCTCCATTTTCTTTATATCCTCTTGTCAGTTATCTATACACATTGATAAAATCCACCAAACCTCCTCAGCCCAACACTCTCAGCCTCTCCTTGTATGACGGACACTCCAATCCCTTAATCAGCTTAGTGGCCCTTTGCTGGACTTGCTCTAGTATTTCCATGTCTCACTTATGCTGGGGATCCCAGAACTGGACCCAGCACTCCAGATGTGTCTCACCAGTGCTGAACAGAGGAAGGATCACCTCCTTCAACCTTCTGGTAACGCTCTTCCTAATGCATTGGGGGAGGCTCCTGCCTTCTTTGTCCCTAAGACATATTCCTGGCTAATAGTCAGCTTGTCCACCAACCCCAAGTCCTTTTTTGCAAAGCTACTTTCCAGCTGGTTGGTCCCCAACCTGTATTAGTGCATGGGGTCACTTCTCCCCAGTCACAATACTCTCTGTGACACACCGGAGGTGCAAGATGGTATCTTCTGTTCCCTGAGAAACCAAAACAAGCACCTCTTAGGATAAGCAGAGCATACCTTTCTCTCCCAAAGGTTTCCTCTGTGACTGTGCCCCACCTCCCTGGAAGAATGCTTCTTCTTGAAACTGCATTTTCTGCTAGCAAACGTGCACACCCAAAATGAACAGGAAAAAGCAAACTACTGTAATTTTCCCTTTCTGTCACTGAAACACTGCAGCTATCACTGGACTTATCAGGAGCAGACTGTGATTCATGCTAACTGGCAAACAAACACAGGTCCTACGGAATTCTACCACAACCAGAAAATCCCTTCCATAGCTCTGGGCTTCTGGCATTGTTCTGACTATCATGATTAGGCCAGCCACCAGAAAACACTTGTAGATGGACTCCTGAATTATGAGACATAAACAAGCCCATGTGGATCACTGGAGATACACTGGAGAGCTTTTGGATATCCTGCAAAAAGGTTTTGAGCTGTTGGGCACAGTGACAGTATTCTAATATCCTGATTTTAAGACTGCCACTCATGCAGGTGGGGTATATCTTGATGCTAGACCCTTACCTTGCAATTGCCTTTAACATAAGCCATAGTAAGGTAAAAGTAAACAAGAGCATTTATGTACGAAATCCAAAATCCATAATGTTTTAAATATTTATAAAGGCAGAGGTTGCAAAGAAGACAGAAAGAAAACCATTTATCACATGATCAGATCTTTAAATCATCCTCCTCTCCCCCTTTCCCCATAAGCTGGTAGGCTGTAGATCCACTCTTAACCCGCATGGTCAGGACTCATCCTTGTGCACGCTCCCGCCCTCAGGCAGCATTTGCAGGCGGTAGAACCACACCAGATTTGCGTTTGTTTGGGGTTTGTCTGGGGACTTGCTCAGATTCACATCTCGCATCTCTCCCATCTTGGTCCTGCTTCCAGTCATTATAGATCTCTTCTTAAAGACCTGGTTTCAAACTTCACCTCCTGAAACTGTACCTTTTTTGGAAATACTCATCCCTTTGCTAGGCCTGATGTGTCATGACTGTCCTTGAGGAGGTGCAAAATGCCTTTTCTCACCTGGTGGAACCAAGTGCAATACTCAATGAGGACCATTTCCCTACACTTGAACTTACTTTTCACATGGACATGCACATCAGCAACCACACTTCAGACAGATACCTCTGCCTATTTCGTGCAGTGCTGGCTCCTGACTGAGATTTCACACAACAGTAGTTAACTACTTGAGGCAACAAAATACATAGGAAAACTGAGAAACCAGTTCTGGGTTTGGGGGTGTTATGTGCAGGTGTACATTGGAAATTTGCCAGGGTAAATTAAAACCAGCATTATGTACCTAAATATAACACGTGGTACCTCCTTGTTTACAACCATAAAGTGGTGCCTTGATTTTCCTCCCCGTCACATGTCTGCAGTTGTGTGACTGGGCAAGATGCAGAACAGTTTCCTCTCTTGAATAATTTTTTTCCCTTGATAATAATAATATTGAACACTTAAATAGCACTTTTCACCCACAAGGTGCCTCGCCAGTGTTAATACAATTAGCTAACTTAATTCTCCCTCCTGCTTCCCCCTGAATGTACATAGAACAGGCAAAATGAGACACCAAAGGAAGTGTTAGAGTCACTGGCTTCCAGTCCAAAGGCCACTCCCTCTACGAAACAAGTGATATAAGACACCCCCTACAAAGCCCCACTATTACAGCTGCAATTTTGTAAGCGCCTTTTTATAGCAGCTTTTGTTCTTTATCATCCAACGGATTGAACAAATAGCTTCTGAGAAGGAACACACTCATGTTTACCTTTGCTCTATGTGCCACCATCAGCGCTATCCGAAACCCAGACAGACATGAAACAGGTGCTGGAGTTGCATGTTTGAGTCACCATCAGTAAAGGCTGACTCATAATTACAGTGAAGATATAGTCTGTTTTCAGATCTTTGGGTAGAGATGTAAAAACCGAATGTCACATTAAAGAGAGGCTGTCAGCCCTCTAGGTCTCTAAGGAAGCAAGGTTTGACAGTAAAAATGGGTAATGATATTATTTCTGGAACATTTTTTAGAGTTTATGACTCCTAGACTTTACACAAATCAATTAAGCTTCTCTCTGCACCCCCTACAGAAATATATCTGAAAAAATAGATTTATGGAAGAAGTCTCTCGGTTGTCACCAGGAAAAAAGCTTCCATTTAAGTGAATGGAAGTCAAATTGGGACAAAGACCACCCATTTTAGCTTAGACTGAAGTCAGAGCTGATCCAAGGCTATGTCAGGCATAGGTGAGTCTTCAGTATGAGAAAGTTAGTTCATATTCAGGCACTTCTTCTGCACAGTCTGTGCTTTGTTTGCTCTCATTACAGAGGAGGGTCTCTATCTTTTCCAGGATACCTTCGAGTTTAGAAAGGGCTCTTCCTTCCTTAGGGAGCAAGGCAGAAAATGAAGTACAATGAGCTTCTCAGGAGGCACATGAGCATAGAGACCTTAAATTTCTGCAACAGGGAGCCTTTCCTACCTTTGGACTAGCAGCACTTCTCTCCACCGCCTTCCCTTCTTTGCAGCTGGCAGCTGGGACCAGCAGCTGGAGTCCAGCTGCAAAGGTCATCACTACGTTAACCCCGGCTAGACTGGTTTCCTATCCTTCAGACCAAGAGGAACCTAGACTGGGGAGGCCTGACTGTACCTTGGTGCAGCAATACCAGATGACTTGGCCCATCCAAAATACATTGAAGAGTGTATGTCCTATCACAAGGGAGCTATACGGGTTAATATGCATGTACAGCACTTTTAACTGCAATAGCACATTGTCCAATGATTACAGATCACTATTTTTAAATAAAGGAAATACTATTATCCCCGTTGTATAAAAATATAAGGCACAGGAAGTTGTATGTAAACTTCTTAAATGGACATAAAAATCAGGATCTGAGCTCCAGACAGAACCCAGGTCACCTGCTCTAACCTCCCACTGCCTCCTGTACTCCCTGTTTATCTCTGCTGGATGTATTACTACAGATATTTCAGAGGCAAACCATTTCAGAGGTCAGATTTTCTAACAGTTGCAGGAGAACGCCATGATTACTCAAAAGACAAAAGCAAAAACAGACTCACATTTCATCTTCATTTCTTCATTCCCTCATCAAAAATGTACTTGAGTGTAATATCTGCTCAACACCTGGTTACACACCAGCTAACTTCCATCAGCGTAACCCTTGAACAGTGATAAAAAAGTCCCACCAATGAGCAGATCTGCAGCAGAACAATCCTGTTTCACTGAAGCAAGAGCCACTTCCATTCACTATGATTATTATCAAATCAGTTCCCTGGGAGACAATCTAATCAAGTGATCACTTTGATCAAAGAAGTTTCTATTAAAGTTTTATATGCTCCTGTCCAGCAAGAATAGCATATTGCCAGCCAAGCTCTAGCATGTTTGAAAGATTGAGAAATAACAGATTCCAGGAGCAGCAATTCAGAAGAATTTTTGCCAGCCAAGGCCCAGATCCTGCAATCAAAATTAGGTGAGCAACCTCCTACACCTACACGCCATCAGCGACTTAAGTGAAATTTTGTACTGCCTACAGTTCTTGCCCATGTGTTCCCAGTTATTACACTGGAGCCAAAGACTGCACCTCCTAGCCAGGGGCGGATACACAAGGAAACAGAAAGGCTACAGGGGCAGCATTCACACCATGCACATGTATTCCAGCTGTCGTGCAGCCCCACCTAAATTGTGTTTGCTCTTGGCAGAACAGAAGGCAGCTTTCTTGTATCTTCTAATGAGGTCTTCCTCAAGAATGACTCTTCCCTTTTCCTTTTCTTTACTTTCCGAAGTTTTGTACATTCATCTAATATTGTCTCACGGAAACCCCTCATTGCTAGCTTTCGTACAGGCCCCTCCTGCATCTACTTCAGTGTCCACAGTACTGCTAAATATTTGGAGACTATCTGAAGACCACATCAGTCCCTACCCTACAGCATCACCCTCACCTTCATCATTACCATCTTTCATACCAAACAACAGTACTTCTCCCATCACAGAATATCACACAGACAAAGAATCGAGTATTTAACCTCCTACATTTAAACATATTGTTCCATTTTGTTCTCTACTCTTTCACCCATTGTGGTGATAGGCTGAACAGTGCACTTTGAACTAAAAAAAAATGGGGAAGTTGAAATCTAGAACTGCAGCTGAGATCGTCTCTATAAAGCAACAATAACAACAGCAGCAAGAACTAAAAAACAATTAGATTTAACAGACTTAAACAGTTAGACCAACATTGCCGACATCCAAAGAACTGACATGAGTTTGCCTCCAAGTCAGGGTTACCGAGCTCACGTAGTTCACCATCAGTGTGATGGCACAACCTCCGCAGTTTTAGTAACTCCCTGCTAGGAGAGGAGAGTCAACACAGACCAGAGCATCCCTGAGCTTTGTAACCATCCACTCCAACAGCGTCAGGCTATCTGGGAAACATCAGCAGCTTTGGTGGCACGTCCTGTTGAAGTCCCAGTGAAGAGGCTCAGACTCTCATGCCAAAGGAAAAGGAGGGAAGAAAATTTACCTTATGGAATGGGTTTTAAGAAGCGTATCCTCATTTACTTTCTCAGTCTGTACATGCAATTACATAGGCAATTACACATGTAAATTAGGCATAAAATAGAACTTTGCGTGAGTAAAAGTTAGTCCTTACATCATGTCTATTTACAACTGCTAATTGTGAAAGTGCTAAGTCTTTGTCCTGGTCTGCAATTAAAAATGAAGCCAGTATAGTTACAGGAGAGCAGGAGTTTCTGTGTGGATATGTGGGAACAAACCACTTCTTTCCAGCGCAGCTCTCCCTGGAAAAAACACTTTCTGCTACATCACCAAAGGAGAGCCCATCAGCTGGTATATCTTAGTGCTTCCAAGTTACATAATATAAGATGTCAAAAATATGTGTGTGACTACAAACTGGTTCTGCATTAATTGGGAAATTTAGCTCTATAATGCATCTATGGGGACAATTCTCTTTGGGTAGGCAAAGTCTTTTTCTGTCCTGTGCAGCACTGAAAACACATGCACTTAGTACTCAGTTCTAATGGTCCTACGATGATTTCAATGGAGTAATGCAGTGTGATTCAAGGTCAGTGCTCCCTGAATCAATTTTCCATGGTCTATAATCTTTGCTGTAAACAGCCTGCTCTGCAACTAAGAAAGCAGAAAGGGTTTTAATGCCATCAGTTTCACCCTTAATACCTTCACGTTAAGCTCAAAGAGATGAAAGGATTTCATATGATTTGTTCCAGGCTTGTATCAGACTCTACATCAAGGCACCTCCCTTATTCTAGACCACCACGGTGGCCTCTAATGTTTGGCTCATCGCAGGACCAGCCCTGTGTTCAGCATAAATTAAAACAGCTGGAGGATTATCTCTAAAGGAGTAGGCAAACACTCTCAGTGTAACCTCTGCCCCGTTCACCCTCTCCATGCTTGGCATGTACCCATGTTGGGAACAAGACAGAAGGACCACAGGCAGCCGATGACTGCTTTACTTTCTCTTGCAGCATGGAACTCCAACGAAAGCCAGTTCTACCGTGTGATGTCCCCTTTGAACAGCTTCACAGGCATTAAAGGGTCACATTGTTGGGAAGGGGTGAACTGGTCTCTTTGTTTCTCATTTCCACCCTGGAGTCAAACATCCATTCTCTTTTTAGCGATCAAAACTCTAACAAAGTCTCCAAAGGCATTTTCCCAATGCTCACCCCCAAATAAACCACACGAGAGAATGCCACAGGGTGCTAGAAAGACTTTGAAGTCCCCGTGAGAGAACTTTTCTGTGATGTTCTCTCCCTTATCATGCCTAAATTATGCTTTTAAAAAGGCAACAACAAAATAAAGATAGGCCATACCCTCCATTTGCTACCGTATCCATTTAAAACTGAAACACATGAAAAGCTGTAGATAAGGTCTGGCATAAATAAAAGTAGAGACTAGGCTATCTATAAAATCACAAGATAATATGATAAGTAAAAGAGCATTTAATAAAAGAGAAATCATCCCTGCAATTCTCCAAAACCTCAGTGACAGAGCAGGTTTTCCACAACTTAAAGTAGTGGGGTGTTTTCAATATTATAGTAGAATACTCTGAAATAATGACTGCGTAAATAATAGCAATTAATCAAAGCTCCTTCCACTGAGATTTCCCAAAGCAGGGTGGTAAGACGTCCTGGTGCAGGCCACATCAAAGCCTATCGTATTGCCCCCCGATACACCCACTCCAAGCAGACTGACCTCCCATGGTGCAGCAGAAGACGGCATTGCCGGGTGGAGTAGCACTGTCACCATGTGACAGAGATTCAGGGGAAATTTTCCACTGACAGGACAGCCCCCCCCCATTTTTTTTACTTCTGTAGCATCTCTTTGGAAGGAAGAGACTGCCCAAGTGGCCACTATAGCTACTGAAAAAGAATTAGACAAAAAAGGACAAAAGGTTGAAGAACAGAGCGCCAAATGTTAAAAAACAATCTCAATTTTTGACAGTTCACATAGTTCTGCCTTATTTTTTAAAAGTCTGCTGTACTAATGTTTGGATTTCAGAAGTCCTCAAAAGCATTCAGTGTTTAGATCTCAGGTTCTGGTTTGAATTAGCTCTTATTTTCAGACTCTGTTTTCCCTTACCATTGGCATAAGTACATTTTTACTTTATAATGCCTCACAATGATTAGCATGCCTTTTTGATTTTTTCGTTCGTCTTCTGTATGGATATGGAAAAAACCCTCAACACTTTCAATTTAGATCAAAGAAACGTTTTTGGGTTTGTTTTTTTTTTTTTTTAAATCTCAAAAAGGACAGGTTTTTGCTTCCAGAGTCTTAAATCTTGCTATTATTTTGGTAATTCCTAAAACAAAAAACAGTATGTCAAAATTAACTGAAACATTTAACTTTTCCAGCACTTTTTACATGTGTTGAAAGAAAGGATCCAATGAACTCAGAAACGGGTTCCTGCCCCCACCAAAACTACATTCATTGGATGGATGGATGGATGGATGGATGGAAGGAAGGAAGGAAGGAAGGAAAAGTGAACTCCACTTATCCTGTGATACAAAGTAAGCCAAGTAGAAGACACAGCAGAAGTACGCGGTGTCTTACACTACAGATGTGAGGGCCTTTGTGCTAATGAACTAGCTGCTCATGGACATGGCTGTACAGAAAGCGTGGCAGCAGCCTTGTTTTCAGCAACACCTCCCATACCACACTGTACATTTTCCAGAGACAATGGGGATTGGCCAGGGCCTTGGGCTCGTGCCTGGACTCAAAGAAATGAGGCTGATTTTTCATTACGATCTTTTTAGAAACAATTTGCAGAATAACATTTTGCAATCTTACAGGTGGGCTGTTTCAACAGACTCTCAAGTTGCTTTTGCAAGCTGCTTCCCAAGGCCAGATCACTCCTTTGCAGTAGGCGTTGCCTCCATTTTGCAGCAGGGGAAACCGAGGCACCACAGGCTCAAATCACTTGCCCAAGATGACACAGTAAACCTGCAACAGCCCAGCAATAAAGCCCAAGAGTTATGAGATAATGATAGGAACTGTCAGCATATCATTTTCTCATTACTTCACATTTTGATGAGGGATAACACATTACAGAACAGCAGCTGTCCATGTGAAATTGTTGGCCTTAACTTTTTGTATGTGTGAACTGTTTACTGAAGCAGCCACTAACTGCTGTGGTTTTGTTTCTGTATTCCTTGCCTGCACATTTTTCATCCAAATGCCAGCTACTTGGTATTGTTATGGGGGGGGCTGAGGGGAAAATACAAATATTGTTATATATTCAGTTCGTTCAGTTAATGTTCTTGTCAGTCTCCACAGCTTTTTTGTGGTAGGTTTCTGCAAGCACTTGAGGTGCCTGGGCAAAAATGTTCAGTCAGTGCACTTCCTCAGTTGTACACGTAAGCATTTGCAGAAAATTAATTTCAGATTTGACTGTGCAAGAATTCATGCTCCAAGTGCATGCACACAACCCAGCCGGGCAAGAGAAGTGTGCTCAAGGTATTCAGTCTCACCAGTTAGCCACCGTTTTAGACATAACACTTCCCCGCTCTGTAAAACGTGCTCTTCTTTCTCAGTGTGCCACTGTGCAGGTGTGCTTAATGCTGCTTTTGTCTGCTTTGCAGAAGTACCTTTCCCCTGACCATTAACAACAGCTTGCCAAACTAAACGGGGTTTGTACTGGTGGTGTTTTGCCGTCAGTTGTGGGGTTTAGTGAGAACACTTGGCCAAATTAATTCCTGGCAAAATTCCAACTTGCTTTACGACCAAGCAATCACCCCCCTAAAACACCTATTAATAGCAGCAGTTGTGATACTGGCTAAAAAAAATCCCAGTTTTGATCACTTAGAGCCAAAATCAATCCTGTGGTTCCGTTCTGGGGCTCTGCTGGAACCATGGGCCGCCAGTATCTTCGGGGCTGTACCAAGGGTGGGGCAGAAGTAAAGCCAGCTCTGGGTGTTCCTCCAACAGAGGCACAAGATGGGGAAAAGAACAAAACACAGCAGCTCCTCATGCATTTGGAGATCAGTGGGAGACCCTGCAGGGAGCCTCCACAGAGCAGGGGGGCAAGCAGGGGGGTGCTGAATGCCCCAGGCAGGAGCATGCCTTGCTGCAGTCCTGAATATCCTGTACCCTGAAGACAGCAGACTGAAAGTTCTTGCTTAGCTGATCAATAGGAAAATAAGGTTAGCCTTATCTGATGAACCAGGAACCTGACTGCGTAACCCCACAAGCAAGCTATCAGGTTCAGGCTTCAGAGCAGCAGGTTTCCACTGAGCAACAGTGATTCAGCTTCAAGGCATCAAATGAAAATGCAGAGAGCTGGGTCCAATGAAAGTCTCACATACCTCACCTTTGGGGTCTTGTTCCCTGGAATGGGTTAAAAAATGCCAAGCCCGACAGCTAAGCTACTTACCTGTCTGCAAAAGGAACATTAGGAGACACGGAGTAAAAAAATCAAACTGATGGAGCCTTCAGAAGAGGAAGAAAAGAGGGCCCTTATTCAGAATACCTGATATTATGGTGGTAAGAGCACATTCCTGGGAAGGGGAGATATGGTTTTGAACCCCCTTTGCCTGAGAGGGCTTAACACTTCCTTATGTCTCATCTCTGTGCAGGTGCTCTAACCTCTGGGTATTGCATCCCCTCTGCAGAGTTGGTGGAGGTGACGGAAACACCCTGACCCTCTCAACAAGTGCTGGGCGTGAGTTGAGGCTGCCTCCTGAGCAGCCCCAGGGCGAGCCGGGCGAAGGGCTGCCTCCTGCGGACACCCTGCTCAGCTGTGCCCCGCCGGGGGCAGCTGCAGGACGGCTCAGACTGGGACAGCCGTGCAAGTGCCCGAGGCAGAACCCCAGGCGCGGGAAACCGCACAGTCGAACAGGGCAGTGCGACGTGAGTGCGGACACCTCTGGAGTTCAGTGGCAGCTGAACAAGGGACTTTTAGGTAACAGTCTTAGATTGGTGCCCTTTCAGTTCCACTTAACACTAAATTGGCCCCTAAACCATATATCGGATATAACCCTCAGTCTCACCCAGTGACTGAACTCACCGGTTCTCGCTTTCTGTGCTTTGCATAGCTCCAAGTCGCCAACACAAAAGGCCCACCGGGGTAAGGCAGCACCGCTCTGTTCACGCAGTGGGTATAACCAGGGTGCCACTTGATGCTGTAGAAAATATGCTTGACCCAGAAATCTGAAAATGCATTTTTGTACTAACCACGGCGGTTCCTCGTCCTGGAGAAATTCAAAACTTCTGCTCTCTTACAGGTAACACGCGTGAAGGTAAATGCTGAGGCCACTGGCAAAGGAGTGTAAGTTACTGTAGTTTGAAGTGTGGCAACCTACACCCTAACCTACCCAACAGGTTTTATTTAACTGTAAAATAAATAAGCTCTAGCTTTAAAAATGCATTAACCAGAAACACTGCTGCTTATTTACTTGAGAGAGCTTTTGTTTACTGATATTGAAAGCATATATGGAAAACTTATTACAACTGCCTATTCTTAGCTGACCAAACGTCACAACATCATCACAGCAAAAAGCAATCTC
Source organism: Platalea leucorodia (assembly GCF_965183815.1). Taxonomy (NCBI): domain Eukaryota; kingdom Metazoa; phylum Chordata; class Aves; order Pelecaniformes; family Threskiornithidae; genus Platalea; species Platalea leucorodia. The sequence continues at coordinate 53,225,346 of NC_138826.1, read as the reverse complement.
TAAATGCCATCACTAATGCCTGTTGCCCGAGATTCAGATCCTGCTGCGGTGGTGCATGCCGAGAGATCCTTTAGCCCTTGAACACAATCGGTGAGCTTCTCAAAGGGTCAGGTTAACAACATCTCATCCCAAATAAGCTACCTAGTCTCAGAAGAAACAAGAAAGAAGGGTGATAGAAAGCTGTTTGTAAATAGCACGTGTCAATGGGCCTGAACATATTTGCAAATTTCCCACTAAATTTCACGCAAATTTCCTACCAAAAAGTATTATCAACTTTGTCAATGTGGGATCTCTCACTAAGGGTCTATAAACTGGGCTGTATTACTAATGCAGGAGAGGACACAGAATGAACTACATACTTGGCCTCTGAACTACACTCTCGGGTCTGCCGTAGATTAATTGGGTAACTTTGGGACAGCTTTCAAAAGCTATCTGTAACTCCGAGGGCTGCAATTTTGGGGAAACCCATCTGTTAAAACAGCTGCTTTCCTTGCCAAATACTGAAAAATGTGAACCACTAGCCTGAGGCCGCTTTCAGCCAAACTACTCCTGTTTTCCCATCCATAAAACAGGCACAGAATTACCCTGCATTGGGTTTTACCCTACAGTCCCTTATTTAGGGGGAAAAAATGAAGTTATGCCAGGAGGACTATTTTGAGTCTATTCATAAGAGGAACAGTTTGTAGAACAGAGCTTAAGAGATTACTGCATGGCACATCCTATAGACAGAGACGTAATGTTGGAGAAAACTAAATATGAGCTCTTTAATCCCAAAACGTGTTTACACAAATGTGTTCTATTTCAAAACCGCCTCTAAATTATTTCAAGCAAGCAGAGAACATTCACTCCCCAAAGTGTTAAATTATGCACAGAAATTGCAATTCAGTTCCAGTAAAACACTCATTCTGATGCTAGATTTATTTTTCCCTCCTGATTAATTGCATGTGCTGAAAAGACCGCAAAGTCCACAACAACCTGAGGCCATTTTACTGAACGCTGTAGAGGTCATTTAAGAAAGCAGCGTAATGGATAAGCAAAGCAGTTCTCGTAACCTGCCACAAGGCCTGGATGACACAACTTCTGTACGCTCTGCCACCTGCGTTTCTTTCCTGAGTACAATATTTTATGAAGGAGCAGTTTTAGTCCACAGACTAAGAATGCAAGACAAGTTGCCCAGGTTGGAAACATGGGAGGAGTCGCTCAGAAGAATGTAGCTCTCAACACACCGGATTAATAATTAACAAGACAGACAGAAGGACAGAAAAAAGAAGATAAAAGAAAGACCGTATTGAGAGCCACATTTTGGGCTACCTCCAGAAGGCCAAAATCCATTCTCGCAATGTTCCTTTGGAGTATACTTCGTTCAGCTCAAAAAAACCCCAAACCTGTTCGGGTTTCTAGCATACGGGAAAAAAGCAACCACCTTCCTCAACAACTGCACTGGGTTTGTGTTTCCTTGGGGATCCTACTCAGCACGCCCTTACTCCTGCATTTCCTTGACGCTGTCAGGCAGATGGCAAGCCGAACTCCACAACTCAAAGTCCAGTTTTTGCACTCTGACTCCTTTTCACATGCTCAAATGCCCTCAGAACCACTACTGATAGACATGACTCAAGTTGGTATAAGGATCCGAAGACTAGTGCAACTTACAGGCAGAGAAATTCAACAAAAAGTACATTAAAGCAGTCTGAGCGCTACTCTAAAAAAGGTTTGAATACTGCTTTTTGTAAGGGTGTGATGTATTTTGGATCTAGAGGTGATTTTTTTTTGGCTGTGAACTTATGTCATCTTCTGAATCTGGCTGTGCTGGTAAAATCTGTTACCACCCCGCGCCCCTCTGCTGGATGTTGGCCTCATCCAACTGCCTATGGAGCAGTTCCAGCAAGCACTCCTCCTTTCACTTCAGATGAGCTCAGACCGACTATTGCAACTATTCAAACCAGCCTGCCTGATTTTTGCCTGAAAAGAATTAGGATGTGCTCCCACAGACTGGCAACTCGATGGGAACAGCAGTCTTCAGCCAGGAGACGATTACAAACAGCGAAGAAGCTGTACGTGAAAAATGACATCTTCCTACAGCCTCACTGAAATAACCCTACTGGGAAAGCAAATGTGGCAATTCTGGTACAAAAATGTCATAGTTATGCCGCCCAGCCTCATCCTGCACCTAGCTAGTGGCTTGTGGCCTCCAAAACAGGTAGTGCATCCCCTTTGCCCTCTCCAGGCTGCCCTGTCTGGCCCCTTGCACTGCCTCTACTGCTTATCAAAACACATGGGAAATAATTCAGCTCATTAATCTGGCAAAGAACTAGTGACTTTCGTCTGTGATTAGCCTTAGTACTAGTAGTCTTCTGCTGCGTGGGTGAATTCAGCCAAGCTTTACCTGGGGGCAGACAAGCAAGAGAGACAGTGAGTGTATGGGACAGGCCAGTATCACCCACACGGGAGCCTTGTAGGGAAGGGTGCGAGCGGGTCACCTCCCTTCTGGTGCCAACAAGCCATTAGATCTGCACAGTGCCCACCACACAGCCACAAACTCCAGTTGCAGTTATTTTGCTTTGATCTAAGAGAATAAATATTAAGAGGAAACACCGGTCTAACAGTATCCCGGTCACAGGCCCACAGTGCTTTAATTCTACCAATGCAGTTCAAACCAGACAACTTCCACATTTAGAGAATCCCAAACTCACACCTTTGTGAAACGTTTGCAAAGAAACAAAACCAGAATTTTCCCTTTATATATATATATATATACACACACCCCTATATATTTTTATATATACACACACCCCATTCTATATATACACCTATATATAACTACATTGATTACTTTTCAGTATCTTCTACTAAAGACTTTAAGACTTTAAGATACTTTTCAGTATCTTCTACTAAAGACCTTTATCGGCACAAGTCTCAGTGTGGACACAATTATGGTAAACGAGTGTACGCTGTTCCCAAAGCTATCAGGGACCAGTGAAGCTGCATGCCAGCTGACAGGCTCGCTGACAGCCTGAAGCATCCCCTGCGCTACTCAGTTTTCAGGGGTAGTGATTAAAAAAAACCCACAACTGTATCAGAGCTTGTAACTAGAATGAGTCTTTAGTACAACAGCAGGTAGGCAAACACAAGCAGGTGAGTAGCTGGGAGAGGGACAGAGGGATTTTGGCATCACTCCCCGCTTCAGGCGGCTCACCAACAAGTACGAGTCCCTGCCAGAACACACCAGGGGCTGTTAAATTTCCGCAGGAGCCTTTCAGAACGCCAGCTACCCTCACAGGCTGCACTGTCACAGATGGAGCTTGCTTTCCTCTCCTCTGCCAGCACAGGCCCTGCCTCTCCACCTGATCTTGCCCTGCAGAACAAAAGCCGCCTGCTCAGCAGCCACAGGGGACTGGTATGCATATCTGTTCCTTGCTGCCCAGCACCATCACATTTAAACAGGGATGTGCAAAAGCCTCCGTCCTTCCTTCCTCCCCCCTGATATCTGGTCATTTTAAATTTGAAAGCAGTTAATTTCTTTGTACATGCCGAGTACAGGGGTGTGGAATTGGGAATCCTTTATATTACTGGCCAATATGACTATGCAGATGGTATTTGCCAGTGATGCTTCACAACCAGTTTAACTCCACTCTTTTTGGATCTGGTTGTTTTCTGCTTTCATTTATTATGAAATATAATTCAGAGCATGAAGAAGGTGCAGAATAACCATCTTAGTCAACTTCATACCCTAAAGCGGTCAAGCAGTTCACTATGTAAATTTCCTTATATTCACTTGATTAACCTGCAGAGGGTATTAAAACCTACATCTTTAAAACTGAATGTAAACATTGCAGTCATTTTTTAAGTAGATGCCAACAAAAGTGCAGTTAGAAAAAACACAAAAAAAGCCAACCAAACAAAACCAGCTCACTTCAATCACATCCCATCTATGAAATACATTTCTTCCTCTCTCCCACTGTGGTGGCAATGACATCCTTAACAAGAAAGAAAATTGGGCAGCTTAAGCATTTCAAAAAGCCCTTATAAAATGCACTTACCCATCACAATATTTTAGCACACAGGTTCTTCAAGGGCCTGACCCAAATCCTACTAAAATCAGTAAGTCTCTGCACTGATTGAATGGGCATTGGTTATTGTTTTAAATGCACAAGAACGAGTAATCATCTGTTGTCCTTTTTACTGATTTACTCACAACGCCTCTCCCTTTCCCGGATCCATTTAGGTTTTATCCTGGAAGCTACTGCCATGTTCTAATAAAACAGGGGTCAAGTCAATCTGTGCACTCACAGTACCATCTAAGCAAACCACTTGCTAGAAACTAGCAGCACGTATTTGAGGCTCTTTGAAGCCCTGTAGTCAGGCAAATCTCAACACAGGGGTAGGCTTTGGGGTTGTGTTTTGTTTTTTTTTTTTTAAACTTTTGGGTTTTTTTTTCTTCTTTTCCTGGTTTGAGACAAATCCTAATAAAAGAAAAGCCAAGGGGAAACCTCTCAGTCTGCCTCTGGTGGGCCAAACGGACCAGCTGGACCAGCTCCTGTCCCTGTCCCCATCCCATGCTTCTCTCCCCAGTTGTGCATTAGCAAAGTAACCAAGCTGTCTTGCCAACACCATGTTGTGGAAGTTTTTTTAGAACAGGAGTAAAGGCACTTGCAATTTTAATTACAGAGTCAGCGCTCAACAGCACTGTGGGAAGGAGAGAGGAGCACGGGTATCAGTTGGATGAGATTTGTATGAATACGCATACACCTAGAAATAGGCAGCTTCATCTCCAAGTGAAGGGGAAAATGCTATTGATTTCATTGGGACTGCAAGTTATGTATCAAATGCTGCATAAGGGGGGGGGGGGGGGGGAGCATTACTTATGGAGATACAAGTCACGAAGCTGCTCTGCTTCTCACATCTGACAGAAAATTCCTCGGGTCCCAGCTCCTCAGAGATTACTTGTGTAAGAGCGAGCTTGCAAGATCGGGTTCAAATCCCCACCGCAGCTTGCTCACCTTAGTCATTTGAGTGCAGAACGATTACAAAACCCTGCCACTCCGTTAACACCTGACAGCCCGGAACAGAGAGAGATGCCAGGAAACCTCAATCAGCCCTAAAGGGTTATGCCTCCCTTTTAACTCTCACCGCACAAAAAGCTCCAATAAAGAGACTTTTTAATTTTTAAGGGGGTAGAGAGGGGAGCAACGTGAAGGATTTTCACATCTCCAAGTTCTTGGCCAAAGAGAGTGACCTGAAAGCACGAACACCACAATAGGTTTTGACTGAAACCACCTGTGACGAGCCCTGGATTTTAACTTTAGGTCCGTAGGTACTGCGAGGACACATCCCAAAAATTCACCAGGCCCTCAGGCGGGGCTAAGAACGCGGCCCACAGCGCCCGTGTCAGCGACCGGAGGCGGCTACGGCGCAGGCTGCAGCCCACAGGCCCCCCTCCAAATCCCCCCCCCCCCATCGCGAGCGGACGCTCCTAGGCTGAGGCGGCCGTTAGGCTCGTGCGCCAACGGCCGGCCGGGCGGCGCGCGCGCCCGCCATCCCTCCCCCCGCCGGGCGCACGTGCCCTCTCTGCAGCGCGCGCCCCGCCGCCGCCACCGCCCAACGCCGTGCGGAGACTCCCAGGGGCTCTTTAAATAGGGTCTATAAATACAGCGGCGGAGGGCGCCTCCCCATTGGCCGCCGCCGCCCGGCTGATTTGCATGGCGGGGCGGGGCCCGCGGGTCACGTGGGGGCGGGGCGGGTTGTGCAAGCGCGCGGTGACCCATTTCCCGGGGGGGCGGCGGCGGCGGCGGCGGCGGGGCCCCGGGCCCTTCCTCCGCCCGGGGCAGGGTGCGGCCGTGCCGTGCCGTGCCGTGCCGTGCCGTGCCGTGCCGTGCCGTGCCGTGCCCGGCTTCACCCTGCGCCGCGGAGATCTGCTCTGCTCTGCTCTGCTCTGCGCTGCGCTGCTGTGCATTGCATTGCATTGCATTGCATTGCATTGCATTGCATTGCTCTGCTCTGCTCTGCTCTGCTCTGCTCTGCGCCGCACCGCCTTGCTTTTTCACGCCGCCGGCAGACCCTCGGGTGGTGTCCGTGTGCCTGAGGCCACTGAAGGCGCTGGCTCGGTCAGGGGCCTGCGGTTGGCTGCCCGAGGAGGCCAGAAGCCGTCCCCCTTGCCTTGGAGAGGGTTCAGATCCGGGCGGAAAGCGGCACGTTTCACGCTCCCGCTGATGTATTTCTGGAATTAGGTGGGGTGGGAAAGACAAATAAGGCCCTTGAAACTGTGGACGTCAGTAGTGTGTCACACCAGGGTCAATAGATGACAGTGCAAACCACAGCCGGGTGCTGAGCAGCGGAGGGAGGAAGGCACGGGGAGCTGGCAGCCGCTGCCTGCTTCAGGCTGGACCAGCAGCTGGGGGAGAGAGGGAGGCCCAGAACGTAAATGCAGGGTGCCTTCAGCTCCCGCTTCCTGCGGCACTGCTCTTTGCAGAATCAAGTGCCACATGTTTACTGGAATTGTCCAAAAGTTTCTGAGAACACAGTTCCCCTTTGAAATAGTTGCCAGGGAAAGAAAAACAAGGTGCTTTGCGGGAGCAAAATGTTGCTTTTTTGTATCCCAAGAGTCTATTCAAATAGTTCCTTTAGGTCTGTTACAATTTCTGTAAATTAAGTGTTTTGTTTCAAACAAGCCTTAATTCAAATTAAGAATGAGGACTGCTGTTGACTTTTTGCTGATTCACTCTGAAATAGTATTAGAAAATGTTGAGATTTCTTGGCACGAAATTCTGGAATTTCCACAACTCCTGGAATTTCCACTGTTGCCCTGATTCCTTAGCAAAGCACAAACCCTCTCTCCTTTGCCAGCAGAAGGAGGGATCTCTTGGGCCCACAGGAGAGAGACCTCCCGTGCCCTGCAGCAGCCGCGGGGCCTTGCCTCAAGCCCAGCTGATCCCAAAGCCCATCCATGCAAAATACTTGACCTTCCCTGGCCCTTTGAGCTGCGGCACCTCCAAATTCCTGCCGTGCCACCAGACTTGTGCAATGCCTGCCACGGTTGGTCCCCACCTCACCAAAGCAAGGCAATCCATGTAAATAGTGATTCAGAGGCAAGCAGCTTGGTTTCCTTAGGCAGAGTCTAGAGCTGCAGACTGGCACTTGCAAGACAAGGCATAATCGCAAGCCCAAGTATTTCTTAGGAAACAAAATACCTTTTTATTATTTTTCTTTTTTTTTTACTTTTTAGTATGTAACAGCTTAGCAATGCAACTTGGAGTTGTCAATATACAGGGATTTATCTCAAGGCTCAGATATTGGGTGTTTTTCTTAGACCTATGGCACTCTGAGTCATATGATTATAACAGAATCTCGGCTTTAATTAAAGAAAAGGAAAATATTTCTGGATCTCATGACTATGCAGGAATATGAATTGTGGTAGCTATAAAGGAGACACAAGTAGGGAGGCAGAAACCAAACCAAAACGCAAAACAAGCCAGAAGCTGTTGTATGAACGATAATTCAAGATTTCTGAATTCTTGGCATCGGCTGTGCCACATCGTGATACCAAAGGCCAGTGTTGGGGCTGGGGGTATTGCAGCACTTGTAAGAGTTAACCCGCTCGCATTGAACAGGCAAAACTGAATACTTTCCCACACGCTGCGTTTCCCAGTAATTTTACTTGAGCTGTGCTGACCCAGATCTGCCTGAGGATCTAATATATTTTTGAGTGCAAACATAAGTATGCTCTGTTTCTGCATTTAATTTTTGAAGAGCTGTAATTAAACCTAGCTTTATTTAAACACATCCAGAGCTCCCTTGCTATTTGGTCTTCAGTGTGAAGACTCTCTGCCATTCACAAGAAGAGCTGTGCCCTAAATGAACCGAGTAAGAGCGGATGCTGCTCCTCCATCCCTCTTGTTTTTGCTCTTCTTCACTCTTTTGGGGGGAGCGGCTCTTGGAAAACAAGTTTCAAGCTGGAAGAAGATCTAATCGCACATCCAGCATCTCTCAGGGCAGAGGAGTCCTGCTTCTGTGGCAAACGTGGGTTTGATCTGCACAGGGATTGCTGCATCAGGACCTACTTTTATTATCATTAACAGCAACAGGAACAATAATAAATTTCATTTTTTAGATCGCAAAAAGCGCCAAGAGCTTAAAATCTGCCCGTGTTCAGTATTTTGTCTGTTTAGCCTGAAAATATGCCTACCGGCTTTCCCGTGACCCTTCTCCAGGGACACGTCCAGAGACGAGGCATCGCCGGGCTGCAGGAGATCGGCCCGCAGCAGCCGCGCGAGCCACCTCCCAGCGGGGCAGGACGGTGCCTCGGCCCGCAGCGAGCAAAGGGGCTGCGGCGCAGGCCCCGTGCCGGGCTAAACTGGGGACGTCTGGTCCAAAGAGGGGGCCGGGGAGGGGTGGATGCGTGGGGTTTCGGCACGTCGCTTGCCGTGACGTCGCGTGAGGGCTCAATGGTGGCCACCGTTGTAACCTGAAAGCGCGGCTTTCGCTGCGGCCCCGGCGACTTGTCTGAGCCTGACGGGCTGCCAGAGGGCTCGCACCGTGACGGGGGGAGAAGGAGGCGCGGAGCGCGAAGAAAAAGGAAACAAAAGAAGCCACAGAGGCTGCAGGTTTCAGCTGTCACGTTCCCTGACGTTGCACGGCCCCATTGCATTTGCAGGCCAGAGAAAAGCAGAAAACGTGTTCACCACCCAGTGTACAACTGGGTTCTTGTATGAGAAGATAACAGTTCAAATCTGCAGTTTACACTTCTTCCCCTCCCCTGGTTTTACCATTTCAGCTGGCAGGGCAGAGTCCGGACCTTTAATACTCGCCTTTTTTCTTTTTTTTTTTTTTTTTTTGGCCCGCAAGAACGAGCCCTTGGCGTCCGTGCATCCCCAGGAAACGGTTACCGACTCCTAAGCGGCTGGGGCAGACCTGCCTGCAGGCCGGGCTTCGTAAAGGGCGGCAGGTCAGACCTTGCCCCGTTTTGGCGATGATGTGAACTAACCCCGGTGAGGCTCAGCCTGGCGCCCTGCGGGGGGCGGCGGGGCTGCGCTGGCCCGGCCCGCGGCGGGGGTGGCCGGGGATGGCGAGGGCGCAGCGCCCTCTGCTCGCCAGCGGCTTCCCTGCCGCCGCCTCACCCCGGCAGTCAGCGCCGGTCTGGCTTAACAGAGCGGGCCAAAAAAGGGGGAGCAGCTCCTGCATCCCTGCCCTTTCCCCCTCAGCTCCTGCATCCCTGCCCTTTCCCCCTCAGCTCCTGCATCCCTGCCCTTTCCCCCTCAGCTCCTGCATCCCTGCCCTTTCCCCCTCAGCTCCCTGCGGGTGCGGGAGGCCTTTGGGAGCAGCTCTGCCCCGGCAGCCGCGCTGTCTGGCCGCCTCAGACCTCCTCCGACTGCGGGTCTGTTTGCTCCTTCTACCGCAAAAAACCCCCACTTGGTTCGTGTAATGAAAGACTTTTTGCACGAGGGGTGCGTTGTCATCAAAACCTACTTATGTGATGCAATTGGCAAGGCAAGTTTGTCGCTTTACCTCTGTGTACAGGCATATCCAGAGATTGCCAGTTTTCCTCCAAAAGGCAAATGTAACTGCAAATTTTTTACAATGAGGGTGGTGAAACACTGGAAGGGGTTGCCCAGAGAGGCGGTAGATGCCCCATCCTTGGAAACACTCAAGGCCAGGCTGGACGGGGCTCTGAGCAGCCTGATGTAGTTGCAGATGTCCCTGCCCATTGCAGGGGGGATGGACGAGATGGCCTTTAAAGGTCCCTTCCATCCCAAAGCACTCTGCGATTCTATGACAAAACACAAACATGAAGGTAGGAACATCTTGTTGCATTAATAGATTTAAAGTACCAAATGATAGCATGCTTTACAGTCATTTATTCCAGTGCAAAGTTGCTATGAAGTACTTCTAAGGCTGACTGCTAACACTTACTCCCATTTTGCGCTATAATAAATGACCACACAAGATGCAGCGCCATAAAGATTCAGGTCCGTGATCTGTAAGTAGTCACACATCGCAGCCAGCCAAGTCCTATCAAATCCTATATTGCTTTTGGCATTTCTATACTGCTCAATGTTCTTGTGCGTGCCAGGTTAGCTTGAACTTTATTATGTATGGCTTTGAACATTTCATCAAGTCCTGCTCTTGCTGAAACAATAAATAACCTGTCCTAACCAGGTGCAACTCTGGCAAATTAAAATTGCAGTGACATGGAAAATTAGCCCCTGCTAGTGAGACTTTAGCAGCTGGACCAGTGGGACTGCGCAGACCAGCCAGGGAAACGCTGAAGCTGGCGGTGGGAAGGATTTAGCTGCCGAAGCAGAGGTGTCTAGTGCTATTTTAGGCATATGTGTGTGTCCTGCTCAGCCCTTCCCTGCCAGTCCATGAGGGTGTGGGACTCTCATGGGTTGCGTGTCAGACATGCCAGGTCTGTATGGGTGTTTTGGGTACGGTAGGATGTATAAAACAGCCAGTTAGAGGCTGGGCAGGGTGAATGAATGTGCTTAAAATAGCACTGCATGACTACATTTAGGCAAATGAATGTGGCCTTGGCATGTCTGAAACCCTGCCCTGTTATGTCACTGCGATACCTGGTGCACGGCGGGAGGGAGACTTGGTCTACTGGACTACACAGATTACACAGATGCCTCGCTTAAAAAAAATCTAAGGTCAAGAACGAATGTTACTGCCTCTCGAGCTGGGTGGAAACTGAAAGGGTGTGTTTTTTTGGAGGGGTCACAACTTTGGACTAGAGAGTTTTGGTTCCCCCTCGTCATGCCGTAGGTAGCTACACGCACGATATGATCTTGCCCACAGCCCGACTCCTGCAGCCATTGCTCTGCCTTGGGCATGTACTGCAAACTGGAAAGTGCAAATGAGCGTGCATGGCTCACTGCTAACTCCATGGATTGCAAATCGTCTGACTGAATCCTGTAAGGAAAAAGAGAAGCGAGGCCTCGTCAGAGCTAAGGGGGACTCGTGAGTTCAGAGCAAAAGAGGCTTCTCCCTGCTGGAAGTGTCTGCAGTAGCCAAGGAGGAAAATCATCATCTTTGTATACAGTCTTTATAAATAAGTAGGTTACACCAAGCTTGTAACTGACTCACGCCTTTGTCATCCCAGGGAAGCAGCTCGGCCAGGCTCTGAACTCTGGCTGCCCGCGCAGCCGGCAGGATTACAGGGAGATGCAGCTCAACTGGAGGGATTGGGTTCAGCCGCACCACGCAATGCAGACCCTGGGGCAGCGGGGAGGCTGTGGCAAGCTCATCCATAAATAGCGCAGAGTTGTAAAATAGCCATCTTTTCCGAGCTTTGAGAGACGACGAGCCTTGCTGTGCCCGACACCCCTGCCACGTCTCTCATCTATTCGGTGAGCGGGCAGGGAGGAGAGGCAGAGAGGGGCCGGGGCAGAGGAGAGACCACGCAGCCACGTAGCACAGGAAAGCTCTGCCTGGCCAGCCTGCATAGGCAGGCAGTTTGCTGGGGGAAGGGACAATAATTTAAGCTTTTGCCTCATTTACAAATGAGCACAGCATTGCTTCCGTCAGCTCTTCTTATTTCCAGTGACAATATCTACACCAGTAAACCAAAGACAGTCAGGGCACAGCCTCAAGCAGCAACATGCAGCCCTCTGTGCGTTTTAACTGTTAAAACGTTCCCCCGCCACAGTTTTGGCCCGTGACACCCTGGGCTCTCCCAGTTGGCAACCCCGGGGCTGGTCCTGACCGCAGAACGGGTGAGCTCACCCAGTCCTGGGAAGAAAACGAGGTCAGCCCCGAGGACACGAGCTGGGCTCTGCGTACGCTCGCTGGACCTCAGGGCCAGAGAACAGGCCCTGGCCGATGCGCTCGCTACTGCAGATGTTGCCAACATGAATGATTTCTTGGACTGTTTTGCTGGGGAAGGCATAGCTGTACTGCGTGCTGCAAGAGTTAAGTGTCCGACGCCAGCGTTCTGACGGCTGAGGTGAGCTCAGGGGCTGTCACTCCAGTTGCCGGCTTCCTGCAGAAAGCAGAGCAACCTTGACCTCTGCTTTGGCAAATGCTTGGTGCGGATGCTTCCACGGAGCGTAACGGCATCCTTCGAAAGTCCTGGTGGCACCAGGCTGGCGTGTGAAGTCACTTCTGAAGGCAAGCTACAGAGCTGCAGATAGCCAGATGAGAGAGACCGAGCTTGTGCTGGGCCTGAGGAGCTGCACGGGGGTAAACCTCTCCTGCAGCCCTTTCCTACTGAAGTGCTAATGCAGATCAGAAAAGGGCTTTCAAGCGATGCCCGGGGCTGCTCAGCACTGTCAGCTCTCCTCGTCCCGACGGTGTTTTCCCAAACTGCTGAGGAAGCACAGTCTGCCCCAGAAAAAGTTCTCAGAAACTTTTGTGAAGTTTAGCTTAATGCTTTATATTGCGAATGCCAGCTGGCCGACACTCGCTGCCGGTGGAGGGACGCCTCTGCCCATGTCCCTGCGGTCCCAGTCCAAATGGCGGTCATGTAACACACCCCACACCGCCATGGGCTCTTTGTTCAGCCCAGATTCGAGGACACGTCTCGAGGGACTGAGGTCTCAGGCTAGCTAACCGGTAGCCATTCCCTGGCACCGTACATAGGCTAAGCAAGTCCAATCCTTTCCCATCTCATACAAAGTCTAGGCTCCACTCTTGCCCCATGTAAGCCTAGTTTGAGGCCTAGAGAATTACACAGACCTTGGATGACCCAGACATGAGTTTCTGTGGGCTGAAAACGTTCCTCCCCCAGACAGCCAGTTTCAGAGGTAGGACCTGTGGCTCTGGCTGCATCCGAGCGGTGTTTACTGCCCCCAACTGCTCATCGCCAGAGAGCACCCGACTGCAACCCGGGCGTATGATTTTGCATCCGATTGCAATCTGAGGGAGATTATTTTTTTTTTTTTTTTTGCATCCCATTGCAAGTGTGCTTTTTCCCCAGCCACCACGGATCTTTGCTCCAAGCCATTTTAAGGCTTTTGGAAGACAGCGTGTCTGAGATGCAAACCCACAACTACCACAGCTTTGAACTAAGTGTAAGATCACAGGATGTGTTTGCGAGGAGTTAAATTTGCAGCTGTAAAAAACAAAAGCAGCAGTCTAAGCAGGCCTATTTAGGGCTCAAGAAGCAACCTGACATTTGAAGTCTGTCATGTATTTTCAGAAGTCTGCCTCTGTCAATGTCACCACTACCCGTGGAGTCACTGCATGTCGGTGCTTATGTTCTACGTTGTCATTTTTTCCCCAGCACGACGACTGCGTATCGGTGCGGATGTCACAAAATGCCTTCTCAAGGCTGGCAAGAAAGTGAAAAGGGGTGGGGAGCCAGGGAAAGCCAGGTACGGAGCTCCCACGGCATTTGAACAGCAAAGCTTTGGACAGCCACCCAAAGCCAGGTCATCGTCCTCCCAGTACCTTGCCGGTTCTCCAAGCGTCTAGTTAAAAATGAGCCCGGCTACACCCCTAAGGAACTGGCGTTAGGTGTGTAGCAAATGGACAGAGGATGCCTAGAGATTTCCAGGACACTGCAGAAGCATCACCTGTTTTCACTGGAATTCAGGTTATTCATAATGTGCTAGCAATCATTTTGCGTCTCACCTAACAGGTGGTCTATCAAGGTTTCTCGGCTGCAGTTGCAGGAATAATACTTCCAGGCTTTACAAGCAGCATTCGTCATGGCTGGCAAGGTAATTTATGTGTGTCTTAAATTCTTGTAATTAGAATGCCTCGTAGCTAGTACAGTGAGGAACAAAACAGATTTCAGGAACACGCAGATGAATAATTCAAAGTGTATTCCTTAAAAAGAGCATTTGTTTTTCTCTCCGTTCCCGTTGTCACTTTGAATTCCTTGATCTAAAAGCTCGGACCGGTCTCCCCTGGGGTTTGCAGGTCACGTAGCTGCCACCCCCCCCGGGAAGTTAGGAAGTTCAGAGAGAACCAAAGCATTTAACAGGGAAAGAAGTTCTGTAATGTCAGCTTCTCTATTCTGGATACGCCGGCTCCCAGCTGCTGCCTCTCCAATAGGTACTCCACCCAGCCCTCAGATAATAATCACAAGCTATTTCGCCAGCTCTGTTTCCTTCTACATTTTTGCTGTTAACTCCATCAGCTGAATTGATAGCATTTAGCTCGAGAGTGCGGCGGCTTACAGAGCAATAACCTGTTATTTGGGCTCCGGGCTATGAAAATTTTGACCCTTGTCCTGCAAAATACAAAATACACAAGCACACACTAAACTTCGTTTCAAGGAGGCTGTATGTAAGCCTAAAGTTAAGCGGGAGTCTTGAAGAAACAGGGCCAAAAACACATGGGGTGCATTGCTAGGGTGAGCGGATCTGCTAAATACATGTCGACATTCGCAATGTCACGTTCCTAGGAAAAATCGCTGCCGTACCCTACTGTTCAGGCTCTCTCTGGGGGAGGAACAACTCTGCTGTCAAAGGGCCCAATGCTCCTGTTTCCACTCAGACAAAAATTCCACTGAGAGTAAGAGTTGATATGGCCGAGTGGAAATTGCAAAAGTGGATTCAGATTGGCACGTGGTCAAAAGCCAGAAATCCTCAGCGATAAAACGGTTTGTTTTTCAAAGCATGCATCAGTTTCTGAAGCAGATTTTATTTTTCAGAAGTGTTATTTCCTCCCTCAGTTGCTCATAGTTTCCCTCTTACACAGAATTATTTTAGCAGCCCAAAATCCGTATCTGCATGTGCAAACTTCAGCAGCACGTTAAAGAGACACTGCCCAAAACACTTTGGTCCTCATGAAGTGAAACACACAGTGTCTGACATGGAAAGTTTGTATTAGTTTAAGCTTGAATAATTAAATCCATCTGTCACAGAGACCTAGTAAAGTTCTTTTTGCTGGACTGGTTTTCTCTAAGGCTTCCCTTCATCCAAGCGGGTCTGCAAGGTTGCCCTTCCTGGCTTCCCCTGCCACATTTGCCGCACACAAACAGCGTCCACAGGCAGGACCTGGCGTTCCCCAGCAAAACCACCCTCATGAACCCCAGGGGGGTTTTCCTCCCCCACCTACTCACATGACGTAGCTCCAGAACGTCACCTCTGAGGGCATCCCGGCATACCACCCACCTCTGCAGGGACCTGTGAAGCTGGAGAGGTGCATACGTTTTTCCAAGGGATCAAAAAGTACTCCAGCCAGCACACAAAGAAAACAGCTTAGAGAGAATAGCAGTGCCTATACAATAGCACAGGCATCTCCCCACCATTTTGGGGGGTTCCCTTGAAGTCCACTAAAGAGCTTAGCGTACTCCATCACTCACAAGGTTTTCCTTGGGGTCTCAGTTGCCCAGGCAGGGCAGAAGCCCTCAGTGCCCTGGGACAAGTACTCTGCCCAGCTGGCCAAGCTTGCCCTGCAGAAGAGAGTCTTCCTTTCAAAAGCACCAGTGCCCTCCACCGACTGATCCATGTTCCCCATTTGGTGATCACTTTGTCTCTTCCCTAGCGTTCAGTCCTGAGAAAAATGAATTCAGCCTGGGCAGCGGTCATCTCCCCATCCAAGGGCTCTCCAGCTGCGTGGAAAGTCACCCATGCTAAAGAGCTTTCCGCCCATGCTACTGTGCCGAGTGAAGGCATGTCCCCCCCTCCTCTCTGGAGAGCTCTAGCTTGATGTGGCAGGGAAGGAGGGATGAGAAGGTGAACCAGTCCTCCAAACGGGGTTATCCTTCTGCCACAAGCGTGCTGAGAGAGGCCCCTGGTATCAAGCAGACTTCACAAGGGCACTCTTTACCTATGTGGCCAAAATCCTCTCATCAATACCCAGCAAATTAAAGCCTGCTATGAGTCTGTTTCACCTCTTCAAAAGCACGTGCTTAATTTGGCGTAATTAGAAGCAGCATTTCAATATAGCCTTTATATACAGCAGTTAAACCTACAAATGGGATTTTTAGCGGCATAAATGGGTTCCAGGTGTGACGGCAGTTGGCACATAGGAAGAGGGAAACTCTCAGCTGGGTGCAGTTGTTGCAGATGATGGGTGGCTGTAATTTTCAGCGATGCAAACGCAGGGAAGCTGTCCTAGGCTTCTACCCAGGGTGACAGAGAAGTGCCCTGGGCTTTGTTCTGCCACCTTTATTTATTTATGCTGATTTCAATGAGATGAGTCATGGGCTGAACTGATACTTGCTGCAGGTTGATGACAGAGGCCGGCACGCAGGGGCGACCAGGGCTGGTCAGAATCTGAATCTGAATTCTCTCAGTGCCAGGAGGCACACAAGGCGCGAACATCGTTCTTCCACTTCCATCGGTCTGCGGCTGCGTGCTTCCCTCTGGAGTCCACCCAAGGGCCACAGCGCAGTCTTCTGTTGGTTTTTTCCTCAGGACATGACCGATCCAGTTCCATCTCCTCCTCCTCACTTCATTACTGATTTTCTCCATCCCCGCCATTTCGGTTTTTTTTTTTTGAAAGTTGATGCTCGTCATTTCTGCAACTTTTTTTTTTTTTCCGGGAGGAGGTAGTTGGCCTCCTGCCCAACCCCCATGACTTGGAGGGCCAGTGGTTTTTCTGTCAGGGTGGCCTTCCCTTAGGCTGCGTTGGTTCGCGGCACCTTCTTCAATTTTATCCGGTGCACCCTCCAGAGAGGGATCCCCTATCCACCACCCAGGGGACGCGCCTTCTAGCCGTGCAGCCCCAGCCGAAGGAGGGCTGGTCAGAGAGTTACGCTTTTTCCTAGCTGAGCTGATAGAAGTAGCTCAGATGTCTCTGTTCAGCTCCCATTTATGGGGTTACTTGGGTGGGTAGCAGAACATCTTCTGCTTAATCGCATTGCTTAGTTAGTCCTGGTTTCCTATAGCACTGCTTTCTAGCAGCTATAGGAAGACTAGAGTTTCCCAGCGGGGAACTCTTGATTATAATAAAATCAGCAGCATTTTGCCATTAGCTTCATGGCACTAGGATTTGACCAGAGAAAATCTATAGAAGTCAGTGAGTATTTTGATTCTGTGAAGAGCACACAACTGGAAAAAAGACTTTACTCAAGAAAAATGTACATAAACAAAAGGAAGCTTAGCTTAAACTGAGAAGTGTGAGTCTGAACAAACTCAGAACAGCTAATATCTGCCAGTCTGATTTGTAGGCATGAAGCTCCAAGACGATTGTTGTTTGGACAAGAACCAGAAGTTTGGTCTTCATTTATGAGCTAGATAATCGATGTGGGCTGAGGCCAAAACCCACAGTTTTTGTAAGGCTGGGCTATTTCTTGCTTCATGTTATTAGGCACAAGAGACAGAGCTGACTTAGATTTACAAAATCTTGGCTCAGACGCAAAAAGCATCAGCATGACTACCGAGGATGACTGTATTCTCAGTTAAGGCCCCTCCAGGAATTGGGATGTTTTACTGAATTTTAAAAGCCCAGTTCCAGTAGAGATGCACTACTCATTTCTACGATGGCATCACTTGCGTATGACATGGAGCAGTATAAGATTACACACGGGGCATTTTTGGTTTTTAGCCTTTTCCCTTTATTCAGCCCTAAAGCACATTGCAGCGTAGACAGACCCTGGAGCCGCTGCCCCCTTTGCCTCTGCGCTGCTCCCGCACGCCGTCAGGCTGTCAGTCACCGGGAGGTACCTACGCAGGCCGCCGCGGCTTTCATCAGGCGCCCGAGCTCCTTCGCCAATAGCTCATTCCAAGTGTTTTTCCTCTGTGCTATACCGCTGAAATGCAGTTGACTGAAGCGAGGCAGCACTGCTGGATGCCGTGCAGACACACCACAGAGCAATTCTGAATTGGACGGGAAGAAGGACTTTTCCCGATAAAAACTTCAAGGGGGATTGAGGCAGCGATCTTGGCGAGAGCAAGAAAAAAAAAGCGCCTTTTTCTCTGGGAGGGTTGCCTGGAGAGTTTTCCGATGGCAGCGGGAAGTTAGTACAGTTTTCCACCTTTTCCAAAAGATGGCACTGTTAACATTGCAGCGGCGCGGAGCTCGGGCACCCCCGAGCGCAGCCCTGCGTCGCTCCCGGGGGCTGGTTTCGCAGCCCACCCTGCTGCGGCGCCAGGCCTTTTTGCAGCGTTGTCCATGGCTGGGTGTCGTCGTCCAAGGCGAAAGAGTGGCTCAGAAACTAACTCGGTTCAGGCAGCATTTGAATTCATTCTAAAATCCGATTCTTAATATTTTGGAACGGCTTTGTGTTTTAAAATGAGACGGGATACAGGGAGCAACAGGAGAGGGGTGAGGGGGAAGAGGAGATGAGAAGCTGTGAGAAGAGAAGGAGGGGATGAGAGCGCTGGGGTAGGACACGCGTCAGCAGGCGAGGGGGAAGCGAAGAAAGGAAGGTGGGCGAGCAGTCGGCGTGCAGGCAAAGAGCAGAGGGGTTCAAGGCCCCAGGAAGACGGGACACGGCGAAGAAGCTGGGGTGGGAGATGCTAAACCGGCCTTGCTCACATTTCTCCCCCTGCCCTACTCTTGTGCTAAACATACAATTAATTTGCCGTGCTGAAGAAATGAGAGAAATTTCTATCCATAGTCCGTAAATGAGAGTTAATGGCCCAGGTACAGATACTCATGGAAAATAAAAGAATTGCCTCCTCCCAGGCCCTGCAAGCCCTCTACGCTAAGGCCAGTGGTGCGTTACTGACCAGAGGCCTTTGCGCAGGAGCATCGCGTGGCCGATGGAGGTTTTGGGTTGCTGTGGCATGGCAGTCGCTAGCACGGGCTGGCTGAGCTGGCCCACTAGGATCTGGGTGTAGCCCCATGCAAGAAGCAAGGACAGGGTGCAGAGGAGGTGCCTGGCCATGGATCTGCTCTGTGGGTCGTTCATGGTCATTCACATGAAGCGGAGAGGTTTACCTGCAACGTCCGGCCTTGCCAATGGCCACCGCCATGTCAACGGGTGAACCTGACCTTTGGACATGGCTCAGCCTGAGCTGGAGTGGCACAGTCTGGGCTGGGGGATCCCTCCTGCCTCCCTCCTTTGCTCACCACAAGAATTACCCGGCTTTACACCTGGAAGGGACATCCGTGTCTGCTGCTTGCCCAGAGCAGGACAGGGGCTTTCACTGGGTCGGCCCAGCCTTGCGCTCACTACATTGCGACCCAACTAGAGACTACCTTTGTAGAGAGATATGGAAAATAATGTATCAGCTTTTTAGGGGAGCATAGGGACATTACACAGGAGCATCAGCTAGGAAGCAAGAAATTTTGTATTAGCTTGAAACTAGAGGAGAAGTTTAATTATACTTACATCCCTTTTCACTCCAATTTATAACTTTAAACATGATCCAGGAGGTTGTCAGTTTGAGTTTAATTGACTGATATGCAATTGAGCCAGTTCATTCCTGCAGCTGGGGACTCTTTTTCATAGATTTCAATTCACTGATTCAAGATTTTAAGGCCAAAAGGGACCATTAGATCATGTAGTCTGGCCCCTTGTGTACGGACTTTCATCCGGACATTCTTCTTCCGAGCTGCACAAGATGTGCCTGGCAAAAGCCCGCATCTCAGAAAGGCGCTTAGTCCAGACCGGTGCTTCCCAGCGATGGGCAATGCACTGTTTCCCTTGATCGCTTGTTCCCATGGGTAATCAGTCATTTTGAGATTCAAATGTAAGCATAATCAGGATCTTGGTGATCCAAGATACTGCCTGATCTAAAAATGTTTAATGAACAGTGCCTGACAGACATGCTATTTATTCTTTAAAGAAAAATTCTTAAAATATAAATCGGATTATGAAGTACTTAGGAGATGTTAATTTTGCCGAGTGGGCTGATTAGCTCCAGATACAGACAGAGAAGACCAAACAGTGGGAGTCATCACTTGTTCTCTCAACTTTAACTTATATTCTTGTTAAAACTCAAGCCCTTTTGGGCAGTGGCGTATGTTTTACAGAACTCGGTTTTTAGTTACCCTTTGGAAGCTGTGACCGGGAAATGCCCCTGTAAGACACCGCAGATGGTTCTTTCCACGCACCGCTTGGCAGATGCACAGGAAAATTATGCTGGAAAGTTGGCTCTCGGCTGGGCTTTGTAGCGAGGCGCTAATGCATGTGCTGTAACACTTTGTAATGACATGCTTTGGGTTAGTTTTGTTTTTTTTTTTAGTTTCTTTGCCAAATTATAAACCCAGTTGCAAGCTGGAAGCGCGAAATCTCCCAACTTTACGAGAAGGCGAGCGGTGAACTGAACAGATGTCGCCCAACCTAGAACGCGGCGCTGCCTCCTGGGGTGCAGCTCTCCCTGTGGGCACGGGCACGGGCACAGCTGCTGGGGCCATGCACAGGTGCTAGAGCCTCCCTGGTCTCCCAACACATCCCCACCCCAGCTCCTTTTAACCCTCATTTCTCTTGATTGCTTCAACGCCTGGCCTCCTTCCCCCACGCCCTGTCTCTGGACACCACTGCCTCTTCTCTATTGCTCTTCTGTGCAGCTCGCCGGGACAGCTCCTTCCCTCGCGGCCGTGGGCTGAGGGAGACGAGGATTTTCTTCTTCACGGATGCCAGCCCCAGTACTCAACTAACTGGGGACCAGATGACATGCAATGACTTTTAGTAAGGGAAAACACTCACCTGTCAATCTGAGACACAGCAAAACGTGCCAGGGCTTGCCAGGGTCTGCACGGTCAGATATCGGGCTTCTCTTCGCGGCTGTGGTCAAACTCCCTACAAATGTAAGCGTTGCAACAGCCCTGCAGCATGTCCTGAGGGCCCAAAGCCTGTCTAGGGAGCTGGGAGAATCCTCCCTTCCCAAAACTGAAGCCTCCGGCACACACACAGGGCACGCAGGGCTGGGACGTGCTGGCGAGAAGCAAGCTTTGTCTTTGCAACCATTTGTCGGAGCCTCAAAGCCACCGCCAATGCTTTTCCATAGGCAACGGGGTCCTTTTCCATCCTGCTTCCACTCCCCTCTCTGCACTAAGGCATGCTGCTGCTTTCCAGGGATTCGGGCAATGTGGTGAGCATTGGCTAATGTTTAAGGCTATTTATTCTTATTACAGTTATTTAACTGTACAGGAGCGAGAAACTGGGATCTGCAAAAAATCTCGGGGTAAGGCATACCGTGCCTGCTGGCCAAAGGACACCGAAGCCCTGCAAGCCCTGATGCAGTGGTCTTGGGGAAATGTAAGGTCTCAACTCTTTGGAGCAGAAATGAGGAACATCATTGTCACTAAAAGGAACTGCAAAGGGAATTTTAAATTAAATAGGGATTTTAAATTTTAACAGCATTTAAATTTTAAATAGTCCAGCTCTCAGTAAAATGAAAGCAATATTTCTCTTCCAACATGAAATGGGCCAGATCCTCTGCAGCTGTAAGTTGGTGGCCCTCTGTGCTGAAATCAAGGAAACTTAATTGATTTGTAGCAGCTGACGATCTGCCAGTTCAGGCTTTCTCCTGGAAATACACTACTCCAATCTGGCTGGTAGTGCAGCCTTGATGTTTCATTAATTTGCAAGAAAGCTGCTGCCAGGATAGACACACGCTCTGGCAACACGGCTGAAAAAAAAAAAAGAAAATTACTCTAAAACTTGTTATCCTCTGTCATGTTATTGAAGCTAATTTAAAAAGCATTTCCCAGGCTCCCAATCTCAAAGGATCACTTAAGGATGTTGTTTTTCTTTTTGTGTGTGTGTTAGGAAACCACTGCTCGCATTGTGTTTTTCAGGCTGTTTCTCTCAGAAGGGTGAGGGCACAGAGTCAGCAAGGAGGAATGGGAAAGACCCTTCATGCCCTGCCAACACATGACTATTCCCCACACTCAGAGCTTTGTCCTTCACAGTTTGAAATGACTCATTGATAAAGGTTCCCATTACTTCCTTTGGGAGATCATTAAACAGCCTTTTCGGGCTTCAATGTTAGGATGTTTTTCTTGATAGTCAGCCTAGACATTGCTCTGCTCTGTTTCCTCCCATTGCCCCTAGTTACGCTTTGTCCCACCCTAAACAATTCCTTTTCCCTCCTTGCGTTGATACTGTCCCCGTGCATATCAGAAAAGGAGGGGGTGACCAACACAGAAATAACACATAAGCATGTTTTTCGTCTAGCCTGCAGAACAATTTGCACTAGCGATCCTGGCTTGATGCTGCAGCTGGGAGAGTGAGGAGAAAGAGGGGGGCATTTGCTGCTACGTTGGCTGTGCCTAACCCAGTGCGATGCCTACTCAAATTAGTGGGTTTAAGGGACCTCAGGAGCTTCAGAGGTCTGAGCAAAGCTCTCTGCTAAACAAGCTGGACCTTACAAAGAGGCGCAGCTCCCTTTCACCAAAGGCTGCCCTCAGCAAAGGTGCCGCAGTGCGAAGCTCACGGTTGCCATTCTGCACGCGGGAAGGCAGCCAGCAGCGAGGCTGCCGGGGGTCGACGCAGCCGGCGCTAGAAGTAAGGGGACTCAGCAGTTGTAAAAGACGGGTTACTACGTTATCCATCATCCTTTGGATAAAGAATGAGCACAGGGGTATAAAATGGCACCAGGGGCCGTCTTGAAGGAGTTAACTCAATCATCTTCCACTGCCTGCTGTCTGTTCCCTTCAGGTATTGAATACTCAGGGTACCACCACCACTAGTAACTGGAGCCTCATGGTTCTCGCTCTTGTTAGTGAGCACGTGGCTTACTGTAAAAATTGTGAGTTTAACAGAAGCTAAAAGATCCCTCTGGATGAGCCAGCATATGGAAAAAAGAATTTAATGGCAACATTATATCATAATCACAAACCAAAGAGTACTTCAAACTTGTGTTTATTGACTTCTATGCAGCAGTAGCAGCCTGGCAAAACAAAAGGGAAGAAAAGCTGACAAACGCGAGGCTGCAAATGCAGCGCAAAGCAAAGCACATGGCAAACAGGCATGGCTTTAGTGACAAGAGATGCGCTTCTGCTCCCTGGCTCATAGGTTACTGTACAGCTCCCTCTGTGCTATTGAAGTGTAGCAGAGATTTTTTGGCATATCAGTTAAAGCTGCTTCCAAAACCGCGCTTTAAATATCTCCATAGGTTTTGGGGTAAACCTCACTGTTCCCAGGTTTTTTTTCCTTTCTCAGCTGCACACAGACCCAGGATTTAAAGGCACTTCTCAAAATCCAGACAAAAATGTTGACTTTGTTTTTGCAAATAAACAGCAATGAGAAGTTGAGCTCGTTGGCTCAAAACTGCTGCGCTGTCATATTAGCTGTAAGAAGGATCACTTCTGCAGAACTGGGATGGACAGGCTGTCTGGGAAGGAGGAGGGAGCTCACCTGATGTGCTAGTGCAATCCACACACACACAGATTTTGGAGGAAAAACTCCACAATCGCCTGTTCACACATATTTCCCCACATTACGCCTTAAAGGATCAGAGCAGGTCACCTGAACGGCGCTGCAGGGGTTAATGTTCGGGAAAGATTCAAATGCAAGCAGCCAAGGAGAAAGCTGGACTTCAGAGGCAGGAAATGGGAATTGTTTTGCCTCCTCCTATATGACTTCAGCTGACTTTCTCCTCACATTTCAGGGTCATCAGTTGAAAGCTGGGAGCTCCTTTGGCTTTGTTGCTGCTACGTTCACTGGAACGTAAGAACCAGTGAGGTCAACAACGCACCTCTGGGGATGCAGACTGCAAGCCCATGAAAACTGTCTTCATCCTTCGCCATGGGGGAGAAGCACAGGCATTTCTCCTGGTGGCATTTCTCCTGGTGGCAGAAACCACACACCTCTGTAGCCTCCTGCGGGGCAGCTGTTCTCTGTCATTCGCGCAAGGGAGCGATTTCATAATCCAGAGAAGATGCTCAAAGCTAAGGGACTAGTTTAATGAAGTCTGTGAAAAAAAAAAAAAAAATCTGTACAGATCTGCGGAAAGAACTGCAGCAAGTTTTTCTTGCTGACAGCAGGACTGAGGCTGAACCACAGCTTTCCATGTCTGGAGAAAAACTAGGCATTTAGAGTTGGGACTTAAATTTCATAACATTCTCGTAATGAGTAAAATCAAAAGGGCCTTTGGGATCTCAGCACTCGTAGGCTTACAGGGAGCTGGGATCTAAAAAAAATTGCTTTGAAAGCCAAGCTCTAGACGGGATAAACATATTCCTGGGGACAGATCTGATTAGGTGAATCCCTTTGAAGGGGAGCCATGATATATCTATATCTATATCTATATCTATATCTATATCTATATCTGTGGTTGGCTGTTATGATTCAGCTAATCTGATCGTTAACTCCTGCTGGCCTCGAGGACACCCCATCTGACCAGCTCTGCCTACCCGTTTGAACACACGAGCAGCTTCCACTCCAGTGGATGGTTTGCCAGTAGCTTGTAAGGCTAAAGCAGAAAGCAAACAGTAACTGCAGGAGAGAGAGCACACTGCAAAATCTTTTCAATATCCCTTACTTCTGCAGGCAAAATAGATGTTGCTTCTGAAGAGCTCAAGAGGTAAAATCACTGACCTATGTAGCAACATTTTTGTCTCTTAAACGTTACATACATGTACGTATACATATAAAGCTTATAAACTATACACACCTCAGTGTGCATCAGTACAAATACGGAATTACTGTGAAATGCTAGTCATAAGAACCATTAAAGTAAACTTTATGGCACACGCCAGTCTGTACTGATAAGGTTGACAGTCTCTGGTGTCACTGCAGAGCCAAATCTCCTCATTCCTTGAAGCAAAAACCTGCACAACTGTTTTGCAAAGGACTATTTTTTTTTAAAGGTCCAGATAATCTCTTCCTGTTCATGGAAGTGGTGCTGGAAGTGAGAGCAAGCGATGCGTTTGTAGCATGGAGCTGTAAGATGGAGTGACAAAGTACTTCTGGAGAGCAGTGCCAGCCGGGCAGAGAGAGCCTACATACATCACTCCACCAAAATTAGGCTGCAAGAAAAAAACAAGATCTCTTGTAAGTACTGGCAGTGCATACAGCATTCAGTCAATAATTTTTAACAATATCCCTGCTGATTTAGTTTAGCTTTTCTTTCCTCTTAGTAATCTAAATGCTCATGAATGCTTCTGATTATTTATTCAGTATTTGGCAGGTCAAGTGACAACAGAAATATCTCTTGTGCCACTGCTGCTGCCTCGGCCCTGACACCAAGGGTCTGACAAACGTCCCTTCTGTGCCTGGTCCTTTTCCTGAGACTACTATGGGGAGGCTAATTGGTGCCAGAGAAGATCATGGTGTTATTTCCATTTGCATTCATTCACTACGAATTGGACTGCACATGCTTTTATATTTAACACTTCCTTCTCCCAGCTGTAAATTGACTACTACTAGTAAATCACATTGGAAAAAAGTCAGGTTGGGAGGGACCCTGGTAGTATAAACATCCCTGCTTTTCCCAGTTCTCTGACCCATATTCACTCTGCCTAGCTCCTTTCTGGAATTTCATCAGAGCAAAAAATATCAAGCAAAAAGATAAACTGAGATTTTCAAAGGGTACTACTGACCACGGAGAATGCAGATGGTATTATTCTACCAGGGCCTGGTTTTCGGTGAGTGATGAATATTCATTCACTTTTGGAAAAATCAATGGTTACTCAAGGTGATCACCTAAATACCAAGGCATCGCAGATCACCAGTCCCTTTCCAAACAGAAAGGACCGGAACTGTTCACAATAATGACATTCAGACAACATTCTGAAGCTCCAAAGTTTACATTTTCCACTCTGCAGCTGGGAAAAAAGCGTGCCCCAATTTTACCCACCACACCCAAGAACTCGTGCCAACAAATTGATAATTTCATTGCTTTGCAATCTTTAAGTGTGTTCCTAAGGTCTGGTCAGTATGCAAGCAGCTGAGGAGAACAAGAGGAATTTTTAGATGGTTGCATAGAGAAGCACCATGGAAACGAAAAATATAATTCTTGAACCACTGAAATGAGCATGAAGTCATTTCAGTGATGCTATTACTGCTAAAGCACTCACAAAGCGAAGAGCCAAAATACGGAGTTCATCAAGGTCAATAGGATCTTCCGCTGGCTTATATGGGCTTTTGCACCTTAGCAATACTTTGCTAAACTATATAGTGCTCCTTCTTAAAAATGAAAATACTGTGTTCTCTTTCTAAGTCAGTGGGGTTTCCATAAGGCAGTTGTAAGGTTGAAGACAACGTTAAGTCACCGCGAGTCTCAGATCTCTCTCCTATACTATGTTCAACCCAGCTGGAATTGTCCACTTACTTAGGAGATGAGGTGTAAGACACAGGTGAGTTGACACATTTGTCAAAAAATCTTGGCCAAGAGTCACTGGTATACCAAGTATGATGCGAGATTGCAAGATGATTTTTGATGCTTGTAACGATTGCAGTGCTGCGACTGGAAATTCATAGAGGAGTAAGAAAGAGACTTTACTGTGGAAGGATGCGGGCTAGTGGCTAAAGAAGCAGCGTAGTTTTCAAGAGAAACTCAAGAGATTTATCACTGGCAGAACTAGCTATTTACACTGTGACCTTGAAAAGGGTACATTAGGCATCAGTCTAATAATACCTAGGACATAAGTGTAGTTGAGAGGCTTAATTAATCACAGTCTTGAAGTCTCAAATCCACAGAAGGGAAGTGAAAAACAGTATTATAATAATTTGGGCCCTCTAGCTGGTTATGTTCAGGATCAGCGACACAGAGTGATTTAAGAAAAATGTGTTGGCAGGTGCCGCCCCGCAGTTCGTCTGTTACAATTCCCTGCCGAGCAGCAGTATTTTTAGCTGTAAATGAACCTACAGTATAAATCGAAGGAGCGCAAATGTTTCCCAGCGTAAGGTATAGGGGGCTGATGTTGAATTTAGGAATAGCGCAGCGTTAGTTGCCGGGCAGTAATTCACTTAGTTTAATACCCGGCCACTGAGAGCAGACAGGACCAGGAGTTCCCAGAGAAGAGGAAACGGAGGCAGAAGTGGGAGTTTACGGAGCAGCCTCCCCACAGGATGACTCCTGGGCTCAATTATACCTTGTAGCGAAGAAGATCTCATCATTAACTGTACACTGTGGAGCAGAGCCCTCTTTGATCTGTTTTAAATGCTCAGTTTAATTAAAATCCTTTCATTCTTCCTGGGAACAAAGAATAAGCTGAAGTAAAAAAGTTACCCTCTCTCTAGTGTTTTTCCTTTTATTCATCTCTAAATGACAGCTCCAATCTTTTCAGTTTCTCTTCCTCTGGACACTTTTATCTAGGCATTTCAATGTCCCATTCCTAGACCTTTCTATTTCCGCAAAATACTTTCAAGAAAAAAATAACCAAGAATGAATACAGTATTTCAGATGTGCCAATACGCTTGGTTTGTACAGCAGTGTTGTAATGTTTACAGAGCCTGTTTTCCATCCTGGGCTGTGCAGTACTCACACAATTTAGTTTTTGGATGACTCTGCAGTAGGGATTTTCACTGTCACCAATGATGACCCACTTTTTTTCTGACTAGTTTTCAGCTTTTAAGTGTAGCTGACATTTGTTTTTTTTTCTTTTTTCCCCCAAATCTGATTATTTTGTGTTTATTCAAAACAGAAGATTCTGCTTGCTCTCATATTTCTATCTCACCTTGCTTTCCTCGAGTCTTCTAAAAGTTTTCATAGCCATCCCTAGTCCTCAGCGGCCTTCAACCATTTGGTGTCATCTGCAAAATTTCTTACCTCACTGCTCGCTCTGTTTTCCGGATCATTAATAAAAGCAGCAAAGAATACATCTGACAGTATGGATCATTAAGACACCTGCTGCTAAGCCTTTGCCAATGTGAAAATGTAACATTTCTTTCAGACGTTATTTTCTCTGTCTTATCTAATTTCTAATACTGAGTAGTAATTTAACTGTTGCTTAAGATGTTTACAAGAAACCCAATAAATAACTCTCAGATATTGGCACTGTGAGATTAAATAAAAAGTGCTTTGAATAAGAACTGCTGCATGAAAAGTTGTCTCTGGTGATTCTCATCTTATGTTGATATTATCTATTCTCCTTATGCTCCTAATGTCAAATTGCATTAGTCCTTTAAAAGACAATATCATGGGGGAATAGAAAGACAGCCTGCTGATACTTTTTTTGATCTTTATATTTCAATGCAATGTGGTCATCAAAACTGTTCAGATATTTTTTCATTATTAAAATAGCAATCTTAAATACACATCTGGGAAGAATAAGTGGGGTTTTTGATGGAAAATAAATTCCATTGTGTACAATGAGGGAAAATATGATTGTCTTTACCTGATAAACCAGGACATCTATTCTAGGAATAAATCTGCTGGGACTGATATTCTGAACAGATCGTTTCTGTATGTACATGGAACCACCTTTAAAAACTGTCTGAAAAAAAAAATCTGCTGTACACTGAGATTTAGTAAGGCTATAGATTCAAGAGGCTTTGACTACACTGAATCTTTCTGAAATAATCTGATTTTAAGTATATCACCTCATTTCAAAGTGTTGAATTCCTTGGATGGAAGTGGAAGTAACTACACTAATATATGCAGGAGATATGTTTGCAAGTAGAAGAAAGAGGGCAGCAAAAGGATACCTCATTCTCATCCACAGGACCAAGTTAATTTCAGCTCAGGGTTATCTGTAATCAGTATAGACCCATATGACGCAAAGCTTTTCTGTACGGGATACTGACCAAAATAACTCTCTGTGCTGACGCTGCATGTCGGGCAAGAGATGCTTTTGCTCCGGAATAATGAGTGCATTTCTAAAGCCAGAGTGATTAGTCTGGGATAGAGCCGCCATTCCCCTAGAATCATGTTTTCTTGGGGAGGAAGTCTGATACGGCTAGTGATTAAAATGAAAATGTACAAATTCTGACACAAGGTTGCATCCTGCCTCTCGAAAATGCAGCAGAGGCAGTCGATACTCTGAGCTCTGCCAATGTGACCTACTGAGTGTGGGAATATCTGCTGTGCAGTGATTCACTCCAGCAGCAGTGACTGCAGCTAACTCTCCCCAGGCAGACGAGCTCACAGAGCTGCTGAAGAGGTGCAGTAAAACTTCATAAAGTGTCTTTCTCTGAGCCAGAAACACGTCTTCGTTCATGAAGGATGGTAATGTAAATGTTTAATGTCAAGGGGTTCCGACTTGCATGATTTATTTCCTCATTATCAATTTCTCTGTCGTTTACCCCATTCTTGCACCTGGTATCATCAAGAGGGAATAGGTGGTCATCTGAGGGAACCAGCATGGTCCTGGTGGCCTGGTTTACACCCATATTAAAATGACAGAAATAGCCACTTGGCCTATTCTTCTGTATCTGGGATGAATCAGAAAGAAGACATAAACATCAGCCTAATATATGGATCAGCTTAATTATTCTGCTGGCCTGGCAAAGGAGATTACCTATTAATGACAACAAAGGGGTTTTTACAGGAGTAATTTCAAAGTAGCACATTTAGAAGGTGGGTTGTTCCACTTTAGTTTTAATTACTGATAAAAAGGAAGAAAGTAGAATATTTTAATAAAACTCCAGGTGTTGAGAAGTCAATGTAATAAACTGAATGCAGAAGATAACACTTTACAGTTATAATTTGGTACAGTGATTCAGTGGAAAACCACATCTTTCAGAGGCTCTGACAAGATCCAAAAAAATGCTGCATGATAGCTGAGATCCCACAAAACAATCAGCATCTGTGGAGTGGAGAGAGATGTCATCTGCGTGAAGGCACTCCTGCTCCCTTTCCTTCACACGTGCATCACTCAGTGCACGCTTCATTGCAAGGCCAGCTCTTTTATACAGGGCCTTTTGTAAGAGAAGGTTGGGGCACACAACTGGATGCCAAATTGTAGAAAGACGTGAATGGGCACAGGTCCATGACACAAATTGCATCTACTTGTACTGACTGGGGAACAGGGATGTGAATTCTGGATGACTGGATTTTATCCTTATCTTTAGAACTTGCTTAATGTGACCACTCACAACGTGTTTGGCCCCAAGGAATCTCAGTTTTCTGCAATTTATAATATGTGCAGGTTTTTTTGACAGTTGAGAAAAATCATATAGCTCAGTTCCGTTTTTGTCAAACACACCCGCATTTCTCAATAGAGGGCAAAATTATACCATAGTGCATATAGACATCACATTCCTTTGTTTTTTTTTCCTTGGGAATTAAATTATCTTTACTATCTACTTCTGTCAATCTTGCTACAACCTTATTAGAGCTCTAGTTGGGTCCAAAGCCTTGACTGTAATAGAGAAGCCACAAAGAAGGACTGTAACCAAGTACCTTTCAGCACACCTTTCTCACAAATATGTAACCATCTAAAAGGCAGGCATCCTTTCCAAGTTAGTTACACAAGTTCCCTCACTGTACAGAGAAAGATACCTCCAGCAGGAAAACCATCCAGTCAGCCCTAGACACCTATTTTTGGATAGGATGAATCATCTTCTAGAAGGACCTCTCTCTTCGCTGGCTACTGATAGAGCCCAGACTGAGACTAGACATCTAATTTTTTTATTCCTAAGGTTAAATGAAGAAAGTCTTAATCTAAATCACAGCATCATTATGTTTCAATCCAAACAATTTGTTGTTGTATATTCATGGTGTAAAACCAACAATTTGTCACACAAAGACAATCAGAGATGATAATGATCCTGATAATAAAACGTGAAGCGATATTTATTCTAGAAATGCCAATTTAAAAGTAGGACTGATCAAGCTTAGGGCAATCTCAGGAAAACTAGGTGACAGTCTGAAATCTCAGTAAAGAAAGCTGGATGCTAATGCTGTGCTTTCACTCTCTCCTTGCAAATATAGTAAAAGCTCTGGGTATACTTCATACATTTCCTTGCTATTCCTCTTGCTTGGTACCTAGTACAGCAAACAAAAATAATCTTTAAGTACAAGATTTAAAGTTCTTAACAAGGTGCATTTATGTAACTTCTTGGTGCCCCTTCAGTATGTTGAGTAAATAAATCAGTCCTGTGAGCTTTCGGCTCCCCTCTGAATCACCTTCTTATACAAAAAAAGAGTCAACACTGGGTTTGAGAGTATCCCAAACAGGCGTACACAGTGAAGTCAATGCACACAGCCTTTATAACTGACCACATCACCAGGCAGAAGCCTCTCTGCTCCATGGATATTGTAGCTAGAACAGGTATCTATGCATATGAGCACAGAGGGTACAGAAAAAGAAACGGTGTAAGAAGCCAATCACCGCTTAGTTAGGGAATGTGTAGGTATCAACACACACAGACCACGCGCCTTGAGCCAGCTTTTAGAAGCTTTCCAAGGCTGCTACGCACTTCTTGGCAGGAGCCCATCTGCATGTAGCCACTATGTACCTCTCGCCTTGTGAGTGGAGGCTGGTTTTCTGTCTGTAGCGTCTGCCGACTCTCTCTGCCTCCCTTCCGAAGTGGCTGCATGAGCTGGCTTAAATCTTTATATTGCTTCACAATAATACTAGTGCCAATGATTAAAAAACCCACAGAAATGAAACAAAACACCTTGGCTCCAATCATTCATTTCACAGCCTCCTTCCCCCTCTTTATGCCAAGTAAAGGCAACTTCAATGCAGCAGTGTTTTCCTTTCCTCTAAATAAGATCTTTTCTTGCTGGAGTTCCAGCCAACTCCAGTGTTTTTTTCCTGTCTACCTGATCTCAAACTAATTAAAAAAACAGTCTTTGCAAATGCCTCTGGAGGATCACCAAACTTAAAGTGAGTTTTCAAGAGAAGGAATACAGTCCAAAAACGTTCGACGTATATTCCAGTAACAAATTCCCATGACTTCGGGTCAATTCCTTTGATGGAGTAATCTGGCAAGGTTCATTTCTGACAACAGAGGTATGCTGGTTTATACCAGCTGAAGGTTTCATCCTGCCTTTGTTTACCAAATGAATGCTGAACTTCCAAAAAATAAAGAGGTTAACAGGTCACACAGCTGTAGCCTTCCATTCCTGATAGAGAGGAGGCAGGGATGCCAAGCCCACTTTCCTTCCCAACAGAGTCCAGTCTCACTGGTGGTCTAGAGATGGGGATCCTTGGGGAGCCTTCTACACTCATTAGCTTCTCCATAACTGGGGAATCATTAGATTCAAAGCAAAAATAGGCAGATCTTGTTCATTCAGCAATAATTACACAAAAATAGGGACTGATATATTCACAGAAGATAAGTGCTGATGGTAACAACTCCATATTTAATAATACTTATCATGAGAACCAGCAGGACTGAAGACAGATGATTTTAATTTGAAATTAAAGCAACTCTGAAATTTGGACCAGATTAGAGACAATGTCCACTTGTTTCTTTCAGATTCTCAAGTAGTCTGCTAAATTCTAGGAGAAAAAGACTATACAGTGATTCTCCTGCTTCTTTTTAATTAAATTTGCAAACAGAGGAGGGTCAAATAAGAATCTAGCCTGTGATTTATTTATCTAGTTGAAACATGAACTCTGCTGCTTTAAATGAACACTATATACAAGCTTGTTTCTAGCCGAGGATTTCTTTATAGCAGGAGATTCTTGGAATGGGAAGATTTATGTGCTTCACATCTCTTTGTATAACCCCACAGAGAGGGAGAGCATCTGAGTGTGGGAGCGTGTGTGTATGGACACAAAATCTCAGAGGATGCCCTTTCAGAAGAGCCAAATATACTCCATAGCATTAGTATACAACATATCTTGTTATTTTGGTCACAAATTACAATGGGGACGCAGAGCTACTCCAGCCCCGTGTAGATATTCATAGCCTTTGTTTACTACCTACTTGGCAGGAGATATATATGGAACCATCTATATGACACAAGTGGACTATGCACCACGGTGCTCAATTCAGCCATAAAAATGCTCTAATTTATTGGAATAGTGCAGTTGGATGACATGAAAACTTATCAAGCTAGTGATGCCATGACTTCCTAGAGCAAATCACCCCCATGTTTCACTACACCTTGGTTCAGCCCATTCCTCCATCATTTAGAAGTAATCTCTTAAAATGTGCCAGATAAGTAGCACTTGAAACTGAAGTTCTCTGTTCTTCCCCGGAACAGATCTAACTAAGAAATAGCAATGTATTCTCATCCTTGCAATGAGACTGTGTGTTATTCCTGCCAACAAAAACAGCATCACAGTCAACTCTCCCTTTTCTGCGGGCAGCCTGTCTGGCACAGACAGGTCATACGATGGATCCAGTGAAATCCAAGCGGTTTCTGGTTCATTGCAGAGCACAGTCTTCATGAATGAAGCTATACTGAAGCTACACTGCTTTCTCTAGAAGAAACATAGCTGTGCCAAGAGCCAAGACTGAGCAGTTTTGTCCCAACAAACCTGAGCTGGCATCACTCACCGCTGGTGTGGGCGGCTCTGCCTTAGGTACCCGGCTGAAGGGGACAGGGTGCGGGTACTGGAATGACTGAGGGAAAAGCCCATCTGAGACAAGCAGAGCTCATGCACTAACGCGCAGCATCACTCTGGACAACCTGAGCTGGCTCCCTGCTGCACCACTCCCGTATCTTTGCAATGTGCTCCCCACCATATGTATGTGTATAACCTCCATCAGTCTATTAGTTGGATCTTTCTAGACCTCCACTATCACAGATAATGAAGAAACAGCTGTCTTTAAAAAGTACTGCAGCCCTACAGATTATCAATATTATTTTATAAGGTTTTCAAGTGCTAGGAGATTCTGGCCATACCCACTGAAATCGTGATTTGAAAGCTCCTTTTCCAGCTGCCTGAGCACATGCAATGTCCTAAAGAGACATCAAAACTGAAAAACTGGACAAGTGAAGGCCATTACCTTTGGGTGGAGGGAGGGAGTGGAGGACTGAAAGATCAGCTGCTCCGGAGGAGCCCATAATAAGCACAGGGTACTTTGATCCCCAGATCTTCTCAGTCCTATACCATCTAAATTGTGCCAACTGTGAGGATGTTTCCTGGCCTTCACCTCTACCTTCCAATTCATCTCACAGGGTGGTATCTTTATCACATGCTTCAACTGTAGTAACCAAGGGGAAATAACAGGCCGAGCAGCTACTAGGCTTCATTTATTATCAACCACAAGCACATTTAAATCTGCTAGCTGGAAGGGCTAGCTGGCCCATGACCTCCACCAAAGCATGCGGTGTTTAAGTTCTGGGTGACCTGGAGTCCAATGCCACCACTTGGGAGGGCAGAAGGGAGCTGCCTAAGTTGCATTCGCAAGGAGGTTTACACTAGACAGAAGCGCTGCCTATAGACATGTGCCTTTAAAAGAGTTTGGGAATAAGCATTTGTAGAAATGTTCTATGGTGTATCCAGTTTAGCATTTCCTTTTGGTGAAACTGGCAGCAATGCCGAAGGGTATGGTTATGACAAAACCAGTGAAATCATGGAGACGGTGTCAATTCCCTGTGGTTTGTGGTTGTAGCAAGCGATGCCATCGTACAATCAGAGCAAACCGCAGAGCCTGTAATTTAGTGAAATGTGGCGCAGTTATAAGGCAAATATATTTGTCGTGCAATAGAAATGGTTGAAACAATCATCATATGTCTTTTTGTGTGCTCAGGCTTCTTCGCAGCGCAGTGCCCTGCTGCTGAGTCAATTAACTCTGCGTCTGCAGGTTACTGCAGTAAAACCTCACTTTACAGGATGAACGTGACTAGATGTTTCTCAGCGCTGCACATTACTTTCCCATTTGCAATGTTTTTTTTATAGGCCCAGGCTTTGGCTGAGGACACAGTGTTCTGGCCCAAAAGGACGTGTCTTCAAAATACATTTAGAGTGAGACTGCATCTGCTCTTCTGGAAAGACACGAGTCTAATAGGCAATCTGCTTGATTTATGTACCATGAAGCATGATTAGAGTATGGGTAAGATTCTCATTCATTACATAATTTCTTTGAAATGATGAACCTGGCGTGTTTGTTATGAGATCCAAAACAAAGAGTAAAAGGACATTTTCAAGGTTGGCTTTAAGCTTGTATTTAGCAAATCCTTTTTTGTTGTTCCTCAGACCTATAATAATGCTGTAGAATTTTTTTTTCCCCTAAACAAGTAACTTTTTTTTTTTTTTTTATTACTTAAGCCCTTTTGTTTCAGGTACTTTAAAAACAAGCATCATTGAAACTTCACAAAGGCATTATGCCCTGGATTCAAATGGGTAAACTGAGGCAAATGGGCAGCTAAGCAATTTCCTTGAGAGGCTGAGCTGAATATACAAGTCCAATCTGTTAACTAGCACACCACTGATCCTTAAGTATCGCCCGTTCTTCTGGAATGAAAAAATCAATGCTGTCATCAAAATACGCTATAAGAAAACACAGTATGTTGTTGACACAGGCACATTGGCCAGAGATTTCAGTTTTATGAAGTTGCTCTGAGGAAAGGAAAACCAAGATTTTAAGAGCACAGAGGCATACCTTTAAATAAGTAGTTTCCCAACTGGGGAGAATCTTTGTGCAAGGAATGTTTATGACCTGATCCAAAGTCCCCTGAAATGTCACACTGGCTTAAATAAAGCTTGGATCAGCACCTAATCTCTGTATTGTGCAGATATTTCTCAAGTGTAAGAAATGACAGATCATTCTGTGGACAGCTTAAATGAAAGAATAGGGGCAGCAAAGGGAAATAATATCTGTAAAAACAGAGCAAGGAAATGGTGGAAGATCATTCAGTTGTCACTTTGCTTTTTAAGAGCAAACTGTCAGAGAGGGAGGAGAAAGTAGTAATTGGGAAATGAGGTGCACTCTAAATCTGAAAAGGTAGTGTCCATAAAAGAAAAAAATCTAATACAATATTCATTGAGGATTAGTCTTTCTCACTCTCTCTCCTGCCAATTTCTAAATACATGTATATCTTTGTCTATATAACAATAAATATATGTATTTTTATGCTATTAGGAGTTCTAAAAAGAGTTTGACAGCTCCTGTGCAATTACTATTTGAATTTCTGAGGCTATTTATTAAAAATCTTCAAAATATACTCTACTGGTCTCTACGCCTACTCCTCAACTGAAGTAAAACAGCATCTGTCCTATGAAGCCAGCAGAACATCACAAATTTACAAGGGGATGAGATCTCATTAAGCTGGGTTTGAATTTATACTGCATGTACAACAGCTGCCGCTTCGTAGCATTCAGAGGTGCTTTAGAGCAGAGAGGCAGCGTGCTACTGTCTGAAATGCACTGCCCACGAGGAGGGACTGCAGCCACTGGAAAGCATCCCATGGCAAGGGAAGTCAGTGTGTTGTATATCTGGGCGGTCATCGTGGCAATTCCTTTGGACTATGGAGGAGAAAGATTATAAAGCAGCAGACTTTCTTAACGGTTTTTAAGCCTCCACTGCCAAGATTTACCCAAACTTTTCCCAAAGTTTCAGTAATAAAGGCTGAGATCAAGATATTTTCCTTAGAGGGAACATGGTCGATAGAAGCATGCCTTGATAAATGATGCTGCATGCTGTGGGGTATTCTTCGCTTCTCCTTTAACTGATGCTACAGTCAAGGTCACTGTTCGGTTAGTTTACGGTTGGTTTTTATATATATTGAACATAAGGCAGAATTTGTACATGACAGAAGCAGCAGCTTTTTTCAGAGATGGGCTGGAGCTGCTGAATTCAGAGCCCAGAGCCAGACTCCCAGCTGGCACACAATGTACGTTGAAGTCAGCCCGTTTTCAGCCAAGAAACACAGCCTTGGGTTTTGCTTCCTTCAGAAAAGAAGAGGGGAGAGGAACTGCGTCTTGTTTTTACCACTACAAAGTATTAGCTGTTGAGAATGAATTTAAACTCTCTGTAGGCTGCATGATTTTATATGAATTATTAATGTAACTTAGTATCTGTTGAGCATGGGTACTTACATGGGGAGACATGGAGAGCCATGCTTCCCCAGAAAACATAAATCTACTCTTTCCCCAGGCTTTGCAGGAAAAGCACAAAATGGGCATCAAGAGACCTGATGTCTAGTTAAGGTGATGGCACACACTGTGTGGGAAGCGTTACTTCTGCTGTGTCTGATATCGCATTGCTCACTCACCTCATAAAACATATGAGGATATTTTTTGTGAATGTGCAGTCCACCGAGGTTGTCGCATATGATGTGATGTATCTGCTGCTGCCTGATCAGCTGGTCTGCTGCAGCCAACTCCAAATATGAGAAATCAGACTTGGACTGAATGAAACTGAAGTTACACAAATTCTGATGCACTGCGTGTGCCTTTGCTCTAGGCTTTTCTTTATGCTATTTTGGCAACCGTACCTTCACGCTGCCAGATGAAGAGCAGGATTTACTACACATTAATGCCCACAGAAGTGAGGAGTGGAAGGAGATGAACTGAAGGTACCTTCTCACGCTCCCCACCACCCTCCAGACCAGAGCTCAGATAGTACCCAACTTCCCACCTCTGTTTCTGTCCAGTCCCCAGCACGTTATGTTGCCAGTTCCAGCCACCCGTAACACCTCAATTCAGCGCTGCTTGGGGGACTGGAAAGACCCCAGCCATGATTTATGGGGGACTGGGACAAGGCAGGGTCAGGGAGCCTGTCTAAATTACCCTGACTTGGAATGGCTGCCCTACAGACTGCAGTATTGCCTAGGCTCTCCAAAGCTTCATCGCTGCTCACCACTTTTTATTAAAGGTTCAATCACAGCTTGAAACTCACAGGAACAATCTGGCTCCCTAGAGAATAAAGAATAAAAGGGGCAAGCTCACAGACTATCTATAAAGTGGACATGGTAATGTACCAGTGCATTTGTACCGAGTGCATTTGTAATATTCTCTTGATAGCAAACATTGCAAACTCATCTGTGTGGCTGACATATTTGTGAAAATTAGGGCCTGTTCTGAAATCAGCAAGGCCAAAGTTTATTGGATAATTTACTCAAAACAAATAACTCACCCAGAGCTATGAAAATGTGATGTAACGTGCTTATTTGGTGACCTCTGTGAATGATTAGTTGCCCTTAACCCCCCTGCTACTGAGACATTGTTTACCCTCAATAAAATGACTACACAACTGGCATTATTTGTTATCTCTTGACACTCTCAGCCGAGGCACTTACAAATGAAAGGGCACAGAGATGAAAGTATCGTGAACAGTTTTCAGCACACTGGCAAGATGATGAGAAGAAACTTGTCCTGCCATTTCTCAGGCTTCCTCTATTTTGTGGATAAAAGTTAAGTCTCAAGGAAGATCAGCTTGGAAACCCTGAGGAGCCCTGGGTTTCGCAGGTACTGAAGTTTAACAAATTTTGAAAATTAGAAAGGCAAACCTGCACAATTAAAACAGCTGATGATATTGCACCACCAAAAGAATTTAGTTCATTTATTTTGAATTGTAAGTTTAGGTTTATGTATTTGTAATAACACTTCATAGAGGGCCATTAAATGTTCTGTAGCAGTATGTTATGAAAGCAGTGAAATGACAGGAGATGTGACCACAGCACTCTGAATTCATTACTGACTGCCTTTCCAGATGGAAATTATTGGGTCTGCAGAAGAGCTAACTGAGAATGATCAAGATTTTACTGTGACTACATGAACTCTGTTTAGATTGTAAGACTCAGCGTGGGTAAACAATAAAACAAACAAACCAAAAAATCCCACGAGTGAGAAAAATTAAAGAATATGAAATTAAGTGTCATCAATTAAAAAAAAAAAATCAATTCTTTTCAAAACCAGCTCTCAGGCTCCGTTCCTGTGCCCATACAGAGAGCACACTGCATGTCCTTTACACTTCCTGCCTTGCGTTGTGACAGTCGTGCTCTGGTTTGCTGCCTGCCCCTCTCACTCTTCTTCTTGCAATTCCACAGACTAAAGAAACAGCTGCTCACAATTTATTTAATCATCATTAGCCAGCACAATCACTTCACCACGGTCACTAGGCCAGTGATGCAATGTTGCAGGCTTATAAAGCACCTCCTGCCCCACGTGTCATTTCGAACGTGAGCGCATGTACTGATCTTGTACAACTCTGCAAGAACTGTTTCCAAAGCTGAGACAGATTTGGACCTATCTTTCCAAAATGTAATTCATAATTAAAGAAAAGGAAGAAACTACCCTCTGTCTAGTTTCTACTTTGCAGCCGTTTGATATGCTTATATTCCGCATACACTGTGAATTGGTCCAGCACATGCTACAACAGCTGCAAGGAAGGCAAATGACAACACAGCACCCTTAAAACCTAATGTCAGCTAATGAAATAAAGCTATTTACATAGTGTATTTACCTGCCAGCTGTTTCACAGGCTGCAGTTCAGTTACTTTAGGATAAATGGAAACCAAAAATAAAGTGGCGTTATGATGGAAGAAGACACCAATGTCATCCTATTGCAAACGTCTGCTCAAGTCAGACAGAAAACAGATGAACACAAATCCCATGTTCTGAAAGTCAAAAAAGGCATGAAAAATAATACGCTTCCTATTGCTTGAGTCATATTGATCCTCTTCAAGGGACTATTGAAAATAAACTAACAAAGCTTTCAGCAATTAATTTACCAAATCACCATAAAGATAGAGCGGATCAACAATTTCAGAGGATTCCTATGTCTTTATTATTAGCCAGCACAGTGATCTCTCAGTGGTTGCCAGTGATGATGCAATGCAACTTGCATCATCACTTTTCTGGGACCACACAGGATTTCCAACACGCACACAGCTACCAGCCTTGTACACCTCTGCATAAACCATTTTCAAAGCCAATGCTGGTGAGAAATGTGATGTAAATGAAAATATTTTGAAGGCAGAGACTATGACAAAGAGTTGGAAGAGACCAAGATCCCCAAACTTGGGAAGGAGCCAGTAACTGCCCATAGGAGGATGGAGTAGTTGGATAAAGCGGTGGCGAGAAAAAAGGAAGGGAGCTAACTGGGGAATCTAGGAAAGGAGCCAGCTAGCAGAGGTAGGAATTATCTGGTCAAAAATACTGGAAAACATACCTGGAGGATACTGGGCCTTGCTAGCAAAAGCTTGGGCCAGGCATAAACCACGCAGTACATTGAGAGTAGAACAAGACAGGGTGGAGGGAAAAGCTGTAACTCCTTAGGGATCTAAACTGAGGTTGCACAGGACGTCCTAATTCTGGCATTTCTAAGATTTTGCTCACACGGTTTGCAATGTGAAGACTCTCTTAATGTAACTTTTCCTGTGTCGTGTAATTTTTCAGTAAAGTCATGAATAAGATTTAATTTCTCCCTACTGAACTCCAAGGATATATTTTAATTTAAAGTTGTTTTACAAGCAGTTTTATGCACTTGCACCTCACTGTCCTAAGTAACGTTTCACCACAACACTGGGAAGCCCTGGGCTTGCCTGGTGGGATGCAACAGGACATTTTGGCAATATAATCAGAACTGAATCCTTCTTTTCCCCCTTAGTCACTTCCCACTTAAAACTGCCACTGAAACTTAAAAATGGGCCCTGAGCTGAACAGATGAAGTTGGTAGTGCACTGCGTGCATATACTTAGTCACAAAATACATATAGGGACTACTGTGTAGTCATCCTTTCAGTGTTTGTGGCTTGAGCTTTGAAACTGTAAAGATGTACCCAGTGACAAATTTCTTTTGGCTTTAAGTTTCGTTATGAAAGTTTCTCTCCTCTCAGCACTGTGGGGAAGAAAAAGGGATTTGTCAAAAGCACAGCCCTTTTGTAAGGTTTTGGGAATGCATTTTCTTTCAGCAAGGTTACAAAGTAAGCTTCTACAGTGCCCCAAGATTCACAGGAACCCCTCTTGTCTTTCTAAGCTCTATTACATCTGCTGTCTTTCTAATAACTGTGATATAAATAGCACGTGATTCTACTTTGCTTTCAGAGCTCTATCCAAAGAAAATGTTCAGTGACACATGGACATGTACCAACTCTCTGGGATTACGCACAGTAATATCAACCTACAGATTGGGCAATAAATTTTTAAAACTCATTTCAAGTCCATGGGGGAGTTCACTGTGTGTTACACTGTCTCCTGGATGGAGCATGCAGCAAAACTGTGATTCACGAAGTATTCTGTTTAACAGAAAAAGAGGCAGACTAAAAGAAAACAGGGCACTTTCCATCCACCGTGTGTTGCCTGTGCACTCTTGTGACGGTGCGTTTATTCCAGAATGGAGTCATGTCTGTGCTTCTGTTGTTTGGCACTTGCACCTTATACTCCTGCAAAATGAAGTGCTTGGGGGCCAAACCCATGGGCAAACACGGCTGGTGCATGTGATATGATATTGGACGTAAGAACTGGCAGCCAGATGCTGGGGAGGCCCCTGCACCTGTCTTACTGTGCACACACACCCTTCCATGCAAGAATACATCACCCAACAAGCACATTTGCTAGTGACTGTTTAATACACTCGTTTTCCAAGCTACTAAAATATTGTCATGAACAAATCCAGCTTTCTCCTGTCTCCCATTGAAACACTTTAGATGGAACCTGAAGTTAACTTCCAAGGGGAATAACTGTATTCTCTTAGTAAGACTTAAAAACCACTAAATAGTCACTAGGTTCACCTTCTCCTTATTTCTGTCAAGTCCTGTATACACGCCAGGGGACCTGTTTACAACTTGTCTGATCTCTCCTG
This sequence comes from Platalea leucorodia, assembly GCF_965183815.1. NCBI lineage: Eukaryota > Metazoa > Chordata > Aves > Pelecaniformes > Threskiornithidae > Platalea > Platalea leucorodia. Next base: position 53,184,024 of record NC_138826.1, on the reverse strand, counting down.
AAGTCAGAGTGCAGTTAGCGCACAAACATCACCTGGGACACCATCAGTTCTGTGCTGCTGTTTCTAACCACCGTGTAAGGAGGCTGATGGGCAGCTACACCGTAGCCAGGTCAGATGCGCTGCCTGTAGCTGTAACATATATACATAGGATTAAGAATGAAATTGAGCCTTCCTCATGCTATCAGCTTGTTTTTCAGAACTACTTTTTTTCCTCAACTAATACTTGAGCTTTTTCTGAAACAATCTCCTTCATTAAAGGGTAAGACAGAATACGGAGTGGCCTTGCCCTACATTACTTAAATGGGATAAATCTGGATAGAGGATTTCCACACCATGAAAACTGTAAACTGTAGGGAATATGGGGGTCAGAGATAAGGTGCAGATTTAATTTCCTTGTTTTGAAATACCCTGGTTTATCCTATGGAATATGTTTTGAAACTTTTATTCCAAAGAAGCCTCAGGGGGGTGTGAAGAACTGAATGGGACAACATTACACCAAGCCTATCTTCACAGATCTTTAGAAATACCTGGGTCTGTTTTGGGGTGCTTGACACCCACTTAGCTTGTAAAAGAAGCGATATTGCTAGCCTTGGAGACTAAACTTCATAAATTCATAAATCCACAACACAGCGTAAGTAGTAGAAACAGTGCTTTTATGCTACCCATCTAACTTGTCTTAAAACTGCCCTGCAGGTTTGCTTCTTTTCTATGCCCATGCAGTCTCTGTCTTTGCTATCAGGATTGCTAGTAGCAGCACATAAAGTGGTGGCTTCTTTACCAGAGACTAAACCGAGACCTACGAACATGTCCCACACAGGTTGCAATCTGCTTGTGACAACTGGGTCATAACAATCCACACTGCTGAAACACAGGTGAGAGAGCCTTTTCAATTAAATCCCAGTCATTAGCATCTCCACTGCTGGAGCTGTTTAGTCTCAGCCCTGAGGATGACTGCAAAGGTACTTGGAGTGCAGTGAAAGAAAATGACAAAACAAAAGGGTACCAGGAGAGACTGCCTGCTCCATCTTCTTTCTAACAGTAATCTAGAGTGTCACTTGTTCCTGAGCTATTCCAGATGACCTGAAATGCAGTGAGGAGGATATCAACATTAATTCTGCACTAGTATTCTGACAATTGACTGTGTGCCTGCACCCAGCTTGTTTGGACTGTTTCTGTTTCATTGTTTAAAAAAATACCTTGGAACATAACAATATGTACTGCAAAAGGATTCCTTATCAACCACAGGACCTTGCTGTTTTGAAATCTGGGTTTTAAATATATATGTTCGCTAGGACTCCGCATGAGTCCTAGCGAACATATATATACCAGTTCGCTAGGACTCCGCATGAGAAGAATTGTGGGGACTGCTACGATGGAGAAAGGGCCAGGTCAGGCAGCATCTCCTTCTGCCCCGACTCCTGCAGTCCACATGCAGGCTCACAGATAAGCCAGTCCCTTTTCCCATCCTCTGGTTCCCACTGAGCCCCACAGAAGAGTTTGGAAGGCAGCCAGCCTTGCCCTCTCTGTCTTGCTTTCTCTCACCCATGAAGCAGACACCTGCACTGGGATGGACAGCTACACTTCAAATCTGGCCCTGTCAAGTAACCGAATGTCACTTCTCAAATATCCTAAGCTTTCCCAATGCTTATTTGGCACGGAAATGGTCCATTTTCCATCTAGAAAAAAGGCATGTTTTGGTCAATTAGCCCTAAGGGTAAACCCTCTTGATTATTGCAATCAGATTTTCCTTACATGAAATGCTACGAAAAACCCAATTCAAGAACAACCAAAATCACTCAGGAAGTGCTTAGTAGCAAAGGTAAAGGAAAAAGGAATTAATGATTTTTAGGAATGTGATGAGTAGCAAGCAGCAGACTGATTGATGTTGGTATGGTTTGTTTTGGGTTTTTTTCTGCTTAGGAAACACCTGAACCAGATTGATGCCTCTTCTTCTGTCTTGAGAAGCAGAAAGTTTGAGGTCCAACAAGTTATTCCTTTTTAAGCCAACCAGATGTCTTACAAGTTGCCGTGTCTCCTTCCTCCTAACAGCTGGTGACTGGATACCACACCCCAGGAAATCCTACTGTTCACTAGATATGCATTTCCTCCTCCTAGAGAAAAGTAAAATTGTAGCACATATTAAGATGTGAATATCTCTCTGAGATGGGCTGAACTGGGGAGGCAAATGGGATCCTCATATGCGCATTGTTTCTAAGTGAATTTTTCAAGCCTATGGTCATTGCAAGCTTCCTCACTCCATCCCAACACGGTACTTCCATCTTGCTTCAGAAACGCCTCCTCCTGGAGCCAGAGGGGCCAGATGTTAGTCCTTTCCCACTCCATTTTTTGCTTCTCTACTAAGATAGCAAACCCATTTATTGTGTTGGCAAATACTGTCTACTGGGAATTGGAAGGAAGCTCAGTTCCTCTCAATATCAGGTAGCACTCAGTACCAACCTGAGATGCATTTCATCGGGAAACCAGGAGCTTAATGTCATTGTTGAGTTATCTGAGCTCAGTTCATACTCACAGACACTCCTCTGCAATTACTATATAGTAGCGGACATGTTGTCTATAGGATACTTTGTGAAGGTGCTTATTAAAGTGGTGTGTATGGGAAAACTTACTAGCATAGTTATACCACTGAGGTCACAGAGATTTAACTGCCTCTATAGATATTCCATTCAAAATAAGAGGGATTTTTTTTCTCTTGTTTAGCTTATGTCATTTTGAAAGCGAAACAGATTAAGCCAGAAAAAGGGCATTCTACTTTGGAATAAGACTATCCATATAGTATGCATTCAGTGATTTAATTTTACCTATTCCAGTTTCCCATGTTGAAACTACCTTTATATGGGACCAAAACTTTTGAGTCATCCGTCTCTGGTGTCTCTCAGAATCTCCTGTCTACTATGCGGTTTCATGACTGAGAAGTTAGGACTACATGAGCATTACAATTGTTTTGATAAGAACATAAGACCGCAGTGAGTCAAAAGACCTTACACTCAAATGTCGTCTTAATAATCATCATTTTTACAGCACCACAAATGCATATATAGTATTTGGAAAAATCATGAACAACTGTCTATAACAATCACTAGCAGTAAAATATATAACATTATTCTATAAGGCAATTAGCATGTGGATTTGCTTGTGCATGAGAGGCCACACTGCAAAGCTACACTTGAGTTACGGTGTCTTCACGGGTGCTGTACACACTTCACTTTCAGAAGCTGTACGCACCTCCCACGGTCCTTTAAGCTGCAGTAAACTGAGCTGCTCTGTTGTTTCTTACCCTGTGCAAGAACTTATAGATCTGCATCTCTCTGTCTCAGCTGGTTTGGACACCTCTTCATGGCAAAATGGGCAAGTGGCCAGCCCAAATGAGAGCTTCTCTTGGGATTGAAGCTAGTGCTCTTGACAATCTGGCTTGACTGAAAGCATAACTCTATCAGTAAAAGGATTTTATAAAGAATATCTGAATGAAAGCTTGACTCAGCTGTGAAGCAGATATATTTTTAGGGCTCTGCAGCACAGCTGTGACACCAGGGTTTAATGAGTTTCTACAAGTCAGCTACCTTAGTGTCAAGCCAAACTTTTAACATACCGTAATCTGAAGTATTCTTTTAAATCTCTTTTGCTGAAAATAAAGCAAACATCCTTGTTTCTGTTGGCTCTGAGAAAACTGTGTGCACAGAGTTAGTTACTGCTGATGACATTACAGGTCACAGGATGAGCTGTTTTCTGAGCTGTGAAATTTTCACAGTGTGAACCGGCATCAAGCCCCTAGTGCTAAGGGCTTCCTCCCTATAAAGCTGTAAAATGTCACATAGTTGTCTTTGGCTATTGCAATAGTTCCACTAAACCCTGACTATCATGTAGCAAACCTAGAGATTAGAAAGCAAGTTACTTGGTCATGGTTTTCTTGAGCGTGCAGGTCACTTTAATTCAGCAAGTTTCTCAGGAACTGTGGGATTCTTAATCAAAAAGCATTTAATCTAGTGTCACTGAGAAAAACACTAATTCATTGCACTTCTAAAGTGCCTCTCATCTAAAGATAGAAAAGCCTATTTTCAAACACTGCTGACTCACACTGCCCCTAGGAGATACGTGTTATTACTATCATTTTACATAAGGCAAAACTGTAGCACTGATGTGTTTATTTGTTTAAATCTGTACCTGGGCAAAGAGCCCTACTTCATGTATACAGTGAGCGGATAGGCCCAGCAATAATCCTCCAGTTTCTTTTCTTCTTTACTTCTCCCTGACGCAGATAGGCTGACTATTCTTTTTCTTCTTATTACTTATATATACAAATGTATATAGCACCTTGGAGAACATTAACCATTGTAAGTAACATCAATACATGTTGCATAATTTAATCATCATGGCAATAATAATAAGTTGTATACACAAGTTGTTTGATGGACAAAATCCATCAATTCTTATGGCTTTTGTAACAGAACCTATGAAGTAGAGACAGGAAACTGGAATGATATTTAACATGTCGCCAGACATTTCCAACATCCGCATATCTAATGATATTTTGTAGTACAAATGAAAATATAGAGAAAATATTCTGCATTACAATGAATCATGCAACTGATATTTAGTAAAATCAAACAACCAGCTCCTGGGGATGAGTCTAGAAATCAAGAAGCTTGAAAGAGAAAGTTGCAACAACTCAAGTTTAAGGGTCTATGTGTTTACATATGAGGGCTTCATTACTGACCCCAGATTCTAGGTCTTTAGGTAGGGTAATGCAAGCAAAAGAGTGTTCAAATAGATTAAAAAATATATCTGGGTATGCACTTAAATCTTCTTTTTTCTAGAAGTAATAGTGTAAATAGATTCCAACTTAAAGAAACCCAAGATGCAAACATAAAGTTCTCTAGACTTAGAAGCGTGTAGCTATGATCTTAGATACAATGCCTGAATCCAGATGCTTTGTATTTGTGGTCTGGCATAGGTCTTTCTCACAGAAAGACGACTAAAAGAATCCGACAAAATAAAAAAAAATCTTGTATTCTGATTTTTTTTTTTTAAATCTACTGTTCTTTTCTTTGGTTTTTTGTTTGTTTATTTTGAAAACTGAATTGTGGCAACTCTACTCACCCCTGCCGACCGAGTAGGCCTTCTTCTGCGCTCCCCACTCACACAGCTGGGAACTGAAGGATTTTTCTTCTGGCTAGTTCCCGCATACAGAGCGCCTGTTGATGACAACAGTCATTATTTCCACATACCTACTTTAAAAAGAAAGTCAGTTTAGGAAACAAGCACGCTAACAAAAACTCTCTGTTTCCTCTGACCTTATGCAAGAACATTTTAAATAAAAGCCACATTGGGATAAATATACAATCACATACAAGGTCACTAGCTGTCACTGAGATACCTTTACTTTAAAGGATCAAACTCTCTCTTGCAGACTTTCAGTTCAATTGGATTTCAGCAAGCACTGGTTGGCCAAAATCACAGTTGCACTGGCTGTCCATGAACAACTTGTACGTCTCCAAACCCTTAGCATCCTCTGAATGGAGATCATGTCATTTTCCTCCTCGCTGTCATTTTCCCTCTAGCTGATGCTCTCAGACTATCTGCCTTACACCATCTCCAAAAGTCTCACTGCAAAAATCATCAAGTCTTTGGCTCCCTGTTTTCATTGCCTGCAGTTCTCCATAAATTCCTGGCAGGGAGGGAACAAGCTTTTTCACTTCTTGACCCTAGATTTCTGTCAGTTCCTTGAGCTGTGTTCAAACCTAATCTCAGCCCTGGGCAGACTTTTACCATAGAATCAGCTTTTAAATGACTCCACATTTCTACTGACATGAACACCACCTTTAAGCAAGTTCACCTGGAAATTCCCTAAGTGCTGAGTATTATTATTACATGAGAGCAATTTTCAAAAGTGAATCTCTGGACTTCATTTTATCACTCCATTATATGACTTGGTCACAGACTGTATGTTGTAATGGGCAACAAGAAGACAAAGGGTCATCCTTAGTCATGGTTCTTGAAGGTCAGGTTGTTCTGCCAAAATTATCCAGGAGAGAATTGCTTTTTCACAGGCCAACCTGACACTTGCAACCGCAGTTTCCCCATCAAGATCAGCTTGCAAGAAAAGCAAAGGGCAATAAATGTACTTTTCATTCAGACATCTCTGCTGATATTTCCAGGGGACTTGTGTGCTTAGAAATGTTCACATCTCAAAGGCACTGCAGATCTCCAGATTTTCCTCTCAGTGGCAACCAGAGTTTGCAAGTGCCAAATGTGTTAGCATATCCCAGCATAGTGACGATGTTTTGTCTGGGAAGCGATGCTAATGAATGCCAAGCAGGTCAGCGCTACTGACTTTCTGAGGCAGTTCACAGGAGAGCCTGCTACACACACCCTGCTCTCACCTCTGGTCACCCACATCAAAAATGGCAGAGGTATTTGAGTTTCCTACAGTCTTAAGAAAGCCTCTTATCGAACGCCACCTCCTCTCTTTCTCAACAGAACCACGGATAAGGCTTCGATTTGTTTTCAGTGATGCTGAAGTATTCATAATGTAATTTATTTGACCATGATGGAAGGAGGTGAGTTGAAAGAGTCATGCTTGTTTATATTATTTGAAGACATGGGCAATAATCTTTAATTTCTTCCACAATTTCCATATTTGGCCACAGAGAATTTTTATATATCCCCTTGACTTTCCCAAGATTTACCCTCCTCCAAAATTCTAGGTCAGAATAACCGGTTGGTTTTTTTTCCTGAAGCACCGAAAATACAAAAATGCACATTACGTCAGTGGTTTTTAAGCAGTAAACAACAAATAGATAAGGAAATAATTTTGACAGACTGGCATCCTGCCTGGCAGGTAGGGAAACAGAGTGTCAGGTCATAAGATATCACAGCTGAGAAAGCAGTAATAAAAAACCAAGAATTACTGTGTTTCTCATAAAATGATGGTACAACATTTGGTACCTAATAAACTAAGTCAGGATATTTTGATAGCTTTCTGCCACGAGAGTGGTCTCCTTTACAGGACCGTCCTCTTCCTCAGCACCACAGAACCTTGGAATTCCAGGTAACAGTTAGACTCGATGATCTTAAAGGTCTTTTCCAACCTAAACGATTCTATGATGCTATTCTATGAAATAATCTGCGTCAGCGAGAAACTGAAAAGTTATTTTAAGGTTTTGAAGGCTACAGAAGAACTTAAGCTGGCAGAGAGCACATAAACGCAGGCAACGGTGCAGACTACTGGAGCACCTGGCTGTCAGCCAGAGTGAATGACACTGTGTTAAGCAAGCTGAGATGCTTTGCTTTACGTCTTAGTAATGATAGGAACAGTTCATTGATCTGCACTGGTCAACTGACCTACTGTAGAAGGCAGCTGACTTAGTTTCTTACCATGGGATATCACTGTCATATCTTGTTTGACCTCTTTCTACTCAAAAAGTGCATCTGTGTGTTTGTATAACATAATTTATAACAGCCAATGTAATTGCTTGGCCTTGTCCATAATATGTCAGCGCCCTATGAGAAAAGAAATGAATCTGCAACCATTTCTCACTGCTAACTAGAAATTACATGGGCAGTCCCGTATGCTATGGAAGACCTTGGGACAAGTCAAGAAAGCAAATGCATCATGATATGAGTGCATCTCATCTCATTCAACTCTCAATTTCTGGGACAACACCCCTGAGAACCAGTGGGAAGAACAGAAGGCTAACAGGCTTTATCTACTTGCTAGAGAAGACGATGGTAGGAATTGGCTCCTTTTCACTGAAAATGTGTGCTAAATATGTTCCTTGTCTGCAGGTTCAATTTGCCACTGAAAGCTTAATTAGCGTTCCTCAGCAACAGGGAAACAATCTGATTGACAAAACTCATTGGTTCTGGCTGAAGCTTCAAAATGCTCACTTCACAATATGCTCCACGGTTATTTTTAAACTCCTTGCAAAATTCACAGCTGAGCATTTTGATTCAGAGTGAAATTCATCAACAGCAACAACAAAAAAATGCCATCACCAGAGTGATGCATTTCTGAGGAAAATGGGAGGTAGGAGCTCAGCTTGAACTCTGTGACCTATGGCAGTAGCAGCTTTTCCACTCCTGTCTCTCAGTCTGAGAAGAAAATGAGGATACTTAGGTAAAGAGGAAACCAAACAGACAGTTCAACAATTAATAAAAAAAGACTATAAAGTAAAGATAGCAAGAAACGAAGTGAAACCATTTGTAAATAACTTGTGAGGTCTTTTCTTCTCAGCACCAAAGAAAACTGTTTAGAAGAGCTTCAGGAGGGGCTCAGAAGGCAAAGCAGACAAACAGCAAGGTGCCAGTTAAAATTTCATATGGATGGGTATGTGCTGAAAGGAGCAGCCACCACACACCCTGCCATCATCTTATCAACTACGACGACTCAAAAGTAAAGCCACAGAAGTCACTGGAACCGGGAAATGAAAATCCTCTTCTGTAGCAGCTAGGAAGGTAAAATGCTGAACTGCATGAGGAGAGAAGAGGCAAACAGTTCTCAAAACACCATCGTGCCACTAAACACACTTTGTTCTGTACTGGAATATTGTGGACTGCTGCCATTAACATCCCCCAAAAAGACACTGGAAAGATAATGTTTATTATAGAGGAGAGCTAGGAGCTAGAAAGGATACAGTATGAGAAACTAAATACTTTCAGCTAATAAGCAAATACCATCAAACAGTGTGAGGCCCATCTCTTTGCAGTTTTGAGTGGACCTTTGTACTTCTAAAATATGAACATGTACTAAACTGAGTTTGAAAAGCAAAACTAAGTATCTGAGGGGAAAACGCAAAAATACTTTGAATCACTAATTCGATTCAAAGGCATTGACCTAACTTTGCTGTATTATGGCATTAGGAAAATACCTATCCATATTTAAAGACAATAGTGATTAAAAGTGTGTTTGCAGAGGAAAACAAATAGTTAACAATACTGATTTCTGTAAGTCTCTCATATTATGACACATTTATGAAGAAGTTGAAGAGCCCTTACAGAACAGGGAAGCTTTCTTGGACCAGGACCTAAGCAAGACTGTATTTACTCATATTACTGTGGAGCCCAGTTGTTCATGTCAGTTATAAGCCTGCTAGTTAAAAAAATTTAAGCAAGGAAAGAAAAATAAAGAAGAAAAAGAGAAAGTAGTCATACATCTCAAAATCATCATTCCATCACATATTTGAAAATCATCATTCCACCACCATCAGTAATAATGTCTGGCGGCATACTTATATAAATCTGCCTAAAGCACTTGTAATTTTTGCACTGTAATAAAATAAGAATGATGCTTACATCTCTCTATGTATTCATTTCTGGAAAAATCCAGCAGTTATATGCACTACACATGAATATTTATCATAGGAAAATAATGGTTATACTCATATTTAATTTTTAATCTGAGATCTTGGATATTATTAACTTTCCTGGCAATATTAAGAGGAATAATTTCATAATTCAGCAGTGAAAAGAACTGCAAATGAACCATTAGTAAATAGAGCTGAATTATCTTTTGCAAAGATCTGAGAAAGAGAGACTGAAGGTATGCAGGTTGCATGTGAAAACCTACAGAAAATCAGATATATTTAATGCGTGACAGACCACCTAGCTTTGAGTTCTGCCTTAAGAGTTCCCACGCTCAGGAAATAAATTTGCAGGCAGGCCGTCTCTCTGTGCCTGCAGCCCTGGGTCCTGGAACAACGTGATTGCATTACAGTCTCAGAGGTGTTTTGTTTTGGTTTCATATTGCTTACTTTATTGAAAAAGTTTTTAGTCTTAACAGTTGCAAGCAAAAAAATCTTGAAAACTGAAACCAAATGTAGCTCGTGGCAACAGCATCGACCTCCGTCTGCGGAGACGTGACAAAAGATGGGAACGTAGGAAAGAGGACTGCGTGCAGCAAACTCCCTTTGGCTAGGGAGGAGCACTGGGGGATGTCCTGTGTGTGTCCATAGCACTTTGGGTCCAAAGAGGAGCGCACTCGTGGAGTGGAGTCGCCACTCCCCCTACTCGCTGTACTCAGGTTCACAGCATGGAGCCCTATCAAGTGCACAAGCTGGCTTCCTCTTGAATGAAACCAAGTCAGATGACGTCCTCTGGAGTCAAACCTCAAGCACTCGGGCTGCAAGCAGGTATTTAAACAGAAACCACTTTGTGCAGTCCAGTGGTGAGCATGAGTGGGCTGCACAGCAGCCCGGGAAGTTTCATACCCAAAAAGGACCTACACTGTGCAAAAGTAGGTGCCCCCTCATGGCCTGTTGTACCAGCCTAGAGCTGGGACAAAGTAAATCATGTTTGAAATGTGTACAGGGTGGATGCCAGCTCTGCAGCACCAAGGGGTTTGCTCTACAGACCTGCTTCTATTTGTCCACAGCACTTACTCATGTGAACACAACCTCTGATGCCACCAGCACCCACAGTTGGCAGGTGCCGATTGCCTTTCTGTCCCCAGCTTTTCCCTGTCCAGGAAACTAGCAGAACAGATATGGGGGACCAAGCTCTTCAGAAGACCAGAGTGACACAGAACAAGACAAACTAAATTTTAGCAAATTAGACAATCCAGGATTACACAAAATAGACACCCAGTAGCTGATGCTACCAGTGATTAAGACAGAGCAGGAAACAAACCATGAAATTAGGTCTATTACAACTGACTCCATCAGGTTTTAATCTGCTTTGCCTGGATTTAACAGTTGAGAAGGATCTTCCTGACAGTCCTCCCTGGCTCCAGGATTACTATTTGGGTGTGTAAAGTTAAGCAGGTGCATAAACTGGCCCAAGCTGAGAGGTTTTTCCTAGGCTGGCACTCTTAGAGATGGGGAAAAACTCCTGTCAACTGTGCAGTCACGTATCCATGCCAGTCATAGGGTGACCTCCTTAGTATATTCAAATAATTTGACCAGTCTGGTTTTAAATGTTCACTAAAGAAAGAATGAGTGTTACAAAGCTGTCTTCAGGAGCTGGATACCTAGTTACTTTAAAATTAATGGCAGCTGAGCACTTAAGACTTGCCAGGGATTTAAAACAGTGAGTGAAGCAACGAGCACGACTGGAAGACTATACTATAGATCATTAAAGCTCCTTTTTATTTACATATTCCACCTAAGTCTTCCTGTGTTTCACTTGGTCCTATTCCTTCCAGTTCTGTTTCCTGGATCTAAGACTGTTTCCTCTCTTGCTGTGATGCTTGAACGCCCTCGCACAACAATTGCCTTGCTTGTCCAACACACATTTATCTCTTTTTAATCTTCATGAATCGATCTCTTCAGATACTTTTTACTTTGTCATCCTCCCCTGAACTCCTTCCAGTGTGTCAACAGCTTTCTGGGTTTGACGTACCCGAATTACACACTGACTTTGTGACCACTGCCTAATTAACAATTCACAGCCAATCTAAGTGTCTCTTTCTCTTACTGATTCCTAATATTTGTTTCATTTCCTAAATGCATCAGTATTAGTAACAACAGCCTCCTCACATCTTACCAACATATGCAGTTCTATAGAGCAGTGGTCTTCCAGGGGGAGTGCAAGAAAATCCATTGGGGTGTGGGAAGAAAATATTTTTGTAATATTAAGAAATAACATTAAATTTAAAAATACTTTAAAAATAGTATTTTTTCATGTTTATCTTATCCTTTTAAATTTCTATTCGTGTGTATGTTTTATAATGTACATAACGTATTATTGCAGTAGTAAATGTATATAATTTACAAATAAATAAATGTACACATATTGGGAGTGTGGGTTCAAAAATTTTTTACTGATGGGATGCACAATTAAAAAAGTTTGCAGATCACTGCTATAGAAATAAGAGGTGGTAACACATATGTATTCTAAGTCCTAAGCTATTTGTGTCAGAAATCCACCCCGTTGCCACTGTGCATGCTACAGCATATACTGCATCTGCCATTGAACTCACCTGGCACGGGGTCAGGCCGGGATGACTGACACCGGGACTGCCTGCACAGACTGCTGCCGTCATTCCCCATGGTTAATGGTCTAACCAGAGAAAAGTGAGGGTGTGTGGGAGAGTTTGGACTTTGGCACCAGGCGCTCTGATTAGGGAAAAGGGATGCAGAGGTCTTTTTTTCCCTGTAAACAGAAATTCAATTAAGTTTACTGCATGTATTTCACACGTTTTGCACATACATGTATGTGCACAGGATATAAAAAAAAATATATATTGTATTTATTACTGCATTATGTATTGTATTGCATTATCATATTTATTATTGTATTTTGCATAGATTTAGTGTGTTTACTGCACACATACATTAAATTTATGCGATATACCTAACAAACAGCGCACATATATTTGACACGTTGTGCATTTAGCTGAAGGTGGAAGAACTGCAACTTTTATATTGTTTGACATATCACACTATAATTTACCATTTGCCATTGGTTATAATTCTGCCAGACTTGAACTCTTTGCACTGAATTTTTACATAATTTCTCCCTGCTTCTGACTTAGTTTCTTTGGAGAGTTTGAGCAAAAGTGATTTAGCCATTTTTAAGGACAAAGCTTGCAAAGAACAGCCAGTTTAACCTGTGCTGAAAACCGTTTATCTTCTGAACATCTTCAGCCACAGTCTGGAAAAGAAATTTAGAGAAGAGCAATGACCCAAATATGAGAAGCATCACCCACTTTTTTTGTGAAAATATATCCGGATTGGCTAATCCTTTGTTTTTGGAATACATCAGCTCCTCTGCACATTCTTTTCCGTTGTGAACCTGGCTCAAAAGCCCCTGGAACGAATATTCTGGAGGGGACTTAGAAAAAACCACCAATATTACATTCCTTATTCAAAACAGTCAAGGGCTCAGCTCGGGCATTCCTGACTGAGACCTTGGTGCCCAAACTAAACTGTCCACAGCTACACCAACGAACCACACTTTTTCATAGTGCTGCCAAGTTTAAGTTGATACAAAGGTGAGAAGACAGTTCTGAAGTAATTTAGAAAGCAATGGTTATCAGTCCCTAGCTCAGTTCAAAGTGCAGTGGTCTGAGAGAAGACTGTGTTCAGGCCTTTGTTCTCAAGAAAAAGGTGAATAGTTCTGTGAACATCAATATTTTTGGCTGAAAGTTTTCCAGCTCATGAACTTTGCATGGTGCCATCCAAACACTTGGGTCTGAAAGGGTAATATGTAACAATAAGTCATGTTTTAAGAAGAATTTTACTTGAATTTTACTTTCCACTTAGTCTTGACTGACAATGAATGCACTCCTATCAGGAGTTTTGGGCTCGATTCCCGTTTGAAGGTTAAGGTTAATTCTTATTTTCCAAATTCCAAAGCTTTGCAAAAATTGCTTTCCAAGATGCTCATTTAAAAGTGTTCGGTTACCGAGCCAGTCTGGCACAATCCTGTAATTACAGAGTACACTCAATGAACATCAGATACCTTTTAATGAAGCTTTGTCTTTTTTTTCCTGTTTGCCCTGAGTCAGCCCTCCTCCACTCTGTATCAGTTATTGAGAATTCCTGTTCCTTTTCCCATCCTTCTTTTTGCTTTGTTGTTGAGAAAGTTGGTATAACCATGTTCTCAATGTTTTCAGTTTGCTCCTTTGCCACCCATCCTTGCCTTCTGTTCCAGTAGAGAGGAGTGTACCAAGCCACAGCCTGGAAAAAACCAACATATCACTGCTTATTTATATTCTGCATTTTTTTCATCAAGATAGTTGTTTGCTGTAGACAAACCGGGAAGGGCTAAAGGGCTAGGTGCTCCAATGTATTTCTGAGTCATCTATCTTTTGAAAGATAAATACTAATGGCAACCACGAAATTCCAGATTTTTTTTTCTTTGGTCTTTAAAATCCATTTCCAGTCTTTAAATGTATTTAGGGTAGATTCATCATCTGAGAGCCTTGAAATTCCACCGCTCCAATTAAGTAAACCAGACAAAGAAGGAGAGAAAAGAGGACATGACAATTCCGCAAGTATGTCAAAGGCTGCTGAAGGAAGAAAAAGCAATCTGTTCTCCATGTCCACAGTGGATAGGACAAGAAGGAAAGGACTAAAACTGATGTAGGAAAAGTTCAGTTTAGGCGCTAGGAAAGCTTTTCTAAGCATATAGAGAGTGAGGCACTAAAGCAGATTGCCTGGGGTTAGGGTGGAGTCTCCATTACTGAAGGTCTTCCAGAACTACCTAGGCAAGCCACAGCCAGGAGCAATCCTGGCAGAGGTAATCACATCTCAAGTTCCCTTTCAGCCTCTGATTCCCTGGCACGGATATAATAGCAAGTATGGCCAAACTGAGCTAGAAGAGGAGTAAATGCGAAAAGGTGAGATCAAAAGTCAACATTCACTTAACAGTTTGTAAGATGTAAATTATGCTACCTTGGGGAAGCTGTATAACTTACATTGTTTGTGAAAATCACAGGTCTTTTCCATATTGTCACTAGTTCGAATTTGTCTAGCTAAAAATGACCAAAACCATAGTTGCCACTGGACAACTATAGGGTAAAAAATTATCTTGGGCTCTTTCTCATCCCCAAGTCAACAGAAGTTTGCCTAAAAATATTGAACACAGTTGCCAAGCCAATGGCAGTTACTAATGGGCAGCCATGGGCTGAATAGCCCTGGGCATAGCTGGATCTTTCATGGCTGAAGCACAGTGGAAGAGGACAGTGGGCTGGCAATTCACACTTGTGGAGCCCCTGCTTCAATTGCTGTGAGGACGTTAGCCTTTCGTTCAGCAAGCGGTATCATCAATCTGATGTTTTTCTTGAGCCCTTCAGATCCTAATAATTAACAGCCACATTGAAGTAAGGTTAACAGAGAGAGATCACAGCTTTGCTGTGTTTGAATTGCTTGTGCTTGATTCTACAAGGACTTTAACAATATGATCCTAAATCTCTGAAGGAAGTCCAGCAATAGAGCTGTCTGGGGTAAGGAAATGCAGTGATTTTGCTCAGGGCACTCACTTGACCACTAGGCTCACAGATAATGGTAGCACAGTCAAGGCTTGTCCTAAATCTCTCCAGGTCCTTCCAAAGAAAGTCTGAGGGAGGTTTGTGAAGGACTGTAGCATCTGCTGCCCAAACCTGCAAAGATCAAGCAGCCATTAGATTAAAGACAAAATGGCTCCTGGATATTTATACAATATAAGAACTCGGTAAAAACATCAGGTTTCCCTTTTCCTTTTTGATTTTTGTAACACTGGTCGCTATTTGATCTGTGAAATCAAAGCTGAAAGAACTATATTTCAAGACTCGCAGCTTAGTTATAGTGATTATTTTCAAGCACCTCTCCTGTGGATTAACAGAGATTAGCAAAGGCACATTTTTCAAGGTGTGATAGTAAATCCTGGGTTTTTTGGTCTGGCTTGCTGAGAGTAAGATTAAAAATAGGCAGTTTCTTTTATTTTCTGAATTACCAGGGGCATTGGAAGAGATCTGTGATATCGGCTTTAAAATTCCAGTCTCTGCTTGGTTCTGGATTCCCTCTGTTCAGGGAGAAGCTGTCTCTACTGGAGACTAGAAATTTTTTGTACTTTTATCCTTACACAAAAGATTTAACAGCGTTGTGCTTTATAAAGCGAACACAATTATCTGTGACCTTTATCACTAACAAAGTAGCAAAAGGACCGGTTATGAAAACATTTGTCTTACATAAGACAACCACAACACGCTTTTGCAAACGGTGTTCCTAAAGGATTTGGCATTTGCCACCTGTGAGAAAATGGCTTCAACCATTTCCTGGGAGCCAAAACAACTCTCATTCAATTTTAAAGAAGTTATCTTGAAAAAAATAAAATGCTCTCTTCCGAAAGTGCTCACCATACGGCACTCTGCCAAAGTTTATTTGTGGCTTTTTCACACACACACCAGAAGACAGCATTGACTGTGGCTCTTCTGGGCCCCCGCCAGCTTGCATTTCCAGCTCTCTTGTAAGGGTGCTCACACAGGGCTGCATTGAGCTTGGTGATGAACATGGACTTTGCCTCCTTTTATTCTGTGAGGCCCCAATTTTCATCTCAAAAAAAGAAACAAGCACCAGTGGTAAAAGAGTCTTCAGGCCTTATTCCAACCATCTACACTGGCATCTAACTTGAGCATTTTGCCTTGGTTCATCTGTTGCTCTCCCAGGGAGCTGGGGCCTGGAAGTCCTCCCTAGCTGGCTGTCTGACACAGACACTATTGTACATGAATTTTAGATGCAAGAGTTGGCAGGCTGAATACGACCCTTTGAAATTAATAAACCAGCAGAAATTTTCTGCTTGTTTATGCCGAAGCAGAAGCTGTGGCAGACCTTCTACCTCAGTCAGTTGTTCACCCAAGAGCCCTTTAACGATAATGGGAACAGCAACCTTGTCAGAGACTTCAGCACTGATCAGAGCACTTCAGAAAGGACTGCTTCTGGGGTGGGTGGGAATGGTTGGTGTGTCAAAGCCAACTAAGAGGAAACCGTTTCTGGGGAGAGCTGCAAGGTGTCTTGCAGCCAGCCAAGCAGCCAGCATCTTTACCCGCTACAGCAAAGGCTGTACCTGCTCTGAGCGTGGGTACATCCCAGAGGTTGCTGGAGGCCGCATGCAGACACCAGCAGACGTTCCTCAGCTACACCTGCAACTGAGCCTTGGTGACATTTAGTTCACATGTTCAAGTCTTTTTCATTACCATGGATATCAGATGCATATATTTGCTGTTTTCTATTTAAAGCTTTTCTGGGGTATGATAAAGTCATCTGACTCTTTGCATCTTAGATCCTACCTACCTCTCTAACTCTTATTCAAACTGGCAAAAAGATACATCTGAACTAGCTGGAGGGGAAGTAATTTTTGAAGAGCAGCAGCCCATGCACTGAATTTTTAACATATAGTTCTGGCACGACATCAGAGGAGAACACATTATTATCTTCCTTTTACAGAATAGGAAACTAAGGCACAGAGTGTCATCATTTTTCCTAAAGTCATCCAAGGCAAAGCCAGGAACAGAGCCCCATTGACAGAACAGTGGTTTATGGCCTTCTCTGCTGGATAACAGCTGTCCTCAGATACTGGGCACAGTCTGGAAAGCAACATCATTTTTCTTTTTCTTTTCAGTTGAGACTCTACTATAGTGATACCTCAGACTATACACAAAACCATATTAATTCCTTCAGGAGCAACACATAAAACTGGTTTCCTTTCCAGTTCTATTATCTGTGGGCTTCTGATCCAAGGTTCACACCCTCTGTTGGCAAACACTGGCACAACTCAATATTCTGACAGTATGGGGAGATATTTATGGGAGCAATGGTTGGGAAAAGGAACGTATCAAACAAGGACTTTCCAGGACAGCTTCCCATTGCTGGGAAACGTGAAATGCTGAATGTGTCATGCAAATGCCAGGCTTGTACTGATGATGGACATTAGCAGCTTCTGAACTCATCATTATTTGTGACTGTTAAGCCTTTCTGAAAATACAGACTTAACTTTGAGTTTATACCATGAGGCTAAGAGTGCACCCTAGTCTGTCAGCTGAGAAAAGGCACTCAAACCCCGCACACTCACTGTCACGGTGGAGTTGGGCCCCATCCTGGTCTCGGGGGGGAACCGAAATACAGCCACTGGTTGACCTTGGATGTCCTGCTTCAAGAGGTAATCCCCAATGTTTTCCTCTTTTTCGGGGGCACAGTTCAGGATCTTTACAAAATGACCACCTGGATCAACTTCAGCAATTTTCAAATTTCCGATAGCACTGAAAGAACAGAAGTTGATTTGAAAGTGTAAAAGTATTGCTTAATTGAAAAAATACATGTATTTCCTTATAACAACTAGCCTAGATGTCAGTAACTAATGGTAAGTAAATGTACTAGAAATAGAATATTTACAGCACTGCCATTCTACTTTTTATGCAGTGCCTTTCATCTGAAAAAATCCATTTGCATAAAAATTAGTATATTCTATTTCTCTTTCACACTTAAGTAGCATCCATTACCATCAGAAATTAAAAGATCCTTTATGGGGCAAAAAGTCATCAGTATACCATTTGAATTTGTTTTTGTCTAAATCTATATAGGCTACAACCTCTAAGGCTGCCTTGGGTATTTAGCCCAGTATGATTAGTGGCAGTTGTGTAGCTGACTCCCTTCCTAAGTTCAGAAAATTCCTCCCATCCATCAGTATACCTTTCTCCTCCTGCCTCTCAATGTTTTTTCCTTCCTGGAGAAAGACAAATCTTCATTATTAACGCTTTATTATTAACTCGGAGAGACTCCATGCTACAAGACTGAGATTTCATCCCTCCCTTGTTGCAGAATCACAGCAAAGCAGGGTCTGTTTTGCATCTGCAGTATGATCAGGGACTTCTTGTGTGAGCAGGGGAACACTCAATCTCCCTGAAGCACGGGAAAACAAATTTATCACTTGAGTGTTCCTTTAAGTAGCGCACATGTCAAGGGAGCACTTTTAAACACTCAGTCCCAGACTGTAATACTCATCATAGGTCTTATCAGACAGGTTGTGAATGAAGTCTAAGAATCATTCAGCTTTTGATGCAGCATCTACTGCAATAAATTTCATTATTTAGCACTGGTGCAGTGTCTTGTCTGTCTTCTGTGTGTGCAATGCTTTTGCCCTTGCCACATTTGTCTTGTTCCAGTAAGTTTAAGTCATAGACCTCTGTGTGTATAGTAAAGGTTGACCCAACAGCCCAGACAGCCTATGTGCTTGCTTAGCCTAGCCAAATCCTCATCAACAGTGTGACAAATACTGCCCACCCGCCCCAAATAATTCAGCTGTGTGGTGTAGCAGTGAGTCACACTTGCTCACGACAGCCAGGCTGCCTCCAGGCTGCCACTGGCATTGACAGATTGGGAAGCAGAGCCCTGGGTAACTGCCCCCTCCCTGGCCACAGAAGACATGCATAGTGAATGTAACACTTGGCTGCCTCTCCTCTGCTTTCCTGCAAACTTTGGGCACTCCAGAGTGTCCCTCCTGCCACTCAGTCCTGGTCTATTTGTGCTTCACATCAGCAAGGAGAGACCTGGAGACAGCTTACCAGAGATGCAGAGCCTCGGAGGGGCTTTGGCAGCACAGCCAGGCTGAGGGGCTTCTCACCTTCAGACTCTCCCCCCTCTTCTGGCTGCTTGCTTTCATCTGGCTGCCGGTTTGGCATGTTTCTCCTTCCTCCCTGCTCATAGGACCACACTCTAAGCTGGATCGCTAAAATAACCCAGTGTAAAAGGTTTTGGGGGGACATTATTTTAACCTGAGCTTTTTTGTCAGCCTCTGCAAGCTGCTGTGTTAGTGCAGCTGAAGGGATGGACAGCTGTGCTTAAAAACTTTGCAGACTGCTGATGCAGAGAATGATCCTTCAGGATCCCTCAGTTTGTAAGTCATCATTTACACATGCAGTACACATGCAGATGTAAAATGCTGTGACTCAAATCCACAGCTGCTTTCTACATCGCTACAGTCCTGGAGCTCCAGCAGTGGCCTAGGACTCCACTGGGCTCTAAAAACAGAATGACACCAGCAACAGAGACAAACCCTGACATTCGTACCCTCTGGAAGGGTGTAGAGCCAGATAAGTCAATGGGAGAAGACTTAAACCATACAGAAGGCAAAGATCTTCCTGATCTCCCATCTCTCTCTATCTGTGCAAGGAAAATGAAGTGTTTTGGGTGCTAAAACGTATCTAGGAGGAGGACAGGAAAAAGCAGATGGGGAAAGAGACTTCCTAAAATGGTCTTAAAAGGTCATTTTTGTGATGTAACATTGTAAACAGCAGAATCCTGGTTGATAATGGAGTGAATAATGAGGGTCTAGGGTAGTGTGACTTTCCCTAAACAAGACCTCAGGTTGAACCTAGTGAAGCCAGGGAGACTTGGGAACATAAAATGGGGCTCACAGGAGTTTTTGATAAAACACACAGGTCTGGTAAAGGAGCAGATGACAGGACATGGGAATTTGGTGTTGGAAGCTGCTGAAGCATGCCATGCAGAGCTGCCAGCTTGCATCCAGGCAATCCACTGCCTCAGAGCCATGCTGCCTGAAGGAAATGGTCAGATCCAAAGCTGCAGGGGGTTGAACGGCAAGGTTAGCTCCACAGTGCCTAAGGGTGAATCAGGCAAGAGCTGTTAGTGATAAAGAAGAGCAAATGGGCTTGATCGTTCTTCAAATTCAAATGCTTCTGAATCAACTGGGCAGTCTCCTGTGCCAGCTCAGAGAGCACAGTACTTTTGATGGACATGGAATGGGAATGCTCATCGTGCAATTCTCCTTCCAGGCATGAACATACAGCCTCCTTCTGTGGACAACTCCCAGTACCGAGAAGAGCCTAGGAGGAGCTGTCAGCTCTTGATGATCCTGCTGTAGGTGGGATTTCCAAGGTAATGGCTCTCTGGCATCTCCCTTCTGTTCACAGAAGTAGTCATCCACTGCTCCCCTGGCTCCGCCTGGGATTAACAGCCGTCTTTATTCTCTGCCTGTACTGCCCAAACAGAGCTTCTAAGTCAAGAGTCCCTTTTGTGTTAACACATGTAAATCTAAAAAAAAATCCCTAAGAATTAATGTCAGTTTTTCATATAGGCATGGGGTCTGCACATAGCAAAAGAGAGAAGTGGAAGAAAAGAAGCAATGAAGGAGCGCAGCAGGTCCAAACCCGACACCAGAGACCTTGACTCCACTCACCACAAAACTTAGGCGCAGATATACTTCTCCTCACTTTACTTATAACAGAAAGTGAAGTGCTTTTACACATACACACACTCCTTCACACTCTTTCCTGCTCTTTTCCTCAGAGGCTTCTATCTTCAGTCAGTCATCCTTGCTTGCTCTACTTTTCTTTAAAATGTAGTTGGATAATCTTCCAGATTTTGGGAGACCCCTTTGTCGGAGGAATTTCTGGGGATATAGCCTCTATTTGATGAAATTGAGAGTGACTAAATTAACAAAGGACTGAATAAAGATAAGATTATTTGTTTGTACTGGAAATCTTGTTTTACCAGCAACTATTTTTAAGGAATCCTATAACAAAATACTTATGCTTTGTACCTTCACGTTCTGGTATAATATTTTCTGCCAAACAAGGCTCTGAACTTAAGACTATCGTGACCTAGTGTATGTTTCACTGGGAATTTGGACCTTAGCCTGTGCGCTTCCTACCCTCGACCTTAAAAATCCCAAATGTATAAGCACCATTTGAACTAATTCCCCCAAACCAGTTTGTTGTTTGCACTCCAAGCATGCATGCAGTTCTTAGTTCCATGCAAAAGCCCTGCACTTAACATGAGAGAGGGAGCTGGTGGGGAAAGTGACACCTGCAGGACTTCTCTAAGAACTTGTACAGCCAGCTAGCTGCTAGATGGCAACAGACTTTTGTGAGTTTAAATGAGGGAATAACATCTCTAAGGAGATGTTCACTGAAGGCTTCAAAGCTTTTTTTAGCAAGTTAGTTTACCTTTCAAAATACTGGACCAGCTCCTGTGAGACAGGAGCTAAAGCGCTAAAGTGCATGGAGGAGAGGTTGGTGTGCATTGATGCTGTAGTTTCTTTTGCTATGTGCTAATATTCACTGGTGGAACAGAATCCAAAATTTTTTATAATGTACGTAACACTGAGGGAAGAAAAAATGTCAGTGCTCTTGGGAGCACAGGGTGCATCAGCCACGGACCTGTCACCTGCCAGTAGGGCGCCATTTGAACTGCTCCTCTCTGAGCTGGTAGAGGTAGAAACTGGGCATTTTAACTAGAATACATGCCAGGAATTCAAGTCTTTCTAAGCTCTTAAGCCTTAAAGAAAGTCACGGATTGATACTATTATTATGCTGGGAAAGGCTTATCTCCAGAAGTACAAATCTATTTATTTTTATGCCAACAGATTTAACTATACTAGAGGGATAGAACAGGAAAAGTCCCAGGAGAAGGCTCAGATCTTTCTTTGTGAAAGGCTGAGAAATGTTGCATGCATAGTAGCTGTATGCAACTATAGGCCTGAAATGCCAAGGTTCAGCTGAGATCCCGAGTGCTTTACAGATCAGGGATTAAACTTTACTCATTCTCAGTACGTAGAGCACTTGCACTTAGTACAAAATAGATATTGAGGATTTTCAATAGCCATACACAAAATTTCAAGTATCTGTGTCTATTTTTCTTGTTTTCTGCAAAACAGCACCCCAAAATACAGCAGATTTAACACTGCTCGTGTGCAAAAATCAGGGAAAGGTTTAGGGCGACATTCACATTGAACGCACCCAATGGCTGTCTCTAAGAATCAGCACCAGGACACGTGTGACAATACTGTCACCCTCTTGCACACAGCTGATAGCAGAAAATCCTGATGCAGTGAATCCGGACGCAGCTGAAAATCCTGATGCCTCAACTCCCATCCATTTCTCAGTATGACATTCATTAACCATCTAATTAAATCTAATTAAACATATAACCTTCAAGGTGCTTTAAGTATGTTCACATATTCTCAAAAGCAAATGGATGTAAATTAAAGTCGATTATAAACAACCTCCCTCCAAATATCCTAGTTAGCCAAACCCACATATTTCTACTAAGCTTATGTATACTTGTACTGTGGCTTCACAAAAAATCAGATCAAGACACACTACTTATCAACTTTCTATAGAAGTATTACTAAACTATGTGTTCACACTGTTTACACTCAAAGGATGTTGTATAATCCAACACCAAATTAAAACATTAAGTCTTGTGTACTCAATGTAATTTTCCTTACTTAATGTGTACAACAAGAAAAGGTATACTTTAAATTCACATTGAGTGGAATACAAAAAAAGTGCTAGTGTGCTGGCATGGTGGAATATCATAATAGTAATGAATCAAATGAGAATTAAAAGAATTGCTTAATTTATGCATTTAATGAGTTTAACCACACACAAAGCAAACTGTCATCGCATTTTACTCTTTATCTTCAACAATTAGCAGAGCTAATGACTTCTTTTGTTTTCTGTATGAGACAAGATGTGATTCAATCCCCAATGGAAAACAGTCCACACAATACAAGGAAATGCATAAAGGGGAAGGTGATCTCTTTTATCTCCTAATGTTTATCTAGAGTTATTCTCCCTAAACCCAGTCAAACAGTATGGCGTATCTCATTATTTGGAAACAGCTTTAGAGCTCTGAAGACAACTGGAGCTTTCATGCTGGCTTTCAAAGGTATCTTTTCATGGCTCTCCCTATAATGTCCCAAGAATTACACAGATCTCTTTATGGAAACATATGCAAGGAGCACCACGGGTTTACAAAGACTAAGTCCATGAGAAAAATGCATATAAAGTCGACAGAACTACAAAATGAATGAGAGCAGGGAGAGCAGCAGGCATCAAAGAGCTGGGAGTCAGGAAAGCATTTGATAAAGTGCCTCTCAAAATATTATCTCCCATTGGCTTAGACATAAATACTGTCACAGGAACTGTCTGAAGGTCTGCAAACAAGGAATAATAATAGACGAGGGGGCTGTGTCTCATATGTTCCCTATAGGGACAACGGGTAGCTCTCATTTCATGGAGCATCTCCACTTGTGATGTGCGAGGGGGAATAAAACAGCTGGTTAATAAAATATGTAGATAACATTAAGTTGAGGGGAGAGGGTAGGGGAACACAAATGAGAGCAAGAGAAAGAATACAGAGAGCCCTAGAGAGCTAAGAAATATGGGCAGGAAATAAGTGAGATGCAGCTCTTGGAAAATGGTACGCTAATTTATCAGGAGGGAAATAGCATTCACTGGAGGGAAAAGTATGGAGAGCAATAACACTGAAAGAAGGCTAGGAGAAAGCCAATGATGCATTTGCAATCTGACAGAACAAAAAAGGCTGTTACAATTTTATGGCACTGTCCTTGCAGAGTAGGGAGCACGGAGCGGCAGATTCCCTTTGTGCAGCTGTGGAGAGGGGAAGCTGGAAATACTGATCCTGATGTTCACATGCACAAGTGCCTGGTGTGACCAGGCTTCACTGACCATAAGAAAATTCCTCCTAACTCCTCCTAGGAGTAAATGCAGGTAAATAGAGTTCTCCCACTTCTCATACAGGCAACATAGAGTTCATCCACTCCTCACATCTTGGCCCGAGGCACCAAACACGCGACCTCATCCATGATGCTTTGTTTTGTTTTAAGTACTACTCTGCTAGAAACTCTGGATTTAGGCTGGCATGAGACCAGAATAAAATGCATTGGGTTCATTTTAGGATGTCTCATCACCAGAAAAATATTGACAATTAACAAGGCATTATAGAAGGGTATAAAAATGATGAGGGATCCAGGGACTAATTTGTGGGGGGATAAAAAAAGTATAAGAGCTAAAATGCTTGTCTTCAACAGATAATCACAGGGACATGTGATAGCAGAATGGGTATGGCAGGTGGGTGGAAAATCCCAAAAAGGCAAAGGCTTTATACAGCTGAACTATCACCAATGAAATATCATTATAAAAGGAGAAATGTAGGTTGAGTATTGTGAAAGCACTCTTAGCAATAAGCATGTGCAGGCCTATCCACTGAACAATGAGGTAGGAAATAGTCTATAGGAGACAGTGTCCACACAGAGGCTAGCCTTAAAACTGGAGATGTCAGTTGTCGTCGTTTCTCTGAAGGAGACAGATCCAAGATAACTGAAACCAGCTGAGGATCTGTTTTGATAGGTCTTTCCCACCTTTCGTATATGTGCAGCTAAACTAAATATGGCAAATGCCCTTTTGGGACAACTAGCTCCTCCAGGAGACAATACTTTATTTTTTTAATGGGATTTCTAGGTGGGTATAAACCCCATACAGCCCAGTTCAGTCTGTCACTGTCTCCAATAGCTTCATGCAGCCCACATGGCAGGACCCTCTGAAGTCCCCTGCAATATCAGTTCTACTCTTGGATTCAAAACTGAGTGCCATCAGCTGAAGACAAAGCCAAACCAGCCAAGAGATACAGTGTTTCTGCTCCTTTTTTGGACTGCCTTCACAAGGGAGGTATCTTCGAAGTCCTGGGCAGAATGTATTAACAAACATTGAAAGGGACATGGTGAATGAAGGGTGATTTACCCCTTCTGAGGGTGAAGTCCAGTTTGGGGGCAGTTGTCCCTAAAGCAACAAGTGAGATCATTACATTTCAAAGCCTCTGAGTTCTCCAGTATCCTCCTGGATAATGACTCAGCCTCTAATCAAGGGCCTGCTTGTGTTTCACAGCTCCTCTAAAGGAGATACTGCAGCAAACACCATTCCCTACAAAAATAACCTGAAGGAAAGCCCCAACTGTGCCTGTACCTGGATGCGGACTTTTGGTAGTCCTCATAAGCAGAATGTGTTCTTCCATGATTCTCCGTGTACCCAAGGCTCTGGGCAATCTTTCTTGAGTGAGTAAACAAAGGGCTCAAACAGTCCTGGTGTTGTCCTGACACCGTCATTGAAAGGCTAAGGTTTCTTGATGGAGCAGAGTTCCAGTTTGGTATTTCAATGCCATCTTTGGGCTGAGCTGATGAGCAAGCAAAAGACGAAGACACTGAGTTATGCAATATTAACAGAAAGACAACTTATGAGAAACAAATATCTTTTTTTGGTAACAAAAATGGAACATTTAATTTCCTCTTTGCCTCTAATTGCAAAGCGATGCTTAGCAAACACTCCTCTCAAAGCGTTAAACCCGTGGCTATAAAATACAGCACAGCTGGTAAACTGAGTATTTTCTTACTGACATGTAGATTTATTACCTCATTGGAATTACCTTGGGTAATGAAAAAACAATAAATTATGCCATCAGTGGTATAATTGTCATCCTGCAATTTCGGTGCTGTTAGCATAGCATCAGCTGTGAGCAGATAATGAATATATTAAAGCTCCCTTCCAATTAGAAAATGAAAGTGATAACATCCCCTAATCCCCTTTTTGTTCCCCTTTTCAAATATAAGTGTCCAAGAGGGACTATGCGGGACTCCCCACCCCAGCAAAGACAGGCAGAACCAGAGAGAGGGAACAAGCCCCGCAAACCCATCTTTCACCAGGAAAACTTCTCTCATCTCCCACATCAAAGTCTCCCCAACAAACTAAATCCTTTCCAGTGCCAGTTTCTCAGACTATACATTTGAGATTTCCTTCAATGTTTTATGTTGAGTATGGTACGAGACTGACTCCACCAGGCAATCTATCTCTAACCAGATCTGGTGGGGCAGCCTAAATTGGGGGGCGGAGGGAGGCGGGGAAGATGTATCCCTCAGCTCATCTTAGCTCTGAAACAACTGGATCACAAATCACCTTCGCTTGGATGAGTGTCTGGGTCGGACAGCATCACTGCAATGCAGATTAGCTTCACCAGCTCCCTAAGAGCGTTGTCTACAGCGTTACTTTTTTCCATCCGAGGTTGTTTTAATTACAAAAAACGAGGTGTTAGAATTTCTGTAGCCCCTTCTCCCTGTGAATTTCATCCTGTCATGGTGGTGGCACA
This sequence comes from Platalea leucorodia, assembly GCF_965183815.1. Taxonomy (NCBI): domain Eukaryota; kingdom Metazoa; phylum Chordata; class Aves; order Pelecaniformes; family Threskiornithidae; genus Platalea; species Platalea leucorodia. The sequence goes on along the minus strand of NC_138826.1, from coordinate 53,157,631 downwards.
GCATCCAGTGTCATTTGTAATCCTCTCCTTTGGGATACCCAGGGAAGCACAGCTCCAGCCCTGGGACAGCGGTGCTGGTTCACCTGCCTGTGTTAAACAGGCGGTTAAGTGGCAGCCAAGCGGAATAGCACAGGGGTAATAAGGAGGTCTAAAGTCTAAAGACAAAGCTACAGCTAGCGTACAGCTTAACGGAATGTGACTTTGGTTGAGGATGAACTGAACTAGGAAACATTAAAGAATGGCATTTGGGCTTTTGGTAGCAGGGAAACAGCACACGGGGCAATGGGCTCCCTAAGCTGGGAACTAGAAACGCTGGGCTTTGTTTTTCTGGGCTGGAGCCTTTGCTAGATCAAACACTCAGAGCGGCAGCCAAACTGGCAGCCGCAGGGTGAACAGACTGTGTTGAAGCTGCTTTTCACTGATGTGTCAACAAGCCAGTCTGTTCCTGAGATCAGACCGATGGTTGCTTTTGCTGTTGCTAGGATCTGGCATCCTTAAAAGGGGCTTTTGGGGAGCCTCTAGGAGGGGCCCTGACACTGTTGAAATTCAGTGGGATCAAATGACTAATTCCCTTATGCTCCTTTGGAAACTACTGTCTAAACTGTGGTAGCGCTCCACAAACACTCAGCAGGGAAAAACGCTGTAGAGGGAGCCTCCAGGAGAGCATCTCTTGGGCAGACAAAACCTCTTCTCCTGTGGTACCCTGGGACACCGCACCTCCATCAGTTATTAACCTGCCTTAAGTAGTTCACCCTGGGGCACCAGCTCTGCCCTGTAGGCTCTCCCTTCCTTTTTTTTTTTGTGCCATTTTGCTGTGTCATGCCACAAGAAGAGATATCTATACAGCAAAATTTGTAGTGGAGTGCTTAGAAAGGTCTCCTATGAGTGAGGAGCATCTGAGTTCAAACTCACCCTATCTGAATCAGGGCAATGATTTTAATCACAGTTTTCCACTTAGTGGGCTGGATTAACTTCCAGGCAATGGTGTGGAGGGGAGAAGGGATCTGTCAACAAACCCCACTGTCTAACAGGCTTCACTGTTCACCGATACACATACGGGAACAGAAGGGAAGGACCTGAGGCTAGTGGCTAGCTCACACTCCAAAGGGTGGGACAGCAGAGGCCCACTGCTTTCCACAGATCTACCCCATATCATATGTATAAACATGCCCAAATTTGTTTGAAGTGGATCATTAACTACATAACTAAAGACACAACTGGGAGGACAGACAGACAAACATGAGCACACGCACACACACACAAAGAAGCAGGTCACAGTGGCCTCTTTTTGCCTAGAAGACCAGGCCATTAAAACATTTTTGCCACTTCTTTTTCCCTTCAGACAGCTGTTTATGGCAGGAGGACATACACTCCTTTTGGACAGCAGTCAGACTGGGACAGTCCATCAATGAAGGATACCTAATGAAGGACTAGCAACCAATTGTTAGTGGAGATTCAGAGCATTAGCAGGTTTTGGAGGTGCTATCCGGTCTTTGATAGCTCAGCTTTGAATTAAAAAATAACAAAAATTAACAAGTCAGCAGTCCATCTTAATTCATTAATACGTTGGAGATGCTCAACACTGCACCTTTGACAAAGGAATGTCACCCTCTCCCAACCCTGGGGCAGACAAGTGCTGCTAGAATGACCTGCAGCTGCTCCCTCCCAAGCTCTTCATTACAGTGCTTCACCACAGCTAAGTGTTTCGATTTGGTTCAATAGGCAGGAATGAAACATTTCAACTGAAGAATGTCCAAGCATTTTGTTTAGGTCAAATGAAACATCTCAACCTTTCCAAACATGCTCTTCCCCAAGCAGCTGAATTAATGAAGCCTGGTTTCTAATGACTTTTTCCCTTCATTCTCCTTCCCTGTCCCCCTGCCCTGCCATCATGTGGGTTCTCTGATGGCTAATAAATGGGAAGGAGGAAAGGACATATCAACCTTTTACTCAATAGGAGCACTAATAGTATCTCTCACGCCTGACTGTCAATTTTCAGAAAACCTGTCGGACCTCATCCCTGAGGACACTATCCCCATGCCAACCTGGGAGGGAGAAACCGGTGCACGTATTCCGAAGTTATTAAGGTTAGAAAAATGGGTGTATATGCACACAGACCAGTAGCTAGGTATCACAAGAATAAAAAAATCCATTTTTTTTTGTTTCCCCCAAAATGTCAGTGTTTCCATTTTTATCATTGTGCAGGTCTAAACCAAATGCCAAAATATGAGAATTGCCCACTGACTAGAAACTCTAGTCATAACTGTGTTTCAAGAGCTGTGCTGCATCCCCTTTTTCACAGGATGTTGTGCAAGCCCCCTAGTATGATTAGCATCGTTGCTCTGGTCTGTGTTGAAGTAACTAAAGTGCATTTAAAAATATAGGGGGACAAATATGCTCTGCTTCACTACAGAGACACGTAAGAGAGATTTGTCCTCCTTCTCTCACGAGCCTCCCTCGCACAGAGCAGCACTCACACAGATCCTCACCCAGCACCAGTTTCTTCTTGGACTTGCCTTTCTGTGGCAGCCAAAAAGATCCGGTGGCCAAGTGCAAAGCCTGGGCCTTTGCCCCATCTGCAGCACCCTGCTGCCAGACCGCTGCTGCCACTGCCCTCTTTCTCACGATGCAATGCTGGAGAAAATGACACGGGGAGGGAGGCAGAGGGTGCAGAACCTCTGCTGACATCAGGGCTGCTCTCAGCCCTGGCTCTGATTTGGATGAAGAGCTGGATGCTCACTGTTCAGCAGCGTATTCTGGGCCAGCCACAGCTCCCAGAACATGTACACACAGCTTTCCACAAACCTCCTCCAGGCATCTACACACTGCTTGGAGCACAGCTGCAGATTTTTCTACATAGGAAAGCTAAGCCTACTATAACAAAAGGCGTCAAAATAAAACGTTCTTTTTACAGATGGAGTCCTTATGGTGGCTATGTCCGTTGTGAAACACAAGGAAATAACAACACTCAGTCCGGGGAACACAGGCACACACACTCTCTACCACCTGAGGCCTCACCTGCCACTCTTATATTTGGAGACATGATCAGTTCCAGCCAGAGAGTGGGATGTGAAATGGGATGTGGGCTGCTCCATTCCATTAGTTGAAATATAACCAAAGCCTCCTCTCAAGCTGTAGGGTTATATTTTCGTACTGTGTGCATATGGACAGATAAAGGGCTGTGGTTTTCTGTCCTAAATACAAAGCAGTCGAGGCTCCAGAGCCTTACCTATGGCCTTCCTTTGCGAAGCCTGAGTTAGGCCAGAAGGTCGTGCCAGAGTGGGCATCTCTGTGGTCCTCGTGACAGAGGCAGGATGAGATAAACCCACAAAGGACGTGTCTGAAGAATACGTTGACCCATCTGCTGTGGAGCTTGGAGTGATGGAGCCTGTGACCAATAGCTCAGAAGACAGCTGGAAGGATGTCATCTCTGTGCTGTATGGAAAAAATGACCCTTCAGTAATTTGTCAAGAAAATGATCTTTAAAACCAGACCAAAGCATACACTGGTCTCTTTGTCTACTAAACAAATAAGTGAGAGTAGAATATTATATGGGGACAAGTCATATCGATGTTAACCTAGAGAATGATATCCCAGCTTCTTCCTCATTTTAAAGCAGACACAGTCCTAGCAGAGCAATACTGCATCGCGATACAGCCAACAAACCTGTCTTCAGCTCTGAGCCATACACTTGTACCCTCTAATGTGTTTGTATGCTGGGTTGACCATTTGTCACATCCTGCCATCTGAGCAGGTCCATATCTGTGATGAGATCTTTGCATTCTTGTAGGCTACCAAAGCTGCCAGGTTGTGGTAGCTTTTGGCTAAAATCTGTAACTTTAACTCTCTTCTGCATGGGCAGGAGCAGACAAGAGTTGAGCGTGTAGTGCCTGCTCCCTGGGCCAAATGAACCTAAGCCAGTTCCCATCTGGAAGCCACCTTACCAAGTCAGCACAGCACCACATCCTAACTAATATACTTGCTTATCGTAACACAGCTATGCAGGTTTTGGACCAGAGTTGGCTCCTGCTGGGAGCACAGTCAGAGGAATTTGGATTTGTCTGCACTTTTTTTTAACTCAGACATGCTTCTAGGCGCCAACTGTGTGGACTGCTCCCTTAGAAGGATGACTAGACAGTGGTTCGAGAGGCTCCTGATAATTTGCCAGCGTAGTTAGCCCACAGGGCCATGGGGTTTGCAAACATCTTCTACCACGATCTTACAGGAATTGCTGAGTTCCCCATATTAAGCCCTTCAGAAGAAAGTCTTTGTCCTTCTCTTGAAGTTAAATAATTACATGGTTCATTTTATGTCATTCAGGGGACCTTGCAGAATTCCTTATTGTGGTACTGAGAGTTGCTGCTGCAGAGTCAGGACAGCAAGAGAGGTTCAGGGAAGGGAGGAGATGAAGCATGGTGTTGTCCCTCATCCAGCCTTGCCTCATGGGACAGGATGGGGAGGGGCTCTTCCAACAGCCTAAAAAGGGTATGAGCTGCATGTCTTGTGAGGACAGTATGCTGCCCAAGCAAGAGTTACTGTTCTCTGAAGCATAATTTCTCTGTTCTGCTCAAGGCATCAGTCCTTTGCATCGCCTCTCTGACAGGCTATGCCATTGCAACTCCATGAGCCCTATGTGGCCATTGAAAACATGAAGGCATTTAACTATCAGAGATCGTTAACTCATGCACTTTTTTAAGGAACATATGTGATTAAAGACAACGTGCCTGTAAATGCAGAGGCGCCCCTCTGCACACATAGAGCAACCAGCACTCTCAGGACTTCCCTGGATCTACACTATGAAACAGGATAGCAGAAAAAGCACCACTGTTCCTATGATACTGACACATGTAGGACTTTTATTAATTAGAAAACTCAAAACTTAGCAGCATCTGTTGAAAACCTCAAAGGAGGAAAAAGTGTGTGTGTATTCATCCTTGTAAATATTCCCAAGAACACTATTTTTGGTCATGGCAACACAGCTGAGGCTGACCGTATACAAGCTGGTGGCTTTTAGACCACAGTGGCAGGAAAAGAGTTTCCTTCCCAAGCATCTGGCTTTCATCTGGGCGGATACACTTGGTCAGGCCGTTTATTTTATGAGCTCCACCTGCATGTATGCACCTCTGCCTCTCTGTCTGTGTGGGCGGGTAGGGCTGAGTGTTTGCTGTACATTGAAGAATTTCAAAATGAACTTAATTACCTCCTGCTTCCAGCTATGGTGGTACAAGTCCAGAGAAATTTCAATAACTTCAGTGAAATTACTTGTGGGTTTATACAGGTGTCAGTGAGAGCACAGCTGAGCCCAGAGCAAGGCTCTTCTCAGCGCCAGCTCATAGAAAACATCCACAGAGACTGGCAAGCTGATTCTAATACCTAACAAAAGCCCTGCTTGTGCAACGGATGTCATCCACCAGCATTGTGCATTAAGCTATATTACAAATTCTGAAATACGGATAAATTTGTTGCAGTCTTCATACTGGATAGAAGAAGAGGATGCTAAAATGTTCACCCCACCCTGCCATTGCTTAGAGTACAAAGCTCAATGCCTGCACTATGTGTTGTGATTAAACAGAGGAGCGGAACAAAGTCTCCCTGCGTTAGAGGAGGCAGCTAATGACAGCAGTAGTACTGGGGATGACACATCACAACCAGAACCACTCAGATTTGTTTTCCACATAAATCTCTGCAGTTTCCAGTCAGAAAGGCAAAAGAGGAGCCTGTGTTGATTAAAAAGGCTGGGGAGCTCTTTAGTTTATCAACTAGCAAATGGCTCCAGCAGACAGAAAAGCATAAGCTATATGGCTTGCTTTATATAATACATAAATTATAAGATTTTATGTTAATTATATTATGTTATGCTACGCTACGTTATGTTATTTATTTTATTTTATGATTTTATGTGTGTACACATAGAGATACGTATATAGACATATGTCTGTGAACAAGTGAATGATCAGGAAGATTCAGCAGGCCATGCACTGCTGCATGAAATCAACTAGTTATGTCAGTGTGAAAAACACACCATTTGTGACAGGGAGATCAGATCACTGAAGCAGTGATTTGAGAATTTGCTCCTCTAGACTTACTAATCAAAAGAGATCAGATGGGCCTACATTTACTGATGTATACGCAGCCCTTACGTTTTCCTTCAAGTTATCCATTCCTTCAACAGGACCTTTAATTTTGTGGGGTTTGGCACCACAGCTGGTTAGTGAACCCCCTTCCCACCACTCTAGTTGGCAGATCTCAAGCACACACAGTTTCCAACTATAGGGAGTAGCAAGAGGAGAACCGCACCAGTGAAACGCATTTGTACTCTGGGAACCTGCAACACAGTTCAGCTACTGACTGCTAGGTGGAACACGAGCAAGCAGTTCTTGTTAAGTGGATACAGAAAGCGGAATGAAAATCGTCGTGGTCATTTCAATGCTTTCTCTCACAACTGTTCTTCCGCTGCCTTTTCCAGGCACAGCCCTTGCAGCAGGTGCTTGTGGCTGTCTTGCTTTGCTCTAAGGGAAGGAAGCAGTTGTCTTAAATGTTGTATGTGCAGGGGACAAAATAAAGTGATATGGACCAGGGTTAGGAGGCTGGATATCAGTTTCAGCGGTGCCAGGTGACGGTTCCCACTCCCAGAGACTACTTGGAGAGGTAAAGGGCTCCTTGAGTTCAGTCAGCAGTAGCTCAGAGACAGATGGGGTGAGGTTGGGTTGGCAAGTCTACATAGGCTGCTTTGCCTTGGGCAAGTCTCTGTGCCTCCCAAACAAAGGATTTCTGGTAATTCAGCATGAAGGGGACTGGAAGCTGGCTTGGAAGAATACAAGGAAAACGTGAGGAGGGCTGGTTAGGGCCTTCCTGGGCTTTACAAAACTACTTCCCCCATAGGGAACAGGTGTTAACAAAGGTCCAACAAAACGGAGCCTGTTGAACTGAGCAGGAAAGGGAAACTGAGAGCGTGGCAAAGAGTAACAGTAAAATTGCTAGACTTAGGCAAGTTGGAAGCCTGAGAAAACTGGGGATACGATGAAAGCTCTGCCACATAGGCTCACAGGTACTTCTGAGATAAACACAGACAAAAGATCCAACAGCATGTGAACACCACACTCTGCTCTGGGAGGTTAGATGGGGTAATAACAGGGCTCTTCAAAGAGTGAGAACTGGTAGGAACTTCGGAGGCAAAAGTGTGTCTGGCCCTTGTGGGTTTTCAGTGGTTCTTCAAACAACATGGCAAAGAAAAGCTGTGTCATCTTCTTTTAGTGATGCCTTTACAAACGTGATATTCTTTTTCCTAAGGTAAAGGACTAATGAGCCATGAGAGGTGGTGGCGCAGACCTTTCTTCGTCTACTCTAAAACAAAAAAATCTGGCACGTGACATCTGCATATTCAAATGTAGTTTTAAAAGAGATGTACAGCAAAACAGGAAATAAGGCAAATTGATTCCTTCATTTAATTCTCTCACCTGTTTCCTCCTCCAGGCACATCTCTGGGTGACTTGATTTCACTTTCCAGGAAGACATAATTCTCCTGAACATCCTTCAGTGCTTCCTTCTTGGCAAGATCATCTTGCGCCTCCTAAGAAAACAATCACATGAAATCAGAGGGAAAACGGTTTTGAAGCTTGTAATTGTCACACCAGCTAGCCTAACACGGACTTCAGATCTGAAAAACAAAAACTTCATTCATATTTTGATCGCTGTGCCAAAGGAACGCCAAATCTTTTAGAAGTTTGGCTACCTATAATATTGGCTTTATGAGCCAAACAGGATCGTGTCCCTGTGAATTGCGATCTTTCAAAAGTGGTCCTACATTCATTAAATCTTAAAGTTCAGCCATTTGCCATTAGTTTCTCAGGTAAGCATGTATCTGTATTTGTTATTTAAGTAATGGCAAGATCATTTATAATCAATAGTCACTGTAGTTAAACGCAGTGCAAAGAAGATAAACAGAGCTAATGTTTTGTGTCTGACTTGATTGTACCAGATTGGAAGTTCTCTCGTACTTACATACACACAGAAAGAAAACAACCTAAAACAACCACGGAGCAGCGTGCACTTTAAAGACAAAACAGAAAAACAGCAACTCCATATCCTACCAACACAAACGGACCTCTCAGCTCTCAGCCAGGAAAAAGCTGAAAGAACTGACGTCTCCGCACACGCAACAGTTACGGCACTCTGTCAGAAGATGCTCCCCACAGGACAGTGTGAGTCTAGTACACCGCCTCAAACGCACACCCAAACATGCACCGTGTGCTGCACTGAACGACCGGACAAAACGTGTTATAGAAATGTGTAGATGTCTCCCACCGAGTTATGCACCGACCACTTCTGAAGAAGGTTAATGCAAGTGCTCTTAGTGGGTAGCAATGCAAATCTCCCCACAATTGCACTGGGAGAAGTTGTTGTTCGGGCCCCTGGGAAATCACTGCTCTGCGTTACCGAGCAGGGAGAGCAGCCTGAGGCGGTCTCTGTGCAGCACACAACCCCCCTAACGCACTGCAAGTCGGGAAGCCATCTACCTCTCCCCAGGCAGGGCCAATAAATCTCTGGGTCACCTGGGACAGCGGGCAATGGGTGTGGATCTGAAAATACACCACAGAGCTTTGCCATGGACAGGACTCTGGAAGCCATAACAACCCTTACCCCAGAGTATCATTTGACATGCAGGAACAATTTGCTCACCGAGTGTTTTGACCTTCTTTAGTCTCTGTACAGAAGGCAATATTCTTTTAATCTGCAAGTGAATTGAGCTACTTCTTAGCTTGAGTAGGACAGGTCAGTGCCTCGTTGCTGAGCATCACACTTCCAGTGTCATCGTTTTTCTTTTACCATGAGAAAAACTTCCAGAATTTTATCACAGTGGCATCCCAGATGATTTGTGCAATCAGTAACATAAACTATGGTTTCAAAGATTGAGAGACTCCATATGAATCATGTGCACACAGTACATAGCGCTTGAAACGTTTCTGGAAAACAAATCTTAAATCAGACTTGTTTGTATAGACCCTGGAGATCTCGTCCTTCTCCAGAATAAATGAATAGGTCTACTGACATCTGTGTGCGCGATTGCTGCCAAATCAGTACATGTGAGAAGTGAACTTGTGACTGCTACACTACACTAAATTTGGGAGCATGAGCTTTGCAATATAAATATTTTGAAAAAAGAACAATTGTCTCAATGCTAAAATAATATAACTTTGGTCAGGGTTGAGGAACTAATAAAGGGAATTTTGCAACATAAAGTCCAACAGTGCCACAATACGCCTATAAACAGAACTAGTCTGTGTTAAAAGACACATCCCAAATGCTAAACAAATACTTCTTCACATATAAACAGGGACAAGAACTAAATGTAGGCAGTCACGATTTCCACTTCGAGGAAAGATGATCTAGCTAGCTAACGTAAAGCAAGCATTGCCTTTGCTCTGATTGGCACGACGCCACTTATGACCTCATTTAAAAAAAAAATAATCTAGACGATTGTTCATACGTTTCTGAGTCACGGAGATAAACCAAACGAAGTTAACTGGGGTAGCCTTTAGAAGAGCCAAACCTGAGCACGTCTCCGGCTTTTCCTTCCCCAGAGGTTTTCCCGATGCTCCTTCTGCAAAATAATGACAGCATGTCTGCAAAGGCCCAGCCAAAACACTGCCGCTGCTGGGCCCACCTCCTCTCCCGGCGGGAGGAGTGGTTCAGGGCCAGGGCTGGCTCGCCCCTCTCGTTCAGACAAGCAAGCCCTGTTGACAGCTCTCTCTGCTGCAGGGACCTGGAGGAGTTTCCAGCCTGCCTGCTCCACTGCCTGCCAGACTTCTCCTTGCACGTGCTTACTCATTTGCTTGACCTGCGAGACACGTTTCCATTTGGGTTTAAAAGTGACGTACAGAGGAAGTGAAGGAATTTGTTTAGAAGAGCGTGCCCCACTCCATCTGTGTGGCCACTGCGCGTTTTGTGGGAGCAATGGCAGAACTGGAAACACGGGTGCCCACCAGCTCCTGCCACCAAGCCTTGAGCGACTGGAGAAAACTCCCAGTTTCAGGGAAAGTGCTGTCCCTGTCACCTGGCTGCAGCTGAATACCAGAACAGAGAGATGATACCAGACTAGCGCTGCTCAGCGACTTCCAGTTCAGTCCATGCCTCCACCACTGCTTAGGGGAAGGGTGGGCAAAGCCGCAGCCCCTCTGATCCAAACCACTCAAACACGACAGCCAGAAAGCTGGTGAAGACACCAAGCCAACCACTCCTAGACAGAGGGGAAAGTGACCTTTGGCTGCCGCACCACCCCAGTGCCACCACCCTGCAAGGGCTGTCCCCAGGCCATGGGGCAGGTGTGTTGCTGATGGCAGAGCTGGCGAGTGAGGAAATCCTTGACCCCACCTATCCTTCCCTTCCTCCTCCAGACCTGGACTGGGGACTCCGCAGCAATATTCATGGGTCAGCATAGATTCCCCATTCATAAAAGGCACCCTCAAAATCAAAGGTTTTGATTTCTTCATTCTACACTGCAGACTAACAAAGGCGACAATAATAATTAACCCTGCCTCCTAAATGTTAATTACAAAGGCTTATATTTGGTATTAAAAAGTTCATTTCTAGTGAACTTTAATTAACCCCAAAGTCTAGTCTTATTTTACTGTAAGACCTATTACTAGACAATGGAAAAATTTCTGATACTTAGATTTGAAACACAAATGTAATCTAAGGGCAGATGAGTTGCAAAGTAAAGGAGTCATCTCTTTGATACAAAAATATTTTGCTTAAATACACCGTTATGTCACTTTTATTTAGTATTTTTGAGTTATTATTATTTACTAATTTTGCTAATACTTTATTACATACAGGACAGCTCTTGGGAGCGTCATACATGATGAGACTATCATATACATATTTAAATCCTATGTATATACCTTCACCTAGGGTGCAGCTCAGGTTAATCGAAAGCTGATTGAGTGTTCAGTTTGGCTGAATGCTCCAGACGGGTCTACATTCATCACTTCCAGGGTGAAAATTCATCTTGCTCTCACCAGTTGTTTCCTCATCAGCTGACTGCTCAATTCACTTGATTGCTCCCTCTGACCGTACTATGGCTGGCTGCTTCCTTTGCCTCCCAATCACACTAATTGACCTCTTAGTTAAAAATATTCCAGATTTCAGTGCTTGGCTCACAGCTAATTGCACTCTAACGGATAATTTTGGCTGAGCATTCAATGCATACTTCCCATATAGGCACAGTATCTTACGAGGCATTTTAATTAGAGTATTAGTGGAAATAATCTGTATGAAGGCACCACATGTGGTCATGCGATGACACACTAGCTAGCTAGACAGGCACGGCCATTAACTTATGGGTCTATCCAAGAGTTTGGGCAGGGGGTGCAATGTGGCCCATATAAATAATCACAGTAGCTCAAATAGCACCTTATCAACCCAGTTCTGTGCTGTCCTTTGCCAAACTAGCATCCATCCATGGAAAACTGTTGACCTCTTGAGTCACCTCTCCCAGTTACCAAAATTAGGTTCTGTTAGAAGAACTCCACCACATTCCCCATGGCTGGTGGGGAGATGTTAACTCCAACTCCTTGGCTGACCACTGCTGCATGACGTTCATACAGGGACACGTGCTCTTCAGAAGTGCCATCCAAAATGATAGTTATTAGGAGTCAGTGAGATCTGGATTAAATTATAATTTAAAAGCAGAGTGTCAAGTAGTCGCTCAGCCGCCATTAAATATTAAAATAATACTGTGTGTGCAATTTGCACAAACAGCAGGGAGCAATTTGAATAGTGCTCAGAAACTTATCTTTGTCAAGAAAAGTCTGTGTTGTCAGAAGACAGGAATTAATTTGGAAAAGTGCCTTCTAGTCAACACTTTGTTTCCATCATGTGCTGCTACAGTAAATGAAGCACCATATAAAGTTTACCCAAGATTGTTAAAGGCTTGCTTGCTACCAAGAAATTAGTTTCTTAAGACAAGCCATCTCTGAAAAATCAAGGAAATTCAGCATGTAAAAACAGCAAGCAGTTTGCTTACTGAAAAAATGTAATGTCCACTATATTTAGAGATTTATCTAGGTTTTTGCTATAGATCTATTTTGAAAGGCACACAGTTTTGCATATATGATCTCAGTTCCAGATGACTCTCCAGAACTGTGAAGCACATCAGACTATGTGCTTAGGAAGCATAAAAACTCAGAATCTGAAAAGCATTATTTCTGCAGAGCTTTCCCAAGAGATTGCCTTGTACTATTCTGCACCTAGTGCAAGCCCAGAGACTCCACCTGCATACTCAAAGGTGGAGCTACCTGAACCCCTCCCTGCAACGCAATGCCTTCCCCGGGGCAGGCAGCCATGCAGCCAGCCCTGTGCAAGAAGAGCTAACACCTCTCTGCAAATTCAGGGAAACACAGCAGAGGGCTGAAAAGGATCTGTGCTGTGCATACTTCTGCAAATGCAAAGGATTGGGCCCTTGGGTTTGCTAGATAAGATTGATATAAACTTCAGCTTGTCTGCGGGGTCCCCTCATCAGCTATAAACAGGGCTCTGTACTCCTGACAAATGGGACTTCAAATCCTCAGCAAGGATCCTTTGTTTCTATAGCTCTTTCATGAAACGCAATGGTAATTCTGCAGGGGCTTGAGTTACATTAAAAAAATGATGCTTTTGTTGATTCTTATATCAGGGCAGAGGCAGAGCTTGGTGGGGCTGCCAGTTTGAAGGGAGATGTGACAGCAATACCGTACCAGTGTGTATCATTCTGTGTGTGCCCTTTTGGGAAACATTTGCAAGGAAAAGCAGCATCTGATACCTTCATTCTGATTCAGCTATTAAACTTTACAGCAGTGAGCTTTCAGTGACATTCCCTAATATCCAGCAATCAAGGTTTAGATACAAAACTGAGATTTGGTTCAGACTGATTTGTAACAAAGAATACTGTTTTGGTTCAGAATATTTCTTCTTTTCTTAGTTGGCATATAATCATTAAATTAATATCAGTATTAATAACAACAATAATATTCTGATAATATGTCTTCACAGAGTTTGAAGGGACAGCAGAGGGCATATGTGGTCTTACTACCAATACCTATTTGATAGAGCAAGTTTTCAGAAGTATAAACTTTAGCATCTTCTTCTGTGATATTAAGCATTGGGAGAAAAGAGCTATTCTTGTCTGCTTGATTATAACTTGGCAACAACGGTGGAGCAGCCTTTAAAGGTGATATTAGAAACTGAATGGACAAACCAGCTTTATAAAACCGCATGTCAACAGGAGATCAAAAGTAATATATTAATTTGAAGCCTCATCATTATGAGATAATTTAGAACTCAGCTAACAACCCTCAGTGACACCTTGTCTCATCTAACATGACATCCTGTACTCAGGCGGGGACTTTGCCGCAGGACATAGGGTACTTGGCTGAAGGAGATGGATGAGAGCCCCAACACCCACTGGTGATCAGCTGTGTTGATGGCCGATGAAGCCTTGGGCTCCTGGAGCAGAATTTGGGTCAAGAAAAACATACTTTTAAAGCTTTCCCCTGTTGCTGGTATCTTCAGAGACAGGCTGTAGCATCCCGACATTTCAGGCATGCCTCCTCCCATTTCCAGACTGCCATCATTTAGACCCGTTAAATGCTTTAGACTCAGATGCTTTGCTAAGCTGAGGACTTAAGGACAAAGGAAAGGGACCAGCCAAGCTTGAGCGGGGAAAAGCATTTGGGACTGTAATAATATCTTAACGTATTAGTATTTTTTTTGCTTTCTAATTCCAATGGATTTTCTCATCAGGAAAGTGCCGTAGGAGTATCTTCAGGATCCAGAGTACAAGTGGAAGTATTGGTATCTTTGAGAGCACGTTTATCACGCAGCCTCCGTATTTATCCAGCTCTCTGGGTGGATGTGCAGGTCCTGTTGCACGCCGTGTTGCTATGGCTACTCCCGTAGCACTACCTGAGCCCGCTGTACACAAAAGACAGCCCGGGAGATGTCTACGTGAACCGTAGTCGGCGCAATTAATGCAAGCCAGACCCGTTCTGAGTCATGATCGAACGGCGACTGCAAACGCTCTTTGGGAAGGTTATGACCTGGGACTTGCAGTCCCAGACTTGCAATCCCTGTGTTGGTCGACAGCCACCTGAACATGAGCCAGCAGTGTGCCCAGGTGGCCAAGAAGGCCAATGGCATCCTGGCCTGTATCAGGAATAGTGTGGACAGCAGGACCAGGGAGGTGATAGTGCCCCTGTACTCGGCATTGGTGAGGCCGCACCTTGAGTACTGTGTTCAGTTTTGGGCCCCTCACTACAAGGAGGACATCAAGGTGCTGGGGTGTGTCCAAAGAAGGGCAACGAAGCTGGTGAAGGGTCTGGAGCACAAGTCTTATGAGGAGCGGCTGAGGGAACTGGGGTTGTTTAGCCTGGAGAAGAGGAGGCTGAGGGGAGACCTTATTGCTCTCTACAACTGCCTGAAAGGAGGTTGTAGCCAGGTGGGGGTCGGTCTCTTCTCCCAAGTAACGAGTGATAGGACGAGAGGAAACGGCCTCAAGCTGCATCAGGGGAGGTTTAGGTTGGATATGAGGAAAAACTTCTTCACTGAGAGGGTGGTCAAGCATTGGAACAGGCTGCCCAGGGCAGTGGTTGAGTCTCCATCCCTGGAGGTATTTAAAGAACGGATAGATACGGTGCTCGAAGACATGGTATAGATGGACTTGGCAGTGCTAGGTTAACGGTTGGACTTGATGATCTTAAGGGTCTTTTCCAACCTTGACGATTCCATGATTCTATGATTCTATAAGCACCTCTTGGGAGAAGGAAGCTGCAAGATTTGGTTCATTTTTCTTCCAGTTCAATTGCAGGCTGTACAAAGAGCCAGCTCTGGGTTGAATGCACCATGCCATGCTGGGGGAGACAATAATTAATGTACCAGAAGGATCATTAACAACGCCGCTCAGGTGCACACCTGGTTGCATGTGCATTTTCTAATACTCACACTAGTTTTTTAATTTCTGTGTTTTAGAGTTGGGTTACTATCACCATGCACTGCCTGACCTGTTTCGATTTTAGTTGTCCACAGGCATTCAAAAATTAAAACAATAGTTTCAGATCTGAAACCTATAAAGCTTGAAGTCAGACTGGAAACACTCTTTTCAGGTTGTGAAAACGCTATTTTTCAGTACTCAGGTTGGCAGGACAAATGTGGTCACATGCATCTATCTGAGTAGAAGCAAGAGTGAACCTCCAAGACATTTTGGTTTTCTGTTTTTAAGTATTCCAGAGCACAAAGGTAATACTTAAAACTCAGAGAGCAAAAAGGGGTTTTTCATCACAACAGCAAAATGTACTATTTAAGCCCAAACTCTAAAACCTCTTCTGTGGACCGTTTCTGCCTCCCTCAACCAGACTCCCTCACTTCAGCACTAATTCTCACAAGCAAGGAGTAAAAATTGGCCTGGAATCTGGAGTGACGCTTGCTTCATGATCCAAACCATCCTTTACGTACCATGTTGTTGTGGGGGCAGAACTTTACGTTGCTCCAGAGTTATCAGTGTATTATGGCCTTGGAGAGGCAAGAATGACCTCAGGACCCATGGCTTGCAGACCGACTAAGAGCCAGGACTGAAAATGCGACAGCTGATGCTGTTTGAGTTTCCTGTTGCAGCATCAGCACAAATTGCTTTGTGGTTAAGCACACAACTCAGGACAGACAGAACAGTTATTTTTCAGAACAAACCCCAAATTTTAAAAATATTGTTAAAAGGTGATATGCAGATAAAGCCATTACATAAAGCAGTCATTGAAATATATATATATTATTTATATATAATACACACAAATAAATAAATGGGAAAGCTATAGATTGTGCCATGAATCTGTGTTCCTGTTGCTCAAGCCAGTCAAGAAATTACTAAAGTGCTGAGAAAACTTCGTTTGTTTGTTTTTTCTTTGAAAACCACTAAGTTAAAAAAATATTTTCCTGGCCAAAACTGTTGACTGGAAATCCAAAACTAGCATTCACAAACAAACATTCACAAAGACAACTTTCTCCTGAGATCAGTGGGAACTTCTCGGGTCTCCTGTAGACAGAAACACATGACAAGAACTCATACCTCCCAGAACAGAACAAGATGGCTGACGTTATCGAAGTGCATCCCTACCTGCCTTCCCTGCCAGATTCCCACAACAGTTTCCTTGGATGTGTAATCATTTACATGGGCTCCCCTCTCCTAAAATGTGTTCTTCTGTCTGATGTTGCTGTTTATATTTTGTTAGTGATTTCTCTGATGGACTAAAAATTCACATTATAGTGTTGTAGAAAGCTATTACAGTGTTAATGTCTTTGCGCTGTGTTTGGTTACACTGCAGCAAGCATGTTTTAAAAGATGAGAAACTTTTAGTGCATTATTGCCCTAAAGATAACCATCATTATTATTTGCATTGCATTTATTCCTAGAAGCCCTGCTGAGATTGTACTAGGCAGTTTTGAAATCCACAAGATAAGACTAGTGACAGACATTTTTCCCATCCTAACACATGAAGCAAACAAAGGCAGAGAGACAGCTTAGGCACAGAAACCAGTGTACCGTCCCCAAGGGTGGTACCTGTAGGAATAAAAACACATGTCCTGACTCGGGTACGGTCCTCATTCACTAAATAGTGAATCATCTCTGCTTCTGCTCTACAGCTTGAATTACTTTTGATAACTTCTACCGAGAAAACATTTATCAGTCCTTTCAGGTTAAATCAAATAGCACGTAGGGTACAGATCTGTACCATTGCAACATCACGCTTATTTAGTCACCAAAGATGGCAAAAATTTTCAAAGGGGCTTCAGTTCAGTCACTAGAGGAGAGATGAAGAGAAATATGTGTGCATGAAATAAATCTACATGAGGAAATGTCTTGTGGGTATTTGCAAGTCTGCGTGTTTCAGTGCTACCTGGTTAATTCCTCTTTCCAGGTGCAAATCACGTTCTCAGTATAACCCCAAACGAGGTAGGCAAATTTTAATGTTCCCATGCCCACCAAAAGACTTGATGATGATTTGAATGAAGCCACTGTTAATATTCACAACGCAATATTGACCAAAGCAAGAATCCGATTTCAGGAGTGATTTAGGTTACACAGGAACCTAAACTCTACTGGAGGTCAATGGATACAGGCTCCTGATTCACAGGAACATCCATTTCTGAGGGACTCTCACATCCCTGTGTCCACATATCCTCATCTGTAAAAGGACAGCAACGTCTTTGCACATTGCTGTGGAGCACCTAACAATCTATGAAAGTACTATCTAAATGCAAGCTCAACAGAGAAAATCAGGCAGTTTTTGAACAGATGCACCTATGTGTCTAGTGAGTTCGTGTGCACGGACATGCGCATTTCAGCAGCCATCTTGGTGCATTTTGATGGGTGGCAAAGCATAATTTCAACTGGTCTTTTACTGAACAGCAAAAAAAGACATTTACAAGGCATTTTTGCTTGGCTTAAGGATGTACTCTTCACTTTGTGTGTATGTAAGTATTATTATTAACCCTGTGGAAACCGCTCAGCTGAACGAAAAGATAGGTTAAAGAGAGAAGCTGACAGAACAGGAAAATATTTTTCTTCAAAGATTAATCAGACTTTAAATTAGGTGATGAAAGTAAAAGGAGCATGTGGAAAAGATCAGAATAAGTACATTCTTCATCTTCAAAGAGCCTCCAAAAGTAATAAGTGAAGTTCCTGCTCTCCTGGAAGGGGAACAAGCTCAAATTTGTATTGCAGAAAGAATGGGATTTCCAGAAGATTTCATGGGTGGCCCAACACCTCTTCCACTGAGCACTGACCTGAGTGAGACCAGATGGGGTCCCATGCACAACATGGGAAATGCCCACAACAGGCTTTTGTGCTGAGGAGTAGCTACCACAGAGACAGATGTGAGGGTCAGTGCAGAAGATTTTGCAGCCTAGAAGATCAGGCTGCAAAAACTCACTGCTCCTCAACTATTTCCCCTCCTGGATGCATCTCCTTGCACCAGTTCCATGGGCCCTGCCTGCTTTTTGGAGCCAGAAAGGATGGGACAGGTACACTGCAGAGAGCGGATGTTCTCCTCTGCTTTGTCAGCTTCTGTTTCTCCCCATCCTGCATGGGGAAAATTACTCCCCCCATTATAGCAATCCCTTTCTGTTTAATATTTATAGCAATCTCTTTCTGCTTAATTCATAGTATCAACCCCCAGAATGTAACTATCTTCTCGCAGATGCTTGCATAGCCAGAACCCTTGGGACTTTCTTGAGAGATGGTCACAACCAAAACCACATGAGAAGACACAATTTCTTGTGTGCTGAAAGAGGTTGTTATTAGTCCTCTCCAGTAACCAGCATAGGAAGTGCCTCTCAAGCTTTGCTCCTCACCCAGCATACCAGTGCCTGTCTCCCTTCTCTGAAGAGCACTGTTAATCTGACTAACCAGTACATTACAGTGACGCAGATTAAGACTGAGCATACATTTCCACATGCCCATCATTTAGCATCCAGTAAAAAAAGTGTTCAGAAGTATTTATTAAAATTACTTGTACATTTTATAAAATATCTGTATCAATTAATTGCTAATAAGTAGTTCAAAGCTGACTCAGAACTGAATTAATAATTTAACACTAATAACTTATTCAATGAATTTAGCCTCTCTGCCTTTTTCTGGAATGACTTCTCAAGAGTTATCCTCTTTTCATGTCCAGGGAAGGATCTGCAAATCTGTCTTTGAAATTACTTAAAATCTTTCCCTCGCTTGAAATGTTATTACCTCACGAGACTGATCTTATACAATCTATTACAAGTATTTCATACTAAAAATTCAAGTACTGTTGAGAATTATGATGAGTGAAATGTGTGTGTTCCCTCATTGACGGTCATTCTTTTCATTCTGAGGAATGTTTAAAAAAAACCCTCTCAAACTCTGCATTTTTCAGAGGCAGACAGCAGGGAGGGCAGAGGAAGCAGGTAACTGGCTGTTGGAATTTGGGAACGTATCACAGATTTTCCTCTCTGACGCAAAGGATTGGCCGAGACAGCATCGCATTGGAAAAAACAGGCTTCTGTGAGATTACTCCATTTGCAAAAAGATACACGCAGCATTTCAGATACCACAGGGTTTTTTTCCTTTCTCGCTGCAGGAAAATAATGGCACAATCAAAAATACGCTGAAATCACTGAAAGCCTTTGAGTCTTTCAGTTCACTTCAGAGGGCTATTTATGTCATCTGAGATGCCAATACACAGAATTGCTTCGTGACATTGACATTTTAAGGACAGATACTATATAAAGGTTGAATACTATACGTGTACCCAGCTTCACATTGAAGAAATAAAAATGTTTTTCTTTCTTTAGCCGGTCCTTAGTAGTGAACAAGTAGAGCCCGAATGAGTTGAAAAATGGAGGGAGAGAGGGAAAGTGCCCAGAACGGTGACCTTTACGTAATGCACCCAAAGGACACCATGATGGAAGATCCACAGGCTTTCAGATGAGGAATCTGTGACCCACGTGGCTTCAGTCCAGGCTGAAGCCTCACTGTTAGCAAATAAAGCTGTAGGCTACAGACACAGCACTTGCTTCCAAATGAGAAGAAAATAAAACTAAATAGCAGACATCATTCCTGGTTCTTAATGCCTGCACCTTGTATTAATTTCTCCTCACTGAGAACAGTTGATCAGCATATTACTTTCGCTGGTTTGCTAGAGATTTAGGTTTTGTATAATACTCCTAGCTTGGGAAGATACTGTGCTTTGATGCTCTCTTTCTTAATTATTTTAATGCAACTTGAATTAAAATTTTGCTCATTAAATATTTCTAGAGATGAGCTTGAGGCATGGCATTTGGAGGTGGTTTTCTCTGAAGTTCAGGAGACATTTCATCCAAGGTTTTAACACCACTAGCTAGGATAGAGGACTGAAGATCAACTGCTAGCACCACCACTGAACTGCAGTGCCTTAAAAAAATAATTTTATCTTTCTGTACCTCTGTTTCTCTGTTTGAAACTAAAACTAACGATAATAGTACCTTCGTTTTCTAATGAAATTTGTGTAACTTGGGTTTGGAACCTGGAAATTGTTAAGTGTTGTTCTTAGAACCGCTGTGAGAGTGCTCCTGTCTGGCATTTTGAGTTTGGTCCATTTTAACTTGTTTCGTTTTGAAATTTACTCACAATAAATATTCAGCTCTTCAGGTAACTAGGGTGCCAACCAATGCAATCAGATCTACTGACACATGAAGCAAAAATCATAAACTTCACACTATATAGGTAACTTGTATTACTTCACAAATAAGTACATA
This sequence comes from Platalea leucorodia, assembly GCF_965183815.1. Classification (NCBI taxonomy): domain Eukaryota; kingdom Metazoa; phylum Chordata; class Aves; order Pelecaniformes; family Threskiornithidae; genus Platalea; species Platalea leucorodia. The sequence continues at coordinate 53,137,339 of NC_138826.1, read as the reverse complement.
ATTCACAAGCAATAACACAATGCAAAAAGGATGTTATCTGCTTTGCCTAAGCGTATTTCAGCTGCCCAAGTAACAAGAAATCGAAGAAAAATAAAATCATTGTTCAAAAACCTAGTAGGCTGGCACTAACCACCCTAGCTGCTTACTAGAGCAATAAAGAATTCCCTCCAGCTTTGCAGAGAGCTGGAGCTACCAGTTAGCTGCATTGCAGCTCTAGGTCTCAAGCACTGCACAGTCCCTGAACGTCAGCATGGAAAACACAGGTCAGGGAAGAGGCGGGACTCAGAGCCAGTCAACTTTACCTGGGCATGCGGGGAGAAATAAATCACCTCTGCGGAGCTGCAACAACTTCCTTCCATTCACCCTTCTATCTGAAGCGAAAAGGTAGCAGAGCAGCACTTATGGGGATCTGAGCAGATCTTGCCCACCGTTTGGCATTTGCCAAACAGCACTGCTTTCCCCTGAAGGCTCAGTCGAGCCCAGAACCTCTAAGAAAACATGACCAGATTATGCTGTGGAATGATTTATGTTTATATACATATGGTGGGTGGGTTTATTCATATAAAAATCTGTTTGATGTCCATTAATCAAACGTGCCCATGATGGAATATAAAATGTACCACTAATTGCAGCAACTCTGAAACGAAACTTTTCAGCTCTTTAAGTCCCAGTGCAGCAAAGCGGCTGGCTAATTATTTCTACGTCATTAAGCAGGGGTTTTGTCAGCATGTAGAGACCCAAACTCCCCAGTAACCGCAGACTGATTTCAGTGTGAGCTGGGCACCAGAATCTCTCTGATGTACCAGAGAACCTGAAGGTGTTTACAGTCTAAATAGACAGCAAACCGAGAAAGGGAGGAGATAGCAGGCTTTATCATACTTTAACTCATTAATAAAGGCCTTGAACAACTCCCTGGAAAGGGAAGTGGAGCTTGGGTTTGCAAGTGTCTGGCTGGAACACTGTGCAGTACCTGCAAGGCAGAAAAGTATTCTTAATAGGTTAAGAAGCACAAAGCGGCTCAGGGATGAGGCAAGCCTGTGCCTCCCCATTGCTTTTTCTTTTACTCCAGAGGAAAGTGGAGAGAGATGGCAGATCAGTGGTGAAGGCAGCCTGGCAGCAGGATACAGAGAGCCCCGGGGCCGCAGGGCACACTGGGGATGGGGCAGCCGTCTCTTTGACTAACGCTATGGCAATGTTGCTCTTTTGTGTGATGAGTAAATCTCTTCCAACGTGATTTATGAAACGACCGAGTGGGGACAGAGTGGAAAGGAACAGGCAGGAGCCGGTCTTTGAAAAAGAGCTTGGTTAAAGGACAATCTTGTGGGCAGCAGTTGTGGAGATGCTGCTGTGGTGAAGAGGGGTTGGACCTTTTATGAGAGAGTGGGGGGAAAAAGGAAAGACAAAGCAATTGTCTCTTTATTCCTCAGTGCGTGAAGGGTTAAAAAAATAAAAAGAAAAGAGATGAACTTTTTGAAAACTCTAGTGGTCTGGATTCTGTTCAAGGCTTGGATCAACCCACCCCTGACTCGAAAAAACAGGACAACAGTGTCCACTTGGCTCAGCTGCAGACTCTATGGATTTTTATTACCAGCGGCTGGAGTTCAAGATGAGTGAATTGTAAATAAGGAGAAATGAAACACAATAAAATAGTCTCCAGAGACTTACCTAGAAAACATCTGGAGTATTGGCTCTAACATATAGAAATTTATACTAATGGGAACACGACGTATTACTGTGAAGTGTAGTAAGAAATAGCACAGATAAATGAGAAGTTAAGGCCTCCTATATATCACAATAAGATATTTCAGCTCCTTTTGGTTGTGCGAGTTTCTAATACTCTGAAGTCCTGCCAAATATTTCATTGTTACCTTATTAGATGTTCTTGGTTTAGTACCTTTCGCTTTGTAAAGCGCTGATTTAGTGTCACTTAATTTAATTTTTAAAAACATAACCAGATGTCCTGTTCATTTAGCATATGAGAAAACAATATCAGAAACATGTGTTTTATGCATTCCACAACAGATACTAAGATTTCTTTCTCTTGCTAAAACAATCTTGCTTCTGAAATAAGTTCACCTTTTATCTTTTATATCAAATGCCACATTGGCACACAACGTTATTTTGATCTTTATACGTCTCTCTTAATGCTTATATTTAGCCAAAAGAGCCTTAATTTGGGGGTCTGTCTCCTGGATTCCCACTGAGCTTTTCATTTCTTTTACAATACTGACATCATTGTTTGCATGCTGGACTGATCTGGCCCACTCCCTTTAATGGGAGACAGCGGCGGGGGGAAGCACTTGAAGCAAGGGGCCCTCCCAGAGCTGGAGGTAACCAAGCGTAATGGTATGCTCCACAACCTACCGGCATTGTTTAGGTAAAAGAGTTTAAACACTGGCAGCACAATGACCTCGAGAGCAAAGGTTAAGGAACCTCCCCAAATTCAATCTGGGTGGTGTTCAGCTCAGCAGGGACAGGCATCTCCTCCCAGTCAATGTTTAACTGGCTCCGTTCCCTTTTTGCCAGAGGTGCAATATCATCCTGTTTAGATTTAATAGTGGAGAATGAGCCACTCAGCACCCAACACAGAGAAAATGCAAATAAAATTATCTCCGCACTACTGCAACTTTGAAATCTGTTGCTTCCCGATGTATTTTTCAGAGAAGACCAACACACATCTGTGATTAGCAGCTATTCTGGAATGGCTGTAAATTTTGTAGGGTTACTCTAACTTGAGAATTGCCTTTGTTTGTGGGTTATGATATTTCCTTAGCCAGCTGGGGCATTATTTAGATGGTTTGCAGCCTTCTAGTTTTATTGCTTGCCAAAATAATAATTCTATGTTTGGCTAAACCTGCAAGTTTTCTTTTTAAATAATTTAGCCAAGAACTAAGCCTAGATGCTGCCTATTGTGTCAGCGCCACAGGCACAGATGAGTCTTTCTGTGAACGTTTACGAACACCAGAACCAAGCTGGGCACACAAAAATACCCAGGTGATGGACAGACTCCCACCCTGCCTGACGTTAGTGCTAAGGCATCTTCATGCCTCTCTTATTTTAGAGCGGTCTTTTTCTGCTGTAGCCAAAGGCAATACTTCAGGCCAGCTCTTCAGAAGCTCCCCACTAGCCTGAGGAGGAACCCAGCAGCCTTTATGCCCAGTGTCCAAACTCTGGCTGCTTACCCCACATGGGGAGCGACCATTTCTGGGAAATGTGCCCTGACTGAGAACTTAAATGCTCCTCCAAAATCTGACTCTGGTGACTACAAACCCAAAAATCCATCTGAATCAATAGCCCAGATCTTCCCAGTCCCAGGCACAGCTGGGAAGAAAGCCAGGACCCGAAGTCTGGGTTGACATTCATACCAATCCTCTGTGAGCGCAAGCCCTGCCCTGGCAAAGGTGAGCTCAGCCTAATCTTCAGATGTTACTGACCAAACCTGGAGGAGCTTCTCTGTCTCATTGTATAGCCCTGAAGCTCTCTGTAGCTTTAACTTTCTCCCACAAAGTTCATCATACTTTCCCTCTTCATCATAACATTTCTAACAGTAACTTGTATTTGTTCCCAAGTTCCTTATAAATCACAGGCTGTTACAAAGGCAGCCACTGTATAAACCTTGAACTGTGGGATTGGCACAAAAGAGTCAGTGAGGTTCAGCCATCTCTTATGGATCAACTTCTCACACAGGCTCCACTTTAACACACGAAGGATGTTAGATATGAATGAATAGCAAGAACATGTTGCTCTCCTTAACTGTGTCTTCTTCATGCCCTGGATGCTAAGCTCACCACGTCCAAAATGAGCCAGGAGAAGAACCATAGAATCGTTAAAGTTGGAAAAGACCCTTAAGATCATCGAGTCCAACCATTAACCTAGCACTGCCAAGTCCACCACTAAACCATGTCCTCGAGCACCACCTCTACCCGTCTTTTAAATACCTCCAGGGATGGAGACTCAACCACTGCCCCGGGCAGCCTGTTCCAATGCCTGACTACCCTTTTGGTGAAGAAGTTTTTCCTAATATCCAACCCAAACTTCCCCTGGTGCAGCTTGAGGCCGTTTCTTCTCGTCCTATCCCTTGTTACTTGGGAGAAGAGACCGACCCCCACCTCGCTACAACCTCCTTTCGGGTAGTTGTAGAGAGCAATAAGGTCTCCCCTCAGCCTCCTCTTCTCCAGACTAAACAACCCCAGCTCCCTCAGCCGTTCCCCGTAAGACTTGTTCGCGGCTGGGATGCCAGCTACAGGGTACTGCTCTCCTACCCGAAACGGAATGTAGTGGTGGGTGATCAGCCCCTACCCCAACCTTTGCCCTCCACCACATGTGAGGCCAAGGCAGGTGGGGAACTTGTGCCAACTGTGAATGCTTAGGAGACCTTGACGCTCCTGCACACTGCTGCCTAACCAACAGCCACGCAAGCAGCCCAGGATAAAGGCTGCTCGCACGGCTATCATTTACCACAATTTCACTGCAAATTCAAAAGCCTGCTGCACCACTGCACTGGTGCAAAGGAGTCTGGCAAAAACCCATCCCTTGCAGTTGGAGGGCATCTGCTGACTTCAATGGGTGCTGGATTATGGCCCTAGAGAGGGGCAAGTATGTGGCTGAAAAAGGCTCCATGCACCCAATGGTTCAAAGTCCTTGCTGAACCTGAACCAACATATAGGACCAGTATTACTTGCATTTCTGAAGGCACAAAACAGGATTACGGTAGTGGGGCCCAGGCCCAGCATCTGTAACATTAATCATGTTACTGTCCTAACAGGCACAGTGGCAGGGTTAAAAGAGTTTCTGATCCATCAAGGCCTAACAAGCTTGGTCAGATCACACACCTTAGCCACCCCTTTGTCCCTGTGGCCTTCTTCAGCCAAACACAGAAGCAGAAACCTGAACTGACTCCCCATGTTCAACCAGTTAAAACAATCTTGGACTCCTCGATTCTGTAATTAGTGGACAGAGCCATCACTGTCTTCCCATTTTCCAACCACCAATTAACCAGAGACTCTGATATGTGTCATAATAAAAAACCCTTTCTCTTACCAATCATGCAATAATGAGAACACAGACAATGTAATCACGTTATAAATGGTATTCAATTAATAGTTAGCTAAAAATTATTCAAATGATGATTCACAGACTGAATAACTGACAAATGGGAAATGGACCAATTAAGCAAATGGACAGACTAATGGTTGCAAAGTAACAAAGTGAGCCCAATAACAATTTGATAAATTAATAGAAAGCTTCTAGGTAGGCTGACAAAGAAGGAGCAGGGGAAATCGGGAAGTATGGATAATTGACGTTCTGCAATCAGAATACAGCTCTGTTGTGGGACAAAAGAAAGACTTCAGGCAAGCAGAGCTATGGAAATCAGACGTTACCCTTTGACACTCTTCGCAGAGCTCTATAGTGATATTTCAGTCACATTGCTCTGACCTAACACAGCACTACTACATCAAGTAGATACTCGCTTTAAACACATGCAGGATGCTTTTGCTATGAAAAAAATACATATACTAAAACCTAAATAAGAATAAAAACTAGCCAGAAGAACTGACTGGAATTAAAACATTTTAGAAAACTAGTTAGACTCTATGAGAAAGTGATCATTTTGCTTTACAACGAGCAACGCAGGCTAGCAGGGGACTAGCTGTATCACTGAAACGACTTGAAGTCTCAGCAGCTGTGCAATACATGTCTAATGCAGAAAGACATAAGGGACATTGCATCCATGACTTAGTTGCCAAATGATGCCAATACGCTCTAACGTGTCAGCCTAAGTCAGTCTTGTAAAGGTTCATATACAATTTCCACACCATTCCCACGCCATTCCCTATGTCTTCCCACTAAGAACCTCATTTTGGTGTTTGATCCCAGCCAGATTTTCTTTGTCACATCCTAAGGAAACGATCTGGTGTTTCACCCCCAGGCCAAAGTTATAAGCATCTGGAAACGGTTGAATGACAATATTCATTTTGCCCGAAAAACACTTTTGCTAAGTGAAGCCTTGATCTGCAATAAAAACACATAGGTATTAAGGGGCAACAACGACGACAGGGCATTTGCTATCTCCCCTTTTCCCCAGAGGTTAGAAACCCCTCTTTCTCTGTCCTTCAGTTTTTCATCTCCATCGGAGTTGCAGCTACTCGAACACAATCATTCACCTGAACATCCCCCCATTCAAAAGCATTACATTACATGAAACAATAACTCCAAACACATCTTTTTCACTGCAATAAGATGCCCTGAGCTGCTGGGGCACTATTACAGAGAACTATAATACTCCTCTTGTTCAGGGAGAGGCCAAGGAGGGAGGTGACCTGCTCTGGGCTCCAAGTGACAATAACAGAAAGTTAATAGATGGCAGCACAGAACTTCCAAACCAGCAAAAAAACCTGCGAAACCAGCAAAACAAGAAAGTCAGTTCCTCTCATATCATGGTTTCTTCAGCCTTCCTATTAGCTTTGAATAACAGAGATCCTATTCACTATGCTGGAGCAAAACGGTCTTTGCGCTAAGTGGTCCCTGCAGTAATATGGAGCAGTGCAGCATTTTGTGGCTTGGAGAACTGGTTCATTTACTTGTGTAAGATGCTTACGGATTCATAAACCCTCATCAGGAATTATCCCAAAATTACAGCATGTTTTCCAGGGTCATCATATTACATGAAATGTTTAGCCCTGCCCGAGGCATGCTAATATGTAAGAAACAGAGATACGCCTCAAAGCAAAACAATAAAAGGACGGTTTTTGCTTGCTCCCGTGATCCTTGATGTCGTAGGGTTTTAGCACGCATTTACTCTTCATACTTCATTTCATTTCTAAGGATATTTTAAAAGGACTTTGAACACTTTCCAGAGGCCATTTCTTGCTCTTATTTTTAAGTGACTAGTTATGTTTAAGATTCAATCCTACTAAAACATAAGCATTATTTTTTAACTTTAAGAATAACGTACCAGTGACACGCATGGAGATTTGTATTGGCAAGTTAAAGACTACATCTGGGAGTCCACAAAAGTATTTCAGTGCTGAGCCACAAGACCTTCACCGGCTGCCTTAGGCTTTCCAGAAACCTAAAGTTTTCCAAAAGAACCTCTTACCCAGCAGTTTTACCAGGCAGATCAGACATTTGTGGGTGCTGTTCTGCTACAGAATGGTCTACTTCTTCAGTGCTGCAGTGCCAAAATCATAAACTTCGCCTTCACTTCCTGCCATTTGCTTGACGATATATGTAATTTATGGTAACATCATTGTAATTGTTTTTAAAGTTAAATGGATTTTCTAGGGGGGTTAAAGTAATGATCTAAGAGTTCGAAATTCCAGGTCTGAGACAGACTTGCATAATCCTGGGTTTTTTACCAGAGTAAAATTTTGTCCTCTTCTAAGCAAGGTTCTGAGCACTCAGGCATGAACCAGGGCCTGGCATGAAGAATGAGAAAAGATTTGAATTCAGCCTACGATCGTGGCAGATCAGGGGAAGTTACAGGGCTCAGATCCACAGTTATAAACCAGTCTCTTCTTCTGGTCTTAAAAATCTGTGTAGCCACTTCAAAAAGAGGCCTTCTCACAGTAGCTCAGCATCTCTGAACTTTGTACACACCTCAAATAAGTAAAGTGATGCAAAAAAACCCAAACAATGGAAAAAGGCTTAGCTGTGCAGCTCATATTCAAGAATTTTAATTGATTATACAAAACAAGCCTGCAGAGCATCCTTCTCACAACTCAAACCAAATGCACCCTACTCGTAGCTGAGTGTACTTGCTCTGACAACAATTCAATTTGCAATGCAAACAAGAATGCCACCTACCCACATAACATAGTAATATGTTTTTACTGCCCACTCTGTTAAAAACTGCAAAATTACAGGCACACAAACACATATATACCAGTCCTCAAGAAACAGCTCAGAGCTTTAGTTTCAGTTTCCATTTCTGGAAAAGGATCAGGGAGAAATCTGTTTTCAATCTGAACCACCGTGTCCTTCCAAAATTGGCTGCTTTTACTCCCCAGCTTTCTAATTTGGCCCACATCAGTCACATCAATTCAACTCATCTCTCATACATCTCCGATAAAAACACACTGCCAGTTTTCATGACTTCAGGACTACTTAGCCTGGCTTTGTGTGCACGACCAGTGATGGGATCTTATTTTTCCGGTATTACACAGATTTTGACTTTGTTTTGTCAAATCTTTTTTAGCTGATCCCCAGCCCACTAATGATCCCTTCCAGGACAGCAGCATGTGCTGGTGGTCTGTTCCTGGGCCCTTCTCTTCCCGAACAGCAGCGCACACTGCGATAATCTCAGCTGGCTTTAGTCCCCTCCCCTATACATCCCCGTGATCCACAGTGTGCTTTCTGCTTCTCGGCTCTGTTTCAGTAACAGCTACTTCAGCTTCTTCTCCATAAAATATACCTTTGGGTCTATACAGTTACATCACATAAAAAACTTTGTGGCCATCTCACTGACAGCGGAATCAGAACAGGCCTTAGGTCACGTTTATGCTTCTGTGGATATGGTTCAAGATGAACGGCTCAAGTCACCTACTCGCTGGGCTGATGGACTACCTACACCTGGAGAGATCAGCATAAGGTCCAGCTGGCGTGAACAGGACCTAAGCACATGTTTAGCACCAAAAGCAGTGCTAATGAGCTCACACCCTAGCGGAGGGGACAGTTTGCAGGCCGAAGGCAGCGGCGGTGCCTGTGCAATGTAGGAAGGACAACAGGAGAGCCGTTCTCCCAGGCGCCTCGTCCATCTCCCAGACTGCGCAGCAACGCGTGCGCTGTCAGCTCTAACTGGAGCATCGCCCGCGGTGCCTGAGGGAGAAGCGTGCCACTAGGCATGCTGGCACAGGTGCTCTGGGAGGCAGTGGCAGAAGGCGGGTGGGACGCAGGCCCTGCCAGGTCTACACCTGCCTTGGAAACTGCTTCTGCAAGTAGCTGTAAGGTACTTGATGTCAAGTATAGCGAGAACAGAACCCAGCCTATGACAAATGCAATCAGGCTCAGAAATCTTTCCGTAAATGTTCTTTCAACAGAAGAATGAAACGTTCTGCTACCCCTCTACCAGCGGGGAACACATGAAAAATGAGCAAACTGAAACTGGCCCTCTAATACCATCTGTAGAGTTGCTGCTAGCTATGGCCTTCCATAATAAGGTTTTATATCAATGCTCTGAGAGCGCCAGGCCTCCACCTTCATAGAACTTCATAAAATAAAATTCTGGCAGTGGGAAACTTATCTCAAGGAGATATTATTAGAAAAGGAGGGGGAATACCTGGGAGCTATAGTCAAATTGTAGTTGCCGAAGATCCAAACCAGACCCAAATCCTTATTATACGCAGATGTTTTATTTCACTTTATCTCCGCAACCTGGTATATAAAAATATGTTTATGATGTGCAAGGCACTGTATGCTCCAAAACGCCTCCTTCCTTTTTGCAAACTATATAGGCATCTTTTTTTATGTCTCTCTATTTAGATTTTATTTCTCAGTAAGCAGAAGATGTGCTCAGACAGTATCCGCCTGAGCTGAAAACTATCCAAACCTTTCCAAAAAAGGTTTCTAAATTTTGCTTGATAAAACTCACTCAACCTATTTTAAGCCTCTGTTTTAGGACTGGTATTCCGCCTCTGCAGATCTGGATTTCCTGTATCACAGATTTGCTGTGGATCAGACAGATTAGTTTACCAGCAATACCTGACTGTGTGAACACAAATAGACGAACTGGAGTATTTTCAGGAATAGAAAGTAGATTTTCAGGAATAGAAAGTAGATTTTATTTTCAGGAATAGAAAGTAGATTTTATTTTCTCATTTCTGTAGTTCATTTAGGGTATTCTTTCTTTCTTATCCTCTTCCTATGAACAACAAACACTGCAAAGATGATGTGTTTGTATGCTTAGCATCTTGTGCATGATGTGATTTTGAATCGGCATGCTGGAAGCAGTAACGGAGCTATTGCAGCCCCAAAACTTCCATCTACTTTCATTTCCTGGAATCATGTATTTGGGAGCAGAGATCACCCTCAGACATTTGGAAACACCCAACATATGATGAGGGAAAATTATTACTTAAAGTGTTTCTAAAAAGTGCTGGACACACACCTTTGTCTAATATTTCTCACTGTATCTGCTTTAAAAAGCAGTTCTGGGAACACCCTTCCTCAGGGGCTGCAGAGCACAGTTTCACCACAGGCTCTGCAAACCAAGTCCCGAGCAAACTGCAGCAGATACTGCCAGTCCCCTGCTGCTGCAGTGCACCAGTGAGAATATCGTCACACACGTGCAGCAGAAATGAACAGGCATCCATCCTTTCTGCTTCTCCTTTAGGCACCTGTCCCCCCGGGTCCTCCCTGCATGGAGCTGCTTGAGCACCATCAGTGGGGCTCCGACAGAGTGCAAATGCCTGGTTGGCAGCAGCCCCTATGTGATGAGAGCCCAGGCTTCCCACGCCATGAGCACACCCTGCCCCGTCACCTTAAAAGTGAAGATGATCAGCTACGCTGCCTGCTGGTAACGGGGTCCTGAGGCCAGGAGAGGGGAAGTCGGCAGCGGCTGCCCGTGGGCAGGGGAGGTGGTACCTTTTCCACTATCACTTACGTAGCAGGTCATCGAGTTAAAAATAAAATAGTGCCATGTGGCACATGATGCCTTTCTAGAAGTTGCTGTGCTCAGGCCATCTCCCAAGCTGGGGTTCAAAACTGGGTGTTTCAGCAGCCATAATGCAGACTTATGACATTAATTAGCATTTGGGGGAGCCTACTGCCAGCAGATTCTCGGCAACTACAGGCTATTTTCCACAGGAATATACGTGGGTTGTAAATTGGCTTGCTGCTCTCAGGAGAGCACTGGAGTCCAGCACTGTAAGTATTTAATTACTCTCAATGGTTTTACAGCCTGGGGCAGGCTTGCGGCTAGCCACATTGGTGTGGGAGACCCTGGAAAACTATGGGACGTTGCATTTAAATGGAAGCAGTCTTTCCCTCATTTTTAAAATAAGTACATCTAATGAAGCTTTTCAGGCATTTCAAACTCCATACCCAAAACCACAAACACACCCATGTTCATTGGATGCTCACGTTGACTCCATATCACAATAAACCTGAAGTAAACAATATTTTATTAAATTACCAGCCACAGAGTAACAGCAAAAAGCATCAAATGCTCTTAACCATTTCCCACAGCCATTGACACATATATTACATACACACACACATATACATGCACATGTATACACACCCATACATACAAATTCCCCTTTTCTGTTGCCCTCTAAATATCTACAGTTACACGCAAGTAAACCCTTACTTAAATCTAGGAATTAATTTCACCGGCAGTTTCCCAGGAAGTTTAGGATTTTTTTTCCTAATTTTTCTCTACAGGGACACTTTGCAAGGCACAAAGAAAGAGAGAAACAAAAGAGAGAGACCTGGCCAGCCAGGCAACTCCCTTTGCCAGCCTCCAGCCGTTCTGTTTAACCTTTTCCTTTCATCCATCAGGATTCTCCTTTTCTTTCTCTAGGATCATTGCAACAGAAGCCATTTCAAGTACACCCACTCAAATAGTTTGCAAAGTCCTCATGGATGTCTGTGAAGGTAGTAATGCTGAAGGCAAATCCTTTTCTTTTTTTTCCTCGTTGAAATGGGCTAGAATTGCTCAAAGGGTCACTCTGTCTTAACTGGAAGAGTAGAAACCTCTGAAATAGACTGAATTGTACTACAAGTACTTGTCTGACTGTGCCTGTAAATAAAGTCTAAAAGTAACACGGTGATGTTTGCCTATGGACACAGCCCATCTCCCCAGCCAGAGGAGGAAGATGGCTGTGAGAAACAGCCTGAGTTTTTACCCAAAGATAGTGAGACCACAGTGCTAACATCCCACGGGAGCAACCTCGTTGCCTGAGATTAGCTACCAGGAAAGCTCTCTCTCCAAATAAAAATCCCCTCCTCAGGCTGGGATTTCCATGGTCCTTCTGAGACACAGCAGACACTGAGAATCCTCAGTATTCTGGGCCACGGCCAAGGTCTTGTAAGACTCACGGATGGGGACTTGGTATTCCAGGGTGAAAAAGTACCAAGAAAGAAGCACAGGAGCGGTGCCCGTGTTCAGACACCTAGGTGTTGAACAGCTTGTGTGCTGAACCAGTCTGAAGCTGGCAGGGGCTGGAGTCTCCTCCCTAGCTAAGGGTCCAGGCAAGAGAAATCTCAAATGGAGTTTCTGCATCTGCAACACCTCCTGTCTGTCCTGGGGACAGACTGGGTGTCTGTCCAGGGCAGTGGGGTGGTGAGCATGGTTCCCCTGGAGAAACCCATGCACACAGTTTGGCGGGTTGGGGAAGCCACTGCGACAGCCAGGTGGCAATATTTATTTTACCAGCATGGAGACAGCCACATTCTTCTAACTGGCTCTGTTAGGGATGCTGGACTTTCAGGGGAGGGATGGCGGCAGCCTGCCTGCTGCACTGCTGTGGGCTGGTCTCTGGGGACTGGAGGTCCCCTCCAGCTGCACCAGCTTGCCCAGGTCGGGCCCACGCTGATCTCGTCACACAAGTGGTGGAGCAGAGCCAGCTCACCTCCGGCTAGCTTTGGTTCCTGCGCAGCTTCTGTGTGACGGCCTGCTCCCATGCATACAAATCAGCCCTCGGCACCCTGGCGGTGTTTGCTATCTATAGGTCCATGTAGGAAGAGAAGCCTATAACGTGATGCTGAAACCCAACTGGTTGCAGCAGCCCCTCCGCGGTCCCCCGGCACAGAGTGGGATGAGCCGCTTGCCGTCCCTTTCCGGCCCCGGCTGGGAGCGCAGAGGGGATCCTTGCTGGATGACATCTCTGTCAGCTCAAATCCATTTGGTGACATAATCTGTCCCTTTCAAAAGGCAGCCCCTGTCAGCACCAGGCGGCTGCCACTGCTGACGGACAGACCGTGAGGTCTTGTTCAATTCTTGCTGACTGAGAGCGTATCTGCAAGAGGCACCCTGGGCGAGGGCAGTTGTTTTATTTCTTTCTGTTTAAACAACATCTTTGAAAACTTTACAGAGCTACACCTTTCTGTCACGAGCCACTGCTCTGACTCTGCTCGTGCCTCTCTACATCCTCCTCCCTGCTCACTCCTTCCTTAAAGCCTGGGAAATTGCAATAATTGTGGTTCATTTTAAGCGGTATCAGAAACATTCAGATGTCATTAAATATCGTTCAAGAACACGTGGAAGACATGAACAAAAAAAGAGCCTTGTCTCTCTGACTGCTGAGGAATGCATGTTTGCTAACAACGCAAAGCCACCACCCCATGAGGGAAAGACTGATCCATACACTAGCTGATGCAGTTAAATTAGCAAGGTTATTTCTTTGCCAGGGGACATTTTCTGTCATTTGGGCTCACAAAAAAACCAATCATGATCCATAAATCGTCTAAATTTATGCATATGTATGCTGCCATCTATACATCCAGACACCACAACTGCATTATGCCTAATATATGCATGTACATGGACTGAATTAACTTGGTGCAAAAAAATCATGTATCTTCCCAGCAGCCCATCAATTTCTATAAAAAATTGAGCCGACTATAAAGGATGACATTTGAATCCAGCAATGGCCAACCTGCATCATTTTCAAGTTTTTTTCAACTGACTGTCACAGTTTTTTTCAATCTGCTGTTGTCGAGGCTCAATATGTCTTATGCACCCTGAGAACTTTCCATGTATTCTCTCATCAAGTATTTTGGTTTGGGATGTTTTGAAGAGGAAGGTTCACTTCAAACCCCCCCTTCTTTCATTAGAGAAGATGCAACAGTACAGAGAGTATCTTCCATGTGTGAAGGCACGCACAGCATTTCTTCACGTCTGCTGAGCACTGCGCCCTGCACACCACAGGCCAGATGCTTGCAGAGCAAATGCTCAGCATCCTCACAAATCACTGTTGAGGCCTGTAGCAGCCATCCCAGCTACCTTAGTACTGGCAAGCACCAGGGTTCAGGCTTTGCAGTGCTCAGCTTCAGCCGAAGCCGGCTGCTCTCCCTCTGAACTTCATTTCCTATCGCAAGAATCAGTGAAAAAATGTTTCACAATGAACCGCACCATTTGGGCTGTGGATCAATACATGCGCTGAAGAACAAAATTGTCTTCTTTTCCTTTTCCAAAGCCATAACATTTTATTAAGTACAAAATTATGGGACTGAGTTATATCACTGAAGAATAGCAGCCGGCAGCGCGCACCGACCGCACACGAGATCAGCCTCCCGCTTTAGGGGCCTGGGTGCACGTCTCCCACAAGAGCCCTCATCTCTTCTCTGATAGGTGCCACGCAAGTCAGGCCCCTCGAGCATCCAAGATATTCAGGCTTTTGCCATTAATACTGACCCTCCAACCGGCCCGAGGACTGCAGGAGTACAGAGTAACTCTCCGTCCTCCTTTGCTTGCCTCAGACATGAGGCGCCGGGGAAAGGGGTCCAAAGGCAGTAGCTGAAGCTGAGCACCCCCAGTCCATGGCCAGTCACTCATTTATTCTCAGGTACTGGTTTCCCATTAATGCCTCCAACACAGGGACAGCAACAATTTTTCCACACTACTAGAAAGTCCAGACATTTAGGGACCCAAGTTGGAATTTTAAGTCTTGGGCCTCTTTTTAAAGAACAGATCAATATCCCCAGTATTCGTACTGGGAAAGAAAGCAATTTGTATAAAGACAAGGCTCAGCACAGGAGCTGCAGGCGGGGCAGGCAAGAGAAAGCAGCACTGCTTGTAAGGCAAGGCAAAGAAAGGAAATCTGGAATATGCAGAGTGTTTTCATTTTTTAATTACTATATTGTAATCCTGAACGTGGACAAGTGAAATGACTGCAGCATGTTACGTAGGCCTTCCAGCTGTGTCAAAGCCAGCCACTGGTTGCCTCAGTTTCTCCCCTCAGTCTCAGAAATCCGCCTCCTACCCCCTTCATCCTTACCCCCACTCTGGCTTGCTCACACCTCAATATTTGGCAGCCAAACATTTTCCAATCTATACTTGGCTTGTCAAAGAGGTGAGCCATTTGTGCTGCTGCGAAAGGCATCGCTCTGCTGCATTCCCTCTTCTCTTCCAGGCCTGAGGCGGAGGTGCTGAAGGCCTGGGGATGAGCCCGGAGCCGGGAAGACCTGCCCTGCGATGCACAGGGTGGCAGGAGAGCAGGATCCCTGCTAGAGGTTCCTTCTGATCTCCCCTGAGGGAGCTGAGGAACGCCAGGCGCACCAGCCTACTTATCAGTCAACACGGATACACAGACAGAGCAGATAGCTGGAGAGATTTGCGCATGCATATTTAATAGACAAGTAGCGACTTGTTTTATGGTCCTTCTTCATAATTTATTGTTTGAGAGCTCCAAAAGTTGCCAATGCTCTTAATAGTTTTGTGTTAGGTCTGATTTCAGAAAAACAAATTGGAGCAGGAAGGGGCAGAGGGAGGGAAAAAAGAAGAGAGGCCACTTTTTTTTTTAATCTCTTCTTTGGACCAGACAATCGGGGCAAACACAGGGCTGCACCTCCACTTGGCAAGCTCTGCTTTAGCAGTGGACACACAGAAGCATAAAGCACACTTCATTTTACAAACCTAACTTCTTCTTCTCGCCCCACCCCCAATTCTTTCCAAGAATGCTGTAAGGACATGAAGCGACTTTTCAATCACTTGTTTTGTGCTCTCCTCACTGAGGGAACCAGCTTGTGGAAAAGGCTGCTGACAACTGTTGTATTGTTGAGCCAAACCTATTTATGCCAAGATAGATTTGTTCATTTCTTCTCCCCCGCTGCCTTCTCCCAATATTTTCCTCTCTCAGACTTTTAATAAGGCAGTAAGGCAGAAAAGCAATGATGCAAACGAACAGAGTCTCAGTGTGACCATACGCACATCACCCCCCATTGCTGGATCCTGTAGCGCAGGAGTTAATTTTGTGTGTCATATTTTATGTCACACTTATTAGCCTGAAGTGCAGTAATGCACGTTTCCATTCACAAGAGAACCTTTCCTGAATAACAAGGCCATGAATGGGAAATAACAAAAGTATATTCCATGTGGCAGGGACTGTGCTAATTAGGCAGACTTGGAAATCTCTGTCAAACACTATAAAATGTTACAGTGCTTATATAAATGTTTAATAATGAAAATGATAACAAACTGAATGGGGATGGCTTGGGGAAAACAGCCATTTGAATAGTTTTCTGAGCGTGAGGGATGAAAGAGTCTACAATTTCTGCAAAGGAGGCTTTTAAGCAAATGTTTTATCTGGTTGACACATTTGAGCAAAGGCTTGCCCCGATCTGCAGTCTAGCATGCTCTAACAGTGGAAATATGGTGAGCTTGGTCTCTTTCGTTTGGTGCTAACCCCCAGCATTTGGGGGTCACTGGCTCAGCGGTCCCCCTCTCCCAGCATGGCAGAGGGATCTGCAGACACTGCGGTGCAGCTGGGTAGCTGGCACTTCTTTACGTTCTTCCCTGGACACCTGAAGCAAGGTGTTCATTTCTTTTCGCTGATGCCATGAGCTAGCTGCCAGCTTTAGGATACCTCTGTAGGATTCAGTCACAGGCAATGATCTGCATCTTGCACACTGGAAGATTCAGAGCTATGGCTGAGAGCTAGGGAAAATTCAGTCATTCCCGAGCCTCTTGCACAGTAACAGAGAGTCCCCCCTCATGTGCAGACCCAGCCTGCGCTACAGCAGGGAGGCAGTGGGCTGCCAAAAGTGCCCTTTCGGCCTGGGTGCCGCTGGTGGACCACAGGACACATCCGTCCTCCCCAGGCATTGCTCTGAAACAAGAGCAGCAACTGGGGGAATGAAGAGTGGGATGCAACAGTGGCAAAGCCGGCACTCACTGACAACTGACTGCAGGAGGGAATGTCCAGAGCATCAGTATTCACCCTTCTTCGGCTTCGCTTCCTGGCTGCGATGTCCTCCCCAAAACTGCAACACTGTCCTCAGCCATAATAGGCTAAATGCCTATTTTGATGAATGAAAATACAATGAATGAAAATATTTTGACGAATGAAATGAAAATAGATTTCATTCCAGGCAAGCTAATTGCAGTGCTCATAAGCGAGACTAAATCAATGATAAGGTGATAGGAAACCTATTGCTCCCCAACTCCAAGGACACTTTTCAGGAACATACAATTACTTCATCTTTTTCAAGTGGCACATCTGCAATGACCTCAGTGGCAGAGCTCCACTGACTGCAGTTCTGCTGAGCACCAGGTAGAAGTAATCTTGCCCCAGGCAGGGCTTTTTCATTATTGAACAATTTTTATACTATAATATTTAACATCTAAAACTTCTTTAGAAAAACTCCAAAGTCAAAAAATACTTTTGCGCTAAAACAAAAGCAATTACATTGTTCTTATGTATAATTACATTATTATTATCACATGTAATATATTCATAGCTCCCTGGGCTGGGGGAAAGGGTAAGATCTAAAGATAAATGACAGAGATCAGGCTTTCATCTGATACCATTTCCACTTGTAAAGACCAAAATAATGCTATTAACATCAGCGTGGCAGAGAGCAAAGCATGTTCTGGCATCCTTGTGAAGAACTTTGCCTACCAAAGGGCTCCGGTTGTGCCAGTATTCCTCGCCTACAGAGATGAAGAGCTGCCCCAGCTCAGGGGCGACCCGACAGTGAGTTTTACCCTGTGACCATTCAACACATACAAACCTCTTTTTAGAGCCAACTCCCTTCCTCACAGGCAACTTTAGAGAAGCTTTCCCATGAATCACGGGGTAGGCTTGCTAACTGCAGCCACAGCGGGACTGCAGCAGGACCTGTTTGGGGGGCAGACTCTTGCCCCCCATGCTAGGTACAAGAGAAGGGCGTTAAATGCTGGAGCATAGCTCCCAGAATCCCATGTATGTTCTTACAGTTTGCTTTTTTAAACACTGACAAGATGCGTAAGTTACATAAAAAATGCAGCTGGATCTGTCCTTGGGAAAGCTGGGACCAGAGAGCCTGCCCCATCACCTCGTAGCCCAGGGAACAGACCCCAGCATGGGGAACAGCTCAGGGGCTGCAGCCTTGAAAAGCAGTAAGGAAATAACGAGTTAGAGCAGCACAGGCCCTACTGCACATCCCAAACCCTGCTCATCACCAAGATCTGTGATAAGGAAGAAAGCCTGCTCCATCCTTTTACTGTGGCTCAGAAACTCTACTCTCTTGAGAGAAGTGGGAAAAGTTAGGCTGGAGAATTAGGGACCCCTGTTGCTCCCCCCTCCCTGTGCTTTTTCAAAGCCAAATCCTGCCCAGCTTTTACTGAGCCCTGGTATATGGCTCATGAACCACAACCCATGCAGGAGGTGGCGCGGTAGCTTGCCAACCTGTTCACATCCTGTTCTTCTACCATAAATTGAAATAAATGTATAAATAGAAATATTTGAAGGATAGACTCAGGAGACTCCCCCAGGGTTGGAAAGTAACATTCAGCTCTCCCAGAGTGCGTGTATATGGGGCTATTAGGACCAGCTGAATCTCAGGACTAATGATGTATTATGTCTGTGTTTTCCTGCAAAGCAGGCTGCACTTGGAAAATGGAAATCTGAATCTTGACCATCTCGCTGAAGTCAGCTAAATGAGCTCTATGGCGCAGAACTGACAGGAAACAGGGTATTAGCTGGGGGAAAATAAATGGAAGAAATGTCCTTCAACTTGGGCCCCTTCACAAGAACTGTCGGTTGCTTCCCTTTGGTCCTTAGGTAAGCTATAAGCCTCCTGTTTGTAGCTTTTTATTTAGGCTCAGCATGGCTCAGCATCTCTGAGCTGCTACAAAGCCAAATGGCCATGAATGCTAGTATTTTTCCTTGCCGTCTAAGATGTACCAACGTGTCCATGTCTCTGACTCAGTAGCTGATTCCAGCTAATTTGCATCGTTTGTTCAGACACTTACTATGAATAATTTTGGGAAAATTTTATTTTTGTCTCTTCAACATAAAGTCGCCGCATAAATACAAAGTCAACAAATATTACCACACAGCTAGAATATTTTTCCTTCATTATGTAGTTGCTTCCTTGGCTCATTATAATGTAACTTCTCTTAATTCTGTTTAATTTTTTTCCCCTCTATTTTGCTTGTTTTATTTCACGGTACCTTGAGAAAGATAGTAACGTTTTCATTCTTCAATTCCTACCTCAAGCACAAAATTGCTGCATACAGATTTCTCAGCAGTTCAAAAGACTGTTTCACTTACTAACTCCTGGTCCACCAACAAAATGGTTCATGTTTTCCTTTATTTTTAACAGTGACAACTGTTTATTATTTCTACTGCCTCTGATCCCACTGTACAGAGACCAGAAAGTGCTTACTCGTTGGGGCAATAAAAGGGGCTCTTGAAGTGGTCCTACAGCATAATAATACTCTGTTTGGTGGGTTTAGTACATCTTTTTAAAGCCAGACCTAAATTTTAACTTGTAACTCACCTGTCAACCTCTTTAAAACATCCTAAGGATAAAGAGAACAGTTTAGGCTTAGAACAGAATAGGCCTCAGGAGTCTGGATCTGTAAATCTGAAGGAGGAAAAGAGAAGGAAAGAACAGTATCCATCCCTAGTATTGCATGGAGAAGATACTCCATAAAGCCTTCTAAAATCTGAAGCGTACGATTGATGATACTTTTCAAAGACATACCAAGATATATTTAATGACCATTTTTAAAGTACTTTGAAATGTTCAGAATGCAAATGAACTTAAATGCAAGACAGCAAATGAAGCACAGCAAACTGCTCCAAAAGTCTAACCACACGTCACGATGATAGGAACAGCAGAGTATGAGCCACTAAAAATACCAAGGAGAATATTACAAAAACCAAAGACGGATAAATCTTTAGTCCAGACACTATAACTTACACTGTCCAGATGCATTAAATCATGAAAACTCTTAAGAAAAGAGAGTCTATTTTTACTTTGCTTCTAGCTCCTTTTACCACGTCTTAACAACAAACATAGCTGTATACTCTGTGTTATCAGATCTGCTCCACTAGCAATTAAATCAGCCTACACACCCTTCATAAAGGAAATCACTTGCAGGGGTGCAGTGTGTGCTGGCAGCAAGAATCAGCAGCAGCGCTGAAAGTACGGTTGGATCCTTGTCACCTCAACGTATTCGCTGAATGTGACAGAGCGCAAGCTACCAGCTATGGACTTGTCCCGGAGGAGGACAGGGCCTCCTGGTGGTACCATAACACAAATAATTAAGAGGCAACAATACCAAAGCCCACATTTGTGTCCCAGTAGGCCTAGACCTGCTTCACGGGCTCAGTCTGTTGCCTTTTTCGTTAGATGAACAGCCTGGCTGGGCACTGGAATAACCCTCGGTTCCTCCTGCTTTCCCACACCCCCATCAGGCAGTTTCTCAGATCTTCCCGTTGCTTCTATGGCCTCCGTTGTGCTGGTGGACAATGGACCTTTGAGAGAGAGCAGTGCAGTTTTGGCCAAGGTTAGGGGACTCGCACGGTGACTGGGAGAGCACGGTGCAGCCCCAGGCTCACAAAACTGTTCCAGGACAAGGGCAGGACAAGAAATGACACAGACAGAAAACTGCTTCTAAAAAGCCTCTCCTTTTCCTCCCCCTAAGGGGAAGAAATGCCTTGTGTTGACAACAGGCCTGAAGCCTTCATCATGGAGAAGCACTACATAAGAGGTTTTCTAATGCCAAGCTGTTTGCAGAGGTGATCACAAACCACAGAGCTGAAAGCCAAAAGGTGAAAGCCAGATGTCTCCCAAGTCTGAGGGCGCCTGAACCTAGTGTTTGCTCACTGCTGTATCTATTTAAATGTCACAACAGCAGCCTCCTTCTGCATCTTCCCACTCTTTTGCCGTGAGCCGCAAACAAAACACACTGGAAAGCTGATTGTGGAGGCTCGAGGCAAAACCCAGCAAGATGCAAAGAAGGGGAAGATGTCAAAGCAATCCAAGACAGTGAGGAGGAGAAGATTCCTACCTTGTTGATAGAGCACGTGTGTTGTGACTACAAAAGGCTGTACCCTTCTAGAAAGAGGCTATAATTAGCTCAAAAACTGGCAAGTACCAGAGAGAAGTGTGAAAAGAAACCAGGAAGAGAAAGCACTTTGCTACTGAGAAAGGCAACAGTCGTACCTCACACACTGTGCAGGTAGTTGGGTACTTTGCCAGAATTCAGCCCATGAAATCAACTTACTGCCAATCGTAATTGTTTTGCTGCCCCTCGAGAGGTGCCAGCTGGAAGCTGAAACAGTGTTTTGCAGATAACGTTATTTGGTTGTTACCAAACTCCAGTTGCTGTTCTATATATTTACTCACTTTATTCAAGGTTAAACCAGCTAATTCCAGGCCAAAACTCTGCACCAATTGCTTGCCACATCTGAGACTGACAGCAGCTAACTGTATGGATGGAACCACAATCAGTCTTAATTTTAACACTACACTAGCGGATGACAGCCACAGCTGTTCTGGGCAAGACAGACTGTACAGTGCACATAAGGCAGCCTGCTGCAGGGAGAGACAGACCTGAATGAGAGCTTCAAAGATCTTGTTTTCTTCTTGCTTCCCTTCTTGGGGGTGGGAAATCTTCAGTGAAAACCCAGATCTGTACCTAGGCTCCGGATCAGGTTCAGTTAAATGGAGACTAATCTTTGTTTTAATCTTATTTTAGCGTGGAAAGGGCACGTAGAATGTCACAAGATCAGTTTGTCTCCGTATTTTTTTCCAATTTTAGCTGACCACACGAGTACAAACTTATGAAGGCTCAGCAATATCAAAACTGAATCCACATCTTAATCCTGGCTGCACGTTGCAGCTGAATTTTTAACATTATCTCCCAGTCTAAACTCCCTGTCCAAGACACTAACCTTGAAAGCTTTGGTTTTTTCCGAAGGCAACAGCTATCCACTTAACGGCGGGGGGAGCTGTCAGGGAAATGGAGAAAAAAATTCTAATCCTCTGTGGTCTGTCAATGAGTTGATTTCTATCTGGTTTATACTACTGAAATTCTGGAGTAACTCCTTTTAAATCAATTAAAGAGTATCAGGACAAGCAGCAAAAGAGTTATTAGATCAAAGTTAAATTCAAGTAGCCTTAATGCAATGTCATCTTCACTTTTTCTTTTAAGACAAACTCTGGCTATTAAAGTTCTATTAATTTCTGAATTACTTTGATATAGGGATAGGAAGAAACCTTGAGCTGTCCTAATGTGGCATTAGTGATGCACACAGAAATAGTGATTCTGATCTCTTTTAGCAGATGTGAGCTAGTCTAAAATGTTCTTCTGATTGAACTCTCTCTGCTGAAACATCTGGATAGGAGACCAGCAATCAGAAAGCCCTTGCTTAGCAAGTACCTACTTCCTCCCACTGGAATCACCAACATCATTTTAAAGAGGTTCCTCACTGAATACGGAGGACAGCTTCTTTCCAGTGTGGTAGTGACCTCTGTGACTTCCTTCACATAACTCCTCCTTCCTTTGGGACATGCAAAATTTCATTGGTGAGATCAGCAGCAACGTGATGAACGGTGGCTAAGACAGACCATGGACTTACTTCAAAGAAATAGCACATCCATCCCTCTTGCTAGATTCAGAAAAGTTTGAGTTGCTGCTGTATTTTCAATCATAAACTCGTAAATTTAATTGGTATCCTTCCATAACATTTTTTTTTTTATTTTGCTATGAAACATCGCAAATAAAAAGGGGTACAGTGAAGTCAGCTTACTTAAGAAGGGAAGCCTTTCAGTGTGGGAGTTTGAGCTGTGAGGCAAGTGGGCACACAAACTAGCTATCCCTCAGCTATCCTTGATTTACAAGAACCAAATGTTGAAGAACAGATATACATTATTTTTCTGCTTTAATGTGCAACTCTCAAGGCAAACATGCGCAAGAGGAGATGAGGCTAGAAGTGAACGAAGGCTACTGTTTTGTGGGTAAGAGAAAGTAAAAAGCAAAAAGAGGAAAGACAAGACTCAGGCTAAATTTTTAATAAGGAGCATTTAGAAACACCCAGTTTCTTCTGCAAAGCCAGTGAATCTTTAATGCAAAAATTGCTTCGAAAAGGCAATTATCCCAAAAAGAAATTGCTCTGCTCTGCAGTAGGACAAAATTTAATATTTAAAGTGCACACTGAGAGATTTTACTGCTATTTTAAGTACTTTCCTAGTGCAGCCTCAACTATGAAGATTCAATTGTTGCTTCCCTTATGTAAGACCAACAAGCAGTTCAAGCTAAAACCCCCTGTAAACCAGGCTGTTCTAGAAGTGTGACTGCCTTTAGCAATCACAGGCAAAAGCGGATTCTCCAGAAATATAATGCAAAGAAGGAACTTTTAAAAATAAAGTACCCCAGGTGACCTACAGGATGAAGGCATTAGCATGATGCATTTCCTGATCTCTTCTCAGGGCTTGACTTTTCATTTTTCAAGGGGCAGAGGGCCAGGCCACTAACACATTTACCTGTGGCGATGGTAATACGATGGTATCTAGGAGGGGACATGGGTTGCTTCATTTGCAATCTCCTAGTAGCAGCAATGGAGCAACCAAGAATCCAACACAGGGAAATCCTCCATAGCAGTTTCTCTTATTCCTTTTACATCACTCTCCTGAAGGGGTTAATAGACTATGAACATGTCCCTTTTATATCCTCTTCTCCTCCCTTATTAAATCACCTGAGGAAGGATGCCATGGTAACATGCTAGAAAAGGAACTGACATTCATGCATGACAGAAGGATCCAGTGCAAGTCTTCCTCACTCACCCAGGAGCAGCATTACACAGACGGGAGGTGCGAAACAAGCCACTACCAAACAAATCAACGTCAAATATCACAGAGCTTTCTCGACGCATCCACATTTCTGTTTGTTCCCTCCATGGAACAGAGGGGTTGAAGGGCTGCTCCAGCTCCCCGCGCTCTGCTCTATCTGCGAGAGGGAAATCTAAAACCAAATTGAAGCAGAGATTTGTAACCGGCATGGAAAGTACTGAACGTATCTTAGATGGGACGCTTTCAACATAGCATGTGTCTGAAACAAGAAAAACAAGAGGCACAGAGGCAGCCCTGTATAATAATGACTGCAAAGTGCCTCTAGGGCAGCAGCAGCTTCCAGAGGACACTGGGTAGTGTCTGGCCCCTCAGGATACAGGTGAAGGAGTCTGAATCTGTGTATCTGTCCATGTAGACAAGGCCAGAAAGACTCTGCAGCTGAGGACCTCCCAGGTCCTCTAAGAGTACATAAGCTCAAAAAACTAATGGATAACAATGACAAAAGGTAACTAAACTTTCTTTTCCCTCTCTAACTTGTGCAGGATACGTTATGCTTCCAAAATTACAGTAGAAATAACTTCACTTATACGCTCCAAGCCTTTTTAAAATGAAAAATGGAGACAGTGCGATCTTGCAAATACGTACACAGCTGACCAAACTGAAAAGTACTGCTCACTCAGGCATGTCCAGGCTTCTTTCTCTTCTCCTTCTCTTTCCCCTTCTTATCCTTCCCCCCCCCTTCCCTTTACTAACATGTCCTACACAAATACCCATTCACAACTGTGCTGAAAAGCAGGGAGGCTTCTGACTTATTCAGAAAAGAGGATGCGAGGGTTTTGTTGCTGTATTTTGAGAGGATGTTTTTGTGGTGATTGTTTTATTTTTGATAGGGTTTTTTTTCATAGCTGTTCAAGAAAGTGTTGCTCTCTGACTATGGCTGTCCATTCAAACCCTGGTCTGCACGCTCAAGAAAGACTTAACCAGCTGTAGTGATGCTCTAAAATTTTTTCCGAGAACCTCGTAAAGATCGTTTCGAGCTCCCAGGCTCCACCAGAATTCTGCTGTCTTCTCTAGACCTGTTTATGAAACTTTAAAATCTTAGGTCTACTTGAAAAACAACTCAGTGCTTTCAGAAACCAAGGTAACTTCCTATTCTGTAATCTTCTCCGCACAGTTCAGGTTGAGTGGAAAAGGCTGAGGAGGAGGAAAACATGTTTATTTTTAGCTGCATGTGACTGCGATAGTACTGCAGGAGAAATCAGAAAGACACAGCAAGCAAAGGAGCGTATTAGAGAGTTGTATATCTTCAATGTGGTGACTAAATCCAGGCAAGCAGACTTTTTCCCACAAAAGGAGGTGTGGAAGAAGAGGAAGATCAAGAAAAAGCGCAAGAAGGGGATGGATCTGGGCAATTTAAACAGTGGGAGGAAACATGAAAACTGCCACTGAAGGATGGGAGGGAAGTAAAAGGAGAGGCAGACGTCTGCATCTTCAAAGAGACCACAGACAAAGAGGATGGAGCCTCAACAGAGAGGCATTGGCCCTAAACATTCAAAGGGTTACACATGTGAGCAGCACATCCAGTGGTGTTACCCACAGAAGCGGAGGCCTGGCAGACCAGGAGCTCCAGCTGGAAGAGCCTGTCTGGGACCACAAGCCGCTGGTTTCTACTCACTGAGGAAGAGGAGGGATCAGGGTTAGGGTGGCTCCAGAGGAGGGTCTGAGATGATGTAGTGGCTATCAGCACAAGAGTGAAAGGGGAGGGTGCTGCTAAGACACATTGCAGTTGCAACACCAGAGGCGTTTTGTTTCCCTGACATCTCCTTCTCAAACGGAAAGCATGTGGTCTTCCATCTAAGTATTGGAAACAAATGCAGAATGGAGTGTTAAAAGATAGGGAACTAAAAGCAAACACTGAAGAAAAGCTTTAGGTAAAAGAAAAAAAATACTGAAGAGCATAAGAGTTCACGAGCATTAACAAAAGACAGAAGCTGTTTGCACAGCAATCATGTAGTTTCATACTACTTTCACTACTTTCTCACACACAACTCTTCTAGTTAAATTGCATTTGGCTTTCCTTTGTTCTGTGCTTTGAATTTATTCCAATCTTCCAAAATATTTTCATCTTATTTATTGAAGAAACCCACAACACCAAACAAGGGGGAAACTAAGCAGATCACTAATTAAAATGCAAGGTGTGTACTCAGGGGTAGAAAGCGCCTGGAGGCACAAGGCTAAGCAGAAGATAGTCTTTAGGTAGCGGGAGGCCGGGAAGCACTGTGACTTAGTCGCATAACTGACTCACCATGTCTCCCTTGCCGCCTCCTCTTTAGAGCAAAGGGCTGGGGACAGGAATTTTGTTTCAGTCTGTGCTTTTGCCACTGGGAAATTACTGCCCACGCTGCAAGGAGCGAGCTGCTCAGCTGGGGCAGGGGAATGAAAGCTTCTCCCGTCCCTGCTTTCCTGCGACTCCCACAGTGCAGGGGAAGGCAATACCTGTATTTCCAGATGACTGAGCACCAAGAGTCAGATTACTGCATCAGGCACGTTCTTCCGTAGCCCTGCTCGCTTGCACAGAAACGTGGGCTGAGTCACAGTTTGGCCATAAACTGCCCACAGTTCAAATGCTGAAAAATCAGTTGGTCGAGGTTTAAGTTAGTGTAGTCAGCATGGTCAGCTGAGGAGTAAATTTAGACTGAAACCATCTGCACAAAGGAAGAGCAGAGGTGAGCTGATGCTGTTTTGGACAACAGGTATAACCCCAGCTGCTTTGAAGTTCAACCTCCTGTTATTTACAGCAGGGTCAGGATTTCACCACAACATTTTTATTTTTTTTTTAATTAAGGTCTTGATTTGTTTTTCTGCATATTGACATGGTGCTAACCTTCAATCCAGGTCAATATATAACAAAGCAGCATTCTTAAAGCGATGATATTAATGGCAAGAGAGACAAACTCACTGACAGCATTCTTCTGCTGGGAAGGGTCTAGGAGACTTACAGTCATGGAAGCAACCCCTCCCTACTGACAGAGCTCTGCTAAGGCCTGTACTGCGCTGGGCTGTAACCCAGTTTGTAGAAAACCCTGGCAGCACTGACCAAAAAGGACACTCAGCGCCTAGATTCAGGCGCTGTCCCTACTCTGAAAGCCAGCTCAGCTGCTGCAGTGCCAGAGGTGGAGTTAAGCACGAGCTGTGCCTTCAGGAAAGCCACGGCAAGATGAGCCTTGCCACCGCGCAGAGCTGCCAGGCTCTGGGAGCTTACTCAGGGAAGAGAGGGGGCCTGGGGTGGTCTTTCAGCCACGGCAGATCCCCCCATCCCTTGCAGTCAGGAGGGAGCATCAGGAGTTGCCACTGTTTCTCCTTGCATCCTGCACCTCAGAGCACCTCTCGAGCGGGAAGTCCCACTGCTCACGCCCACAGCACATCTGTGCAACAGCACTGGTGGTGCAGGCGGCCGTACGGGGCTGGCTCAGATGCAGGTCATCCGCAGCTCCTGCTGATCGCTGGGGAAGGGGCAATCCTCCCATCCTCCCAGGGACAAGCCCACAAAGCACTCCCATTAAATGAAAGATGTTAAATTACTCCCATAGCTGGGCCTGCATTTTTTTCCTAGCTCTCTGGGTATTGTTTGGCAGCCATCAGATAATTGAGTGCAAAGGCTAAGATAATGTAATTTGAATAACAGCTAATGAAACGCTCTGCAATTATTTCTGAATGTTTTATCTGTCTTCCCCCTCTCGCATGGTAACTGCGATTGCTTCCCTCTTACAGAAGTCTCTAGGCAGGTGACAATACACCAGAAGTGTAAGCTTTTCATTTCCGTTTCTCCTTCTCTCATTTAATGACCTCTTAATCCACCTCCCTTTCCCTCTGCTGGAGCTGATTGCCAGCTGCGTCTCCGCACAGAGCCCATTTGCCCCTCTCCCACCTCCATTCAGCACCTGCCCTATACCAGTGCGTGGGGCTGATACAACAATGTTGTGCAGGAGCTCCCTGAGAGAAAGGAAAAGGAAAAAGATTAGGAAAGGAGAGCCGCCACTCTCACCTCATAATCTAAGGACAGACAAGAGGAGCAAAGCTGGCTCGAGGATTTATAGAAGGATAGGAAGCAACGCAACTTGCTGCCCTAAGGATGAGGATGCTCACAGGAGCTCCTGGTCTCAACATCTTCATTCCCAGCCTTTCCCTCTGAGGCAGCAGCAGCTCCACAAATACTGTGGGTAAAATTATATCCTTTGCTGAAGCACCTGCACACTCGTGCAAAAACAGCAGCCCCTATCCTGAAAAGCAGCTGTGACTTATAGCTGTACTCTTGAATTTTTCACCAAATTTAATTTGAGCTCAGTGTGATGAAATCCTTGCCCACAGAGACATCTCAAAAATAGACAACAACATAGCTGGCAAAACATAACTCGGGTATTTATTTATAACAGCTTCAAAAATTTTTCACCTGCAGCTTTATGGGTTGTCTGGCAAAATGAGGATTTGACCGGCTGGACAAAGAATTATTGGGAAGCTCAGTGTTTATACTTTTTAATATGGGACCACCTGCCCGGTTTTAACTGATCTGTTTAAAGTAGTCAAAGCGATTATTGATAGGAGTAAAATTTGAACAGGCAATATGGGAACCACCAGCACAAGAAACTAATCTCCAGCCTGCCTAGAGGCAGAGCCAGGAGAGGGCGATTTCCAGTACCGGCTCGGTGGGAAGGTTGTGTCCCCTCTGCACAGATGCTGCCATAAAAAGGGCAGGGACAGCACTGCAGGCAGGGCTGACAAAGGCCATGCCGAACACCACCAAACAGTCGGAGATGTTGTAGGTACGATCGCAGAAGAGGAAAGTAGTGGATCAGGACAGTGTATTTTTAACTAAGTTTCTAACTTTGTTTTGTTGGGGTATTTTGTTCTTTGGTGGTTTTTTTTGTTTGTTTGTTTGTTTTTTTTTCCTGCCAGAATTTATTACTCTCTAGAAGGCAAAAGAAGTGGGCAGTGCCATCTGAATAGTGGGAAAATGACACAAGCCAGACAGAAGCAACACAAATTTCTACTATCACCCGTGGAAACACAGAAAAGACTTACCAGAAAAGTAGCTGAATTTAGATGAAAGAACATGTTTTAAACTGATGGCTCAGAAGCACTGCTGGAAGCGTATCTAGAACTCCGTATAAGGCAATAGGGTTTAATTCTGTAATATCCAAACACCATCCCAATAGCAGGCCTCACCATGAAAATCTGCTTCACGATGTCAGGGCTCTCACTTCAGCATGCAGTGAATTGTCTCCCCCGTACTTTTGATTCACATATGCAATTTGGTCACTAGTTTAGCCTATCTTTAGCTATCCCGTCTGTCGAAAGAACCCATATAACAAATGCTGTACTACCTAACGGTGTTTTCTGTAAACAGCCAACCCAAATCAGGAAGATGATGCATTCCTGTATGACTCTACTGGATCTCAAGTTCTGACGTGATCTACAGTTTATGCGGAGCTGTTAGATCCGTCTTTATAGAGGGTTACTGACTGATAGGCTGGCCTGGTCTCTAGTAAATTGCCCGTAGTAAATTAAAATATCGACAAAGGCTCCATTAGCCCCAATTTCCTAGTACTTGATGCTAACCTGCAGAGGCCAGGAAGGGATTTCTATTCCTCTAAAGAGAATTTAAAGCTGCTTAGATAATAAAGCTTACATTTGAGCAAAGGGCTGTCACTGGCTGCAAGAGGTTCCCACTGAATTTTGCAGCAAACACAATCAAAATAATGGGATAACGTCCCAAGTAATATGAAATAAAATGGGACCCACGTACCTATGCCATTTTGCTACAAGACCTTGAGAAAAGATCATGGACAGATTCACACATGCACCCACCACCCACACCCTAAAAACCAGCTCCATGTTCTCCTCCAAAACGATTCATTCAAATGGAGAGAGAGCTGTGACTGGAGACTATAAACACAGCTCGATGCAGCAAAGTTTTTCACAAGGACTGCAAAATCAACACATCACAAAAACTTCCACATGTGGAAAAAGACCTATCTGTAAGCTTAATGTAGCAGTGGGACACTTGTCCTGAGGAAGGGAGTTACCTTGGATGAGTATCAGTCAGTTCAAAGACAGATTGACCTGAGGAAATGAATTAGCCTGGAGAGTTATCAGAAGTAAAAACTTCTGGTTTACAGGAAGTTTGCAGGAAGCACTGGCTTATTACATGTTGCATGGTAATAAATCATGTCTTCTAGAGGCAGGTATTGAGTGTGATAAATGCTCTCAAGATCTCTAAAGCACCTGAACATCTTGGTCTCGCTGAACCGTGCTGCAACAATCAGTGAAACCTCGTACCCATTACAGGCTGACCCATTACCTTTGGAGTACATTCAAAAAAAATTGCCAGTCTTTAAAAAGCGTCGTATCTTAACACTTACTTTTCAATGCCAAGCAAAATGTACCAAGTTACAATTTAAAGACAGTTCAAGCTCTCAGAAAAAGCAAGCTTCCTAGGCCACCACGCTGATATTATTGGCGTTTCCAGCAATCTTTCTGGCCCTCCATGCACCCAGCTCCCAAAGGCAAGTCCTGGTCACATATGGGATGCAGCCCATCAAGGATATACATTTAGAAAGTTCAAAGGAAAACGGAAGAGCTCCTAACACGAAATAGAAAACCTAAAGAATGGATAATACATGCACAAAAAGCTGACGACTGGATAATTGGTTTCATTAAAAGATAAACATCCCTATCTCCTAATGACATTACTGTTGATATTACTCCATCAATACCATCCAGCCTATCGTAACCCCTTTATATGACTACAGAGTCATGTCCTGCTTTCCAAAAGAGCCCCTGCCTTATGCCTGCCTAGAAGAAAGATCAAAGAAACTTGTTCACGACCTGAGCTCTTCAGCCATTAGCTAGTGCTTTTCAGCCTGGCCTGTAAATGACAGATAGCTACATCTCATCAGGAAGAGCTAGAAAAATAAATTATATCAGAAAGAACAATAAGTATTCAAAAAAATGGGTAGGCATATAGAACAAAAGAGAATGAAAAAGCAATAGTATTAAATACATTTTCCCCCCACACAATAACACTAGGCAGAAAAAATGGTTGAAAACCATTTCTTTATTTTATTTCCTAGCTTGACAAGTGATGTGAAAAATCAGTCCTCTTCAGAAAAGGGTCCAAGATATGCAGGACAATGGAATATTTTGGGAAAAGAACCCAGTTAGACTAATATGTCTCTATGTAATTTTAAAGTCAGAGGAGAATTCTTGCAATATCATTAATATATCAAATATTTTAAATACTGGGAAAATGTTAACTGTATTTTCATAAGATATATTTTCTCTGCTATTATAAAGGGAGGATTACACAGATGTAATATGATATTCCCTTTATAACTGTGATTAACACTCCTTTTATCATAACTGAAAAATTATCTGTAATAAAAACATACACAATTTGCCTTTTGTACATTAAGAAAGCTTGTTCACAATCATAATTTGAACCACACTCCTCCAGAAGATGGTTTTGTTAAGCGAAGTTAGCCAACCCCAGGCAGGGAAGCAGAACACACCGCTCTCACAGCACAGATATACGCCCCAGAACAGTTACATCCATACTGAACTCAAAACCCTGCAAGAAAAGCAAGACAGCATTTGCAGGTAGCGTTTCTGTTCCAAGGGAGACTGACAGTCGCAAGACCTTGTTACGATCTTAACTGACTATCCCAATTGAAAATTCCCAACAAGCTTTCACTACGCCCTAGATTGACAGCTGCTAAGATGATGGACAGGAAAGCAGTAAGTCTCAATTCCAATGCTGCAAAACTAGGTAACTGCCTTTTTTGCTGCTTTGGATGTACAAGAGCCCGTAACGTAAGATATTCCCCTTAAAGATAGTCTAAATCTCATCTGATCAACACAAACACTTCCTCTGCTTTTGCACAGTAGCAACAGGACTAAAGCATGAAGTGTTTCAGTCTGTATTTTGCAGGCGTTCGCTTGTTTTTGGTTTTGGCGTTTTGTTTTTTGTTTTTTTTCTATAGAACATGGGAGAAAGCCTCCCAGCTTTATTCACCCTTTGTGTTTACTGGTCCCAATTCATGCTTGCCATGTTTCAGGATGAAGACATTAGTGCAATGAGAACGTAATGAATGTGGCCACATTATCATCAAATAGTAACTTGATCAACACATGAGATAATCTAAAACCTAACTTAGCTCCAGCCACAAAGTCTTGTGCTGTGTATTCTGTCTAAACATTTCAGTGCATCTCCAGCTGCTGAAGGATTAAATAAGCACCAGCAATGGCACATCTGCAAAAATGCCTCAGTTGATTTCAGAAGCATCCAATAGCTTCTGGTTCTTGCAGCACTCTAGCACTTTGCTGCAAGACAACCAGAAATCTGGTGTATTCTAAGCTTGGATGTTTTTGAAAGGATCTGATGTTCCGAGATTTGTACCAGGGCAGTCCCCAGTGACCAAAAGCAGCTCCCGCAGCCCCCACGGGTCGTTCCTAGCCACTGCATAATTAAAACAATCCACCTGCTCCAAAGCCATTTCCTCAGCTGCGGAGCGGTACACACACAGATGTGATGCTTTCCTATTATAGCACCCCTGTTTGGGGATGGCGTGGAGGCTGTCACACTCGCTGCAGTCATTCTGCCCGTGAAGTTTAGCAAAAAACATTAGGCACCAAAAAATTCCAGCAACTCCTTCCCCCGAGTTACGATAAACTTGCTTCCAATTTGTTGTCCATCCATTGCTAATTTCATTATCATTTCACGCATGGTAATGAGACACATGCTGGTCACATGACCTTCCCCCTTCCCTCTGGGGCCTAATGAATATATATCATGCATAATTAAGGCGGGCCTGTTTTGGCATACAAATTCATTAGTGTTTTAATATAAAAATGCACAAAAGGGGAATTAATGTTTCATGACAACAAAAATAGCCCTTTCTGCTAAAAATGTGACCGCACTGAAACCATCTATTTATATGTTTTTGTTTTCTAATGAAGTCAGCATTTAAAAATCTCCAGAGTGCACCACTAAAGACTAGCTGAGTATTTAGAAAATGACGGTGTACAGTTTTTGGTAGATTTCATCCAGATCTCATAATGTTTCCTAACGCTCTGGCATGACCGACATGCATTTCTCCTATTAGTGCAGAAATTTCTCCCCCTCCACCAGTTTGCTATCAATATTTGAAATGGAAGCTGTAACTTCAGTTTGAATGCCACAGCACACAAGCTGATAAGGCTGTGATTTTCTATTTTTAAGGTATAATTCAAGTGTAGCCTTATATCACTGTAGTAAGGATCTCTTCCCACAGCATCTAAGAAACCAGCTGTCGATCTGGGCTTCTCAAATTTTTAGGAAGAAAAATGGAAAAGTGAGAAGAAGTCTGGAAAGTTGTTATTTAAAGTGCAGATGGTGACTTTGCTTTTTAACCCTTTCATGCTTGTTATGAAGACCTCTTAATACTCTATTAAAACGTAGCATCCTCTGCTAGAGTGCACGCATGTTTGATAACACTGTCAGCAGCCCAGCACTTAGTAATCAGCAAAACTGGTTTGGATATGACCAACCTCACAGCAAAGGCTCAGGGTAGCCAAAACTCAGTCTGACTTATGACTGGAAAATGAGGAAAACGAGAATGATTCAGATGCTTTCGGTGAAAATCAGGGGTAAAATCTAAACCTGGTATGTCAGCAGATTTTTTTTTTTTTTGTACACTTGGAGCGGGACAGCCATCTCCAGCTTTGCTGACCTTGAATTCTAGATATTTTTTACATTTTCACAGAAACACAGAATCAGTCAGACTGGAAGGCACCTCAGGAGACCAGCCTCCTGCCCAAGGGTCAACACGGAATTAAAACCAAGTTGCTCTGGGCCTTC
The DNA here is from genome assembly GCF_965183815.1 of Platalea leucorodia. Lineage (NCBI taxonomy): Eukaryota > Metazoa > Chordata > Aves > Pelecaniformes > Threskiornithidae > Platalea > Platalea leucorodia. Next base: position 53,103,717 of record NC_138826.1, on the reverse strand, counting down.
CAGTCAAGTCTGGGAAATATCCAGAGACCCACAGCCTCTCTGGAAAACCTGTTCTTGTCTTCACAGTGACTTTTTTCCTCCTTATCTCAAGAACCTTCTCTCTTCCCATTTATGACCATTGTGTCCTGTCCTCCTGCTGGACACTTCCATAAAGCACCTGGCTCCACCCTCTCCGTAACCTCCCCGCAGGGCCGGGCAGGCGGCCGCCAGGCCCCCCGACGCCATCTCCTCGCCAGGCCGAGCCCGCCCAGCTCCCTCAGCCTCTCCTCGGAGGGCAGGGTCGCACACCACCACGGGGACGGGCAGAGTCTTCGGGGATTCCCGCTAGAACGATGACACCACCGTGGCGGTGTTACGATCGAACGTGTGCTTTAACCTGGACCCTCTGCAGATGGGGCCATTTAAACACATTAACATTTAACACACACAAAGCTCACGCAGTCCGCGGAGGAAGCAGCCGCCCAGGACGCGTTTAAAGGAGAAGCAGGTACGTCACCAGCTCGCCCACGGCTAATGGCTGCCCGCCCCGCGGGCTAGGAGTTAGGGGGCAGCGGCCCCAGGCAGGTGCCACAGCTCCCAGCCACCCCGTGGCCCTCCACTGAACTCCCGCCTGTTTATCAACATCTTTCGTTTTAATTAATAGCTTTTCTTCTGCAAGCATTAAGGAATAATTTCCGAAGCACTAAAAGTTGTGATTAAGTCCTGCTGCCTGAAGGCCTCCGATTCCCAGGAGGACTCTGGGCCAGGAGCTCGCTGCTTTCCAAAGGTCACCTCCAGCTGCCGCTCTCGCAGAGGCTGCTGTTGCCGTCGGTCCCCTCAGCAGGGCATTACGCAGCGCAGGAGGCAAAGCAAGCTGAACGTGCCCAGCCAGAAGCACGGGATTTCAGGAGGACGTGAGCTCGAAAGCTGACAGAGGTGGTAAAAAGCGCCTGTAGTAAGGCTGTGTGTTTCCAGCGCCTTGTTTCGGTGCCCTTGCCGATCACCTAAAAGTGCTGAAGCACCATAGCGCTTCAGGACACTGTTTTTGAAAGTGTGAGCAGTAACAAGTTTTTTAGTACAGGTTTATGAAGACATACACTGTCTGTTTTAAAAGAGCTCTCATAACTGTTCACAAAATTCAAGTGCCTTTATGCTCTGCAGTAAGAAGATGAAATTTAAGAGGCTGGGTTCAAGTGTGCAAGACGTGTCCTTTGCTACCCCTGTAAAAACTATTAGCCAGTTCTGACTTGAATTCAAGCCTCACTCAACACAGGCTCGGCACTTGTAGGCCAGCAGCCAGGCTTCCCCTGGGCTCCCCGTACACCGAGCGTCCCCGGCTCGCAGAGGCAGCGGCTGAGCGGGGCTCGCCCTCCTGTGCCCGCTTGCCTCCCGGGGCACTGGAACTGCTGCAAGATCATCCCTCTCGTACTGTTGTGCCCCCTGGGCAGCACGGAGGCGGGAAGAAGCGGGCTTCCCGGGATAGGCAAAAGACAAACTTGGATGGAAGGAGTGGCAATAGAGGAAGTAATTTAGGACAGAGCTGAGGAAGGCTATGGCTTCTTCAGATGGGGATAAGAGATCTTTGGGCATGGAGGCTGGAAATGGGATCAAACAGCAAAAGAGGAGAGCAGACAATAGAAATGGTGGCTGGTGTAGTAAAAGGGTAGGAATCAAGATGGGAACACTGGACTGGCTCTTACAGCCTTGTCCCCTTCCCCATGGTTGTTTAATCTGAAAAGGTGCATCTACTCCACATATTCCCACTTATCAAAGGCCAGAGCTCCCAAGATCCTAAGAGAGGCTGGGAACAAGTGGTCAAGGATGCAAAGATTCAGATGGGTAAAAGCTGGAACTGGGACAAGGAACTGCGCTGGCACAAGTGGATACTGCTGAGGTTGAGGAGACAGCCTCTCCTGAAGGCTCTTTCCTCTGGAGTAGAAACCAGGTCCCCAGAGCTGCCAAATGTATGAGCTATTGGCACATATCTGTGAAACTCACTGCCATCCTGTGCCTCCTCCAGCACCTCCTCACATATTAGATGACAGTCTGCTACTGCTGTTTGTTACTCACTCACTCAAGCAGCAGAGTCTGTAGTGTGGATCCAAAGATTCAGCCTTGCTGATAAGGAAGGTAATGCAGTAACACACAGAGATTTTTCACCTGCTAATGCTTTTAAGAATCTAGGAAAAAAAATAGGTGAAAAGTGGAAGAATGTATGGTGGGATCCCTATTTTGATGCAAAGAGGGTGTCGAATACATTTAGAGAAAGCTGCATCACCTGTTTTTGTTATTGAGAAAGGAGTAAGCATGGATGAAGACAGACATTGAGTGCTCTAAGCAAATTCAACACACATCTATCTCCCACTAGGAGAATTCCAGCAGAAGCACTCAGCTCCTGCCAGTAAACCTCATCTTTCTAGAAGAAAAATTATGTCTGTAGCTATGTTATAGTCATAGCACATAGCATTCATCCCACCTAACTTTGGCCAACTATCCTAAAAGAAGTTGTTCAGATACCCCTTCATGGGCAATGGCGAAAAATTTTGCCTGATCCTAATCTCAATTCTTCTCTTTACTAAAAAAAAAAAAAAAAAATCAGATTAATCAATCACTAAATTGTTCCATTGATTGTAAAGGAAAAGAGGATGAATAACTAAAATGTACTTGGTCTAGATTAGGTTAGAAATATTTTGCCACTAACCACTCTGGAACCACTATATACTTCCAGTTCCTTTGTTTTGCTATTTGATTTCCCATCAAGATCACAACATGAAGCTTGAAAATGTATTTTTAAATGATTGCAGAATTTATTTAGAATCACACATTCGCCAGCCACTTGTAAGGTAAACTATGAGCAGAAAAGGTTAACTTGATAGTGTTGGATGTACTGAGGAAAACAAAAAGTAAGTTGAAAAACAGGAACAGCAGAGAAAAGCAGTTCATGCACTGGCATCAAAATGTTCTGAGAAAAATTCTGCTACTTAAAAGTAGCAGAAAATGTATGATGTTGTCTTTTCATCAAATTACATAGTAGTTGTATGGTAGAGAGGGACTGTGAAAGTTAAGATGCTATTGGGAAAGTAAAATCCAGAGACATGTATCATTTAAAAAAAAAAAAAAAAAAAAAAGGCACCAACCACTCTATGAAGTAAATGCAGTAAGTGGCAAAAGAATTGTTAGAAGCCTTTACCAGAATCTTCTACTACTCTGCAAGATCTTGGATATGACCCTGGCCTCTCAATAGGTGCAAAGGAAGACAGAAAAAGCAAGACAGAGTAAAATAGTCAGCTGTCCAGAGGAGGACAACTTTTAGACTTTTGCAGTTCTAATAATGGGAGTGAAAATCAGCCACTAAATGGGGTTTGTGTCATGGAGGATGTGAATCCAGTGGCAGAAAAAAATTTGTTCTTGGAAAGGAAATTATGTTAATCCTACAAATGAAGAAACTGTCAGTGAGCCTGAGCTGACGTTCATATTTGCAGCGGAAAGCCACAAATGCCAATTTGAGACCAGGGAAGACAGAAGAAAAATTCAAGGTCATCCAAGTAGCACAGCAGAAATGGCGAAGCTAAAATCCTTCACCTATTGACAAGCTCACCCACAGGGTTTATTTAACTGATAAATACTTAAAAACTATGAAATATACTTTAATGGACTGGCTTGTGAGTTAATGAACCAGCGCATTCCTCTAGATAGAATCAGAACATGTTGGCTGAGATTCCTAAGGTGTGATGGTTTTCTTTGACTCATGTGCCAGATGCCTGTACTTTCAGGCCAGCTATTTCTTGCTGTTTCTCTGAACTGTTAAAAGCCCCTGGTCTTTTGCACAGTGACAATTTGTAATTTCCAAGAATCAAGGGTTTTTTCTTTCTGATTTCTGATTCTTTCTTACAATAAAAAGTATTTTTTTAGCTCTGTTTTGCCTCACTACCTCATGACCTTGCTCCACTCTGTTTTTTCTCTAATAAAAAGGCATCATTTTTTAATAATGTAGCTCTTTGTGCAATTAGGGAGAGTGATATTATGTCTTTCAGACTGCAGTATGATATTTTTACATGCTTCTCTATAAGCCTTACCCCATATGGATTTTAATTCAGCAAAACTTTTCTGCTCAGGGTGACTTGGCTGAAGAATCACCTTTTGGTGCACACAGATACACCGTGTTCAAACGGCGCTCAGAAGTGGAGCTCATCCTGCAGGCCTTGGGCCATGAAAGGACAGCCCTTAGTTGCCCAGCCTTCACTCTGCTCCTGGTGGCCTTTCCCACAGGACAAGTCTTGAGAGTCCTAAATGCTGGATAGATCATCATGGCAGCATTAGCAACCTACCATCGCTCTCAAGGTTGTTTGTCTTCCTTTCTGACTTCTTCCAGGGTGCCCTGAATTTAAATGGGAACATGCAGCCGAGCCCACAATGCTGCATCTGCCAGTCACAGATACAGCTTCCCGGAGTCCTTCGGAGCCCCTGCTGTACGCATGGGTATACAACTGCTGTGGAGAGGAAGGACTTCAAGAAAATGTGTCATAACAAAAAGAGGAAAGCAGATGCCTTCCCATAACCCCCTATTGTAACTTCAGTGTTCATGCAGGAACACCTGACTGCCAGTTTGCTCCTGTGCCAGATGTAGAAAGTCTCTCAGGCTTCCTTCGCCATTTAAAGAGAGTGCTAGCACCAGCCAGGAGACACTGCCAGATGCAGAAAGTTTTAAGGCAAACTAATGGTGTTGGATACTCTCCTGCTCTAATCTCAATTTAAATTAGTAACTAGAGGCAACACACCGGGAGCTTTTCTAGTCTACTTCCTGAAGAAGTAAATCAAATCTCAAATAAAATATTCAACATTTGGAGGCTGAGCACAGAATGCTGCAAGTCTGAGCACAGCCCTTAGTGCGCACTGATGAAGCACTTTTCCTAAGATGCTGGAGATGTAGGCAGCTCAGTTTGACAACACGTCCAGTTTTATTTGTTTTAGGATATCTGATCCTCTGGAGGCATGCAAAATGATCCAGGGTGCTGCAGGGTATTTCACCGCTACCTCTCTTCACCCTTGTACTTCTTTTTGATCTATTGCTATCCACTGCCTAGGGCTGACTTCATGTGCTGTGAAAGCCACGATCTGATCCGTCCTCTCCTATCCTGTTGGCCACAGCCAGCCCATCCCGCTACACCCAAACTGCCGATACTGTGACAGGTCCTAAGTCCACACTTCATAAACCAGTAGATTTTATCAGAAGGAGATAGGAACCCCAGCACTGGCAGCAGTGCCAGCCCTGGCCAACAAAGATGGTTTTAGAATGATATTCTTGGCACCTTGCAGCATCTTTAACAAAGCTGGCAGTGACAGCTGAAAACCTGCCAGGTAGATTTGCCCAGAAGAAGGAAACGGGATGTGGTAGGGTGTGGTGGTGAAGAGAAGAGAATATTTCAGAGCATATTCGCATTTTCTCACACATATTTCTCACCCTTAACGTTTGGGAAGGGAGGGACGTTACTTTGAGGGGCATGCCCCGTTCAAACAAACAAGACAGTGGTAACAGACAAGAGAGATCCATCAGCCTTGTAAAAACCACCTCTTTTCCAAGCATGACCTGGCAGATCAGTGCAATATTTAGGGGGCACAGGCCCTGTCTAAATCAATACTCTGGTAAGCTCATGGCAAGGACAAAATGAATTGTGTACAAATGAAGGTTCAGACAAAAGGTCTGGGTTTCGTATCAAGATCTTCTGCTCACCGGCTGCACAGGTTCGCATACATATTTGTGATGCTCCGTGCAAGTAAAGCCAGAAGAACATATACCTACAAGATTAAAGCTCTATTATACTTAAAAACCACATGCTCAGCTCCAGTAAAGACTAAAACCTAAAAGTAAAGTCTAAAGACCCTCACACCACAGCTACTTGCTGAAACTCAGTGATGCTCAGATGAAAATACATTAGTCTTAATGGGACATATCCATATAACCATTAATTTCAGCTCCTGCTCTCTGTAAAATGTGGAGAACACTTGCTTTCTCTCCTGGATACTGTAAAGTACGGCGTTTTAATATTTGTCAAGTACTTTGTCGTCTTCATGCAGCAAGAAGTGTTGCTTTGGGTACTATGTTATTCTACCAGTCAAAATAGTTGGCTCTCGCTGCCAGGGTGGTTAAATTTCTCTGGGGTAAGTGAAAGCAATCACAAATTAAAATGAAAAAGCAAACTACAGACCTATTTCAAATGGGAAAACAAATATAACTTTATGAAAAAGATCAAAACTGTCTTTGTAAAAAAAAAAAAGAAAAAAGGCAAACAACAACAACAAAAAAAACCCTCTTCACACTGTAATGTTCCCCTGCATTCCCTGGTTGCAGCTGATAGATTTACAGAAATACTTGGCAAAACAGCTATGCTTCTAGTGTTATTGACTGGACAAGACAAAGGGAGTAGGGCCCGAACCACAAAACAGCCCATTTCCATGTATTCTCCATACCAAGACAACATTCAAAGTTTTCATCAAGAAGGCCATCCAAGTTCTTATAATCGCATTTACCACCACAGGGAAACTGGAACTGAGTCCAGAGAGTGGTTTAGCTACAGAATTCATTTCTGTAAATCCCGTGAAGACCATAGAGCCTGGCATACCAAACACAGGCTTTGGGTTTATACTCCCCTGCCCCCACCTTGCGTCTAGCGCTATGGATCTCTCTCCCACCCAGAAAAACCAGCCATGCTCAGGGAACCAGTTACAATGTGGCTCTCCCTGACATTGACTCAGCAGAACTTTGTTCTGCAAAGTAAAGGAAAACTAAATGGTTTATACTGCCTCATGTACCACTTGCTTTTTAGGCCAAGGGCAATAGCATGAATTGCAGGCATGGTTAGAGCACAGTTGTGTCTGTTCAGCAAAGTACACCTGGTGTCTCTAGTAGCTGGGACCAGGTCCAAAGGACGCAGCTATTTACACACCACCACCTTCTGCAGCTTCTGGTAGGCACGGTCACCCTGGAGAACTGTCTCGGACTGCCTGACTTCTTGCCCCAGGTTTGGACCCAATTAGCACAGTGCATGCAAGGATCACCATGTTAGTCATCCTCTTTTTCTGTATCAACTGCTATGGCAATGACACACAAAAGCAGAGTTTGGTTATTCTGTTTCAGAATAACCTGTCAGAGAACAACCAAGATTACCTCCTGGCCTCCAACCAAGGAGATGCCTGCATTTCATAGCGGGCAACAGCGGTGTCAGCTGGGAGCGCTGCATCCCTACGCCTGATTTGCCCCCAATGTACTTCACACAAACTAAGAGCGACATTCAGAGGATTTCACAAAGCCCTTCAACGTTGGTGACTGGGCCACATGACTGCATTTACACGTAACACAACTGAATATTTTTTAATTATTTATTTCACACCCGTGAGGAAGAACTCATTGGAAGTGTTCACCTGCGCCCGGGAGCTGGCTGCGCAGAGGCTGGGGAGAGCGCCTGGACGGGGGTGACTGACCTGCCGCCCGGCCGGCGAGGCCGTGGCGTGCCAGCTCCGACGGCTGCCTTGCAGAGCGCACGCGGTCACCGGCCTCTGTCGAGAGGAGCTGAGCAAGGAGAAAGACGCCTCTGTGAGAGGGAGGGAGAAAACACCCAACAAAAGAGGATGAAATGGAGTAATTAGCTTCTTCCTATGCAATCTCCAGCACACTGCCAAACCTTGCTGCCCCACGACAGGCAGACAAAAGGCTTTTTCAGCTGTAACATGTTACGCGGCCAACAACGGCAGCTATCTCCTAGTGCCTTTTAGGGACTTGCACGCATGTGCTGCTCTATCTGCAGGCCAAGGGAAAACCAGCCTTAGCATTATCAGACGTACAGATACAAAATGCTTGTTGCAGCGCTGCTGGCGCTCAGCATATGGTTAGCCTGATTTATTTCTGCTGAAACAGAAGCCAGTGTTTCTTCGTGCTGAGTCCTGCCATGGTAAAAATAAGGGGCAGTCTGTGCCCTGGAGAGTTTAATTCAGTGATAAAGATGACATTTTGTCCTTGCCCTTTTCCATCATTTCTGGATGCAAGCACTTGAATAAAAAGAACCCAAAGTACCGTATATTATACCTCACACGTTTCATTTCCTAGGAACTAAGCAGTGAGTGTTGCTTATGCAGCCTTAAAATGGACGCATGTTACAGGAACAGATTGTCCATTTTTGTGTTTATACTGCTCAGGAAAAACATTTAAAAGGATTCACCCAGCAGCAAGACATTTTTCCTGCAGGACTGCTGGAACATTAGGTTTCTATTCTGTCCATATGCGTGTCTGTATCTTTCACAGACACTCATGGGAGCTATGGTTTTCAACTATGTGCAGAGGCAGCAAGGGCAAATTAGCATAAAATTAACATGCCATGCTTCAGATCGTAATCCACATGAGGAGAATGACAAACCCACGCTCCCTCTCCAAACCCTGACTACATCCCCAGGCCTGATTTCATGTAACAACAAGCAGGAACAGCACGGGAGAAGCGAGGCTGTGACCAGAGCGGAGGGACAGGGCTCACCTCTAGGCCATCAGGGCTGGTCCTGCCCCGCTAGACCCACTCGTGTCTGTAGCTAACTGTCAGCTTTCCCCCTCCCAATGGCATCAGCTGCCCGCACACAGCTCAGACAAGCAGACCTGTGCCATTCCCGAGCCAGGCGACGGGGATGAGGCAGCCTTCTCTGAAGACAACGTACATCTTAGAGCTTCGTCCCCTTGGGCACCTACTACAACAAACCCACTGCTGCCAATGTGTTATCGCAACAGCTTCCACCGGTGTTACATGCAAATACCATTTGATAATTAATAACAAGATTGTTTGAAGCAGCATTTTGCCAAGGTATCAGGCCAAATGGTAATGCACTCCCTCATGTACTCCTGCAGTTTAAACCACTACAGCGTTACTCTCTGCTGCCTGTCCTGAACAGTTACCATGCAATGCGAAACAACTGCTGCATCACGCCCTTACAGAGATGAACTGTTCCCAATATATACAACATTTGAATGCCCGAGACCAATTAGGATATAAGATGTTATAGAAATACAGGTTATTAATAACAACAGGATGATATGTAAAATTCAGTGACACATTCTCAGGATGTATCTCACAATACCAGTCAAGTTATAAAATTTAAACACAATTACATGCTACCTGAATATATTTGGCTTATTTTGCAATATACTGTATATTAAACTTTCCCTTTCATGTTTGCATAATAAATCTGAATGGAGCTTTCTATTGCATTCAGGCTTGGATGATTGCTTTTGGTTATTTTATAGCACATGCTTTGTACAGGGGGACAGAGTAAAATTAAGCTTTTACTACAAAACTGTAAAACAAAATGAAATGTGAATGTTTGCCTGCTGTAGAAAGGTGATTAACCTACTTCATGTTAACTCACAGGTGGCACTTTTTATCACTGACATGTAACCACTGATGATATTTTTGTTATTGTTGTTGTTATTTTGGGATACATTTTAGTACCAAAACATAGAACAAAATATGGTTCTACGGTTTCATTTTGCTGGAGGTACACATGCTATGGTGAGGCAGCCAGCCGCAAGTATCCCCCATGACTTGCCCACAGAATTTGTTAAAGGAGATACCGCGGGTGAGACTCTCCTGCTGGCAGAGGGCCAACACGGAGCCTGAGCAGCACATCAGCCTCTCATCAGCTTGACAGGAGAACATGAGCGCGTCTTACATGACTCAGTTGTGGTGGTGGCTCCCAGGAGGGGTGAATTCCCACCTTCTTATTTCTATTCCCAAATTTCACAAGCTTTGAGATACAATTCCAGGTAGAGCCGACTCAGCTGCCAAAATGCCATACAAACAGTGAATGAGAAAAGAAAAATTGGGGTTTTTTCACTCTTGCAAAACAGGGGTGAAGAACCTGCTCTTTGCTGAAGGTCAAACAGATCTTTCAAAGCCTTTTGGCAAGCGACATATTAACACACCCCAAAATATACATCACTCGGGGGAAAAAACCAACAACATTAAAAAGCAACCCCCTCCCACCTCCCCCAGAGAAAAGCTGTCATGGTAAACTGCAGAAAAAAAGAAGGTATCAGAAGTAAAACATTACACTTGAAAACACAGAAGTCTTGTACAAACAAGAAAACTGAAGAAGGGTGCATACAATGATAGGAAGATTGGGGGAAAAGAGTGTCTTAAAGAACAACTGAATAAAGGCATAAAACCCGATATAAACATTTCCAAACATACCAGGAACAAGGAATGTGAGAGGCAATTTATAGAACCAGCAGAAGATCAAGAAATACAGAAAAACATGAAACTGGTGCACTAGAAGCAAAGGTCCATCCAACTGAGGGTCCTGTCTGTGGCAGTGATCAGTATCTGGTAACGTGAAAAACAGGTTAAGAGAAGGACCAGTATATTTCTTCTCACCTTCTGGCAATCTGCTAGTTAGAGACTCTCTAAAACAAAGCTTGCATCTGTATCTCCCCAGTTTTATACACCTTTGTCATATATCCTAGTCACCGTTTTTTCAAACTGAAAGCACCAAGGATGAGGAAAATTATGAAAAGTGTGAGGATTAAGTAACTGGGATTCTTCAAGTAAGAAAAAAGATTGGCCTGTGGGCTGCTGGCAGAGATGTCTATATGATCTCAGGCAGGATGGAGGTGAACAAGGGATGATTAGTCACTCTTTCTTAGAATGCAAGAAGTATGGAGCATTAAAAAGAAGTAGCACATACATGTTTTAGAAGCAAGGAAAGGCAGCGTTTTTTCAAGCCATGCAGGCATTAGGGAACTCACTGCCGCATGATATGCAGATATACAAAGCATAAACATGTTCCAAAAAGACAAACTCACAAAAGAAAAGCCTGTCAATGACTACTGGTTATCATAGGCTCCATTTCTTCAGAAAGTCCCGAAAGCCATACAAAGCAAGAGACTTGTGTCTTTATATACCCTGGGTTTACATTGTTTCTCTAAGTAACTACTACTGATGCTGGGCTGGAAGGATCCTTGGCCTTTCCCAGCACCCCCAGATTTACATAGGAGAGTAAAACTGTCCCATTAAAACACACATAAATGAAATATCACAGAGCTGTGGCATTATGAAATGAGCTTGTGGATTATAGCTAGGTCTCAGGCCCTAGCGTCCATATTCCAACTTTCATGCACATAGAAATATTAAAATACCAAAACAACGCACTTGAATTTGTAAAATGTAGGCTCATCACCATTCAGAAATGTACCTTTAGTTACTATGATATTGTGTCATCTGACACAAGTAATTTACTTGCTCATCAACCCATCATGATTTATGCAAGCCCAGTAAAAGCTATCACACCATTGTTTCCAGAATGGCCCTAATCTCAGTATGCAGTTCTTGGTTTTATACAGATGCTAATTATTATGACTCCAGGGCAAATCAGCACAACATGACCAAAGAAATAAATTTTGCTGGATGCATAAAAGAAAAAAAACCCACAACCCGTACCGGTTAGTTCTTCAGAATCACAGTTGCACAACGTTAATACTGTACTCATGATCTTAATAGAAAATAATCCCTTGAAAATTAATTGCCACTAGACATTAATAAGTACTTTGTTAATTAAGCCAATAAGCCAATTAGGCCCAAGGTGAACTTGAGGGCAATCAACTCCATAAACAGTGTGAGCTAAGTCTTAGAAGTGCACTTTAATTTTTAAAAAGCCTGTTTTTAGAGGCTGGATGGCTTGTGGGATTGCTCATTACAGAACAAAGCAACTGCCCAAATTCAGCGCAGGTCAGGAGCCGCCAAGAGCCACTATCACCCGGCAGCTTATCTGTGTCTTCGGAGCAGCTGGTCTAGACCTCATTTGAGACCTTACCAACTTGTAATTAATAGCTTCTCTAAGTAAACTAAATCAGAAAGCCAGCAAAAAGTAATTCAAAACTGCCTCCCAGGAAAGAGCCTTCTTAAGCCATAAGCCAGGGCATGGTGCTAAGAAAGCAATTTATAGCTGACTGCCTTTGACTCCGGGTAAGCATCAGGCAGCTCGCTAACTATGCTCCTTCCGCTAGGCTCTTACAGACCACAGGGCATTCACAAAACCTGCAGGAGTGAACAGAAACAGCTCAAGACTTTCTGAGGAGATGCAAATGGTTAGCAGCCCTTCCATCTCCAAAAGTCCACATTGCATGGCCACCCTTATTCACTAGCGATGAGCAGAGATGGCACAAGCAGAAATGCAGATACCTCAGAAGCCACCGTTTCTGCCTTGCCTTTACCGCTGAGCGGAACAGAACCCTTCCTGGGTTTCCGTTCCTGCTGAGAAACCTGTGTTTCTCAGCACACAGCAAACAGGAAAGCTGATGCGGAGCACCTTGCCGAAACCGCTCCTCTGGGGGCACGGCTGAAGCTCTTACTCCCCCTCAAACTCCTCCTGTTGTGGTTTTATTCAATGTCTTTTCACAGGTCTCAGCAAGCTCAAATACTTCAAGCCAAAAGCATCAAACTTTCCTTTCTTCTTAGCTGAAATGAAGGGGGGTTGTCCATACAGTTAATTTGGCACAGCCCCAGAGAAAACTCATTCATTTCTCTAATTGATTGTGATTGAAAAAAGACGCCATTAATACTCACGTGCTTATTGACGTGTATAAATCTGCCCTAGGTTTTGAGCACATATCATAACATCTTACAGGTTGGGAACTCTCAGCTCCACCACAGCATACTTTCTTGCTTCTTTTTTCAGCAGCGTTTCTGAATTTGAATTACCACAACATTTTCAACAGCAGCGAGGAATCCATTGGCTGCGCTCGGGTCCATTGTACATTCAAATCAAAACAAAGAGGATGAGGAAATCACGGTTTCACACCTGGACATCTCCAGAGGATCAGGTGTACAATTTGGGAAGAACACTGAACCCATTAGACAGTTGGTACGTGCTGGAGGAATAGTGCCATGCCTTACACTTTTTCTGGGGCTAACCATGCCTGCATTACTTTATCTTTCCCATCAGAAGCATGGACTGCAAAGCAACGTGTATGAGAAAGTAATACGTATGTAGTTAAAAGGCCTTGAAATTCACAGGATGTAAATGAACAGCCGATTATTCTGTGAATAATGAATGGCTGCTAAGTTGGAACATGTTCAGGTATGTGCATAAGTCTCCGTAATCATTTTTATTAATTTTTAAGAATGCTGGATCATCTCATCTGAAGCCAAAAACATTAATACTTGCATTAATTAATGTTCATAATACAGTATATCTTCTGAGTTTTACTGCAGTCATTTGAATCTTTCCTTACAATGACTTTCTAAAAAAGATCACCTTGATGAAGAGGGTTTAGGTTTGTTTTCAGCCTAGTGAAAAATATTTTTCTAGAATAGTGGTCTGGTTTTTGCCTTTGTTTTTCTTGTCCGTCTTTTCTAAGTGCTTTTTTGTCTCTTCCTGCCTTATTAGAATATGGGAATAATGATGTAGGCTTGACTATGCATATAAATTGAATAATTTGCAATAATGCTCTAAAATGCCACTGGGATGGAATTCAAAGGGCTGTTTGCAAAAACAATTGCTTTTTTTAAGAATTAATTTCTGAAAAATAAATGCAGAAAGTGGCTAGATGGCTCAGGGGATTGAAAATGGCATAGAGAGACTTTCATCTCCCGGTCACTGCTTCAGATCCTACTTAGACTGAAGAGCAACTGGAAGCTATTACTGTGAGAAAGATATTTTGGGTCTCTGCAAATTTTAACACAATAATCTGTGCTGAGGTTATGAGCAAGGTTGGAGTTCACTGAGAAGAATAGCGAAGGCTCAATTTTACTACATATTTTGGAGAGGTTTTTTTTTTTTTTAAAGACATTCTACTGATAAAATATAAATCTATCTTTGTTTTTAAATAGCAATCATTTAATCACAGGCATCATGAAGCAAAACAGCATTCATATCCTTAGCCATAACTATAACTGGTCACCCTTTCTCAGACCTATATACATTTTTTGCTGGTGTTATCAGTGCTGCTGGTGTATTTTCATGAAAGTAGTCACACATGTCAAGTTGCTTCTGTAACAGGAGAAGGTAAAAGACACTTAAGCCACTAAAATCAGACTGGAAGAAAAAACAAATTATGTTTTCAGGATGGAGTCATGGTTCAATGGTATTAAGAACCTCAGGCAGTTTAAGATAAATGCACAATCACTTTACAGTCTTCATCTATTTGAAAGACATCAACACACACCCTTTTCCTACATAAAATTGCAATATTTGGATACATATTTCTGTCTGCTGATTTCTGGTCAGGACCAGAACTAGCATTAGAAGGTTTAAAATTATCCACCTGGTTTTATGAATGATCGATCTGGATCAGGCATCAGGTCCATCCCTTCCACAGAGAGAATCAGATGCTTCAAGAGAGGTGCTTCACCAAAAGCAGGAATGTCTGAGAAGGGGAGGATACCCAGGCCAGTTTTGCACATCAGAATGACAGGCCATCGCCTATGGTTTTCCACATGCTATGCCTGAGTTTCACAAGTAAACCCTGTGGTGATTTCCAAAGGTTCCTGTAAGTAGAGTGAAAACATCTACAGGAGCATGCACTTCAGCACTCGCTAAGGTGTGTAATAAACAGCTTAAGAATGTGGTTATTTATTTCTGGTAATATCTACAATATCTTAAGAGATTTCCAAACAGAAAAGGAGGAACGGACTGTGGCCTAAACAACAAACAGATTGAAGATTTAAAGGATATGATGCTTGAGTGTTCAAGAACTGCCAGTAGCAGCTTTCTAGCAAAGCAGACATGGTGAGTGGCTATTCTAATGTCAACACAGAAAATGGTTATAGCGTTCATTTTATTTTAAGCTTGAATAAACCTGTTCTCAGATATTCACATCTGTCTGCTCATTTCCTAGAGAATACCCTCAGAGATGCATCTTCAGGATTTCATTGAGGCAGCAGCAGGATCAGGCACAAAGGGAGCAGGAATGTGACCACATGAAAACACAGCAAATGGGCTGGCCTCCTAGAAAGAGCCGAGATGATTGGGTTGACCTTGAATTAAATGAGATTCAGATCTGAGCAGAGCGAGCATATTCCCAAGCTTTGCTTTGCAGTTGCTGCTCTGCGGAGGGTGGACATCAATGAGCAGCCCTGTCCATCCAGCACTTCTCACAAGTAAAGAGGAGAGAAGAGGAAGGGGGAGAACCATCGATGTCACCACTTTATAGAGAGGAGTTTAGTCTCTGCTGTTTCTGAGGAGGGGAGAGTGATTTACAGCAGCTTTATAAATGACTTGGAAAGCGAGGTCCAGAGCCACAGTTCGTGGCTGCTGAGGACAATACTGTCACTGGGAGCTGATCTCTCTGCTGTGGGAACAGCAACAAGAGACGAACTGTGTCTGCCTGGCCGTGAGTACCCTCTGACCTCCCCCAGACAGAGCGATGCTCTCTCACAAGGGTGCTAGAGCAAGCACGGAGAGAAACACAACCGCTCAGGCAGGTAGGAGAGGAGCTCGGTTAACTTTCCTGAATGCCCTTCGTGATTAGGCAGTGAAACGCCGCATGTTTAATCATGGTGAAGGATAATAGAGATCAGAGAACCAGGGAGACAGCTCAACTAACTCCAGGCATGCTCTGTTAAACGCTATATGATATAAAAATGCTTTATAGCCCATGCAGCATACTTCCCCTGGATAAGGACCATCACACACTGAAATTAAAAGTAATTAGTGTCCCTTACGGGTTTAAAGAGAATTGTTTTTATAAAGCATTTCCTTCAATCTTTATATTTAGCAAAAAAAAAAAATTACGGGAAAGGCATTTTTATGCAGAGTGGCATTTGTTTACATTTAGCGCCTTAAGAGATTAGAGTTGACTTTCAGAGCAGTTATTACAGCTACAAAAAAGTTGCTGTTAAACTCCCTAAATGATACCATTGAGACTGACTGATAGACCCACGATGTCTGAATGCAAAACACACTGTAATCTGCTGGCCCCAGAGCGGTTTCAGAACAGAGGCTGGGGCTCGCACCAGAGACTCCCACTCCCGCACTCGCACAGAGAGAGCACGTAACCCTCGCCTTGGCAACCCGACGCTGCTCAGACGTGGGAGATGGCGCGGTCGTGCGAGCGTGGGTCACAGCCTGCCCATCCAGACTAGCAAGTGGGAACCACGGTGCCTATTCTGGTAGTTATTGATGGCTGGAAAAACCAGTACAAGCAAGGCCTTCGCTACAAAATGCAGGCCTTGGAGGAGGAAGGGGATACCCAGAGGAGTGTACTCGTGGAGCGAATGGTGATCCTTCACATGAGCAAGAGCCGCCCCTTACAACCCTTGTTCCACGGTATCCATACCAGAGGCTGGCACAGCGGAAGCATTTCCCACACTTGCCCTCCAGAGTTGGTGGAAGTGCAGAGGTATTACAACACATTTCTTAAGATTACCCCAAATCATAGAAAGAAAAAGGCTAATATTGACAATACTACCAACAATCTGAAGCATGTTAAATCTCATTGGAGTTTCAGAACACTACAATGTATCCACATACGCAGAGTGGCTTTTTTTTAAAAAAAACTGGAGTGCTCAGGAATTTCATGTTGACTATTAATGAACTCTTTCCCCCCATCAAAGACACTGATTCAGCCACCTAAACCCAGTATTTCATCCTCTGCTTTATTTGGTGATTAATCTGAAGAACTGATTTCTGTACTAACGTTTAAACTAGCAGCTTGATGCTGAAAACACAATGGCCTACGTTTTGCAACTCAGAAAATGGTTGCTGCGCTTTATTTATGAGCTATTGGTTTAACAACTTATAAAAATATCCATCAAAAGCCACAGAGGTTAAACAGTGTTAAGAAATGAAGTACAACTTAAAAAAAGCAAAAGCAGTGACAGATTGCCACTCATCATTAAACCTCACATCACCCCTGTCAAACCGTGTCCTCGGACAAAGATGAAGAGGTTGAAAAAGTACCAAAATTTCTTTGCCCTCTTTTTAATGCTCTGTTTGTTTAGATTCTACCACAAATTGCAAGATTTACAACCAGATGCTCCAGTGCTGTATAATAGTATGATGCCTTCTAATGCTGCACTCTCACAGAAACAATTTCTGATTGCTATGCTCTATGTACTGCCAAAGCGCTACAATGAATTGAGCTGAACCCCATCCTGCAAGGCTTTCCTACAATTACAATAACATCTACTGAGCTTTAAAATTGTTCAACACCCAGAATCTTCTCCAAGGTTAAACCTTAGGAGCTAGCCTTGGAATAATGGAAGTTAGCATTTCTATAAACGGCACTAGATTTGCCAGCGTGAGAAATTGTACTTAATCACAAAATATCTCAAGGCAACAGTAATGACGTTTGCGTTACAGTAAATGAATGTGCTTCAACTTCATCTGATAATTTAGTTTACAAGTTTGTTTGATCCTTGAGCCTGCTATTCAGAAAAGAAATACAGCTGCCAAATATGATGAGGTTTTTGAAGAAACAGGCATGCAGCCATAGTGGTAGGCAGGAGCCTGACAGTTTACAACCCCTGCCATTCCTTTCCAGGACGTGGTCAGCTGTGCCCGAGCTGTTCTCCAGGTGCCTGTCACATCGCTCCTTAGCAAGCACCAGCGCCAGAGACTATACAGTCTCCCCTTGCACATCTGTTTAACAACGCATAACTATCATTACTGTTTCAAAGCTTTTCATTCAACTTCAAACTTTCATCTTCGTGGCTGCAATTTTAGTCTATTACCTCTTGTCTTACCAACAGTGTACATGGAGAAATACACACATGTGTGTTTCCTTTAGAGTTGTCTTTGGGCAGAAATATTAATCTCAGGACTTTGAGATTGCAATATTATTTAATCTTCTAAACACTCCTTTACTTCCTTCACATTGTTATGATTGAAGAGAACCCATTAGCCAACTGTACACACGCACAAAAGAAGAAAGAAAGAATTATAAGTACAATATTAAGCAGCATATGGTAAACCCATTTGTGTCTTTTTACGGCAGGTCAGGTACTGAATGGGACTCATTTCCCGGAGTCATTGTTGGCAGCGTGGAGACTACATTGGTGGGTAATGGCTGGAATAGCGAGTGTTCTGTGACTAATTGCATATTTGATATTCATGAGATAAATTAATTAGCTGCTTATTCCCAATGAATAGCCTGGATTCAAATAAAGCTGTCAGATGTGAGAGGTATGGTAGATGTACATGTGTTAAAAATAGCTCCTAAGGGGGGTGTGTGTGTGTGTGTGTGTATATATATATATATATATCAGTCTGCTACTACGAAATTTAATTTAGCTTTGCCCTCAGCCAGGAGTTGCCTGGAGACTGGCTAATAACAAAACCACTCAAGATATTTTTTCTTTCTCTTTTTTATTTCCTTTTCTTTTTAAATGGATATATTTTACCCCTTCAGCCTTGATACAAAACAGCTATAAAGCGCTGTTCAGCATGGCATTCATTTATGCAAAACCTAATCTAAATAATGGATTGCAAAAAAAAAAAAAAAAAAAAAAAAATGCTGTGGCTTTTATCTAGTGTAGGACTACAACTGTTCCTGGTTTAAGTCCCACTGATGTGATTCAGCTGGCTTAGGACAACAATCTAACCTGGACTGGCTCCAAGCTTGGTTCCTTTTAAACTGGCAATAGTCCAGTACTGCCAGAGTGTCAGCCTGAAGTGGATTTAGTTCTCAGAGGCTTCAGAAATCCAGGTGGCTGCCCTCAACCTGCAAAATGCCTCTCCTTCTTCTGCTGCCACGTGTCCAGGCTGTGGGTTAGAGTCACAGTTCCAGTGCCACCAAGGGGCAAGCTGCTGCAGCACGTCTCCCTGGCCACGGGTAGGTCATGAGTGTATTTTGCTCGTTGTGGTTTTCCTGTCAACCTGAAGCTCTACAGAAACAAGGTTTGTACAGTTACTCTCTCCGCCTGCATGCACTTCTGCTTATATCCCTCACCCAGTAACTCCTAAGGCTTTTGCTCAGAATCGGTGAAATCCGACAGAGGAGTACGAGTTCCAAAGTGAACTAAGTTCCCACAATTTTCCCCAAAAGAAGTGGCCAGATAAAGGATGGAGACCGTATTAATATTCTCACCCATGAAAAAAAGCAGCTGGCACCAGCCTGTTCCGTAGTAAATACTGGAGAGTACACATGGAAGACAGGCTGGTCAGTCCCTGCCAGCCCAGAAGAAACATTCACAGAGGCTTTACCTTCTCGCACTCTATTGCACTAAGATGTAAAAGCTCAAATGTAACTAAGTTTTGTTAGTGCTGTGGCTTGGATAATTTCTCAAGTGTTCTTGATGATGAGACTCCACCATTGTCATCTACATTTTTGTTGTAGTACCTGGAGTTCACACACAAGGTGAGGGCCTCGGGGTTTGAGATTAGAAGTGTGAAAAGGCTGGCAATTCCACCCAGGAAAAGTTTTTGAGATATTAAATAACAGAATTTGTTTCAATTTAAAAGACAAGGGGAAAATGTGTTATTCTCCAAGTGACTTCTCTTGACTTTGTGGACTGAAGCTTGCAGATTATAGAAGGAAGTCCTTTCGAAGACTTTTTGTCACAAGAGGACTATTTCATCCTCAAAATGTGCAAGTAGAATACATCAACACAGGATGAGTATAGGATTTTCCCTCTATAACTGCACCACTGACATCATTTCACAAAATATTTCAAGTTCAGCCATACTCCTTTTTCCAACCAGAAGAGTTTCTAGAATGGCTTTCCCACAGCCCTACCTGCCTAGATAACTGATAGCTTTGTGCTGCCTCCTGCAACTTCACTTGGCTCCTACAAAGAAGAAAAGTACTGAATCGGGCAGCACACCTGGACTTTTGCTGTGCTTTGTGCTCAGCTAGAAGGATCTGAAAACAGCTGGAAGTGTTCACAATGCTTAAAAATACCTCAGAATCACGGTGGTCTGGAGGCAAGGGGCGGGGGGGGGGGAAACCTCTGCTCTGCCAGCCCCAGTTTCCCTGTTGCTGATGCTTTATAGCAGTCTTCGCAAATCCAGTTTGCTGCAAATCCAGCAAACTTCAGGCTGTGTGTGCCAGCATGAATGTTGTTGTAACACCCAGCAACCTGATGTGCTTAAACCAGATGACACATGAAGAGTAAACTAGCTGCCAGGATCTCCACAATGCGTGTGGATGGCAACACCTCCGGCGCCCGTGTCCCAGAGAAAAGTCTCCTTTTAGCCGGGGAAGTAGAGAGGTAGGTATTAAGCTAAAGTACAGCGTCAGGGAATATTGTCTTGGCTAAGTACTACTACCAGTCTTTAAAGATTATGGTAAACATAACTAACTGAAATAAAGATCATTACCACAGTCACAAAAGGAAATCCTCAGATTTATATTCTGCCTCAAAGCTAACCTCCAGGATGCAAGGAGGATATTGTATGCCTCATATCAAAGCAAAACCAATCTCGTAGCTATTCATCTTCTGCGCATAATCAAAACGTAGAAGAGGGAGGAAGGCAAAGGGATGCTATTTAAAACTACCCTGACTCAGAGCTTCCAACTATGAGAGAGGGACTATAACAGCTCAGGCTTGGGGACTGTGCTTTTGTTGGTAGGTTTTGTTTGTTGTTTTTCTTTAAAAAAACCAAACACTAATGAGCTTAACTAAATCCTAAATTACATAAATTAATTACTTTCTAAGGAAAGTTTGAAATTATAAACAAATAGCTTTTTGATTACACTTTTATCTGGATAAAACTGCATCAATTACATACCTCACACTTCAGAAAATAGCTCTCCTTAAGCTGATTATATCTTAAACAGCTTTATCTGTGAAATTCATAGCTGTAAATATATTAATCTGCAGCATTTTCCAGGTGCAGCCAACAAAAAGAAGAAATTATTGGCTTCTTCCTTCAGTAACAGCTTTTCATTATAAAAAAGTTATATGTAAACAGAAATCAACTTAGCGTTCAAAGAAAAGAACCTAATCCAAACCCAAGGCTTTAGTTTCAAATTGTCTAATCCACAGGTTGCTAAAATCAAAATACTCTTCTATATTCATTGTTGGATAATTATCTTCAGCATATTATTTTCTTTAATACAGGATTGATATGCATAACATCATTGTATATGCAGTGAATTTATAAAATAATAATAAAACCACAAAGGCTTGCTCGGAACACTAGATTGCATGACGAAGCACCGCCATATCAGAAAGTGCTAAAGTTAAGGCTGTGCTCATACGTTAACTGTGCCTTCCCCTCTCCTCAGTACGAGTTACAGGACAACCTTATAATCTGATTTGGCACATAGGGACTGCTCAGTGCTCAATATTTTGAGTATTTTACAAATAAGATATCTAAACTCTAGTCTTGGATATGTAACATGAAAGTTTCATTTCTTGTAGCCCTAGCCTTCACAAACATTAACTGAATGCTATTCTTTGAAATATGGGTGCTCAATTCTTAAATCAGGCAGGCAACCAAGTGGGTTGTGGTCATTCTAGTTTATGTTTTCATAGAATCATAGAATCATTAAGGTTGGAAAAGACCCTTAAGATCATCGAGTCCAACCGTTAACCTAGCACTGCCAAGTCCACCACTAACCCACGTCTACCTGTCTTTTAAATACCTCCAGGGATGGAGACTCAACCACTGCCCTGGGCAGCCTGTTCCAGTGCTTGACTACCCTTTCGGTGAAGAAGCTTTTCCTAATATCCAACCTAAACTTCCCCTGGTGCAGCTTGAGGCCGTTTCCTCTTGTCCTATCCCTTGTTACTAGGAAGAAGAGACCGACCCCCACCTTGCTACAACCTCCCTTCAGCTAGTTGTGGAGAGCAATAAGGTCTCCCCTCAGCCTCCTCTTCTCCAGGCTAAACAACCCCACCTCCCTCAGCCGCTCCTCATAAGACTTGTGCTCTAGAGTGCACTTATCCAAGCCGTGAGCAGCCAGTTTCTCCAGGAGAATGCTGTGGGAGACAGTGTCAAAGGCCTTACTAAAGTCCAAGTAGACCACATCCACAGCCTTCCCCTCATCCACTAAGCGGGTCATAAGATTTTTCATAAGCTTTTTCGTAAGATTCCCAAGCAAAGTCCCTTCTGGTCAACTCCTCTTCTCTCCTAGCACAGGACTTATAGCACCTGAGTAGGTAACAGCTGTTCTATATGCAGGGAGGAGTCCAACACTGAAATAACTACGGATCAGGTCAGGAATGAAACAAGGACTGGCAGAACTCCACAGAGGTGCCTGAGCTAGGAAGTCACATGAAACTCTCTGTTTTAAGAGCACCAAACACTCAGAAAGAACAAAAGTGAAACCAACTCATCTCCAGGGACCCGAATCATCAGTGCAAGGAATGCTTGACTGGGAGCTTTGCGTTTCCTTAAAAGCTAATAATGATATTACAAAGTTCTAAGAAGTATTTGGGAGGGGGCTTCTTAGAAAAGAAATTACTTTTTGCCCAAGGATAATACACTATTCCCATAGTGTATACTTGTGGAGCCTAAAGACAAAACAGTATTTAAGTATCTTTTACAAAGTACTCTCCACTAACAGCATTTTCAGTTGCTGGTACTCTTTCAGATGCTTTCTGTGAATCAAAACACATGAAACCATTGCGCTTGGTAGAATCACAGGAATGGACCTGAGGTTTTTCTCTATGTAGCTACAGTTTAGGCAGCGAGGTCTGCAAGGCAGAGGGGGTCAGATGAGGCTTTGGAAAGAGACGCTGGAGGATCACGTTCTGTTCCAGTGCCAGTAGGTTTCCTGTGCAGCCACGTTTGTACTGTCATCTACTGTCCTCATCTTTATTAATAAACCTGTTCCGTTACTCTGTTGTTTGTGTACAACCTTTCCCAACTGACAGCGAATCAGTAAGATATCCAGAAATAATAGAAGTCATTCTCTTTGGGAGCACAGAATCACAACTCTCTGTTATAAGTATTTGCTAACCTTTTTCTTTTCTTCTTTTTTCTTCCCCAATATTCATTTCTTACTTTACTAAGTACACTAATAAAAACAATCTAGGCTCTTGGCAAATATATTGCTTTTATTGTGCCAACCAGAGAGATCAGTACCTATTATTCCACTTTCCAACATCATCATCTCATCAACAATAGACTGGTGTGTCCATAACATAACCAAGACATGGTTCACACACTCAGATGTCTGACTTGAGGGGGTTTTCACACCTTGCTCAATGCACACTTCAGTTTGCTACTTTTCAGGTGCTAACAGTAAATGCCACAGCATTTACTCTGTTTAATCAGCTACGGTTGCTGTTATCAGTGTTAGCGCTTAGCGCTTCAGCTATTACCTCTCATTTATCCCATGCTCCCTGGAAAACTGTAGGAGTGCTGCTTTCCGAACGCAGGCTGTGGGGGAATGGTTTTGTGGGAGGCATCTCTGATGGAGGCTGACCCAAGAGCAGAGTAAACAGGGCCCAAATTAGAAATTTTTTTTTTTCCCCACAAGATTTTTCTGAAATGGCTCGGCTAAAGGCACATGCCTCGTTATTTGCTGCAGCCGGACTAAATTCAGAGATAGCATCAGTGGTTCTGAGAGTATGGGATTTATTCAAGTCAAATTTAGGGAGCTGAAGGGGTTTTTTTTACAGTGTCGCTCTCTTTTCATATCACCAAACTAAGTTATTTTCCACTGTATTTATCAATCCATACTATTATTTGAACTACTGCTAAAATGAGGAGATCCTTAAAGCACAGACCAGACTTTATCTTGGCATTGTCCAGTTCAAGATCTTGGCTAATGAGCCAAGCTCCAAGATATTCTCACAATACAAGTACATAAATGAGAGTATTTTCTCCTTTTTTCTTCCTTTTTGCAATCAGCCAAAATCATTCTTCCACTGAACTGAATACGTAAAAATACAGAAGGAAGGACAACCAGCGGCCCAAAGAACAAGCAGTTTAGTTATGGTGGACTTAGTGCTCAGCCAGTTCTCACTGATGTGAATGCAAGCATACTTTCCCCAAGGGATACACAGGCATTTTACACACATTGTATATTTGTAGATTCACATAGGTGGACAAAAATAAACCTTACAGATGAAAGACAGTCACCTGTTGGGTGTAACACAGAAGTTGACAATTGCCTCGGACCTTTTGCTTCTCGTCTGAATAAGCAGGAGCGCCCAAGGTGCTCCTGCGGGGACAGAGCTAATGCTGTGCGCAGTCAGTGATGAGGCTGTCCCTCTCGTCAATGGGACTATGAAGCAAAACACTGATTCAAGTACAGAAAATGGGTCTGAGCCAAAACGCATTGTGACCAATGCAACCTTCGTTGAACTCTGTGGAGCTTGGATGAAATCCTAGCAGTATTACGGTGTTTTTCACTGGTCATGATGAATTTTTTCTACCATAGTCCCTTTAATACTTAAAATTGCTAATTCAATCAAATCTGTTCCAGCAGTTTATATGCCCAGCTTAAGTACCTCTCTCAAAACACATTATTTTCTTCATAAATCCCTCCTATGATACCCTGAGATGAGGCAGAAGAGATGGTCTAGTGATACAGCAGTTAGGATGCTACATTCCTGCCTCCCTAGGAGCAGCTGCATGAAAGCCTGAAGAAAATTTTCTAGGAAGATGTGGGATGTGTTCCAGGGTACAGGTCTTCCCTTAGGCTTGTCACAGCACTTTAAAAATATTGCAGATAAGTTCATCCCACTTTCACAGCCTCATTGGGACCTACTCAACTTATTATGAGTCACTTTTATTTCCAGAAGTGCTTCACAGTATGTCAGCATGAGCAGGCTTAGAAAACTGAGTCACAACTGACTAACAACTCGTAACAGGTCAGTGAAATGGTATGATATTGGCAAGGAGCCTTTCCAGAAAACAATTATTAGCAAACAGTCATTCACACTTGTTATCTGAGTGATTATATCAGAGAAAAAAATAAGTAGGGGCTAGTTTCATGGGGTTTTTTTGTGTAACCAAAGAAGGGTTAAAGGGGCATATAAGGGGACACTGACATATGCTATGCTAAACCTGATCCCACACACTACCCAGGCTTTGTCCCTCCAATCAGACTATTTTACAAGAAACTGTCTGTGGTACCTGGACTGTCAGCTTTGGTCTGCTGGTGTTGGCACCACCAACTACCACAATGCATATGTTAAATAAGTCACATGCAGTGTCACTGTGTTTATGAGCGTGCCTGTGTTATCCTTCAGCCTGTGATGAATGTTTTAAAAAAAGAAAAAAAAAAAAAAACCAAAACACATCAGTACATGAATCCACACTACCAATTCACAACCTAATAGCCAAGTACAAATACCTGGCCCAGGAGCCTGACAAACCCATATTTTGTTGCTGAAATTGCTACTTAGCAGTGCTTACTGTTTCAAAAGATAGCTTTCCTCTTCCTCCTGCTATCAGGAGTGGCATCCTGGATACCTCAGCCACTTTCCTGCCACTCACAACAGCAAAACAGCTGACAAATTGGGAAAGGATATCTTGGCAAGCATCAGCAAGAACAGTAACCACTGCGTATTCCTACACGTCCCTTTTACTTGCACATTTGTTGATGCAAGTATCTACAAGTTAAACATGAATATTGCATGAGGAAGCCAAGATTTCAAAATCAGATCAACTGGTCTATGCAAACCTATTTGTCTTAGGCCTATGTGTGCCATTAACTATTAATAACCAAGCATACACCATGGAAAAAGTCTAACAAAATAAATCAATTGTTAAATCTACTAATTTAGGGCATCCATCAACCCATGCTAGTCCACTTATATTCAGCTCTTTTTGTTAATTATGCATTTTTTTTTTTCAGTCCTCCGTCTAAAAAAGTATCTTTCTTTTTTTCTGGTTACTGAAAATGTCAATCCAGTTGACACAACAACAAAAAATTGGGGATTTTTTTCCAAGAGCTTGACTGAGTTGGCCTGATAGCTCTGATAAAGTGCTATGTGCAACAAGCAGTGCATGTGAAGTTGTTAGCCTCTATTAGTTTCATCTGAGTAATTTTTCAATTTTTTTTAAATAGTCTCTTGTCTTTTTTTTTTTTTTTTTCCTGCATGAGTAGGATCTGTGCAAGGTTTAAAAACTTCGAGCTATCCACACAAAACGGAAAGACAAAGGAGTACAATGTAGAGCAACTTGTGAAAATGTCAGTGCTGCTGTCCTTGGGGTAAAAAGAAAACAGCAGCAGCAGAAAGTATCTCCTCTCAAAGCTTATAGCAAAACACAATTAATTGTATGGGTGTATTTATGTACGTATGTATAGAAAACTTACATACATACACACCCACACACATTTCTAATCATTACTGTCCTTTAAAGCGAGATGCAAATGAATGCAAACTGCTGTTGTCTTCTAAGCATGGTAAAATAAACAGAACAAACAGAAAATTATCACACTGATTGTAAATGTTGCCTGAACAATAAGAACAAATAAACGTGTCAATAAATGTAATTTTTCTTTTTAATCACATAATGACTGCAACTGGAAATTTTGATGTATCTGAATTTATTTATCCAATTGTTCTCAGCTCAGATACATCTTGGAGTACGGATACTTGCGAACTGTATGCTATGAGGGTTTGATTTGCAGAACTAGGATGGTTCTGTTTGTGTTGTGATTGCTTAAGCTGTTGCTGGGTGAGTTTTGTTCTTTGACTGGAGAACACCAAAACATTTGGAAAGTGGGAAAGATTGTGGTCAGAAATGTGTAAGCAAATTTAGAATTCATTTTTGCCAGCATATGTGGAACCTACACAAATCCTGCTTTTAAGTTTGCTTTATGTGATCCCCCACACCGGCTAAATTTGATAGCTGAACCAAACATTAAAGGGTCAGAGGAGGATGAAAGCATAAAACTGTCAGCAGCTTTTGCTGCTGGGAATCCAAGTTCAGCATCACTGGAGTCTGGATCAGACTTTAAAAAATGCATGGAGGTCCCTCCATTGACTTTAGTACGTTTGAGGTCAGATCTTTCTGGAATACAGATATTAAGAGATTAGCCAATTAAATACAAATAATCTTCCTTCAGGCAACTCCACAGATCTGCGATTTACATAATGTGGTAAAGACTGAGCTAGTTTCGCTTATCTGTGTCATGGTATCAGCAGATTGTCCCTTCCTCCTTATGGAAGGGCTGGCTGACACAAGTCTGTGTTAAATAAAAGCCAGTTAAACCCAATTATGTGTTCAAGAAGATAACTGGAATAGGAACAGTAGAAGCTGAAGAAATACTCCCCAAAAATCAAGAATTCATTGGGAAGGTAATCTGTACTCATGAGAAGTCTGGTAAAACCAAACTGGACACATGCATCAGCATTTGCAGACTCAAGAGTTATGGCATCACTTGCCTTTCTGATGACTATGCATTAAAACTGGAACACCGGACACACAAATTAAAGCTTGTGTTAAAAAAATAACTATATTATATGTAGGATAAATTAAATAAATGTTGTGCCAATTCACTTTGGTCTCTGATGCAATAGTTTTAATGGAAGCTTAGGACATACACACCTAAGGCTTTTGAAAAAGCAAAGAGCTGCAGACTTCCTCCTGTGTGCTTCTTGTACAGCCTCTGGTACGAAAGCACATTGGTCTATAACTGATCTAGCCAAGGTGCTAGCAAAGTACAAGCTATTGTGCTTATTACAGTTAATTTTATTTCAATAATGTAACATAAACAACAATAAATAGAAAGGACATTTCCAAGCTTTTAAGTGCCTTTGAAAATAAAAAAACCACTCACAGCAGCTTCCTACACAAGTTCAGCTGCAGCCTTGTCCTACAGATTCCTGCGTGAGCTCCTAATGCTGCAATTTGCATTGGAAGAAGATGTATTCAGAAATGTCTGTTGTGTTAATAGATGACAATATAATCAATGTGGTTCTTCTCCTTTAGATAGTTCATATGCAACAGTAGCATACCCTGCTGCCTAAAAGAAAAGGCAGTGGAGCACAATTCTCAGATGAAAATCTCTTTTTGCTTTTCCATTATAAGAGTGTGTTATTTCTTGTATTATCTCATGTGAAATATAGTAGATGGGATCCCTAAGTTTTTATCACAGATCAAGTGCTAAGAATAGGAAAAGTGCTATCTTAATGAAAGTGTGTTGTTAGAGGACATCAGGTTCTTTATCTAGACATCATCAGTTAAAGAGATCTCCAATCAGCTCAAAAGCCACAGCAGAAGGTAGTTTGGTGTCCCATTTTTATAGTACAGATGCCAACATCAAAAGCTTCTTCAGCTCCACAAATAGCTAAACTGGGTCCCCCTGCCAGCACAGAGTGTAAAGTATTTACATAAACTGAGAAACTCTTGGGAGTATTCTTTCCAAACCAAAAATGAGACCCATTTGCATCACAGAGTGGAATAAGTTTGCTTCACAGCACCAGATCTACAGCTGCCCTAGAATATGTAAAAAACAGCCCTGAAGCCCCAAGCTCACCTTCTGTTCCCAGGGCATGAGACAAAGGGAGCTGGAGTATTTAGAGAAGCACACTGACAAATGCAGTATTTTAATCCTAATACACATACACAAGCACACATGCTATAGCTATAACCCATGTGTACATAAAGTAAAACAAAACTACTCATTCCATGCTCTTGTCCTTTGCTGTTGTAATGGCATTTAGGAAGCTTTCAGGAAGACTAAATACAGAGAGCTGTCTACGTAAGGGGCCGAGATGTTGGGAAACATGTGGGCTATGCTACTAAAACTCCTGTTTACACATTCAAGACTTTGGCCTGGCTCTGCAAGCATTTATACTCTTTGAAGTAGGTTCCTAAGAGCAAGCGCAAGCTTATCTTTCGTGCATTCACACTACTCAGACACAACATGGTCATGCCTGGACAAGAAAAGACTTTCTTTCCTTCTTAAGGGACTCAGTTACCAAAGGACGTTCATGCCCGGTGTCATCCTGGGGAGCACAGCTTACCCTCTACGCAATGGTTAGCGTAAGCATCTCCCGACGCTCACTGTGAACTCATAACCAGGTCTTTAAAAAGCTCGAGCTGGAATGACGCATTTTCTGGAACACCCTGGTTCAGACCACTGTTGCTGGTGGCCCGAGTCACACGCAGACGTCACAAACTCGTTCCTCAGATCCCAGTTAACCTGCCTGCCCTTGTATCCAGACTCATCCTGAGGATATTATTGCAGCTTCGGCTTCTCATTGACCTCTGCCCATAAGCACCCGTGGTGAAAGGAGATGACTCGCACCTCGACCTGTGGCAGGGTGGTGGTGGGATGTGCAGCAGGAGGGCTGGAGACCAGGTGGCACCCTGTACAATGTGTTTGTGTGCCACTGTGGCAACAGCATTAATGTTGTTATGCTAGAGTTTGCTTTGTGTGGTATCTGGAAGGGTGAGGATTTATTACTGCTTTTTGAATCAGGAGCAGGGTTGAGACACTGCTGGTTTAGCAGCACCTGGAAGCACATGCACCACAAACATGGCTGAAAGCAGAAAAGCCTGAGGCTGAAAAGAGGACTCATACTTCCATCACTGCTGGGCTGCCCTGGAGAATTGCACACTGCAGCAATCTACATACAAATCTTTGGGCAATTGGTTTTTAATGGCATTATGAGAACATTTGACAGTACATTATACCTTCTATACAACAGCTTGACCCTTCCTTCTTTCCGTGTGACTTGCACACTAACACCTATCACAACCAAAGCAATTCATTAACAAATAAAACAGTATCTAGAATAGCACTTTAGAAGCACAGTAGGGACTCCAGTTGACAGTAAACAAGCAACATGGATTTTTTTTAAACATAAACGCACATGAAAACCTCTCCATGGGAAAGCAGGCAAATCAGCCCAACCACAGAGCTGGTTGTCAAAACGCACCTACTTGTTTTTCCACAAGGAGACATGTATGGTTGAGTGGAGGCAGCGTGAATTTATCTATTCCACTCCAGGAGGTGTTTTGCAGTCCAGCCAGCCACTGAATCAGAGGTGCCTGAGCTATGCAGGACACACCGCCGCTACCAGGTATTTCAGAGGAGAGTCTGTGGGTGCTGGCATTAGCTTTGAAGCTGAGAGCAGAAACTGCAGCCTGGCTGACCACAGGAGAAGTGGGTCGTCTTCTTGCCTCTGTCCTAGTCTCCCAGGTCCTCAGGTTGTCCTTGAGGTACCGCCCACCACGTTTTCCCTTCTCCCAGGGGTCTCCCCTGTGCAGGCCATCGGTAGGCATTTCACACAGCTCCCTTCCCACCCAGGGCTGCGTTCCCTTTCCAGGGGTGACTCCCATGGCTGGGGTTCCCCACAGCACTCTTCTTGCTCATCTACCTCTGCCTCAAAAACTAGACCACCTCTGCTTGGCAGCCTGCCTTACAGGACCACGGCTTCTGTTCTCAGGGCAGTGGGGAGGATTCACACAGATTTGTGCATTTGCCACTTTTTACGGGGCTGAGGGATGCTCTTCAGGTTTTTTAAGCCCTATGCCCCAGACAGCTTTTAGTTTGGTTTCCTCCCACTGGCTTTCTTAAGGCGGATCTTACAAAGGCAAATTAGAGCCACTTCTACTATTGTGGTTTTTATTGTATTTACATCAAAAGATAACTAGATCCCTGGTGAAATTCCCTGGCTAACTATTTCCCTGTGGCACTGCATTTTCTAGGCTCATTCTAATGGTGTGAATCAAATATTGATTAAAGGGGACAGCGGTCTGAAATGAAAACATACAGGTATGTAAATATGCACCAATATATACTATATATAAATCAGTAAGTAGGTCTGATGTCAAGAAGGTGACTGTGAGTAAGTAGTAGTGGTGCGTAGGCTGGATCGTACAGGGGTTGTGCAGGGAAATAGAGGAATCCTACAACCTGGACTCCATTACCTATTGATGTTAAGGATGTCCTATGAGCCTATGAATTAACTTACCCCTCTCCTGTGTTGGAAAGCAAAGGCCATATCATTCATAGGCTTTGTCTGAGGGCGGTTTAAGTTGAAAAAAGGTTGGGCTAAAACCAAATAGAAGTACAAAGATGACAACTATAAACATAACCCAGGATGAAACCAGCAAAGACAGATATCTGTAGAGACTGAAGACTACTGGAATCCTGTCATCTCAGGTTGCTGCAATCATCAGACATGGATTTACTCTGCCATTTACTTTTTAAAATATTCACAAGTGCTTGTAGGCTTAGGGCCTTTGATAAACAGGTTAAGGAGCTGGTCTAATTCCTAATGCAATGCCATGGAGGACCACGGTGCCATCAGGCTGGCATATTGTGCTTAGCATACAATTCATTTAACAATAACCTAACTTAACATATAATCGTATTTGATCACAGTGAGCTAGCTAAAGGTTGAAAAAGAATAATTACATCTTCTGCTATCAATCATCAACTCATAAGTTACCACAATTATTGGATTAACTTTGTTCATTGCTCTCAGCCCTGAGAAATATTTTTTCCACTTACTACAGAAAGGGGGAAGGGATAAGCAAGTAGTAAAGAGGAGGGAAAGAAGTTAAACTGTACTCAAGTCACAGATTACTGGCTATGAGCAGACCTCTGGATATGGTTTGACTCACTCTCTGGAAAGAGAAATGCAGCCTGGAAAGGCCAGGATGCACAGGCAGCCCTCATTCTGCCATTTCTGACATTTGGAGTGCCTGATATGGGAACCTTTAATGCTCAGTTAACATAGTTCCTTGAGATATAGTAGGTATTTCTTAAAA
This sequence comes from Platalea leucorodia, assembly GCF_965183815.1. NCBI lineage: Eukaryota > Metazoa > Chordata > Aves > Pelecaniformes > Threskiornithidae > Platalea > Platalea leucorodia. The sequence goes on along the minus strand of NC_138826.1, from coordinate 53,072,127 downwards.
TTGCCAACAGAAATTAAAAATACAGAACTAAGTGAGGCCATCTTGCTTGAAATTCTTTCAAAGCCTACAGCAGTACGATTAACACTTACTGATTCCTGATTTAGTGTACACCACATACTGTGATGACCAAAACTAGGCAAAGAAATGGTTGTTGAGGGTAGGGTATAGTTTGGTAGGGAATTCTCACTCTGCAATGCCTGGGCATGTGCGTGTGCCTCAGCACACAGCCAACCGTCATGCTTAATAGAGATCTTTTCCTACACTTCACCTGCCTACTGCATCACTTCACAGCAAGTAAATGCACAGTCTCGTATGAGAGGAGACAAATCATAAAATAATTATATGTAGTGAAAAGGCTTTAAAGAATCATTGCGTGATCCGGTAATTAGAGAGGTCATCTCAACATAGGTATAAAAGCAGCTGAATTAACCATAAATCCGCCATTTCCTACATTTTTAATGCTTAACTTGGATGTTCTTTTAGCCAAGTCTAGATGTAGCGTACAGCATTTTGGTTCCTAAATAATAGAGGTGAGGTTACACACAATTCAGGAGGGCTACCTTTCTTGAACAAATGGAGGGTATAGTTTAAGCATGTACTTTTGGAAAGAAATAGCTGTGCCACCCAGTTGTTAAACCTCTCTTTAGAAAAGCCAAGTCAAGAAGCAATACTGAATTCATTTAGCATGACACTTAGTGCAAGGCTCAGCTAGGGATCCAGTCAAGGATCTAAAAGGCCTGTCTATAGTCCTATTTCAACAGCTCGATTCCCCCTGATATTCTAAATAGCTTTTACAAGAGGTTAATCACTCTTGATTTTCAGTAAAACATAGGTAAGATTAGAGACTGACATATCCCAAGATCAGGCCCAGCAGAACTAGTATTACTCAAAAAGAGAGAGAGCTTATTGTAACATAGGCATAGACAAAGAGAAGTGGGCAATTGTGTGTTTATGTAAAGAGGATAAAAGGAAAAATTTCCTGGCAGTAAGAACTATGATAGCTTAACTAGCGTGTGGCATACTCGGGGGGACTACAATGAACGGAGAAAATCAGAAACTGCTTATAATGGATGCTGTGCATGCCTAGTCATACCTCTGGTACATGAGCATATATCTACACATATTAAAGACACAAACAGGATGTGGTAGGGGTGCCAAAAGCTGAGGGAGGTTGTTAAAAGTAACTGTTGCAGACATTTCTGGCACATGGTTTTTCTTGTTCTTGCCAAATCAAAATTCTCACAGGAGAAATGGTGAAAACTGTGTGATACGTATTAATAGCTAATTGGGATATTCTCATGGACTCATTGATAGTGGAAACCTTAGTTGCAGTAAAACGTTGAATTGTAAGTCAGTACCTACTTCACAAAGCTTTGTTTATTTTTCAGGAGAGGCAGAATGAAAGAAAATTAGACCATGGGAGACTTCATATTCCAAGCAAATGCACTTAGTAGTGGAACAAAGATTTATAACTGTTTAAAAACAAAACAACACACACCACCAGCATGCCTCTGAACTGCAGGACACCTACCAGATTTCCATGAGGGAAGAGAGTTCCTATAGCCTCTCGCTGTGAGCCAGGTAATAACACAGACCATTGCCAAACATTCAGCTCTGGGGTGTGCTGGCCCAGGTGAAAGGCAGCCGCACGCTCTGGCACGTTCAAGGTCTGAGGTTGGACTCAGAGGAAGGACTCGGTGCCAAAACAGGCTGCTCTTAGCCTGATGCCTTATGCGCATTACGGTCAATTCTTACTGAGAAGCAGCCTGAGGGGCAAAACTGCCTGAGCTCTGCGATGCTCAGGGCCAGGGAAGTGCAGGCATACAAAGACAGCAGTAGGAGGGCACAAGAACACCACCCACCAGCAAGTTTTCTCCTGAAGCACGAAGACTGCACCGTTTTATTCTCTCTGCAACACAAATTCAAATGTGCTAGTGAGGGTGAGCACCCACTCCCACCAGGCTGCTGGTGGGCAGGCAGGCAACCAGCTACGCTTCCTCAAGGGCTACCCCGAGAGCCCTCACCGGGGCTGGGCATCACCTTGCTCAGTGATCCGGGCTTGAGACCAGCCCAGCTGAGCCTCGAGCAGACATCAGGCATGGACTGGTGGAAAGCTACCTGAGCACACTGTTACACTAAGAACCTGGTGGTGGCTGCAAGGAGGGATGGGCTCGCTGGAAGCTCACTCCTTCACACACAGGTCTGCAGGGGCAATGCAGAGCTGCTGGGCACAGAGTGCCTGACGGCACGGCCCCCCTGAGGCTCAGCTGGGCAGCAGGGGTCTGGCACGGACTGCAAACCAAGATGTATTGCTTGTCAGCAGTTCTGACATTATCCAGTACTTTCTTTGGTAATCCAAGTCTGTCTTTGCAGAAAGAGTCTCTTGTTTGCTTCAGCAAAGGACAGCTTATGTTTTTTATCCACCTTTGTTTATTTACAAAGGCAATCCTGACCATCAACTTCTCTTCATAATGGAAAAAAACAACAAGACTTAGACTAACAGGACAATAGGCTTTGGACAAAAAGGGGTAATGGCATTCATTGACAACAGAAATGGATAAAGCTGCATTTTACAGGGTAGCTGGTATAACAAGAGACAGCACAGAGTGTTAGAGTTTTACAGTTCTGACAGTGTAGAGACTTACGAAGAAAAAAATACCCAAAATCAAAGGGTCTTTCCATACATTATCAGACAGAGTAAACATATTAGTGCTTCTAATTATAATTGCAAATAAAGCAAACATTCCTGAGGAAAGTCTTTTACTGTTTTTCTATCCACACAGAAAAAGATCAATTTTGGGACTGAAGGGAGGGGGAATACCACTTTGTCCCCTTGGGCTGGACAGCACAGGACTCCACAGGAAGCCGCTGCCTCCCACCAACCTGCCAAGCAGGGATGCTCCTGGCTGGTAATGCAGGGGAAGACCCTGGGGCAGGGCTGGAAAACTGAAGTCAGACCAATTTCATTAAGATTTACTGCAACAGAAAAAGGTAACACTCAGATCCTGCTCCTCACTATCCCCACCTTCCCTTCAGGAAAGGAAAAAGGACAGGAACTCTCAATATCAGCTTTAGTTGGAAAAGAAGAAGAGTTATCCCTTGCCTAATTCATCCTTCAAGGGCAGGGGAAATCAAGGGCAAAACCCACATATTTATCAGTCAAGGTCTTTTTCTCATGACTTGTTTGGGTGATAAAGCATAAGGAAGGTGTTTTAGGAGACAGAGGACAAACATGCAATCACCTTTGGCTTGAAACAAGTGGAAAAGAACGTAAGGGAAAAAGTCAAGATAGCAGCAGTAAACAAATAATGTAACAGCAAGAGAAAGTTACAGCAAATCCATGTTTAAACTGCAGCAACATAGATTCTAGCACCAGCATATTGTATTAAAATGCACACATGCATGTCAGGGAGCATGCCTCTGCAGAGGTGATGGAGGCTAGAGAATCTGATGTGGGAGAAATGGAGGTGGAGAGAAATGCAGGGGACTCAGGGTTCAGAAGGAAGCTGCAAAGAGCAGCCTGGGATGCTTATGCATGTGCTGAACCAGTTCTGCTTTTGGATTGCATGGCCTGCCAGGCTTGGCTGTTTGGGTGCACTGAAGTTTTAACTAGAACATGACTTGCCAGAGGCAGATTATAGTTAAATATTCTTCTTTTCTTCCTCCCCTCTTCTTGCATAAATCCTTTCTCCTTAACTTGGGGGGGGGGGGGCACAAGAATTTACATGGAACAGACTTATTAAAAATGTAGCTGTAACATCCATACTCATTCTCTTCTCTGGTAAAGTCTAAACAACAGCTTGATGCAGCTCAGGAGGGCAGAGAAAGTGCCGTGCCTCAGAGCCATTTGGTGAACATTTGCTTTACTTTGTCATAACAGTACAGCGATAACATGTGCTCCACACACTAGGGTTTTTTTTGTTTGTTGTTGGTTTTTTTTTTTTTTTTTTTTTACAGTCTCCTAAAATCGGCCTTCTTTCTAACTGATTCTGCACATATACAAATAGCCTATTGAAATAATGAAATGAAATGCCATATTTGTCACAGTACAATGCCTTTCTGTATGCGTTTTCTGGGCAAGGAGGATAAACTCTGTTTAAAAACAAGGTAACCATGGTTGCCAGTTGAAGGCCCCTCTAACAGCCTTAGTCCAAATCACTTTAACCTCTTCTCACCTCTGACCTCCCCTTAGTAAAGCAATGCAGGCCCTCCTTTTACAGCTCTTTGCAAACTATACATACTAAGTGCTATAAAAAAAAAAAAAGAATCATTATTACTATTTTGCTTCCTTGTTATTGTCCAGGACACAGGTTTATATCTAAGGTTATATAATGCACAAGTCATAGTTACTTGAAAAATAAGATATGACCATGTAGATGTAAATCATAACACAAAGATTTTGTACTATGTGCAAAAGACACGGGAGGTTCAGGGTTACATAGACCTTTACTCTCAGCTCCAATTGCCTGCCTGAGGGGAAGGGGAACATAGGCAACTGGCAGAGCACTCCTGGGGCCATCACGACGAATATACTAGGCAGGTTGTCCACCCCCACACCCTCACCTCCAATTTGACCCACTCCAAACTGTTTCCCAGCTTTGGTCTATCACTTATATTGCTATGGACAGGATGAATAAAACTAGGGAGTAATGTGCTACCATTTCCTTTGACAGAGGTACAAATGTCTCTACACACTCTAGGATGGTAAGGAAAAAGTCCTTAACTAAAATTTAAAGATAAATTTAGCATGCCTAGTTTTTAGAAAAGTCACAATATTATGCAGTTATATTATCCCTGAGGGAATGCAGAAATGGTATAATAATCTCAATTTAGAATCTCATTTTCAGTCTTAATTTTCAGAGTGCCTTTAAAGTCAGGTTTATGGTCCTAATCTATTTGTAGAAATCCACAGTTTTACTAAGCATATGCTTGAAACATAGTAGATAAATTGTAAACCAAACCCACCCAGCAAACACCTATGCAGGACTATGCCCCTGCACATCGACCTCCTACAGCCTGGGAACTGGCCCTTTTCTGGAGGACCTCCTGAAACTCCTGCCCATTCTGCCTTTGAAGATGAGGACAAAGCCAGAATAACACAAAAGGGAGGAAAGCTAATTTGGAAGTGCAGCTCCCTCCTTTTTGGGACCTGCCTGGCTGTGTGCCTTTTGTAAATGGGTCTGCTCAAGCACCATGATTTCCCTCAAGCTGCCACCTTCACAGGGTGTGCAGTGTTTTGTCCTCTCAGCTGGGCAGCAGCCTTTCCAAACACAACCCTATTATTTCATGGGGTAATAGCTCATCTCATTTTCCAACGGGGATGAAAATTAAAGACTGCTGCTTATGTGCCACGCTTACTAGACCTTACATAACTGACAAAGACCGCCCTGGCTCTGGCTGAAAGGAAGCCGGGAGAAATCATCTGGATAGCAGGAATTATCTATTATAAATAAACCTCATGCATGCACACAAAGAGCAGTTCTCACCCAGACTAAACACTTTTCTCCAAGCAAGGTGTCTGCTTTGTGCTCCATGAACAGGAAAATCACATGTCCCACACTCTAGATAAAAATGCTCTGCAGTAAAGGAGACAGGATAATCATGTACTCCAACTATCACAGCAAAAGCCTTGAAAATTAGGCCAATGGCTAAATTCATCTGTATTTCTGGGAGGTCTAATGCCCGTGCACTTAGACAGAAACAGAACAGCATTTCGTAAAGCACATCTTACGCTGTCTGTGCTTAATTTTAAAGGGCTCATTCACTCCGAATTACCTCACCACCGTTCTGGACATTGTTGCACATGGGTTTCTGCAGTCATCGCTCCCCTCCCTTGCAGTACCTGAGGACCCCACCCGGCAGCCGATCACACGCATCTCTCACAGCGGCCAGACCAGCGAGTGCTCCTTCCTGGCAGCAGCCCTGCCCCTGAGCGGTGCGGCCCCTGACAGTTTGGCTGCATATAAACTGTACGCGGGATTAAACTGCGCTCGGTTTAACCACTGTGATTTTACTGAAGCAGCACCGTTTTGACGCAGCGTTTGCAAGAAGGAAATCCAACCATCGGTACAAATTCGTACTCAACCACAACAACTCTGTGGCACCAGGCTTCATTCAGCAGCTTACTCCTGCTACAAGAGCTTCCTACAGATTCAGCTTCTGATGCTAGCACAACATTTAATAATTCTCCCATCAGAGAGAAAACTGTGCTTTTCCGAGAGCGGTTCAGAGGTACACAGTGTTATTCCCAATTCCCCAGCCCAATTCACTTCCCTGGCGCTGGCTCTCTTCGTGACCTTGGGCACGTCACTTTGCCTATATCCGAAGAACAGAATGACATTGTAGGTCATCGCCTGCTTACTCAAACTCCCCTGCGTAACTGTAGCAGTGACGGCAGCTGGCACAGACTGCCACACACAGCTGGTATGGCCTTTAATACACACTATCCACCCAGGGCCCGCAGAGGGTCTGTGCACTGCTTGCCAGTACGAGCTATTCTTACCCTCATGAGTGTGGTACAATTAACGCCGTAGCACATCACATCTTTATTCTGCAGCATAGCCAGTTTTCAGCCTCATCTAGGAAACATACTTCCTAACCCAGAGGGATACCGTGGGGTTATATTCATTCAGGGCACTGCAGAGCTCAGATAATATGGTAACTGGGGCCATGGGACTACCTACAAAGAACAGATGTTCTTTGGGAACAATCTACTTCACAGATGCAGAGACCCACTGTATAAAGAGCAGCTATAAGCAGTCTGGCAATGGTGATGGCAATGTTGCTGCTATTTAAACTAGGTGTTATTTAAGGAAATAGTCGTTGCTGGAATCCATGAGACTGCACCAAAAAGTTACATCTTTTAGCAGTCTGTCAGCCTTTTATCTCTCAGTGTCACAATCTTTACAACTCAAGGAATGGATCGTCTTGGAGACAAGTGTTTTACATAGGAGTCCAAAGGAGAACTCACTGTACGGAGGAGTTTTCAATACACAGATGTGACAACAGCCATGAGCCCCCCCCATCTCCTCTGGGGGCTTCTAAATAAAACCTGGAAGCAAGGAGCTGAAAACTGACTCTAACTTTTCCTTGTGACCACATCATGCCAGGAAAAACGAAGAGCTTCTCTGGAGACAACATTATATATGCGAACAGCTTTCAGAAGTTAGTCACAAAGGCAATAGCGGTATTATGGGAACCATAAGGCCAGGCCTGTGCTGAGCAACACTGAATTCAACACCAGGTCTTCTGGTTAGACAGGGGTCCTCTGTAGAGATGCCTTCAGGTAGCAAAGCTCCGAGGCAGGCAAAGGTAGGCAAAGGGACAACTTACCCAACTCAGACACACTTTCATTATGCGTTAGCTTACTGAGACGTAATACTGAACTTTGCCACAGTTGTTACTGCTCTAGCTTTATTAGCAACAAAATACATACTACACTATTATCCAGACCATAAGAGTGTTTATCCCTGTAATTTTATCTCTGGATTTCCTAAAGCAAAAAAACAAAAACAAAAAAAACGAAAAAAATGCCAAACCCTAAAAACAACATCCACAACCACCCAAGGCGGAAGGAGAAATAAGAGACACATATTAGCCTAAAAGGATATAATCTTTAAAACAAATGGCTCAGCACCTATCATGAAATCCATTCAGAAGCTTGACTGAGTGCACGCCAGGGCTCAGGTCAGTGCTCAGAACCATTTGGCTTCTGTTCATGTGTCCTCTCCTCCTCTGGAGGAAGATTGCATTCCTGGCTATCAATGTCTGATCCAGCCTCATTTCTAGACGAAAGACATGTTTGGAATGGTTTTGTGTTTATTGGATCCTGACCCAAAAATAACTATTTGAAGCTATTGGTTTCCCTCCTGCTAATAAAGCAGCAGCAAAAATAGTACCTAATGCTACTTCTTTAACCTAAATTACACTTGATGTAAAGTAAGTCCAGTTGCCGTTACAATAACTTGTTTGATGAAGGCCATGCTAATTATTATTATTACACTTATTATCAGCTTTAAGTTCTTTCATTTCTAACAGTGGAGTGATGCCCTCATCTCTCCAAACACTCACTGGGATTTGCAGCCATATTTTCCCATCACCTTCTTTAAAATATAATTTTACTGTCATCTTCAACATATCAGTCAGCTCAGGAATCAGAAGAGAGACAAGTTATTCTACATGGGAGTAGTAAAAATAAAACACTGGCTGAAGTTGAGCTGCCAGGAGATGAATTAAAGTCAGAGATGCTGCTACTCACAGGGTAAATTGCATGGGCATCCCCTTCCTTGTAAATCAGATGAACTGGTAGCCTCCAAAGAGAGCTGATGCTAAAAAGATTAAAAGTATTTGATCATACCACTAAGTCCATTTTCCAACCCAAGTGCCCTAGGCTTCTTACATATATGTTGAGGAATGGGAAAAGATCAATGAAAAGTCCTCCATAAGACTGGAAGGAGAAGAGCTTACTGGGGTAAAAAAAAAAACAAAACAAAAAAAGAAGCAGCTGGAGGGGTACATTGTCCCTTTTCTGCTTTGCTTTCTGTTTGCTGGGAGATTCCTCACTTTTAGTACCCTCCAACGTGGAATGAAGCTTTTGCTGGTCTCTAGCACCTTTTGCCCTGCTGCTGTTCCCACATCACATTCTGTTATCCCCTGGGCAGCAGATGCCAGTCAGGTAGAAGATTTATCTCCAAGATCATCTATCACATCTGATAGATGAAGGCTGAAAAGCCCCTGGCCTTTTGGTAAGCAGCAAGGAGAAAGCTTCTTCTCCCTCTCAGAAGAAACATTTCCATTTGGGATTTGGCTTTCTCTACCACACCCTTGGAAAACGTTGTTCTTTTGTGACCCTTATGGTATTTTGTAAGACGAGCAGCCTAGATGGATTCCTCCACTGAGGTCTTGTTCGTTATTCAATACAGGTGCATGCACCAGATTCACTGCAACACACTGGATGTTTCACATTGTCTAACTAGTACAAAACAGATGGAAGCACACAAATGAGTTACACTGAACAGCAAGAAATACTCTAAGTCAGCTTTATGGCCACTTTGTATAAAGGAAGAAGCAAAATTCAGCTTGGAATAGAGATACGCAAAGGAAAGGAGGGGGGGGACGGGGAAGAGTGGCTCAACAGCAGAATCAAAAGAGAGGCAAGTCTTCATTGTTGACTGAAATAGTTTGTTCAGTCTGAAACCAAAAGTTGCATTTAATTTTTATGTTCTTCAAAACTTTTTGCATGTTTTCAATTAAAAAAATAAATGTTCTTTTCACACAAAAATGTTTCATTTTTAAAAATCCTTCTAAATGAAACATTTTTGCTTTTTAAGCAATTCTTCCATCCCAGCCTAAAAAATCTTATTGTTGAGCTAGACCCATATGAATAAATATCTTTAACAATTCTGAAATGCATAGCCTGGATTCACTAGAAAGCGTAGCTTGTTCAACAAGGCAGACAGACATTAGAAGAGGAGTGTCCGGGGGTAAGTATGAAATACAAAAAACCATCATTGCCACAGAAGAACTACTGAGCTGGTAGGGATGAAATAAACTACTAAGCGAAACTTATTCAAAATTTTTCATTACACTGACTATTAACAGCCTTTCTTTGTGCCCAGTGCAGTTCAGGACATACCATCACAGTACAGTAAGGGAAATTTTCATGTCGTCTTAAATTTTTAAGGCAGGACCTATACAAAAATCTCCCAACACTACTGGCAGCAACAACAGCTATTCATTTTGTAATATTTTACCAGAAGAAGGTCCAAGTAACCAGAAGCAGATGACAAGATGAAGACGTGAGCGGCTGGAAACAGCAAGCATCAGGAAATTGGCAAGCACAGCATCTGAGATAGCAGCCTTATTTCCCAACGCTTAAAATAGGATGTAATAGTAGTATTTATGGAGTTACAATGCAGCAGCTCATTGCAAACATTTAACCCTTCCATAGCAATCTCCACGTAAAAGGTGTCAACTGTAGACTTTATTTTTAAAAGGAAGAGATGATCACAGACCATGCTATCTGTCTGTATTTCTCAAAAGGCTTGTCCCCTGAAAGAAGAGCTCTGGGGCCAACAAAGCCAGAAAGCAAACATCTTCCCACCTTCCCCAAGGCTACCTCAGAAGTACTGCAGCAATGAAGCTTCTGCTGCAACCTAAGCAGAATTTTCTCCCTATTTAAACCCTATTCACAGTTTTATATTCAAGCTGCTCATATGATACAAGTGAAGTGCTGTCTTATTACCTCATGGCTGTAGTGGACTAAAAGAGATCAAGAGGAGCCACGAGAATGGCTGAGCTGCACACAGCACCCTTGCCTGGGTGCTTGGCATGATCTTGGCTGCAGCGTGCCACAGCCTGCAGGGTGCTGCCTAGCCCAAAACGACTCACACACCAAATGGGAATCTGTCACCCTGCTGGTGTCCCCATCCTGAAGCAGGCATTCGCAGCCACCTCGCCCAGGAGTGCCCCAGAAAGCAGAGGAAAACCTACCTCCGCTAATTCATCCAAATTCAAGAAAATACTTACCTTATGTTAGCAGACAGTGCGACTCAACCAGCACCACAACACCTGAGTGAGTTAATGAGCTGGCCACTACTGGTGTCGTCCATATAGGCAGAACTTACACAGACCTCCGCTATCCATATTTACACACACACAGAGATTGGTCGTATATTTGACCAGTGTATGAAGAACAATACAGGATTTAACTGAGGGCAATATTCCTGAGCACACACAACTCAACTGGTTCAGCAGCTAAACCAAGACCCACTGCTATTACAGGGCAAATTAGAGGGATATCAGCTGCACTGGACTCCAGTGACACAACACTCATGCAGACACCAGAGCAGAGATTAGTATCAAACTCCACCAGTAAGGAAAGAAGATTCATAAGCAATTGAATTAAATGCAAACAGCCTGTATAATACATCAGATAATTCCTTGGCTGTTATTTGATATAATGTTACTGTATTTTCTAATGCTAATGTTATTTTATTAATTTGCATTTTCAAAGCAATATGTTCCTATTTAACAGATTGCCAGATAGTTTCCCCATCCTACTGTGTGAAGAAATTACAGTAGAGACTTTTTACTTTATCAGGTTGGCAATATCAGAAGAGATAATATGATGCCCCTGGCACCATAAAATATTCAACATTGTGAATAAAGTTCTTGATAAAAGAGCAGCAGAAAGTAGCATTTTATTAAATCAGTGTGCTTTAAAAAAAGCATGCTTTTAAATTATTTAATTTAAAAATTAAATTGCATTTGAATCATTTGATTACTGTTTAATAACAATGCATAATTTATATCTAAGAGACTGCTTTAAAAAAATCAGATTCTGCTCTGCTATGCCAATAAAAAAAAAGTATTAGGAATTAGAAATTTTCCCCTCCAACCATGCAGTTCTAATCCTGTATCTTCATCCTGGAGAGCTCCTTTCTTGAGTCGCATCTTAAGTCAGAACTTTGGCAGCTCTAAGAGGAAGCCAGTTGGGCGCCATGACTGACCTGCTGCCCTGTGCAGCTCAGCTGTACACCCTCACCGCTGGGTAACAAGCTCCTGCCTCTGCAATCAGCAGCAGTGGCTCTGCCACCGTGAAGGGCAACAAGCAAGCCCTGGCTACAAGGAACCTGAGAACAAGCCAATACTTTCAGCATTTCACAGCAGCAGGTGTTTGATGAGCAGTCAGACACTCTGCACCCAAGACCACGCTGCATTTTCTGACTGCTGATGAGAATGGACGCTTTCTGAGGACAAGCGTCTTTCACTTAGGCTAAAAAGAGCCTTCCTCCCCTTAGTCACAGTAGTGTAAGGTTTTTTACATTTAGGACAGTTTCCCATCTCCCACCTGCAGGCCAAGTTAGATGTCCCAAGCAGAGAACTGCATTGATACCTGTGCACCAGTGCATCATGTGTCAAGAGACTTCCAAGGGGAATCACTCCAGTTTGCAACAAGGAGCAAGTCATCCCTGGGAAACCAGAAAGAACCAGGAAAATAAAAGGATGCTTTAAAAACTGCATTCTATTTCCCTTCCTCTCTTTTTTTTATACCAAGTTCATCTGACAGTGACAAATGTGATATTTTAACCTATATTGAAATTAGTCCTTTTTTTTGTCACAGGGTAGAAAGATAAACAGGTGGTGGAAAAGAGAAAGATGTGGAGTTCAAAAAACTAGGCAAAGACATTCACCACTTGGTACCTGTTTCCCAGAGGCAAGGAACTGTCAGACTTGCTTCAGAAGAGCCACCATAAGATTTCTGTTATAACCCTTCAAAGAACAATTTGTATTCATAGATAATATTTTAAACCAATCCAAAGCAAAATACTGTGTGAAGAGTTTCTTTGATGAAATTTCATATAAAGTTTTGAAATACTACCATCTTAAAAAAGAAAATAAACTTTGGGTTTGTTCTTTTACCTCAACCTACAGGCTGTCTCTTTTCCTCCATTAAAAAAAAAAAATTGAGTGGCAGAAAAAGGAAGAGAAAAACATGATAAAAATACCAAACTTAGAAGGATGAAGGGAAGAGGAAACTTGATTTTTGAATGGTCCAGCTGGCTCCTAATGAAAGAAGTATTAAAAACCCTGTAAGTATTTTTGTTGGGGGATGACAACACACACCCCATTTAATCCTAGAAAACAAAAGCTGTCCCACTGTTATCTGGACTAAATTAGACTGTTTCCTTTCTGACAAATATCAGTGTCTTAATCTCACTGCTTGCAAGCTTGAACCACAGGTCATCTTTTAGAGGTAACCTACAGAACATAACTTCATAGTTCCCACCAAAGGGAACAACAGCTCTAAGTCACATAATGCAGAAACAGCTATGCCTCCAGGCACTCCATAAGTATTGTTAAATATTAGCCAGCCAGGGTTATATAAAACTTCACATATTTTTCCCCCCCCTGAACTAAACCATATGTAATTCTGTAACTGAAAGTACAACTTCTCCTTCAGCTTAACTAAAAGAATTGATCTATAATCAGACCAGCTGTCTCACAATTAAATCTCTGTCCAAAAAAGTGGGGAAAAGCTGTTCCACAAAGTAAAAACACATGCAAAGAGCATTACTCAGCAGACTGTCAAATTACAACAAGAAATGCTTGGGAAGGGTTTTAGTTTAATCCACTTCTTGTAAATATACAGGCAATGAAAACATTGTAAACCCAAAGTATGAAATTTAAAGCAAGCCTTTGACTGAAGGAGCTTCTGGTCACTGAGGATATTTGAAGACTAAGGTCATCCACCCTGTTCAGCTTTTAAAGTTGCTTGGTCTACGTGTGTTTTACAGTCACATCTTTGGAAAAGCTCAGAAACACTAAACAGGGATATAGACTATGCAGTACAGATTTTTTTTTTTCTCCCCTCCCCCCCCATGGAAAACAGCTTCTTGCTTTCAAGTAGATGTGGGCCGATTTATACCAGTCAGGATTCAGGCTCTTCATATTTCTCTACCCCAGAAGAGAGTCATACACTTAGAGAAGCTTTATGCCATGTTATAAGTTCTTTAATTTATGGAAGTTTCTGCTGTATTTTCTTTATACTCTCCACTTGAGAACGTTTTTATGAAGAAAACATAATTTTGCATCGCTCCATATGATTTTTAATTCTACTTCTCAAATATCAGATAATCTCATAAAGGCCCACTGCGCATAAGGGTGTTCCTCTCCTCTCCCTTAATTAATTTTTAATGCTCAAAAATTGCAATTTTCAAAGAAACCGATTAAAATGATTCGTAAAAAAACCCCACAACAATGTCCTTTCAGGATGACTCAACCACTTGCATTTATTATATTAGTTCAAGTCAGTGAGGGGAAACTATTTTTGAAGCTGGAAGTCACGGAGTTACAAAATGGAAAGGGGATACCATACCAAAACAGCCCACGTTGCTCAGCATTTTTAGAACCAGCAGAAAGAGCAGCCAAGGCATGACATCCAAATTACAAAGAAAGCTAAGGGATCACTGAGAAGGCAATAAGCAAGGACATGGGAGTCACAGTGGGAATGAGGTAGAGTCAAAAGGATAAGCCAGTATTTTGATACTTCCTCAGGCAAGCTGAAACTAGGAAGCCTTCCTCAGATATCCATCCTCACTACCCCTCTCAATGGGCTCTCTGGACACTAACTGCTCCTTTCCAGCTGCTGCTTGAGTTGCAGCGCCTAGCTGAGAAGGATGCTCACACCAACTCCTACTCTGCTTCAGGCACTGCAAAAGTTGAGTCCCTCTTGGGTCTGAATCCTTGTTTTTCTTTCAAGGACCAAAATGCACTGTGGGGAAAATGCTGGATTTAGGTACTTCTTCGGTTCTGCCTTTCTTCTCCTTGCCCTTTATTTCCTCCCTCTCTTTCCTTTTCCATTTTTAAAAATGGGATTTTTTGCTTGTATAGTTTCACAGTTAAGTGTAGCTAATCAAGTGTACAATAACGACGGACTTGATGAAGGGGTTCCTTGAAGGTCAGCTAAAAATGGTTCACGTAAGAGAATACTGTACCCATTTGAATCCCTATAAAGTTAATCCAAGCAATCAGAGGTAACTTCAAAAAGCCAGACCTTGACCAAAATATGACATCATGTTGTGGCACCGGTTCAGTGCTGGCTTCAGGCAAAGTTGCCACCTACTGAACGATCAAAAACAATTCTGGTATTTTCACCATGTCTCCTTAAATCACTCTCCCCTTTAGTCTTCAAGGGGATGCCCAGAACAGAAAGAACTGAAAACAATCCCAAAGATTACTATATATCCAACCTACATACAGTCACTTGCATCCTTATTTTTAATAGAAGATAGCTTCATTTTTCTAGGTTCTTTTTGAACCAGTATGTTCTCAAAAATCACTAGTGAAATCTTTCATCTGTGGTGGACTTGAGGGGTCGCCTTCAAGATAACGACTGACAGTGTCATCATGCCCTCAGTGAAACAGAAAGGATGTTCACTCTTCAGTACTGGCAAGCTAAAAACCTCATGTGATGTCTTCTTATGTTTTGGGTAAGCAGCAAATCATAGTTCTCACAATGCAACTGCTCCATGATAATTTACACATACATGGCAATAAGTAAATGACAGCATATGACTAAACAGGACAAAATATCATGAAACAGAAAAAAAAGAGCCTGCCACAGAGAAGCCAAAAAAAAAAAAAAAATCCAGATTTGTTTAGAAGAGCAACATGCTGCTTTGGTATTCTGCTTCTATTCCAATCTGTTCTATTTAGTTATACCAAGGAGAACACGCAGCTAAAAAGATTTCATATAGTACATGTTGGAAAAAAAAAAAAAAAATCCATGTCACAATGGCCAAAGCATCAAGTTTTCTAACTTACTAAAAACGCATCACTACTGAATTCTTCCAGAGCAGTGTGCAACAGACTCAGTTCCAAAGTCTTAGTGAAGATGACTGCTCAGATCATTCATCGTTACTTTCCCTTTCATTCTGAATGAGAATATAAAGTTAGCAGAGGCTGGAAGATTTTTGCTTAGTTGCTATATGCAACTGCGGCCAAGTCAAGTACTCTTAAAACTTGGTATATGGTTCACAAACTTTCTTTGACCCTTAGGTTATTTGATTATAATTTTTAGAAAAAAACTTGATACTTATATTCAGATCCAGAGCTTGAGTCTAGGCCTATACCAATGAGATGCAAACAAATATCATTTTGCATTGCATGGTTACAAGTGTTGTTAGTAAGCATTAAATTGTCCTCTTAATTAAGCAATTATTTTAATGGCAGTATGGATGTCAATTCTTGATATTCATTAATGTTCTACTCTTTAAATAAGCATCACTGTAAGGAAAGTGGTATTAAAAGGGGCATTGGAGTCATCAGAAAAATTTTCTAAATGTAGGTATAACTGTCACCTAAATGGCCAAATTCCTACATCAGTTTCATCAGCGTGATCCAGGATAGATCTGTAAGCTAAGTATAGAAGCAATGAAAATAAAGGATAGGAATGAGTAGGCTGAAATATAAGTGGAAGGGGAAAGCAAGACAACTATCTTTGAGAAAAGTCTAGCGCTCTTATATTTTACTGCAATTGATTAATATGCCAGGGAACAGATATGCAGTGCAGTTTTACAAGCCATATAGTCTCAAGGAAACCACACTATTATAACACACATACATTTAATACATGCACACACACACAAAGGGAATATCATCACTCCATTTTTAGTTCCTCTCAGAGCTAGAGAATGATACCTAAAATACCCAGAAATGACAAAACATGCAACTTCTCTGAAGTTTTGAGAAGCTGTAAGAATTACAGCGGAAACTTCTCCATTAGCATGGGCAATATTGTCTGGCCAGGAGCGGGGTCACCTGCCTGGTAGTTGCAGTTGTTCATTGCAGTGGAACAAGTGGTTTAACTGATGACAACTATGGTAGCAGGAGCTATAGGAATACTAGAAGCGTGATATTTCACCATCATCCTCTCCTGCCCATTCCCAATTGCCACAGGCTGTTTTTTCCCCTCATCCCAAGCATTCTATGTCAGAGTTGCATTAAGGCAAATTCAGAAGGATTTCAAAAGCCTCCGGATCAAGACTTAACAGAGAAAGGAATGAAGCCCCGTACGTCTGATCATCTGCCCTAGGTATGCAAACAGCTCTGCCCATCACCAGATTATCATAGCATATCACATACTCTTGTGGGCATCCCTTCCCACAACAACCTTTGATGTAAAGGAGGGTTTACTCGGGTGCTTTTATAAATGCTGAGGCCAGGAGAGATTGAGGTGAAGACAGCAACCCTGTGATGCAGCATCAGCATGAACCTCCTGAGAACTAGGCTGGAAACCTGCAATGTGCTTGTAGGATCTCATCAGTAACTGGCAGATAAAAAGGACAGCAGATCTCTCAGCAGCTTATATCAAAGTGCTCATAATCTCTTTAGCTGTATATATTTAGCCTTCTAGTCAACGCAATGGAAATTAGAAAGTCCAGAAAGTCCATACAATACCCATCCCAGTACTTCAGCGGACTCAAAATCCTAGGTAACCACTTATGAAAAACTAAGACCTCAGGTACAAAAGACCAGAAATTGCAAACAACAGCATATCCACAGGTGGACAAGAGACTATGAATATCTCCAGAGATGCCTCACTCCCACATTTGTGCGTTTCTGTGCAAGTTGCCCACATGCCAGGAAGCAGCCTGCTGTCCGTGCCGCAGAAGTACCCCACAGCCTTTGGCAACCTGAAGATTTCTCCTTTGACCAAGAGTTGAAAGCACAACTAAACTGAAAGCTTGAAAGAATTAGGATTATTTCATTAATACAGGGGCTGAATTTCAAAGTTAGATCCAAACCTGAAGCCTCTACTCTGCCCCTGCTGAGAGTGCTTGGATTTGATGTTTGAGCTCATGGCCAAGTCCAATTAGAAAACATGTTTGCTGTCCCACAACATACCTGTCACTCCAAGCTTGTACTGTTGTTGCATCTGGCAAGGGGAAGAAAAAGGTAATATGGAAATAAAGGGAAAATAACTTCAATTTAGGAGATTCAAGCATAAAAGTATTTCATTCTGAGTAAAAAATTGAAAATATTTTCTTTTCCAGTGCTGTGCGTAATAGAGTTAAGCTGAACTCTCTCTCTAAGTCATTCAATTCCTGACATACATTTGTTTTCAAGAGAAGCAGCAGAAAAATCAGAACTCCAGTGCTGCAGATATATATAAGACATGCCACAACTAGCACACAGGGAGCTCTCTTACACAGCTCTACAAAACTCACTGTTAGGCAAGAAGAGAAATGGCAACTGGTGCCCCATACGAAAGACTGCCCAATGCTGGCAGATAGTCTCAAGTAAGCTGGCTGCTCTTGTCTTTTAGGCTCAGTTGCAAAATTCAGAACCACGTCCAAATCTTAAACTCTCCAAGCCAACCCCACCTGGCTCAAGGGGCACTTTTCCCATTTAAGCCTCTATATGATCTCAGCAACTAATGAAGAAAATGCCCACAGACACCTGCCCAAGAGTTGACACATCTCCATCAAGATGTAGAAGTTGATCTCCATATATTCTCTACTCATTTATCCAATGAATAAAGAACAGTCTTAACTAAAAGTTGTGCCAATGTCTACAGGTATGCAGTCAGAGTCCCTCATTTCAGAGAAGCCGGGGAGGGAGCACTCACATTCATGGGTCACTATTCTGTCCTGGCAATGGTAGGAGGGAATGGCTGGTTGACTGATTAGCTTTAAGTTAGGATCTATATATGATGCAGGCAGATGAAAATGAGGTAATGTATTATTTTAAGTTACTTCAATTAAAAAGTGACTTATTATTAAGAATATTAAAAATTACTCTTTCTAACAGATCTCTGAAGCCTCTCTTCTCCCAGTGTGCAGCATCCCAGGTGACAAGATGGGCATACAGATAATGGCAAAGTGCCAACATACAGGCCAAAAAGAAGGAAAACAAGGCTCCTTTGATCTCAGGTCACTTACACCTTCTAAGCCTGGCCCAATGCACCAGATGCTGCTGGTGAGGATAAAGATCAAGCCAAGCCACTGCACAAGATGTGGCTTACACATGGGAGACAGCTCCACAAATGGGCTGGGCACAGGCCCGCCAGCAAAGGAGCACAAAGTAAGAGCCAACTGCATGGGTCTACTTCCATCCTACCCTTTCCAAAGCATCAGGGTTTTACAGTTCAGCTGAAACCACTCGTTTCAGTTAAGTACAGTTTTCTTTTATGATCTCCTGGCAAGATTCTGTAGCACTGGTACAGAAACAGTGACTGAGAGCTTGAAGCAATCTCTACAAAAATCATCTGTGGAAGATCCCCCATGACATTAGAGCCCATGAACTGCTCTGGGGTCAGTCCTTATCAAAGACATCCCCACGGTGCTATACAAACAACACACAACTGTGTGGAAAGTAGCCTAGTTACTAACAGAAAGCAGTACTGGTAGCAGCAGCGTAAAAAAATTATTACTGGAATTAACATAACGTAGCACAGCACAAAAGCAAGCTCAGTTTCCTATCAAACTATTGATGCTATTTTGGATAACACCTCTGACAGTAACTCTCCATTTCACAAGCCAACAGCGGATGACCGCTTTCAGCATAATGCTGACTTACTTCCTCACAGACTAGCATCTGGCCACAACAGGAAAAATCCTGGCACGATCAGACGTGTAATCAGCTTTGGTAACACAACACACTCTGTGACCTGTCCTAGTGCATACTTTCCAGTGAGGCTGGCTTAATCAGCTCTACAGGCTCAAAGAGAAACCCTCCAAAACACTCATTACCCCTTTTTTGCACTCTGCAGTGCACTGTCTTTCATCTTCCTTTGAGCCAAGGTGTCAGTCGCCACACTGATAGTTAATACCAGCCCTGTCTAGGAGCTTCCTATCCCTCAGTTAAGGGCATACCTGTAATACCAAACACGCACCCAGCTGTCAACGTGTCTGAAGAAAGAGGTCTTTGTATTAGCAGTTCAGTTGGCATCTGCCCAAACTTCAAGCAACATCTAACAATACCATTTTCCTGTTACAAAGCACTCCTTATCTGTAGATCCCAAAGGGCACAAAAGGGAGACCCTTCCTTCCCATTTCATAAACTACCCCAGATATGGTTACCGAGGCACAGGCCAAGGGAAGAACTGAGATTATACCTCAGATATCCCACCAGTCCTCCGACAACTAGGCATCATTGTCCTCTTCACCTCTCATTTACCAAAAGCAGGCTCAGAAACATATTTCTTAGTATGGATAGAGACTCTGCTGCGGGTGGGGTGGGGAGTGAAAAAAGTGGCACTTTCCTGTTGGCTCTGTATTTTGCCTAAATATGGCTCGCTCTTACTTCTGATCTACAGATGGTCAGTAAAGGCAAGCTAATAGAGGAACTGTCTCCAAACCAGTCCTTAAGTATCAAGATACACAACACAGGAAGACTTGTAAGCTGCAGAAGAAACTCTGTGCTAAGAAAGTGGGGCTCTGTCCACAGTGGGAGGAAAGTTGTCTGAATTTTAAAAGTTACAGCTTTAGCATCTGCTTTACAAGGCAGGAAGAGAAATTTGTTTAGTGCTAAAACCCTCAAGGAGACAAAATCTGTACCATTGGCTTCTGTAACATTGGCTTTTGTTTTACCTTTTAGGTCAACTGTTTTAACACTCCTTATTTAAATACATTAAACTAGAAAAAAGATAGAAAGGGTGAGGTTTTAAGTAAAATCGAACACACAAAGTTCATAGTAGCCTCTGAAATCCCTCCTGCTGGAACCACAATTTCTTTTCGTAGGAGAGGAAGACTGCGTGCATGTGTTTCCACAGCAGCTATGCCAGTTCTCCTGGCTTACAGGACTCAGCACAGCATGCGAAAGGGAATACTGAAATAAAGCCAAAAATGCCCGGATCTGTTGGTACCCCGGTTTCTGTTGGCCAGCAGAACAACTTACAGGCACTGCTAGAAGGCAGCGGGCTTGGCCTGGCATTGCACTCCCATACTGCCCCGCAGCTTGTCAGGATGCTGGATGTGGGTAACATGCTCATTGCATCGCTCCAGGCTTGTAAGCAGTTTGTCAGCCGCAGGACATCCCGGCACAGCGTACATCGGAAGGACAGTTCCTTCGGGAGTCCAGTTGTGTAGGTCTGTCTATCTAAACATGGCCTCAGATTATTGCTTCTCCTAGCATTGAAGTGCTGAAGCAATCATTTATTAAATGTGTCACACACACAGATTTATAGTTGCATTTCCTGACCCCATAAGCGATAGAGGAAAAAATAAAAAGCTTAGACTTTTCTTGGGAACAAGTAAAGGTCATTTGCCTCATCAAATTTCATCCCTTAAGAGTACGCCTGTTCCCTCAAGGAAATTTCTAATTGTTCTTCAATAATTTCAGTCTTTTGCTTCAGCAACATTACCGAGCAGTTATGCTATAGCTTTTATGAGCTTCTTCAGGAAAGAGTTCCTTGTTTGCTCTGAACAAATTTAAAGAGTAACCCAAACAAGAGGAGACTCTTAACATGCATCATTTGCCATTGAAATATATGACAAACGCATAAGGCGCAGAGCGTGAAGACGTGTACAATGACATCCTACTGTAGCGTGTGATATGTCTCTCTCAGCACAGGGAAAGGTACAGGTGATATATTAGCTAACGAAATCCATAATTTCCAGAGAAAAATCTCTGGATATAAAATAGTCAATTTCGTTTATTGGGCCTCTTGCTCCATAAGTTGATCTTCTCCCTTACACATCAGCATCTGCATTCATCTGCTCTACAGAGTCTAACCTCTTGCAGGGCTTTCTGCAGCCAAAGGCAAAAGAGAAAAGATGTTTACTCATGAACCAAGCTACCACAGGCCAGTGCACCCCACACAATCTCCTCTTTCTTTCTAGAGAGGGAGAATTCAGAGTTATTGAATCTCTCTGCCAGTGGAGTGCCAAAGCCTTATCTCAGTAAAGAGCCCAGTACCCACAAGAAGAGGCAAGCACTCACCTGATTCCACAAATAGCCACTCACTCAGGTGCTCCACTCCAATGCAACACCATGGGTTGGGTTGGGTTAAATAGTAAAATGACTCAAGTGTTGAAGTGAGCTACGTGAATAAGCGTCTACAAGACACCGCTTGATTGCCTACAAGATGTAGCCTGATGTCTAAGACATCATGGCAAGTTATATCTGGTATTTCACAGGCACTGTATTATAGAAACATCTCTTTACTGTTAAGTTTAAAACTGTAAGGGGAAGAAAATACCTTTTTTTAACAACAGTAAGACTCCTGTAGCTGCCTATCACAAAGAATTCAACGGAAAGAAAGGTGCATAGCCTGCAAAACAGTTGATTAATTTTACCCAGCATTCATCTTTAATTATAGGACAGCCTAAAGGCTAATAACATAATCAAATCCTCACTGTGGTAGACTCTGGATAATCATATGTTGTGGTGTGGTGGTTCTGCCTCTCCGGCAATGGGGACGGGATGCCATTTTGAACACCTCTTCTTTACACATACTTCACATGCATATTTCACTGCCGTGGCTAACAGAGCTAAGAATACAATGACCATGTATAGTATAAGGTGTACGGCTGCTGAATTTCATGCATTTCTCTGCCAAGACGAAGGCAGCAGGCTGGGCAGAGCTGCCTCGTGACTCCCTTCTGCAGTTACAGAACTGCATGCTTGCTCTTTGGGAAAGCTCACCCAGCTGAACAGATACAACCAGAAGAGGAACTAGACGGGAAGAGATTAAGCAATCCGCCCAAAGCCAGCGCCAGGGCTGTGAACACAAACCATGTTTGCCGCCAGTCCGCTCCCCAGCGCCCACACTGATGCTTCAAGAAATTTTATCCTTTCAATTGACTGATTTGACATTTACGCTAAATGTATCCTTGCCTTACCTATAGGCATTTGCTAATGCATGAAAATAAATGTTCATCTTTGGAAAAGACTGACTGGCTTTGTTTCAATTCAGCGTCCTCTTGTCCTCAGCCCCTTTGCTGCAAGAGCCCACTGTATCTGTACATAAACAATGTGTACGTCAGAAGTACTTTAAATGTCAGTGCTCATCTTTTGTAAGGACTTTCAGGCAAGTCTATGATTAAAACTAGATATTCAAGCAGAAGATGAATATATTATGTCCTCAGGCTCCTTAAGTCATGATCCATATTTATAATGCAAGACTAAGGCTTCTGTTGAATAATTACATCTTTTGCCTGCCCATTCTTCCTCCCCACCCCCATATGTACACACACACGTGCAAATGCATATATAGCATTTAAAGTGAGCAGTTATTCACCCCAAAGACAGAATAACTTCTTTGACTCTATGCATGCCAGAGAGTTTAATTATTGTGCAAGACTTGCAGTAGCAAAACCTAGCTCAGATTGAGACACCTTCCCCTTACTCAGCACAAATAAACGTGAGAACAGCGTGTTCCAGTGGGGCTAGAGCACTCTGCAGTTAAAGCCAAGCCCTAGGGAAAGGGCTGTAGTAGCCACACTCATTCCAACTCCAGGTAAATACTTTCTTCCCAAGCAGAAGTCTCTTCATTTGAAGTTCCTGAGGTCCTACTTTGTCAGTGCTTCAGAGTGGAAGGTGCTTCTTTATGAATGAATGAAAGCCACTTTAAAACATCTGGCAGCCACTGAATTCAGAAAATTGAATGGAAAAATACAACAGGATCTCAAATATTACTTTTCAACTAATGTTGATCTCCCTTCTTGTTTTAAGTCATCTTTCTCGGCAATAAGCAGTGCCACCGGATGACACAAAGTCAGACTGCAAGAAACAGCTTATCATTAAAGTCTGAAATTCAATCAGAAAGAGAATTTTGACCAGTATCCTAGAACTTAAACCTGGGTTTCTTCATGCATCCTCTTCAGGGCTACAGATTTCTTTACAGAAGAGGAAGAACACCAGTGTCACTACAAAGGATTCTGCACAACAAAACAGACAAGCATCGCATTCATTACAGCTAGCTGGGAAATGCAGATTTCATGTACACATGCATGTATGTGCACATACATGCACGTGTACCACACTTCCAATTCGTCAGAAAATTAGAAGCTTTTTTCAGTAAATTGGACACTCTCCATCTTTAGTAATCCAGTTCTGGAAGTGGAAATGCTGTCAGCAACATCAAAATAACATGCTGTGAACCAAAATGTTTATTGACAGAACCCTGTGTTTTGCCAAAAAACTTTATTAAAAAATTCCTAGCAGCTCTCATCACTCTTTTCACCTTTCCTAAAATTTGCCTTCCAATATGCAAAATAAGCAGAAAGCACTGGGAGCCTGCATACAGCGTGCTCTCATGCTCTCCAGTTACACAAGAGCAACTTCTATGACAAATTTGTCACCGTAGACCTAGTCTCAGATGATCAAACACAGTCAATGAAGTGTATTTGGCTAATTGAGATGCCTCTGATGAGATTATTTTTAAATCCAAATTCTAAGTCAGGCAGAAGTATAAATCATAGTGACACTGGTCCACTAAAAAAAAAAAAAAAAAAAAAAAAGAGTCACAGCTGCAACAATAGTTGTCACATATTCTGGTAGTCAACAGAGCCAGATGAGGAACACCCATGGAGCAGTCTTTCATTTGAAAATTAAGCACTCCAGCACTGAGCAGGTGATCAAGACATCACTCAGAAAGTAAAAGTATGGGAAATGCAAGTGATATCTCATTGCAAGGGAGGGTGTGGGCAGAGCATCATGGAAGAAGCTACTGGCTTCTTGCTTTATTCATACCATTGCTCAAAAAGACAAATGAAAGAACTCCTGCCTTGTCCCCATTGCCTTGCTTGTGGCTTAGCAGTATCAAAGTGATTTGTCTTTCCTCTTTTTCCCATCCACCTCCAAAAGAGATAGTGTTACTTCTCTTTGTAAAGGGCTAGACTGGAATTTTACTGTATGCCCTGATCAAGAAGCAGGGTGTAACCAAGCTACCCCTGAGCTGTCCTCCCATCTCTCTTGTCAGCAGAGGGAAGAGCAGAAAAACAAAGAGACTTATTGGTCTTGACCTGCAACAAATTAGCTCAGCTCAGCACTGTAGCAGATGAAGGAAGTCAAGGCTACACCTACAGCCTCTGTAGAGGAAGACAAAAAAGAAAAGTACTCCCGAGACTGTAGCCTAATTTCTCTCTGAAAGATTTCTTGTTAATTCAGAGAGGCTCCAATTTCCCATCCAAGCATTTGTGTCTGCCAGTAGGGCATACAAGCCACAAAGAAAGGCTGGGCTGTTGAATTTTCACAGGGTAAAGTTAGGCCACTAGAATATTTAGTTCCTCACCAGTACGATTTATATACACACATAAGATGGATGTATTGTCTTTCACTGCGATCCAAAAAAATAGTGTGAGGTCTATCCTGTATCACTTAGCACACTGCAGTATTTCACACCAGGGATGTTTTGTTTCTACCACTCTCTGCAATTGCAGCTGAAGACTTCAGTTTCTAACCACAATTTAGAAGAAAATAACAACAAAATTAAAATTTTAGTAATCAGTATGCATTCATTATGATATTTGTACCTTATCTCAGTCAGAAATCAGACTAAATTCCTAGAATATTTTAATATATTTTGCTGCTGGAAAAAATCCACAACAAAACGCAGTTATTGCATTTCTCTGTGACATGTGTCCTCTTGTTTAGTCCTAAAGATGATTGCGTTTGTCACCTCATGACACATAGGATGTGTGCTCTGCATTTCACTCGTTCTGCCAGCTACTTACCGTTTTATGTTGCAGGTTTCCTTATCGCTGCGTGTGTCTAGTTCTTAAAGACTAGTCTTAAATGATGCTCTATTTGGTGTGGCAGAAACAGGATGCAGTCCCATTAAGATACAGGACAGTATCTGCATCTGAGACTTGCTTCTGCTTTGTCATTATGAATATATAATACCACAGCCTTGGGAAGGAAGCAAGCAGTAGCATCCTTGCAAGTGTGTTTGACAGGGCAGGTAAATCTTGCTTATAACAATAATTAAGAAGCAGATGTACTTATGGCATACTAGTATTAATTTTTGGAGACAGATTAGCATTCACAAAAAGTCAGCTAAGATGGGGTAGAAGCTCACCTCACCAAGCCAAGGAGTGCAAACTGGTGACAGCTAAGTTACGGTGTGCTAAATTGAACAAAACATTTGCAAATCACCTCTTAATAACTTAATTGCATCCAGGCTATCATCACAAAAACATCAGCAATAACTGTGGTCCCATTCTTGCCAGCTGGCTCGTCTGTGCATTTCACATAGTCCCACTGCTCACAAACCAACCCCATGTTGACTTAACTGGCTGGGAGCAGCTTGTCTGACTGATGTCTCCAGCACTGTCCTCAAAGCAGAAAAGGATTTGTTCAGCCATTCAGGTGTCCCTCTTGGGAAAGCCTTAGGCACTCTTGAAAAGGAGCTTCTTTAAGGGTGCTACTGCTTTTGCCATCTACTGCTGCGAGCCGTGGTGCTGCGACAGACCAAGCCTTGCTCCTGCACCCCTGTCCTGGCATGGGTCTGTTCACCTGAAATGGAAACCTGGGGACGGAACATGCTTCTGGCAGAGCCTCCCAGGGGCTGCCAGCACCTTTGGTCTCATTAGAGCGACTCCACTGCCACGTAGAGCACACATGTGCTTTATAAGAGGACACAGAAATAGGCGCCCAGAAACGTATGCCACAGAAGGACAGCAGAAGGAAAGCATACACAGATAATTCATGGAACAGTTGCTGAAGGTTCATATCAAACATCAGTTCCTTACATACATGAGAATGTCAGTGCATTAAAATTTGTGAGTCTCTGTATGTTTCCCTGCCCCAGATTTGGTCCTAGCTGGCAAATACAGAGAAGCATGCATCTTTCACACACATCCCAAACCCATTAGATTAGAGTGCTGTGAAAACCTACCAAGTATCTGTATCCCAAAAGAAAGTTTGACAGTTGTAAAGACTGTTCCGCTTCAAACTCCAAAATACAAATTTAAGCGCAAATAAACCTTAAAATGTCTCAAATACACCCAGAGAAGTTTTCGCAGCACCTACATTAGCTTAGCATTTAGTAAAGGCAAAGTAGTTCAGCTACAATAGAAACAAAGCTCCAAAACCAACCCGGGATTTAAGTTTTAAAACCCACTATTACTCATAAAATGGCCAGTCCCTCTCTGGCTGATTAGAGTAACAGGATACCCTGAGAAAGACTGCTTATGTATTTCCTGGACGTTTAGCAAATCAAAATCCTATCAGTTTTCACTTAGGGAAGGAGCATGAAATTTCAGTAAAAGATGAAACTCCAGTTTAAAAAAAAAAAAAAAAGAGATTTCCCAGCTACAAACACACAATTTCAATACTTAACCCATACAAACTGTATACTGCTTTAGAAAGCCTTGTGTTTTTGCCAGGATTGTATAAAATTTGCTTTTTACCGTATCAACTTCTCCAGAGGCACCACCTCGAGAACAGGAGAAATCCATTCTGGAGAGCCGATGGGTTTTCTCACCGTATATCAAGGTGTATGCAATAAGCGACCATCTGTGATGTCTACACCATGTTTTTAGCAGAAAGCTGACCCAAGTGATCTAGCATACCATGACATCACATTCACTGTGACATCAAAGCACGGCGACACCTTTGCCAACACAGGTTATTTTACCACACACTGTACAGTGTCCTAATGTTGCACAGTCCTTTACATGTAAGAATAGTTTTTATTATACCTCAAAAATAACCTAACTTTTTATATGTCTACTTAAAATGTACTTCCCTTTGATTTTTACATCATTATTGGATTGTTTGGGAAATTCTGCTCTAAATACTGCTTCATAAAATTATTTTCCCTGATTCAACTATATATATTTATTAAAACAAACTCAAATATATTTTAGATTAAAATAATTTAGTCATCTCTATTGCTTTTCAAAGTTTAAAATGTTATTTTAAAAGAATCTGAACCATGAGGTTAGACTATCCACTGAATCACATTCAGATGCAGCCAGAAGACTCATAGTTAACTTTTGAGAGTACCTGAGCAAATCCCACCTTCATCTTTCTGTGAGCTTACTCTTTGCAATATCATTTAGCTAAAACCCCCCTAGTCACCAGAAAACTTATCAATGCAGTTTATCAAGCTTCCTACAAGGTTCATTTATTTTGCCTTAGACAGACATTACCCTTGTCAGCGCCCCTGAAGCCCTTCTCCATGCACACTGATGAATCATTTTTGCAGCTGTTTGTCAACACTCCTGTTTTGCAGCGTTAGCAGACATACGCCAGGGAGGTGCTTCTCATGAGCCTAACTCAAAACTCATCAACCGCCACAGGGTCCAGATCAAGGCTGAAATGGATTTCTCAGTACCTGTCTCCTTGCCTTGCTGCTGATCCCCTGCAAGAGCAGGAACTTGCAGACTCTCATGGCAAGGAAGGGGTTCCCTGTAATCTCTCCTCCGAATAAGATGATGATAGGGGTGCCATTCTCTTACTATAAGCCCTCACTCTGAGGGATGTTTCTGATAGTGGTACAGTGTTTGTTACAGAAGTATTTTTAAGGGTCTGAATTCGAGATCTTTGAAGGGGATATTTTACTGTCCTTCCGCGTGAAATTGCTTCTGCATCTGTTCTTCATACACACCATGCAGCCTCACAAAAGACTCACTTCACAGCAGCGCAAGCGTCACAGAGAAGAGCTGCATACAGACCACAGACCTACTGTCAGGGGCTTTGGCAAGCAAGGGAAGAAGGTTCTGTAGCCAGCCCGCTGCACTTCAGCCAACCAAAGCTGGACGGGGAGTTTGCGTACTTCTGTGGGAGCGGCACAGAGGCAGCTCCAGCGCTGGGGAGCGGCCCTCCTTCCTGCTTCAGGCTGCCTGCGCAGGTCCTGGCTCTGCGACAGCGGCTAGTGACTGACAGCTTGCAGAAGTGAGGAGTGCTTCACTATGCAGTGAGGATAGGATTGCCCTTCTGCATCAAGCACTGGCCAGCTCCCGAGTCAAACAAAGTACTGCTCTGCCTGCAGGAAAATAAAAGATTCTCTAGCAAAGGAAGAGCGGAGCTATCTTTGAAGAGACCGTGCACATGCATTTGCAAAGGCTACTGGCATCACGGTTCCTTTAATATTTATTCCTTTAGTTGAAGGCCCCACACAGAAAACGAGTAGAAATTAGTACTTCGCCTTGATGTTTTTCCAGTGGCCTCTGCATCAGCCTTTGATTAGCAAATCAATCTTTTTAAAAGGTATTACACCATCCAGGCAGAGCAGCCCAGATAGCTGCCTTTTATTTCTTGCAATTGCTAGTAGGAACTCAGGAAGCGGGTGTGCATGCCTCAGCAACGTCCTCAGGACAGAGGCAGCTCAGATTGTTCTCCTGCGCTTTAGTCTATTCTAGCTGGAACATTTAAGTATTCTATCAGTAAAAAGCCAAGCACAGTATCAGAGGTCTCACTTCCTAGCTATGCAACAAGCATGGCAACATCAGACTTGGTGGGCATCCAGGGTTCAACTTCTAATGAACTGTGAACGCAACCTGGAGATGCAGCAGCTGACGCTGCAATAGGACTATGCTTGTAAACAGGTACAGTCAAAAGCCTCTGATTTTGCAAACATCATATTTATACTGAAAATGTCTTTTAAAAAAATCCAAACAAACATTTTTAGGTGTTGGGAGTACTTAAGACATTTTTAATGAGGGAGGATTTTTTTATTATTTAACAAACACAGATGCAGTAAGCTTGTACCAAGTTTGAGTACATTGTTACAGTTCTTTTGCCATTTACATGGCTATGTTTTTCTGGGTTGCCAGACATATCTTGGTTTAAAATAGAGATGTTTAAAGATGGGCCTCTTTGTTTCTACCTTACCCTACAAAAATCCAGTATGTGCAGCATAGCAATATTCATGTGGGATTCAATACCCTGAGTATTACTTTACTGGTAACAAAGGGAAAAAATTTTTGTCCAATAGGCTCAAAAAACTGTTTTTCAGTTGCATCATTGCTTCCAAAGAGACAAACAGCACTTCATTAGTATCCACAGATACTAATATAATTTCAGGATGTCTTTGATCTTGCCCAGACCAAGATAAAAGGTATTCTTTAAATTATACTCATTAAAGTATTTTAACCCACTTTTAAACAAAAAGCAGTTTTTGCACAACCTAGCTTTAAGCATCTGAAGTACGTGCCTAAACGAGGAGGACAACATCCTCAGCTACCTCCTCCAGAAGCTATCCTCACTGGACTGGGGAGACGGAGATGTACATCTCCTTGCTTAACTTGAACCCTCTGGTCATTTAAACACCCTCTGCAGCCAAAGGGGAAGCCCCTCCAGAGAACGATTCCTCTTACAATGATTTCTGTTACAACAGGTATCTGTGAAACGACTTGCCACATCTACCCTTCCAACGACTAATGAGAGGGTAGTGAAAGCTCCAGGAATTTTAAATTAGGAGAGATTAATCCCACTGCATTGATTACAGAAGGAGGATAGACATCCACCTAAGAACCACTTGGTTCTTAACTTTTTGGCAAGTAAATTTAGGGGAGATTAAGCCAACCCTGGCTGGCTTAATACAAGCACTTACGTACTTGACCAAAGTTGACTCCCCTCCTGCTGCCGATGCTTAGTTTACACACATTTCAGGAGTTATGCATTAAGCTATGCCTTAGGTGAAGTGTGGAGATGGGAGAAGTAGGAGCAGGAGCCAGCACTCCAGTTCCCAGTTTGGGAGCTCAGCTTTGGAAGAGAGACACTGTGTGACCACGGGCTGCACTTGATCACGTGCAGTCAGATTTCCCACTGGCACCTCTATCTTCCATTGCAACACGCAAGTGCTGCTTCTCAAAGAAATCTTGAAAATACAGCCATTTGTTTTGGAGTCTATATGGAAGTTTAACACAAGCCAAACAAGCTGCGGGAGTATCAAGAGTCTAGATTGCTGAACAGATGAAGAACAGCCTTTGGCTCTTCCACTGTACATGGAAAACTTAGTATTAAAGCACTTAACACTAACTGCCTATAGAGTACTCTGTCTCCAGAGACTTCGCAAGAGAGAATCCACAGCCTCTTGCTACATATCCTCACCTAGAAACAGGGCACCTACATTTTAAGCAAAAATCATAGAACAGCTCATCCCAAAATGCCTAATAGCAGCTTAGCAGTCTCTCAGGGGTGGGAGATAGGATTCAAATCCCCCTCACCAAGATTAACGGAATTTCATCCACACATGCTAGGTGAATGCTGCAACCGCAGAGCTCTCAGATAAGAGAAGAAACAGCACTGCTTCCTCCTCCTCTCTGCATTTCACGAACCTAGCCTTGAAGCTGTATTTCTTTTTCCAGCTGACACTACTGAGTAAAGTCGCAAACGGTTTGAGGACAACCAAACTGCAGTTTGGGGCAAATTATCCCATGGTCTATTTTTTAAAGCGTCAGCCTGCTGTAGAGGTAGATGGTGTTACTGATCACAGGAGACGAGATCCTCAGTTTTGAGTCACACTGAAAGGCATCCTTCTCCCACCGTACAGTCCTCCATACAGCCGTGCTGTGGCTTTGATCAGATACCAAGGCAGACAAACCCCTCCAGAAGCACAGAGGCCAGCAGGGAGGACACTGAGGGGTGGGCACACGAAAAATAGCCAGCGACAAAGAACAGAAGGCTTGGGGGCAGCTGCTCGCCCCGCAGCCTCTCGCCGTGCACCCTGACCCCAGGTCCAGCACTTGGAGCCGAGGCCCATCGTTCACTTGCATTTAACGATGGTTCCTCAAGCACAGGGCTACAAAAAAATTGAAGCATGTGTAAACTTTGCAGTATTTCATCCTTGTTGACCATTCTATTGATAAAGGAATCCATACACAACACACCCTAACCATGCACTAATCTGACCAAAACCAGTCTTTTTTCAGAGGACGGGGGGACAACTACTGACACTTAATGCAACACAACCAGGTTTCATACATTTTGTAGCTCACATTTATGTCGAGTTATAAAAACTATAAGCATCCACAAGCAACTACTGAGAATTTAGCCACACTGTTTGCATAGGTTTATATTATACCAAACAAATGTAGTATACTATTACTGTGTGAAATCTACCAGAATGCAATTTATTGAAGCAGTAGTCATAAAGAGCAGAGAATATCTTGTTGCCTGCAACAAAAGCCTTTCCCCTCCTCCAGCCATGAAAAGGTCGGATGCCTCCCCTATTTTAAATAACTGCTCAATAATCTCCCTTTAAAGAATGAAACTGTATTAGACTTCCACTCCTTTTAAAAGAAACAAAGTCAAACCCACAATAGTTTCCCAAATCCCCTCTGGATTATTCTAGGTACAGCAATGCAAGACAGTTACAGCAATGTTGCATTTGGAAGCTTTCCAAAAATATGTATGAATGAGAACACCAGGTTATCTTCTCATAATATATTCAAGTAAATAGCATTATGATGTTAGTCACACAATGAATTATGTTCTGAAACACGCAAAAGGAAACGTGCCCATACAAAACCTCAACTGTATAAAAATCAAGTAGTGGTTTAACCTGCTTCCAAGGCTCAAACATTCAAACAGCCTCTATTATTCTTATATTGATCTCACCATTTTCTGCAGTGCCATAAACGCAGCTGTCAGACTAGCAACTTGCTGATTCAAGCACTGGTTCTCCTCTTGTACTTGTTCCAGCATGACTTGGTCAGCGTGTAATCTCATTTGTAGCTTGTGAAACTGCAATAAACAAACATACATACATGAGGGACTTGTCAAGCAAAGCAAGCTGTATAATTATCAGAGTGGAAATCAAATGCCAACATTGATTATATGATGAGCCACACCTCAGCTGGCAAATTTCAAACACACAGCATGATGGGAGGGAAGAAGTGGCTCCAAATTTCTCTATATTAGCAGTGACTGTGGGAGACAAAAGCCTCATTAAAAACAAGCCTGGAAAGCATTTAAGGAGTAACACGTGTGCACACATTTGTTTGGATTTCCCTCAACACCATAGTGCATTTTATCAGAAACACTTCCTTGCAGCAGTTTAATTCTCCTCATAGAGCTTCTAATTAAACAGTATTATTACTATGTTTCCCTTACAATACATGAAAGTTTTACATGTCTAACATTTATTTCACTTTCATTTCTTCTTCTTCCAATATGTTTTCCCATCAACACAAGATTTCAGCAGACTAGTGAGCTGTACTGTTAGTAAAGCAACACACCGAGTATTAATTATGATGGATTTTGTCGTTTTCCTCTGTATACAAAGAGCAACTACAACTGCCAGTCTCGAAGACTTACTCTAGGTTAAGGACAACATCAAAGGAAATAAAGGTAAAGATGGCAGGTGAGAAGAAAGTAAGCAAGATATGCTTCATATCAGCTAAGGGATTTGTTCCATAGGAACAAAAGCCATTCAGGGAAAGGACGCAGAGGTAGACTGAAAACACAAGTGCCAGGCGAGGGAGGAACAGTCTCAAGCAAATGCTTGTGTGGTAAATGGGAACCTAAGAAGTCAAGTCAGCAGCACCGCTGGAGGGGTAGCCTGGGATGTTTGCCTGCTATCCATCTTTGAGATGGTAATTATTAGTTTTAAGGCATTTTTCCAGCTATAACTGTATATAGATATAGATAACTGGGAAATTACTTTTTCTAGGACTAACCAAAACCACAATATTCAATCCATGTACCATTCAATGCATTTAAAAAAGCTCAACCCAGTACTGCTAGCTTTCCTTTTTTACATAGGTATACAAGTACATCATCTTCTTATGAACATGCACCTAGTTAACAAATTTTGATTTGTTATTCAAGCTGTGCAATGATGATGAGTGAAGTCAATTTTGGACTTAAGAACAGCATATTAAGGGAACACAGTAGGCCAGCCTTTAACTATCCATCCTAATGGGTTACACCTCAAATCTTTAGGTCTGAGCAGACTTCTTATGCTACTTTCAGACACATAAAACACCCAAACCTTGAAAACCTGAGTTTAAGACAGAGCTGAGAAGCACACAGATGTTGCCTTGGGCCTCTGCCCTGGCATAAGTTTCAAATCCTTGTTTCTATGTCTGCCAGCATGCCCAAACATCACACCGAGCATCTCATTTCTTGGGTAACCAGTCTGAGGCGACATGGACCCAATGTGCTGAGAAGTCCTGAAATCCCACCTGGGAGCAAGCAGAACCTGCAAACCATTTTTCACTCAGTGACATGCAGGATATCACCCTGTTGGCACCCAAAAATAGAGGCACTCAAAATGGAGGCATGAAATCAGAGAACATATTCAATGAGTGTCTGAACACTTCCAGCTGCCCCACAATCAAGCTTTTTCACAGTGAAAGCTTTTTCTTGCAATAAGAGATGCTCTGATAAGCCACTAGCTGCCCTAACCTTTCTCGGGTCATTTTACAACATTCCCAAGTTTGGTCAGCTTTTGAAATAATTTAAGCAGTAAGAGGAAGATGAGGTGAACGCTAGCCCATCAGCTCATTTTAAGGCAACATATCTGCCTTGTTATATCAGTCAGTTTTGTCCCTGTGCTGTTTACTGTAATTGGATGCTGTCCCAAGAAATAGTAAACTGGTGGAAAACTACAAATGTTGGTTTTGTCTACATACAAAAACACTTGACCTCAAAAATCAGAGCATCAGCTGACAAAACCAGGTGGCAGTAGTGCTCAGATGTTGAACTCTTCAGATTTAACAGTTCTCAAATCTGAAGTTTTGGACAACCAAGACTGCCATTGTGAACGTGAGAAACTTGGGGTTTGCTCCAACCAGGAGGAAAAAACACTCTGCCTAGAAAACAACAGACATGTCATCACAGAGCTAGAGCCACAGCTGGGGCTGCAGAGTACCATTAAAGGTCTGAGGAACACCAGTCCAGCAGCTCCAGAGACAAATCCAGGATCAAATTATGTCCAGCTTCTCTCTGCTGCTCATTTGGAGGTATAGGTAACACTGGGCCCTATTCTCAACCCTTACAGTCCCACCACAATGCTGCTCTTCTCTCTCCCCACCAGTAAACAGATAGGATGGTGAAAAGGGGACAAGCAGAGAACTGTGGTTGAATATATTGTTATGACTTATCTGCTTCCAAAGACCGACAGGCACACAGAAAGTAGAACAGCCATCAGTTTTGAAATTGCTCTTTGATATGGTATGAGCCATGCAAGCTCCTGGCCGTCCTCAGATACAGGGACTACAGAAGACAACATCATTTTTCATCCTCTCAACTCTCACTTCCCGCTCTGCCTGTAGGAGAGGAACAGCTGAGACTGGGGCCTTCAAAAGAACAAGAAATGGCCAGTCCTTGTATGAGTAGCAAGCACACTAAAAATGCCAAATACCAAGGAACTGTTGGTCCCAGCAAGACCTAGACTTGTATCAAAACAGTAAATAAAGCTTCAAGTAAATTAAAATATAGTAAGGGACTTAGCATCCAGTCAAAACACTATTTGCTCAGGACCTACTTTTGGGAGGTGAGGAGGGAATAGCATTAGTTGCTGTTTGGGAAGATCTGCTTTCTCCCAGAAAAGAAAAAAAAAAAAAGTTCTTTGAATGTTGTTTTCTAAAGGTTAGAAATATTTTCACTGGTGGTTTTACTGGTCTGGGGACTATATTACCACCAAGGTAAGATAAAATAAGAACTACAAATATTAATATTAAAAGCAATAAAAATAGAGATTTTTGTCTGCAGTCTTGCACAGAAAAAAAAAAATATTAGACATAAAAGAAAGACTTCAAATCAAATGCTGTGTGTGTTTGAGGAAAGGTAAGTGGCCTGGGGGTTACAGCAGCAAATGAACAACCCAACTCAAAGCCCTCGCAGCCACTGATCCTGCTAGTTGAAGCCATTCCTGGCTGTGTGTCCCAGCAGTGCCGTGTGATCACTGCAGAGCATGCAACAGGCCATGCCTTGGATTAACGATTTGAACAGGACCATACGCCGTTACCTCTCCTGGAGAAGCTGGCCATAATGGCCATGGTGCTTACGCACCACCTTCATCCTTGTGTTTTTAAACCAAAGGAAAGTGAAAGGTATGATTATTCTTCAGTGTCATATCCAATAAAGTATTGCAAAGCTCAAAATTAAGGCATGAAGAAAAGCATCTACAAAACAATTTTCTCTCCATTAAAAATAAAGCATTGCTGCTTCTCACAGGTTTTAGTTTACTAACGCCTTTTCCAGTCATGCATCCTGGTCAAAATTTAAGATCCTTTCTGTCTAAAAGGAGTCATTTACTGAACTTTATGAGCAGAAGAATGTTGTTACTGACTGATTCTAGAAACTAATAAACAATATTCTAAGTGATAGGCTCCTGGATTTATCGGAGGGGAGAGGGTGTAGTCTGGAGAAAAAATGCAAAGTTATAGAAATAGGATTGGTTTATACTGCTTCTTAAAAGAAAAAAAAAAAAAAAAAAAAGAATCCCCCCACAGTGGGAGGATCTTTTACTGCATGCAAGATGCACAGTGCCATTAAGACTCTTTAGTCTTCCAGTATTATAATGGTCTCAGCCATGCCATAACCTGTTACGTTACCTTTAGTTGCTTTGCATGATGTAAACTCATTGTGTACGAGGAATGTTACTCACATTAACTAGACAATGTGTTTAAAAATTTATAGTTAAAAGCAGCAATGTTGTCAGAACAGAGCAAAATAAAGAACACCTGGATTCTGTTTCCATACAGGACTGACTGAGCTCAATCCTGCAAATGAAATTTAATCCTCCTCACCAGAAGTGCACTCAGATTTAGTACAGTCATTATGAAAATTAATACTTCTATATATAAAACCAAGTACACACACATACTTTGAGAAGTTAAAATATACATACAACTAAATTGCTTTCAAACCTGAGGTGATAGTTCATTTTTAATGATTACTTATTGCAATTTAAAATGGAAACCTATAGAGTTAATTTGAAAAAGTTAGCCCAGTTCTCCAATTCAGTCAAGGAACATTCAACATAAAACAAACAAACAAACAATCATTCACGTCTTCTAGATTTGTGTCTTTTTAAGCAAGATTTTTCATTATAGAGTCTAGCTGAGCTCTATATCTGTCCCTACTGAAAGTCAGGGCAACTGACAGGCCCAAAACAACCCTGAAGGTGCTAAAAACCCTGAGCAGGAGGCAAGCTGATGCTGGATCTTTTACTGGGTGCGTCTCTGATGCTGACAGCCTAGAAAAGTGAATGGCATGGGAGCTATGATGGCAACCTTACCAGACATAAGATCATCCAATACCAGGAGATACTCTCCAGTGATTACTTGATCTACTATAAAGCCATTTTGTACTTTCAGGGAGCTAAAGAACAGCTTTAATATACTGGTGAATCAGACCGAGAAGCTATTTAACTGCAGAGAGCACTGGAAAGCACATATAAATTATCTTTTCCTAGGGAAACATGCTCTCAGATTCTCTATTTTCCCCACACAGAGAGGGATGTTTTCAATACTCTCTTGGTGGTTATTACACAAAAAGCTCCTGAGCACCATCGGTATTTGAAACAAGCATAAAGGAAATAAAATACAGACAACACTAACAGACTGCTAGTCTATATATCAATAAGGTCTGTGGATAAGCTACAAGCTAGCCAAGGCCATACTGCTAAGGTCCAATCCAGTCCCGTTACAGCACGGACACTGGGTGAGGGATGGCAGAGCTGCTGACTCTATCTTGGGTTAGAGAGACCACACAGCAGTTTCTACATCTGTTTGTTCCTAAAGTGAAGTCAGTCTTGTGTTGACAACATCACTGGTTGCTATGGAAGCAATACAGCTTCACAACTGGTGGTGTGCAGTGAGCATCAAACACTTTACAGAGATCCTTACTAAGGGTTTATGGACTGAAGGGAGCACACCCACACCCCTGGGGGCCTTTTCTCCCCTGGAGAAGGGGGGGAAAAAAAAAAAGGGGGGGGGGGAAAGAGAAAACTCAAACATGTCTGACCCTTCAGATAACTTATCAATTCAAGTCTTCTCAAAATTGTGGTATCAGGAGCATTCAGTCCCAGGGTAATACTTGGCATATAGCCTTTCAACTCTACAAACTGCCTCCTGGGTAAGGCCCTGTTTTACTGAGCATGGACAAAGCAAGATGAAAAGGCAGGGGGGAGTGACATTGCCCTCCCTATCTGCTTGCCCATCATCATGGCTGATCTCCTCCTCCAAGCAGTCAAGTCAATCTCCACCCTGTAGGAAGAGGTGGCTGCAAACCTCTTTGCCCTTGTCACAGGTATGCTGGAGGCAGGGGGGGAGATTCTGCTGCCCTGCCATCCACGCGCACCACAGCAGCAAGGGGAGCTATGCTCTAGAGGCATTCACGGCATCTCCAAAAGTAAAATTTGTCCTGAGGATTTGAATCCCCAACAAGACCTAAATCAGAAGAAAAACAGTTTGACTTTCAACACCCAAGGAGAATCTATGGAGTCAGCAGTTTGGGAAAAACATCTCTGCAGGTATGTGGAACAGTTTTGTTCTGAAAGTCCCTGAAAGTCAATAAACACGGCACCCTGGGATGCCATTTTCTAAAGAGCTTCTCTTCAGGGAAGAGGGGAAGTGACTCACGAGTTCTGAAGGAAGGGCCAGGAACAGAGAGAGGCTTCAGACAGAGCAGGCACCAGCAGTTCACCAGCTTGTTGCTCATGTGTTCCTCATCAGGAGCATAGCTTTTAACAGCCAGCATCTCTCAGCACCACGCCTGTCTACTTGCTGTATGTTATTGGCATCAGTCATGTGGACAGTAAGCATGTTAGTTATGCTACAGGAACTTGAATTGCTGTACTTTTTGCTTAACAGTTACTTTATATGCCTTACATTAGATCTGTTCCGCATAAAGCTCTATGTTTGGATTTTCTTAGGTCCAGGACTAGTAGGGAAACACTCAGGAAAGGTAGGGAATTAAACAAAACTATCACATGTGGGGTATATGTCTGGGCAGAGTGAGCAGGGACAGAAAAACAGCAAGTTTCTCTTCAAATTAGTCGAAGAAATAAAATACCTATTTTTAAAACCAACAAAGCAACACTCCTCCGATACACACAACAAACATCTCTGTTTTCTTCCCAGCTCTAAGAGGTCCACAAATATATGTATAGTTCTGCTTACACAGCATTTTTTGACCCTTTGCCAGCATACAGAAGATAAGAAAACATATTCCCCATGAAAGCTGGTTCCCTACAAGCACATGTACGCTG
Organism: Platalea leucorodia; assembly: GCF_965183815.1. Lineage (NCBI taxonomy): Eukaryota > Metazoa > Chordata > Aves > Pelecaniformes > Threskiornithidae > Platalea > Platalea leucorodia. The sequence continues at coordinate 53,033,504 of NC_138826.1, read as the reverse complement.
CATAATGCCGCAGTAAGCAGAGGGCCCGAGCCACTCCGTGAGACCTGGTCCACCTTACTGCCCACAGAGGTACCAGGCAGAACATCGCACTTGAGTCCTAGAAATGGTTATAGTGGGGGGAGAACCACACCATAGACTTAACTGGGACAGCCAGAGCATCCAGTGACACAGCTTGCTTCCTCCTGGTGTCCAAGCTGGGTCACTTGGCCCTGGCTCAAAAGCCTCTGCCCAGTTCTGCACCATGCAGCGCAGACAACCCCCAGGGCATGAGACAGGGCACACCTAAATTTAGAGGCCACACAATGGAGGGTTCTTTTAAAAACTGTGATGCGGAATTTTAAACAAATTCCCTAAGTGTTTAAAAAAAAAAAAACCAAACCCCCCAAAACACACCACAACACCCCCTCCCTCCCCCCAAACTATCAAGTGCACATGCAGGAGAGCAGTTTTTCAAAAAGAAAAAAAAATGCTCCATTCTTGTTAGTATAGACCCAAGGCAAGAACTCTTCAGCATGAGAAGCTGGCACTCTGTTCCTGTCTATGTCACTGTCTGCAGTTCAGAACAGTAACAAGGGCATTTTTTCATACATACAATATCTAAAGTTATGAGATTACGTGGACATAGGTGGGTGCCAATAACTTTTTTTTTTTGAAGGAAAGAGCATTGAGTAGCAAATGAGATGTCATCAGCTGACTTGCACAAAACAGGCTCCCAGAGGAAGTCAAAAGCTCCACATAGCTGATAGTTTATTCCTGCCTCTTTACTTACTTTTGTTTCCTTATACATTATCAATATTGAAGGAATAATTGGACAAAATTAAGAGAAAGACCATAATCTCCCCTGAATAATACTTGTAAAGAAAGACATTGAAATACATTGTCTTTTGCAGAGCAGAGCTACAAGTCACTGATACAGGTGCTGGATTTAAGTATTTAGAACAAGCAAGAACCCGAGTCTTAGACTACTTCTTATGCTGTACTTGGGAATACAGAAGTGTAAAGACACAGCACTAAGCGCTTTTCTTAAAGACATCCCTATTGGTAGTATTTAGGGTAACAGGTTGCTATAAACATATCCTTCATTCATCTCAAGTAGGGCAGACAAAAACAACACAGTGCTTCTGGCTCAGCAAATTATTTAATTATCTTCCAAATATTGAGCATACAGATAATTTTGTTAGGCAGCTGGGATTATTCCTTAGCTCTAGGATACATTGGGCTTCAACACCTCTCCAAACCAGGACTATTATTTCTATAGCACCATAAACAGCAAAGATATACAAAATATTCCCTGTAACCAGTTTTAAAGAAGATTTGGACAAGTTGAGAAAGAATCAGTCCACAGTGGTTTTTGAATACAGTGACCCAGAAACAATTTCTGCCTCAGGAAGGCCCAAAGCAATAGCTTGCCAGAAAGAAGGAAGGTATTCAAGGGAAAGGGTGGCATGCCCTCCTGCTTTAGCCTTTGCTAAGCATCTGCTACTTGGCAACACCAGGAGATAGTTCCGACATTTAATTTCATCTGAATCATTAAGCATTTCTCTAGCATCTCTGGAGAAATTTATAGTTCATGTACTTTCTCCCCATCTGTCCATGATCAGAAATTCTTATAACACCACCATTAAACATGAAGAATTTGTGTTTCCGCAAACAAGTATTTTCCAACAAGATGACCTGCTGAATGTGTGCCGACTTGCTCTGGCAGAGAAAGAAAAAAAAAAAAAAAAAAAATCACAGCTCATCTTACCTCAGTCACCCCTGAACTGGCAGTGGCAGGTACCTCATCATGAATACAACAGAGGAAAACTAACAATAATCAGCAGGTAATAAAGACAAGCAACAGCTGCATTTTTAGATTTTGTGACCAGTAGGTACAAACAAAGTAAAAGCAAAGGGGAAAGGTTGTCGGCTGCTGCCAAAAATTGAGCCTTCAGCCATGTGCCTGGATGGTGGAATACAAGAACATGACTTTACTACTTTTTCTTTTCTTTGCTATTGCCTAGAGATAGTGGAAGCATAGCAGGTGGGAGACTCAAAGAAAACGTGATTTCTTTCGTTAATGCTTATATGTTCATTCCTAGCTGTAACAAATAATTACTTCGCTGTCTTGGCTACAGGGTAAAAAAAAAAAATTACACTTGTTATTCCTCAGTGGAGTGCTTTTCAATTATTTCTGCACTTCTTTCTTTACTTGACCTCTGTTAAGTGAGGTAGATGCAAAGAAAGAATATTGTTGAATGGAGCAAATTGACTATGGAAAAGAAAACTGCTTGAGTGTTAAAGCCTTTTCATCTTGCTCTTAAGTCCTCCATAAAATAATATTATGGAAGTCAAATGCAAGTTTAATTTTCTTCCCCCGTACCCTTTAAGCTTACTCCATTCAAAGCTCTAATTAGCTATTTTTATTCCAAATTTCTGCCCTTTCCCTCTGTCTCCCATGGGCTCCTGACATCCAGGTACCTTCCCCTTCAGACTGCAGGAAACCTAGTTTACCCCCATAATACCAGAGCACAGTGCAGGTTTTAAAATAGCAACTACATCCTGTGCAAAAAAAAACCCACCCCAAACAAACACAAAACAAACGCCCACATTTTTATATTTAAAACAGGTCTGGTGTGCTTATAGCCACTAACACAGGATACAGAAATCTATGGGGTTCAGGAGCTGCATCACCTTTGGAAACAGCCCTGTGCATTATTTCTTGCTGCCTAGAACACTACTAGGATAGAAAAAGTCAATCCAGCCAGGAAGCTACCTGGGGGAAAATCCCAGAAGATTATTGCTGCTGGACTCATGGGTACTTCATAGTCCTTGAGTCAAAGACAGAGAGACACAAGGCTGTTTAAGACACAGTTTTAAGGGTGGATTTTTTTTAACCTCTATTTGTTTCATATTTTCTTATTCTCATACCCTTACCGCCTGTTCTACTTCAAATGCTTTCCTTACTTCAGCCACCTAGCTGAGACTTTATATACCTCTCCCACAAACTCTTTTCTGGTGCTGCTGTCCCCAGCACAGAGCATCTTTCTTTTGAGACCTGAGAGAGATGATCTGAAGGCTGCCTCAAAGTTATCTCAGCAGAAGGTACGCAGCAGCGGAGCTTCTCTTCTTCTCTGGGCAAGTCTCTTTAGAGAGCTGCAGAGAATTCAGTGTTTTCTTGCCTTTTTGTTTTAGTTATTTGGTTCTGTTGCTCTGGCCCAGCTGGCCCTCTGGGGAGCCTGGATGCTCAGGGGATTTGTGCTGCCAGCTTCCACGTTGAAGCACAGACACAAACGCAGCTCAGCTCAGTAGCAACAGCAAGTCCTTACCACCAGCAGCTGCACTGGAGCTGCTGCGAAGAGGCTGGTAGTCAGACCTGTTGATACATATCAGAATAAGCCTTTACAAGTGGTACTCATTAGTGGTTTTGCTAGTGGCCCCAGCAAGGCCAAGGATTAAACAAGAATCAGCAGCAGCCTGGTCCCATGGGAGGCCACCCTGCAGGTCAGTACTGAGCCGGAGCAGAGAGGAGGGCTCCGGTACTCATGCCTGGCTGCAGATTTAACACACATCTTCAGAGCCGTCAGCAGACCACCTTTCATCAGCACTAAACCTGCAGATACACTAGTTTAGTGCAGCAATTGGGAGCATGCAGTGAGAAGGTGAATAAGGACTCTAAGGGGAATCCCCAACCGGTAGCATTTCTAGGGTGGGCTGAAAACTCATCTGAAAATCCTTGTCACAAGGAAGAGCAGCCTCAGTGCTGCTTTAAATTGCAGCAACTATCACACCTGCAAACAGCGCGAGCATATTCTTGTTTGGATTCACTTTCTCCCATCGCTCCTTTTGCTCAGGCCTATTTTGGGAGGCTCTCACAGAGGTGAATTAAAACACATAAGTGGCAGGAGGCTCTCAATGCAGGCCTCAGCGGCTACACGGTATTTACCATTTGATCGCAGACAAGTCTCAGTTTGCCAGCCTGTAGCTTTCAAAATACCTTACAAGTGTGCCAGAAAAGAATGTTATCATGGAGAGAAAGCATCACTTATTGCTTAGATAGCTCTCCCTCTCACTTTAGTGAAGAGTTAGTTATGGGCTGCACCTTCGTGCCACCCATTACAAAACAGCATTTGCCACATCCTCATAAAAATCTCTGAATCACATAATAATCTTTTAATTTAACGACCTTAACACACAGCATTCCTGTACTACTTTACAGATGTAATTACTGCATCACATTACCAAGTTCTTAGAAATACCCTCCTTTTCTCTCTTGAGACAGATTTAATCATTCTGTATTTCCTTTCACTCAAATGCACAAGTGTCCTGGGAAGAATTCTTATCTTCTTACACTACTCAATATGGTTTATAATTTCCCACTTTATCTAGCTAAATGATCTTTCCATGGCCTATTAGTTTCTCATCAGGTCCGTTTCTAAAAAAAACAAGAATCTGTTCCTGCCTGCGATGTCAAATGAACAAGTAGTGTTGACCATCATTTCTCAAGTCTTTTAGACATGGCCATCCACCTCTGGCTCAGCAGCTTTCACGTGACCCACCTGGGCAGCAGCCTGGATCTGGCTGGGATGGGAGAAAGAACCACCAGCTGCAAACACCACATGCAAGAGTTCTCCTGGCCCCGTAGGTACTGAGCTCCTACCATCCATTAAACACACTTAGCAGTTCTCAGGCCAGTTTAATCATTTGCAGCCAGTCATTAAAGCCTGTTCTCTCCCCTTTTACCCTGAAAGAAATGAACTACTGCAGACCTTTAGAAGAGCAGCCACATGATTCAGTGGCACAAAGCTGGCTGAAGAAGTTTGTGCTTTTTCTCCTTCTCCCTCCCCACAAATACATACTGTTCCGGCTACTGATTCTTTCCCCTACGCTTACTGTTTACTGCTTCCAAAACTGACAAACAACCCAGGTCAAAAAGAAGCCAAAGACTCCTCAAACATCTCTTTTACAGTATAGTATCAAACTGTCACACTGTAAATAAAAAACAAGAGGTCAGTGACACGCCACATAGCGCCAGTAACACTACAGACCCACTGCAGGTAGTGCTGTACCTGTGCCCAAACACCCTGGGACCTCTTTGAATCACTGCAGGACCCAGCAGAGGTCAAGACCCACCATTTGGGACATACTAGCTTAGGTTTAACAGTGCTGTAAGGGCCACCCTGCTTTCTCTCCACACGCTGCCCCCCACTAAAGCATCTGAGGTCCTGGCAAGTTTACGGCAGACCTCTACACATCTGCCTGAGGGGTCACAACCCACTGCTTCTGTTACGCACCAAGATCAAGCCAAACAGCGCGCTGCAGTGCTCTGGGATCCTCAAAACACCACTGCGACTGCTCACTGAATGCTTGCGCATTCCCAAGACAGATACGTACACATCCATTTTTCTCATGCTCACCATTTTCCTCCTATTTAGGCAGCAAACACCCATTTGACAACTCGTCATCTCCGCAGTTGCTCACAACACATATTTGGTAAGCACGCGCTCTCTGTGTGGATATAAGAATTTGCTGCTAGCCTGGAATGTGGTGAAACATCATTTGCTTGTAACTAATCCCTCCTGCAGCATTAAAACAGCTGACTGCTGCTGCAAGGGAGCTGCTGTTTACTTGGGAGCCTAATTCACTCTACAGTGAGGTCGACAGAAAAGCTTCTGTCCATTAAAGTGGGCTTTGGATCAGGCCCCTTGCTCCCCACTCTAAGTGCACTGTCATTTCCCCAGCGAGCTCTTGTTACTACCACGGAGACGCCAGTGTCATTAACCAGGCTCGAGAGTTAAACTGCATCTAGCCTGCTGAACTTCATCACCATAAAAGTATAAAACCAAAGAAACAGGAATTCGGGTGTTACAAAACTAACGGTCAACAGCCCTGGCAGAGTTGCTTATGGCAAATCTCTTCACTCTCAAAGAGGGGACGAGGAGAAGAGTGACACACACGAAAGAAGGTTTGCATTTTCTCCTCCCAAGCGGATGAGCAGACCAACAGCTCCAGGCAGCACCGAGGGATCTCTTCTCTGGCTGTGCCACAGGCAGGCGAGGGAACCTTCAAAGAGAATACCCTTCACCCTGCTGCAAGGAGCGGACAGTGCCCCACCAGCTTCCACATGTATGTTTTAGGTCTTCAGGCTCCAATTCATGATTATAACAGAGCGTTAAAAGCCTGGACCTTCTCTGGATCCTAAAAAAGTAGAAACACTTTCTCCTCTTTGAGGAGGAATTGGGGGCTAGAGAGGGGGAGAATGACAACACATACACAGATGTATTCATCACAGTTGATAAATGTTTTAGGAAAGCAATATAACATCATAAAAATATCTGTAAATATTTTAATAAGGGTTCTTTTACACTGAAAAAATATTACTTTTTTTAAATACAGAGTAATGTTTGAAGTGTTCTGAACTTACCAGGGAAACTGTTGACTTTGGGAGTTAATAGCTAATATAATATTAAGTACACATTTGCGGCTCATCAGGAGAAGCACACCCGCTGATCAGAAACATGATGTAGAAGAAGAGTTGTTGATGAACTGTGGTCATTTACCTCCTCAGATTTCCCCACTGACGCACAACATCAGAACCCCTGCAAAGAGAGCCAAGGCTGCTTCCCCTGAATCAAATAGCAAAGGGGATTTTATTTGAGAAAGCTAACCAACTTGGGAGCATAAGCCTTGCAGACTATCCCCCCAGGGTGGAATTCATTTTACCCATGCCAAAGCTTTGCACCCTGGGCTCCCCCTTCATGGTTAAGACAGGGAATTAAGTGCTGTACCATGCAGTTCATCTCACCTGAATATACATGACAGCAGACCAGATTAATTTCACCTTGCAACACCTTTGAAATTGCCATTCAAATTGTAACAGATTATAGTGGGAAGAGAAACTGGACTAGATCTTGCTTGTACAAACTAAATTTGGCACTAGGCAGTCCATTGTGAATTTCACATAGCTGCAGCGGCCAGAAGTAAGACACAGTCCTTGGCCATCTTTTATATTAAAGATACATCTACTAGCTAGTTATAGATGTACCAAAGCAATAATTAATAGATGTTATATGCATCTCTCAAATACACACAGCTTGCAGAGCTGGCCAGAGAATAAGAGTCCCATCAATCACAGCTATTGAGGTTTTGGTATCTGTTATGATTTCATGTTGGAAACAAAACAAGAGCTTTAGATAAATTATTACATAAAAGTTTGTGAAATAGCCATTTATTGACAGATTGGTTGATTTTTGCCGTTCAGGCCACAGCACATCCTCTGGACTCAAGAACCTTTCCACTGAAAACTTCATAAAAGCAGTAAAGGTTTGCATCTTTAGTAGAAAAAAAAGCATTAGAGAAGCTATCACCCCATCAGTAACACATTACTAAAAAACAGCAGCACTGATCTTCCTCTTGGAAAAAAACTAATAATTATTAAAGCATAAGTAGTTTAACAGAAGATTTTATATAAGTGAGTCAAATATGGTTTTTCATCTACACATTCATACGTGAAAAAGCAAAAAAAACTGTTGAAATGATCCCAGTTCTATGGATCTGTTGGCAAAAACACACATATAAGGTGTTTCCAAAGAACAGTACTCTACATGATGATAAGTTTGGACATTAAAATCAGAGCCTGTAATGAGAGTGGGTAATTATGGTCACTGCTGTTCTTAGTCTTGCACACACATTGCACCGAGGCATGTAAGTTAGGATAATACATAGTCAAAAAAAAACAAAACACAACTGTATGTAAGCTTTGAGCAGGCACACAAATCATAACCTGACACAGCAAATAACAGTTTCAATGCTATTAGTGGAAGAAGATTCTGATCTATTCCCTCCCATCCATCCACCCTCTAATAAACAATCCTTCAAATCACAAGGATTCATTCATCTGTGAAAAGGTCGTACACCATTATGCATTTATGGCATGTAGGTTGCTCATATATGGCGACTGCGTGGGTGGCATCATAGGCTGCTTAATTTATCATTCAGTATCTGTTTCTACAGCTGTTCCAAAAAAATTAGGTTTTAGTCTGATTTTCTTGGGTTGTTAGCTTTGTTTCCTAAGGAAATGAAGCTTAAGCAGCTTATTAACACATGCACATATGTGGATGGGTATACACACACACACACAGAGTCCCCCTCACCTCCAATAGCTTTGAACTTACTGGCTAATTTCAAACAGGTTTTATAGAGCAGCAGAAATTAAGCTCAGTGCCTAGACAGAGGAAAAAAAAAAGCAAAATTAGTGCCTGACTGAGGGAAAGGCTACAATTATTAGTCGCCAGAGAATCAGCTCAGGGGTGCGTGACAAGAAACAAAACTGTAAGTTCTACTGCTGTCTCCCATATGTAAGATATGACTGAAGATAAACTTGAGAGACATGACGAGTTTCTTATAGACAAGCCCAGAGTTATTTAAAGCACTCATTCAAGACTTTTTTGCATTTGTGGATCCTTGTAGTTTTTCCAATGGAAGTGCAAATCTGTTTAGGGCACTTAAGCCTGTCGATAATTATCTTTTATGGCCTTTCAGAAGGAGTCCGTGGATCCTCCAAGACTGAAGTACTACAATTTGTAAAATAACTCATCTCATGCAGACTTCTTGTATCTGCAATGTGGGGCTAGAAGTTTCAGGAAAACCTAAGGAGATTTGCAGTATTTCATAACTCCAGTTGAACTAGAAATATGGCTGAGCAACCTCTTTAATAGTATTTCAGCATTTCTGATCATGGCCAAAACAATAAAACTGACAGCAAGAAGTAACCTTAGCTTTGATTCACATCCAGCATGATTTTTCAAAGAAGATTCAAGCCCACTTTTTAACAGGTATTTTTAATGAAAGCCCCTTCCTATATTTTGACCAGACATCTCTAATGCTCAGTTGTGGGATAGGTTACAGCAAGGGCTTAGATCTTTGCAACCTCTTCCCCTCCTCCCTATCCCAAAAGGGTCTAGTAAGCCTGGGCTTAAGGCTTCGTATTGTGGCCCAACTCTATGCAGTAACACACCCCTTCATACACAGACAGCCCTGATGAGAGGTGCTCCTTAAAAAGGTGAAAGTCCTACTTTGATTCTTTGTATTTTTGCTAAGCTAAAAACAGAAGAATATACAGATTCTTTTGGGCAGCATTTCAAAAGACTTAACATTGTTATTTTTTTGTCAGGTACTCTCACTTCAATTTCCTTATTAAGGTTCTCTTGAAGAGAAATAAGACTTCAAATGAAGATGCATCTATTAACTTTCAGAGGCATTCCTTATTTGATAGCAGAATTGATGCTTCGCTAATCAACTGTTAGCATAGGGAATTGAAGAGAAAACCACAAGAACATGACACTAATAGGACAAGGGACACACGGCTTAGAATAATATAACACCCTTCTTGAACCATCTCGGACTTCCCCAAATTTGCGTATTTTGGAAGAGCAAGACACATTCAGAACTTGTTAGCACAACTGGCTCATTTCACTAGGCCACAAGACTTATGAAAACTTACCAGAAGGAACATATTTTCAGTCCTCCTATAAAAAGATCAGCCAATTACTCATATTATCCTTCTGTTTTTTCTCATACGCACACACTTCATTGGCATATTCTTTTCACTGGTTTTTGACCAATACATTTTTGGTGTCATTTTTCACAAAGCAGGCTGTTGATTAGGAAGAAAATTGTAATTATGCTTTCTCTTGAAAAAGGGAACTACAAACTATGCCTTATGACAGCATGTTGACTAGTTACTGCTTTTTTATGAAAACAAAAAGCCCATCAATTCTGCACTGTATTAACAAGGTTCTGGTTCTCAGAGCCCTGAGGGCACCTATGGCCTTAATGGCTCTGGCCAGCCTCACCTGGGACCGCACACACTCACCCCCTGCCCATGGGCCCTGTTGCAGCTCAGCCCTAGGGCTTCAGTCCTTGCTGAAGCTGTGGTGCTGGCATGCCTGTGCTTAGCCCCATCCCAGCTTGCTGACTGGGCTTCCCAAAAAGCCCCGGACCTATGCTGCAGGTAGCCATATTTCCAGTCTTGTTTCTGACCCTGTATGCTGGATAATTCTTGTACCAACACTCTAGGTAGCTCCATCTCCAGTCTGGTCTCCTGCTTTTCCTGAGTGGACTCTCCTGGACATATCCTAGACCTGACTCATCATCTCACCTTGTTTAGGTCTGTCAATGGAGCCTGCCATTTTCACCTGGTACCACAACCCTGGGCTCTGGGGAAAGAGGGTCTTACATGGCTCGTGCTGGCATCACCCTTGGTCACAGTTCATCACCCCCATGTGGGGTAGCCCTTATCAGGCTGCTCCATTACATTAGGTTGAGACAAAAACACAAGAATTTGTGTTCTGACCTGAATAACAAGGTTATGTAGAATATCCAAAGAGAAACATCTTTCCCCTTGATCTACTTGCATGCTATGTATGGACAGCCCATCCTGCCTTGGCACAGCTAGTCAGTACTGTAGCAAGGCAAACACTGCTCATTCCAAACATGCAAGAGAAGAGATCAAAGACTTGCTTCAAAACACTTAACAGCTGCTTTCAAAGGCTTACAGTCAGGAAACGGGAAATACTGCACGCAGAGAGGCAGGTAGGACACAGGCTATGGAAGTTCAGACCAGAATTTCACCCACTGACTGCTATCACTACTTGCGGATAAATGAACTGGACAACCTGAGATACACAGAAAGTCCACTGGAAAGTACCAGCATACCTGGAACTAAGGTAACAGCAAGGTTTTTAGAATGGAGGAAAAAAGAGGAGTTGATGTCCCACAATATCTTCGGATAGTCAATCATTCATATGCACTAATGAAGAGGGCAAATAGCAATATTTCCAGTTCAGCATCAGCACATACTTAAGGTGCTGTGAAAAACCACCAGAGGTGTGAAACAGTGTCAGTCATATTGTAAAAGGTTAAGATTAAATACCGCTCTCATCCAGCAGTCTTTGTCTAAGGATAGCAGTCATGAATCAGTCATTCAAAGCCCACAGAGGGCTTATTCCAGGAAACCACCCTTAAAAAGGGCCAAGATGGTTTGGAAATACATACAGACAAAACCGCATGAACAATCTACCCACAAACGGCTATTAATAATCTACAGACTATACATACACAAACAAACTGCTCCAAGCCACACTGGGTGTGGGGCTGGGAGCATATCCTCCTATTCCATCTTTTCCAAATGAGCAACTGAGGATCTCACTAACGTAGGAAATGGAGAGGAAGGAAACCTCCTCATACCTGATCAAAAAGGGCAAATCCAAGAAAAGCAGGGGTTTATTTACAGTCTTCTAAAGTCCCTGCCTGCCAGATGGTCCTTTAGGGCTCCTCAGTGTGGCACAGCTTAAAGCAGCGTTAAGACTCCCCAGAGCTGGGCTGACCCCACAGCAGGAAGGAACCAGGGAATTGTGCCAAGTGCCAACAACAAGATGAGAAGGCACTTCATCAGGTGTGGATGACCTCATTTTCTGTAGAAGATGACATTAAAAAGAGAGCTGTGTTTTTTTTTCAGGGGTGGGGTAAGGAAGAAGGAGGTTACTTTTTAGGGAAAAAAAAGACAAACAACAAAATAATCCTGGGAAGTACCCCTAGGAGGTTATACTAGATAGAAGCCTAAGTAACTACCCTTTGTTCTTCTGGAAATACCTTCCTCCACCCATAGCAACCGAACCAGGACCCCATATTGCCATTCTAAGTTAAACATGGGCCCTATTGACTCTTGGGAGGCCAGGATTTAAACCTCTTTGTTTTCACAAAGCAAAACATACATACTTGCAGAAATCATTCTCTTCTGATTCATTTCCTCTGGCAGTGTATTGTTAAGTTGTTTAAACAAAATGTTCAGCTTTCTCCTCTTCCTCCCCATCTCCTTCAGGGCCACTTTTTCCCCCAGCTGGGAGAAAGTCTAACTTTCTTAATAAGTCGTTACTGTAGCTAATAGCCTAGAGGGAGAAAAGCCCCCTTGTGAACCCTGAAAGTACCGTGTATTAGCTCTTGTAAAGTAGACAAATGAAAGCAGGAACACATGTTATACATTAGAGGCTCAAGTTTTGATGGTAGGCTGCTGCAGCCTACTCTTTAATTCATTTCGCCCCTGCTTCATTGGCTTCTCAAGTTTTCTGAACTTTAGCCATTTAATCTGGGTTTGTATCACTCAGTTTCTGAAGATTTCCTTCTAGGTGGATGGAAAATGCTTCTGACCACACAAGCCCCACTCTCATCTGCTGGGATCTCTAGTATTTTAAGAGACAAGAGATGAATTGAGACAATCTTAGGGACAGACTGTAAAAAACGAGTCAAACATAACCATATAGCATTTATTACCACAAGAAAAATAAAAACTCACACAGGTTCTGTAGCCATGCATCTGCGGAAAGAAACCAATTATCTGATTGTTAAGCCCAGTTTTAAGGGAGTAACCTATAATATGCCTATGCTCCTTGTTAGGCTCAATTAAAAACTGCTGTGAGAAAAAGGGCAGAAAGCAGGAGAAAACATCAACCAGAAAAAAAAAAAATCTAGCAGCAAATGTAGGATTTACTATACTTTTCAAGTCAACAGAAGAAAAATGTTTCAGCTGCAACCTACTGCTTCCCGAGGACTAAATAGATACATTAAAAGTAATGTAAAACTGTTCAGACCATACCTTTCAGCTAATCACCTATAAAAATCAATGGCAGGCTTTAACCCCAAGTAGTGAAAACATGCCTTAAAAATGCTTTTATCATCATGGCTACCTTCCCCATAGCCCTATCCTGTGCAGCATCTCTTGCTTTTCAGAGTAAGGGATGGCTTGTCACCACACACAAGCCAGGCCACGTTAGCCTTAATAACTTGGTGCTTTTGAAAATAATGGAGGATGATCTCACATATCACACCATCATCTTGGTGCAGAGCTGCAAATTACAGGACAGGCCCATGGTCTTCTTTCCATAATACCTTGTGATAACATACAAGATAAAAAAAGACCACCAAAAAAGGATATTTGGGATTGGATTCAAAAACAGAAGTTGGGAAAAAAACTGGGAGTTCTTCGATGACCTTTCATTCATGTAAAAGCATCTTTGTTTATGCAACAATACCAGATATTAATACTGCAAGAACTATCTTTTAATAACAACCTCCAGCTTTGTTTTACATTGAAAAACCCTATGCGATACTTATTGTTGCTGAAGAGCTGAAATTCTACTCCACTGAAAAGCAATTTTATTCATTATTATTACACAAAATACATATGATATGAATTATATTGAGTAGCTGGGTCAAGTGAGTCATTGCTCTTTCTAGCTGCCTCAAAGCTTTATTTGGGGCTACACTGCAGGTAATAGTTTATGCTTCAGATGGAATCACTCTTCTGGAGAGATAGTAAGCACTAGCAGAGATGCAGACAGATGGCCTAAGTGCTCTGTGTACAGTGTCAGAAGCTAATCCCATCTGTGTGAGGAAGGGGCAAGGGAGAAATAGCAGTCAGCATTAGGGAGAGGGCATGCTCAAACTCCCTGGCTGATGAGATTCACAGACCTCCTTAACACGTGTTGGGCAGTTAGATCATACACATCGTTCTGGTTCCAGCAGTCTGCTTAACGCATCAAGAGCTGCTGTGGGGGAAAGGAGGCAGAAGAGTGAGTAAACTCTTCATCAGAGTGACCTCAGTTAATGCTGCAGCCAAGTCTGTGAGATTTGGATCCAGAACACCTCCTCCCAGCATCCAGATCTAGAGCCTGTTACTACCATTACAGAATGAGAGGCCACAGGGGCAATAAATACATAAAAATCAAGCTTCAGCTCTGACCATCTCCCTCATGCACAAAACCTAATGTTAGATCTGTGTCCATCTCTCCTTGGTACAAAAACAGTCCAGCCAGCAGCAGAGGACTTCAGGAAGATCAGCAGAGATCTTCCCCTTCATGCCAGGGGAAACACTTCTTGCCTTTGGCATTTCCTGCCCGCCCGCCCCTTAATTCACCTCACTCCATGCTTGAAAATAAAAAGAAGATTTAAAAAAAAGCCATCATCATCCAACAACACCAACATCAATTCACCAGGGGAAACAAGAAAGGCAGGGGAACACAGGGAGGAAATGTTTACATATGCATAGGAACAGCCAAGAAAACCAACTAATGAAAACACAAAATAAGCAAACCCCACCCTGCCCTACTCACCCCCCACCTCCAGCTGCCAACCAGTCAGGACTTTGTCAACCTGGTGCAGGTGCCAAAACGTCCTACTGGCAGCCATCCAGGCAGCCAGGGGGTTTTGCTCCCCCCAGGCAGAGGGAAAGCAGGCCGCTGCCCTGGGCAGCGGAATAGCACGGATAGTTAAAATAGCCATGCCCTGCTATTTGCTTTGCTTGTGGTCCACCAGGCTCGCTGCTAACAACTGCCGCAGAGGGAAACAGTCCCAGCGCACGGGGCTGCTCTTCCTGCGAGGGGGGCGAGCAGGAGGCAGGGCGGGCAGTGGAAAAGGAAGGGCTGTATCGCCAGCCAGCAGGCTGCCCTTCTGCCCCAGCCGCGGGAGGAGGCAACGGCAAGCTCGTACCTCCCTCACACCTGCAAGCACATGTGCCATCCAAGCGCTACCCTAAGCCTTGCGGAAGGGGCAGCCAACTCGCAGCCTGTCCCTAAATACGTTCCTCTAAAGTGATTTTGTTTCTGTCACTGAGAAACTTTCATTTCTCATTGCTCCTTTCTACTCTAAGAGCTTTATCATGCTCTGTGTAGAGTAAGCACCTTGCATTTGGAGTGCCCCACACTAGGCGATACTGTCACAAGGCAACTGCACAGTATCTCCCTGTTGACAGCCGTTCAAGAGTGGTGGCAACAACTTTCCACAGCACCTAACAGTGCGTAGTCCATAGCTAGTGACAGCTGTACAAATAGACCCAGGAACCAGTTCTGGCCGAGCTAAAGCAAATCCCTGACTGCCATCAACTCACTTGGGCTGACCCCTACTACCAAAACCAGCTCAAATCCATCCAGGCTTTGAGATCTCCTGCAGGCAGTCCCCAGCCTCACTACCTTGAATATTTCTACTGGGAAAGGCCAAAACATCTGAACAGGTCATAAGCAGCAGACTTTGTCCACTCATAACTAAACCTCTGCCTCCACACAGAGTGACACAGAGACTCCAGCGACAAAAGCTTTGCTTCTGCTTTTGTACTGTATTATTAATATGCCAAGAGGGATGGAGAGGGAGGGGAAAGGGGCACAGAGAGGTGCAACACCTTGTGAGAGCAGGCCTATACTAGTGATGTAGGAAACCTTCTACCCGTGCCATAGCCAGCAGTCACGTACCTTTGCCATAGTCAGCTCTTACCCAAGTCCACAAGAGAACGGGGGGGGGGGGGGGGGGGGGGGCAGAGGGAAAAAAAAAAAAAAAAAAACCACAAAATTTTCTGTGTTCCACTCTCCTCTGGAAGCACACAGCCATACACAGTGCATTGCAAGAGACCAGTCACCTTTTATCTACCTGCTTGCAACACGAAAGTGTTAAGAATCAGCTCTTTCTTTCTTTTTCACTCTGCACACAGGCTGAAGTCATATTCTTGTTGCTGTTTCTACTCCTGAATGTACCTGGAGTCAAATCACTTACTGAGGAGTACTGAGTTTTACCATAGAAGATATGAAAGAGAAGAATGAAGGCATACTGCATTCAGACTAGCAGTGATTTCCCAGAAGGCACGCAGGGATATTCAAAGTTACGTACAAGACAACACTGAGGAACAGAAGAGACTCATCTTGTTTCCTCTGTCTGAAAGAAGACTCCAGTAGTCTTCTGTTGGCTTCTTCACTCTGTGTACCGTTGATATCACTGGTGTTTGCGCAAGGTATCAAAACCAGCAAATGCTAATCATTGCCTTTGCTGTTCACATTCAGATCATTTAACTTAAAGTCAATGGTCCTGCTTTTGGCACTAGCACATACCCTATGCCTCTAGGGGAAAGCTGAAGACTTCTTACTGTGCATTAGCTCCTTTGCAATGTGCACACAGAACACGAATTCCTTTCTGGCCAATGTTAGAAAGCAACAGGTTCCCTAAAAAAAAAAAAAAAAAAAAAAACAACAAACAAACCCAAAACCAAACCCTAAGCAATTACTGGCATGACTCTTACACTGTTCCCATAGAGAGTCTCTTCTCAAAGTGAATGGCTGTAAAAATGAAAATAAATAAAGAAATAGTGCATAGACTGTGCCAGAGTAAGCTTAAAAGGCAAGTGAAGTTATTTTTAAAATAAAAAGCCTCCCCTGGGGCAAGACGATCCTAAGAAATACTCTCACATTTTCTTCCCACTTTCCAAAAGGCTGCACAACTCCAGCAGCCTCTTTGCCATCTACACAAGGAACCTAAGTGACAACTATTATCAGAGCATTCAAGCACCTTATCATTTCAGCCAGCAACCATCTAAGGCAGGGAGCATCTCACTTTTAGACAAAAAACACAGAGATACACTAAATGCAGGACACAAACATTCACAACCTACCTGTCCCCAGCCTAAGCCAGTCTGCGCTAAACATCTAGGCACAAGTGGAGAGCAGAACCATGATTTAATAGCTGTTCTGGAGATGTCAATGGTGTTTAAAAACAGCTTATGAAAGCCTTGTGTGAGGATTCAGACCTACGTGGCTTTCCATGAGCTTCATTTCTTGCAGAAGCCACCAATATTCACCTACTAATGAGACTTCATGGCCTCACAGTTGGCTTTTCCCCATCCAGCTGGGCTCTAAAGCTCTTCTTGCTTGCGTAAGGGTAAAGAGATGGAGAGAAATGCTCACTGAGGTCCCTAGAGTACAAAGCCAGAAACCTAAACATAGAACCACTCCTTTTCCTTTTGTTGGGCTTTCATTGTCTGTGTCAGGAGTGTCATTATGGATCAGCAAGGTGACTACCAAAACACACAAAGGGCTTTTTGTCTTGTGACTTTGACGCCATTCTCTCAAGTGTCTCTCTAACACAAATGCTAATTCATGCTTTGCTTGTTCTTTTTAAATTCATGCACAGGAAAGATTTCTGTTGCCAAATTGTTATTTTAGTGGTTTCATCAGAAAACAAAAGCAGACTAAACAGAAAAATTAACCCTGACGTTTCAGGAGGAAACCTGGAAAACCTGAACCTGGCAATATTGACCACAACTAACATAGTTTCAAGAACACTATTTTTGGCATAGCATCTGTAGCTTGACGTACTGACATTTCAAGGACCGCTCTTTCACTTCCCTTTGACCTCAGGTTTTCATTCTTGGGTATATTTTCTTTCAAAAAGGAAACAAAAATGATCCCAAGTGATCTCAACTCTCTTCTCTATCCCCTTCCATTGTTCCTCCCCCACCAGCTCCCATGCCTCAGCTGTAGTGAGTTAACTGACCACAACCAAAAATCATCCTCTCAGCAGGGAAGAGGTTCTGCTCATTTACAGGACTGAGAGAGGCAGTTCCAGAACTAACAAGAGCTTAAACACCCCTCAGTCCTGGTGGGGTGGGAAGCCATCAGTCCAGGTGGAAGTGTTCCCATGATGCTCACCAGGAACAAGATTTAATATTAAAACACATTTTAATAATCTAAGTGCTGACAGACCCTTTAATGAAACAGCTCTAGCATTCAGTTTATAGCAAGTTAAATAATAATCTAGCCCTGAAAGCTTACAGCATAAGACCATTAGTAATCTCTACAACTCTCAAGTAACTTCTTCACAGAATTTTAAAAACACTTAGCAAACATTAATTCATTAAGTGTCACATCGCCTTCCAAACTAAATGACTGAAATCACCATGATAACATATTGGCTTTTCCTGCCTGCACTTCAGGTTATTCAAACAATTTGCTTTCTCATCATTCTCCTCAGATACAACACTCGCTCTTCCCTTAGCAACCAATGCAGTTGAACCCACTATAGATGCAGAGGCATGCAGACATTTTGAATCAATGAGTTAAAAAGGGATTTTCACCTTTTACAAGCTCAGTCATTGCAAAGTCCAGCATTCTTTTCCCCATCATCAGCAGGTGGGCTCCAGGGAAGTAATACTGCATGCTGGCCATAAAGGTCGATCTATATTAGATGTTGTTAGAACAGAAGATACGCTCTAGAAAAGCAGACTTCCCATCACCCCCGCTCACTGTGCTTTGGTTGATAACACCGAGAGGCTGAGAGCCCACAGAGCAGCCTTCTTTCAAGTGAAACAAAACAGAATGATCAGCTCCATTTACTAATGGACATTCAGTCTGCTGGATGAAGCTAAGAATAGCCCAAAATTCATATACTGTAGATACCAGGATGTAAACAACAGTTATTTTGTGCCACAAGTCAGTTTCTGTTGAGCCCCTCAACTTATTAATAGAGATATAGCCAAAAACACCATACTCCCGAGAAGAACTAAGTGCCGAGGGTCCTTAAATTCACATTTTAGCAGGATAGAAAAGTCAAAGCATCAGAATGGAGGTTTCAGTTTCTTCCTTTCACACAGCAATTTACAGAGCAAAAAAGCTTGCTTAAAATTCACACAGAAGCAGAGCTGGTTGCCTATGGCAGCCAGCAGCCGATGGCGCCATGTCTTTGAGAACTCCCAAGAGCCAGCTAGAGTAGTGCCCTTAGAGGAAAGGGCCTAGATCTATAGAATAACACCTGACAATTTTCCCTCCTTCCTACAATAAGAGCACCTGCACCCCAAGCAAATTTAAATTCTACATACAATGCGGGGAAGTGTTGAGCTCAAAGGATATTTATGCCTCTTGTAGAGGACCTGTGAGAAGTCACCAGTGAACAAAATTAAGAAGAGAAACGGAGCAGAGTTGGCACGTGCAATCTGGCAATGGCTAGTCCATCTGTTCACTGGACAAATACACCTCTGCAGGTAACTGCATAAAGTACAAAATAAGAGCAACTTTAGGAAAAATCATTTAGTATCTTATATCACAAGAGTTACCTAAGTACTAACATACTCACAGAGAAAGCTTCAAAAGAATCCAGCTTCACATCACAAGCAGACTACAAGACCAGACCTAGGATCTCAGCTTTCTCACTCTACCTAAAAGACAACATTATCTGACCAAATACAAGGGAGGGGGAAAAAATCTCTACCAGGAAGCATCAGCAGCTGTGACTGATAGAGCAATGAGGCACAAGGGCTTAATTTGGGCCAATCAGCACCAAAGACAGCTTATTGAGGATCCAGCTGACAAAAATAGTGAGGAAAGCCTAGAGCTAGTGCAAAACTGTGCACTGTGGGGAGTTTCTTGTACCTTAGCATTTAAGACTGTGGCCATTTAAATGCCCTCTTGCACCACTGCTGCAGTTCAGTTGCATTAATCTGTCCTAAGCTGCTTTTGAAGGAAAGTCAGCTCTCTGGCAATAATAGAATAATTAAGAGGCACTGAAGATGCGTGTTTTAAGGGCAAGGTTATTTTTCTCACCTGTAAACAATCTTGGGTTTGAACTTCCAGCTGGTGTTGGAGTTGCAGTACCTGGTCCTGTAATTTCAGTCGCTGGCAAAACTCTTTCTTGTGCCTAATGTTTGGGGGGATAAGGAGAAATAAACTGATGTTGGTTTTGCTTGGTTTTGTGGGGGGATTTTTTGATGGGTTTTGTTTTTTTTTTTTACAGTGAATCAGTTCCAGTGAGTACTGTTGTGAAAGCACAAATCACTAGCATTGGGAGGTGAGGGTACAGAAGGCATTGCAATTTTGCGTGGCCAGTGTTGCTTTGTCTCTCAGGTACCCCGATTTGTGTCTGTTGAGTAGCAGCCATGGTGGCAAGGGGGCAGACTCATCAGGACAAACACGTTCTCTGGGCACCTTCCGGCATCCCTGCTTCTCCTCGTGCCTTTTGCAGCATGTCCCACTGATCTCGGTGAAAGCAGGATTTCACTCAGTTAGGCTTTCCAGAACAGACTTCTGTGAACCTTTAGGGGGTCAACATACCCAGTACAGGTCTGCTAGCCTGTAGGTTCGTTTTGATTATTTATAGAATAGATGTGACAGAAAAGCAGCAGTTTTTATTCTTCTTTTAAAATGCACCAATTTGCAAAGAGACAAAGAGAAACCAAGTGGGTGCAAACAGACTTAGATCCTCCCTTCTTTGTTTCTTAACAAGTCTCTTGGAAGCACTCACTTGGCTGAGAGGAAGATAGTTATTTGCATTAGGACCCTCTCAGTCACCGCTTCTTCACTCTGAATAGATCATGAGCCATTGTTTTCCTCCTCTCTTTTAAACTAGTGCTGGGGGCCAATTTTGCGAAAGTGACTGATTGTGGAGGAGGCTTTTGACTTTCTGGCTCAACTTCTGGCAAGCAAACTACTTGCTGCAGGGTGGTAGCCTCAGGTTGATACCAATGTAAACATTGCGTAGATAAGAAACGTAATTACACTGAACCCAGATTCAGCAAGATCTCGAGGAGTCCTCCCTTACCAGACTCAAGCTCTTCTTTCTGGGAGTAGTAGAGTGTAAACAAGTCACACATTGTCACTGAAGAAGATTAAAAACTGTTGCTTGTTTATTTTTAATTTTAATGAGTGGAAACTTTAAAAAAAAAAAAAAGCTATGTAAAACATTAGTCTGAGGATCACAGCATCTGGCCCGATATCTTTCCCAATTTCACTACCATGGTTGAATACACACTGCAAAAAGACAACTGTGTCATGTAACGTAGCCCATTGCCATATAGAATATCTAACCAAAGGAATTATTCAGATGCTGAAGGCACTACAGAGGCAAATAAAGTTCATTAGGTAGGGCTTGCTTAAATCCCTATTATGCTTCTTTTTCTGAAGGGGAAAAAGTGTTTTCAAATAAGGAAACATTTTTCTCAGAAGGCATCTGGTTTCTTCAAACACATTTGGAAAAAAATCTCTGCTTTGTAATACATAATCATAATTTTTCTTCCACTGAGCTATGTTGTAGGAGAACTTGTTTCTAGCCTTGTTCTTGAATTGCTGTTTGGATTGGCCGCAGACATGACTTGTGACCTTGCTTTTCCCTGGGGTGCACTGGACTGTGGACAGGACCTGTTGCTATCACTGCCCCTGCTCTGCTCACAAAGCTCAGATCCAGTGGGTCTGTGCCCTGCGGCATGGGGAACGCGTGGTTCTGGCGTCACCCTCGGCACTCTGCTTGTCCTCCCTGCATGGAGCAGGCCCCTTGGGCTGCTCCCTGATGCTGTTCAGCTCACTACTTTGGCCTTTTCTTGGTCAAGGAATTCTCATGCTGTTGCTCGTTTGTCGTATGATCGAGTTGTTACACAGTTGTGTGGTAGGTTTTTCACTGGTAATGTTAAGGAAGAATACTTAGCAGAAGGGCTGCTCATCTTGAGAGGCTACAGCAAAGAATTCAGAATTCTTGATTTCTGTTATTCATAACACTGTATTCATACCAAACTAAACTCTTCATTTTCCTGGTACCTCACCCTTACTGTCTCTTGGTAGGAGTAACACTGCTTATCTACCTGCTTGTCACAAAGCTTAAATATATTCTACATACTTTCAAGGTTTCTAGATGAAATGAAACATTGCCATCGTGCAAATAATTATTTATACCTGCTGCAGTGCCATCACACAGGCAAATTGCTGTTATTATACACAAACACCAGGGTATATTCACATCTGATGTCTATAGAGAGTTGAAGATGTGTAGAAATGCCTGGGGTTGTGCTGACATTGGATGCTTCAACACCCTGCTCAGTGTTCTTGAAGTCACAGGACATTCAGCAAACAGTGATACCTGGAGGCAACTCTTGATGGCTTGTTGGCAAGGATAAGGCTTATGAGCTTCATGAGGCTTTTGTTCTTTTCTTTTTCTTTCTTTTTCTTTTTTAGTAAGTATGCAAGGAACAAAAAGCCAAGCTGAGAGAATTTTATATTTACCTAGAAATGCACAAGAGCTACAAGGCAACTCCAAGCCAAGACTGCTGTTGCTCCAGCTCAGGTGATGGCCAGCGTCTCGGATGAGCGACATTTCGTACCACACCAGTGCTGTTGACTCAACAGGAGCTAAGCTGAATTCTCCAGGTGTCACTCAGACTAAATGCCCCTTGACTCTAGAGCAAAACCTGCCCGATCAATGCCTGAAGGATGCAGCCCTGAAGTATACAGTTTACTGCTACTGCCAATTAATTGAGAATACCATCCCCGTCACTGACTGGGGACCGTTTCCACCGTATCGTTATTAACCTTTATAGGTTTTGCCAGTGCCTAGAAGGTGTTACTGAGTTTGGAGAGAGAATGTGCTAGGCGGGGTCTCAGTAAAGAGATAGCATCTGTCTCCGGGAGTCAAAGGGCAATACCTCTATGAGCAGGGCAAGGAATAATATGCAAGTCCTCTCACTTTCTGCCCTGGGCCCTATCCATCAGAATGCGTTATCTTCCCTGAACTCAAACCAAAAAACAAGGTGACTGGCTTTACCTCCCTCTGTTTAACATGGAAACTGCTAAGGTCATCAAAGTCCAGTCTGCTACTATCACAGAAGATACTTTTTTAGTCAAGCTGGTCCTACAACATATGCAATAGGTAAAAACGCTTCTTGGCATTCCAGCATGGAAGAAACAAAAAGTCACAAATAGAAGGGGAAATAGGGTGTAGTAAATTGCTACATTGCTAAAACCTAATTTTTAAGATTTTGCTTCCAGCCCTGGAGAACTGCCAGGGTGCTTTACAGTGCAGTGTTTTCCTTGGTGTTCTGCTTTCCTATTACCAGGTGCTAAACTGGCTAGGCTTCACACTTGCCTCTCACACAACAATCTTGGATCTTTGAAGTAATAATACATGTGTTCAGATGTTCCACAAATAACCATGTTATGTTTGCCAATTATATTCTGCTTGTCTGTTGTTAACAAACCATGCAATTTCTAGTTTCCTGTAATAAATTCAAGCATAATTATCTTGTAATCTTACAGGTATAAATGTAATTAAACCATAGTAATAATTACCAGGTAGATACCAAAGACACTATGTTGATCCTAAATGCTTCTGTATGATGCTAATCATGTCACATGGTATTTGCATTTCTTTGATACTTTCCTTAATATCTTTGAGAACAACCATGTGAAACTGATTATCTGGTACGTTATTAACTGGGGCCTTCAATTTAAATTGACTTTCCAGCTTGCAAGCAATCACAAATCTTACATGGGGCAGAGATGTGACAATTTCATTCCTAGATAACAATGCAAATGTGAGACTAAGCTATGAATAACAATTGTAGTCGCTCACACCAAAGTAGTTCCATGTTAAATTGCATTGCTTGGTGAGTTTTTTGAGATAGCAGAGATTCCTATGCCCTGCGTCAACTTCCTGGCAGGAAACGTCACCTGCCAAACTTCCTGCTTGCCACAGTGGCGACGAAGAAGACAATAAATGTTTTCTTTACGAGGGCCATTGCATGGCACAGGACATCTGTGGGGAACCGCTCCCAGCTGGGCAGGAAGAACAGTGAACAAACAGCAAAAAGGAATGAGAAGAGACAAGTACAGCAAGGAGGAGAAGTTCAAAATATGTGAGACCTCTGAAAACAATTCACCTGGACACCACTTCATTTTCTAGCATAGTATGAGGCTGAGACCAGCATGATTTTGTGGGTGTCCCTGTACTTTCCGAAGACACAGAACAGTTGAACAAATAATAGTTTTTAAAGCCCACATAAGTACTCATGTTTTAGAGGGAAAAAAGGACTTCTCAAACATATCCTAAGGTACAGCAGTAACTTGTCTTCCTAATAGGCAAAGCCAAAAGGTCAGAGTTGTTAAGTCACCTACGCCTCTCTATAGAGGAAGGACAGAAGGTGAAGGCCCAGTGCATTAAAAGCTATTGCGCATGCAAATGTACACATCAAGGCAGCATTTTTGTCTAACTTAACAGAAGCTTTGCTGGCTTTTCATCTCCCTAGGGCTCATTCCTACTTCATCTGCTAATATAGCAAGTTATATTGAATTGATTCTCATCAAAGTTTGCTGATCAGGATCCAGACTTTCAAGCTGGCAGCGAGCCTTGAGTATGGATTTGTCACAATCGTAAGCAAGGCTGGGATATTTTGAATAAACATGGGCTCCCCTGGTGCGGGGCCAATTTGTCATCTGAATATGAGAAGTGCAGTTATGGGTAGTAAATGCCAGAATACTAAAAGCTTGGAGACTCCTGAGAACCCTACCGTGAGTCAGCTCCCCTATCCTGTGAGTCTAAGCAAAGCAAAAGAGAGAAAAACCCTGGATGGTATTTGCATTTCAAAAGCATTTACATTTAATTTAATAATATTTGTAATGCATTCAGTGAATAAGCTGCAGTGAATTTCAACAAACTCTTTTATACCTAAGCAAACCTGAGCTCCCAAAGGGGCTGCCGACTCGAGTTAAAGGCCCAGGCAAAGCAGACGTTTACATGAGGCAGCAGACTGCTGGGGGCAACGGCATGGTCCTGCTGCCCACTGCTTGCAATGCCAAGCTGCTGCCTGCTGCTGCCCACAGCAAAAGAGGGCTCCACCGTACAGGGCAGCTGTAACTGCTGTTTGGGAAGAGTCAGAGGAGGGGGACTCCTTCTTCGGGAGGAGTAGCCACCCTCTCACGCTCCCAGGGTGAGAAGGAAAAGCAAAGCTGGCTTTCAGAGACTTCTCTTTGCATCCTCCCCTGTCCCCATACCCCATGGCGGCTTTGTTGGCTCCTCTCCCAGACCATGGCCTCTCTCCCCGGGGCAGCAGAATTCACTGCTACCTGAGCAGTCAAACAGGAGGACGTCTCTTTAAAGGTCAAACACCCTCACACTGGCATAGGTGCTGTTTGCATAGCCATGCAAATAAGATTGAGCCTATACAGTCAGTGAGGAGTTCATTAGGCCCAGGCTCTGGTTGCTGGTTGCTCTGTTGGCAGCCAGCCAGCCAGCTGGTTTTTAAGGGCAGCGGATGCCATGGCAGCATGGCTGATGCAGGGCCTGGGGCACGGGCAGAAAAGGGGCTCTTTAGCTAGCCAGTGTTTCTTCTGTTTCGGCACCGCCGAGCCGGTGCCTGAACCCCGGCCAGCCCCTGACACACGCCCTGCATCTCCTGTAAGCACCAGCTGCAGAAAAACGTCTCCACGTGCCATGGGATGCATAGGATCCACCCTCACCCAGAGCTGGGGATGGGATCCACCCTCACCCAGAGCTGGGGACGGGCCCCTGTCCCCCATCCCCCCCCCCTGCTGGCAGTGAGCAGTAATTTATGCCCAAGGCTGTTATCAAACCTGGGAGGTGCCGAGCACACACAAGAGGAGGCTGAACATCCCACACTTGATGGCACCTTGCCCGTTAGCAGCTTTCTGTGAACACCCCAGACGTGAGAAACCTGTGTGCCTTTTTCTGAAAACCCAGCTTCGTTTCTTACCTTCTCTGAGCCGTCACGATGTGCATATTTCGCTGCTTAAGGTCTTCCCTGGCAAGTCCCAGCGGCATGGAGGGTCCCCTTCGGGCCCTTGGCCTCCACAGGTTTCCCTCCTCCTGCACTGAGAGCAGTTGCAGGCGCCTCACCTCTTCATCGCTCGCCAGAGCTCCAGCACTGAGCTCTTCTTCTCTGTATATGCACAAAAAACAGCTTTATTTAGTAACGGGCTGGGATTTTTTTCCTGTGTAGGAGCACCATTTAGCTCCCACAAAAAAAGCCTCCCTTGCTCCCTGAGAGCTGCTGTTTACCTGGGGCTATTGCCCCAGGCCTGACTGGAGCCATGTTGCAGCCGCATTGCAGGCCGGACCCTGCCTGGCCCCATGCCCACTGGCCAGGATCTGCCCCTGCCCCGTGGACGGACCCCAGCCAAGCCCGCTGCACCCCAGGGTGCCCCCTCACCTCGTGGGGCTGTGGGCCTGGTATGGTTTGGGGAGGGCCTGCCCTCATCATTGCTCTGCTTAGCTAAGGGAAGTGACTTCTCCTTAGGGGGAGGAAAGAAGTGACTTTCCTTAGGAAAAGTGGCTTTTCCTCTGTAGAAGGCAGCAGAGAACAAACCTGGTTTGGTACATGATTTCCTCTGGGGTTTTGTTGTTGCTGCTAATCGCTCTTCTCCTCTTTCCACTTGCCACAGGTAACTGCTTTTTGTCAGGACCAGCAATCGTCTCATCTTCTAAATGGTGAGTGCTAGACGAAAGATTCATCTGCCTGGGGAAAGTGAGGATATGTGACCATTCGTCAATCCTAGAGGGTAACTTAGCGAAGCTAAGCTACCGAGCCATCAGCTGTTGCTTTCACAGTGCCTCAGACCTGGCCCTGCAACGGCAAGTCTCTCTGACTGATGGGGTGTAAGATCTAGCTCCCCTTTCTCTCCTGACATCTAAACTATCCAAACTCTATAAAGTTTTGTCTTCCGCTGCATCACCTTGCTTCAGCCTTCGCATGCTTGGCCCAAAGCAGTCCTATGCCCCCTGATCCAAGACTGCAGACTGGTCTGTCGCCCCGACTCAGGATGAGAGACTGCTCAGCTCAGCTCAGAGACTTCTGTGCTATCCCCGAAGCGATCCATTCTTGCTCTTCCTTCCCATGTGGGGAAAGGCTAGCTCTCCCCAGCACTTCAAAAGCTCATTTATTAAGCTCATTGAATAAGCACAGCCCAAAGCTTGCAATATGAACTTTCACTAACATAATGCAATCATTTTTAGCAGTAACTAGCCATACCTAAAGCACATCATGTTCCCCACAATCATCAAGCAAGAACAGCTCTCTACTGCAAGGTAGAATCTTGTTTCACTTTCAACAAAATCCTACCACACTTCTAATATGAGACTCTCCAGAGGAGAGAAGGCAGAGCTTTTTCTGATATAGAACAGCTGCTCCAACTCATTGATTCATGTGGGACACCCAGAAACCTGCACAATGGTCCTTTGTTACAGATGCTGTAACACAGACTGTTAAAAGCAGTTGCAACATGACATTAGCACCTCAAAGCTTCTACGGAGAACCAGGGCAGTATAGTGAGCAGGCTGGTAAAACACACATTAAAAGAGAAACTCTTCTCTGAACAAATGACAAACTAAACATGCGAGGCAGGCATTATATGGAGTTATTTTGATGTTTAACTGGAGGACAACTGAGGTAGAGTGAAGAAAGGTTTTCCACAGGAACGCACATAATGAATTTTGTCGCACGTACCTGGGTCTTTAGTTAACGTACACTGATGCAGCTCTTGTGAATTAGATGCAAGGTGCAAGCCTACTTTCACCTGAAAAAGAAGTATATGGAACAAAACCTATGTCTTCAAGCACTGTTACTGAATGTTGCTACTCTGATGTCCCTGACTTCAATGCTACAGCAAGCATGGGCAACTCACAAGGAACTGATGCTACTGCCTCATGTATATGCAAAGAGGGTGACATTCACCCTTAAGCAGAAAGGTCTGCGTATCACATCTCACTTAAGCCTTCAAAAGACACTTTAGCTGATACATAGATGTCGTGAATGAATTGCACCCCAAGACAGCAGTGTATCAGTACCAAAATCTTGATCTAACAAATTCATTTCTGAATTTGTTCATTCATGAAAAATTCATTCAAAGGAACCCCAAAACCCAAAAGGTCAAGAAGCAGCTTTTATTCTTGGCTAGGTGTAGCTGTGAGCATTAGAACATGATGACAAATCTAAATCCTGATGAAAAATTGCCAGAGGCCCATAAAGCTGCCAAAGTACAGTAGGCAGGCTTTCACATAATTGCAAGTCTTCCTTTCTCAAATGCCCAACCTGATTGACCAATTAAAGTGTTTAATTCTCTGAGAAAGAGTCTATCATTAACCGTAATTTGTTCTAGTCTCACCGGTCCTTTCATGGCTGCCTCTGGTGAAAGAACCATTATGTATGATCTCAATCTCCATATTATAATGTGCAATTTTTGATAGTTTGCTATAAATAGGAATTGATTCATAAGGAGAATAATGAATTCATTGCCAGTCCTTTACCAGCTACTTAATGACTGTCAAGATACATTAAACATCCTTAGTCCTACACTGGGGCCTGAGCTTATTCTTGGCTAACATATCTGACTGTCTTCTGCACTCAGTGCATTAATGCTAAGTGAAAAATAGTCTCAGTGACTATGAATAAATTTTTGAGTGCTTTATTTCATCATAAATATTGACACTGATCATTATAAATGCCTTCCAAAAGAGGTGATCATATTGACTAGGTAATCTATCATTATTTAAAAGAAAAACAACAACAACAAAAACAAACAAACAAACAAAGAAAACCAAAAACCCAATCCAGCCCAGCATATCCTATTCTCACCAAGCTCTCCTGGTTATTCTCATCTGAAAGAGCTTGTCACCATGCTAGGCTCTGTACAAGTTAAAGGCACTTTTTAAGCTGTAGTACTTGCTAGCTGATTAGCAAGATAGCATAAATCCATTTGTATCTTTACTTTTCTCAGACCTCACTTTCATGCCATGTCCATGCATTAGTGCAATTACCAAAGTGTATTGACCACCACATTTAACTTCAGAAAACAGCAGGCATTGCTCGAGGGTCCCAGACCACATCCCCTGCTCTTGCCCAGCCTCTCCTCACAGCTGCAAAGATTGAGCCCGGGGTCTGAGAGGACACACAAGCTCCTTGATCTTCTGTGCTATCCAGGTGCTCCCTTATGGCAGGCTCATGGGTCCCCCGGGAAAGGTGCTGCAAAGGTGTCCAAAGAAAGCCTAAGATCTGGCCATTGCAACAGGGAGAGCCAAGGGGACAGGAAAAATATTGTTGAAGGTTGTGTATCTCTTACATCAGTGTTCATTTCCAGCTCTTGCATTTACAAGGCCCAAGGAGGAGTATCTGTTATGCCACAAGAACATAAATCCATAGTATGTATTTATAAAGAAAACTGAGTAGAGCTAGGCAATATGGTCTACAGGGAAGGTCTATGATGTACAATTACACTCCAGAACATTAGCCTGCATAATGTATATTGGTACTGGGAACAACCTGGAGGCTTCTCCGTGATTGTTTATGAATTCAGCGTGAGACCTCATCATTTGTTATATGCACTGGGTACATACAGTGTGTTAATTCAATACATGTTGCCAGGGAGCACAGAGAGGATGGATGACTACAGTCCAGATTACAGTCTCTCAATACACCTCCACGATTACTAGGTTGCTACCTTTTCTTTTTCCTTTCTCAAATCACTTTAAATAGGCTGAGAAAGCACAGAAGAATGATAAAGTTTGTTGATACCTTCAAAGACATTTCATAAGAGAAAAGGGAACACACCCAAACTTTAAAGGCTAGACCAAATAGGAAGTTAGAGCTAGCTAAAGAAGCCATCCTCGTAAAGAAGATCATAGCGCCAATTTTCTGAAGGAGCTAAGGGACTTAGGCACAAGTTACTGAAAGCAGCTTGGTATTTTCTAGTGGAAGTGACTGTAGCAGCCTATTGCTCCAGGAATCTTTGCTTGGACCATTCCCGTCTTTTCTCTCAGGAGCAGTGCCAGCTCTACCTGACCTGCCTGTTATCTGTTCATGCCCAAACAGGGCACCCTGAACCCGCCTCTGACCTGTGCCTCCTTTTCTGGGAGCCAACCACTTGCCCAGTTCCTAACAACACACAGTAGAACCTGGTTCCTCACATTTCTTCTAAGGTCCCACCTCATCAGGTAATAACAGCATGAGATCTGGGCAAAGAAGAACATCTGTTCGTGAATTCCATGTACTCATGCTAATCCTTGCAATACATTTTCTGCTATGGTACCTAGTCTCCCACTGATCTGGTCAATGTCAAATTAAACTTACCCATGCAATTTTTAATGAAATTCATCCATGACATTTGAACATGGCACAGACACTTGAGGCTATACCTCTCTTAGTTCTTCAATAAATCATGAATAGATGGAAATAACAAACCTTGTAACCTGGAGAAAATATATATACCGATTACCAATCAAAGAGCAAGGAAAGTCTTTAGTCAATATTCCTGAGGCAAAAGCATTAAAAATATATATAACCTTGTATATACTGTATTATATACAAAAAGGAGCTGACACAGCTTGCTGGGAAGTAACACTGAAAACATATACATTGAGAACTACTGTCTCAGTTTATTGAAGCACTCACCTTTCCCCAGATGCATTCACTAATCAGTGACAATCCAAGAACTGTAATCCTAGTAAATTAACACTGTTTGCTAAATTGGAGAGTATCACATTCAAAATATGTTGTTTTCTGGCTGTAACAGGCCCCATGTCCTACAAAAGCTGCTTGCATATAACAGAGGTACAAAGAGGAAGAAAAGATTGGAAATCCAATTATTTAAATCCTGATTCAAATGAGGCTGAGGAAGCCACAGTAATAAATCATCTCAAAGCACAAAATACACTTTTGTGGAAAATCTGGAGTAGTAGGTAAAGAAGCAACAGATAGTGTGAAAATAGACCCTTCCTGCTGCCCCCAGAGCAGAAATTTATACAGTAGGCAGATAGGGTCTAACATTTACACAGGTACTGAAGCATGATGTATTCCAATAGAGCCCAACCGCTGTTTAAAATGTCCAGTGACTGTTAGTGTGGCACAGGCTCTGATTGCTAAGTGCCATTTTATCTGACAGGGAGATACGCAGGCTTCAGTAACATCATTTGCATTTTCCTCTCCTTTATATCCCTTCTTAAAGGAAGTGTTCAGTAGACAGTAGCAGAAGAAAGACACATGACCCTAAATAATATTCCTCACAGTTGCAATGCCTCAGACTGCAGCAGAGTCTTTCCAGAGGATGCATAAATCCAAATAATGTCAGCATTTTTCAGCAGATATACTATTATCAGGCCAGTTCTCTATTCCGAGAATAAAGACTATTCCCAATATTGGAGCTGTCTCGGGAGCACTGATGAACGTGTTTCCTCCTGCAGAGGGGTGGGAATGGAGAACAGGCTCAGGCATGAGAGTGGATGTCAGGGAACAGGACTCTTCTGGGCTCTGCCGCCAGCTTACTGGGGCACCCAGGGCAATTCACTTCATTTGTCTGAGCCTCAGATGCCTTAACGATATGACAGAGATAAGAATTAGAGCTGCCTGAAAGCTTACGAAGTCAAAAAGAAGCCTTGAGTCAAACAGATGCTGTTCGCAAGAAAATTCCTACTTTTGTATAAATGTTTTGGCTGTTTGTAATAAAAAATCACACAAGCCAGTTTTTTTTTTTCTTCTTCTCATTTTTGGCAATGAAAATCCAAAGCTTTTCCATGAAGTCCAAGGGAAAAATAAAAACTATTTTTCTTCCCCAAAACCTTATTTTAGTTCTGTGAAAAAACGACAACAATAAGAAAGTAAATCTTTGACTAGCCCTAATGAATCTTACTCATCGTAGAAAAACATTTTGGCTGAAAGGCAGCATATAGGAGTCAAATACAGATCAACTCTCTCTTGATAGTACAATTATGCTCAAGTCATAGTCCAGCTGACAGCATCCTGACTTTCACAGGTCAGGTTGGTCACACAGGTGGAGACAAGGTCAAGTTGTGTTGAAAGCACATTAAAGTCCCATGCTGAACCATTTTGCTCCCACTTACACAGACAAGATTAAACTGAGCTGCATCAAGGTTAAATCACTATTTTGTTTGAGGCAGTTACTCAGACATTAAATAAAATGGAGAGCTGATGGTACTTAAAACCTCTTTTTCATGACGGTCAAGGAAACCATGCCAGAACCCTGCTTATTAAATCCTTGTTTAAACACAGTTGTCACTAGCTTCAGTTTCAGGCACAGTGAAAGCTCTGAAAAGAGTGAGGAACTGGGGGCTGTCTTAACAGACCAGTAAAAACAGACAAACATCATCATGTTTTCCTGTTCCAATACAGAACATGTTTTCCTATTCCAATACAGAAAAGTAGCCTTACTGAATGAAATATCACAGCAACGGCTACAACTACACACAGTAAGAATATACAGTGTTTGCATGTTTGGGCATCCAGCAGCACTTGAAAACTTATTAGCAGCATTGGGAAGGAGAAACAAAGGGATCCTCAGAACACGAAAGTATTTATTTCATAGCACTTTCCCAAAATGGTTTTAATGGACATGGTGGTTAGATGTCCTTCCCCCCCAGGGATTTCATTTGGATTGCCCAGGGTTACTGATTCTGATAATGTTGCCTCTGCTTTCTGTGGTTTGTAATAGAGCTATTATTTCCAAATGGACTTCCCAAATAACGGTGGAGATGAGAGTACATCAAACAAACATCTGCTGTGAGCCTTGGGGATGCTAACCGGAAACGGTGTCAGATGCGTTTGAATAGGCAGTCAAGAAAATACCCATTTTGATGAATGTGTACAGGCATTAGTCTCAATTATCATTTTCTACCAAAACAAAGACCTTGGAAATGAAGCACTTGAACCCAGCTGTATACACTACTTCAGACATATTCATAATGTCTCTTTCAAAACAGATCTTGCTGGGCTACTTTCCTTGACCTGTCAGAAGAATAGACAATAATCTGAAGTATCCTAAATGCAGTTAATTCCTCTAAACTGTGTCTAGGCACATAACAAATAAAAGGTATTTCTCTTTCCCAGTAGAAATCAGCTACAGGAATTATTCATGTGGGGGAGAAGAGAGTGTTGGTAACTTGACAGAAATCAGTTCCCTTTGATGTTTGCAAAACAGAGCAAGATCATAACATACGAGTAGACTGAAATTACAGCCGAATAAATTTATAGACTTGTTTTCATTCATTTTAAAATGAGATTGTAATGTCTAAAAGCAATCAACTGATGGTTTTGGTCCACTTCTGTCTAATCACTGCTTCAATTGATGCATCTCCTAAAAACACTTGAAATTGAAACTGTCAGATGTTAACACTATCTCTTCTTCTTCCATTAGATAATATCCAATCAGTGATTATGGGCAGCAATGAAGCTTCTTAATTCAATGACTACGCACCACCTATCTTTCCCATTTTGCTGACTGAAGACCCAGCTGTTTCTGGTTTGTATCAATGCACTTCAAACATTGGCAAGTATAGCTGTAAAACTAAAAATAGGAACACTCTGCATCCCACGTCAGTCACCCTTTTGTAGTACAAGAATTGCAGAAAGTTCTTGAATGGGACAGAAAGACAGAATGGGATTTATTTTTAATGAGCAGTAGATGCTCACACTGGTAAACAATGTAATATATTTTCTCCAAGTAACAACAAATGACACCCTCATTAGTGGATGGGTTGACTCTTGGGCTGCTTTGCCTCCAGCAGAATCATCCTATATGGAGAGACTCTTTTATCCTGCTGCATCAGTCTTTGAGCCAATACCTGCCTGCAAAGTGGCTTAGGATTTGATCCATGGACAAACAGTTCAGTTGGTTTTTCTTCCTCTGTGTCATGGCTTCTTCTGTGAGGCTATGTTCACTGTAAAAGTTTAAACTAATAAAGTACACAGGAAACTCAAATCAGAGACAGCAGATTCACCTTGATTGATACTGGGATTTGTGGCTTTCTTGATGCGAAAGTTGGTGACACTTATACCACATCAAAGCTCAGGCAATCATTTCTGTAACCAAGGAGTGCTCCCGCTCTACGGATCTCACTGGTGGGACTGCATAAAGATGAGTTAGTACATGTAGGTGTCAAAATGACTGTACAGCAAAATCAACTTGCAAATAAGTAGGCCTGCTTTGAGGATAAAGAACGTTATTAACTTTAAAATGTTCTAAAGAAGCGTCTGACCACTGACTTCCAAGACCTGAGAACTGTTTTAACCACAGCGTGTGCAGGACAACTCTGGACTCTGTGTTAACTCAAGGCAGTTTGTTTTAGTCACTGATATTTTTAGATGTTTGTAAATAGGGCTACTTGAAGCAGTGACCGTGATTACTTTATGCATTTATTCAGGGTTTGTGCGGTGTGCTGAGCTCTGTTAGCACGTGCTCCTAAATCACTGAGGCTCATCCATGAATACCCACCACAGAATATTTGTGTTGGTACATAAGGTCATGTACAATGAATGCAATCCTGAGGGCCTGCCCAAATCAATTTTTGTCGGGTCCCTGAGGGCACTGCCAGCCATGACTGCCCCTGCCCAGCCTCCCCTGGGGCTCCCCCACCCTGCCCACAGCCCAGCACCACGTTTCAGCCCAGCCTGGGGCCATCAATCCCTGCCCCAGCAACACTGCAGCAGTGCCACCACCTCATGCCGCCCCTGGCAGTTTTATGCTGGGACATTGTGATGCTGTCAAAAGGAGGGCACAAAATATGGTGGGCAATACTCCACACTATGCTCTTCAACATAGGGACCAGGGGAGGCACAGCATTGGAGAGGGCGAGGGCAATATCGATGCCTCTTTCCACTTTTCAGAGTAGAGGTGCTCCTCTAGATCTATCCGTAAGTCCAAGAAGCTGCTCTGATTTATGGCACACCCACCCAGCTGCACTCAGCTTTTCTGGGGTACAGGCTTCTGGTCTGTAGTGTTCCCAGGTCATTCCCTCTCTTTCTCCCAGCCCTCTCATGCTGCTGAAGCAGTGTGGAAAGCCTGTGACGTGCTTTCAGGTGGGAAGATCCCCCCAGGTCCTGCCAGCCTCCTTTCTGCTATGAACAGAGACCAAAGGGCTGCAGTCTAGCCTAAGGTGCTTTATCTGACTTGTCTCTAATAAATACCACAGTCCCAATAGCAAATTCTTGCAGAGAACTATTTATGGTCAATTCACAGCCTGAAGAATAAATGCCATTACAGAATTAAAATACTTCTGAATTACAAAGCTGAAGAAATTGTGTTCTGCTTTCAGAGAGACCACAGAAAAGAAAGAAGCTGCCTTCATCACTCAGCCTTTACTTGCAAACTCTTGCAAGGAGGGGGAAGCAAAAGCAACACCAGCACTGCCCCCAGGGATCTGCTACAGAGTCTGCCAGGTCAGCAGGGTCCATAGGGCCCCTGGAGCCTGCCTGGGAGCATTAGGCTTCCCAGAACTTGTTCTCCCTAGGCTGGCTTCAGTCACTTCTGTGCCTGTTGTTTGTCTCTTGTGGCTGGTTTTTCTTCTTCCATCCCTGCTGGGTGTGGATTTACTACCAGGAGCAATAGTACTGAGCAAGGAATGTAGCCCAACATTTTATTGTATTGTGCGTGTCTGTGCACAAAGATGCACGTCAGCCCGATCCCCTTTTCTTTGCATCAGTTTCCCACCATGGAAACTCAGGGTGTGATTTGGGTAGGACTACCATATGTATGCCTGCATTTCCTGGATGCGGCCAGATTTTCTAGCCAGAAGTTTTCTCTTGGAGGTTAAAAGGGGAGTTCAGACATATTCCTAGGATCTCTTTTCATTTCCAGGAACTGAGTCAGAACAGTGTTTCTGTCCAGACAGTCTAATATTCGACTATGCTGCATAATTGGTTACACTGTACATACAGACACACTCTACAACACATCCCTAGTAGGTCCTACACATCTTGATTGTATCAGAATTACCATACATGCACAATCCCTCTGTGCAATGGATGTGCAGTGCCTTCAGCGTCTCTGCAACATGCTGGACCGTCCACATGTGTGCAGCCCAGCACAAACGGTTATTAATGCATACTTATTCAGAAAATACCAGAAAATAATCTGGGATCCCCAAAATAAAGGAGAACAGATTCAAAATATATTTAAATCTATCTGAATGCAAGCCGCAG
Source organism: Platalea leucorodia (assembly GCF_965183815.1). Taxonomy (NCBI): domain Eukaryota; kingdom Metazoa; phylum Chordata; class Aves; order Pelecaniformes; family Threskiornithidae; genus Platalea; species Platalea leucorodia. Next base: position 52,997,962 of record NC_138826.1, on the reverse strand, counting down.
GTATGGATCTATACTTCCCTTTAAGTCTAGCATTTTTTTGTACATTGGGTATTCATCTAGCACATTGGCACTCAGAGGGCTAACAGGACCTACCTACTAATCTCTGTCCCAAGGGCTGCGTGGCATGCAGAAATATGGGAGAAATCAGCACGGAAACTGGGCTGTCCAAAACATGGCAGCTTCAATTCAAAGAGATTTGTGGGGACCTCTTCACTTTTGGCTCAAAACTATGGTAAAAATGCAGCTGAAATAACTGAATTTACCTAGTTGCCATGGCAGGGCCAGAGGACTATCCCCATGGATAGGTTATATTGTAGGGAGAAAGTTCCCCCATGTGAAGTAAAGCCGTGTTTACTTGTGCTGGAAACAGATGAGTTCTCAGTACTGGGGCAACCAAATGTGAAACTGGTATTTTCTGAATTGGATAGGAGAGTTAAAGCTGCTTTAGCTCTGCCTGCTTCCTTGTATACCTTTTACTACAAAGTCCCTCCATTGTAGGCTCAGGTTTTCCCTAGGTCCAGGATACTGATCAGTCCAGGTCTAGATGCTTGATGTATGGTCTAGATCTACCAGACACAATGATTTTTTCTCCATTCCAGCCATATTTTGAGCCTTTACATGGAACCATATGAAGCTTCATGTGCTCATAAATTAGCCTTTACTCAAATGAGATTTTCCTCAATTATTAAATGTGCTTCCCTTTTCCCTTCCCACTTTGATTTTTTTCTATCTTTATGCTCTAGGGAGATTTCCAGAGGTCCTGTGTGAGGATTACAAAGGCAATAAACAGATTATGGAAAAGTAGCTTTTTGATGTACCCAACATAATACAAATTAGGATTGTTCATAACTTTATTCCCTTATCGGTTATTACTGCATGTATACTGATGTACTTTGAGGTCTCTAAATAAACCGAGAGAGCCAAAGGTAGCTGAATTATTTTAATTGGCACATTAAAGAACACACTTGCCAAAGAACAGATCATGTGTACAATACTGCTAATAAGCAAAGTTTGTCTTATTAAAAGAATCTCTGGGAAAAGGGGTGATCTTGTGAAGAAGGACACAGGGCTTCTGCAGGCCTAATTTCTCTGTCTGTGAAAAGAGGGCTGTCCCTGACTTTGATGACTCTCTGATCTCTTTAGGTTTTAAACTCTTCAAGGCAAGGAATGCCTTCCCACCTAGCCCAGCAGAGTGAGATTCTGAGCTTGATGGAGACCTTGAAATGTTCACCTAGTGTTAATTAAGAATAATATTGTTTAACATTGCTCCCTTTGTCTGCTGGAAAATCTGCTGTATATACTTCATAGTGAATCTAAATAACAATAAAAAATCTCCATCCTATCACCAGGAAGTCCAAAGAATGCAAAACTGGGTGTTTTATTTTAGGCTATTCTACTCTCAGCTCTGCAGCACCTGCTATGTTCAGGAAGGACGTAGATGCCCAGACCTACCAAATGATAGACCAGATGCTCAGGTAGCAGAACCTCTGCAGTTCCTCTGGCTTCAGGCATTCCTGTATCTTTCAGACAGGTGTAAAAACAAGGGGGGAAGTTAAAAACTAATTGCTCTATCAATGGAATGAATATATACTCTGGCATTTTATTGTCTGGCAGAAGTGGTCAGGCAGTTATTCTGCAGTAGTGTTTATATTGATAAGGATGTCAATAACAAGGTGCAGTGTACTGCAATGTGGTTTTGCTAATGAATTGATGAAAGGGGAGAATTATTTTTAGATTGTGAGTAAATGTGAGAAAGTGAGCTCTAAAAGTGTTCAGGGGAGAAAAAAGATTCCACCATTTTCAGGTTTACCAGTACTGAATGCCATTCCTCTATCTCCTGATAAAAAATACAAGTGTGAATGTCAAGACAAGCCAGTGATGACCTCTGACTTCTTTGAAAATGCCATGATTCTTTCAAAAGAGCACTTGGAGAACAGGCTGAATGACTAACTGGTAGATTGTGCCCTCTGGAAAATCCCAAAGACGGTGTTGAAATTGCTGAACTTCCCCAAAGGGAGGATGAGTTGTACTGAACAGAGATGCTGGGACCTGCGTAACAACAGCTCTGACTCCCTCCAACACCACAACAGGCTCCTTCCCCACATCTGATGCTCAGGGGAGGAAAAGAATGAAGAGAAATCATCCTTTTCAGCTTTTTCCCCCTTGAAACCTGAGCCAATTTTGAAGTGTGTGTCCATGTTTTCCCTTCTTTTCCTCTCTGCCTCCTGTTCCCAATGGCATAGGTGTTAGCACAGGGGCAACTGCTGAAACCCACGCTGCCCTGACCTAGGAAAACATTTTGGGCTGGGAGGGTCAGAATCCATAATCTCTCTGCCAACACCCTGCCTCAGAGACTGCCGCACTTTTTTTAGACCCTCTCTGTGGGAGGCAGCAACTGGTCCGCGGATAAGGCTTACGAACGAATGCAGTTCTGCGTGCATTGCTGTGCTTCGTACTCTTGCAGCTCGTGCTGTCTCATTTTACTGCGATGTGAAGGGGCAGAAGGTGGTCCTAGGTGAGGCTGGAGACGGTGCTGCACACACGTCAAGGACTACCTGGTACAGGTATCAAGAGTCAGATACGGTTTCTCAATACAAATATATATGTATATATAACACACACTCCTATACATACACTATAAATAGATACATATCTCTTCTCCTGTCAAGGTGTTTAAGGTTTTTCGTAACAAGTCAGCAATAATAACATTAAAATATACTACAATTCAGGCTATTAGAAAGGCTGATGTTGACATTTCCAATCCTGCAGATTTTCAAACAGAAGAAACCTTGCTGAGGACTGCAAGACAGGCTGTCCAGTGGCTTTTTTATCATGCCTTTCCCCTCCACAACTGAGACAGGCACCTCAAATGAGGAACCCCCCGGTCATTGGTTTCCAAACTGGCTTAGGGACTCTTTCTGCTCAAAGCACCAGTGACTGGGGTGCAGCCAAGCTGGAGGAGACTCCTATCACACCCTGCAGACATTACTTAATACTTACTTTCTTTCTGAAAGCTCCTACAGGTTAAGTCTTCCTGATGCCAGGAATTCTCAGCTGAACATCAACGTAGCAATAACCACATCCCCTCCATCCCTGTGGCTAACTCGGGCAGATTTGTTGTTGGTTGCTAAAGGCAACTAGTTCTGATTGATGGTTTCCATGAACTTTCCACCAGCAGGGTGGGGCCTGGACTGTAGTGTCTTCCAGGGCTCTGCAGACCGGGAGAGGCAGGAGGAGAAAAACAGGGAAACTGGAAGACCATAAAGGTACCTGCTCTAATTGGTCAGACTTCTACTTGTGAGTGGCTTGTAACCACAGCAGCACGGGGTGGCAAAGACTCTGTGTGGGAGTTTGTAAGCGATACTGGTTGCATGCTGTATAAAATAAAGTAAAACAAAACAGTTTGTAAAGCTCTTTCTAATCCATGAATATTAAACCCCTGCTCTTTTCACTTTCTCATGCTAAAGTCACCCTGGTAAGACAAATCTCTTTTTAAATATTTATCAGAAGAAAAGCAAAGCAGTATGAAAGAGATTTGCACAAAACCTGTTTATCAGTCCTGGGCGTGTGAGCCTATCTATCAGCCCTTGCATGACTGTTGGCGTAGTTTTCTCTGTCTAGCTCATATACTTCAGACGATATGAAAGGATTTCAATGTGCACTTGAAACATTTTTTTCCAGATTTATTCTACCGGCATTTTTCTTTAACATGCTTATTTGTCTCTTTTAAGGTCTGCTTTACATTACATAGTCTCTTTGTATTCTGTGCAGATGAAAAGCACATGCATTTCCACTCCTCCCTCATTATAATGCTACTTTTTGAAGAAAAGCATCTCATCTGTTCTAAAAAATGCTGTTATTACAAAGTTTTAAAAAACCTGTTGATGACTCATTGGGAAATAGTGAACAACATAATTTTCTCAGCTTTGCCTTATACCCATTCAATCTTAGATCTTTCTGCCAAAAGGGTGCAAACCACTTGTAGGTGGGGCTGGTAGCTCTATTATTAAGATTGCTTAAGTACATTTACCAAACATTAGATATTTCAGCTAAAATTTCCACACTGAATATTTACCTAAACCTGAAATACACCGGGAAACTCTTGGAAGTTTCTCTTATCTCTAAGACCAGGGCTAGGGTTTATTTTGCCTTGTCAAAATATTCCGGTAATATTTCTCAGAGAGGCTTTAATGCCCTTGCCCTTTGAAAAAGGAACATGAAATTGGCCTTTGTGGAAGCCTGCCCCAATTTGACCACATTACAAGGCCTTGAAAAACTGCAAGCAGCACCATCGGACCAGAACCGGAGACTGCATCTCTCTGACCAGCTGAGATTTTCGAGGGGCTCTGGGCTAACAGAACGGGGAGGTCCCTGCCCTGCTCTTTCTCCTGGCCAGGTTGTCTCAGCCCCTTCCACATGTCACTTCTCACACTCATCAGGCCCCTCCATGGGCCCCCCTAATTCAGCTCAGTAATCCCACAGAAAGTGGCTGGATTAGTTTTCTGCCAATGATGAGAGGTAGGTCCGAGGGATACAAGTGCTGGTGAAAGATAAATGGTGGCAGCAGGCCCTCAGGAAGAGGAGGCAGGGAGACCTCACACTTGCTGGCAGTGAGCTGTTAGATCAGCACACCTGTGCTTGTAAAATTGAGCCTCCATAAAGCTTCACAGCTTGATTTTCTAAAGATTTGCTAAAACTTATCTGCACTACACACCTGTCATCTTAGGGAGAAGCAGGACTTTTGCTTTAGTTGCAGTTCTGGCTCCTCTAGCCCATGGATTGGGGCACCAAAGCAAAGAGCAAGCGCTCCTTCCCTCCTGCTCTCCAGGATTTCCCCCCTCCTGAACACACCCCATGAAGAAGGAAGCTACCAGAACTGTACAGCGGTGTGAGAAGCAAGATGCGGAGCAAGAGAAGGAGATTAGACTGTGAGACAATACCTGAGGCAGAGGACAGAGACTTGAGGGTTACAGAGGTTGGACTGGGTGCCTGGGGTAGCAAGAGGGGAGCTGGGCATGATATGGGGGTCAGGATGTGGGATCGGAGTCTGGCTGTCAAGGAGACCAAGAGTTGGGGAGAAAAAAGATGATGAGACCAGATGAGAAGTTGAGGAAGGGTCTGTAGGGATGAATGTCTTTGTCCTGGGGAGGGGGACTATGCCTGCACTGACTGTGCAGAGGAGAAAGATGGCTAAGCTGAGTGAGGAGAACTGCACTGGGGAAGAGACAGGACTAGGTGTATGTAAGTACTGCACACGCTCTTTCCATTGCCATTCCTGCAGGTATACCAAACCTACTTTAAATCTAACTGCTAAATGTAGCTGTTGCCCCTAGGAACTCCACGTGGTTTGCAAAACCCACCCAAGATGGTGGGTGAATGCAAAGGCAGCACTTTGCTGAGTAGCATCCCAAGAATGAAAAGGAGAGGCAGGAAAGACCATGTTTCAAAGAGACAGGCAGGAGACTGTGCCCCCTAAAGCATATCCCTGTCCGGAGCCTGGAGAGGAAATCAGGAGTCCACTGGTTTTCTGCTGTCAGCAAATACCTGCAAAACCTAGCTCCAAAGCATGTCATGCCTCTCCAGTGGCAAGTTCATAGTCATTCTTGGCATTCTGTAAGCCCAAATAGGAGAAATGCTTGAGCAGAAGAGAGGTCCCCCCTCCTGCTACTGATCACTGTGGACAGCCACATGATGCTTTGTTAACAAGGCTTGGAGGGGCAGGGGAAATGCTAATCCAGTGTAAAAAAAGGTACTTGAAATTCAGAAAGCTCCAGTTCTCAATATATATAATCTCACTTTGTGTTCTTTATGCATATGACAAGGTTCAGTAGAGTAATAGCTTTTTATTCTGCCCTTGTGACCCTTAGTACACAGAGAATGGGTGTGCAATAGGGACCAGTTTGGTCAGGTTTATTTAATGAGGCCATTGCTTTCCAACAGAAAAAAAGTACAAGGTCAGGGAAGTAAAGATGTGTTCAGAGTAGCTGTGAACAAGGGACCAGATAAAGGTTTCAGTGACCGTGTAGCTATGGCCTTTCCTGGCACTTAAGAAATTGTCTTTTCAGAGTAGAAATTGTCTTTTAATGGTTTGTTTAATGTTTGTGCTCAGTCACACTGTTATGCCATACTGCCATACAACCAATCCCCAAAGGTTTAAAAGCAATTTTGACCCCAAAACTGCCATGTTGGCTGTGAGTTCCCGAATTCCCTTAATTTACCGGCCATGAAAGGCTGGCTGAACTAAACCATGGGACTAACCACTGAAACAAATGAACAGATGAAACAAGTGCTCATATGACCCGTTCCAGCAGTTCTGCTTACATTGCTATATTTCAGCTGTGAACACCTCAGCACAGCTGTGGACTAGATTAATTCAATCACTTTAAAACCTGACCAAATTGGTGCAAATCAAAGGGCAGACCCCATCTGAGGAAGCTAAGCTAACTTCATGTAGGCTACCAAGCATTTTCCAAGCAGTAGCAACTTTGCATTCTTCCTCATTTGGAGTTGGTTTTAATCTGTGATTCAGAATTGAAAGTCTATGCTTCGTATTATTAACATCCTCAGATATTTAGCCTTGGAGTAGTCTGTTTTTCCAAACTGCAACTATTAACAACTTCTTTCCAATGCCAAAATGTATATGCAAGCTTGTCTTTCTGCCCACCAAACCAGATACGGAACACTGCAGCCTCTCCAATTAATAATGTCCTCAGTTAAAGCTTTATTTAGAGGAACCAAACCAAGAGAAACAGTGTGACCCAAACCATTAGACAAACAGCCAGGTCAGGCTCTTCAGGTCAGTCATGACCCATCCTTGGTGAGTTTGGGGCTGAGGCAGAAAGCTGTCCCAACACACAGAAGAACCTCAAGTTCTCTGGAGCACTCCCTCCAGGCTGGATGTAGTTTAAATTGAACACCTAAACAACGCCCCTCACTTGTTTCCCAGCCCCTATGTGCCACTCTGTTTCAGAGAGCGCCTTGCTGCTTTCCCAAGTCCCTAAAATCCTGTTACTGTCTTGGTATCAGGTGTTACTGCAGTGTGTAGGGATGGTGACAGTAGCCTTGGTGTGGTCAAGCTGTCCGTGGTGGAGTGACAACTCTTGACCCATGATGTTCAGTTCCTGTTGTATCCAGTTGGGATATATTGCAATTTTGAAGAGATTTTTGTGGCGTTCTCTCTCTTTGCATCAAACAGATCATCATCACTTTCATCCTCTGCTCTTTACGGTCCTACGACGACTATTTCTCCTACCACCATATCAAGCACAGACTTTTCACTCCAAAGCCCCTCAGCCATCAACTCCTGTTACCTGTCAGGCCTCACCAAGGCTAACGCCTTCAGCTTTTGCCCTGGACTGCCTCCCTTCATCACATAGCTCACTGAATCCTTCCTTCACATTTTTCTCAGCAGCCCGTCGACTGCTCAGTGTGCCATCCAAAGTCTTTTTTGTGTTGTGTTTTATTAGCTAATATATCATGCTATAGCTATAACATGCAGAGTAGCATTTCACTGCATAATTTCAAAACTGGACGCATTCATCTTTTCCCCAGTCACAGCTCAGAAAGCTCCTCTGAATGGCTGATTAGTGAGCCAAGAAGTTTATTATAAGACAAACAACATACCAAGGTAAAAGCTATAAACACAAAGCAAATCACTTATGCCCATTCTTCTTTCTGGTACCAAGAGTAATATAACATTTAAAGCTGTGTTTGATGGCCTTTTCCTGGCTCTTTCTGGTCTCCCCAGGTTGTCATTCTTGTGGGCTTTAATAGAGAGTAGAGATGAGTTCAAATTTGCTAGAAGAGAGTTTGTCCAAGAAGCAAGCATGGATCTGGATCTGAAGTTCACATATGTCACTACATAATTTTATAATGGTGTATATTTTGACAGTCCTGGACAGATTGCTTCCTCAGGTTTTCTAAGGTACTCAGCTGGAAACAAGCAGGACCCACCCATATTTCAGTATGAAAAGATTTTTTAATACTGGGCTTATAATTTGTAGCGGACCAACATACGGCATGTAATATCAGGAAAAAATCAGGAATGCATCATTACTAACATCAAACATACAAAAATTGTAAGCTAGAGCTCAAAAATCGTGAAATTGGCTTTCAAATAACAAAAAATTAAATACTGAAGATTTACACTTGATGTTTTTCAGCTTTTTCTGAACACAAAGACTAGACGCTGCCTTTTGTGTAGTGTTTGAATGATGATGGGACAAAGGGCTCTAGAGAAAACAATAAATATTTTGAGATATGTCAAAGTTACACTTTTTAACCTGCAATCTCTGTGTTCAAAGAGTGTTTTTAAGGGGTCTGCAGAGGGTAACTAAGAAAAGCAAACCTATTTTCTGCAGTATTAAATCACTATACAGGAACTGACACTTCCACAGGAAAAAAAGTTTTAAGGTGCTGCAAATTGTAAAAGGTTGAAAAACATGTTTCTGGCGATTCTGACTCGACCTTTCAATTATTCAAGAGATGTGAGGGCCCCAGTTCTACTGAAGTTAACCGGGATTTGTTCTAAATCCCACAGGTACTTCGGAAAGTTCAAACTGGAGTTTCTGGATGAGTGGTTCCAACTGTGTACAATGTGCAGAGCTCTAAACTTTTTTTTCCTTTTTTTTTTTCCGGTGAAGGTGTAAATCCCTGCATATAGAATTTAAGCCTATGCATAGCAAGCTAGCATTTTTTTATTGCCTTCTGCAGACCCCTTCCTGATAGTCCGCGAGCCTTGGCGTTTGCAATTATAGAGGCTGCCTCAGCTTTTAGTGACTTGCTCCTGTCCTTCAGCTAATATTTCTGGAAGGGATTTCAGTGATCTTTTTTGGCTTGGGAGTAGTTAGTTAAACTGTCAAGGAAATGATGAATGGAATCTGCACCCATGTGTTACCACAAAGATGCCTTGCAGACATTTCCTCAGATTTTAAGGCATCTGGCTAGGACTTTCTTACGTCACCAAATACAATAGAAGAATAGTAATGATTAGCAGTTGTATAACAGTATACTTCTCCAAGGCCTTTTTGCTTGGGTGTTTATAAAGCTCTGCTGGAAGAAAAACAATAATTCACAGATGGGAAAACTAGGGAAGAGGTGAAGTTGAAGTTCCTTCTTTAAACCACAAATCCATCTCGACTCGGAGCCCAAAACACAATTCAGATTCTGTGCTCAGATCAAACCCGCACAATGAAGACAATTTTTTTTAGAAATTAGGAAAAGATATTTTAGTTTCAAAGCCCCAAAGATTTCTTGACAATAACACTGAAAAAAACACATTCGGTTCCTCTGAAAGCTATCTTACAATTCAGAAACTATAAGTATTAATTTTCCCATGTGTCTTTCTCACATTAAAAGTCGCTAAATACCAGAAGATGAGCATGTGAAACTATTAGGCTCATCCTTAAAAAAAAAAAAAACAAAACAAAAACAAAAACCAAAAGAAACTTGTGCAAAAGAAAAGCAAGCAATTCCTGAATACAAATGATTTCTTGGTGTTCCTTTTCGGCTCCTACGCGCAAGGGCAAATCACTCCTTTCAAGGAAACATCCACAGGAAGGGCAAGGTTGCTCACACTCTGAGTCAGGGTCTGTGGCTGGGCTGCTGCTGGCCGGCTGCCCGAATCCTGCCTCCCTGCGCCTCCTGCTCCTAGGCGGGGCAGGAGGAGGCTGTGCGTTACTCATGGTACGGGGTGATGGAGCCTAGAGTACGTCTTGCAGGAAAATATCTTTGCTCTGACCTCTGGGACGTGCCTTTCCCGCCCCGTGGCATTCCAGCTTTCAGTTCTCAGTGATGGCTCCCTGCGAGTTAGGGAAAAGCAGATAATATCGGAGTTTCCCAGACCCTCTCAGGGGTTAAAAACAGAGAGTGTTTGGGGAAAAGGTTTGTGCTGATAGTGCCTGTTAGGAGCCAAAGATCTGGAAACAATTTGTGGTCTCAAAACAGAGGACATCAGGTAGGGCACTTAATGCTGAACTTTGAGGGTGTTACTTTTAAATTCTTAGGACCGGCTTAGAATTGCAGTAATTAACAAAATAATTTCAGCATAAAGCATGTTTTCTTCATATTCCTTATCTCAGCCCTCTCCCTCTAGCCTAGTTAGGCATTCACAAAAGGGAAATTGTTGTACAGATTACCCGGCCATAAGAGAAACTCAGCCTTCACAGCGATACCGTCCCTGCCAGCCTCCGGCTCCCAGCTCCAGCCCTGGAGCAAGGCGCTGGCAGGAACTTCCCCGCTTACACAATCTTGCTGACACAGAGGCCAAGTTCAAGCCGAGACCAACTTCCAGGGCCTCTCACGCTGCTGTCTCATATCATCAGCATTTGCTCCTTCGTCCTCACTCTTAGCCATAGGTTTTCCGTCATGGTTGTCTCTATCCAGGTCCTTCCCATTTTGCTGCAGCAACCTCTGCAATTCAGCATTGATTCTAACAGGGATTTTTCCCCCCTCCTCTTTCTACTTAACAGCTCTACTCAGAGTTTCTCAGCAAAAGCTGTGGACCTGCAGGGATGATCCCAGTGCACTGAGTAAGGCTGAGGGACCAGCCTTCCTCCAGCTCACATCTGTCACCTTGCCTCTTTGCTGACGCTGCTGCTTTCCGGCGTGTTGTTCCTTCAGTGCTTGTTACACTGAAGCATCTCACTCCCCAGCCAAGTTATTAGCCTCAAACACCCATCCTCTTGCTGATGGAGTTTGCATAGCCTTCAGGTTTGACTTCTGAAATTGCTGCTCACACATTTTCTTTGCTGGCATCACATGGGCTGGGAACACGGCCACGCTTCCTCACCTCAACCACTGTGATCTGGGCACCTTCGTATTCCCATGGCGTCATTTTAACTGCAAACATCTACCAAGAGATCACTTAGGAAAGGGTTATTTACATTGCAAGCCTTCTTCAAATCTCCTGGCAGGCTAGTTACTTGATGGGGTATCCACACTGGCTTTTTGCACATTATGATTGTGAAAGCTCTTTGGTACAGGAGCTTTTTATTTGCCCAAGGCTGGACAGTATTTGGCACGTGCTAAGTGAAGATAGCGGCCGCTTCTGTGATGTGTTGCAATGCTACCCAGTAAGTAAGGTTTGATGAGTTTCCTTTTTCCTGAGTAGGCTCCACTGCTGTGTCTCTCCATGCTACCTTCCCAAATGATTATTGCCGCCGCATTGCACCCCTTTTTCTTGATGAACAGGCAGCTGTCTCACTGTATGCCATTATCAGCTTGACTCATGACAGCAAGACCTCTAAAGCCTCCCTGGAATTTCTGGCAGATATTATCTCTTCCTAGATATAATACATTACCATTTAATAAATTAGTATGTGCCTAACTTTAATGACCCAGGAAAATGTAATCTTTAAATTGATGGTATCCTTTTTAAAGAATTTAACCGAAGATATGTCTTATGTAAATCGCACAGTGTATTATAGTTATATCCTCCTTGAAATGACTGAACAGTCTCCCTCCAGCTTATAGGAGATTTACCTTTTTAAAAGGTACATCACAGAGAACAGTTCCAACCTTCCCCTTTCATTGCTTCATACACCGTAAAGGGTGTTTGGGTTCACATCCCCTCTCTGGGCTATTTTGCTGCTACATAGTTAAAAAATGTAATTTTGGAGTTACGCACTGTGAATTCACTTTGCCATTCTTAGGGCTGCACAAACAGTGCTGCTGCCCATTTAAGGGCCATAAAAGTGCCCTCAGTCGCAGCATGGGACTCACGTGAGTCCTGCTTCTGGCACCGTTTGGCCCTCAGCATGTTATGGGTTGCAGGAAACTCATAACAAATCCCATTCCATGTATCGACATAAATTTGTCAACCAGTAACTGGTATAATGGTGTTTGAGGAACATACCGTTCATTTGTTAGGTCTGTTTAGTTTGCTGGAGTCTATGAAGGAGTTTAATTTTTCATACCCTTCGTTAAAAGAGACCACGGGGAGGAGAAATCATGAGTAAGCAGAGCCATAAATATATTACAGATGTGTGGCGTTTTCTCTGGGGACCCTAGTCAGAAATCATTTGGCCAGAGCCGTCTGACACTCGCACTTAGTTTCCTGTGTCGTAGCTGTTACACAGGGGGATTTCTCTGTTACGTGGAGGTAAGGTCACAAAGGGTGCATGCACAAGGCGGATAGGAAGCGTACCTGATTGTACCAGCAGACTTTGCCAGTACCAGAGGAAAACAGGTATTTTCTCAGAACGGCTTTGAAAACTAATGCTGGTCTGGGGGATTTCTGTGTCTATACACATCAGGAAGATGGAAACATATAAATTCACTCAGCAGAAAGCAGGGTGCTGTGCTTACACTCTAGGAATTTTCATGATACTGAGTGAAAAACATTTCCTTGACATCCCAGAAGATGCCCTGCATTAGCCTGCCACGTAACAAAACATATCATTGCGTGCTTGGGCTCTGAAACTACTGCCAAACCCTGAAGGCCAACATGATAATCATATACTGTCTTAGCCCTCAGATAACGAAGCCTCTCAAGTCTCACACAGTGAACACAGGACTTGCAGAACAGGCCACTACTTCACATCCCTCAGCCCCTTGGCTTCTCTCTCACACATTTACACTATCGCTCCTTGGCCTCTCTTCTTCTTTGGGACCATGCCAGGCATAGCTGTTTGTCCTCGTGTATGATCCCCCGGTGGGCTGTACCTGGTCCAAGGGGCCATGAATCAGGGGAATGCCTGGGGCAATGAACTGCAGGACATCTACCAAGGCTTCAAAGGGACAACAGCCCTGCTCTGAGGCACGCTCCTCGGTTCTAGTCTATCTGTGCAGGCATTTCCCAGGGGATGATCAATAGCAGCACTCTTTTACCCACTTGGAAAGCAAATACTGACCGTGAGAGAACAAATTAAAAAGGAATACTTGCTCAGATATGCAACCTGCCCTCTCTGCCAGTGGAGGTCCATAGTACCACACATAAAATGGGGCTCTTCTGAGAACTCTTTACACTCCATTCTTTTCCACGGAAGAGATGCCAGGCTAGTCCTGAGCACGCTGGGTCTTGTGGCTATCTACAAATTGCTGGGCAGGGGGAGGAGAAGAGAATAAAAAAAAATCAAAACCATCCCAGATGCTTCATTGTAGCATTTCTGAAATAAAGCATTGATATTTCAAAGCAATGTTTGGTTTTGTAATTTTTTTCAAGGTTATTATTCTTTTGAAGTTTACAAACACTTAATACTGGAAGAGAGAAAAACAACCCTCATTTGTCCCAAAATTATTTAGATCCTTGTTTTCATGATGAGTCTTTTTGGCACAGCTTGTGAAAGACGGAATATTCACACAGTGCTAGGCATAAATAGGTGTTTGACTTTGCCAAACTTTCCCCAAAAGTCTGGTGTGAAACAAGGATGGGAACATTGTTTTAGGACAAGTTTGGAGGAAAAAAAGGGCCCTCAGAAAACTAAAGTAATTTCACAGCAGAGCATAACTGGCAACTAACAGGATCATCTTCATAACCCTCTCACTACTAAGAAACAAAACTCTGTCTAAACCAAATTTCCTTATAGTCAGCCTGCCTCTCTCTCTGTGTTCCAAGTATCAAGGCCTTGTTATTGCTTGCTTTCATTTTACAGCCTACAGGAACTATTGCTTGCCCAAAGTGCCTCTGATTTCAACACCAGCCTGTGTCAGGGAAGCTGAGACGGAGCAGACCCCCAGCTCCTATAATCAGAGACAGCCCAGAAGGTATTGATCAACAGGAAAGACTGGGGGGGGGATGTGTCCGAAAATACCTATTAGTCAATCTAAAAATGTATGTTTCAGCACAACTTCTGACAGAAACGCTCCTCAGGTGTGGCATGCTTAAAATCAGTGAAGAAGCCCAAAGACAGCAAGACGCTGAACGGTGGGGATTCAGAGCGAGGTCAAACTGCCCTCGCTCAAAGCGCAGGAGCGAAACGGAGCATCGGCCCCTTGATGCCCCTCTCACCGATGTGAGCCACGAAATGAAGGCAGGCTGAGGTGAGAGGGAACTAACTGCACCCCTGCAGACAGACGATAGGCAGAGTCAAAAAGACCCCGGCTGGCATTGCTGCTCTGAAACAGAGCAAGGAGTTTTAATCTGCCTTCCTCTCACCCCTTCCTGAGATCAGCTCCGGTACCTCCGTGCAAAGGGCTTATCATTGCTTTACAAGCAGTGTTCGTACAGCACAGATAAACGGAATGATTATCTTAGAGCAGCTTGACTCTTCCTTCGTTCCTCTCTTTGGCTGAAAGGCCGGCTAATTAGTTGAGAAACCTTTTTCTGCTACAATACCTAAAAATAAGTTAATCTTATTCAAGACTTTCTGTTTTTCTGCTTTCCTTAGTACTATGATCCTTATAACTCTGCCATCTGTAAGCACAGCTCATAGAAAACAAATTAAAACTGACCAAGAACAAAAGATCATTCCATCTTTTTTTTAGGCATGACACAAACTGAGCGACATGAAAAAGCAAACAAACAGCGGAAGAAGTCAGGGACAGGTCAGAAAAACAGAGAGCTTAGAGGTTACTTGCTATTGCTTGAAAGAATAAAAATTGGCCTAAATCAATTTACTGTGTTTTCTGCTTTCCTGCTTGGCACACTGTTTGCCTTTACTTACTGACCAGACCCTTGAAAGCAGCTTGGAGCTGTGATTTTACAGCAATGAAGAAGAATACATCCAGTATTGATCCAGTTAGTGGCAGAGGCCTGCGCTTGCATTACTTACACCTCCTCTGCTTACATTTCAATAGAAAGTTTTAGTGCACAAATAGAATGATGTCTTTGTGTCGGAAATTTCTACCCTGAATTTCTACCGTATCACATAACAGATTCCTTTTACAGCTGAGTTCTTTAGAAAAACATCAGTAATTTAACAAAACTATTTTGCTGGGTTTTGACTACCTATACTTCACACCAATTTTTTTCCTGCCATTAGCATTACAGCTCTTTTTCTGCTTTTACACCCCTTTCATTCTCTCTTGAGGAACTACACTGGTGGGCTGTCTGACATAGAAGATACAGTATAAAAAAAAAGGTACATCAATAATCAGGTTTCAAGGAAATTCACTTACGTAGCAGACTACCAGGCAAATGCAGGTACTTAAAAAAACAAACAGAGCCATTCTCTCTAAAGCGATTACTTTCTCTCTTCCTCTGCTTCCTCTATTAAGAAATTAAAATCCATCATGTTCAGGACATTGGAATATTCATCATTCTGTTCACTGGAGGGCTGTGCTTCAGGCTATAAGGAGCAGTGGGAAAACAAATTGAAACCAGTACTCGTTTTTACTTGGTATAGGAAATTATAGACCAGATCCTTGTTTAGTATAAATCACTACAGGTCTTTTCGAAGCAATGCTGCGAATATGGCCCTGGACCCAAAATTAAAATTACCCTTCTCCAGGCATTATAGTTATGTGCATGAACATTTTCAGAGTTTTTGTAGTTACATTTTCACATATGAGCATGATACTTTCTCTTGGAAAAAAAAAATATTGTAGATCTGAGCTCTATTGTGGATTTTTATTCAGGAGAAGGTGCCACTTGCCTTTAACCACCAGCAGACGGTCTCAGAAAGAGAGTTACCTCCTACCAGGACTCTGTGAGATGAAGCCCTACCTCTTGGCAACTGGGGTGTACAGTCCTTACTGCAAAGGGAGCCAAGGTGGGCATTTAGATAACCACCATCATGATGGAATATAAGTAGCAACAACCCCGCTTCCGATAGCTCTGTGCCACTCACCAATCCTTCCCAGTTACAAAACGATGTGGCTTTGTGGAGCCGCAAAAAGGGAACTGGCTGGGCCAGAATGGGCTTCCTGTTCAGCAATAGAGCTGCAGTTGTAAATAACTGCGCTGAAATACTTCCCTAGTATAGGAAAGAGTACATTGTGTTGAGCGTATTTCCCAGAAAGGTAAATTAGCTTGGTCTGAGCTAAGATCTGACCTTACAACACACTGTTACAGCTGTAACGGCTTGGGCGTCTCTCTGTTGTGCTTCAGTCACTCCCGTGAGTATGTCCATACCCTAGTCGTCAGCTAGCCCGGGTGAGGCTTTCTCCTTTATATCGGGATGCTGGAAAATGCACCTTTCTTATGCGCCTGTAAGACTGAGTGTTGGCTGTGCAGAAAACAGCCTGTGGGAAGAGGTGCCAATCTGCTTCTTCAAAGGCACCTCTGTGCAGTTGAGCAAAGCTTCGTTGGGCATTGGCCTCCGGTTGTGTCTAGGGCTGTAACCCTGGCTGTAGAGTTACTCTGACTGTGGAGCAGCCCAGTGCTGTCAGGCAGTGAGAGCACACAATTTCAGAGCTCAAAGCTCAGCTGCCAAACTCTGCTGCTGACTAGCTGATTTTTAACCAGTCAAATGACATTTTCAAACACTTGATCCAAGAGAAGCCCAGATCTGTGCCCTCTTCTTAAAACTGGCCTGCTCATCTCCTGGGTATAGTTCCCACCCACCCATAAAACTATTATGAACCTCAAAGGAGTATGAAGGCTTTATTTCATTTATAGTCTCCAAGATCATCGTCTGCTCAAGTGAAAGTGGCTGATACAGATTTACACTTCTTTATCAGTGGCAGCCCATTTGATAGCTATCAACAGAGCTCTCTACTCTCTCCTGGGCCAGGAAACATCAGCCCAGACGTTGGTTATGTGAAGGTACAACCAGGCGGCTGTGCCAGGCCACCGGGCCAGCCTGTGCGTGGCATTGGAAGGGAGGCTCCCACTGGGAAACCTCCCCGTGGAGCAGCTCAGGGACCCTGCAGGGCAGCACCCTGTCCCGGCACAGCCTCTCCTAGGTTGTGACTCCATATGCTACTGCGCGACTGATCAGATCCATCGGTGCTCCCAGCGTAGGGTGCCCCAAGGAGGACGAGGAATGATGGTGCTGCACAACAAATTTGAGAGATTTGTGAGCCGGGGGCAAAACACAAGGCATGAACCAACAGTGAGAATTTCCCACCTTGAAAACAAAACTGTTATTGGAAGGGGGTTAGATGTAACACCAGTAAAATAGGTACTTCCAACAGATGTAAGAAGCCAAGATACATGCTCTTAAAGGTTTAACATAGAAACCTCTAAGCCAGTGAGGATGTGCATAGATCCATAAATACACAGGTGCTTGTGGATGGAGCCTCACACAGGCACAGAAGTCTTTTCAAGATTTTGGACTTAAAAAGATACCATGTAAAAGGAAGAGAAGGACAAGAAAAGCAGCAGGAAGGAAACTTTAATCCCAATAGCAACCAGTTTATAATGTACATATCTGAAACCTTCTCACAAACCTGCTTTTGCTATTCTCTTTGCTCTTTTTCAGTTGTGTCTGAAGCAGGCAAAAAATGAAACCTCTCAAAAACAAAGTGCTTGATGAGAGGCAACTACAGGTAAAGCCAGGAAAGAGCCTTTCACAGCTCTGATTTCCAATAACTTACTTGTAAGGCATCGAACTAGCCAATTATCCTAAAATAGTCATCCAATTTGTTTCTCTGTGGGGAAGCTTGGCGCGCTCAGGTCATAAGGATCAGGAAATTAGTTCTTTGTTGAAAGCGCGTATCTTGCCCTCTCATGTTTCCCAACTGGCGGACCACAAAAGCAAGGAATGAGACTGAGAAAAAGACTTTACAAAACAACAGGGAAACTGTTTTCAACAAAGAAATTAATCTTCTGAATTCATGTTAAATACAGACCTTGCAAAGCAAAGCACCAACTTTTGCTGCAACAGATTTGCTAGGATGAGCTAAAACATCTATTACAAAGCTTTGAAGATCTGTTGTACAGTGATGTTTTAGTGTTTATTCCCAAGCTTTCCCAAAAACCCATGAGAAGTAAAAAACACTTCTTTTTTCCCATGCAAACTTCTTAATACGGAAACCTCAGCAGCAATACTTTGTTCTGGTTTTTTTCCTTCTCCATTTTGACGTGTGCTTTTGAAAGCCCTCTAGGCATCTATTTGCATTTTCCAAAAGCTTTGGAAATCTGGCCCTAACTTACTTATGAAAATGGGGCTTAAGCTCTGGAATTGCTGAAGTGTTTTTGAAATTTTGTACTCTTTGTATTTTAAAGTGTATTAGACTTGATTTTGCTGCTTCAGGGGACAGGTAATTCCCATCATCTTCGATGGAGATGAAGTACTGTGCAGCAGGAAAAACAGAGGTTTTAGAATTTATTGACAAGGGCAAAATATGAAAGGGGTTTAGTATTTCTTTTTATGTGTATGATAGAAATCTGTGCATAATAAAAAAGTAGGCATGTCTTTTGGCATACTTTTGCCAGCTTTACGGAAGAATAACAAAACTGTGATTTATAAACTGAAAGTGAATATAGTTATAAATATATTTAAATATATTGCTCATAAAGCCATATCTTACACTGGAAATTATAATTGTGCTAAATCATAAGCAATAGTATCACAATAGGCCCTTCAAATATTGCTGGTTTGTGAGCTTCATAGAGGGACATCCTAGTATCTTAAAGCTTTGTATGACACCTGGAGAGAGAGTGGATTCCTCTATATTTGACGGGGAAAACAAACAAACAAACAAGCATTGGCATCACAAAGATTTTACAACCTTTCTGTGTATTACAAAAGAATATTGTCTAAATGTCCTTGATCAGAGAAGGGCACAGATTTCCAGACATCAAGCAAATTAACTCCTACCTTAAATATCATGCCTGTTTCCAGTGCACGCTTCCAGGCTTCCAAATTAAATTTTTTTTCTGTCATTCACTCCTAGTGAAGTCAACTATTTTTGTCCCTGTCATTGGATTTTTTTTTTAAGGTGTGAGGTTTTTTCTACACTAAGCCAACTCTTCAACAGAAGACTCATTTTAGGTAGCTTGATCTTCAGATGGTTTCTCAGTCCTTGGTTAGCGTAGTGGTACTGTCACCATTTAGCTTCTCTAGGGAAGATGGATGTGGGTTCCCATAAGGATATTTATTTGTTTTAGCTGATATCTGCCCATACTTTATCAGCTATAGTAAGTAATTTTCTCTCTTCTAAATAGCTTGAGATTTATACTGATACTTCTTGCCAGGATTTGGCAAAAAGATGATGCAAAGTATTTGCATAAAATTTAATAGACAAAGCATTTCATTGTCATTCACATTAGAATTAAATGTCTAAAGACTAATATTGGTAACTTCTCCCCCCATATCATATGACATTTAGATTTCCTCTTATTTGCATTTTGGTTTTGGAACTGTCAAGGTTCACACCTTTCTTGCTTTTCTTTGTAACCATGACAACTACGAACTTACTTTTTTCCTAATGAAAGCCAAGACTCTTGTGCAATGATCTACGGAAGACAGAACTTTAAGAAAAATACTTTAAAAATTATGGTTTACAACTGACCATGCCAGATAACTATTGATTTAAATAGGCCAGTGGAAACTTAAAAACCTGGTTCATAGGTATTCATCCAGATCTTATAATCTTATGGCTAATGCACAGGGATGAGGTCTGCTAGTAATGTTTCACTCCTCTGAAAATCGCTCCCCCCCCCCAAGATTTCAACATATTCCTCTAACTCGAGTGAACTCTCTGAAGGAAGGAGATGACTTTCTATCAATCAAGGAAAAACAGAGGAAAAGAGCCATTTATTGATCAACACGTAGAACCAGGCTTACCTGATTCCCATTCCTGTGCATTAAACAGAAGAGCCACCCTCATGAGGGATGAACACCTTGCCTGCCAGAACCATAACTATCCCTGAATATATTCATACTGTGCTTAGGCTGCAACCATGAACCGGGAGAGTTACCAGGTATTACTGCTGGTACTGACAACAAAAATAAGAGTATAGGATCACCCTCGTTACTTATTCAAGGCCAGTTCCCCAATTAATGTGAGTGAACATACGTGGCCAGGTCAGGAAGAAGGGGGAGGAATTTGGTCGGGATTTGTTTGTTTGTTTGTTTGAGCTAATTTGGATTTCTTCCATGGAACTCAGTCTTGTAATCTGCAAGTCTCTGGGAGCATCCAGAATCTGCTGTGTGAAATGAAAATTGAATGTATTTCACATCTTGGAATATCAGTCTTTTGGATTTCAACCATTTTAAGACAGAGATCGCAGTTTTCTGTATATCTAACACAGCATGTCACTCATACTCAATAAACGCCAAATAACAAGGCAAGATCCAGAAAACCCAGAGGAGAAACAACCAGGAATTGTTGCTCTTCAGGCTCCAAGAAATAAATATTAACTGAAGAGAATAACAAAATCAAGAAGAAAGAGCTTGAAGAATGCACTTAACTTAAATTCTAATCTGATGTTTGTTTGCTTCCCCAGAATTTCAGACAGCAGCTCTATTTTAAAAAAACAGCCTCTTGAAATGTTCATTTTACAGTTAAGCAAATACACTGCAGGACATAAATTAACCCCACTCCAAATTAGCTTGTTTTTCTGCTTGTTGAGTATCAGTTCAGATTTATTTGCTATGGACCAAATTCAACAAAGTACTTAAGCACATGCATAACTTTGATCACGCAAGCAGTCCCATTGAGACTATTCACATGCTTAAATATATGTACACAGTTAAATAATTTGCTGAATCCAGACCTACTTTATTTTTTCTTAAGAAAGCATTTGCAGAGACAGAGTTGTTTTATTCCGACCATGAAGAGTTGACTGCAAATACATGATACTGAAAGCTGCGTTGATTACTTGTAACTGGTCACACAGAGCCGTTTCTGTTCTCAATGAGCCTGATTTTATAGTCTGGATTAAATTTAAAGAGCCCACCGAGACATTGGATTTCTCAAGGTGAAACGACAGTGGAAAGGGCAGTGGTAGCTGAAGATAGATCAAGGCAAGGAGGAAATTAAGGAACCTCAGAAACATTCTCTTCCTGGTTTTGGTCAAAAAGGCATAATTCTTCGAAAACTTACATAACCAAAAGGCATGGGGGCCTATTTTCTCCTTTTTGCCCTCATTAAGAACATATGTGTAAGTCTCTGTGTGCGTGTGGCTGCGTGGTGTAAGGAATTCCCTGCGCAACGCTCAACGCTAGCATCAAAAGGGCGTCTTACTCCTTTCCTGGGATACTTTGATTACCTCTTTGGCAAAAATGAAGCAGGATCTTTATGGGAGATCTGCCTCCCAAAACATCAACCAGTGATACAGATCTTAAAACACCTCTGGCTAGATCCTCAAAATTTCCACATAAATGTAAGGATGTGTTTAAATGTTTTACTGAATTAGAGTCCCTACCCTTTCCCAGCAATGTACAAAGGAAGGATTGACTGAAGGTGAATAAAACACAAATTATTTAGGATTACACACAACGTAACTAAGTTAGGAAGCAATTGGGGTGGGCACTGAGAGCAAAGAACTGATGCCCACAGCAGAGACCTCTTACAACGGCACAACGTGATGTTCTTGGCTGGTACAATTTAGCATCACTCCATAATACCTTCCTAAACAATTTTCTGGGGAAACAAGGCATCTTGTTCTTTCAGTATAGCTCAAAGAGCATCTAGGCTGCTGTGCTACATAGGGCACGTATTTGTACAATTTTAGCCCTATTTTATGGCTGGATTTGAGGCTAATTTCTCCCCTTTTTTCTTAAATGACCATTGTAATCTTCCCTGTTGGAGAGAGCTTTGGACAAATTATACATGTTTATGCAATCCCAGCAATATAAAGATTTGATTTTCTCTTTTTGCCACCACCTCACTGTCCCAAAGAGTTCCATTTTCCTCTCAAAAATGTATTTGATGCCCTCCCTCCCTGGACATACTGGCTTATGAACCTATGCAAAAATTACTCTGAAAATTTCACGAACATTATTTTGAAGCAGCAGAAATGTGTTATCTTTGGTGCCTTCATAACTAATTACAAAAGGGCAATAGGAAAAAGAAGACATTAGAATATTAAAAATGCCAATGCTCTTTCTAGCTGTAAAAGCTGTCACAGCCGGCAAGTGAAATACCAAGCCAATAGTGAGCATAAACATGTTATGCCTTGTTATGCATGTTCTGACCATCTTCACCAGAAATGTCTTAATTATGGCCACTAATTTCTCCTCTATAAAGGGGTGATTTTCATTCAGTAATGTAAACTTTCTAACAGGAAATCATATAGCAAGTGTATAAAAATGATTTGTTGGGTTTGAGAAACTAACGGGCAAGCCAGCTTTCAATAGAAAATGTGATGTTTGATGTTCTGGCTCCCAGTTCCGCTGAACACCTGGAGTGGTAAACAACACAAACTCAAGGACTTATCAAGTACTTGTTTTCAGTAAACCATTAACTCCTTGAAAAAGGCTTTTCTCCTTCTAACAATAACTTCCCAGGTCATATAGTTTCAATAGTTTCCCAGATCACTCGCCTTCCTTCATAAGAGTCCCTGAGAAGCCTGGATTTTGAGAAAGGATCTTCCATGAGTTTTATAGCTCCTGTTGTGTTTACAGGCTTCAGGAAAAAAGGAAGCAGGGGTATTCCGAGCACAGTAATTCTTTGGATCTTTACAGGAATATTTAGTTCAATACTTGCAACAAACAATCTACCTGGAAAACATCCCTTTTTCCTGCTTGTAAGTTGTCTGCTGACAGTCTTGAAAGTCATAGTAAAAAAATACTTTGTGTGAACAAATCTCATCCAGTAGATTGCAGGAGAACCGGTCATCAGCACCATTCCTTTCTCCTGGAGGTATCCCTCCAGTGTCGGGCTTTTTCAGTTTCTTAAGGTGAAGGGGGGGGGGTGTGTTTCGCTGACCATGTAAACCACATGCTCCCCAACCGATTCACCTAATCTTTGCAATTTCTTCCTAACCATACCTAATTTCATGTTGTGCTTAAGGTCTTTCTCACAGACTGCTTAGCACCTCTTTCCGTCTAAAAGAGCATACAAATGCATAGACACAGGTCAGAACTAGAAGCGACGACCTTCTGTGTCCAGAAGACTTTTTCAGCAGGAACTTTACGTCTTGCCAGCTGTGCTTATGAAAAACATACTCAGTGATATAAAGCCATGAAGGAAGACGTGACCATAGCACTAGAAATATTTGTAGAAACATCCCCCAAACCAAATCTTGCAAATACTTATTTGCTTGCATTTAAATTGAAGCATGTGTATGCTCTCCAAAATGTTCTTCATGTAGCATCAGCGCAGAGTCACACGGAAGCAACATCCTGCTCTCATCTAAAGGATCAGGACTTAAAAAAAAACACCGAAAAACAAAAAGAGAAAGCGTGCTACACTCTAAAGTCCACAAGAGGAATGGTATGGGAATAGTGATAAAATGGTGATAACACCACCAACAAAAAAGTTCTCTTGATGAGACTCTTCTTTAAATGACCAGCACGTCCCCATTTCTGAACATGGTGCACAGGCAGTTTTGAAAAGGCCACCAGCCCAGGGAAGAGCTGGGAATGACTACTGCCGTGCTGCTGCTGCTGGTAGCTGAGAGCAGACCCAGCACAAATGTTCGCAGGCGGTGAAATATGTCTGTGAATCACAACTCTGAAGTTCATTTTCAAATACGTTTGGTGCTTTTTTAGAAACAGACATTTTTCCTAGTCCAAGTTGCATAAACACAAAAGTGATTAAAACTTCTTATTCAAAACTTTCTGCCCAAAATAGCCGCCTGCTTAGGAGTCTTTGCTGCTCTGAGCTGTTGGGTTTTGTTCTTTTTTTTTTTTTTCCGGAGAATTTTCCGTCATCAAAACCCAAAGCAGAAACAATAGAAAACACTGACTGCCGGCTCTCAGTTAAAAATAAGCACCAAAGGCATTCCTGCTGCTTCCAGAAACAATAGTAAAATCTCGGGGAAAACAAAAAGAACCCCATGCCTGTGCCCCAGCCAGGGCTCTCACTGCTCTTCCTCCCTTGGGACCGCAGCTCTCCCTCCCGCGGGACCCCCGGCTCCCTCCCGTCCCGCCGGCGGAGGCAGGTGCGGGCGGCCCCGCTCCCCCCGCGGGCGGCCCCGCGGCCCGCCCCGATCTCCCGCCGGCACCCGCCGTCCCCGCTCGCTTTATCGGCCGGTCCCAGGGACGCCGCTGGGGGGGGTCATTTTTAGGCAAGGCTGTAGCGCCTCTCCTTTAAAAGGCTGCTGCCGCTGCCCGCCCGCCTCGCTGCCTGCCCGCCCCCGGCGGCGGCGCGGACGCGCCCTCGCCCGGACCGGCGGCGGGGAGCGGCGCTGGCGGCGGGGGGCAGCGGGCGGCTGCGGCTTTAAGAGCTCCCACAATGCCGTGCTGGCGTCCCAGTTCCGTTACATGTCTCTCCCGGTGAAGGGGAGCGAGGGAGAGGCAGGAAGGAGGCGGGGGCGGCCGCTCCGGGCGGAGGACACCCACGCGCGGCCGGGCGAGAGGCGGCGGCTGCGGCTGCTCGGCGGGGCCGGGGGAGGAGCGGGGCGCCCCGGAGGGCCGGGCCGAGCCGAGCCCCCGGGCCGAGCCGAGCCCCCGGGCGCCGCGCCTCGGGCCGGCCGCGCCGCCCGCCGCGGGGCGCGAGGCGGAGCCGGCGGCCGTTGGGGCCGTTGGCGCTGCCCGGGGAGCCGCCGCGGGACGGGCGCCCGGCCGCCGCCGGGGCAGCGGTAAGTGCGCGGCCAACTCCGGCGCGGTCTCGTCCCGCCGGAGCCCGCCCTCCTCCTCTTCCCCCGCCGCCCTGCTCCGCTCTCTCTCTCCCTCCCTCCCTCCCTCCCCCGCTGCAGCCCCTCTCCCGCAGCCCACCCGGCTCCGCGTCCCGCCCCGGTCTCTTCTCCTCCTCGGCGTCTTTCGGTTCGTCCCCGCTGCGGGGCTGGTGACCCTTCTCTGCCGCCTCTCCCCCGCTGCCCCCTTCTCCCCTCTGCCGGCGCTCGCTAACTTTCCCGTCCGCGTTGTCCGTTTCCCACTTCCCCTCGGATTTTCCATTTTATTTTTTTTCCTTCTCCCTTTTCTGCTCCCCCGTGCCCCCTCGCGCCTCTCCCCTGCCCGCTCGCGCTCGTCCCTGCCCCTTCGCTTCTTCCTGCGCCGCTTCCCCAGCTCCCGCCAGCTTTTCCTCTCTCCTGGCATTTTGTCTTTCTCCTTCCTGCGGGCATCGTGTGGAAAAGTAAGGGGTATTTCTCGGTGTCCTTGGGAAAGGGAGTTCAGAAGCTACTTTTCTTACACGGGGAAATCTTTGTAGTAGTTTTCTTCTTTCCTCTCCCTTTTACTGTCCCTGAAAAGAAAATTAAACCGATTTTTCTCCCCCCCCCGCCCCCCCCCTTTTTTTTTTTTTGCGACGTGGACTGTTTTGGTGGTTTTTTCTCCTCTCTAGACAGTGCCGATTTGTTTCACGACTAATCTCTCTTATTCCTGCTCCAACCCCTCCCTCTCTCTCCCTCAGTAAGAAAAAAAAGATTAAAAGAAAATCTGTTTTGCCAGCAGGGAATGTATGCGACTTTATTTTTTCTGTGTGGGGGAGAGTATTGATGAGAAAAGCATAAGCAAATACAGTACAGTAGGACAGTACAGAGACATGAAGTTTAAAGGGTAGGAAAATGGATTCTGCTCCTTGGTTTAGGCAGCTCTAAACTGTTACTGGGAAGCTCCGCTCCGGGATCCGGTTTGGGGTTGTAGTAGTCCGGTGTGTGCCAACCTATTTTCTGTACAGCAAAGCAGCGTTTTAATATGCCAACCGAGCGGTGTGCTAAATTGCGGTTCAGTGTTGCTCGTGGGTTTCATCAGTGTGGAAAATCAGAAGGGGAGAAAGGTTACAGATTTCGGTGTCCCCCTTAGAATTACACCTGTCACGCTTGCCATCCCAAAATTGCAGCTATATCGGAGGTTGACACATTAATAAAATTGCTGGAAACTGCTTACATCCGTGTCAAAAAGTGCTGTCGTGTGGTTTATGAAGTCTGGTTCGGACCTCACAAGCTTCTGCCTCAGCTCTAGTCAGCATCGCACGTTAAAATTAAGTATGTGCCGGGCTGTGGAGAGCAAGTAAATCAATTGCCTAATGATTTCTGCAAAGACACCTGTTTAAAGGTTTTCAAGCTCCCAGTTAATTGTGTTTGGTAGGGGTGTGATTGTGTTAAGTGTTGTAAAAGTAAGGAGCTGTGTCTTTTTCAGTAGAGAATACGTAGTTCGTGAATGAAATGTCAACTTTTTAGGTCAGAAGGAAACAGTGTGCATCTTGGTTGTGTTGTGTTACCTCTGTTGATAGATACCGTTCCAGAAGACCACAAGGTTGTATGGCTAAATTGCAAATTAAGTAAGCCCTACTTTTTTTTCCTCTTTCTTTAAAGAAGAGAGAAAATACCATTTCAGACTGACTTTTGTTTGATGATATCTAATTAGATATCATCATTAAACTAAAGTACTTCTCCATGTCTTATAGCAAAAAAAAAAATGGTTTGATACGTGATGAATTGCTGAGGGAACTGAAATGATTGCTTAGCATTCATAGTGTTTCATTGCATGCCCTTTAGGACAACTGAGAGAGTTAAGGTGGTTCACTTCTTACACTTAAGTAATCTCTCTATCCTTCTCCTTCCCTACCCCCCCAAGCCCAACAGAATTTGATCAGTTGTTTGAATTCATCATCTTTTTTTATTTTTACTGGAGATGAAAAACTTTGGGATAGGGGGAAATAAAAGGAGAAAAATAACAAGTCATATTAACAAGAATAAATCTTTTAAACTGTACCTCCGACTGTTTTTGGAAACACCACTGATAATTCTAAAGAGCCAAATTAAAGTCGAGTAGCATCACTTTTTAAAATCCTTTTGAGGGAAGCCCAGAAAAGGAACAGGTTAGATAGAAAGAAGGAGATTTAGTTGCTGAAATGCAGAGCTGAGGATGCTGGGTTCTGTTCCTGCTTCTGCCATGGCATGGCAGTATGACCTCTGCCTAAGCTGCCTGCGCCTCATAGGATATGGGGATTTTCCTCAATCTCTGAGTGCTTTACATGTAATTATTTTTAAAATCATGTGTAAAACGTATAACTCCTTGTTTAGTTGTGGTTTTGAATGCTTGTGGTAGTTTTGCTTGTGCTAATATTCATTCTTTGAAAGTTGTAAAACAGAACTCTTGATCATCGCTGTTTATTTTGAGAGCAGCATAGGATTTTTGCATTGCTTTAATGGTTTTGAGACTAGAGTTATTTTTATCCCCTGTATGTCTCTGACAATATTGGTGCATGCTTCTTCTGTGGTACCTTAACAGTCTGCCTCAAGCTGAATTTGAAGGGCACTGTTGGCCTCTCCCGAAAGAAACTCTATTAAATTGAATTGCAGGGTGGAAAACTGTCTTGTGGGGACTGGGCTGAGGACCCCCCTCAGCGTGATGCATGCAGGTCCTGGTATTTTTTTTTTGTGAGCTCTGTAATTATGAGATTGGCTTAGTACATGCGGGTTTTTTGTTTGTTTTCTAATTTTAGGGGTTTGCCTGGGTTTTTAAGACTTTAAGATCTCTATCTTGAAATTAAATGTAAATGTTTTGTGGTTTTCTAGGGCTTTTTTGAAAGCTCAGGTTTTCTTGTAATTTTTTTTGTGCCGGGGTTGGGACTTTACGGTGTAATGGGACGTATTACACTCTCTCCCTGTAACGTTTGAGACTTGTAAACTTTGTGACTACAAGGCTCTACCCTGTTGCAGGTAGTTCTTTCTACAGAATCAAATATCTCATTTTCACTGAAGAGAAACTTGCAGCTGCATCAGCTTTGGGTTATAACTTACTGTCCTCTTGCGTATGCACATAGCTAGCTCTGTGCTTCTGAGTCTGGACAGTTAGTCTGGTCTCAAATTCAGTTTCATAAATAACTAATTCTTGCTATCCTTCCTAACCCCCTTCAGAGCGTATGGTGATCTCATAGCTTTGACAAGAATAGTTTTCCTGGCTGATGAGAGGATTTTCATGTTGATTTCTTTTGTTACTGTTCTGAGGACTGTATGTCATCTTTCTCTGTACTGATAAAATACGGGGAGGGGGGAGACTGGCCTGCGTGTTCCGAGCAGTGCCATGCTGCTGCTTGTCTCTCCTGGTCGTTACCCATGAAGTTGGGACCACAGAACTTGTCCTGCTTGGGAAAGGAAGGTGGGTTTGAACTGTAGCTTATAGGGGCTTGCTACGTCTGCCATGGGGACTGCAGCCTGGGCCCCTCTGGGCTGTTATTTCCCTCGGATCTCTGTAAGCATCTTTGTGATAAGGTAAGAGCCTTGACTGTATCTGAGAGGACTTGAGGAGATAGGCACTGTAAGCTTTTAGATGGGAGGCACTTGAGAAATCTGCCTAATTCACCTCTTTACTTTTGAGTTACTCCTTAAAGGGGGGAGGAATCTGTTTACTTTCTTGTCGTGCTTGGAAAAAGGGCTTACCCACAACAAAAGCCATTGTAATGCTTTCTATAGTCCAGGATTATTGAACAAAAGCGTCTTGCTGTGCAATATTGTTGCTGCGCTCAATGTTGTATGATAACACATGTTTCTCAGCTGTTGTTGATTCCTCAGTGGCACAGACTTCAAAGGAATGTGCTGAAAGAGAGCCATAGCCAGAGAAAAAATGAGTTTTGTTCCAGTGGCCTGTACCATCCATCTGTTTAAATACTTTGCTGAACTATTCCAGAGTGTTCAGGCATCTAGTTAGGACTGACAAGCAATTACAGCTGGGAATGGAGCCTACTGCAAAGAGACCACCTAGCAAAGGCTTAAATGCTTCCCCCCCCCCCCCCCCCCCCCCCCCCATGGGTCAGAGCCCCCCTGCCATCCCAGCCAGTGAGAAGAGATAAGGCTCATCATTTAGAGTATCTTTCAACATGACATTGTCTGATTCCTAATGCTATTGAGGATTTATTTATTTTTACTCTCTATGCTATCTTTAGCACAAGAAGGGAAGAATGGTAATGAGGACAGAAGGTCATCTCTGTAGTCTCTTTTTCCTGTGTAACAAACTACATCTGTATTTTAAATGAGTAAATACATATATTAGTGAATACTTTTTTCCCAAAATACATGGGACAGTTAACAGATGACTAAAGTGTTTGCGAAGGTAGCAATTTTCATTACTGAATTAGTTTTAGTTCCAAAACATTACTAGTAAAGTCCTCTATCTTAAAAGATTGGAGCCAATTACGTTGTGCTATTTCAGAAGGAGTTTGGGGAAATATTCCACAATTCAATCTGCGGTAACAAATCAAAGAAAAACGGTGTACTCGTGTATTATTCAATCCATGGTAACAAACTAAAAAACTGTGTACTATAGAATGCTGCCAATTCCAAGTACTGTAATTTATGTTTTTACTTGAATTCTGATGTCAGAGTCCACTGTGCAAGACAGGTCTCAATTTGTGGTTGCCAACTGAATCTTAAAATTGTGGCCTGTGTGCTCTCTGTAGTCCCAGATACTGGAACTCAGAGGGGAATATTAACAGAGAGACTACAAGTGAACTATTGATAACCTGTAAAGATCCTTGAAGTTTTTCTGTGTGGGACTGACATTCATTTTGAAGATTGGGACGAGTACTGTAGATAGAGTAATGTGTGTTTGAGTTAAGAGGGTTTAACCTTTATGAATGGAAAATGATTGTGCAGGTGCCCTAAGAGGATATTTGAGCTTTGAAGAATTGTGAGGCACTCCAGGATTTGTTTTTCACCTGCAAGCACAGCTCTAAAGGTAAGCTTGAATGTTGTCCTCTGCTGTAGTATTACTTCTGCCTTTGTACTGTGATGTGACATTTCTGCCTTTGAAAGGATGGTTCTTTCTCCAAGTGTCAGCAGTTGTGGTGGTTTTTTGGTATTTTGAGATGTCACATTTTAATGCCTTACTACCTCTTTGAGTGGAAAGGGGAGGGGAAACTTCTAGAAATGAGTAATGTAACTGACTTCCATCCAGCTTCTGCCCTTGCTCCAGGGCTGATACTGTAGTTTGAATTCATTTACTTGCTTTGAAAGCTGTATGAGGTGTAAGCTTGCATCTTGCTTACCTTACTGCACCAGTACCTGATGTGTTTCTAGCATGCACCTTGCTGTGTCTCTAGATCATCCAGTTTTAAAATGGTGAGACAGTGTTGGTGCTATCTTTTTATTGTATGCTTCCCTTTAATCTTAAGAGCTGTGACTTCCTTTTGTTTCAGCTGAACTGAAAGTCTTTTGCTAAAAGATTTTTTGGACTCCTGAAGTGTTTGTCAACGTTTTCAAGCTGTTATTGAAAGGGGGTTTGGAGTTTCTGGAGCAACCTTTTGAAACTTTACGTTTTATCATCAGTCAGCAGTTCCATGAGCATGGATAAGGAAAGGCTGTAATTCCACTAGGCGGCCAGATGTTTTGTGTCTCTGCCAAAGTGGGGAGACAGTGTAGCTTTAGAAGTTGGAGAGTCTGTTGTTCTTGTCGCTGGACTGTTTGGGGATCTTCAACAGATCGTATCTGCTTTCTCTCCTCTCCCTTCCCCTCCCTCCTGCCATGCCTGTACTGATTGTGATCACCACCTTTTAAGTAAACTGAGATTGAAAGCAAAAGCATTCTTTGTTGCTGTCTGAAAAGTAGATATTTTGTTGTGAGCTTGTGTTTCTTAATATTAAGCTTAAAGCCATAGAAAAGCTGCATGTAATTGGCAATTACTGAATTTATAGCTATTATCCAGTAGATTAATACTAATGTTAACTGACTAGTGTGGCATTAAGTGAACAATATAAAGAAAGCAGTTTTCAATGCAAATAGAAGGGAGAATACTTTTAGAGACTCAAATCCTCCAGTTCTGTACTACATTGGACTTTTTTTTGGCCAGTACTTCTTAAAGACTTGTAAGATCCTTGGAGATCCTTCTCTTGCTTATCCTGCTTCTATGTGACATGTGGAAAGACAGTAAGGAACTCGTCACATGTCAAACTCTTCCTGGAGAAGAAAGATGCCACAGCTAATAATATTTACAAGTTGATATTGGGAATCCAGATACCAAATGCTTAAATGTGCCTTTGCAGCTGTATGGCTGGCAATATTAACTGGCACTGCTACCTGGAATAACTGACATCCAGAGAGAAACATATGGCAGTAGTGGAATGCCCTTGTCCTTTGTCACCAGAAAGTGATTGTGTGGCTTTTTAAAACATGCTCTCGCTCATCAGAACCGCTCCCTCCATCTTGTGTATGTGTGTGGGCTTGCTTTGGACTTCTTCCACAGCTCCGAGTCAATCAAAGCCTTTGCACTGGTTTCATTGGGAGCAAGGACAGAAACTTCTAATGAATAAGATGCATGTTTGAGACTATTTATTTCAAGTAGTGGAATCAGCACTGATGGGCAACAGGACTAACGAAGAACAGGCGCTGAATATAGTGCAATGCTTTCAAGCTATTAATGGGATTGGAATGGGTAACCTGATACTCCAAAGAGATAACAAAGGCTATTTATCATACAAGGGAACATTGATTTTCTTTTTTTTTTTTTGAAGGAGTTGGTAAATAACATAGTAAAATCTTTCATCAGAACTCATTCTAGTGAACAAGATCTGTCAGAAAATGACTGAATTAACAAGAATTTACAAAATAGTCTGAATAGAAAAGTAATTTTCTGTCTTATTACCAGTGTTCTTTCACTGCAATTCCTGTATTTTCTTACCAGTTTACCTGCTCACCTTATGTCATGTGAATTTAGCCTCTGTTTCAAACTGAGATATAACATAAAAAATGTTTGGGCTTTTCTTCTTCCAAGAATGCAAGACTCAAGAGGATGACAAAATGAAATATGTGTAAAGTTGACATAACAAATATGGTATGTGACTGTTCCCTTGTTTCCCAGGAACAGACCAGAAGGCAACCAACTTGATAGAGAATATGGCACTGGTACGTGGGATTAAGCTATTCTGTGTGAGACTGTGGAGAACTCTCTTTAGAGGCCTTTTAATACAAGTAGAATGGACCTCTGCAAGGGTGATCTGGTGCAAGAAAACTCAGTCCAACCTTGTAACTCAAGAATTAAGATAATATTCTACCTTAGGCCTGCTGTTTGCTAGCAGGAAAAGCTGACTACCTGCCTCTTATATGTTTTTACTTATGCAGAGGAACTTGTAGTCCCTGCAGGCAAGGCAAGAAGATAAAGGAAGCACACCTTCAAGAGGTGATACGCGCTATGGGACGAGACTTGATTGTGAGTTTGCTGTTGGTGAACTGAAGTTCTGTGCACAATGGGTCATGTCCTGTAGCAGACGTTAAGGGAAAAGGCTCACCTTTCCTGGGTAGGGTGGGAGGGAGCTGGGCTCTCACCAACAGACAAGAATCACACTTTAAAAACGAGTACTCAAGTAGTGGTTTTGGTTTACTTAAACTTTTATCAAGACAGAAGGTTTTTTTGGGTGTTTGGTCTCTTAGGACTTACTGGTCTTCTGTTTGTGATGCCTTGCAAAACAACACATCAGCAATGATTTGTTACGGTAGTATCCGAGGTCTTGAATGAGATCCTGACCTCTCCTGCTAGGCTTTCTGCAAGTGCTGGTGAGATGAGCGCTCCCCTCCTGTCGTGGCCAGAACAGACACCTGGCGAGAGCCTTGGCGTGACCTGCCCACATGGCATGGCAGGGGTGAGCTGGAAATGCAGTGCAGGTCTGCTGCCTTCCAGACCAGTGTCGTGCTCGGAGGCCCCCTCAGTCACCTGCCTGTGTCATTTCTTGCGGGTGTCTCTATAGTCCAAAATACCCTCTCCTGGTCTGTCTTGCCAGATGCTGAATTTGCAATGTGCCTGTTAAAATATGGGGCTCTTCCTCAACCTGATGTTGCTGGTTTCCTGCTGCACCTGCCGTCATTTTGTTAACACTTTCGGTTAGTGAATTCTTCGTGTGCTCCACATGTCTGACAGCACCAGCACTTCTTTCTGCTCTGCTATAAGGCTTCCTAAATACTTGTTCATGAGCTAGTGGCTTTCTAGGTGTTTCTTTGGTTGCAGCGCAGCATTTCGTTTTGGGGGGGCTGGGGGAGAAGATACTGAGACTTTCCTTTCTTCATTTCTCACAGCTGCAGATAGAGGCATTCCTCTAATTCCTCTGCTGCCGAGCTTCTTTGGAGCCTGGGGCTGGGGGTGCGCTTGCTTTGCCATTTCCTTGTCCTGGAGTTGGGTTTAGCTTACACAGAGCACCTGTCCTGCTGTGATCCTGACGCCCTGTCAGTGCTCCTTCCCCCTGCTCCCCGGGGGACAGCGTGTCTGTTTCTGGCAGCTCTCTGCCTTACCCTTATAGGAAACCCCAGCCAGGAATTTTCTAGAATTCTTCCCCTCCCTCCCCTTGTCCTTCACTGACCTCTAACCACATTTTTATGTTTCTAGACAAGATTCTTAGTTTCATTTATCTGCTGCTTTTCCCTTCACTCATCAGTTTTGATGACTTTTTCCAGGAGCTGCTTAGAAACATTAACCATTACGGATGTGTCGAATAGTCAAATACAGTCAAATTCCTTAGGGTTCCTTTTTTTTTTTTAGCTTGACTCTGATACTAAAATGCATATGGCAGGTAAATATTTTCTATGTACACTACTTGTCATAACAAAAATATCTATCGTCAGCAGAGGATAAGGAACTGCAGTGGCTGTATTTCTGTATTACAATATACCAATATTACCTGTTGTAAGAGCCCAATGTTTCCCTCTCTGAGCATAAACCACTACTATAGTAATGGCATGTAAGTTCAAACTTTGTTTTGTGTAGTAAATGTTAATGACTTTTAAAAATTTATTTACCCACCGTAAGATAAAAATGTGACATAAATAGAAGGAAATGGCAAATGTACTTTCCTGTCTTAGGCTTATGGCTTCCTAACTGCTTGAGAAATGCACTGTCAGCTGTAGACAATATTCTTTTGTTCTGAAAGACTTAAATCATTTGTTTTGTAAAAACATACTTGCTTTAATTATGTGGATAGCAGAGAAGAGGATGACTGGATTTATTTAAATATATGCAGCAAGGGTATTTTTTCCTATTTTGTAGTGCCCTTCACGCTTATAATTCTAAATGCATGTGCAAAACCCTAAATAATTAGAAATCTATATGCTTTCTGACCATGATTTACTTTAATAGTCCATAATGATCTCTGGACAAACTGTATTTTACTTTGGAAGGTAACATTTCAAATTAATCTCCATTATCTTCGGCTTGACTAGTATGAATGAGAATAGCATTCAATGTATACAGTATTTTTAAGAGGACTCTTCTTTTTCTTCCTCACATGGACATAAAGCATGTGGTAGGCAGAAGACAGTTTTGTTATACTGGAGTGCAAAATTAAACAAGAGGGAAGATTGTGCTTTAGTATCAGAAATGTCCTCCCTACATTCCTGCTGTAAAATGTTCTCTGATGTGAAAAAGGTGGATAATGGCTTCACAGCTTTCCATCAGATGGGATATCTCTCATCATCCCACAGTTTTGAGAATGCTTCCTATTGCTTAATAGAGTGACACGGGTAGGTGGCTTCTGTGAATAGACAATGCTTCCCTCATATGCACCATGGCCCAGGTGGAATCCCAAGCCCAACAGGACTTCTGTTTCGGCTCTGGGGCTTACAAGAAGGGGTTGGCTTCTGAGCACTACAATTAGGAAATGGAGCTAACAGAAGTTTGGATACCATCTGAAACTGGCATCTCATGGAAAAAAAGAAAAAGGCTGTTTTTTAGATCAGTGGATAGTATTATTTGAATCCCTTGTGATGGTCATAAAAAGTGTGATGTCATGATGGAAGCAGTACTGTCGAGTGTCTTCTTACTTGCTGGGATTTCAAGTAGTGGGCAGCTGAGAATCTCTCCAGTTTGATTTTAATATTGAGAAGGGAGCAACTAGCTGAGATGCTTCATTCATAGTACAAACCTTAGTACGAGGTTACAGGGCAAACTTCTTTGGATATCCAACCACTACTTAGCAGGTTTTTTTTCATGAAAATGTAAAAGGTATAGCTACTAGATGACTCATTAGGCCTTAAACCAGCAGTTGATATGTCTGTCCCATCCTGAGTCAAGGAGACTGTTGGCAACCCCAGCAAGATGTCGCTGTAATGAAGTCCTGCTCTGCAAACAAGTACTTGATTAACTTGTGTGTCAGCATGACCACTTCTGTCAGTATTCTGAAATGCTTAACAGCAGGATGCTATGCTGAAGTTGCAAAGGCATAGATGTAAAGTTATGATGGTCAAACAAGGTGCCACCTATGAGCATGAGCACAACTGTTAGGAACCGTGCCTGTGTGCTGTAGCTGGCACATAAGTCAGGGGGAAACTTCTGTAAAAGATGTTAAGCTAACCTGATTTGCCTAAGCACCTTGAGTGAGATAACAGCATGCATATAGCATCTCTGCTGGCAAGAAGCTCAAGCAAAGAGAAATCTAAAACTTCATGGCATACTTAACAACAGTACTTTATGAATGACCTTTTCAGGAACAAGTGTCAAAGGAAAGGTTCATCTTGTAAGTGGACACAGCTATGTCAAAAGTGCTAACTAGAAGAGTGTATTTATGTTACAAGCTTGTTAATTGGTTTCAGAGGTAGTGGTGAATTGTTAGTTTGCCTTGTTGATTCTAGCAGTTGTGAAGTGTGTACATAAAGTGTAATCTAAGAGTTGGTACCTAGATGCTGCGTAGCAAATAAGAAATGACTGGCTGCTCTTACAGCATATTTTCCTGCAACTCCTACTTTAGCTTTTCCTACAAAATAGTAACTGTAATGACCTGTGCTCTAATACTGTTAAGAGCACACAGAGCTTTTTTATGAGGCTTTGCATGTTCTTATGACTGATGAAACTTCAAAATAGGCTTGCTGTATGTCCAGTGTTGTCATCTTCCTCTGTGGTGTGTTCCATGTCTTACTGACTTCTGGAACCAGTTTTAATAAAGTCAGTCCTGTGCTTGTTGTAGTGTAGTTAGAAAACTGGAAATAGCTGTATGGCCCAACGTGGGTCCTTTCTGCTGAACTTGATGTTGAAGTGAGACATTAAAGCCAAGGCAAATTTAGTGCGGATTTTGACTTCTGTGCATTTCTATAGCCCTTTTTCAAAAAAATCTGTCTTGATCATATGATTTCCTGCAATGGATTTATTCCTGATGTTGAGAATTAATACAGATTTTTCAAAGAGATCACAAAGTAAAGAACCAACAATACTAACCTACAAGCTTTTACTGTTTGTTTCATTTTTTAAGTCTGTATAGTAGCAAATTGATGAGAGTATTTGAGAAATTTTTTACCAACAGTTTTACAGGAAGAACTTTAGGTTCTGTTTTGCTATGGTGAGCCCATCATCAGGGTGTCTGACTGGTTACTTTGTTAGCGCTCTTGAGACGCAAATGGTTTCTGTTCATCTCAAAGGCATTGTTCATGCTGAACCCTGTGGATGTAGTGAGATGTTCTTTCTGTGTTTTGTTCATGTGACTTAATTTCACTAAAATGAAGGCCAAGCACGTCTATGAAGTTTGTTTGTAGCAGTATTGTTTGCACTGCTAGTACTTATTTGCTCAGACCAATTAAACAATGCGTGAACCTGAGGCAGAGCTTGAATATGTCTGAATTGGTGACTCGTGTCTGCATTTGTGTCTTAGGTAAATTCCAGGTTTTTTTGGTTTGATTCTCAGTTATTTCAAAATTTCTATCATTTTATTAACACTTTTTTTTATTTAATACTGATATTCATGACTCTGCTGATATGGGATACAATACCTTAATCCAAAATGAACTTTCTTTGAGGACTGTAAAGATATGTGGTGAATCTTTGCCTAAGTTTTAACAGCGTGAATTGCCTGGGAGACTTTGAGGAAGAATCATCCTTAGGAAGTGAGAGGAATGTTCTTCTCTGGCTAAACTGGATTCCCTTACCCAGGGCTTGTCCTTCATACTTGTTGATGGGAGCACAGGGATCTCTCTGCAGTCTCCTGTGCTGTAGGAAGCCCTCAGGAAAAAAGCCCACCTTCTGCGCTGCTCTTGGAGAACTGTGTGGTACCAAGTTGCCTGCCTCTTACACTAGTACCTTTTCTGGTTTGGTCTCGAGAGCAGGCTGGGAAGAGGAGATGCAGGTTTTGATTATGGGCTAACACTCAAAGACAGATACCCTGCTGGCTGTGTTTCTCTGTCTTTTCTATTTTTTAAAATTAATTCTTGCCAGGTTTTGGTCAATGAGTATTGAAACTCCCAAACATCTCAAGTCACCTATTTTTATCTTTGCTATACCTCCTGGGATTTGTATGGGGCAGGAGCCACTTCCTGCGCATTTAACAGATGGGGGGTTTATTTGAAAAGGAGGAGGAGAAAAAAAAGCTTGAAGTATGGATTTATGTAGGCCTGTAAAAATGTGTGTTACTTTGTCAGCTTATGCTGTTAAACACACTGTATGGAAGAATAAATGTGTTGATCTTCATGTGAGATGCTCTTACACTCAGTCAATAAATGCTGAAGCTTATTTAAAGCATCAGAAATGTAGGTGGTAGAGAATGAGGTAACCTGTCATTTGGTGTAAGTCTATTGGAGCCATCATCCCCAAACAAATATTGTGCCACAAATCACTTCTTACGTAAGTTTGCTTTTGTGTGTTTGCTTATTTGGATTTGTCTGTGGTAACTGATTTGTATTGTGTCTTGAATTGGGGAAAAGTGATGGAATTGTGACAATTCACATTAAAAACTAATGTGCAAGCTTATTAACGTATGTCATTAGAATGAAATTCAAGTTGACTTATTCCACTTAAAGACACTGGTACCAGGCTGTGAGAAACCCAGTGGCTTTTTTTAATGAGTCAACACTAGTTGTCTTCTGAGACTCCACTTCAACTCTGCCTGTATAGATTTAATCATGACT
This sequence comes from Platalea leucorodia, assembly GCF_965183815.1. Classification (NCBI taxonomy): domain Eukaryota; kingdom Metazoa; phylum Chordata; class Aves; order Pelecaniformes; family Threskiornithidae; genus Platalea; species Platalea leucorodia. The sequence continues at coordinate 52,960,278 of NC_138826.1, read as the reverse complement.
CACTTGTAAGTGAACATGACTTGATTAAAAATTTATTAAGCATTAATAATAGCGGGTACTTTTTGCACTTTAAGAAAAGCTTTTGGAATGTTTTGGAAAGCTGGAGTAATTCAATGGCTCTGAACTTCATTAACTGTAAAGATATTTAATGAAGAAAAAGATCAAGTTTTGTCACTGGCTTAGGGCTAGTCTGAGTGAGTGATCTCTGAACTGTCATTATTAATGACCACATGTAAAGAATCAGAGGCTTTCATTTTCTAGAGAAGCATCTTCATTCTTTGAGTCAGTTTTCAAGACCCAGTTGGTGAAAGCACCCTGGTCTGAACTGAGTGTTGGCCTTGCTTTGAGCAGGAGGCTGGACTCCTGCAGGTCCTTCCAACCTGAAGGATTCTGTCATTTTGCTTATTTTCTTTTTCTTTTCAAGATGTGTTTGTACCACACAATCACCATCAGCTGTAATGGGGTTGCCTTGCTGATACTGCCAGCAGTTAAACCACAGGTGTAAATAAATCCTTGCTCTTAAGGGATTTTTTTTACAACAATTTTTGCTTACCTTATATAAATACAGAACATCTAGGACTTTCTCTGCATCTCTTTTTCTGGCCACTGCAGAATCTTTGTATAAAGAGATGGAGCAGGGCAAGTTGACGTGACCTTTCTCTAAACTCTAGGGTAAGTTCTCAGCTTTCCAGAAGCTGAATTTTGTATGGAATCTAATGATTCTGTACTTGAATGCAGCAGACAAGCAAACAGTGCTTTAGGGAAACTTGTCACAGATGTATAATATATTGAAATTCCCTGTGAATTATTTAATGAAAAAAATGGCTATAAACATAATAAACTTTAGAGATGATAAGGTAAAATGTACTGACTAAGAAGAAAAAAAAAATATCTTTTATTCAGGGTACTCCCAACAAAATTTGACTTATACATTCACCTGATGAGACCTATAATGAGGAGTTAAAAATACAGACTTTTCTATAGGAAAGGAGCAGTAAGATCTGTCTCTTAATTGGCGTACATGTGCACTTGGGTAAGGTGCATATAGAAAAAACATATGCCTTGATAATGGATCCAGGATTTCAGGTCTGCTTGTTCACACACCGCTTCCTTTGTGAAAGGAGTAGCAGAATGGGTGTTCCTTTGTGTATTTAGACTTTTGCAGCCTGTGTCACAGATAAGCCTATAATTCACTCATGATAACTCTGAGACTTACAGAAACATCCCACTCCAGGCCCAACATGATAAATCAAGCTTCAACTACACACTTTGAAGTGGGAGCAGAAGAACAGATTTTTTTAATGAAGTTGAGGGGGAATAATTGATTAATACCCTGTGCTTCACTGGGTGCTACATCACCAGAACTTTTTTCTTGAAATTAAATCCTTGATCAAACCATTCTACTGTCACTTTATTTGTTGAAGGAAAGGGTTCCCCTTTGGTTCAAGTACTGACATACAAATTTTATACAGTTGATAAAATGTATGTTGAGTAGGTTGCCTGGGGTACCTTTTTCATGGAAACCTTATTTTCTTCCTTTCAATTATATGATTTTTTCTTTTCTGGTAAAACAATGCTAGAACGTGCTATCAAGAGAAAGGGGTGAAGTTAATTCTATTTTGCTTATAGATGAAGTAATCTTGCAAGAAGGTAACAGTAGATGGAATAGTGATGGATAAAACTTTATAGGAGTAAGAACACAAAGGAAACTCACTAAATGGTCACTTGTGCAAAAATACTCAGCAACTAGAGTATCAGTTCTTAGAAAGTTTGGCAAATATCTGAGCATCGCAGCATGTGTTTAGTTACTTATGTATAGCACCTGAATTTCAAAATCTCGAGTTTCTTGACTTAAAAATCGGTGAATTAAAAGTTAATTTAATAGAACCTACACTATGAGTTGGGGGAGGTTAAAAGGGAAATCTCAGGATACCGGTATATTCTGGCATCCTGCTGATTTAGTTACATGCATCAATAGCTGTCAATCCTAATGATAACTTCTGTTTTCTAAATCAAGATTAGATAGTGATTTGGAGTCACTGCTGTGTCTCAGAATGGTTTCTTGAGGAATTTTTGGTGTCTCTTCCTGATTTTGGTAAAAAGGTAAGACTTGATTTAACTGCTTGTTAGCTTGTGTTGGAAGCTCATAGTTTAGCTCCTGAGTTTATTCAATAAAAAGCAATGTATTGCAAAGAAGTGAAAAGTGACTATTGAAATTTGAGCATTTGACTCAATGAGTATGCAGATGTTATGCTGATTCCAAAGTCAGTGGCCTGATGGCAGTTGAGGTGGGCTGCGGTGGAACTGAGCTACTGCTAAGTACTTCTGCAAATACGGTCATCTGTGCTGTGGAAACCCAGTGTGCAGTGATCACAGGTTATTACGTGCAGGAGTAAGAGAACACGTAAATTGCTGTAGATTGGTGTATTGTTGGATTTGATGTTGGGATTTTCTTGTAGAAGACGGATGGGAATAGATGAGTTAGTTGTACTAAGCCCTGTGTCTGTAGGGATGTGTAGTTGCAATACTTCCATTTAGAATTGAAATAAACATTGTGGTACTTCAGTGCTACCAGCCTTACAATAATACGCAGGCTCATTGCCAGAGCTGTTGTAAAAGCAGTTGTACTGGCTTTCGTAAGAAGGTCTTAGAGGTCAGTTAAGTGTCTGCCTGGGACCAGTAAGCCCTTACTACTGACCATGTTGTGGAAGTAGGACGTGCTAGATCTTGGAGAGCCTACCGTAGTAGTATCAGTTGCAAACCTTAGTATTCATGATATTGGAGGCAGTGTGTGTGGAAATGCACTGGTATTATTGGAAATAGCTTTTTAGATGGCAAAGGGTGTTTAAAGATCTGGGAACTCTGAGCTTGTCAAATGTTTCTGTAGCAAACTTTGGCCATCTTTTAGCCACTTGGGTTGGTAGTCTGCTGAAACAAATGTCTTCTTGATGGTGTGTTTCTCTTAAAGGGATCAATTGATTAAAGTGTTTGTTAAAAGTTCACTAGTCAAGCAACACCTATAAATCCTGTCTTCTTTTGATGTAACTTTAAATAACAGAGCATTTGTGTGCTTGTTTGTATCTTTTTGAAAGGGGAAAAAGAAGCTTCCATACTTTCACAGCAACTGTACTTTAAAAATACCTATCTGCCTCTGGAGCACTTTCTAACTGCGTCTTTTCACGTAAGAATTTTGCACTTCTTTTACAGTGACAATTTACAGTGGAACAGCATGCTTTATTTTTGGCAATCTTCTTAAAAGGGCCTAGATTAACATCTCTGACCTACAGCTGTTGTAAATAAAAGTCTTTTTGTTATAAAGCCTTTTAAAGTTGTTCCCTTTTTGTGTTAATTGATTACAATAGGTACTGCGTTGGCCTGAGTTCCTCTTCCTAATTGGATAAAATGAAACCACAGACTAGATACAAAGAACAACAACACAATTTCTTTGTTGGGAAGTTTGACTATTATTTTGATGGGCTCTCTTTGCCTCTTGTGGGCATGTAGATATATGTGTGTTCTAGCCTCAAGACCCCTGAGATTGACATCCTGCCTTGCTAGGTCTGTCTATATGTTACAGAACAGATGGTTAATTCAAAAACAAGAGTATTAAAGCTGAGTAGCTAAATCTGATCTCCTAAAAACGAGGTTGCCAAAACAAGCTGCCGTATTTGATGTAGCTGCTGAATTGGTCTTTTATTTGATACAAAGGCAAACCTCAGTCTAATGCCTAAATGCAAAGAGGTTGGTCATTTCAAAATTTTTTCAGCCTTTAATTTCTCTCAGAACCTATAACTTGAAGCAGTAAGTTACTTACATATTGTAGGGCCTCCCAGAAGAGAAAAAGGCTTACTTAATATCTGTTGTTTTTTCTGGGCTTATCACTGTGGTCCTGGGTTTTAAAAGTAACAAAGACAAATTGCAGCAGTGGAATAAAGTTGACAACTGATTTCTAACTTGCTGTGATTTGCCTTTTTTCTATTTAGGTGGTCAGTGAAATGAGAAGAAAAAAGCAAATTGTTAGAAAGGATTATTGTGTTTACGGGCAAATTCTTTCTCTTATTGTCAACAAATAGGATAGATAATTTGAGACAGGTGTTGTGCCAGAAGAAACCTTTAGATCATCTAATCCGACCTGCACACCACAGATCCGAGTTATCTCTGGACTGGGCCTAATAGTAAATGAATCTACATCTGTGTACACAAACAAAAGGGATTAAAGCATTTATTTTCTGCATTTGTGCTGTTGGGATTATTTCTTAGGGACACCATTTCACACTAACCTACTTTCCTACTTTCAAATGAAATGGATGAGAAGACTGATGTTGTTTATCTTAGCCCTTGGGGGTTTAAATACTTATGATTCTTCTATGAGCTGCTGGAAGTTATAGTCACTTTTCAGGAATCTCTGACCTTGCAATCCATTTTTCTATGGTGGATTGAGTATTTGATCTTAAAGAGTTCTGAATGTGACTTTTGGGGGGTTATTTTTCACTTATGTGAAATAGCTGTAAGATGAGCTATTACATTTTTTAGGAATACTTTCTCTCAAATCATAATGTGTGACATAAAGGTAGCTTGATCATTGCAGAAAAATTGGAGGAAGCAGTGAAGTTATTTGTGCATGCTTCTGCCTTGATAAATGCCGTGAAGGTAAAAAAATTCAAGCTTCAAGTCTTTATTTGCTTTTGCTAGTTCTCTTAATGTTTAACTCTGTGTATGAAAGGTGTCAGGCAGACAGGTGGAAACTGAATCCTTCCATCTGTTCAATTCCACCCGCAAAACTTGTGGTGTAAATCGTGCTTGCTGGGTGAGAATATCAAATCTCAAATTCTTGTGAGGTAGCCCACTATTTGCAGTAGAGAGGATGTTGCTTTAGCTGGCTGCATTTTTAAATGCTAGGTGAAATCCTGATTTCCATGGGGCTTTTGGGCTTTTCTTAGAAGGATGAGTTGGTTTTGGTTCTTTTTAAATTCTGCTTCTCCTGATTGGCCTCAGGACCTTTTTATTTCAGGGACTTCAACGGCTCTGTTGAAACCCTCAGCCATATCCTCAGGCTTCTGGAGGTGATGGTCTTGAGGCAGGGAGTCATTTGAAATACGGTCTATTTGGCTACTGATCTGTGATTAGGGCATAGGGGTAGATGTTCATACCCCAAGTTCTTGCTCACAACTTGAAATGGCCACTTCATACCTGGTGAAAGAACAAAGTTCAGGAACTAGAGAAACCTTGGCGAAGCTTGGAGAAAGCAATATATTAGGGAAGAAATTGGCAGAGGCACCAAAGTGTCTGAGAGCAGATGGAGTGTTGTCATCAGCTGCAAAATCAATGTAAATACTTCCAGAAAATTACTCTTCCTGTGCTTTTGCCAAACACAAGGAACAGGAGCCATAAATACCATTGGCAAATTGTTTTAGCTGCCAGTGAGCATCCTGCAGTTGTAATCAACAAGTTGGAATTTTCCCTTGCAGCGCTGGGCAGCGGCTGCTGGTAGAAGTGTTGCATTAGCGGTGATAAGATACATCTTTTTGGGTTTTGCCTAAAGGCTGTGAATTTTTACAGTTTAAAAATCTCACAGTTCTGTTGCTGTACTATTCTGGTGGGTCATATCAACAACAAAAATGAGATTTGTTTTTTTCACTGATTGTTCCTTGTGGTTGTGTTGTATGGTATGACTTTCCTGTTTTAGTGTGGTTCAGCATTGGGCTGTAAAGAGGGTATTTCATATGTATTACCATCGCATAACTAGTAACTGGTCTGTCCTCCCAAATGCACAGTTTTGGGATACTGTCATGTTTATAAAATGTGTCTGGCTGGCTGCCACTAACTTGGCTGCTATGGTGTATGGTTTGCAATGGGATGGCTACCTCTAAATGAAAATGAGGAGCCACAAGGCAGGATGAGTTACTAGCTCACTAACGTATATGGCATCTGTGTCTCTCTTGAACCCTTGTTACCCATGAAAATGAATGTTGGAGTAGAGGGTGAAAGATGGACAATGTTTGGTTTTAAATTCTGAAATCTCTGTTTGTACTGATCCAAATTCCATTTCCATGGAAACTGGAAGTTTAGTACTCTTGCTTGTCAACTTCAGCTGCTGGCTGGCTTTGGGGAGACTAAATTGTTCCCTTACACTAAACCTTTCAGAATCAAGAGTCATGTTGGTATATTAACACCACATATTTTGTGGAGACTGAGAAATTATATCCAGAATTATTTCATGCGTTTAATTTCTGAGAGATGCTTAACTTTAACTGCTTACAGATCAGATATCTAAATGTTCAGAGCTTGTGCCAGGTTATCCAATTGTTGAATTGTCATGTACATAATGTATAAGATTATAGTTTCTTTCCTCATGGGGATAGTTTCTTCATTATGGTGTAGTTTTACAGATATGAAGCAAACCCAATTCTTATATTAGCTGGCTCTGTAGTCATGCAGGTGTCCTTTCTTGCCTTGTACCAGCCATGGAATGCTGTGCGTGCATCAGTTGCAGCAACAACTTACACCTAAAGACATCATGAATCTGCACTCTAAGTGACCCTGAGGCTCAATAGCACCACCTCATTATGAGAATTTTCTGAGTTCTGGTTACGCTCTGGCCAGCAAGACTGAGCTCCCAGGCCTGGTCGGCGTGGAGTTTATAATGGCAGAATGGCTATGCCAAACCCAGGGGGAAGTAGGTGAAGTAAGCCTTCACTTTCTGGAAGAAGCCCTGAAGGAACTGAGCTCTCCCTGCTTCTAAGTGGAATGGGATTGCTGAGAAGATCATGGGGAATATAAAGAATGTACCAGTATGTGTTCAAGACAAGAGTTGATAGGAGAAACTTGCAATCCTTTGGTCAATCAGTAAGTGTTCTCTATTGTGAGAAAGTAACTTTTCTGTTCTTGAAGCTTTGGCTGGTTAAGTGAAACTCCCCCCCCCCAATAACTTAGACATACTTTATCAGTGTTCCAGTTCCACTTAGAGCTGCCTTGGGGAGCATTATACTCGCTGCAATTACTATTCGAAAGCAAGTACTCTTTATGGATTGGCACTTCTGTATTTCTGTAACTTGTACCATTCACTTCAATGTACAAGAACATGATACAGTAAAAGTATATTGCCTGTATGGGGAAACAGCATTATGTTAGAGATCTGTAGCTAGAAATGTGTTTGTTTACTCTTTCTTTGGTATCGAATAGTAGTGTAAAATAGTAGTGTAGCAGTGCCTGTGTGGGCTATTAACTCTGTGTTTGGGTCCTGATTCTGTGTGTAGAACAGCTTCACCACAACGCTGATGCCAGTTTGGCTTTCAACAGGTGCACTAAACTTCAAGTCCTCTTCTCTGTAGGTGGGTATTTGAGGCTTAAAATATTCAGTTGTCAGTCAGGGCAGGTGATCTTCCACGTAGGTGATGTATTTTGTGAGCACAACTGGCATGCAGGCTGTCCTGGATGTGTATGAACAGATACAAGGTTGCAGAAAGAGCTCCTCTCAGTTATTTTGTGCAGTAATATGGCAGTTTGAAAGAAGATAAACTGTTTTGGTAGGTAAATAGTACTACTCTGAAAATAAAAAAGTTAGAACTTTCAGCTCTGTAAATAAGCTACAGCAAGGTGACATTTTGATGGTGGTTCTGAAGCAGTGCCTGAGGTCTTAACTTAGCAGAGATGTCTCCCAAACATTTAGGAAAAAATTCTTTGCAATTAAGAACTTAGGTCTAATTTTGTGCATTTTAGGGTTTCTTTATCTGACAAAAGTGTCAGTTTGTTCATTAGTATATTTTTTTTCCTTTAATGATTGTGAGGTCAGTAAGCTAAGTAGTATCAGGAGTAAAAAGGGAGGATCATTTGGTTTGGACATACTCTTCTGTCATGAGCTGAAATCTTCTGGAGATCTGTCTTCCTGCCTGGGTTCCCTTTTTAATTCCAGATTTCAGTGTGCTTGCTTGTTTAGGTGCAATATAGGAGGCTTGTTTAAGGGGAGGTTGTCTTAGGAACCTACAACATCGTTGCTGTGATGGCCTTGTCTGTTGTCTCTTGAGGTAGGAGGTTCCAGATTCATTCTAAAATATGGGGGACTCTTCCCCTGCTGTGGTGGCTGGAATTCAATTGGAATTTGCCAATATAAAACCAGAAGCTGGTAGTAAAAAAAGACATGCAGGACATGCATGTGGACATGAGGGCCACAAAAATAATCAGAGGGATGGAACATCTCTCCTATGACAAAAGGCTGAAAGACCTCGGGTTGTTCAGCCTGGAGAAGAGAAGGCTACAGGGAGACCTTATTGTGGCCTTTCAGTACTTAAAGGGGGCCTAGAAGAAAGATGGGGATAGTCTTTGTAGCAAGGCCTGCTGCAACAGGACAAGGGGTAATGGTTTTAAACTAAAGGAGGGTAGATTTAGACTGAACACAAGGAAAAAATTTTTCACAATGAGGGTGGTGAAACACTGGAACGGGTTGCCCAGAGAGGCGGTAGATGCCCCATCCTTGGAAACATTCAAGGCCAGGCTGGACGGGGCTCTGAGCAACCTGATCTAGTTGTAGATGTCCCTGCCCATTTCAGGGGGCTTGGACTAGATGGCCTTTAAAGGTCCCTTCCATCCCAAAGCATTCTATGATTCTGTTTTTCTTAAAACATAGATATAGGGTTTGGGGAGAAAGAGCCAAAACCAACCATAACTGAATAATTCTGTTGCTACCTGTAAAGACTAGGTGTAGCCAAGAAATCTTGTTTGTTTGTATTAAGAAGTTTGCCTTATGTTTGAAAGGTGTTGCCATTATGATTATTTGGCAATGACTTTTGTTGGCTGTTCCAGCAGTCAGTAAGTCTAAAAGCTAAAGACAAATTTTAAGAAGGTACACATAAAGGTAAACCTTTACTTGAGGAAAATACTCCCAAACTACCTGCAGCTAAATGCAGAAACAGTAAGTAACCCAATCGAGCTTCTAATCTTCCTTAAAATGTTACTTGAAGAGGTGCTTTAACATCCAAAAATACTTTCCTCCTGCTGGTGTTTCTTATCTTGCGCATAAATTTAAATGAATAAATATGAAAACCTCAAGTAAACTTAAGCACAACTTTTCTTCATGTGTAGCAGGTATTACTTAAAGGGCTAAGCCAGGATATCTGGGTGCCTGGTTGGGCAATTGTTCAGCTGCTGCTTATCTGATGGAAGAGGTTATTCAGCTGCTTGTTTCATCCCTGGTGTTCAGTTCTCCCATGATTACTTGACTTCTCTCCACTTACATAGGTTCCAGATTTAAAGAAAAAAATTTAAAAAATCTATAACAATGGAAAAATTGAGTATTATTGCGTAAAAGGTTTGTGTGGTGCAAGTGTATCATAACTGACTGATTCAAAATCTTGTGAGGTTTTGTTCTTCTCACAAATGGGAATAATCATATGTTGTTCTCACTGAAAATGGTTTTCTGTCCATATTGTACAATGGTCATGCAGTTTGAGCATAACAGGTGATGTTTACCAGGGATTTTGTTATTTATGCTTTGTTCAGTATATGTAGAAAGCTAAGATGCAGATAAACATTGAGAAATGCATCAATACTGAACTTTTGTCCTTTTTTCCCCCTCTGTGTAGTATGTCTAGGTAATAGACATAAGCATAATCATATATAAACATAATAAATAAGATAATCTGGTTTCTGGTGCTATTAGTCAGTTGTTGATACCTGTAAGTAGATATCTCCTCCACCCAGAATCTAAGAGCTAAGATTCTCATTCACGTCATTCTTGGACGTAATTTGCTTACCAATAGTCACGCTACTTACATTATACAGATTATTTTTAGAAGCTCAAGGAGTTACTTTGTAATTGAATTATGGTGAAGACTGATCTGATCCATTTTCTAGCACGTACTCAGTCCTGGTCAAATGGCTTTTAATGGCATTAAATAACAACCTCATGAGTACTAGGAATATACATGTTTTCCCCAGAATCACAGTTTGTTAAGAATCACTAGCACAGAAAAAAACAGCAGCATCTCAGTCTTGTATTGCAACATAGCTGAATGCAAAGGAAAGCACTCGAGCTGCTCTGGGTCGTAAGCATTTGGCCATTCTATCCCTAAAGTAGATAGGGGCTTGTACTTGACTGTAACTGATTTTGCTTTGTATGAGGACTTCATGTACTATTCTGTCAGTGAAAGCAGACAAAATTAAAAAGCTCTTTCATGCCTCTTGTATTTCTCTTGAACACATGCAAATGTTAGTAGTGGAAAATCTGCAGTCGTATTTGCTTTCAGAAGAAGATGGTGACTTCTAACTCTCATTTTCAAGAGATGAAAAGCTCCTTTTGCTGAAGACAATAACACCAATTCATTCACACCTTGGATTAAAGAAACTGGGTTTTGTCTTGGTGACTTAGCTCTAAATCTTATGTTTCTAAGACTTACGTAGACAATAAACCATGCTATGAAAATAGCTTTTGGTTGGCTTTTCAACTAATATACATAAGAAGCCAGTTCTGAAATCCTTAGAACAGTAATTGTGGTTGGTTTATGAGCATACTTCTTAAACTGATGGATTTCCCCTGCACCCCTTTATGACATTGTACACTTCTATGTGTGTAGCTCCAGGTTTATTTTAGGCAATATGTATTTAATGTGGTTGGCTCATAGAATCAGCCTCTGTGCCCCAAATGATATTTCCTTTTGGTGTCTTAATAGCTGTTCTGAGGTATTGTGTCCTATTATGTTTTTAATGTGAAACATTCTTAGAGCTTAATATTGATGTCAAGGCATTGCTTAGTCTGTTCTCCTTCACACAGCTCTGAGATTTTCCCTCCTGTAACTACATTGTAACTTGCCTTATGGGGTGCTTCATATTTGATTTCACATTATGTGGCAGACCAAGGGCCAGCAATGTTGATTCTGTACTTTCAAGGGATGACTTGGTTTGAGTATCTAATGTAAGCACTGAACTAGATTGCATGTGAATTATTTCTTTCTGCTGCAAATGGAAATAAAATATTTCATCTTCCCCCTTCCTACAGCAACAACAACTAAAATAGGATGAATGATGATGAACGGATCCTAATTTGCGGTTTATTCAATGAGCCATTTGGCTACAGTGTACAGATAGGCACACCTTTTATGGTTTTGAGATGGCCAGCATTTTGTTTAGAAGAATGACATACTGTACTTCTGCATGCTGCCCAGCATTTTTTACGTGGTTTGGGTTTAATGATTTGTTCTTTATTTTGTTTTGCCTGCAACTCGCTCCAATGTTTCCTGGAAGGTATTCCAGAATGGAGTAGCTATGGGGAGGGATATCTGTGCTTGTGAAGGGCACCTCATTTGTATGGCCTTGAAGACTTGCATTGCTGTCTGTGAAAGGCAACTCTGCAAGTTAAGAATGAACTGGTTTGCAGTTTCAGTAGTCATGGAGATCTGTGTCCAGACACTTAGGAGGGCTGAAGCGTATTTGGTGACAAACACTTCAGTTACCTTCTTCAGGTTGGTTTGTGTTGACCTCTCCAGTAAGAGAATAGCAGCACTTTCCTGTACCTTCTCCAGAACACTGCAAGGTTCTCAGGTTGGTTTTAGGTGAGGCTTTTTGTAGGTATGTATTATTGCTGCAATTTTAAATCAGAATAGGTGGTGGTCTACATATATGAGGAGCTTTCTGAACTCCGCATTCAGTCTAATTTTTGTGTTTGGATAAAACATGCACAAGAGGGGTTTCTTTTCTGGATACATTGCTTTATTTTGGTGAATAAACTTCCAATTCTAAACGATACAATAAAAGCAAATATTTGCAAGGGGAAATGATGTTATAGGTGTGTTTTACCCTTCAGGTTTCCCTGTGAGGCTGCCGTCTATGTCTCAGGCTTCACCTATGGCAAACCTGCTGCTATGATCAAGGGCTTTCTAGGACCTAAGATGCTACAATATGAACTATTGTGGAATTTTTGTGCGTACATATAAATATAATTTATAATTTCAGCTGTGCAATAATATCCAATGGATGATGTACTCTTACAGTCAAGTGACAGCAGTCTTGCTTTTATTGCTTTAGTCAAGTAATGTAAACCAATTTCCATTAATGTTGGTTAGGAAACAAGTTTGAAACAGAATAACTTTTCAGTTGGATTGCTACCAGCTTGCTATGCTGGCAGTACTACTGCAAAAATGAAATAATTGTTGGTCTCTTAATGGCAAACTGCCAAGAAAATGCTCGTTCTGACTTTAATGCATTTAAAAAACTTATCTATTAATAATTATGTAACAATGTATTAACAATTACTTATTAACACTGCAGCTTTGGTAGCTTGGGAGGCTTCACTCTAAAAATTGATGTGTTTTTTGTTGCTGTTGGTTTTTGTTTTGTGGGGTTTGGTTTTTTTAATGTTTGATTCTTGGAAACAAAATCCAAGAATATGGTTTTTGGGTTGTATTTTTTTTGGGGGGGGGTTCTTTTTTGTGTGAATATGATAACTTAGTGAAATGTCTTACCTGTATAATCTCTTTTTTCTTATTATAAAGAGTTATTTTGGATGTGACTGAACCAATGTTTTTGTCCTGTCTTACTTAATCTTAAAAATATTTTGTGTGACAAAGAAATAATTGCATTATGATGCCTGGTCACTTTTTATGAAACCTAAAAATTGCTCTCATATGGGGTATTATGTCCTATGCAAAGTATGTGCTTTCCTACATCAAATTAATCTCAAGGGCAAGAAGGACAAAAATGACTGGAACAAAGTAGAGAAATAAGATTTACTTTCAAATGAAAAAAACAAGGAATGTCCTTTCTAAAATGTATCTGAGAAATTGAAGTGTAATAAGGGTGACTGGGCATATTAATGCTGGTGAGGTTTGATGTTTTTTCCTATGCTACACATCAAATATAGATAACTCTTGTTGCTCCTAATCCTCATCACTGTTGGACATTGCCTTAAAAAATTTAGCTACCTCTTCTAAAGATATGGACTACTTAAACTTTCATCCCTCTTCTGAAAGTTTTTCTGTTCAAACAAAAAAAGTAATGTTTCACTCAGCTGTTGGCTGGGTGGCTGCAGACAGCCCCTTTTGCCTTCTAGTGGAGAAGGCACAGCGAGTATGAGCACGCACCCAATGTGTGGGGAGGGTGGGACTGCTGATGTGTTTTGCTGAAGACCTAGCTTTCAAGAGCATCTCTTCTTTCCATCAATTGAAAAGTTGTTCCAGGCTGTATAATGCTTTGCTGTCTAGGTGAACTCCTCTCCTCTGGCTGGGAGTGCATCACTTCCATGCTGTCACTGGTGGCGCCTGATGCCACTGGGCTCTCACATCTGCCCAGTGAATGCTTGAAGAAAAGCTAGTTTCTGCCTTCTGCAAATACCACCAACACAGTAGGGTGAGGAGATATCTTAATTTCTGTAGTAGTATGCTCTCCACATGCTATGTACAATCTTTTTAACTGTTTTTGGTTTTTTCTGTGCAGTGTTGTAAAAGCTGTGGGTCAGCTATTAGACTTTTCTGTCAATTCTAGCAGTCTATTACTTGTGGTAAGGGAAGACTTGCTCCTTAAAATGCTGATAAAGAGGCTGTGCAAAGCAGTGAATGCGGTCACATTTGATTTCTGTGTAGCACAGGCTTGAAAGCCAGTGGTCTTGCATTGCTGTTTGTTGTTATTTTTTTTCCCTCATTTCATTTCTGAATGCCAGCTGTGAAAGTTTTTAAAATCTTAGTGAATGCTTTGCCGACTACGTTTTTCTAGTCCTTTTTTTGTAGACTTATTAGCTTTCCTGGGATAATCATGTCATACATACAGAATTATTTGAAAACTACTTACCTGGCCTTTGTGTATCTCTTTCTTGCAGTCATGCCGGCCTTGCAGATCTGAACTAACACAAAGAACAATTAGCTACAGTGTTCCTGAAAGAAATTTGGCACAGGAAACTAGTACTGACCTAAACTGTTAAATTTTGAGAGCAAAATGTCTTTTATGTCAAATGGTACACTGTGGTTGCAAGCTGAAAGTGCTTCTGCCCAACAGTGTTACCCATGGTTTCTTTAGCATAGAGCATCCACTTGGCAACTCAGGATTATTAAATAGTGTTGCTGCCCTTGTAGCTGGTTTGTAGAACTTTACTCCAAAATTGTCTAATTAGCAGTAGCTTCAGTTAAACTCTGTTGGAAATACAGAGACGTCTCAACACAGGCAGTTGGTGCTATGGCAGAAAACCACCTTTCATTCTGCAATATAGAATTATTTAGCTGTAGTCGATCAGGTGAAAAATCAACCATTTTTTGTGCTTCTGTCTGCAAAGAGAATGCTTAATCACTGCAGCTGAATTTAATATGTGCAACTGGGGTATTATGTTATAAAAAGACCTATAGGTTGATACTTCTCTCTTTTGTGGAGCTGAATAAAATTTTCATTGCTATAGATGTATTTCTTCTTTCCAACTGAAGAGACTGTCTGAACTCTGACATCTTCCAGTGATTATAAACAGCAATAGCTAGTAAAGATGTTTGAATGTCAGTTTTAACTCAAACAATTAAGATGTGATTAATGTATTGAGAAGTGGCCCATTTTCTAGCTGTAAAGTGGTATTTTCACTTAATATTTGGTTAATCTTAGAAACTGTAAATGTACTTTGAAGTTTTTGATAGTTTTAAACCATAACTACGCTAATAGTAAGTCAAATGAGTTGGTGCATTCTTAACATAGTACTTAGTTATTAATATTAAGGATTGTAGCTGTGTTTTTTCAAAAAGCATTTATTTAGAGAGGAAGCAGTATAGGTTTTCACTTGATGGGGCAACAAGAAAGCACATGATAGAAGAAAAACAAATGCAGACCTAATATGTGAAATATCGCCTGCTTAAGGGCGTTATTGAGGCGCTCTGTGGGCATTACAACTCCCTGCTTGATTTGGAAATGGGTGCTATCAGTGGGGTAATTACTGTTTTGTGCTGGTCTCTTTGGAGGCAGAATTGCCACTGTGGGAAATAGTAGGGAAGAAGGAACTGGACAGGTTCGTGTTCAGCATGTGTCTTGAGTAAATATAAAAACGTTTGTGTCTGAAATTTTTTGTTCAGCTCACAGCTACAGAAGATCATAAACTAGAAATCAGGTAGCATTTAAAAGTACAGCAAAACATTGTGATCAAGTGATCTGTGTAAATGATGAAAAGAACAGTGTGGAGGTGGAATAAAAGCACTTTTTCTAGTGTGTAGTATGCCAGTGATGTAGGACAGCTACAGATTTCTTTGGAAATGCCGTCAGTATCACTCACTGTTCCTTGTTGCTCTTGCATGTTATAAACTGCTTCAACCTTGGAAGAAGTGAATCTGAATTATGGGTAAAGGCCTACTGATGGGGGGAGGGGGAGGAGAATGGTGTTATAAGAAGAGGGGATAGAGGTGGTGAAGTATCCTTCAACCAGAGAAGTTATTTTCTTTGGAATACAGGGGTGTCTTAATACATTATCTCTGTAGCATTTCAAAAGAGACTTGAGAGACTAAGGACTGTGACACACTGAGTTACAATAGTTTAACAAGCTAATATGCATCTGCTGAGCTGTGGTAACTTTGTGCAGGTTCTTAACCCATTCTCATTCAAGTTAAAATTCTTCAGTAGAAGCTTCTTTGCTTGACTTTAAGCTAGTATATTTTACCTCATACTTACAGAGGGCCAACTCTGGCAACTGCTAGTTCATTAGCACTCTGCCTTCTTAAGCTTGGTGTTTGTCTTGATGCATAGCAAATTAAAGTCATTTAGAAACTTCAGATGTCTTAAGTCTTTGAATGTGAGCCTGTAACCCTTTCTAATCTGCCTTCTAAATGAAAGAAGTTCAAAGAAATTTTGTCCCGTGTTCATATAAGTCATACCATGGTTCCACTGTGAAACTCCTTGTGGTTAACCTCTTAAACTCTTGCCACAATGTCTACATGCAGTTGGGAGCCTTACTCTGGCCACTGTGTGAGATGGGATACGAGGTTAGCTGAATATGTCATCTGACCTACAGCTAGCTTTTCTTGTGTCGTTATTGGAAAAAGTAAGGAGTAAGTGTTTAAGGTAGAGCTCCTCCCGTAACTTTTTATTTTGAAACCTTTAGGCCAGGGATAGTTGAAACACTGGCTTTAGCCCAGTGCTGGCTGAACCACCAGTGCTGTGCTCAATTGCATATTGCCTTTAGCAGGAATTATATTTGTGACCTCAGTTAAATTCTTCTCCTGTCAAGTTCTCATTGCCTTCAGTTGGAGCAAGACCAGCATCTTGTATGGCATAGTGACCATGCACACACAGTATCAAAGACTCCTTTCTAAAAGAGAAGAGAAAAATAAAGTGCAATGACATAGGAATGAGTGTTTTGAGTAACAGATGGGAGTTGAACAGGGGAACAATGAATCAGACCATTAATGCTGCTGATATTAGCCAAAAATGCTTGAAGCATATTGAAGGAAGATATTGACTCTACTTAAAGTAGTAAAGCCAGATAGATCTATCAGTTGGGAAATGTTTTATCTTCATTTTCCCTTCATTGTTGGAACCTGCTGGGTTAAGTCCATTTGCAGTGAGGTTTACCTAGTGAAGGAATAGGCTGATTAGGTTGTTAAGGCAGCATGCGAGCAAGGATCTTGTCGCTCTTCTCCAATTGGAAAGCCTGCAAAGACTTTTCAGTAGCGGTAAGCCCAGGCATGAAACACTTACTGAGCTGCTTATAACTATAGCTGTATGTGTTTTCCTCTGGTGGGGGGCATGGGAGGGAAGTTGTATATTTACTAGTGGTTTATTTCCAAAGTTTTGCAGCATCAAATGCTGGTATAAGTCTTGCATATAATGCAGTATTTGAGCTGGCAGTCATGGGAGAGGAATCCTGTCATGGGATAGCTCAGGTCTGGGGTACCTTTTCATTCAAGTCATTTCATTTGTTTCCACTTGGTATGTTAAGATCCTTTCATTAAGTCATATGAAGCATAAAGGGGAAAAATACACATTTTCCTCAAATCGCTTGCAGAGTGGCAGCACTGTACCGCAGCTTTGTGATGAAGTTTGGTCACTACAGAACTCTTCTACTTGTAGTTTGATCGTTTCTATGTCACGACCGTCTGGTGTACTCATAGTGCTACTGTTTGGATGTAGTAGCAAGACATTATTTTTAAATGGGTTGGGATTATACTTTTCTTTTTCTAGAAACAAGCTGTGCATCTCTTATGCTCTAAAAGCCTTTTAACTCTTCCTGTAGTCTTTTGTCATTTTCAAAGAAGGTCAAAACATCCTCAGACTCTTTTGTCCCTGATATTTGCCATTTCAAAAACTGTTTAATTGTTTGTGAATGTTGGTTTTGAAAATATGCACGCTTTTCCATTGACTATTTTGAAAGTTTTGTATGTAGATGGATTCCATTTGCCCTCAAGGAAGAAGCTATCCTAAGGCCTTAATTAGTTGTTTCTTGGCTTTCATTGAAATCCTGGAAATTGCAATTGAGGGCTCATCAGAACTAGTGTAATTTGCATGGGATCTGAATCAGTGTTAGCTAAAAACATCTCCAAATCTTGGGATACTAATTTCATTTTTCTTCTGATCTATTCCTTTCAGCTGCTTGCTGGCTGAGGAGAAAGTAGATTTGTAATACCTTATCAAAAATGTTTGCAATTTTGCAAACAAATAACTAGATTTGGGGGGGAGGGGAGAGGAATTTATTAAACTGTGTCTAGATGTAGTTGAAAAAAGAGCTTTGATTAAAAAGAACCCCAAAAGTTGGCAAAGTAGTGACTCGTCAAAACAGACAGACTTATTTTCATATATTAGCAGATCTGGACAGCATATTTTTTGGCTACCTAGCTTCAGGTCTCCCGTGACTGAGCGGTACTCCGAAGCTGGTGAGGATCTTCAGGTGGTTGGAACTGCTTCTTTCACCCCTGTTTAAGGGTCTTCACACCTCTCCTGGGAAGTGGCCTACAGCTATTGAAGCCTCATGCATTCCGTGAAGCATATTGTTGAGGTGAAGGAGTAAAACTTTCCGTGTCCTGGTATTTACATGTTGGCGCATTAACAGTGCGGTACATCTTTACAGTGTGCTTGCCTCGTGAGTATTTGCAGCTTTTTGGCTTTGAACTGCAGAAGTTTGAGTAACAGCTGTAGTGCATGTGTACCTCCCAAATGTTGTTACAGTTCATGGGACCTTTTCAAAGGGCATTTGGGGGGTTTGCTGGCCAGTGCTCTAAATCAAGTTGCCAAAGAAGCCCGAAAACAGCATAACAGGCTTCATTGCTGCTTTTCTCTTGATTCTTTTTTTGTTTGTTCTGCTAATGGCAGCAGGATCTGAATCCTGCTTTTGAACTTTGAAGAAAAGCTTTCCATTTCCTCTGGCCAATGTTGAGCACTTAATTTTAAGTAATAAGTCTGATGGTCCCTTACTCAAAGACCTTTTTTCTTTTTTGTATAAGTGGTGGCCTCTCCCTTGGCCTGACTCTGGAGTTAATGTGAGGACTTCGTTAGTCAGACAAATGTAAAAAAGAAAGGATATCCTGACTTGAAGTTCTCATGAAGAAAAGGTTTGGGGATATGCAGGTTGTCTCTGTTTCCACTGTTCCAATGCTTGGAGAGTCTGGCTAGCCTAAGCTTTATTACATTTATTTTCACTTTGCTATACAACTTACTTTTTAACCAACCCGTTATCTTCTTTATTCTAACATACCTTTTTGTGGTTACTTTTTTTATTTGACTTATAATCTTGAGCAGTCATCTATAAAAATAGCTTTTCCCTGTCTCCCATCCCATACCTTGCATGTACCCAAAAATGTATATCCAGTGATTTTTTTTTACCTTTTTCAGGGAATTAAAGTAGTGAATGGTAGGGGTCATGTTTGTGTAAGAAAACTTGTTTTCAGCTTTTTCATTATAGCCACAATTAATTATTTACATTTAACAACCACAGTGGTTTGAAATGTGAAGAGATTTGATTTAAAAGTGACAGCACCAGCCTGTACCATAAGCTGAACTGTAGAACCTCTTACAGGAGAGCAGAAGCAGTGAGCTAATAATCTGCCAGGTTCGGTTTTATTTTTTCATAGTGATGTTATACCTATAAAAAAAATGTAGCAACTTGTGATCCATCTTAAACTTCTGCTTAAATTAATGCCATCTACATACATTTAGAGTTTGTTTAGCTTCATAGAAGTATCTTGAGGGCTGGGTTCTTCCCCCTCCGCTGTATGCTGTAGGCAGAATATCTTGAGATTTGTCTTTTTCTTTTTTGCCCTTGAGATGAGCAGCCTGACACTTTCTCTAGCCAATTACTGAACACATCTGATTTTTCTGCACTTCTAAGTTAAGATCTTTAAAATTAGCCTTGTGGTTTTTTGGTTGTTTCTTTTTTCCCCCAAAGGAGTTAAGATGTAATTGTCATCCTAGGTGACTGAAAGACATGGTCATCCTGTTGTTGCAAACTAGGAACTAAATCTCAGACATGTTTTCATTAATTCTAAACCTAATGTAATCTTGGACTGTAAAGTGTTGCTTTCTTCTTGGTTAGTAGTGGGCCTTTTAAATGTTGATTTTTGTTGCCAATGACGCAAATGAAGTTTTGTAGTAGATAAAGCAAAAACTTGCTATTTGAATTTTATTTATTCGATAGTATAAAAGTAAAGACTTTAATGGCATAAATTGCCTCTTGGGCATTTCCTGGTAGCTGGTGCTTAGTTGGTCCTGGTTCTACTGGGTGGTAATTAACTACCAGTAAGTGTCTAACTGGAGATCATCATTACTTCTGAAACTGTTGTGGGAGTCTTGCTTTCTACAAGGTTTCTCCTAAGTTAATGTCTTGTAGAGAAAAATGCTATGGCTTTACATACTGCTGTTTGAGATGGAGGTAATGGCTTGTAATAGAGAAATAAATTTTTCTCCATCTCTCACATTTATCTTACATTTGCACCTATGCAAGGTGCAAGCATACTTGAAATTCATTGCACTGGGAGGATTGCTTCCATAGGGTTGATTAAACTTCTTTTGAAGGAGTGCAGCAAAACTAGAAAAAATTAGCTTTCTGTTTGTCTTCCATTGACTCATTTTTAATTGCAAGGAAAGAAAAAGGTAGTGTGGATTCTATTGACTACATAATGAAGTAAGACATTAAAGCTCCAGACAAAAAGAAGTCTATGATAATATAATAGCAGTAGCTGTTATAAAGTGTTTACTCCTTTGATTAGTAGAAATTAAGAAATGGTGTATTATAATCCCACTAATAACATTTCCTCACATACTTGGGGAGGGGGCACATGATGACACAGGACACGCAGATGTTGATTGAAGGTCTGATGGAGGGTGCTCATTTTCAACAAGGACAAACCCTTGTGGAGGAAGCTGGAAATCTGCAAGCTTTCAGGCCCAACTTTGCTCTGTGCAGGTGCCATCTGTGACGGTTTTTACAACCATGAAATGCATAGCAGCTATATACTTCAGTATTTTACCTACTATTACCTAGTGTGTGCTTTCAGTTAGAGACATTTGAAATTCATTTTACAGAAGCTAGCTATTTGCATACACAAGTTACCTGAAAGAGACTGCTACTTAACATGCTGTATTATTCTTATACTGAAATTGAGTTACTTTTACCATGTTCTAACATATACAACAAAATGACATGTTGTCTTCTACTTGTTTGTGTGCATCAGCACAAAAAATCCTAAACTAGTGGCGTTTTTTCAAAACTTCTTTTGAAATAAAGATCTCAACATACTGCTGATAACATAAGAAGTCTATTCAGCCCTTGAACACTTTAACTTTGCCTTGTCTGCAAAAGACACAACCAAGAGGCAGGCTTTCTGATGTCTTTCATAATTGGAAATTTTTTGTCTTGGTATAGTCCTTTCCTTGTAGGTGAACATTGCCATGCACAGGGAGGAATTCACTGGCTCTTTTTATCCTCTTAGCAGTGGTGAGCCATACGAAATAGCTTGCACTGTAGTTTCGTTGGCTCATGTGTACTACTGGACTGTTAGTTTGTGAGCTTTTGGCTCTTACAAATCTGGATTTGATTCCTGACCCAGTTCACTGTAAATTGAGGGGTGCCATGTGGGACAGGAAGAAATGGAGCGGGCAGGGAGAATGGTACAATTTTTGGCTGCAGAGCTGACTTCTGCTTTAAAGTGTGAATGGAACTATGTGCATTTGAGATAAGGAAAAGATGTGTTTGTGGAATCAAATGTGAAGGCTGTAGTGCACTGCATGCCAGATAGCAATCAAAAGAAAGCACTGTGGGCCTTTAGGAAAGGTGCAGTTTTCTCCTGTCTCCCACCAGCTTTTGCTGCTGCTGAGCATTATCTTTACTTAAGTGGCTTTGCTTTGTCCTGTGCAATTCTAAGAAGGCTGGAATCGGGGCGGGGGGTGTATTAGGAATGGCTTCCGACTCTTTTTGCGAGGAAGGGTAATTGAAGGTAACCTTTAAACCCTCTGGGAAATCACTGTTTTGGATGAGAACGTTCTTGTATTGAAAGGGTTAGTTGGAAATGCAGCGATGTCTAACATTCCTGCTAATGTTAAAGACAAAACTGACTTGAAACTGTTTTTTTTTGTTGATTTGAGTTGATGCTAAATTGAACCAATTTGAATTTACAAATAATCTGCAGTGACTGTTTGATTCCGATATCTTGATTATTTTCTGTTCCTGATATGTACTCTGCAAACTAACTTGCCTTGGTGCTCATATAAAAGCAGGCAAAGTCATCATACAAAATGATGCTGTGTAAACAACCTATGGAAGCAGAAAAGAATGGCCTTTGCTTACAAAGATGACAGCAGTCTTTCAGGATTTTTTAAATGGAACAGGCTCTCCACAATTGACGATAAATTGCTATGATATGGAAATGGAAATTGTCTGGCAGTGCCTAAAATGTGAAGAATTGTTTCCTCAAGAATTGTAATATCGACTGTTTGAGGGAACTGAAGGGACTGTTGGATTCTGTCTGTATTGCAAACACAGGCTGCATGCTAAACTACTGTTTTGCCACTAGTTCGGTTGTTACGCTGGCTGGGACTCACGCTCAATGGCTAAGGAAGAGAAATCTGGTTTTATTCTTCATTAGTTTTACCTGCATGCATGCCCTTAACTACACTAGTGCAAGTAAAACAGAATTTCATTCCAGTCTTTTTTCAGTTACTGTCAACCAGACTTATCCTTAAGGAAAGAAATTAGAGCAAATACCACATCATTGTGCTACCATTTTTATGTGCTGCCAGTGTGCTACCATTTTTGTCGCCTAAATACCTGGGTGACTTGTCCCATTATACTTTTTCAGAGATGTGCATGGTTAATGCACATGTTTTAACTTCAGTTGTTCTTTTCAAATGTCTTCCTATGGTTCTAACTGCTAGGTTTAATAGCAATGGGAGCTAACTCAACATACTTCCTAGTAACCTACAACCCAACAGGTCAGTGGATATGTGAATACACAGACCTAATCCCGATTTCTGCTAAACACCACTTGAATGGAATGTATTGACTCAGTGTCTTTTTCTTTTTCTTTAACTATACTTTCTCATACATGCTTTTCTGAGAATCAGTGCAAAATATCTAGTCATATGTAGGCAAGGCAAGAGTTTGATGCTGTTTGAAGAATTGATAGTCAAGGGTGAAACTGTACAGTTTATTTCAAATGATAAGGCAGGCATGTAAAGTGATGGAGTTGCTCATTGTACTTCAAATCTACAGAGCAGACTTTGGTGAAAGAAAAAAAAAATTTTCAACACCAAAGCAAATTCTTGCTATGACTTCACACGTTCTCTACTGCTATGTTGGATAATTGTCTTGTGAAGTGAGCCTGAATGCATGTAACTACAGGAGTATGGCCAAGGCAATGTTTTCTAGCAGGTCTCTGATCAGCAGTCTGCAGGAATCTTTGCACTTTTAAGACTGCTGAAGGAAGCAGACAAAAGCATGCCTCCTATCAGTAAGTGTAACATTGTGATGCCTGCTGTCTTAAGAAAAAACTTGCTGACAAGGAGAAGAGAAAATTACCAGTTTCTTTGCTATTACTCTAGTATTCTTCCAAATGGAGTCGTGCAGAATGTGCGAGGAGATGAGGGAGTGGTGTAGTACGTGGGCAGTCTGTGGATGAGTCTTGATGGCTCTCTGTTGTGTCAGCATGCCCTTTTGATCTTGGGTTAATGGTTACAGTGGGCTTTAGTGATGGGTGTTGCCAGGGAAAATGTTAGTAGCTTGGAAGAAGAGAAAATGATGTGCCCTACCTGTAAGCATTCTACTTTACATGATGATGTCCTCTTAGCTTTTGTGTTGGGGCTCTCTTGGATATGTTTTTTTAAAAAAAAAAAAAAAACAAACAAAAAAAACCAAAAAAACCCCAAACAACAAAAAACCCCACTTGAAGCGTTTTTTTCCCTTTTCTCAACAACTGGAATTCTAAAGGCTTAAAGCAGTATTAAATGAATTCAAGCTTGTTGTTCCTGGAAAGCAAAGTATGGAAAGCAAATGCCCTTCACATACTTGCAAGGAGAAAACTGACAGGCAGAACTCTTAAGATCATGGTGAAGACTTTTTTTTTAATATCAAACAGTTCTATTATTTTCATTTCACTCTTTTTGCTTTATTTATCAACATCATTTTTGTAGCACATGCTTTTCAGCACTTCAGTAGAGCTTAAAGAACTAGGATACCATGTTTGTGGAATGAAGAGGGAGTAATTAAGGGTTGGATTTGAAGAGATCATCCAATTTTTTTTCTCTTCCTAAGAAGAGCTAAATAGTAGTAACAAAAAGGGGACTTCTTTTCTGGCTGATATAGAAAGGGATGTTAATGCTGTTGCTCCTGCTAACACAGGATATGGTTTAAAAAACAAACACACACAAAACTACGTGGGAATCATGGATGTAGGCTGCTTGCTCAGATGTGACCACAGGCTAGTGGTAACGTAGGCAGGACTTGAGTGTGGTAGACAAATTGGATGCAAGCAGATGTGGGACTGAATGATGCAGTGAAGTCAGGGGTTGGATGATTCCTCTGTCGATTCTGTTTGAGGTGTCAGATTGCTCTGGGGAAGAGGAGGAATAAACTTTTTTTGATCTTGCTGTGACTGGCTACCTTCTACAGTCTATGTGCAGACTAGACTGCACGTAGTCTAATAATGATGTCTTGCTTCCAGTTTGGGTCAGCCCTCTTCCCATAGGTAAGAGCAGTAGCCAAAACAGGCTGATATGGATCCTGTTACTTTGGGAGCATGTGCTGTTTATCAGTAGGGTCAGAAAGGACAGAATAGTGAGCCAGCAGGAGGGAGAACTACCTTCTCCTCTCCACTGGTGTACCCCTAAATTTTCTTCTCAACCTTTCTTATATTCCATTTTGACATTTGATATGAAGACACCATCTTGCACCTGCAGACCTTCATACTACAGGCTTTTTAATGAGACTTCAAGCAAGGATGCTGCTTGCACTAGCTGATTTGTCACAGGGAAGCTTTTTTCTTGCTAGGAGCCATACACCAATCCTAGATGTATTTTTACGTAAGTTGTTATATAGCTGCTGAAGGCTGACTTTTGATTAACAATGATAAGATATTTGGTACCATCTGATCCAGATGTGGTGGAAGGGCTCCCTAGCTCGCAGCACCTCATCTTCCTCACTACTCTGTTCAAAACAAACATACCTTTCACCACTACATCAAGGCATTTACAAATCAATCTGTAATTTGGGCATGATGGTGTATCTTTTTAGATTGACCTCAAGGCTAATAATTCATAGCAGTAGGCTCCATGTGATGTCTGTGGTCTTCTAGAATTGTTGTTACCTTGATAGAAACATAAGCTAACATCGTGTATCTCCCATTACCCCAAAGAACTGACCAAAACATTCTGACCTTGTTAAAACTACAAATGTCTCTCCTTGGAGATAATGACTCAATCTTTTGAGATTCCTCTTTCCATATTTTTTTCTTTACAGCTAATTGCTACTTAGCTTCAACAAAGACAGAAAGGGCTTTCATTTTAAAGACTTCCTGCTTGTAATCAAGGATGCTGCTTTCCTGTGTTTAAAAAAAAAAAACAACAAACAAACAACAAAACAAAACAAAAAAACCCACAAAAAAAACACCCCAAAAAAACACCAACTATTGAAAAACCAACTTCATTCCTTTTTTAATGCTTTTTCTCCACAAGGTCTTTTTCAGTGTCATAAACTGCTTCATGTTTCTCCTGAACTTCATTTCAACAGAGGATTACTTTGGTTCACATGAATTGGGACATAGTTTGGGTCATCCAATAAGCTATAGAACAACTGTGAAGAAAATAAAACATGATTTAAGGTAAAAGGATTTGTTACCATGCCAATCCTTTTTTCCTTCCACATGAGTGGAAGGGTCACAGTTGCTTTAGAAATGTGTGACTGAAAGAGACCATCTGAGTTTGAAAGTAATTTCTTGTTCTTCTCAATCCTTCTGCGCTGCAGACTATTGAGTAATAAAAGTTTAGTCAAAGAAGTCTAGTCTCTAAAGTGGTGACTGGCATGTCAACCTTGTTCAGTTTGCTGTTGTTGGTAATGCCATCATATAATCAGATGATGAATCTTTGGTTCTCCCTTCTTCCATCATCACTAGGAATCCCCTTTCTTCTCTGCTGGGTAGGCTCCAAGGTGTGATGCAAGTAGTTGCTTGAGATAGACAGGGATAACAGACACCACGTCTCAAAGCAACATCTGAGAGTACAAGAAGGGTCTCTTCAAAAGATGTTGCAAGCAAAGAAAATTAGGTGTTTGTTTCCTCTGTCATATTTTCTGTGCTCTTGAATTCTCAGCCTTGTACCCTCTTTGAGCCTATCGATCAAATAGGAAGAAAGGGAATGTTTACCACATGTTCACTTTTTCTGTATGTGCTTGCCCAACAGTGTATATATATTCTTTATGAGCAGATTTTTACCCTGCAGCAGCGTGAAGCTGGCATACGTGTGTGCCCGCTGGCACAGAGCAGCAGAACTGAAGCTGAGCAGAGTCTCTGGTTGGTTTGGTTTGGTGAAGCAATGAGCCTGCTTAGGTTTGTTTTTAATTCTCTTCTCCGCTCTCCCACAAGAGAGGGGCATCTTCCCACCTGCAAGAATGGGAGTTTCCCACCTACAAGAGCTAGAAATCTTATTCTTTTTATGCTTCCTTACTACCATAGAGTTCTTGCATATGCAGTGTTCATTTCCTCATGATCTCGGGATCGCATGATCACCTGCATGATTTTACCATGTTGGAGACACCAAACAGATTTTGTAGCCTGTTACGTGGAATTGCTCATCTGGGTTCACCTTGCTAAGAAATCTGGCCTCTGGGGAAGTCCTTTATTGTGGCATCTCTTAAAAGAAGTTCTTCCCGTCAGCTGCTTGTGGCCTGCTTCTGGCATTTGCATGTGTGCATCTCCTCAGAGTCTTACAGGGATAGAAGTGACGTCTACTGCCTCTCTTATTCTACCTAGTTTTTGTTATTTTGTTTCTTCACACAGTATGCTAGGGAGCCTAGGCAGCAACTTATACTGTATCCCTATAACAGATTCAATAAGGCTGGACCCCTTTCTTGTTGGCTTGACTGACTTCTCTCTATTCCTGTATCTTTTTGCCTTTTAATATGTCAGGATCTCCTTCTACAAGTATGTACTGGAATTGGGGCTCCAGTCTACAGGGCTGCAGTGTGAGAACAAAGAAGGCTTTAGTATTTTCCTTGGGACTTCCATAAAATACAATATCTCTATTAAAATGTCTGGATTGATGAAGAGAAGGAGGGGGGAGAAGCCTTTTCCTCCAACAGTGGCTTGATTAATGGATTTATTGTTTGTACAGATTTTGTCAGGAAGCCATATGGCTTGAGGAAAACAAAGAGGAAGTGGCTGATGTTGAGAATCTGATTTAATAGGGGTCCCTAAGGACAGAATGTGGCTCTTATCCTTACTTCTTCCCACTCAGTTTGCAAAGTGGTCTGAGAAGAGCTTTAGTGCTTCAATAGAGCTAAAGATAATGCGGCTCTGTTTGAGTGGAAGTGTCGGTCCCTACTGCTGGATCAGCATCACAGCTACTCCATTCTCAGGTTAAAAATCCACTATTCATGGCCTGTGCTGTAAAGTATTCTGGAGTAGTTAACAAGGAACAGTAACTGAAATGTTTGCTACTTGTATCTTGGCAGTTGATCAGTTTGCAATAGGTGAAGACAACTTTAGCATCTTGAAGCTGAGCTCTCATAGTGTGGGGTGAAATGGTATTTCTCTCCTCTCTACCCTTCCTTTCCCCAGGAAAATTCAAGCATATACATCTCTGAATTAACTGAGTCACCATCCGTATCCTACAACCAGATGCATTTTCCTAATCTAGCATGTGTGTATGGGGATTGATAAGTAACTGGGGCTCAAGCACTGGTGATTTAACCTGATGTGGTGGGTTAAATGAATGTTCAGCATTATTTATGACTGTTTGACTCTAGTTATGACTATGTGGTGAATAAACCTAAGTAGAGAATCTAAAGCAATGTTCTGTAATGTAACTGCAGGCAAATACATTAAGGATGTTTAACAAGCACTTTTTCGTTGTATGAAGTTAAACCCTCTCAGCTGAGAGGCATAAACTCACCAAAAACTGGTTATGGTCATTTCAGAGCTAAAGTAAAAGGCTCATGTGAACCATTAGTAATTGTTAGTGGGTCCACAGAGAGGAAAGCACAAAACATCCCTTCAGAAAAACATTCTGACAACTTGGGAATTTAATGAATATTGGTTTGTCAATGAAAGCTACATATTCAGCTGGTGGTGGTGAAAGCAATTTGATGTGTGCCTCAGATCTCTGGAGCTCCTGAATGTCCTATTTTGAAGTTTTTGGCCATAATGAGAGAAGTAATTACTCTTATAGGGCTTTGATGCATAGTGCATGTGGTCGAGTATTTTACAACAGGCCAGTCCTTTCTTTCCAGATCTTTAAGAGATTTTTGTTGTTTTCTGGACCCTTATGACATGCTTACGCTGGAGTTGGTGCTTATTGAATCTTTTCATATAGCTCTGACAGCTACTAGGAGAAAAACAGTTTGTCTTGGACAAAATTCAGTGGCTGACAATGGTGGAAGAGGGGATGCTAAAAGATCAGAGGAAAGTCTTCCTGATTTAGATCTATTCTTCTATGCTTCTGTCAAGCTGTAAAGTTCCCATTTAGTGTTATACATAAGTATGTTGCTTTAAAAGATTATTCAGAAAGTCTTTGATGGTGAAGGTTTAAAAATAACCACTTCTCACATGTTCTCCTTGGCTATGACATAGTATTAGGCAATGTTTGTAAGTCTGTTACAATGATGCTGTTAAACATCATTGTAGTAAGCATCCCTTCCAAGCTGATTAATGTTAGTCTTAATCAGCAGTTTGGGATTTGTTACCCTTTGCCTAGTTTGTTTGACTTCTTATGCATGCATTGGCCATGATTCACTACTGCAAGGGAGTCAGGGTATGCAGTTGGAGAGTACTTGGAGGTTTTTACGTCTGGAACACCTCCAGTTTGAGGATTATTTTCCTTAAAAAGAAAATTAGGAAAGATGATTGTGAAATAATCTCCTATATTTAAAACTTAGTTGTGGTAGATGCTCGTGACTACCTAATACAGTGCCTAGTTTTTCCTAATGGTCTGGAAAGCTGTTGAAATGTTGTTTACCACACTTAGTTATTTATAGCAGGGAAATGTCACACCAGGTATAAGAAGTAGCAAGTTAAGTGCAATATTCCACATTTCTTTTGAAGTAACTTTTAAAAAATAAAATACTACTTGTATGTAGCAAGCTATTATATATCTATATCTGTAGGTGTTAGGTGAACACTGTTTTTCCACAACATTAAAGGGAGGAGGGGGAATAGGACTTTACCCTCAACAAGGTAGTTTCACTAGTGTATAACAACATTTCAATTTTTTCTTCTAGCAACTGACCTTGTCAGCAGAGTTGACGGCCTGTGCCTGGAGTAGCAGATTGCGCTAGGCCCACTGCATAAGCAGGCATCTCTGTCTGTCTTCATCTGCAGGTAAGAAGTTATGACCAAAAAACTTCAAATAAGAGTTTTTCTTTTCACTTCTGGAAGTACTTGCACATAAAGCATGCCAAGAACTCTAAAGCTTAAAGAACTTCAAGAATATATATTCATCGCTCCCCCTTTCTTCCTAAGGTTAGAAATCTGAGCAAGCTCCCAGCTCCCCTGCTCTGTGCACCCACCATCTGTTTTCTCAAAACAGTTGTGTTCCAGAGCAGACCTGTAGTGGCCCTGCCAGGTTTATCTCTCCTGTGGTGATGTGATGCCCATGTATATGGCCCCTCCAGCTGTGTAAGAGGGAGACCCAAGGCTAACCTGTCGCTGGGGAGTGTGCCCTGAATGAGAGGAGACCCTTGTCCCTGGCTCATCTAGTTGTCAGGTAGTCTTGGGCAGCAGCTCTCAGTGCCAGCAACAGCTGGTAGGTGACTTATAGGTCAGGCAAGCAACTGTGGCTGCACATGGGTTTGGGGATTGCAGGCTGCAGCTGCCTCTTGGACTGTGCTGTAAATGTGCTCTGAGCAGAGGGCCCCGATCCCCTTTGGTTTGATAGAGTTCTTGACTTTATTTGGGGAGGGGGACATTTCGGGTTTTTTCTTCAGATAGAAGTTCTGCAGGAGAAGTACTGTGACTGTATAAAACACCTCCACCCCCAACAGCCCTGCAGTCCAACTGTTTCCCATTCTTAATGTGAGTGTACATTTAAAACACAATGCTGGATATAAGGAGATGTCCTTGGCTTGGCAAGTCAGATGTTGCCAAAAATCCAGAAAAGATGTCAGGAAAGAAGAGAGTAGTAGATAATACTTTTCCTGACAATGTGATAAGTTTTGTAGAAATACCAGAACTTAGAATTCAATGATATAAAAATATACATTGGCAGATTACGCATTGGTATTAATTTTCATATTGCTTTGATTTTTTTTTTTGAGTCCTCTTTTATGGTGTAAGTGAAGCTGGTGAAGCAAGTGGGGGAAAATCACTCTGCTAATGTGTGTTGGAGTCTGTGAGCAGAATGTAGTTTCTTCTCTGGCTTGTCACCATTTACAGGCCTTACTAAAAGCTAATTTGTCTCATGTACATATGTCAGCTTTTAAGTGGTAACTTCTATACCAATCACACCTCCAGCTTTTTTATGTGTAGAATATCATTCTACAACTCTTATTTCAAATATAATATTTTGTAGTAGTATTCCATTGATAATTGAAACAGGTGAGGGACCAATATAACTAAATAGAATAAAAGAGTTTGGTTATTTGCCAAAATGATAGTTTGTCTCATGTTTAAGTTCTGTGTATCTGGAGTACAGGCAAGCATAAAGGTACAGAAGCTTTTTCTTACTAGAGGGAAGTCTGAAGCACACCATTATTGGTGGTTCTTCCAGCCCTGTAACTATAAGCAGTTAATACTGCATGACTGAAAGTATTTACTTTCATTGTCCTTAATATAGTGTAGAATGTTCACTAGTAGAAATATATGTACATGTATATAAAATGCAGTCTATATATTAGGTAGAAGCTTTGTTGAAGTGTATCACATATCTGTGTGTGTATGCATATGTATGTATATACAGCATTAAAAATGCTGTTTTGTCTCAGTCTGGCTTTAGAAACTGACACTGTATTAAGTTGTCCTGTATTTGGGAGGTCTTTTTGGTTATTCATTGAAGTATTTTCAGTGTCATATTCTAGGCATGTTATGTATCTCTTCAATATAAAGCAGTTAATAATTTCTAAAGCAGACATTTCCAGAGTGTTAATTGCTGCCCATAATGGATGCAACATATTCTTGCTAAAGAATATGATGATTCTGTATGGTGGAGTAGTACCAGCAATGAAGATAGTCCTGTTGACTCATACAGCATGCAGAATTCATAAAGACACTGGTCTCTTACTTTTCCCAGGTGGTGTTTAGCCAGAGTGCATATATATATATGTATGTATGTTAATCTGTAACTCCAGGAAACTGAGAATGTGGTGGCATTGAGTCAGGTTTTCTTCTGCCAAGTTAAAATATTTAAGTATTTGATGTGACTATTATTTGAGTAAATTCCTTTCAGTGGAGCAAGTCTGTGGCTAGCTGCCAGGTGACTAGAGTGTCACTCCTTTATTTGTCACTTTTAAATGAGCCATGTGAGTTATGCTCTTTGAATGATTTGATTGTATGAGAACAGGAGGTATGTGCCTGCTGAAAATTCATCAAGATGGTACTTGCCCATCCTCACATGGGGAGAGTTACTTATTTACCTTTGCTTGTTTTGAATAAACCAATTTATTTCCTCATACGCATCACTAATTTGTTGTTATTATTACGTGACTTCAGTTTGCTGCCTATTTTGGGGCACAAGAGAAAGGGTCAGCTTGTAGTATGTGGTTTATTAAAAACTTTTTCTCAGCTGAAATCATGGAGTCATAATAGATTTTTGTACTTGAAAAAAAAATTAAAATCCACTTTTATTCAGTGTCAATCAATAAATAAAATGACAGAAGAAAAGCAACATTATACCAATATATACATCTGTGGTTCCCACACATTTTGGGTAGTCTTTGCAGTCTGGTTCCCTTATCTCAGAGAGAAGGCAGTAGAAATGAAAAATGCTTAGAAGAGGGTCATATGGATGGTGAGAGACATGAGCAATTTAGTAAGCTAGGACTTTTCAGTCCAAAAGAAAAACAGCTTGCTGTAGGAGGGAACCCTCCAAAATCATGAACGAGATGAAGGCAAACAGGACTTACTTTATTCACTCTGGCAGCACAAGAACCGGTGGACATCAAATGAAGCTAATAGAAACCTAGTTCAGAACAAACAGTCAGCAGATAATTCTTCATACCACAAGAATTAGATCTGTGGAACTCCTTGCCACGAAGCTGTGGAGACTGAAGAGTGGAAGAGGAATCCAGTTGAGGCTACTAAATACAGCTCATGCCTGTGAGTCCTGGAGCTGTACTCACGCCTGTGAGTCCAGTTGGAAGCCAACAGGCCATTCAGGAGAACTACAAAGTATTCTTGCAGCCTTTTTGTTCTTCCCTAGGCATTCGCTATGACTCCTTGTTCCTTTTATTTTTATGGGTTAGGAATTTCAATGTCCAATATATTTCTTGTCTTCTGGCTTGCTGAGGCAAGGTCTCAATCTTTTCCACAGCAGTATTGGTCAAGGTTTCAGGTCCTGCCCTGTGTTCCTCCAGAGGGGCACTACCCTTCTCACTTCTGCTGTTTCTTCATGCAAGTCATGTAGGACAGCTCTCTTTCTTGTGCTGAGACTTTGTAGTGGTGCAAACTGTTCCCTTTTGAATGTCATAGTCACAGTTGCAATTGCCTTTGAACTGTTTGTTAGCAAAGGTAATCTGCTGCTAGTCAGAATAAATGTGGTTTGTATCACCAGATGGTGAAAAATCTTAGTCACCCTCAAGGGTGATGGATTTTCCTGTCAGGGGCTTCAAAGATCGTCCATGTAAGGTCAGTATCAGTGAGCTGCTTAGAGTGATGAAACCCTGTTGGAGACAGATTTACAGGGCTGGATGGACACTTGGTCTTGGCCCAGTATGCCTCCTGTTGCAATCTTTGGGTGTTGTAGATTCTTTTGGAATTGTCTCTACAGCTTTGAAAAGTAGTAGTTCAGGACAAGGGTTGTTTTTGTGAATAGTAGGTGGTCCAGGACCCTTATACTTCTTCATGAAACTTTCTTCAATTGATAAATTGGAATTTCAGTCATTTGATTTCAAAATAGAGGAGTAACTTTCTTTGAGAAATGTTTTTCTTCTTCCATAACTTAAATATGAAACGTGGACAAAAATTGGCCTGCTTGAGAATTGTAAGCTCATTTTTTCTTTAAAGTTCAGTGTGGGTCTAATGGCTCTCTATATTGATTTAATTTGTGGAAAGTCTTAAATACAATTGACAAAACCTTTGTTTGAGAGTCACTTCAGAGGCTTTCACTAGTACTGTGCTGCTACTTTTTTTTTTTGAGTGGTGATTCCTTACTGGGTCAGGAGCCTAGTGTATAGTACTGCTTTCTTGAACAGCCTTTCCCCTTCCATTTGCATGACCTGCAAAAGTTTTCTACCTGGTTATCCACTCTGTGTGGTTTCCGCACACAGAAAGGGAGATATTACATTCTCTGGCAAGCTTAATAAGCAACAAAGCCAGACTTTGTTGGTGTTTGAGCACTGAGACTTCATTTGTATCCTCCAAATGTGAGTAACTGCTGGAGTGTTTTGTGGCTTGTGTTGTGCATGAAGCAGGTGTCTTTGACCCTTCTGAGCTAAGAGATACTTCTGCTACTGGCTGGACTAAAAAAAAAAAATCTGTGTGTGCTCCCTTCCAGAACAATACTTCTGCCTTGTATGCAGGGTGGAATTTTTTTCATCTGAATGTCCTAGGTCATGAATCGGGAAATATGTCATGCATTGATCTTGCTGTGATTTCCACCCCACCGTCCCAGTCTTTGCTGCTAGGATCTACTGAAAGGAATGAAGAGATGGGAAAGGTTCCCAGGGGGGCTCTCTAAAAGGATCTGTGGTTCAGGGAGAGTTTCTCTGACAGGCGAGGAAGTTCTGCTTGATGTGAGAAATAATCTCAAAGGGAACGTGCTGCCTCTTGCATTTTCATTGCTTCTCTTGCACGTTTTGCTGTGTATACACCTTTCTCATCCTGTCTTTTGGATTGAGTCAGTACAGAAAAAATGAGATTGCTTTGACAATGTTATCACTGGGATCCTTGATTTTGCTGCATTCTTTGGATTACAAGAAATGCTTTTCATCTCTTCTGTCTCTCCATTCCCCACTCCGGAGTTGAACGCTGCACAATGTACCTCTTGTTCCCTTGCTATCTGTCTTGCAGCTCTTTAATGACCTTGCACTTGTTCAGACTGGTGGGATAGCACAGCTGAAGTTGAAGATACCGTGATGTGTGCATCTGTTTCTTTCCTTTTCCTCGCTTGTTCACGTTTTTTATTACATGTAGCTTCTTGCTTTCTCATCTAAGGCTTCTTTTCTGTCCCTTTCTCATTGTCCTGTGTAAATCTGTCCTTACATAAAACTCAGATCTTATATCCAGATCTAAATAGTTTGTTTATGTTTGCAGCACCTGTACTTCAAGTTTCTGGAATGTATTTAAAGTCGAATACCATGACTATGTTTCTGAGGCAATATGCTGGTCTTATGTTTAAAAAAAAAAAAAATAGTAATTCTGCCAGTGGTTTTTCAAACTTGGGATTCATTGTTTTCTTGCCAACTGAGGGTAAACTGAAAATGGAATGTATCTGAAGCGGAGACAGTACGTCTGGAAACAAGGGCAGAAGTATTGATAATAAATGACGGGGAGAGTGGCATGTAGGAGTGCCACTTATGTGAAGAGACAGGAAAGCCTAGCTTTTCTGTTTCAACAATATTTGATTCATTCTTTTCTACTTGGGACGTGGTTTGCCGTGTCCAAGCCCTTGATGTTGTAGGCAAACCATTTCATACTTTTCCTCATGATTTCATTGAGCCTTGGTAAGGTTTGCATCCTCTCACTGCTGCACTTGCTGGGTTGGCTTTTTCTGTAGAGCAGTGAAAAGAATGGGGTCATGCATTTCCTGTGGACTCCAACTTTAAATGTTAAGGTAGCCTGACTGACCTTTTAGAGGTCATAATTTGTTTTTTATTAATGTATTGATCACTAGAGAATTCTGCAATATTCTATTATTTGTAGTAGCAAGATGTAGAAGACCTCACCGGATGGGTGTTTAATCATACACAGTCATTAAACATTTGAGAGGAAAAAATATGGGCATATTACCCAACTTCTAACAACAGCTCAAAGTTTTTCCGCTTGGTGTTTGCATAGCAGCAACTAAAAATCTAGTTTACCCAACCTGCAAAGATAGTATTGATTTTTGCAGTAATTGCAATGCATGTTAATAACTTCTCTAGCAGGAAAGAAACTCTGCTTTTTGGAGGCATGTCATTCTGATACCATCTTCTTTCTGTCTTCCATGAAGGTTTCGCAGTTCTGTAGACTGCTTCCTACAAAGGATAGCTTCACAATGTTTAAAAATGAGAATTTCTAGGTTTTAAAGAAATAAAAGTTTACCTTTTGAATTTTAGTCGTTAAGGAAACATGCTTTAGTAATTGATATCTTGAAGTGAGGAAGAAAAAATGGCAGCTAAATGGAGTCAAATTTAAAGTCTATATTGTTTGTCAAACCTGCAAAAATCTCACAAATACCTTCAAGTTAATATTCAGATCACTCGTCACTAAATGGGAAGAGAAACGTGGGTGCCTATCTTCACTCTTTAAGTCTAGCTTTGTACTTTTAAAAGCACTTTCAGACTTCTTTTGTATAACCTTTCCTGGGTCTGAGAAGGCTTCTAATTAAAGTCTTAAAGCTTCTCTAGGAAGCTGTAGAACCACACAGCTCGTTACAGAGCTGGCCGAGGCTGGCACCTGTCACTTGTAACAGGTTTATTATGTTTTGGACAAAGCATCCTTTTGAATTCCATAGCAAGGCTTTGTTTCTTCACAAAAAAAAAAAACCCAAAACCTGAAAGCCCATGTGCTTTCAAACAAAACCAAGAGGTTAAGATTCCAGATTTCTTCTAAAAACAACTGTTCTGTGGTTATGTGTGTTTCTTTGTGCTGGGTGAGAGAATTATTATTTTGAGTGGTCTTTTTCAGTTCACCAGCAAAGTCTTTTTTCAAAACAGAAAAATTAAAAATTAAGGATTTTTTTAAACACACCCCCCCCTTTTTTTTGAGCAAAATCAAACTTTTCATCTTTTTGTTCCGTCCCCAGGCTTTCCCATCAATTTGGATTATCAGGAAGGAAGGGAAGCAAAGGGTTAGACTGCCAGAATTCATTACATTTATATTTTTGTTTAACAGGTCAGTGGCGAGCACACTTCTGAATAAGGTTCAAGCCTCTCCCTTGCCAGAAGGCATTTGAACAGGATTTCCTAAGCTGAATCTTCTTGGTTTGGTACACTGAGAAAGCTAGCTGCTGTCTCTTGAGGGCTGTATCTCTGGGAAATTCCTGGGGTTCAAAGTCCCTGTTGCAGGGAACACCTTAGTTGTGCACACAAAATTAAAGGGAGTCTGGAATGGTTTTCCTCAAAATCCTGTAGCCTGATGATTAGCCCAATTTCTTGGGGTATAGGAGAACCTTATCTCATGGGTTGTTGTTTTTTTTTTTAAATTATTTTTGATAAAGATCTCTTAAACCAGGGTGTTGGCAAGGAACTGGTATATGTACTTGTGCAGTTACAGTATTTCACCAAGTAAAACTGTGTAGTTTTAGCACAAGTACTCGATCTGAAGTCAGAATATAGTTTAGGGGGTTTATAACTTCATTTCACTTCTGATTTGGAGAAAGGTCATATTTTTAAAGATGTTTGTAGTCAGATCCTTGCTCTCAAAGGGCATTATGTGTATGCTTAATTTTCCTGTGAATCTACTAGTATGTATGAAGCGAAACATGCGTTTGAGCCTCTTTAGGCTTCTGGTTCTCTTTGTGTTCATGAGTGGAAAGTAAGATCTTGTAAACCATGATGATCTTCATAGATTATGCAGTAAAGATTGGCAATGTGCCTTCTCTTACCATATCCAGGAATCTTACTTGTAAAGTACAAACTTCAATACTCTTACACTAATTTAGTATCATAATATATATCACCAGTAGTTTGCTGTTGCAAACTTTTTGATGTAAAAGGTAAAAAGAGATTAACTAAAAACATAGCTACTGTGTGTATGCCCACTCTTCTTCCCCATGCTGGAAAAAGTTATGTTATTCAGATGTTCTTAGAACCCTGATCTCTCCAAACAGGAAAACAGATAATTAATGACTGCTCAAACAGGGTTTTCAGTAAATGGGGAGAAGAGTGACTGTACAGTGATATTCATTTGCGGATAGGTGTGGATTTTTTTTTCCCTCTGAAAATAATGGTCTTCTGTACGTTTTTAACTTGGTTTAGAAATGTAAGACTTCAGAAATGCACTTGATTTCGAGAGGCTCAGACAGGGTCAGATAGCTCTAATAGTACTTGAAGAGAAAATGCTGTTAGTGTGCTTCCTGTAACACAAACAAATAAATTGTTTTGCTGATTGGTTCTGGTCACTTAATTATATAAACATCAGGAGACTTACATCTGAAGTAGGTGCACAGTCAGGAAGCTGAAATGTGTTATTCTACTGAGGGTCTTGTAAGGATGAAGCTTAGTTACCATTTTCAAGTATTTGCAATTATAATCTAGAATAGACAAAAGAAGCTTGCTAGAATTTTACATATAGAAACGAAGGCTTTAGTCAAGCAACTTAATGTAGCAATTAATGTCCTTGGCATTTCAGTGTAACCAGTGATGATAATGGGTTTTTTTTGGTTTTTTTTTTTTTCAGAGCAGATGTCTTGGAAAAATGGGAGTTGGTCAGTTTTGGGGCTGGGGAGTGGTATGGCAGTGCCTTGTTTCCCAGCTGGCTCTAAGCACCCTGTGCAGCATGTGTGGCCTGTGCGTCTCCTCCCTTCCACGCAACTGCACTCTCCAGCCCTTTTTTTGAAATAAGTCATGGCATACGAGTGAATGCAAGAACTGTGAGATATATTAAAATATATCTCTTTTTAACTTGTGGTGTTGGCTTAGTTCTCTACTCGCTCTGTCAGTAAACTTGTATGATTTTCTTGACTTTAGTATGTGAGTCGTATTAAGGTGAAGCACTGCTTGTACCTCTCTGTTGCTGAAAGCAATCTGGCAGTCCATGTCTAAAGCATGTGTAGGCTACTTTCTGCCATGCCATATGGTAGTGATGCATTTATCGCTATGATTTGCTGGTCAATATGGCTGTGCATGGTCTAGCTCGGCTCC
This sequence comes from Platalea leucorodia, assembly GCF_965183815.1. Classification (NCBI taxonomy): domain Eukaryota; kingdom Metazoa; phylum Chordata; class Aves; order Pelecaniformes; family Threskiornithidae; genus Platalea; species Platalea leucorodia. Next base: position 52,922,486 of record NC_138826.1, on the reverse strand, counting down.
TGATTTCACATATGCGTGGACAGTGCAAACTGGAGGTACAAATAAATGTACATGGTAGCACAGACTCTCAAACTAAGATGTGACAAAAATGCTTTTGCAAATTTGTTAGGTATCTTTACATGCTTTATGTGCGTGTTAACAGGGTTGTTTCAGCCACATGAGAAGTATCTTTGCCAAATGTCATGTTATCAGAGATTTTCAGAAGGGTTTGCATAATTCATTTGTTGATTCTGGAAAACAACACAATGTGGGAGTCCTTGTCAGATAAAGTCATAAATCGGCCTACTGTTCAGAACATGCAACCTATATAATTCCCTCTCCCCTATATATACTTTTCTCAACCTCTTTCACATAATCATGGGGAGTATTGGCTGGAAGGGTCCTTGGGAGGTCAGGTAGTCCAACATTCTGCTTAAACAGAACGATCACCAACACAGTATAAAGTCAGCTGTGGATTTGGTCTGGCCATGTCTTGAAAACCTATGGGGGTGGAAGTTTTCACAGCCAGCCTGGCTAGCCTGTTTCAGGGCTGCCCTACCCTCCTAGAAAGGAAGTTTTTCCTAATATCCATTTTGAATATCCATGCTATCCCTGGTCTTCAGAGCATTCTGGATGCTGGTTGGAATGCTCTGTTCTCCCACCTTAGCATGCTGGGGTCCTGGGGGGAGTTAGTACTCTCTACCTTCCAAACAAAATGTCTTAAAACACTTCTCTCAACACAGTAATGGCTAAACCAAAATACTAGAAGTAGTGCTGCTAACCTAGCTTCTGATGAATATGTATAATGAAAGCTTTTTGGCAAGATTTAAGACTATTTTACATCTTGGCATTGAAATCTACTTCAGAATTTGGTGAGGAAGAGGAATTGCCCTTCTTCCTTGTTTATTTTGTATCTTAAAGACTAACCTTGTAGCAAAAAGTACAGTGGTTTTATTAGAAGGAAACAAAGGAAAAGGACATCAGCAGTGTATTGTGTAGACAGTCTCTAGTTCAATCTCTTCAATATACCCTTAAAGAGTTTCTTTAGAGGCTTGGGGTTTTTTGGAGGGTGTAAGGGGTGGGGAGTGAATCTTTGCTGTCTTCATAGCTAAAGAACCTCATATTTTCTTCACTGAAGCATAGCTCTACAAAATACAAAACTTAAATGTAAATGCAGGGAACCCCTAGAAAAATAACTTGTAAGTAGCAGTAGTTTCAATCTCATAGTTTATGTGGTCTGAGATGGGAGAAAATATAGATTTCTGTAAGTAACATTAAACTTTCCATTTTCAATTCCATAGTGGGTATATAAATCTTACTTTACATGTAGTTGATGCAAAATCTATGGCTGAATTGAAAAGAGAACTTTATCTAGAAAATATAGGTGGTAATGCAGTTTTACAGTGGAATCTCAAATGCCTTTACTTTCCTGGGAGATGTGTCAAAAGTACCTACCGAATTACTTAAATCACCAACTTCTCTTTGCTATCTCAGTGCCAGTAACATGTTATAGAAGTGCTTTACAGGTAAAGAAAACTGGAGATTTTAAAATAACATGCAAAGGGACCTGTATGTCATAGTCTATCACAAGTGGTTTAGATTCTCTTTTTACTGTGACATGTAAAGTCTATTCTGTTAAAGATTCTAAAATGGAATCCATCACTTTTATTTCCTTATCTCAGATCTGAGATATGCATAGCATTGGTAAAATACGCTCTTGAGCTGCAGTAGACCCCTTTGCAGGGATATAAAATGGGTATAAAAGCATGTGCATACATTATAATAGCATAACCTTTTCCTAGGTGTACCAGCAACACTACCTGCTAAGTTTGCATAGAAATTTAGGAATAATGAGATGAAGTCCATACTAGTCAAATGGATGTGGTATCCACTCATTTGAAGGCTCGTAGGAATGTACAAGATGGTGCGATTTTTTTTTTTTTAATAAAAGTAAAGTAGCAATAGTTTCCTCCTAAAGAGCGTTTCTAAAACTGCCATCTGCTTTTCTGTATGAAACCACAGAGGTAAACTGGAGGTTGAGCTGTATGTATGTCTTGATAAGCTTGGGCAAGTGGTTCTGATGCTGAATTCCCTAATTTTAAGTTAAAGGATTTGAGCGCCGCAGTGTTCCCTTAGAAGTTTTGTTTGGTTTTCAATACATCCACTTCACTATTTAACAAAACTTTTATGTCTCAATACTTTATCCTGCACTCCGTGCTAGCTGACATCTGACATTTGGCCTACTTGGATTGATTTCTCTATTAAGAGAGGAAGGTTGTGCCTGCTTGACAGTTTTCGATGATAAGCTCCATTAGCAGTGATTTATGCTGGACTGGATTTGAATTGAATTAAGGTTTCCGATTTTTAATTGGGCTTTACGCTGTGGTTTAGTGTTTAGCATTTTCTTCAGCTTTCTCTTGCTACAGTGAGCAAATACCTGTCATTACGGCCTGTTAGCTGATTTTTATGTTCTCTCAGGAGTCATGCAGGGGATTTGGAGTGTGGGGTTTGGGGTTTTTTTGAGTGCCAATGCTGGCTAAATATTGAGACTTCAGATTGACCTCTGCAAGAGATTTCCTGTAGTCTCTACACAGGTATTGCCCTAGGACAATTTAAGGATCTCCGAGCCCGACATTCAGTCTATACCTTCACTGGTGCAATTTTAGTCTCTTCCCACATGTTCTTGCAGTGAGCTGGCACTAATGCTACAGGACCTAAGTAGGTTAAGAAAGTTTTGTGCAGATCTCATAAACTCTGTGTTAATGAAAATTTCTTCATGCTGGACTATTTCAAAAGTTTTAGGGGGAATTGTAACATTGTTCTGTGGTAGACTGCCTCCATTTCAGAAAACAAGTGCTTTCTACCACTGTGGTTGGGCCAAGGCAACATCCTTGGCGCTTCTGTCTGACAGAGACAACTTCAAGGTTAAAACTAACCCTAGATTAGATAACTAGGGTTGGGCTTCAAGGCAAAGTCCTGTTTCATAAAATACTTGAAGGGCAGCTTGACCTCTGCAAGCAAGTTTTTTAAACAAAAAAAAAAAAAAGGAGCCTGAACATTATCTACCAATTATATTGTACTGCAATCTACATTTCCTCTCATCTTGCAACATGACAAGGAGAAGAGTCAGCAGAAGCAAGAAATCCTTATGGTTATCTGTTAGCATAACAGGACAGAAGGTTTAACTGTTCTGACTGCTCCCTGGATGCTGAGATCAGAACTTAGTAACAGTTTCTGGTGCTAATTCATTTGAACAGTCAGTCTTACTTGATCCACGACTTAGAAGTTGCTTCAGGTAAGCTAAGCCCTGACTGCTTAACTCCCCGCTTAATATGCATTTGTTTGTATTAACCTGCCATTATGCATTGATAGGCAATAAGAATCATAGAACAATTTAGGATGGAGAGAACTTCTGGGACTGGACTAGATGATCCAGCGCTTGTCCAAAGCATGTCCTAAAATGAAACTGATACACTGTTTTGCTTTGGAGTGTGCTTTCTTCAATTTGCTGTCCCTGTGTTTCATTAAAATACTGAAAATCTAAGAGATTATCGGTGAATTAAGTTTCAGTTTATTGTGTAGTGTGAAGGTGTGTCTGTTTTCAGGCTTTCTTTCCTCCCTTGGGTTAATGCTTTCAGAAAACTAAATGATTGAGGTTTTTTTCATGAAAGTTTAACTTCAATTTTTTTTTTCTACAGTTGAATAACTCATTCAGGGATATACATCTGATCCTGGTTTTAGTCACTGTTGGTTTTTTAGACTGTTTAAAAGGATATCTTTTGTGTTTCGCCCTCTGAAAGTTAATCTAATATTCACCCGGTGGTACTGTACTGGAGACTGTGATGCACACTTTTCTCTGTGCTTTGGGAAACATACGGTGTGAGCTTCCTGAGTTCTCATCTTTGCTGCCAGGACTGTGTCCTTTCACTTCTATGAAGGAATTTTTTTTAATCCAAACTGTGTAAGAAGTATTAAGAACTGAAAATTGTTCCATACCATAAGAATGCCTTTAATTGCCAGGTTTATAGAGCTAAAATCCCTCTTGCTTTTTCTGCTCTCTCATGTACGTTGTTTTTTTGGCTTCATAACAGCAAGAGGAATGATACATGCCCTCATCTAATACAGACACTTACCTGAAAGTGAAAGATGGGTTTAGAGGCCCTTCAAAGATGAGTCTAGAACCCTGCTCTCCTGCCTCAGGAATAAATGCTCTGAGCTACTGTGTATAGTGTCTTCCTTCCTCGTCCCGGAGTCTAGTATTCAAATCCAAAGGAAAGAATTCAGTACTAGAATTCCTGAGGACTTTGAGCTGTGAATGTTTTGCATAGCACAGCTCCCCCTCCTCACCCAGCCTGACTGAAGAGCCTGAATGCAAGAGATGTGTTTGGAGGTGCATCTGTCTCCTGGGGGGGTTTGGGCACACTGACACTTGGTGGCTGTCCCTGAATATTTACCTCTGTCCTTTTGCTACACTGAGTAGGGAGCCCTGGCACTGCAGGTTTTATGAAGTCCATTCCTGGAGTCCAGAAAGAATGTAGCAGTGTCTGGCATACCTGTAAGGAAGTCTTGCTCTTGGTCTGTCTTTACCAGACAACATAACCCTGTAGAGTTGCTTCCAGTCAATGTCATTTATTGCTGTCTTAAATACTGATTTATAAAGCTTTCTTGTCTATCCTGGAAGTTGAAGTACTATCAGCTGGAGTTTGGTTTCAAGCCTGAAACCATGGTGCTCAGATCTCTGTTCTGACACTGTTATTCTAAATAATATTCTTCAAAGTGCTCATGCAGCAATGTATTCATTCTGCTGTGAAGGTAAGAACTCATACCCCCGTTTGCTTTTGCATTTCTGCAAGCATAATATTTGAGGGGTGATAGCATGTGGAATAAAGTATTACAACTCGGGCAGGGCTAGTATCTGTTCTTTTTTCCTGCAGGTTTTCATAGCATGTTGATCCTTAAAAGTATGTTTTGACAGAGTGCAGCAGTTATTGTGCAGCTGACAGTGGATTACAATATTGTTTGTTTAGGATTCAGAAGCCTAGTATTAGATTGCTTCTTGTCAGCAAAGTGCAGGATATACCACATGGTGTTTGCACATGGAAACAGCATGACCCCAGCCCTAGCAGTGGAATTCAGATAAAGTGATACTGTTCTCTGTTTTTTTTTTTTTATTTCTTCAGTAAAAGGCATGAGATTGTATGAGCATAGCTTTATGCCATAATTCAATGTGCTTTAACTTTGTGAAAGCAAAGATTTCAGAAATAGCTTGGAGGTAGTATATTCCATCTCTGGATACCCCTAGTATTAAAGCACTACTAAAGAAAGAAAGTATATTACTAACACTGAAAGCTCTCAAGTTTGGTTAGTTCAGCCTAAACGTATCTAGGATCCCAGTGAGCTTTTGTAAGTGAAATGACTGCAGATAGCTGAACAAGCAGGACCTCAGCTCCGAAGTTGTTTTTAATTAAAGGCTTTCTCTTCTGCGGACAACTCCCACATAGAGGGTTGGAAACTCATAAGTTTTCGTGCATAGCATTTTTCTCTATTCCCCCAGGAGGACAACAGACTTGACCACCTACAAAGGATGCAGATATTGCAGTGAAAACAAACTGCTTCCTCTCCAGGCAGAGATTGGCTGGGAAGGAAAATACGAGCTGAAAGTTTTGATTGTACTTTTCTTGCAATCCATGTGCAACATGATTTCATTTTACAAAGAAATCCAAACTGCTACTATTGACTGTGCTGGTTGCGTATGCACAGATGAATTCTCAGGCAATGATAGTAGCAGTTGCAGGTGAAAGTTTAGGCTGGTCAATATGTTGAGTAGGGAATTGCACTCAAATTCAGGTTATGGTGAAAATGCATTAACAGTGACCTTACTGTGATCTTTAGGTCAGGGGACTGGATTTCTTCTATTGAGAGCAGGTTTAATCCTTTCTTTTCAAAATATTGCTGAACTATATTGCTTCAAAAGGAGGAAACCAATCAAAACTTTGTGATTGCAACATTGTGAAGAGCTTGTTCTTTTCTTATCAGTATCACTGTAGCTGTCACTGTCCATTTGGATCCCTCAAATTTATAGGACAACATACTCTGTAAAATAAACTTTTATTAGCTCATTAGGAAAGAAAACAAACACACACAATAAACAAGGGTTCAGTCCCCTTTGTGCAGACTAGTCTAACACATGAATTCACTAATTCATGACTTAATTCATGAGGTTTCTAACTCACAAGTTCTCTAATTTATAACTTGCAACTCGTAACTAGTGCACTTATGAGCAAAATAGTTACCTAGCTGATGGTGAGAGTGCTCATCCTTCCTCCTCCGTCATGGTGTAGGTGTCCCCTGTATCACACTGGAAAGCACAAAAGCTTCAGCAGTCCAGCTGCTGTTGGATCTGCTTCAAAACCTTCCAGCTTGGAAGTTTGGTCTATACTGTTTCCACAAGTTAACAGATTCTGAAGAAACTACCAGACAACCGGTATGCAATGATTATGGCTGCGGGAGACAGCAAGCTGCAGATGATAATGGCTGCGTAATGACCTTTGGCTCTTTCTGGCCACTGTGTCCTGCCTATGTGTTGCCCTTGCTTTGACCTGATAGCGCTGCTTCCAGCATACATCAGGCCTTAGCATGAGCTGTGTGTTGGCCAAAATCTGAGCAAGAGTTAGCGAACAGTCACACTAGCTTGTAGACAGCAGAGCTGAAAGTGTCTTCTAGGGGCTCAGGGACAATCTGGGATCTTCCCATTCCCAGTGGAAGGCCGCTGCCTTGCAATCCTGCCTCTTCCAGTGCCTTCTCTTCAGAGATGTGCAACTGCATCTTTACAGAACATGGCTGTTTCTGAATAGTAGTACCTTTCAAAGGACTTCAGCCTGGGATGCCTTTACATGCATGACTTACTACTTATGCAAGAACATTCCACTCTAAAATGAAGGTTTGAGCAATCCAGTTCTCCTGGTTTTGAATGGATATGGATACATGGGGAGGCAGGATCGTGAAATGCAAAGAACTGCCATTGCAAATTCTGTTACAACGCCCAATTTGCCGTACTTAGTTTCTAGCAGATAACCGTTAAATTATTGTAACCATCCTGATACATTCCCTGTATAGTATACAATAGACTTTATACTAAAGTTAATCATAACAACTGCATGTGTTGTCTGTACATCTATCAAGCTGCAGGATATGTTTTCAATTATTATATTCCCTTATTCTGCTGTTGTGGAGGTTGCTCAGCTCTGTCCATGCCAATGCCTGCATTGTTTACACTGTAGAAGAAAGGAAGAAGAAAAGGAGAAGGGAGAAGATCATGAAGACTTAAACTAGTGTTTCCAGAACCGTTCTTTGCATATTGGACTTTGTTACAATGCAATCATTTTGTGAGGAGGGATGGTGATACTAGAAGCTGTTTCTATAACTGAGATGAGGAGGAGAGAAGAAAGCAGGAGGAGGGTTCTTTAGATGACTAAATTGCCAGGGGTTCCTTGGAAAACTTGACGTTCGCTCATCTAAAATAAAATTATTAACAAAAAAATAATTAACACAAAGATTGTTTGCCCTTAGAATGAAAAATATGCAGTGAAAACCTTAAGCAAAATAAGAACAGAAAATGGGTATCTTAGCAAATAAGATCAAAATTTTGAGTCACTGGAGTACATCTGTTTTGGGCTACACCATTTGAGGTGTTTGAAGTTGCAGAGCTTGAGGCCTCAGCACTTTCTGGAAATTAGAGCCCCTTGAACATATGAAACACGTAGAAACATGTGCTATGTGAATAAACTTAAATAAGTTGCTGTTGAAACTGTAGGCCTTTATTGTCACCTCTTCAGTAACACAGATGTTCCAAGGACTTGCACAGTTCTGGTTTTTTGTTTTGCTTTTTTAAACTGGCCTGCATTATATGCATATAATGTAAAACTCTATTGTACTCTGTTTTGTACAGAAAAATCAAGAAAACTTGATATACAACTGTGCTAAAGATGTCCAAACCACAGAATGCTGAACTGTTCCCCAGGACTGCTAATGCCTAATACCTTCTTTAGAGGAATGGATGCCTTCTTTTTGATAGAGATGCTTAGAAGCATGTGGGCAATTTGGACATTGATGTCTAATGTGGCTTTTCAATTTGCTTATTAAAAAAAAACTTTTGCTTTCTTTTTTGATATATTTTACTTATGTAATTGTTTTTAAATTTAAATGTTATGTTTTGGATGTCTGGACTCATTAATGCTTTATATTTTGGATAATTTTAGGTCTTTATCTGCTCTCTATCTTACAATTAGCAGAAACTTTCTGTGGGCACTTTCCCTTGAGTTCTTTCCAGGATTTAGATTGCTTGCTAGGTAATTGTGCTTAATAAGCCATTCTGGCCTCCTAATGTTACCTGGTATTGTACACTTCCATAGCTGCATATCAATAAAGATTAGAAATCCCAGCAACCACTTCTCATTTAAAAGAAAACTGGCCAGGCTCTTTTTGTTAAGATCCGTTGCAAAGTTCTAAATCCTTAACCCTGTCTATTAACTCATTCACTGCTGCTAATGGCTTATAGCTCTCCAGACTACACAGACTCTCCTCTGTGTTTCTCTGGAGAGGAAGAGTCCACAGAAGTGGATAATATTTTTTTGAAGTTTGGTAAGAAAGAGCAATTGAAAACAAAAATGTCCTAATTGGATACTCTGACTTTTTTCTGTTTTTAAAAAAAAAAAAAAGGCAAGCTGGACCTTGTGCTTCATAAGCAGTATGATGGTAGCGCAGAGAGTACATGAGCACCTCAGCTCCTATCACAGCATTACTGAGCAGCTGAGATGCTGTTTTGTTTAACTTGGACTGTATGTTCTTCAGTACTAGTGCCTGGCATCCCAGGCATCTCATAATTAAGTTCGGAGACATATGGTGATGATCCACCATGATAGGAGGAATGATGCTAAAATTCCTTTTGGTGGGACAAATGTACTCCCAAAAAGCTTGATTAAGTTGCCAATCCTCTGGATGCTTTCCAGGAGCTCTTTAAGCAGATCTGCCCAAGGTGTTTGCAGGGCACATGGAGATGAGTAGAATAAGATTGGTTAGTATGAAAAGCAGTAGGGTCACAACATGCCACCTGTTGATACATTGTGTTTTAGTAGGTGCTGTGCAGAAGTAGGTTAAGGGAGAATTTGAAGGAGAATCATGAAGAGACTTAACCAGTAACTTGTGGGAATTTCTCTTCTATGTGCATGTCTGAGGCAACTTTCACAAATGAACCATAAAGCTGTACAGTTCGCTTGGAAAAATGTCTGAGAAATAAGGAGGGCAGAGGTAAGTGCGGAAGGGCTTCCTCAGTGAAAGTAAGTAGATCACATATTATGTACTAGAGAAAGGGTAGGGCTACTTCGCGCTCTCTGCTTTTGGCAAGTCTGCTGACTCCGGAAAACTGTCTTGACACCATCATTCTGGGCAAATGGACAAGATGGGATTGCTGAGGGTGCAGTGAGGAGGAAGATGCAGTCATTAAGACTCGAGATGAAAGCCTCTAACTGCGTGGCCTGTAATGAAAGGCTGTATCTCAGAAAGTACACAATGTAGACAGTGTCTGAAAATATGGGGGGAATCAGTAAGTGGAAAGTGGTGCTGACTTAAAAATTGTTGCAACAGAAAATGAAGGTAGGATCAGGAAAATGAAAACAGCTTTTTTTTTTTTTTTCTTGCTGTACTGAATTTGACCTAACATCTATTTTCCATTGGTATTGCAGACTGTGACTTTTGTTTAATTGCTGTTGATTTTTTTGGCATAGCATCCTGTTTTTCCTGAAGAGCTCTTTGCTGGGTCATTCTATGAATGCCATATGTGATCTTTGTAAAGACTGCTTCCCAAGGGGAAGTGTGTTTATAGTGATGTTACTCATCTCTACACTTCTTGCCCCTCCCAGTGAGTTTTGAACCTCTTAGGTGAGTTTTAGCCAAACTTAAAGAGAATTAGTGGTTTAGACAGTATGACGTTTGTAACAGTTTCCCTGAAATTGTCAGCTGAATAAAGCAGAGATACCTAAGTATACTCACCTCCTGAGGTGGTATTGCAGTTCCACATCCATTTTAAGACAGTGTGGCCAGTTGGCCGAAGTGGTGTAGACTTGGCTTGGAGCTGGCTGTAGCACTGCAAGCAGGGCTAGGGGAATTTAGTAATGCAGTTAGAGTATTTTAGTCCATAAGCTATTGCTGTGTATTATGATTACCTCAGATTTTGCTCTAATAAATAAAATTGCCCAAGCTCACAATTGTCTAAAGAGGGGAAATACTTAAATGATCCATCTGAGTCCTATAAATAGAGAATAGAAGAAGCAAAGAAGTTCTTTTGTGCTTGGGGAAATATGGAAGTAAGCATAGCCAAGTGTGAATTTTAGGGATTGGTTCCTCCCACCCGTTTCTCTTACTTGCCTTAACTGTTTAAAGACTCCTTACAGAAATTTGTTCTGTTCTGTCTTGCAGACTTTTCTAGGTTGCCAGGAGAGTGACTTGATTTCTTAGATAGTGTTTAATGAATAATGTAGCCACTCTTTGAATAAAGCTTTGAGATTATAATTTTTTAAAACAGTTACCTTGATTAAGTTGAAAGTGCCTCACCTTATTTCTGTTTCAGGAATTGCATTTAATTATAGTGAGATTTCTTTTTAGTAGTCATGTAGTACCATGGCTTTAAACCATATACTTAATTGACTTCTAAAACTTCAGCTAATTCATATGTAAATGGATATTTCAATTGTACGATGTATTTTATTTCCTGCATTCTTTGGTGCAAGCATGGAAGTGGAGAAATGGGCTCATTTGCATGCAACTTTCCCAAAAACGTAGTGGAAGAAGGCGTTATGTTTTGGGTCATATCTTGAAACATGGGAAGTGTAATAAGGTTTTTGCATGTTTTTCTGAGCTTTATGAAATTTGCTCTCAGTTCACATTTGGAGTCCAAGGAACACCTCACTTTGACAGCTGTGACTGGGTGGCTGTAGTCAAATGACAAAGCACAGCAAATGTTGCATATGGGCTTGACTGAACTGTAAAGAACAGATTCAGTGCTACAAAACCAAGAGTTAAGCCAGTTCTTGCAAAAACAGAACAGATGACCTCATTGCTGTTAGTGTAAATATTGGCAATTGCACACAAATGTCTTCAATCAATCCCTGAACTGGCTCTAAGTGTTTGCAGGCAAACCATAAGAGGAGAGGGAAATGCTGAACTGGTGGGGCTGTGTCTTCCTTGAAACCAGCTGAGAGAATGACCTATTTTCTCTCCTTTGAGGCTAGGGCATCTTGAGGTGTAAGGCAACTTTGAAGTAAGCTGTGTGTATTGTAGCTTTCGTATAAATATTTCTCCTACAATGAAATAGCTTGCTTATTCCTCTGCTCTTTTTGTTTTCTTTCACTCCCACACAGTATTTAGACCATATTAGAGATGTATCAATGTGACTTCCACTTAATGTTGCTGTTACTAATAAAGTTGTAGTTGCTATTTTCTCAAATGCACTGTATGTTTGATACTAACGAAGCACAAATGCTTACAGGGCTTTGGAAGACATTACAGTGTAGTAAATGTATGCCTGTTGCCTTCAGATGATGAATCATGAGATGTTTATTTAATGCATATGACTGTTTTGAGCTGTTTGTCACAGAATTTATACGCAGTGCAGTCTCCTTTGCTAATATATCTGGAAAAGGACATTCTTCTGTCACAGAATAAAATGCATCCCAGCTGTTAACTGTCTTAACCTCTGCCATGCTGCTACCAACTATCCAACCTTTCCTAGAACAGTGAGGTTTTTTGTGATGGATCCTCTCAGTCCTGCCTCTCTAGTAGGATTGTGATGTTTCATGTTGATAACTTTGTCAGGAGCTGGAATACAGAGTGAGGAAAAGGAGTGCTTTGTGTAAAACCACCTGCAGATGATACTTTAGTCCTAATCCTGAAACAGGTTCAAGGTTGGGATTTAGCGATTAAGCCTGCTTGAACCGAATTCAGACTTGTATCAAAATAAATCTTATCTATGTCAAGAGCTGAAAGTAAGGGCTGCATCGGATGTTGTTTTGGTTTGCTGGTACATATCCTAAATATAATGCTCTTAACTCAAGCTTTAGACTTCTGCTTTCAAATTGTCTGACTGAAATCTAGCTAGTAGAAGCAAAGATCCTTGGGACTCTCTGACTTGAGTGCTGTCACTGTCTCCAAAATGCTCTTAGGTTTTTGTACCTCAAGTCTATGTGGAGTTCAGATGCTTTTTATATCTAATCTTAGGGAAAGGACAGTATTAATTTCAGAGTTGTTGTTCCTGTTAAACTAATTCAAGAGTGTTGTGAGAGTGTGAAACTTACTGTTAAGTATGCAAGGTTATGTTCTTAACAGTGACCAAATAAAAAGAAACTTCAATAAGCCATCTCTTTCATTAGCTCACCTGCTGGTTTGTTTTCTTTCAAACATTTTGGGGTGACTTAAAAATGTTCTGGAACGCAGCTGGGTCAAGCCTTGTGGCTTCAAAATTGTGAGGCAAGATAGAAGGTGTTACAGACTGTGATGGATTTTGAAAGCATTGGCACTTCAGCCATCAATATGTATTCATGACAGCGGGTTGGAACTTAGTTTTCTATGAAGGCACGTGAATTTTAGACACAACCTGTGATCATGAAGCTTTCTAGCTACCTCATCTGTGTACTGCAGCTCCCAAACTGGTGAATCCTGTTTTGTGCTGCAGTTAAATCATTGCTGAACGGTATCTCGGGTTTCTTCAGCTTCTTGCTTGTAATCATGAGCCAGCTTAATGAAGCTAACTGATGATAGTGGAGGAAGAGCACTGATGCCCTGTTACTGAATTTGGGGATGATCTTAGTATACTGGTGTGGCCTTCAACTTGCTCAGGGAAGGTCACCAGGGACAGTAAAGACTTGGATTCAGCCTCCATCTCTTCTGTTGACGAGGGGGGGAAATAGAGGGGGAGGAGGGGAAGGGACAGGTTGTGCTGAGGCCTGTGAGATAAGTCATTTGTTTCTGTGTATCTGAAAAGGAAACAAATTACAAATTGGACAAAGATGGCTTAGAACAGCAAACAATGAAAAATCAAGAAATGCAAGGGTTGAGATTAAGACATTGTGAGGTAAGAAGATGCCCTAAAGAGAAACACCCTTACTGAAGTCAGAGATCAGATGGAGAACTAAAATAAAATACTGAAGTTACAAGTATAATTTTCAAGGTGGAAGAATTATTTCTTTTCAACTAATAACTTACTTGATAGTGGCCATTCATAAAATTTGTCTTTAAAAGAGATGACAAAAAAGGTGTGGATGAATCTTTTTACCTCCTCTTATCACTCCCCCAACCCCAAAAGAAAACAGGTTAATAATTCTTTCTAGTCAGTTCTCACCAATACAAAGAGAGAGTTCCAACTTGATTCTTCTGTGCTGTAAAGATTGTAGCTCAAGGAGGGGTGGAGGATGTTCTGTCATTAGGGAAAAATATCAGCTGTAGCTTCCCCTGCTTCAAAGCAATGTTTCTCTTCATCATTTTTCCCCACCATATTGTTAGCTGCATTGCACAAGGAGAAACTGCAAAGCAAGCAACAGCTCCTGGACTAGACAGTTGATGGTTCTTGGATGCAAGTCAACTAGTAATTTGCCTGGGAAACTGTGACTTTGGGACTTCTGGGGAATTCTAGGTTATCTGGAGGCAAGATTTCTAGCAGTCATTGTTGCTAGAAACAAGCTCTTGTAGTTCAGATTTTATATGAACTCACGTAGTGGTGCTCTCCTGTCCTGCCACAGGTAGTGCATATATATTTAGTTTGTGCATGTCTTGGATGAGGCTTGTGGCATCTGGATTTTGGCCTGTTTCACACAGGTGTGCATTAGACCATCTCTTGGCCAGTCTCATGTGAGGAAAATTCCTTGGTGCTTAAACTCTCTCTCAAGCTCGTTCTCAACACTGTCATCTTCATGGTTGTGGGACCTTTGGTTTGTTTGTTTTAAGCAGTGCTTATTATCTCTGAGCACGCTTCTGGAATAGCAAAAGAATAACATTCCACAAGAGGAAATCACTTAGTCCCACTAAAAAAAATCGGATGCTACCTCTGTATAAACACTTTCTTTTAAAAGAAAGTTGTGCACTGATTTCAAAACCACAACCTGTTACTTTCTAATAAAATTTTGTGTGCAAAAGATTTACACTTGATGTTTTTGACTTGAACCTGCCATGAAAGGTTTTTGCCTATTTATTGATGGGAAGCAGTGTATCTTGTAGGTACTTCTCCTTCATCAGTCCAAGGGAGGAGGCTTTTTGGTAGATAATAGTTAGCTTGTTTCTAGTAGCCAATTCTGTATTTGCAGTCGTCTTTGTCTGGAAAATGTTACTTTTCTCTATACCAGGATTCTTATGGTAGGCAGGATCTGCCAAATGCCTCCCTGTTCATGGCTGGTACTGTCACACTCTTCTAAATGGTTTATAAGCTCTTTCTGGGTAGGTGAACTGGCTTATTTGTGGTTGGGGGTGGGTATTTCTTTTTCAATCAAGCCTTGCTTGCGCTAACTAACTGTTGTTATTAACAGATGCCAGCCTGCGTGGAACAAGCTGCCTCTTTGTCCAGAGCCCTATCTGGTATCATAATAGGGGAAGGCAAGGAGCACAACTTGGCCACAGTGCATGAAGAAAGAGAGATAAAGGGAAAACGCCAAACTCTAGATGATGTTTGGTTATAGCTAATTACGAATGAAAGTGTGCTCACTTTTCAGTGTACCAGGGAAGGTGCCCCGCTGGACCTGCTGTTTATGAACAGAGAAAGCCTGTTGGGGGATGTGGTGGTCGGAGGCTGTCTAGGGCACAGCGACCATGACATGATAGAGTTTTCGATTCTTGGAGAAGAAGTAAGGAAGGGGGTCAGCAAAACCGCTACCCTGAACTTTAGAAGGGCAGACTTTGGATTGTTTAGGAGCCTGGCTGACAGAGTCCCTTGGGAGGCAGTCCTGAAGGGCAAAGGAGTCCAGGAAGGCTGGGTGTTATTCAAGAAGGAAGTCTCAAAGGCACGGGAGCAGGCCATCCCCGTGTGCTGTAAGTCGAGCAGGCGGGGGAGAAGACCGGCCTGGCTGAATGGAGAGCTTTGGCTGGAACTCAGGAAAAAAAGGAGAGTTTATGGCCTTTGGAAGAAGGGGCAGGCAACTCAGGAGGACTACAAGGATGTTGTGAGGTTATGCAGGGAGAAGATGAGAAAGGCGAAGGCCCAGCTAGAACTTAAGCTGGCCACTGCTGTTAAAGATAACAACAAATGTTTTTACAAATGTATCAGCGACAAAAGGAGGGCCAGGGAGAATCTCCCTCCTTTGTTGGATGCGGAGGGAAACTTTGCCACAAAGCATGAGGAGAAGGCTGAGGTACTTAATGCCTTCTTTGCCTCAGTCTTTAATAGTCAGACTGGTCATCCTTAGGGTTCTCAGGCCCCTGCGGTGGGAGATGGAGATAGGATGCAGAATGAAGCCCCAGTTGTCGAAGAGGTGGCAGTCGCCAACCTGCTCCTCCACTTGAATGCCCACAAGTCCATGGGGCCCGACAGGATCCACCCGAGGATACTGAGGGAGCTGGCAGAGGAGCTGGCCAAGCCACTCTCCATCATTTATCAGCAGTCCTGGTCAACCGGGGAGGTCCCAGATGACTGGGAGTTAGCAAATGTGACGCCTCTCTACAAGAAGGGTCGGAAGGAGGATCTGGGGAACTACAGGCCTGTCAGCCTGACCTCGGTGCCGGGGAAGGTCATGGAGCAGATCATCTTGAGTGCCATTACGCGGCACGTGCCAGACAGCCAGGGGATCAGGCTCAGCCAGCATGGGTTTATGAAAGGGAGGTCCTGCTTCATTAACCTGGTCTCCTTCTATGACAAGGTGACCCGCTTAGTGGATGAGGGGAAGGCTGTGGATGTTGTCTACCTGGACTTTAGTAAGGCCTTTGACACTGTCTCCCACAGCATTCTCCTGGAGAAGCTGGCTGCACATGGCTTGGATGGGTGCACTCTGCACTGGGTTAAAAACTGGCTGGACGGCTGAGCCCAGAGAGTGATGGTAAATGGAGTCAAATCTGGTTGGTGGCCGGTCACGAGTGGTGTTCCCCAGGGCTCAGTGTTGGGGCTGGTCCTGTTCAACATCTTCATTGGTGATCTGGATGAGGGGATTGAGGGCACCCTCAGTAAGTTTGCAGATGACACCAAGTTGGGTGGGAATGTCGATCTGCTGGAGGGAAGGAAGGCCCTACAGAGGGACCTGGCCAGGCTGGATCGTTGGGCTGGGGCCAGTCGTATGAGATTCAACAAGGCTGAGTGCCAGGTCCTGCACTTGGGTCACAACAACCCCATGCAGCACTACAGGCTTGGGGAGGAGTGGCTGGAGAGCTGCCTAGCAGAAAAGGACCTGGGGTGTTGTTTAACACCCACCTGAACATGAGCCAGCAGAGTGCTCAGGTGGCCAAGAAGGCCAATGGCATCCTGGCTTGTATCAGGAATAGTGTAGCCAGCAGCACCAGGGAGGTGATAGTGCCCCTGTACTCGGCATTGGTGAGGCCGCACCTTGAGTACTGTGTTCAGTTTTGGGCCCCTCACTACAAGAAGGACATCGAGGTGCTGGAGTGTGTCCAGAGGAGGGCAACGAAGCTGGTGAAGGGTCTGGAGCACCAGTCTTATGAGGAGCGGCTGAGGGAGCTGGGGTTGTTTAGTCTGGAGAAGAGGAGGCTGAGGGGAGACCTTATTGCTCTCTACAACTACCTGAAAGGAGGTTGTAGCGAGGTGGGGGTCGGTCTCTTCTCCCTGGTAAGAAGGGATAGGATGAGAGGAAACGGCCTCAAGCTGCGCCAGGGGAAGTTTAGGTTGGATATGAGGAAAAACTTCTTCACCAAAAGGGCAGTCAGGCACTGGAACAGGCTGCCCGGGGCAGTGGTTGAGTCTCCATCCCTGGAGGTATTTAAAAGACGGGTAGAGGTGGTGCTCAAGGACATGGTTTAGTGATAGACTTGGCAGTGCTAGGTTAACAGTTGGGACTCGATGATCTTAAGGGTCTTTTCCAACCTTAATGATTCTATGATTCTATGATACTAAACAGCATGCTGATGATTTGTTGAGGGAACAGAAAGTTGCTGGTTGGCTTCAGCTTCAGCAGAATTTTAGCCCTGATTTGAGGTGCGTGCTGCTTTCAGATGATGTGAACCTTCTAAAGATTAGAAATGAGGTGAAACCAACACGTTAATTTTAGCACTCAGGGTTTCTCATGGCTTAACAATTGTGTCAAGTATAGATAGGCTTTGCAAACATCTGCTTGGAATATCTAATTTTCTTAAATACAGGAAAAGCCCTTTGCACTTTGTCGGTTCTGCTGTCTTCTGTGAAGTCACAGCCTTTTTGTAGTTTGTAAACTAGCTGTGAAGAGGTAGCCAAATAGTAGTGTGTGTATATATATATATATAGGAGGTACATATATATATATGCTTGATTTTTCTTTACATTTAAAAACTGAACAAATGTCTGAAAGAGTAAGATATCATCAGCCAATTAGGATAAAAAGAGAATTTGTGTAATGCGTGGCAAACAACGTAATTGAAGAGGCTTGAGGCAAGGTAGTGGAGAACAAAAAGCATGTGGGAGAGAGGTGAGGGAAGAAAGTAGCTGGGGGATGGCAGGTTTCCGATGCTTGGTTCCAATCAGAAATACCTGTCACTATGGAGCTGATCACTGAAATACTGGGGGGGAGCTGTGATCAGAGGCATGCTTTGGCTTGTGTGCCTCTCCTCAGTAAATTAGCTTTGCCTTCCTATTCCCAGTCGTTGCTGAAAAACAAGTTACACATAAGGTGAACTGGTTTTGAACTTACAGGATTGTGAAACCTCATCAGCTTTTTCCCCCCAACCCTTTCCATTGGCTTCAGAGAGAAATTGGTACGGTGTTGGAGGTAAGCGTTATTTTGCCTTTTGCACATTGCAAAAGCAGGACGTGCATTCAGGACACAAACTTCAGGTTGAAAAGATGTATTTGGGGCTGTCAGAATGGCCCTCAGTGGAAAGGCAAAGAAGCTATTAATGGTACATGAGTTAAGTGTCAGCAAATAAAGAAGGAAAACCAAATGCTAATAAAAGGTATTGTAGAGTTATAATTGGGAAGCAGAGAGAGACATAGGGCCAAAAGGTTTTCTGGTTTTCAGACCTCTCTGAAAACTTCTACTGCACAATCCTAGAAACCAATCCTAGATTTACTGGTTTTTACTTATTATAGGTTAGCTTTGCTTAGAAACTATGATGAGCATACAGATCTTACATTTCTGATGTCTGTGTGTGTTCTGTTTTTAGTGACAGGTCCCTGAAAGAATCCCATTACACTTGTGGGGCACGCAGTCCTTTAATTCAGCCCTGCATATTGGTCTGGCAGAAGCGCATACCGCAGGCTGCTTTTATTGTTTCGCTATTGCTATTTAGTCTATTAAAAGTATTTGCCCTGTAAGAAATGAATGGGAATATTTCCCCCAACCTTGGACTGTTTCAAAGATACTTTGTTCGGATCATTTGCCACTTTGGCCAATGTTGTTTTCAAAATTGGAAGTGTCAGCAAATATTTCATTATTAAATGATGCCTCTTTTTAGTCTTTTTTTTTTAAAGATGGACAGTAGGAAAACAGATGACCAAAACTGATCTGCACTGAACGCAAGACTGTACAGTGTGTGCTGACTGGGGGGAAAAATGCACTTGCTGGCTTGCTAAATTGAGATAATACTTTGGATGTTGACAGACAGAAAAACAATTAGAGCTGTTGGCTGCTTTGCTGGCGTGTGCATTGTCACATGGAGAGATGGCTTGTTTTGTGCCAGTGAATCTGAACTGCTCAACTCTCAGCAAGATACTGAGTTAATTAATAAAGTTCCTTATGGCTGGGTTTGGAATGTGAGGTCTGTTTATTTGTGAAGACAACTGGTCCAGGAATAAACAAAAGAGGTCACTGATGGGGCCTGTTAGGTGTTTTCTCAGTCGCTGTTATATTACAGGCTAGTAAAAGACTTTCTTCTGCTTAGTTTATTGGTACATTAAAATGGTGTTACCTGACTGAAGTGTTTCCGTATTTGTACACTGTTAATACTTGTGCGGATAGCAGTTTTCTTTGAAGTATGTCACTTTATGTGGGAAAATGTTTATTTAAACTCTTTGACATCTTTGGGTTTGCAGATGCTTACTAATGTCTCAAAAGACTCTACTTCTGTATACACTGCTATTCTTAAAAGCTATCACTTTTTTGTTGATTTAATTATACAAGCATATTTGAAATCTGGTTTTACTTATACATTTGGACTTATTCATCTTTATTTTGTTTTCTAAATGGGTACATCTGGACAGGGAAAATGGAGTGTGTGCTGGCCTGACTTCACAGCAGACTTGCTTAGTGCTTCTCCACTAAAGCTTATCCTGTCAATGTGGCGTGCCTGCCCTGGCTCTAAAGGGGCTCTGAGGTGTGCTGCTGCTGGCTGCCGCAGCTTCTCAGGCGATGATCGGTGTGTCGGCTGGATCATGCGTTGGTATTCGTCAGCTGCAGAATGAAGTACTTGGTTGTAGAAGGGAAATCGGCTTTCCACTCTAGCTTGAGGGCTGCACTAGCACATATTTTTGATGCAGAAAGAGCTGTTCACTTCATCACAAGAAAGCAGCTCTGATTAGACTGTAGGACAGAAACTGTCCTAAATATTTGCTCCCCGAGTTTTTCGTGCACCATTTCTGCCTCCACGTGCAGTTCTGTTAAATTCATCAGCATCATCAGATTCCACGTTTCTTGTGTAACACTACCCTGCTTGTCTCTACTAATCTCCTCTAAATAACTTTCAGATTTCTTTTACTCTGTTCCTGTGTTATCCATTTTCCTAGTACTTAATTCTTCAAAAATACTGTCTTTAGTTTTATGACTTTATCCATATTGGATTACCTGAATACATGAGCTTCCTTTATTTTATTATCATGGTTTATTTTTACTCTATCTGCCTAAATAACCCAGCTCTCTTATTAGTTTTTTGGTGGGTTTTTTGTGGTGTGTTTTTTTTTTTATTTATTTATTTTAAGAAAAATCACCGTTATTGGTGGTTTGTTTTTTGTTTTGGTTTTGGGGTGGGGGTTTTTTGGGTTGGTGTTTTTTTTTTATTCTTAAGACAATTCTTCTTGGAGTTGTTATTCTGAAATTTTTGAAATTCAGCATCTCAGCAGTTCCAGCTAGAAATTAACTTTTGTGAGCCAGGATGCCGGTGGATCTGTTTATGCAGAAGAAAAGCAGCTCCTACAAAAGCTGAGCCCATAGCAAAACCACTAGAGTTCAGACCAGTAATTAATCTAGAAGTTAACGCTAGATAAACCTTGACCAGCTTGACTGTTGGTAACAAGACAGCAGAGGACAAATGGCTGATTGCTAGGTCCTAACCTAGCTCCTGAGGTTTGTAACTTTATTTCTGTGCTTCAGAGTTTTCCCAGCATTTGAGTGCAGAGTTTTGGACTCATGGGATTTTTTTCTGTTTCAGAAAAAAGCGACCCTTTGAACATTTTTTCCATTTACAAACTTTGGGAATTTTCTTTTTTAAAATGAAATTGGGAGCTAGTACACCATACTAGCTGGTATGACTTTGATGTTATTTCAGCGAAGGCAGTAGAACCATGCTCAAAAGCGAGAACTGGCTAGGCTAGATGGTATGGCTTTCTTTTTGGTTTAGTAGTCATTGCAGTGCCTATGGAAAAACCCAGGGTAACACTTTAGCCAAAGTCTGTTTCCCTACAGAACCAGCACAGTGTTGGCAGAGGTTAAACCACCTCTACAACACTTTCGCTGATGCATCTCCTTGTTTGGGAGAAAGAAAGAGGCGGTCTGTCTGCTTGCTTCCCTTTCTGGGTTTTCCAGTGCTGGTACTAAATGCACAGGTTGGTTGGGACCAGGAACCTTCAGCTGCTTCCGTATGGAGAGCAAGGTGGGACTCTCATGGATGGCTGAATTAAAAATGTTTCCCCCTGGTGTTGCTGTGCCACTACCTGCTAGGAGTTATTGAACAAACACTGAAAGGATCTATAACCAGTCCCTTGAAACATCCAGGCAGTATATAAAGGAAGAAGGGCATCTGTTACTGGAAACTGTTATGAGTTTACTCTGGAGTTGTTTGCTTAATGCCATTTCTTTTGGTGCTTTTTTTGTAATAACTTAGAATATTTTAGGAAGTAAACTGTAATGAAACTTCTGGTATGTCTACAGAATGGGTAGACATTGCTAAAGCAAGGTATGTTTGATTCCTGTTGTTATTTTTAAAGAAAGGAGGCTGCGTTGCCTCTTCTACCCAATAGATGTTAAGGTGAATTTGTTATCTTCTTAAATTGGTAATGCCTCACTATAAACACCAGGATTCTTTTCTCTTCTAGCTGCTGAGAGAAGCCTGCTGCATTATCTCTGGTATAGCTGCAAGTATGACTTGACTGATTTGCATTCATGGCTCTCGGATGATCTGGTGAACCATGGAGCTCAAAGTATGGGTGGATGGAGTCCAGAGAATTGTGTGCGGGGTCACCGAAGTCACAACATGCCAGGAAGTTGTAATAGCCCTTGCTCAGGCTATTGGTAAGTAACTTTGTCAGCTGGGTGCTGGGAACTGGGGTGAAGGGTTTTTTATGAAGCTAAACCGAGGGGAGGTGGGGTTGCACTGATATTCATATCAGTAGAGCATGAACGTACGATGCACAGTGGGGCAACCTTGCAGTGTAAACTTGCAGCCTTTGATTTTTAACCTGCCAGAGGGAGATTAAAAAGAAAGAAAATAAATGCTTTGAAATCTGTAAACTTTAATTCAGTACAAATTTATTCTCTAAATAATAATATGCTGCCATTTGTCATTGTAAATACAGCCTGGACTAAAGAAGGTGCTAAGCTGTCAGTGTTTTGAGTACCGAAGAAATATAAAAGCAGTACAAAATAATTGGTTGGCTTCTACAAGCTAATGATGTTCATTGAAGTTATACACATTGTACGTATCCCTAGCTATATTGGGAATAGTATAGGTCAATGAAATAGATCCTTCAAGTTCTGCTCTTACTCCTGCAGGCCACATAACTCGGTACTAATGAAAGGGTAACTTGCAGTCTGTTCAGTTGTTCAGTGTTAGCTATTTGCTGAACATTTGGGGGGGGGAAGAGGGGGAAGTCTTTCAGGCTCCACTACAAGAAAGAACATCCCTTCAGTACTTCCTACGCTGAATCTTATTATTTGCTAAAATTTTATAAATGGCTTTACATACTATTTAAATTTAGACATTAAAACCTGTGCCTTACCTAAAATTAAATTCATAATTTAAGGGCTAGCTTTTGCATTTGTCAGTATTCCAGCAATTTTTCAAGATTGTATTAGCAGTCTGACTCAATTGCAAAATAGTAATTTTTCTAATAAAAACCAAATGAGGGCTATGAATGTCAACTAGATGTTCTACCTATAAGCATGAAGTAAATTTCTCTGAATTTCTGTGATGTTTGTTTATTTAAATGTGTACTTCTGAACATCATTTCCATATACCTTCCTCTGCTGGAGTAGAAGACTGGCACTTTTTTGTTTTATATCTTAAGGGGATTGAACACAATGCTAGCATGTGTATACTCTATCTCTATGCATCAAATACCTTTTAAAGTTTCATTTAAAAATTGTAGAAAGTCAGTATGTCTCTAAAATCTTGTATTCAATGGTTAACTGTTAAGCGTGCTTTTACTGGTTGTGTTAGTTGCAGCTTTTCATTTAATGCTGAGTTATGAATTGCTCGCTTCCGTGTCTCATTTTCTGCCTATAGGTCTTTTTAAGACACAATTATGCTAGCATGATTATTTCCTAGTAATGATTAAGAAGTGTCACATATTTAGGAAAAATAAATAAACTTCTTGCGATAGACTGCTGTTCTTTACATTGCTTTCAATGTCTCACTTATCCTGTTTCCTTTGCCTCCTCCTCCAAAACAAAAAAAGTCAGACTCCCAGTTCTAGACAAGAACTTAATGTTCTCCAGTGTAATTTCTCTTTGTTTTTTCTGTATCCTCAGTTATTAGCCTGAACTCTGAAAAAATTCCATCAGTCTTGGAAACGCATGCAGTTTTTGTCAACTCAGCAGACTGCCTTTTCTGTAACATGTCACCAGTTCATCTGGGGCATGCGACTCTGGTTCCATGCGGAGATAAATTTCAGTTGCAACCAGAGCCAAAGTAAGATAATCCTTTGGAAATTCCTTCCCGAGGCAAATATCCTCTCTAGAAAACACCTAGAGTAATTGTGCTCTGGTTTCTCACGGGGGCTGCTAAGACAATATTAAACACCATATAAATTATACTTGTGTGTCTTTGGCAGACAGGGCTTTTCCAACCCTCCCGTCAGGCCATTCATCAGAAAAGCAGCCATATGCCTGCTGCTTTGATTTGGCTATAGGTACCAGGTAATATCTGTCCCTCGAATGTGAATGGGAATCTATTAAAATGTATCCCTCCTAGCTCTCACCTGACATTTGGTGGTGGAAAGTAGGCAGTCTTAGTTGGCTTCCTCCTTGGTTGGCTCTGATCTTATTTTCTACTTTGCAGTCTGGCTCCTTCAGCAGTCGCATATCTTGGCAGGTCTCAATATTACTTTGTCTGTCTGTTGGTCTGTCTGCAAAGTTTTTTGAGATGCTCCTTTTGTTTTATCGTGTCTTACAGTTTATTGCTAGGTCCTTGACTTAAAAAAATACAACACAGACACACAATGCAGTCGTCTTCACTGAGCCTGAAATATGAACTGCAATAGATGTATTATTTGTGTTGAAGTGCAGTGTCTGGAATATCTGCAAATTAACTTATTTTACAGCTGTATCCACTGAAGAAAGCACAAGCCAAAGGTACTTGGATTAAGAGATCTATAGTTCAAGAAGCTTCTCATGGACAAACTGAAGCTGCCTCTATTCTAGAAATATGAAAAGTAAAGCTTTACAATGTATTTCAAAAATAGGAAAATCAAAATTATTATAGAATGGGCTGTAGTTGGAAGGCACCTCTGAACATCATCTAGTCCAACTCTGCTACTCAAAGCAGGGACAGCTAGAGCAGGTTGCTCGGGACCACATGCAGTCAGGTTTTGAATATGGCCAAGTATGGAGACTCCAGCACCTCCCTGGGCCACCTGTTTCGGTGTTCAGTCACTCTCACAGTAAGAGGGTTTTTTCCTTATTTTTAAACAGCATTTCTTGTATTTCAAGAAACTTCTTTTGATCAAATGCAGGGCCACGTCTCCTGATCTCCCACTGTGATAAGAGCAACAAAAAGGTTTCCATCTATTTACTTTCCAGCTCTCCCCTCATGTCATGGAAATTCAGTAATTGCTTTCTTCAGGATATGGAAGTGTTCTCTCTCTCTCTCTCTCTCTCTCTCTTTTTTTTTTTTTTTTTTTTTAATGCAAAGGCAAGGACTTATGTTCTAGGGCTATTTTATCTGAATCTGAATTCTCTCAGTGTCAGGAGGCACACAAGGTGCGAACATCGTTCTTCCACTTCGATCGGTCTGCGGCTGCGTGCTCTGGAGTCCCAAGGGCCACAGCGCAGTCTTCTGTTGTTTTTTTCCTCAAGACATGACCGATCCAGTTCCATCTCCTCCTCCTCGCTTCATTACTGTTTTTCTCCATCTGAAAGTTGATGCTCGTTGTTTCTGCAACTTTTTTTTTTTTTTTTTTTCCCCCCGGAGGAGGTAGTTGGCCTCCTGCCCAACCCCCATGACTTGGAGGGCCAGTGGTTTTAGGGCTATTTTAGCCAAACAAAAATAGCAAGTCATGCTGGGTTATGCCCCTTTGTAGGAGGTTCTGTCCCATTACCCAAAGTGTAGCCTCATCCTTTGGCAGACAGAGTGCTATCACTTAACTTGCCTGACTAATGTTCCTTGACCTGTTCCTTAAAAATTGATATCTGCCATTATTAACTCTTTCAGTGGAAAGGCCTGCATGTCTCTTCCTTTGAGGCTGTACTCCTGATAGATAACATTTGTGTTACCTGTTCTTGTCCTATGATCTCATTCCCCTGTTGCCCGTCTCTTGATCGTTGAGGAATAGGAACTGATTCTACTCCAAGTTTCTGTACAGATTAGGTTTTTTTAGAATTTTTGTTTGGCTTGAAGTTAAAGCGTTTGAATTAAATCTCAAATAAACCTCATTCTTTAAAAGAGAGAGAGAGAGTTGTCTCTTTTGGGGATCCCAGCAAAGCTTATTTTAAAAAGGTATGTATATATTTTAATGAATGTGAGAGAGAATAATGTCATTTGTATATAATTTTGGATGCCGTAGTTGATTGTTTCTCTAACTTAGGAGGAGTTAGAAATGCCTTAGCTGGAGGGAGGGTCTCTGGAATTCTGTTCAAGACAGGCATAAAACTATCCAGTTAGAAGTTTCCAGAGAGTGAAATCACCTCCCACTGGGACCTTGAAGAACACTTGATATTACCTTTTATGAGTTGTATCCAGGGCTGCTTGCTTGCTTTTTTTTTTTTTTTCCTTTCCTTCTAACTCAAGCTGCTTGCAAATTACAAAGAGAATGTTTGGCCTTATAATACAAATAAGAGAAGTGATCATTTCATCATGAGAAACTAAGCCCTCACCAAAATGTAAAAATCCACCACAGCACACAGTTTAAATGGAGAACCATGAGTCTTGTTTTAAAAATATTTTTGCCAGGAGAGATGAGCTAGATTTTATCAAATCCATCATCATCTATTTTAAAAATCTGTATTTGACAGCAAATTCTGACTGATTTTTTGCTTCCTCTAGCTTTTCTGTGCATTCTGTGAAAATCATGCCAGAATGGCTTCATATAAATGTTGCTTGCTCATTTTGATTCCTTTTCTTAATTTGGGCAACTGAAAAAGAAGTAAAAAAAAGTTACTGACACTTTCCGACTGCATGTATGATGAGATGGTTGGTAAACCCGGTCAGAGGTCTGCTTTGCAAAGTAGTATATGGGCTTACAGCTGAGGGTGTGTGAGCGTAGTGGCTCCTCTCAAAAACTCATTGTAATACTGAGGGGAAAAACAGATGGTATCCTAAAAGAAAGTGAGCTAATCATGTTGGCTGATAATTCAGGCAAATCTAGTTTAACTACAGAAGTTTTTTGTTTTTTGTTTTTTGTTTTTTTTTAATGTGCTTTTACTGGTTGTTTTCCATTCAAATCTAAAAAATAAGAATCTTCCAAAGGAACATGGTGATGAATAGCGCAGTCACAAATATACTTACCCTGTTTCTTCAGAAGTGCTCTCCCATTTACAGCCCCTGTGGGGATTTTTACTGCATTTGTTGTGATTTCTTTTCCCTCTGGAGACTGGAGTGCATCTTCTGTACTCAGAATGACATGTTTGTTTCCTAGAAAGAGAATATTTCAGTCTAGAGATGTGAAGCTTGAATTTCTTACCAAAGTGCACTTTTGTTTTCTGCCCTCATGAAATTTTCTGTGGCTAATAATTAAAATGGCAGACTTGCTTTAAATAGTGCTGTGGATTTTGGTTTTCTGGCTGTAGCACAATATCAGGAGAATAGGAGCAACACTTAACTGAACAAGAAGTACAGCTGTCTCTTTTTAAAATTAAACTAATGCAGCTGTCAATTTTTTTATTGCAGTTGAGTATTTTTCCTCAAAGATAAATGGGGTGTATTTATGAAAATAGAGCACGGGTTTGTTCATGCTGTTTCAAACATGCATTACAGCGTTGTGAGGCTCAGCCAGAGTTGTATCTGGAAAAATCACACCACTTCGTTGTCTCTTCTTATGTTCGTCCCTTCTTCCAAATAATTTCTGCTAAAGCAAGTGCCAGAGCTGGCTGTCAGACACTTCGAGAGAGAGAGAAAAGAGTCTGAGGTTGAATTGAATCGTACTGCTGAGTCTGAAGAGGATTAGAAAAAGGGAACAATTCCTATTGTGTACAAACTGAAGATTTGAAACATTGAATTAATCATGTAGTTTACTGCTAAGAATCACTTGAAACTTGGGTTATTTTTGACCCCACCTTTCATTCTCTGCTGCTTCAAATAGCAACACTAAGAGGGATCATAAGTAGTACAAGAAAGCTGCACGCTGTCGCGATCCCATGGTGCGATCACATAAACTTCATGGTTCAGAAATTTAGTGACAGTAACCTTGCTGCAAGGCGTGGTGCTTGGGTGGGATGATTTGTTGCCCCCTTTAATGATGTGGTACGTCTAGCGTAGCGGTGGCGTGTGTACAGAGACCTGGGCTGCTTTATCTGCTTTGCCACGTCTTGCTGTTTGACCTCGGCCAAACTGCTCCTCCGCATTGTTTTACCTATTTAGGAAATGGGTCTAAAATAAGTGCGGTACCTCAGGGTGCTTAGGCGAAAGGGCGTTGAAAGGATGAAATGACTGTGAGTGCTTTGTTTTGTCAGATTATGATAAACTCTTGTATATGCTTTTTTTGATCGAAAGGATAATAGTAATAAACTAAGATTTCAGTCCTGATAAAGACACATAATCACATTGTGAGCACAGCTG
Source organism: Platalea leucorodia (assembly GCF_965183815.1). Classification (NCBI taxonomy): domain Eukaryota; kingdom Metazoa; phylum Chordata; class Aves; order Pelecaniformes; family Threskiornithidae; genus Platalea; species Platalea leucorodia. The sequence continues at coordinate 52,894,976 of NC_138826.1, read as the reverse complement.
GACCTAGTGAGCTAAGCAGACCGCCCTCACTGTCATTAAACTTGACCCTGTATATCTCTGTGGGCGTGTTTTCCTAGGGCTGAATCCCTCCGATTTTCATTGTTTTCTGTGGTATGCATACACGTGTGTGCAAAATATGGCATGAGTTAAGAAATCTGAGTAATGCAAACCCTAACCTCTATTTTAAAGGCTTTTTTTACTCTTAATCTTTCTTGGGTATTTAATGAGTTCTCAGGTAGCTAAAATGGTATTTTTTTTAAATTGCTACAGATGTTAACTTAAGTATCAGATAATGAATGAAATGTCAGCTTCATATTTCAAAGATACTGAGTTCAAATCATACTTGGTTTATTCAAATTGCCAGCAATTACTTTTCTGTCAGTTCTGTTAAAGATTCAGGAGTTAATGCTGTTGCCCCTTTGGTAAGGCAGAGTATTTTTTCCCACGTTTCACATGTTAAGAGTTCTTACAAGATTTTGCCCATGTAAAATTATTTTTCTTTACATTGCCTTGTTAAGGAAGACAGCATCCAGTTGCCTAGTGCTAGAGGGCTATCTCTGGGAAACCAAGGTGGTCAGAAAGCTGTATCCAGGTTGGGGAGTGGGTACATTTGTCAGTGCCCCACAGAGCTCTGGGCAGTCTGGGTTTGGCTTGAGCATGTGTTGGAATACCTGGCTTTACCTCCATGGAAACCTGTGCACAGACAGGCGACGGTATGTATATACTCACTATGCACTGTTGTGAGTTTGGCATGCTAATTCAGATTTATCTCAAGAGCAAGATTAGTACAGCTCCCTTTTTAGTTGTCTTAAGACTTGCATGTAAGACAGAAGTTGCATTTTCTTTTTTCAGACTCTGTCCAGAGTGCCACCTTGCCGGGAGGGTCTTTGGCACCGCTGCTGTGCAGCAGCAGAGGTGGTGGGATCCCTGGGAAAAATGGGACCTAGGAGTATGCCTGCCAGAGAGCACCTCCCCTGGCGCCAAGTGCATCCTGGCAGTCTTGGGGAAAAAGGAGAAACTGGGAGCAAGACTGTGTGACCTCTAGTGACAAAGGCCTGCTCTTGCCCACCCTAGCCCCTTCCCTAGGGAAGGAGAGGTACCCCCATGTTTAAGACTGCTCATCTAGCCACCTTTCCCAGAAATAACATGAGGCCAGGGCAGTGACTCACCTGCTTGCACTGACTCGCTGCTGTAGGTCCTGCTTGTGAAGCATGGGAGATGCTTAATGAAAAGATGGATCTGACTTGGTGCTTGAAATAAACTTTTGTAGCCTGACTAGAAAGATAAGGTACAGATACGTTTTTACATGATGTATCATGCTACCTGCATACAAAAAAAAAGTAGTGCCTGTCCCCCGAAATGCTTTGCATGTAGAGGATGATGCACTTTTGGGAAGGAGAAAACAGATGAATCACTTCTGTCCTGAAAAACAGTATTGATGACCTCTCAGGTTACAGTCCTGCCAAAAGTGTTGCATGAGAAACACTGCTACTGCAACTTTCCTTTGGAATTTCATTTTGACTTTTGGCAACAGAAACAGTCGCTCATGTCTACTGTGTCAGCTGCAAGTATTAAAGCATATAGAGAAGCTTAAAGTGCATAATAGTTATACGGGTTCTACTGCCTTCATGGAGTGTAATTTAAAAGTCTGCCTCTTGAGAGTCTGAAAAAAAAAATGTTCAATTACCTTGTTCCTATATTTCATTAGTTTAATCACTGTTCATTGTAATGGAATCTGTGTTTAAATTACCAAATTACATCAATCCCAAACTAAGACAACAGTGGTTCGGCACGTGACGTGGGCACTCAAGTCCAGAGCTTGCTGTTTGGCTGTACAGCAGAGCAGTGGCTGATCCAGGATACTGGCTGTAGTTAACTCTTTAAAGTCTCATTGATCAAGCGATAACCGGTGACATTAGAGCTGGGTTCAAACCACTCGTGACAGCTAGTTGCAGGCTGCCAGAACATCAGCATTCTGGAGTCCATGTATTTCCTGTTTTGATCTCTCTCACTTTTAAAATAAAAGACTTTTTTGAAGATGTTCCTGTATTAATAGAACCTGTGGTAAGTTTGTATGCTTACGTAGCTGTAAACTTCACCCATTAACCTTGACACTGGCCCTTTGTGCAGATGCAGTGTGCTTTATATATGTAAATACATACCTGCTTCTGTTATAGTTTGTCATTCGCTGTCTTGCAAAACACATACAAATTCTTGATGATTGTTTTGAGATGGTAATACTATGTTGTCCATTATTGTCAGGGACCATTATATGGTCAGTGGGTCAGCACAGAATATTAATGAGAAGTAGCTGGCCAGTGAATGGGGTGGAGAGGCTCTGGGCTTTCTCCAGCACTTGAATTGCTGTTTTCTGAAGAGGGAGCCATAGAACACAGCACTGCTGGTGCCTGTTTGGGGCTGTCTGGATTGTTTTCTCTACCATTCTCATTAGTACAAGGCTTTGATAGAATATTAAAAAACAAAACTGGTCTAATATGTTCTAGTTGTACATGCTCTTAAAGAGAAGTTTGATTTCAGAAGTTGTAAGGGATCCACCGACTAGGCATACACCCATTGTGAACATCAGTGCAATAACTAAAGCTGTGCTTTGGCAGCTCCTTGAATTGACTGCGTAACTGCTCGTCTGACTACCTGGAAATACTTCATAAATCTGCATGAGATTGAATGTGTTCTATATGCAGCTGGGAAAAACACACTGTGGTTTAATGAATGCCATACATTGCTGATATGGGGCACATTACATGAATACAACAGTAGCAAATTTTTAAAATTAATGTTTGCGTGAATGAGGTAGGATTGAGTTCTGCCAGGTGCTGTGTAAGCACAAACAATCTCTATTGCAGAAAGCTTATGGACAACATACAAGACAAGAAGCAGCACGCAGGTGGTGAAATGTTCTGTGTCAACAACCCAAGCAACCTGCTTTCTCCTTGTCAATGGTAGCACATCAAAACCAGCAGTTTGTTGCAAGGATGCCTGTGTTCTGAAATATTCTGTCATTAGTTTTGAATTAACTCATTCACCCTCTCATTTGTGGATTAATCCCTTCTAATGCAAGCAAACATCACAGTTGTGGTTGTCCAGGTATTGTTAACTGCATCATACATAGGCTGAATACAGTAAACCTAGGTAATGAACTTGGATGAGGACAGCTTTGTTTTAGACTAATACTGAACTCCAGGTGTGGCTGTTGAACTGTATTAAGTATTACTTCTACAAAACACTTTCTTTTATGTGGATCTGGAGTGCAGAGTTCATTATTTAGGACTGCATGTTGATTTGGACCCCAAAGCTAAGATGGAAAGAGTTCTTGGCAAGTGCCTCGCTTAATTCCTTAATTCACTTTTGGTTGAGATTGTTAGCTTTATTCCCCTCCCCCATTTTCTTTTTTTGTCTCTTGTTACATTTCTTTTAAGTAGTGCATTTAATAGCAAAGTGAATAGAAATTGCATGCTGATCACTGCCCTAGTGGTACATACTCTTGTTTACAATTTCAAGGCTTCTTTGAACTTGGTTGTTTCTGACACAACAAGAACATTAGTGGCATTACCATGATTACAAGCTGAAAGCTTTTAAGATTAGCAAAATAGAGTGGTAAAATGCAATCTTTGTCCTAGGGTTCTGTGGTATGTTTTTACTTCATTTTTCTTCTCCAGGATTTTATTGTTAGTATGCTATAGCAAACAGCACTAGGTTTATTTTTCCTGTAACAACACTGATGCCTACTACAAACTATAAATCTTCATGGATCAATGAACAATATTGTGGGTTGTCAAAAATCTCTGACTTTGTATCTTGGCATAGTAAACTTCTTTTTGAAGTACTTTATTACAATAAACTTTAAATCTGTTTCTGAGAGTGTTGGCCAAGTATGTTGGTACGCTGATAGATTCCTCCCCCCTGCCACCCCCCCCAGTGCTTACCTCAAGTCATTTATTTATAAGGCATTCGGGGGGGGCGGAGGGGTGGATTGCTGTTACCATGCTGCTTGCCTTGTTTTGCTGAGTTCTATCAGTCAAAACTTCACGTACTCTTTGAGCTCTCGCTCCTAACTTGGAAGTGAGCACGGACATTTTGGTCTCTTGTTTGGCCAGCTAACTACCACTAGTATGCTCCATCCGCCAAAGCAGCCTGTTCTCTAGGCGGTGCCCGTACATCTGATTTTTGTTGTTCTTTGCATCATGAGCTAACTCTGAGAAAGTGAGATCAGAGGAACCATTTCCAACACAGTAGCTGTATCCTGGGGAGCTCTTTATAAGGTTGGTCTGACAATATCAGATTTTAGGGGGCCACATAGCGTGTTATTCACCACAGTGGAGCTTGTCTCCTACAAATTTGAGGTGCGGAAGCTGTGCGAGTGTTGTGGTTGGAGGCCAGAGGCAGATCTCCAGCCTGAGATTAGGATATTTTCGTTCTTTTGGGAAAAGTGCAGTGGTTGGGGAGGTGGTGTAAGGAAAGAAAATGCATCAAATGGGTTACCACTGATAACTACATTTATTCCAACTCCCCTGCTCCGTAGTTGCATATGTGACAGGTATTTTAGGCATTTATGTGCTGAAATAAATCCTCATTTGAATGATGATCTATCATGGAAATGGATATATGTAATGCATTAAAATAGCTAATGATGTTTTTAAGGTTAATGGCAATTGTGGAGCTGTTCAGAAATTAATCAGGATCACATGCTTTAAAAGCAGTTGATCTTTCACATCTTTTTGTAAACAGTGTGGTGGCTTTTAAGTGAAGTCGCTTTCATGGTAAGGAAAACTCTTCTGCATTTGGAGAATGCTGTATCTCAGAGTAGTAAGAGTGTTTAGAAAAAATAAAAATAGTGGAAAACCTCAAGTGCTGTATTTTTGTAGCATTCAGAGCATCTATAAGGGGTCTCAGAGGAACAAGACTGCTAAGCTGAATTTAAGTATGTTTGGTCTCGGCACAAAAGAAGCCATGGACAGAAGTTGTACTTCCCCCTACGCTAAAAGTGAACCATATTGCATTCCTTGTACAGCTAGCTGTCAGTATAGAGGTCAGAAAACATCATGACGGTTATTAAAGGATTTGAGCTTCTTTTTTTTTTTTTTCTCAAGCCGGGGGGCCTTGAGAGCTGCTGGTACAGGTGAGGGCTCTGTGCAGGGAGCCCAAGCTGCTCGTTTCCCGTCGGGGCAGCCTCTGCCACCCTCGTCCCCGTGTTCTGCTCCCTGAAGGTTTGTCACGTCGGCAGCGCTGCCATGGGCCACATGAGCTGGCATAATGCTGCCGTGGCCCTGAGCCGGCTTTACCCGGTGGCTGAACTAATGGGGGGCACGAGATGGTGAGCTAAGGCTCAGTTGGTCATGAGCAGTTGCCTCTCTGGTTAGTGATACAGTTTAAAAGCAAACACCATCTCCAAATTTTGATTTTTCTGTGTGGCTGTACGAAGGATGTGGAACTCTCTGTTCTTGTTTTGTTCCCCTAGAGATGAATATTGGATGTATTTCTTTGCTGGGTATCAGCATCGCTAGGTCACTTGCTTTAATTTCAGTGACTCCAAATCTGAGCGAAGCCCTGGAGTTGTGCAGTTTCACTCGTGTGTGCAATGTAAATCGGTACTCGCTCGTTCAGTTACTGCTCTATATGGAGAGGATTTTCCTGAGATAATTTACAGTTGAAACAGGCGCTGTGTAGGCGGCGTGCTCAGCTCAGTAACAAAGGAGCATTTACTCTAACGCAGGAAAACGCGCGGGGACCCGTCGGTGGCTGCTCCCCTCTGCGGGAGGCCAGCGCCCGCCCGCCTAGGCGCCTCTGAGGTGACTCCGCAGGGTCCGGCCTGGGCGGTTTCTCCTCCCCTTGCAGCAGCTCCCGCACCCCCGGCCTTGCACCCCCCCGCACCCCCGCGCCCGTTCCCGGCGAACCGGGCGAGCCCGAGGTGAGCGGGCGCGGCCGCTGGCGAGCGGCGCGGCGCGGCCGCCAGGGGGCGCCCAGGGCCGGCGGCGGCCCCGCCTGCCGTGCGGCGCTGTCGCTGTCCGGCAGCGCCCCCTGGCGGGCCGCCCGCTGACGGCTGTGCTTGCCTTGCAGGCCGCACCGGGAGGTACACGCTGATCGAGAAATGGCGGGACACCGAGCGGCACCTGGCGCCGCACGAAAACCCCATCGTCTCGTTGAACAAGTGGGGGCAGTACGCGAGCGACGTGCAGCTGATCCTGCGCCGCACCGGGCCCTCCCTGAGCGAGAGACCGACTTCGGACAGCGTGGCTCGCATCCCGGAGAGGACTCTGTACCGGCAAAGCTTGCCTCCCCTGGCCAAGCTGAGGCCCCCCGGCGACAAGTCCATGAAGAGGAGGGAGCCGAAAAGGAAATCCCTCACCTTCACCGGGGGGGCCAAAGGGTTAATGGACATCTTTGGGAAAAGCAAGGAATCAGAGTTCAAGCAAAAGGTGCTCAACAACTGCAAAACAACAGCAGACGAGTTGAAGAAATTGATCCACCTCCAGACGGAGAAACTTCAGTGCATTGAGAAGCAGCTGGAGTCCAACGAGGCCGAGATCCGCTACTGGGAGCAGAAGTATAACTCCAGCCTGGAAGAAGAAATCCTCAAGCTAGAGCAGAAGATCAAAAGGAACGAAGTGGAGATTGAAGAGGAAGAGTTCTGGGAAAACGAGCTGCAGATCGAACAGGAGAACGAAAAACAGCTGAAGGAGCAGCTGCAGGAGATGAGGCAGAGGATCCTGGAGTGTGAGAGCAAGCTGAAGGACTACATGTCTCAGATCCACAACATGGAAAGCGGCCTCGAAGCTGAGAAGTTGCAGCGGGAAGTTCAAGAGTCCCAAGTGAATGAAGAAGAGGTCAAGGAAAAGATTGAGAAGGTGAAGGGTGAAATTGATATTCAGGGCCAGCAGAGTCTGAGGTTGGAAAATGGCATTAAAGCCGTAGAAAGGTCTTTGGGCCAAGCTACCAAACGGTTACAGGTAAGAATGTCCTTTTTATCTATAGCAAAGCAAAGTCAAAGACCTGACTGTAATGAATTTTTCTTACACAGATTTGGAGCCCAGGAAAGAAAACACGAGAAACTTTCCACAGTGAATTTGGATAAAAGGAACAAAGCATTGCTTTCATTTTCAAATTGCATTTCAGATTTTTTTTTGAAGAGCAGACAATTTTCATTTAAAATACCTGTGTGTATTTTACTCATTCAAACAATCTGAAAAGAAAAACAGTAGTTAGTTTTTTGTCTCAAAGTAAACCAGCAGACATTTTGGTGGATGTGTTCCTGGCCTTTCAGAAGGCCTGGGTGGCCTGCAGGGTTAGTGCTGCATGCCACACCACCTTTCATTTATCTATGTGCTGGCTCAGTTTCTTTTTATCGGTTACAGCTTTGGTTTGCTACCATCCCCTGACTGCCTGTTGACCTCTGAGAAATCACTTGAAGTGTATCTTCACCATGCGGTGGTCCATGGTAGAGAAACACTAGAGCTAGTGTCAGGCAAACCAGCTGAGGGCAGTATGGCTGCACCCATGGCAATGCTTCTAGCCACCTTGGCCTGCTGAGAGGGAGTGCTCCCTAGCTCCAGTGAGGTGCTGCTGTGCTAGTGGGTCTGGGCTCTTGCACACCTCGGACAAATAATACCTCCCGCATGAAGAATAGCGCATTTAGGGCTAGCGGGGGATTGTTGTACTACTGCTGGGTGCTAAAGGGCACTGTAGCGCTCTCGGCCTAACACCTTTAAAAGTGTTAGTCTTCAAACCCCTGCTGATTTGGAGTTCTATCTTGAGGATTTAGGTCCTAGATCTTGGTAGCTCAGTGCTTCATGTTGTTAAATTTCAGGGAAATTTGCACCATCATAGCCTTTTCTGAGGCTAAACTTCTGATTCTTGCTAGGTTTGTCTGCCACGAAAATAGATGAATTAAAAAGAACAGTCCAAAAGCAGCACCTGGATAGATGAATGTAGAACTAAAGTAACTGTTAGCTTACAGGGCTTTTGTTTTAAATAATAGCATCTCCCTTTTCCTGTCTGACTTGCTGGTGTTCAGGATTTTATTTTCTCTACACCTCTTGCATTTGTGGCACGTGTCAAAAGAGGATCCAGTCTCTGGTTCCTCGCTAAAGTTAATATCACTTGGAACTTGATAGAGCATGAAGGAATAAATACAAATGGAAATCCAGCTGCTAGCTGGATGAGGTAAAGGAAAGATTGTAGCTCCTGGGATTTTAACATGCCATGTAAGATAGGACCGAGGCACCACACATCAGTTTGAGTTGTGATTCTTGCTGTATTCCTGAGATTCACAGTTACTATGTTCCACAGCGCTGCAGTTGCAGTAAAGTAATTCTGCTGTGAACGTGTAAAGGGATTTTGCATCTTTACTCCTGAGCACCTAGAACCATGTCAGTATAAGCTGATTTTACTAAATGAGGAGGGAAAAAAAATGTAATCTTTTCATCCGAAGCAAAATGGATGAAAACTGTAAGCAGGTTTGGCCATATTTGTCTATCCTAAGTTTCCAGACACACTATACTTAAGGATTTGCAGTAACAGAAAGCGAAAAGTCCTCTTTATATATTTTACCTACTCTCAGTAACACTCAGTGAGGGTATGATTGAGTTCAAAATATTTCTTGCTGTGTTTTTTTTTTTTTATAGGCTAGGGTTTCACTTTCTCAGGAAAGTTCCCATTAAATTCAGATCTTCCAAGCTTATTCTAAACCTAAAGGTGCACTAAGCTGTAAGTCCAGGAGAAAATAAACTCAGCTCTGTATTAATCAGTTTGGGGGGGAGGAAATAAAGAAATATTTTCTTGCATGCTGAAAGTTAAATATTAATATTTCATAGAATCATAGAATCGTTAAGGTTGGAAAAGACCCTTAAGATCATCGAGTCCAACCGTTAACCTAGCACTGCCAAGTCCACCACTAAACCATGTCCTCGAGCACCACCTCTACCCGTCTTTTAAATACCTCCAGGGATGGAGACTCAACCACTGCCCCGGGCAGCCTGTTCCAATGCCTGACTGCCCTTTTGGTGAAGTTTTTCCTCGTATCCAACCTAAACTTCCTCTGGCGCAGCTTGAGGCCGTTTCCTCTCGTCCTATCCCTTCTTACCAGGGATAAGAGACCAACCCCCACCTCGCTACAGCCTCCTTTCGGGTAGCTGTAGAGAGCAATAAGGTCTCCCCTCAGCTTCCTCTTCTCCAGGCTAAACAACCCCAGTTCCCTCAGCTGCTCCTCAGAAGACTTGTGCTCCAGACCCTTCACCAGCTTCATTGCCCTCCTCTGGACACACTCCAGCACCTTGATGTCCTTCTTGTAGTGAGGGGCCCAAAACTGAACACAGTACTCAAGGTGCGGCCTCACCAGTGCCGAGTACAGGGGCACTATCACCGCCCTGGTCCTGCTGTCCACACTATTCCTGATACAAGCCAGGATACCATTGGCCTTCTTGGCCACCTGGGCACACTGCTGGCTCGTGTTCAGGCGGCTGTCAACCAACACCCCCAGGTCCTTTTCTGCGAGGCAGCTCTCCAGCCTCTCTTCCCCAAGCCTGTAGTGCTGCATGGGGTTGTTGTGACCCAAGTGCAGGACCTGGCACTCAGCCTTGTTGAATCTCAGTTGGCCCCGGCCCAATGATCCAGCCTGGCCAGGTCCCTCTGTAGGGCCTTCCTGCCCTCCAGCAGACTGACACTCCTGCCCAGCTTGGTGTCATCTGCAAACTTACTGAGGGTGCCCTCAATCCCCTCATCCAGATCATCAATGAAGATACTGAACAGGACCAGCCCCAACACTGAGCCCTGGGAAACCCCACTCGTGACTGGCCACCAACCAGATTTGACTCCATTCACCACCACTCTCTGGGCTCGGCCGTCCAGCCAGTTTCTAACCCAGCACAGAGTGCACTTATCCAAGCCATGAGCAGCCAGCTTCTCCAGGAGAATGCTGTGGGAGACAGTGTCAAAGGCCTTACTAAAGTCCAGGTAGACAACATCCACAGCCTTCCCCTCATCCACTAAGCGGGTCACCTTGTCATAGAAGGAGACCAGGTTAGTGAAGCAGGACCTCCCTTTCATAAACCCATGCTGGCTGAGCCTGATCCCCTGGCTGTCCGGCACGTGCCACATAAAGGCACTCAAGATGATCTGCTCCATGACCTTCCCCGGCACCAAGGTCAGGCTGACAGGCCTGTAGTTCCCCAGATCCTCCTTCCGACCCTTCTTGTAGATTTATAGAACTGTTGATTGGAAACTGGAAAAGTTGAGCATGGGTGTTTTATAGACCTTTCAGTAAGGAAGGAAAGAAAATTTTGCTTCACTAGATTTCAAGTGATAAGAACAGGGAGGTAGTATTTTTTAGCAGCATGTGAGAAATTTCTAGTAATTTGTCCTACCTCTTTCATTCCTTTTCTCTAGCTACCTCAATAACCTTACTTTCCAACAATATGAGGTTATGTTCAGTTAAGGATCAGATGCAGCACTCTGCTCTCCCTGTTTCTAGAGAAAGATTTTTAAATGCAAAAAAACCCCCAAACCAAACCAAAAATAAAAATCCCACCCTTGTTCATGTAGAAGACCTCACTAAAGTTTCACAATTAGATACTAAATTTAAGAGCTTAAACCAGTAGGATTTGGGGTGACACTTAACATTTTTGCCTTGAGAACTGGCAAGAACAAGTTATTTATGATAAATTCTGCTAACCTGCATATTTCACCGATTCAGGGTTTTTTAAAAAACTGAATTCCCTTCAGTGGCAACTTTGTTACAGACTCGTAAAACATGGAGCTGCAGAATTAACATTGTAGTAAGTAAGGCAGTTCAGAATTTCCTATGCCCCCAGTCCCCAGTGGAGTCTAATAGGCCTGGAATAAACTGAAGAATTTTTCTGTAGAATTGTCTTAAAATTTGGAGGTGGCCTGGTTTCCATTTCTCAGTCCAGTTTCTGCAAAAGCTCATAGCCAATGAATGGAAACCCAAGTCTGGCACGGGAAGCTGAGACCCACCACATGACATGCATTGACTGAACAGGTCAAACAAACAGATCAGTGACAAAGCAATTGGCATTTAAAAGGTCATAATTCAGACATCAGATCAGTTGTGTTAATTTTCTTACTAACTGTTGAATTCAGCCTCAACTATGACCTTACTGCAAGTTTAAAATTAATAAGGACTGTGCATCCACAAAACTATTCTCCCCCAATCCTTGTGTGAGTTCATGTATAATTCTGCTTACACAACATAATTAGGGAAAAGAAGGTTGACCCAACCTCCATCTCGTGCCAAAATGAAGATGTAGCAGTATGCACTGCATGGAGACGCCCACAGACGTGTGCCTGGTATCTGGGTAGCTAGCCCGGCCCCTGTGTGGCCACATAGGTGAAGCCCATCCTGGCTGTGGAAGAGTCCCACGTGCAGCTGTCTGCTAATGAAGCTGAATCTGTGGGGGGCGGGAAATAATTGTAGTCTAAGACTGTCGTAATCTATCGGCGCTGTAGGTTTTGTATATCATGCTAGAATTACAGAGTATTGAGGAAGAACCTAAATGATCACCTTCTGTGCTTGTGAAGGGGTGGTGAACCAGCCAGGATTTGGTCTCATTGTACACAACACAGTACGCTTGCAGAATGAGAGAGTTCTGTCCATAAAAATGTACACTCTAAATAAAAAAACCACAAAGAACAAGAAGAGAGAGGAATTATTCTCCTTTTAGGAACAGAAGAACTAAATGAGCTGTCCAAGCCATACTGGACACTTCTGGTAGAGCTAAGATTTGGTGCCAGACTGATACTCAGCTGATGTACTTTCTCAGTGCTCACTGTTACTTTTATTTGCTCACATCTGTTGTGCCAAAATTTTTCTCAGGTGGTATGAGAAACATCTGCTAGTCATCCAAGAAGCAATGTAAACAGACCACTAGTAATCTCTAATAAGTAATAGTGAGTGTTGATTTGCTTTCTAAATTACGAGAGTAAAACACCTTTCAACTCTTCCATTTACATTTGAATTTAAAAACCGGGGGCTTTCTCATCAAAAGGAGAAGCATTAGTTGCCCAATTGCAAGTAGAGTCTCGAAATGCTGCTTTATGCTCGCTGCTTCTCAGCAGATGTCTTCTCTTTCCTGGCAGGACAGGGAACAAGAACTGGAGCAACTGACAAAGGAGCTGCGACAGGTCAATCTCCAGCAGTTCATCCAGCAAACAGGAACGAAGGTCACGGTGCTGCCAGCAGACCCCGTTGAGGTGGAGGCGCCGCATGTGGAGCTCGAGAGAGGTGCAGCGCTCGGAACGCTTTTGGTGGGCGGGAGAAGGGGATGGCAATGCGTTTACCTGCTGCATACATTAAGTGACTGCTCTGTTAGCAAAGAAGTTAGCAAAATATTAAGGAAGTACAGTGTCAAATATTTATTTTCATTCCAAGGGTTTAGTGAGCTATAAATAAAGCGCAGTAGGTAGATAACGTCTCTCCCACTGTGCCCGGGCATGTGTTTGTCCCATCAGTAACCCATTAGGCCAGTATCTTTCAAGTGTGGCTACCATGGCTGCAGGCATGTAAGCTGGCACGCAGCATGATTGCATGTCTGACATTGCTGTTTGTCTGGGTTCTTCCTCTTCTGGGGGGATGTGTTGTCAAAGTAGAAAAAGGAATGTGTCTGGATCTCGAGAAATCCCAGACAGCAGCCGCACGGGAATAGGAGCTAATCCAGCTGGGCTGCCAGCCATCCAGAAGCCCTGCACAGATGGCTGTAACAGCGTCTGCAAATTGACTTTGCCCCTAGTGGGATCAGTGCATTCTGCACGTGCCCACATTGGAATTCAGAATGTCCTCAGCAGAAACATGGTTGCGACACGCGTTCAAAGTGCTCCCGTGGCACGAGCAGAAACTCCTCTGCTGTGGTGTGCATTACCCAGCACCCTGCTTGCGAGGGGCCTGTTTCTCTCAGCGTTCTCCTTAGCCGGTTCTGTCCCTCCTCTCAGAAACCTTTCTAGCCAAAAGGCGTTGGGAGGGTAGGGAGGTGGGGAGAGAAGAAAAGCCAACCAGGCCTTAAATGTCAGCACTTGTATGAAGCTTCTCTTTGAAGTGGGCAGGAAGCTGAACACTTGAGTTACGAATAGGTACGAGCTCTTTCTGCACATTACTGTATACATGTATTGCACGTATCCGTGTGCATGTTCCTTGTGGGAGGGTATTTATATTGAGTAGGTATATCTTTCTGTTTCGAAATGAGTAGGAGGTGTGCACCTTAGATCTCATCACTTCCTAGTCAGGCCTTTGAATTTTTTGTTGTATATGGGATTAGTTTTTCTGTACTGCACTAAGCGCACGCTGCAGTAAGCAGGAAGAGGAGGGGTGTTCTACAGCCATCACCCTCGCTGGTGACTTTTCTAACTGCCCTGTTTCTTGTGCAGAGCCAACATTTCAGTCTGGGTCACTGAAGCGCCCTGGTTCATCGAGGCAACTCCCCAGTAACCTTCGGATTCTACAGAATCCCCTGTCGTCTGGTTTTAACCCGGAGGGCATTTATGTATGACAGTACCATACCTCTTCTGGAGAGGACCTAGCAAGGTACCCCGGACAAGATACACTTTTGTTTTATTCTGCCAATAATGAAAGGAAGAAGTTTTTGTGTGGTTTTTTTTTTGGTTTTTTTTTGTTTTTTTTTTTGTTAAGCCACCATATATTTTTTTTCTTCTTCCTCCGACACACCACTTGGAGCCATACCCTGTGCACTGATGCTAAAGAGACAGAGGAACTCTCTCGTTTCATATTTGGCAAGGATGAACTTGCTGTGAACACAGCTAGAGTGCAAAAACCTTTGCTTGTTTTTGCCACTTCAGAAGTGTTTGGGAAAGTATTGTTCCATGTATAGGCATAAATAAAAGACTGAGGGTGAAGGAAACCATGTATGCAACTTACCCGAGGTTTAATTTATTCCCTTTAGTCAATGGACGTGTGAATGTTGACCTTTTATATTTTTATTTTTAGCTTGTGAATAATCACGTATGGCTGTATGTCAGTCTGACAAGGTGACTTTAATTTGCGTGTACAACCATCCGCCATTTGATCAAGTACAACAACTTGCAATGCAGAGTTCTGTGGCGTGCCGAACCATTAAAATGGTTTCTCACCACTGACTTTGTTAATTTCTGTTGTGGGTCATAATATGTCATGTTCCAGCCATTGCTACCTTTTAAGGCTTGAAAAGTGAGCTTGTGGGATTTACTTGCTGTTGAATCTGCCTTGAATGAAGCACCTAGTGTTCAAAAGATTTATGGAATTTAAACCTTGGCTTGGTAAAAATATTTCCAGCATATGATTGAGGATGCACTAGTTAGATGATATTTTATTATATAGAATGTATATTTGAAATATTTTGCCACATTGTATATGCCTTTTGAGAAAAGAACAATGTAAGAAGTTGTCTTCATATATCTTACCAAAAGACAGTAGGAGGCTTTCACTGTGTGTGATTTTGTACTTTATTTTTTCCACTAGCCATTACAGTGTTCTTGTTTTGCGGTAAATCTTGTTGGAGGAGGAGAAAAAAAAAACCAAACACAAAACAAATGATCATTCTCTTCCAGCCTTCCAAAATTCACTCAAGTTTTGTGGAGGGAAGAAACCTGGCAGAGTCCCATGAAGTCAATAGCAGAGCTTCTACTGACTTGAGTGGGGCTGGGATTTCATTCCGGGTCCCCAGTGTTAAATGGTAGATGTTTAGCCTCTTTGAAAGATGTGTTGCTGCACAGTCACTTATAAAATATAAAGCTTACAAACGGGAAATTCACATATGTGGTAGTCATTTTTTACAAAAAATGTGAAAAGAGAACCTTATCGTATCTTGATGTCACTCTAATGCAATCAAAGCTGAGCAAGGATTAGACAAAATGGCTTCCACGCAGAAAGTAAGACGCTACCAAGTAGCATCTTGGCTACAGGCCTTAAAATTAGATTGCTGAAGCTGACACCAAGTTTGTAGAGAAAGTGACTGGCATCGGTGGGACGCTTGGTATAGTTAGGAGGCTGGCCTCATGGATGAGTTGAAGAAGGAATGGGCCTCACCGAGTTGCGTTTGGATGTCCTGTTCTAAGGGCAGCTCCTACCGTCATCCCCACCTTTGAGATCCCCTTGACACGAGAGGGGGTCGCCGTGCTTCCACTGCAGTATTGAACGCCTGGACTTCAGTCGGTGGCAAAATGACAGAACTCCTGATGTCTTTGGTAGGGCCAGGATTTTACCACTGGTAGGAAACTCCAAGCTTTTTGCCATAGAAAATACTTACGAATTCTTAACTCCTAGCATCCTCTTGTGTTGATTTACTGATGTGCAGATAAATGTTAATTGAAGTTTCCTTTTTTAAAAAAGGAGCTTCCTGACAAATGGAAGTTTTAGAAGATGTAGTAGAAGATGAAGGACTCTTGAGTGTTAAACGCATTTTTTTTCCCTTTCCACTTATTAATGGCATCATATATTCTAAAAATGCTGCTGTATTTAGACTAACAGCAACAGATGAGGCTGTGAATATATAAAGGACCTTTCCAAATGAATTCTGAATTTTTACTGTTTAACTTATCAAGTCTTCCCCCCCCCCCCCCCGCCCTTGTGAGCAAACTGGAAAATGAGATGTTCCTACCCGAGGAATCTTTGCAGTGCTCACAGATTTTACTGTTAGTTTATCACAATTCTGTGCTCATGTTTACTGTGCCCATAACTTTGTATTAAAAAAAAAAAAAAAAAAAGAATGTGTGTATATATATATATATTAAAAAAAGTGTAAAATATACATAGTTTGGGGACAATATCTGTCCAAGGTACTTGAGCATATATGCCTTACATTCTGGGTTCAATTTACAGAAATGAAATGGCCCTCTCCAGTGGATATCTCGCATCTTCAGCACCTCTTGATGTTAGAGAACTGAGGCACTCAGCACCTTGCAAAGTCTGGCCCAAATTATGCTGCATGGGGGTGGGGGGAAACACAAGGAAAAGCCTGTTGCAATTTCAGTCTTGTACTGAGATGAAGTATTTTTCAGGCAGATCAGCATACTTGCCCAGTTAATGTTTTTGTCATACTTTGTGACTGGTCCATCTCCCACAGATGTCGGTTTGAGCTGAATCGGGCTCTTGCTTCATAAAAACTGCTCTCTTTCTCTGCCAGGTTATTCTTTGAGATGGAGGGAGGAGGAAAAGGATTAAAAGGAAGGGGAAGAGCAGCTTTGGAGGGCTTGGTTACGGCTTTGTAAGAGAATCAAGGAAGGAATTTGCCATTTAAGTTAAAAACTAGCATCTGCTGATTGCAGCAGCTGTTGGACAGAAGGGCCAGCCTGGAGCTGGCTCAGGAGCATCCACGGCATCATCACTGAGGGGACCCTCCTTGTCAGGGCTTTAGCGCATGTCAGGGTGATCTGAAAAACGTTCACAGCTTCAGCCACTGTTGTGGCAAAGGAGAGGCTTTGGTGTCCAGACCTGTCATTTGTGAGACACTGACAAATTCCCCTGCCCCCACCATACTCCTCTTGCTTATTGAATTTCACCCAGGTTCAAGTTCTGTAGCATTTTCACCCTCTCTGTAAATAAACCAAAAATAAATGGCATGCCCTTGCATTAAATGTGAATTGAACAATGTATTACAGTTATAAAAATTCCTCACGTTATGGCGTTGAGTTTTGCTTCCAATCCACTGCAGAACCTCACTCTTTCTTTACAAATGTAGAAAAATGGATTTTCAGAAGCGTTTCAGACCTACTTATGGGGCATTAGCAGAAAGGAAGCTACACGTACTAATTTTAACAAGTGCCGTATTATTTACTGGCCAGCATGATAAAAATGGGTTTTTTTGCTTGCGTTAAATAGTTGAATACACAAGCACTGTTTTCCAGTGCACAGGGAATTTATATGGAGAACTCCTGTAATTTGTTACTAATGGAAATTAACTGTGTTACCTCTCTCATCCATGAGGATACAGTTTATTTTTGTCGGTGATGCTATGTTGTTAGGGGAAAGGGGGGGGTGACCGTTTGAAAAGCCGGTAGGTTGAGGCTGAGGTAAACATTCTGAATGCCCGAGCAACGGAGAAACCCAAGTCCCACTCTGAAAAGTCAGCTAGGAACCTGCCTCCCGTTATCTCTGTGGGACTGAGGTTCCCAAGTGCCTGAGTTGCTTCTGGAAATGGTATGTTAGCTTTGGGATTATTTGCTTTTCTAAACCCTAGCAAGCTGGGAGGAAGTTCTTGAAGACGAGAACTACCGCTAGCATTAGCAATATGCAAACATGCTTTCATTGTGAGGTAAAAGGGAAAAGATCCTTTAGCGAAATAAAAATCTCCTGGGGCAATAATTGCCTTGGTTTTTAGCGTGAAGAATATTGCATTGTTTTAGTGAACTGGGATCATGTGAGTGTGAGCAAAAAAATCGATCTTGTAATTTTAATGAGTTATCTTGAAGCATATAAATTCCTGATGTGCATTAACTTGAGTGAATTGGGCCTTAATGATCCATGTAAATAACAAAACTGTATTCAGATATTTTTTCCAGAAAATAGTCTCTAATGGTCTGTACTGTATTAAAATAAGTGTCAAAGTGTTACTTTTATATTACACCTTTTTTTTTTTTTTTTTTTTTTTTTTTAGAACATTGATACATGCATGTTTATTCTATTTGCTACAGTATTTTAATGTTTTGGATGAAGGCCATCGGTTGTATGGAGATGACAAAACAATCATTCTGTCTATTTATTCAGTATTGCTGCTTAAAGTTTTCAAAATAAAGCTTTCAATGCCAATATAATGACTGATTGAAAGCTGTTCTAGCTCTCTCCAGATGTTTTTTTTCTATGTTTATAGAAAACTAAATCAGTGAAACTTGGTATATAAACTGTTATACCAGCAAAGAATTGTTGCAATAATATTGTGGGGAGGGGCTGGGGGTAAGTGTGTGTAGTATATACATAAATGTATGCATGCAGTGAATGCGTTTAGGTCTCAAGTAAATGGAGTGCTGAAGAATGTTCGAATCCTTCGTGGCCTTGCAAGCAATTTACGCATGCGGCCCAGTACTGGTTGGTGCTTCACGCCAGCGTGCAGTGCTTGTGAGGGGCAGAACAAGCAGAGGTGGTCACATAGGGTCAACTCGGAGCCCTTCGAACCAAGTGGGATTGAAGCACATTCTTGAGTATTCCATAGACGTGTTTCTGAATTGGGCCTAAAAGCATGTTCTGATACAAAAATCTTTCAGTTGCAGCAAGGATGCCTTGTTTCAAACGTAGCTGGTACCTCTGAAAATGTGAGTGGTTTTGAGATGGATCGAGCGTGCCTGCTCTGTTTGTAAAGGGTATCAAAATGCAGAGAACGTTCACCCTCATGATCACCCCATGAAACTACTAACTAGGGGTTCTGACTGGAAGATGTGAGTTGCTGATGCTTTAACCTAGAGAAGCAACGCAAACTAACTGTGAAAACACGAGTGAGCATTCTATTACTGCTCTGCTTCAATGCAAGATGAAAATCTGTATTATATGTAACTATATTTTTTTGTCATTTAAAAAGCTTCTATTTTTTATTATTCTCATGAATGATTGACAAAAGATGTTGGATATGCTCCCATACAATAAATTCCCCTCTGAAACTTTGGGTCTTTACCGTTCATGGTTTCCTGGAATTGCAGCGTACATCTCGCGCACATCTCGTGATACAGCTACCGGAACTCTGTGTGTCGAAGAACGCTCAGCCTGAAAGCAGGCCAAGGTAACGCTCAGTGCGTCTAGAGCTCGAACGCTGTCAGAAATGGCCGTGTGTTGAGCATTAGCACGTAACGAGCACTCCTAAATGGGAATTTACTTGGAGGTGTGGGACATAAGACTGGTTGGTGTGGGGACGCTATGGAAGACAAGAGAGGTCCTCTACCATAAAGTGTGCACATGCTGTGTTTTAATCAGATGTAGCCCAGGAACTATAAGGGAATGGAGTAGCTTGTTTTCAACTGAGGAACTGTTACTAAGATTAATATTAATCCTGAAAAGATAGAATTGGTCAGCGACTCAGAGGAAGCGTAAGTTAAAGCAGAGGCAGGGATTTGTTTGGAGATTATCAGGGAGAGGAATTGAATGTACAGAATCTTCACACAACAAATGCAAGGGGCACAGATGCTTCAGGGAGCAGGAAGAAATTAAGCTTTGAACAAGGAACCGAAGACCCGATTCAGGCTTAGTCCTTGCGCTAAAGGCCGGAGGGCCTGTGAAGATGGCTTCAGATCATTTGAGTTAATCAAGGCGGGGAACTTGCTACAGCTGGGGAGTTGTGATTTAAGCCATCCAAATGCAGTCCTTAGTCTAATATCCCAACACGTGGCTTTTCCTAAGCCAACTGGAGCCTGATCTCATGAGATGTGAGGAGAAATGAGCTACCAGCAGTAGCGCTGTTGGCTGGCGATAAGACGAAGAACGTCATGAGCTTCACTGAAGCCCTAGCATCTGGCATTCATATTGGCAGGACCACGTAAGTTGTAGAGGATCCCCGCGCTGAAAGGTACTCGCTGCTGCTGCTGTGCTGGTCGACTGGCTGGGTGTTGTGCTAACGAAGGTTTCCCAGCGTGCTCAGGAGAGCCAGGGGTGCAGCTGATGGTTCTCATCTTTTGCTTTGCCTTTAAAGAACAAAGCGGTATATTTGCACGTGACTGCTGCAGCACAGTTACACTGAGCTGGTTAGCTCAGTGTAACTGGGCCTCTAATGAGTTGCAAAACCAGACCAGATCAATGGTCCATTTCATTTAGAAGCTGTACTGAGTTCTTCTGCCTGTTGCATCTTCGTCAGCTAGGTGGTATTTCTTTATAATCCCAGTTTTTAATGATTATTTCAACTAAGTTGTCTAGTGTCTGACGTAGGGCACAATGAGCAATGGTCCCCATTATTGCCTTTCTTGAAAATTATATATTTGCTACCTTTGGTATTGTAGCTAGTGTTAGTGAGTGAGTATTTTTTACGTCAGCCACTGCTTCTTCATTAACTTTCTCCAGAAATACTGGATGGAGGTGATCTCAGCGGCTCTGTTTTGTTCCATTTTTCCGGGTGGGTATGCAGTGTACTTTTTTCCCATCCTTTGCAGCGAGTTCCTTGTTCTGCGTGGTGTCAGGGCAGCAAACTGTGGGGCTGATTTGTTAAACATGAGCTACTGTCCGGTGGGTGACTGGAAAGGAGCCTCTTTGGCATGTGCTAGTGCAACAAGGAACTTGATGCAGGCAGAGGTGATAAACTCCAATTGAGCAACCTCACCACTTGTCTGATCAACTCAGACACTGCCAGCGTCCTCACACCACTTCTGGTGGGTCTGGCTCTGCCTCCCCCAGGCAAGAAACCTCCTTGCTGTCATAGAGACAGCCCTGGTGTTTCTCTCCTGTGAATGTGCATTTGCTCTGCGCTGACTCCTGGCTAAGACACACGTCCGTCCCTCATGCAAACTAGTTTGATTTCTAGAGAAGCTTTTCTGATCTGAATCCCTGGCTACGGAAAGGCTGCAGGGATCTCTGCAGTCTCTTGTGGAGCGCAAGAGTGTCATCACAGTATCATCACACATTTTTGTTCAGTCATCCAGAAGCTGAAGGAGGTGAAATACAGCCACAGCAGAACGGGTCTTCAGCTGCGAGAGCTGGCAGTTGGGTGTTAATCTCCAGGATTTGCTTTGGTCCACGCGGGTTAAGTCTATGAGACTCGGATTTCAGTTTCCGGTCCTCCGAGTCACAGGTATCAAGGAGAAGCAGAGTTACGAAAACAGTGTGAAGTCCAACCAACAGGACAGGTTCCCGTACAGTAACACACGGACGGATGGGATTTAGCCTGCAACAGTTACAAGCCGTGTCCTGCACCCCTGTCTCATAATGTAATTACTTCACTAATTACCTATGCATTGGCTTGTTCCCCAATAGCATACTTTCATATACACTGTTCCTGCAAAACAGAGAATGATGCTATTGTTCAAGCCATAGTTTTCCCTTTCCGTGTATCTTCTTTGCATATGCTCTTTTGTGCCTGTTGTTTCAGCTACTCACTTTGTCTTGATTTACCCCTCTGCAGAAGGAGGAAGGCAATAAGTAATTGGAAGACTTAGTGAAAAAATACAAGAAAAGTTTTCTATGATTTCTTTGTAATGACCAAAGTTTGAAGAAAAATATTCAGAAGAGCTCCAGCTGGGCTTATGAAAAATCCACTTAAAAAGAAGGTACTCAATGAAACACAAATGAGTGCCAATAATTACCTGCCTAGGTATTTTAAAAGGGAGGGCTTCTGGTTAAAACAAAAAAAAAACAAACAAAAAAACAAAAACAAAAAGGGGGGGAGGAGGGAAGGGGCACGTACACCAAGTAAAACAACTTTAACCTGATTCATATTTGCCCTGAAGTCCTTTTCGCTACCCATGTGATGGAAAGTGAAAGGAGTCATCCAGTTTTATAGCCAGCGAGATGGTATCACAGGGTACCATCAGTAGCTGTTGCTAAAATAAAATTCAGGCCAGCCGTTAAGTGGGGAATAACTGGAATTTCTTTGGTGTTGCCTATGAATCTTCTCATAAATTACTACCTGTCACAGCCTGCAATAGCATATCCCTTTTATCAGGTGTACCAAACTGCTTTTCGTTAAATGTTATGTGCCCAGAAAAGATGGTCTGACTTCAGCAGCCACATCAACCTGAGGTGAACTTTGATCAGTGAGGTAGAACTGCCCCCTGTGGAAAGCTGAAGAGAAACCCGAGAACACCAGCCGACCTTTGACTACGCTTTGTCGCTACAAAGTTGTCTTAACTGTTCTCTTGACTTAGCAAATCTGCATCATCGTTACCAAGACTATGACCTGGATTCTTCATTGTCGTGTAGCTCGTCTCATGTACAAAACGAGCGTGGAGGAGGAGACAGCAAGGCGGCTGAATGAGAAAGGTAACCGTGTCCATTAGCTGGACGGCTGGTGTGAAAGGTTACGCTTGTCCCCTCAACTCTGTCACATCACTGCAATTACAACAAGGTCTACGCGAGAGGGCAGCAATACACGCTGGCATGCCTGGAGCAGCGTAGCCACGCAGCTGGATGAGAAGCAGATTTTATAGGCATATATAGCACATGGTAGGGAATCGTGTAAAACATGCAACGTTCCATCTTTAAATAGGTTCTTTCAGAAAGGGCACAATAATACTTACGAAGAACCGTGTCCTGGTCACGATGTGCGTAGCTGACGCACAAATGATGCGATTCCTGCAGTTTCTGTGAGGAGGGCTCAGGCCTGGGAGCTTTCTGAAGCCTGCGCACGCGTGGGTCGAAACATTCCATTGTAGAGATTATCCTGTGCCTGGCGTATTTGCCTGGGACTGGGAAGCTCTTGTTTCATTTCCCAGCTCTGCCACAGATTTCCTGCGTGTGACCTTGGGCACGCTACTGTAATCCCTCTGGATTGGAGTCCCCCGGCTGTAAGCCTGAGATAATACTGCTTCATCCCCTTTGACTTTGTCTATATATACTGCAAGCCCTGCGGGGAACAGCCTCTCGTTTCCTATTTGTTTGGCAAATAGTGCTTAGCACAACGTGGTCCTGATCTTGGCTGTGCCATCTAGATGCTATTGCAATGACGTATATTTTTATATCGTACCAAGAGGATGGCAAGAAGTCACTCTGAGTTAGTTTTATGCTACAGCTAGAGCAAGATGCAGACGTGCTGAGGGAAGCTGGAGGTTTCTGAAGGTGAATTCTTGTTTGGTTTAAATGGATTTCTTTTTCTAACGGGGTAAGAAGAAAAGGCAAGGAAAGAAGTAAAACCTTCTCATTTCAACTTTTGCTCAACTCTTTTCTTCCTGCAAAATGATCCTCTTACAAGAGGCCGCCTAAATCCTTTTGCAAGTGCTACCTGGGAGCGTGTTGTACCTAATCGACAGAAAGTATTGACTGAGCAGGCTGAGATTTGCTAGGTGGTCCTAAACGGTCCAGTGTTTCCACATGTCTGACAATGGTCTGACAACGTGCAAGCAACCAGTAATCCGCCGTGACAGGTTACTATTTCACGGTTGTCTGTAGATACCTAAGCGCCCTTTGGTGTTAGGGGCTGAAGAGAGAAAGTGCGCAAGAGTTAGAATTGTAGGCGGGTGCCTCTTTCTGGTTCTTTTCCTATTCCAAAGTGTTTTCTACATGCTCCAAATAAATTTAATTAACTAACAAACACCTCAGCTGCACTTACGCTGGAAACCTGCACAGAATGAGCACCCTTCAGCATGCCTGAGCACAGAGACTCAACCCTACTGCTCAGTTCTGAGATTAAAGATCATTTTAAGGTGTTGCCATCTGAACCCATTTAGGTAATAATTGGTGCAGCTGCCAGTATTTGACAAGGCAATGAATAATCAGTCTCATGGCATCTTATCTCATGTCCTGCTCAATAAAGTTCTTGCCGCTACCTTTCTCCGTGGTCATCTGAGGAACGGTACAGCAGGAAGCACCTGCTCCTAGGAACACATCTCTCCTTTGGCAGGGAAAGGGGCTTGGCCTGCCCCAGGCGTGCAGTCACAGGGGACAAGCGCATGCTTCGGGTGCCGTGAGCAACTGCAAAACCAGGCTCAGTAGCCTGAGAAGCGCGAGTACCCCGTGAAATTGCTTGTTTGATATATCTTTGTTCATTGTTTGAACACAGCCTAACGTTCCCAAGAAATAAAATCTATCTTCTTATGTTACTGTCATTGAATAACAATGATCCTAAGCATATACATTTTTTATATGTGCACACATGTATATGATGTAGTCAGGTCACTAAATATCCCTTTTGTCAGCTTGGGAAACTAAGGCCCAGGGAGGCGAAGGGCTTTCACAGAAGGCATACATGCCCTTCATCTCTGGGAACATGCTTTTGTATGTGGACCTTTCACTAAAAAGTCTGTTCTGATCACACAGAAATACACAGTTGTCCAACAACGGATCAGTCAGGCCGGAGGGCCGCCTGGCCTAGCGTTCAGCCTCTAACGCTGTAGCAAGAGCGGAATGGGCACAGGCAGCTCAATAGTAAACAGTATCCTGCTCCGGAGTTACCAAAATAACCTGCTTGGAGGGGAAGCTTTCCCTAACCCTTCAGTCAGAGGTTAAACCTCTTCCTGATAGCAGAGGATTTATTTCCCTTCCAAACTAAACAACCTAAGCACTTCAAAAGAAGTGACTCAATCTCTCCTTTTGCAAGTGTTGCACCAGGTTCGGCCAATAAAGCTTTTACCTTTGAGGTCTAATTAGTCTGTTTTAAACTTCAAGCTTTACTCTGCAAAATGAGTGTCTTCATCTACCATCGATTTTATCACGCTGGTTTCAGCACAGGCAGAAGGAGTTCAGCTCCTTCCAGAATTAAGCCCATTTGTTTTAAGTTCTTTGGCAGGGACTGCAAAGCGGGGAAGTTGAAATTAACAACAATAATAACAAGCTATTCTATGACAAAGTGTCAGGTTTGTGTTTTCTTGTAGTGCAGATCCTCAAGACCCCCGTTACCTCCATCAGTTTTTCACCTTTGAGATGTAAAATATTCTTAAGAGCCTGAACTAAGAATAAGGGAAATCTTCCTGGCACTGTTCCGTCTCATTTTAGCTATAGAAATGCACACGCTCTGATGAACAGGAGATGGGCTCACTGCATTTCACTGCCTCCATGTCTGATTAAAGCCAGAAGGTGTAAAGGTAACTGCAGGGTATTAGTAAAAGTAACTCCATCTGAGCGATGCAGTTCTGGAGTGGCTGTGTTTGGGGTTAAAAATTTGAGTCTGTTCTGATTTCTTCTTCAGGTAGCTGTACTTAGCTTATTGCTTCTCTTGTCAGTATATGCAAGTTACCTGTTTTGCTAGAAAAGCCGTGCAGCAAAACTAGAAAGAGCCAACTATGATGGCTCTATTATATTTAGATTTGAAGCCACCCAAGAAACTACAGTGCTTGGAAACCATACATCCAAAAAAGTTGGCATTTCATGGTGGTGTTCCTGCTATGGTTCCCTACTGCACGGCTGAATTGCGGTTGCACCTGACTCGCGGTACCAATACCAGGGATAGATCAGAAGGAAAAAAGGGTTCTTGGCTGTGCAGCAGCGTGAGGCAGTGGTTCTGAACGGCCTTTCTGCTCCTCCTGGCCCAGCCGGAAGCTTGGGACTCTCCCGAAACGTGGGGGTGCCTTCGGTCAAAGGGGCAAGTGTGCATCTCAAAGGCACCGTCAGGCGGGCTCGTCGGGAACACCCGGGGAAAGGGAGGAGATCCCCTCATTACAGGCTTGTACAAATACAAATGATTTTACTATACACACTAGGGAAAATGCTCGGGTAGCCCTAAACTGCCAGCGTGCCGTTCCAGACCACGCAGCTTTGCTCCTGGAGAAGGTATGGCTGATCTCCAAGAAAAACAAAAGGAAAGGACACGCAGTGCCTTCTCTCTGACTTGACAGGCAACTGAGTTGCCCTCTACCCCTCTGAATGTATTGCCCTTGGGTGACTAAACTCAAGCAACCCCATGACATTACTGTGTACTTTTAAAAACAGTTATTGCAGACTCAGCATGTTCAGCAATCACAGCAAACAGCTGGACTCTTGGAAATACCTTCTGGGGCTGGCAGGACACCGATGGGAGCACGCTTCCCATGGATGGCTCCTGGGGCATGGCACACGGATTACTCTCAAAGGTCATTTTAAATAACTGTACTTACCTTGTAATTTACAACACCGGAACTGGCCCCGTGCCCAGTTGTGTTAGGCATTTTGCAAAGCCACTTCACGTTTTGCAGACGGACAGGTATATCTTTACTTTCTTATTTCTCTGCTCTGTAGAACAAATTGCAATCCAAGCATACAACATCTGTGTTGGGCCAAGGAGCAGGAACACGCGCAGCCCAGGTTTACACAACCCCATGTGTCTTTACAGATGGACCAGGAGTGCCCGCAAGGATTGTCCAACAACGGCAGCTTGTTAGGCCACAGTAGCTCCTCTCTCAGATGTCAGGAGATGTTGAAGGATGCACAGGCAGCCTTAACTCTGACCTTTGCCCACACACGTTCCCAAACTCTTTAGTTACCTTGGTAGCACCTGTAATAAGCAGTTCTTGCCTATTCTATGCAGCTTTTCTATTTTTTAAGCAGTCTGATATTAAACAGTTTTTTCTTACTCATGCTGATACATACCCCGCTACAGATGCCTCCTTCCCGACTTCACTCTGGAAACCAAAGTCCCGGTTGCAGTGCACTCAGCATGACAGACCCAGCAAGCGGCCTCTATGTCAGAACCAGAGCATCCGTAAGAGTTTGCAGTACTGGACAAAACAAACCAACCTCACGTTCATGCTTTCAGTCCCCTAACTCATAGCAGCTTCTCTCTAGAACAACAGAGGGCACCACTCTTCACACAAAAAGCTGCAGCTGGAAGAGGAGCAGCCCTGCATTTGAGTAACAGTTTGGTAACGAGAACATTTCTTTCTCAGCAGGTGACTGGGATTGAACATTCTTCCTCCAAGGAGGTTCACCTCTGCATTTCCCGCTGCCTGTGGGAAGGCCCTGGCCAAAAGCTGTTCTCAGAGACGTGTGTACTATTTCTCTTGTGGATCTTGTCCTAGTTTGCACAGGCTAATTAAGCAATCACGTACTAAGAAATAGCTTTAGCCTGTTGATTAGGGTCTTCACTTGGGGGAAGAGGAAACCAGAGTGCCTGTTCCTACCCCAGCTCCTGTGAAGGTCTCTTCTTTTTTTTCCAGTGGGTCTGTGATGTAAAATGCATAAACATGCTGCCAAGCAGGGCTGTAATCTCGGTTTCCCCTCTCAGATGACCGCGTTATCTTCTGATCGTTCTGTGCTGTCCAGCCGGTGCCTCCAGCCACAGCCTCCCCTGCCGCATGCTGAGTGCTGCCACCGCCGACAGTTTTGAAATAAAGGTAGCAAATCTTGTTCAGCTGTTGAAAAAACACACTGGTTTGCACATCTACCTCTGTGAAAGGCTTTAGGGCCGAGCTCTGACTAGAAAGCAGCGATAATCATCTGAGGCCCAGAGAGGGCAGGGGGTACAGATGCGTCCTATTAACTAGTTTGTACGGCTGTCTTCTGGTCCCTCTGCTGTGGTGAATTCATGTCCCAGGCAGCTGTCTGCAGGTTGGCTGTGGCTCTCATGCAGAACCCGGTGGCTCCTGTGTCCGGACTTTGTCACGTGAGCAGCAGCAGGATTATGCCGCGGCCAGGACCAGTGACTGCTCTGGGCCCCTTGGCTGCGGTAGGAAACAAACGAGCCAGAGCTGCTGAGGCTGGTAGCAATGTCTTTCCCTGGAGGGTCCGTGGGATGCCATTCACGGTCCTCCAGCCTTGGGCTTTCTGTCTCAGAAGCACACATATGTGGCAGGACTGGGTACGTGACAGACAGGGTGAAGGAGGACTGGCAGCTCCTAAATAAATAAAAAGTTCAGGTATATAAAATGTGTAGCAGATTCTGCTAGGGGGTTAAGCACTCCTGGTGCTAAAGTCCTTTTGTGAAGCTAGGAAAAGGCGGGGGTGCTTGAAAGCTAGTCTTGGTTTTCCAGTGGCATCAGCTGCGCAAATAAAAGGTCTCGCCTTCCCCTACAGACCAGGCTTCGCTTATATCCATAGACCTTCACAGTAACAACATTACTATTTGAGAAGAATCAAAGTGAAAGAGCAGCCTCTACTAAGGAGCTTCCCAGTCGTGGTTTATTAGCCCTCCAGCTGATGCCCTCAAGGGCCACAAACCTCTTGGTCTTTGTTATCTTCTGTACAAGAAAGCAGAATTGGTCCATACCTGCATAATATTGCATTCTGTTTGCTCAAAACGCACTGAGCAAACCTCTTGAACGCCAGGGCTCCGGATCCAACTTGTTTCAAACCTTGAATGCTGCCCGCGGGCAGTGCTAAAAGTTATCATCTCCCCTAACCTGCCGTGACATTGCTGGCTCTACAGACACAGTCCAAAGGCCACGGGTGCCACTTCACCGCACGTCCGTGGCGCGCTCGGGGGTGCTTGGCGGGACAAAGGCAAACTGAGTTTCCTCAGAAGACCAGCAAGCCACGGAGCCCGCACGGGGCTGCCCACAGCCGGCTGACCCGCCTAACGGGTCTGCCCGCCCGGCCGCGGGTTCCGAGCGGAGCTGCACCCGCCCCGGGTGGGCCCTGCACCCGCGGACGTTGCCTTCCCGGCGGTGCGCACCGGCAGCCGCCCCCTCTCGCCCCGGGGCCCGCAGCCGCCGTCAGCCGAGGAGAGACGCGGCCCGCAGCGGGGCAGTCCCTCGCCCGGAGCCGCCGGGGCAGCCAGCCAGCCAGCCAGCAGCGCGGCGGCGGCCGCTTCCCGGGGCAGCCGCCGCTCGCCGCCACGGGGCCGGCGGCCGGTGCGCCTGGGGTAACGCGCGCCGGTCCCCGCGCAACGGCCGCCGGCGGGGGCGGGGCGAGCGACGGGGGCGGGGCGGGCCCCGCCGTTGCCAGGGGCCGGGGCCGGGGCCGGCCCCGGCCCCGCCCCCCCGCGCCCCCCCGCCTCCCCGAGCCGGCGCGGCCCGGGCGCACGTGCAGGGCAGCGTGCGCGGGGTCACGTGGGCGCGCGCGTGACGGCCGTGCCGGCGGCGCGAGGCGGCGGTTGGCGCCTCCGGCTGCCTGAGGGGCGGCCGCGCACTTCGGACTGCGGCGAGGCGGGGCCGGGCGGCGGGGGAGCGGAGCGGGTCGGGTCGGGGCAGCTTTATCGCCAGGCGACCGGCTGGGGCGGCTCTCCGTGCGATCCCGCGCGGAGCCCTGCGGGGCTGGGAGCTGACCCCGATCGCGGGGGTCTCCTCTGCGGCGGAGCCGCCTCCAGGCGGGTCTGATCCCAGCCTTCCGCGGCAAACCGGCTGTCGCCGGCCTTCTGGGTGCCTGTGCGAAACTCTCCAGGGAATGCAGAGAGTTCTCTGACAAAGTAACCCGAACGACCCCCCTCCCCGCTGGGGTTCCGTGCCGGTGTCTCCCAGAACTGCCATCCGGCCCTAGCGCGGGGGCCAGCGCTGGCTTTTCAAACCAGGGGTCGGTGCGCGGCCAGCCACACGCCCAGGAGTGCCACTGTACTGCTTTACCTCTTCTACCGTCTGCACAAGCGCGGATTAGCTAAGTCACGCTCTTTCTTTTCAAGCATGACATAAAGATTTTTCATCTTTAGGAGGGCTGTTCTTCTCAGCCTCTCGGTCACTTGCAGAATAAGAGAGTTCAACTTGCACGTTGAAAAAAGGCATTGTGTTTCTCCGACTACCTCTCCTGCAAACACATTTGGAGATCTTGCTGCCAAGAAAAGCTTTTTTTCTGCATCTCAGGCTGCCTTATTGTTACAGAGTCTGCCCTCGGTGGCTTATGATTGTTTCCATTTGTTTTTGATGGAGATGCTTGTATTCCAGCCAAGGAGAAAAGTCCTGCAGCTGGAACCTAGGGCCCAGTCTTATAACCTGTACTGGAAGCTGTGATCTCCGTACCACGGAAATACTAATCAGGGTCACTACTCACAGGATCCAAGCCTGAAGTCACTTCAGTGGGCTCTGGCCGAGTCTGAAGCCCGTAATGCTGCAACTAGGACCATGCAGACGGACTACTGCTCCTGTGCAGATGGGCTTCTTTGCAAACAACGTTACGGGTACGCAAAGCCATGTGCCTGCCTGCCACCAACTGCAGGGCTGGAGCCTTAGCAATGTTGTTGATAAAGTACAGTGAGAACAGAATCCACTTCAGTGTCTGTCAGCTCAGTTGGCTCTGTAGTGCGGTATTACTCCAAACACACTTGGGGAGCCAATTTTCTGCTGAGTAAGAAGGTGCCATATTTACATAGCTCTTTTCCTGGGGTTGTTCTTTAGAAATTGTTCAGTTGTGAGAGTGACTTGGCCACAAGGGTTTCTTTTTTGGTAACTGGTTCTCCAGGTTTTGGTCTGGATGGGAGTATTTTAGAATGAGAGCTAGACTCACCTTTGAGCTCTGAGAGCAAAACAAGCGAGATGAAATTAGGAGTCGCTTCCCTTTTCTGGCTGCGGGGCTGCAATCGTGCCAACAGCAATACCCAGCAGATGTCTGCACTCAGGGAACTGCTGATATCGGAGGATCGAGGGGACCAGTTCCCAAAGCACTCATCAAAGATTTGTGCTAGTTCGTATCATGTAGTTTCTGTTAGATCAAGCACCTCACGGTGATAAACGGTGAGGGGGAAGGGAATGTGGATGTGCTTCTAACAAGGAACAAATCTGCATTTCTAATTCGATCCCAGAAGATCTCAGCTGAGGTCAAAAGATCTGTAAAGAGTAGCGAAAATCAGCGCACCTGCTTTTAAACTAAAACAGGACAAATGGGGAGAGGGAAATTGAGCTTTAAAAATATGTAAAAGTAAAAAAAAAAAATCCCGAACAACCACCAGGCCTTTATGGAGGCAGGAGGAAGAACTCCCCCCGGCCCCCGTGGCCCAGTAGAGCTGGCTGGGATCACAGTCCCTGCTTTCCGAAAGAAAGGTGACCTGCCTCCTCTGGGGCGCGGCGGGGGTGCCCGGCGGGAAGAGGCGTGCTGGCACCCCAGGACAGGGCAGCAGCGGCAGCAGCAGGTGCGCTGCCACTGGGTGCCCCGTGAGTTCAGTGAGGCAGAACAGCTGCTGCTGCTGGGCCCGGGGCAGGCCAGCTCCGTGCAGCCCGCGGCACTGCCGTTAACTGAGGCTGCAATGAGTTTAGTGTTTGTGACAGATTGACAGCCCTGGAGACTGAAATGCCGTGGCCACAGGAAGGATGCAGAGAGTGAAGTGACAGTGGCGGCTCCCCCTTGCTCACACCCAGCCCACACGTGCTTGGACTGGCACGGGCACTGCTAGCGGCAGGCGAGCCACTGGCCTCTCTCTGCTGCTTTGCAGCGAGCTGCTGAGACTGCAGTATAACCACAGACAGTAAATAGAGATTCAGACATTCTTGAGTGAAACTGGCTCTAAAAAATCCAAGTCTTTTTTTGCAGAGAGGAAATTTGGCATTTTTGTTACTTTCTTTCTTTGAGATTATGTTTTCAAGTTCATGTCTGCAACTAGCAGGCAGAAAACTTCTCAAAGGCGGCAAAGATCACATGACTCCAGGAGCTGATGTTTGGAGGGAAAAGGAAATACGTTGCGAGACCCAGGGTGCGGGACAGACTAGTAAGTTTACTGGTGCTGAAACAGACATTGCACACAGTCCCCAGGCTTGCTGGATGTCAAAGACATTCA
Source organism: Platalea leucorodia (assembly GCF_965183815.1). NCBI lineage: Eukaryota > Metazoa > Chordata > Aves > Pelecaniformes > Threskiornithidae > Platalea > Platalea leucorodia. The sequence continues at coordinate 52,863,795 of NC_138826.1, read as the reverse complement.
GTCTGCCCTGACTAGAAGTGAAAATTAAACGAACAAACAAACAAGCCCCAAAAGCTAGACTTAGGACCTACTCCAAAGCCTGTTATGCTCGAGAAAAGGACTCACATTGACTTAATTGGTAGGTCAGGCCTTTCTTAAACAGGGCTGACAGTCGATTGGAGTTCTATAACTGTAATCCTTCCAAACATAAAAACGTTCATTGCCTTCAGTGGGAGGTACATGATATTACCTTCCATTGGCTTAACAATTTCAGCCGTGTTTATTTAACAAACTATAACGGAGCCTTTCATGCCATTATAATATACTGGGTAAATAAGACCTGTTTTCAAAGTTTATTGCTTAAGAAAATACATTTGCCAGCTTACGTCCCTTATCTTGTGGTTTATGAGAAAATAGAGTATGTACTCAAGTGTGTATACAGTACATGTAGCAGCCAGTCCTGCACCCCTAGCACTTGAGAAGTGGAGACGGGAGTCCATATATCATAGCGTTATAGGAAGGAGGTAGGAAATAACAAGCGTTGATAATACATGTTTGCATACAAGTGAATGTATATTTAAGCCTGTCAGGCTCTTGTCCATTGCTTGTATGATTTTTTTAACCTCGAGAAAATAGGAAACATGCAATTTGATTTAGGCTCCAAAGGGATCTGAGGAAGCCTGGAATTTAATAATAAAAGCTGACTGTGGGGTCCCTCCTGTCATTTGCCTTTTGCCTCCAGCAGCAGTGGGTAAGCAGCCTCAATTACAAACCTTTTTTTCACGTGTTTGCTTTTGCTAGGCATTGGTATTATCTGAACACACATATTTTGTCTTTGTGTTTTATGTAATAAAATTTAATAGACTCCACTGATGCTGCAACTTGGCATGAAGTCATTTGGCGTGTTTGATTCAAGGGCTAATAAAAATAAGCCTTCCTGTTGTTGTACATGGTAAATACCGAAATTGATAAACCCCTAGAAGGATCTAGGTTTATAGCCCAATGAAATCTAAACTGATTCATATTCCCAAAGGCTGGAAATTTGAAAAAGACCCACGCTCAGGTTTCAAACCACCCAAGTTGTTCATGAGGGGTATGATTTTTTTGAAAAGTGCTCATGGCTCCACCCTTTCTGTGCATCTAACAACATGGCAGGAAGGACTTTGTGCCCAGCAAGGCCGATTCCCTCCCTGGTGTGAGGAGCTGGAGTACATGAGCACGTTTGTCCCAGTGGAACTCCGGCCACGTAACAAGTGTTAAGCCGTTTAAGTATGCGGGTCAAAGTAAAATGGTTGGCGAGTTACCGAGCTGAAGGGTTGAACCGAGTTCACTTTCATTCCTGTGATAACGCGAGGCGCAGAACGGGATCGAAAGGCAACTGAAGTCAGACGCAAGTTTTTCCATTACCTTTGATAAGCTTTGATTTCAGCCCACAAATAATTGACTTCAACAGGTATACTGATGCAATGTAGCGGCCTTTGGGCCGTTATCATCACTTCATGGAAAAAGCACTTCTATGTGCCCATTGGTATCTGTACAGAGAGCCTTCCTATCTCTGATAGGAATTAATTTTACTCTAGCTTCCACCTGAAAAGACGTACATCGATTTCTTAAGAATCCCACTTGAACAGTTTAAAAGGAGCGCTTGTTTTTCACCCAATTTATAATTCCTCCTGTATTTTAAAGGTCTGCCGGAATCAACACGAGTCTTGGAGTTTTCTCTTACGTTTGCGTTCCAACTTCACTCCCTGTCAGTGTGGCTGCGGGTAGGGAGTCGCTGGTATTGCAGAACCAGTAGAGGGAGCACGAAACGCTTCCTTTATATTTCTCTCTTACATAAACATTGGCTACTGTTGGAGGGTTTTCTTAATTTTAGTTCTCTGGAACAGGAAGCATTTTTGAAAGAAAAGGTGATCTGCGGCTCAGATATTAAATCTGTGGAAGCCTTTAGGGTGCTGCATTTCCATGCTGGGAATTACTCGCCTGTTTCCACCACTCCATTCCCCCTCCTGCTCTCCCCCCCTGGAAACCTTCCGTTTTCTAGAGGATTTCCAAGCTGGGACATACATCATTCCTCCAGAGTTGATGATACATCATTGGATTGTCGTACAAATTATAAAGTTTGCTCACTGTGAACAAAGATAGCTTCCACGCAGCACCAGGGCTGTAAAGCGTGAATTTTAAAGATAAAATTAATATTTTCCAAAAAAGAAGAGGAAAAAAGTAGATGTCGGGAAGAAACACGTATGTTCCACAAGCACGCTGTACGCTTTGCTCTGCGAAACATGCGTATCTGAAAACAGAGTTTGCTGAAGGGAGTTAAAGGAAACCAAGCACATTGAAACCCAGATTAAAAACGTGGAAAGGCATTAAATGATCATCGTCAGCCACACAATCGTACAATTTGAAGCTCAAGGCACCCATTATTATGTATTATCGTAAGGATTTTTAATTAGTAGACAACCCCATTTTGTGTATTAAAGTTTTTATTCCTTAGTAAGAATTTTTTTAATCACAAAATAGTGTGGAAATATTTAGATAATAGAATTCATGGAGTGCTGGAAAATACTGAATATAAAGATTGATTTCTAATATATCACATACTAAACTGTTCTAAAACAGCTGGTTTCTTGCAGACAGGATTTATTTTTTTTAATAATTTAAGACAGCATAAGCTTGTATCAAGCATAAGCATTGTAACAAAAGTGCAACTTTTTCAGCAAATCCTCCCGAAAGATATTTAACTCAAAATATCATTAACACATATTTTCTCCCTACAAAAATAGCATGTCAGACATCATTAATTGGATGTATTAACAACTATTTACATACAGCCACTCCGTAGGCTAGTAACATTTTTGTTTTTGTGGTTTTTTTGTGTTTTTTTTTTTTTTTTTTAACGTTGTTTAAACACAGCGTTTGAGGCAAACAGTAGCAACAGCAGCAGCAGATGCACCAAAGGGACTGACAGACCCGGCCACGCGCTCGCTCCTCGCCAGGCTGTTGTGTCTCACCTCTTACATAACATTCAAGTGAGATTTCTCACAGTGCTACCTTGGCAACAAACTAAAAATATCTAGGCAAGGTCTTGGTTTAAGCCTTATTATAAAAGCTTTATCTGTGTGATTATCTGGCGGCTGGTTTGTCTCCAGAAAGGGAAATGGCGATATTTGAGCATGGGATGAGGGGAGAACCCATACGGGAAACTTACCCCAACCGGTCTAATCGTTTCTGATTGCACAGTGAGGTGTTCACCTACGGCCTCCAGCTTGTGTCGTTCGGAATTTGGGATAAAATGAGTTCAGGCTGACGAGCTGCTCTGTGTTTTCTTGGGGGAAATTGGGGGGGGGTGGAGGGTGTCTTTTTGTAGTTCAGTGCAGAAACATTCATTTTATACAGCAAGGTTCAGGGAAAAATCTCTGGGGGACGTACTGAATTAAATAAAGACAGGGTGAGAACAAACCCACTTGCCACACCTGTATACCTTAGCCGAAAAAAAGAATCGGAAAATCGGTTCCGCGCTGGGTCTGACCCCCTCCCCTCGCACACCCAGCGCCGGCAGGAGCCAGCGGCACCCCCGGGTGCTCAAGGCACTGCAGGTTTGGGCTCAGGCTCCCTCCCTCCTCGCTCCGGTTCCCAGTAAAGTGCTAGCGCAGGTGCTGGGGTCTGCCCTGCCTCGCCCCGCCGCCCGCACCCCGAGCCCGCCCGGCGGGTGCAGCTGCCCGAGGGGGACGCGGGGACGCCGCACCGACCCGCTCACGTAAGGTGCAACATTTCGGTTACCTCAGAGAGAGAAACAAAAAAAGTATCCTTACTGGTTTTTCTTCCTTCTTCCGTTTCGGTTGGTTTTTTTTTTTTCCTTAACATACTTATGCATTTATAAAGCCAAACATTAAAAAAATACTGAGTAGCAAATTTTATCCTTGACGGTCCTCCGCGGGGGCAGCGCCGGCACCGGCCGCCTCGGCAGCGGGGCTCCCCGCGGGGGCGGCCGCTCCCCCGGGCCGGGCCCCCGGCACCCCGCGGCCGCCAGCGCCCGGCCCGGCCCGGCCCCGCCCTCCGTGGGGAACCGGGGGCGCAGGTGCCGGCCCGACGGCCCCTCCCCGCCAGTCCGAGGGGAGGGCGGCGGCGGCGGCGGGGAGCCCCGGGGGCTCCCGGCCGGCGGCGTCTCACGGGCCCTCGGCGCCGGGCTCCTCGGCGGCGGCGGCCTCGGCCTCCTCGCCGGGCTCGGCGGCGGCCAGCCCGGCGGCGGCGGCGAAGGGGTGCGGGAGGTGGGGCGCGGGGGGCAGCCCGGCGGCCGCCTTCTCGGCGGGGCCGAGCACGGAGGAGAGGCAGGGGAAGGAGGCGGCGGCGGCGGCGGCGGCCGCCGCGGCGGCCGCCTGGGCCGGGATGCCCGGGTAGAGGAGCGGGATGGGGGCGGCGGGGTAGAGATACTTCTCCAGGCTGCCTTTATCCAGGAAGGGCTGCATGTAGGCGGCGGCGGCGGAGGGGGAGATGAAGTAGAAGGGCAGGCAGAAGGGGGCCGCCGCCGCCGGCTGTCCGAAGGGGGCCCCGCCGCCGCCCGCCCCCAGGGCCATCAGCGAGCCCAGCAGGGCGGCGTCGGGCCTCACCAGCGCCGCCGCCGCCGCCTCGGCGCCCCGCGCCGCCAGCCCCGGCGGGCCGGGCAGGGGGCTGCCGCCGCGGTCCAGCTTCAGCCGCTTGGGCGCGGGGGGCGCCTCGTCCCCCGACGGCTCCTGCTTGATGGCCAGGGCGGGCAGCGCCGCCGCGCCCGCCGCCGCGGGGCCGCGCTCGGGGCGCGCCTCGCCCTCCCCGCCGTAGCCGCTGTCCGTGTCCGTGTCGGTCTCGGCGCTGAGCTCGGCGGCGTGAGTCCGCTGGATGACGGGCACGCAGTTAGCCTGGCCCTCCGGCTTGTGGCCCGGCGCGCAGGGGGGGGCGGGCGGGGAGGAAGAGGAGGACGAGGAGGATCCCTTGCTGAGGGGGCCCGGCGGCGGGGAGAGGAGCTGGGGGCCGGGGAGGAACTGCGAGGAGATGGAGTGCAGGTGGCCGAGGAGCTGGGCGCATCGCTGCTCGCGGGGGGTCCAGCTCTCGAAGCGGGAGAGGTACTGCAGCACTTCCTTGGCGCACGTCTGAAAGCCCGAGTGGAAGGCGTCCAGGTCGGCCTGCACCGGCGACTTCATGGACCGCTCCCCTGCGGGGGGAGACCGGGAGGGGACGGCGTTTGCCCGCGGCTCCGGCGTGGGGAGCCCCGCTCCGCGGCTCCCCCCGCCCGCGCCCGGTGCGCCCCTGCGGCGGCGCCCCCCGGGGCCCGCTTACCGTTCTGCAGAGCGATGATCTTCTGGTGCTGCTGCTCCGTTAAGGCTGTCAGCGCTTTCAAGTGTTTCAAAGTCAATTCCAGCACCACCGCTTTCTCCAGGTGTCCCAGCGTCTGCCAAGGCAAGGGAAGGGGGCGGCTCGGCTACCTCCCGGCAGGCTCGGCCACCACCTCCGTAACTTCGGGGAAACCGGTCCCCGAGGGGCGTTACGGCCAGGGCCGCCGCCGCAGCCAGGCGGGCGGGCAGGCAGGCAGGCAGCCCGGCAGGCAGGCAGCCCGGCGGGCGGGCAGGCAGGCAGGCAGGCAGGCAGCCCGGCGTCCCGCGCCCCCGCCGCCCCGGGGGCTGCGCAGCGGGCAGGCTGCCGGCGCCCACATTTGCATGTACAGAGACGCTCCTCTGCACCTTACCGTCAATTTCAGATGCTCGGGCAGTAAATCCTTCAGCTGGGCAATGCATTCGTTAATCCTGTCTCGCCTCTTCTTTTCTATCAGTCTGTGTGGCAGTTTGTACGTTTCCTAACGAGCAAAATCCGGAAAAGCCAAGCGTTAGACAGAGTCCCTCGGAACGACGATCAAAACCAAAACAAATGTCATGCCGACCACATGCCGCGCAAATTATCGCCAAGGCACCGCTCTCCCCGCCGTGCCGCGCCAGCTCGCTCGTAAACCCGCTTGCCATTCGGGGGCAAGTTAAAAAGCGCAGCCCCCGGGGATGCTCTCGGGAGCGAAGCCGCGCCGCAAAATTCAGCGAGCCCCAGTTAAGCGCTTAAGCGAGAACAGCCCCAGAAACTTACTCTTACCTTGCTCTCGTCCCTCTTCACGCCTCTTTTGGGTTTGCACATATACAGGGAAGGGTAGTCCAGCCTGGAGAAAAACACACAGGTCCAGCATGGGCAGGAGCCAGAGCTAGCCTAGCACCTCCTGGAGCGGGCAGGCAGCCGCCGAGCGCTCTGCCCGAAGGGCCGGGCAGGGGCCGCCCGGGTCCGCCCGCCGCGCAGCCGGCGCTGCTTCCAGCGCCTGACGGCACTTTCTCCAGCAGACGAGAGGAGAGGGAGACACTGCCCCGGCGCCTTACCCTATAAAATCCCTGTGCTCCAGCAGCTGCCTCTCCGGCAAGCGGGAGATTCCTTCATCCATGTCTGGCAGCGGCTGACGTTTCGTCGCTGCTTTTGACGGAGCCCGCGGGATGCTGCGATCGGTCTTCGGAGATCCGCGAGCGACGCTGCGCACATGCAGCCTCCGTCCCCCTCTCCCGTGCAGTGGCGAAAGTGTGCGGCAGTTCGGCCCCCCCCGCCGCCGCCGCCGCCCCCCTGCCCGCCGCGCTCCCGCTCCGCTCCCCGCGCACACGCTGCGCCGCGACTTTGCGCCCGCCGCCGCCGCCGCGCCGTGCCTGCCCGCGGGGCACGCGCGCCGCCAGCCAGCCCCGCACCCGGCTCACGTGCGGCGCGCGCCGGGCGGGCGGGGGGCGGGGCCGGGGGGCGGGGCGGGCGGGACCGGGGGTGTGGGGCGGGGGGGGGGGGGCCTCCGCGGGCTGGCGGGGGGGGTCCCCGCCGCCGGCCCTGCGAGACAGCGGCTCTCCCCCGTGCTGGTGCCGTTATCATCGTCGTCGTCATTAGTATTGCCGTGATTGCTGCCATCGTTATCGCACCCTTATGGTTTCTACCGTTTTATCGTTTGTATTTGGGGAGGAGGCCCGCCCCTGGAACGCCTGCCTGCCGGGCGGGCAGGGGGTCACGTCCGCTGCACGTTTGGTGCGCACTTAGGGATGCGTGGGCACGAACGCGCGTGTTCGCGGCGCGGCAGCGGCAGCCCGGGGCGCTCCCCGCCTGAGCGCCGCCGCGCCGCAGCTCTCGCCCCCCGCCGGCTGCGCCCGGCCGCCGCTGCTCCCGGCGGCTCTCCCGCCCGACCTTTGGACGGGAGCCCGCGCTGCCTGCGACGCCAGGCCGCGGCGAAACCGTTTCGTATGCGCGTACGGAGATGTAGATACGGATAGATATGTGGGTAGATATATATAAATATGTATATAAACATATCGGTCTTTGGACGCTGCCCTCCTGACGGGCAGCCCTGCGGGGCGCAGGGGGTGACATTGGGAGAGGCTTTGCACCGCTGCGGCGTGACCGGCGGCGGCAGCTCCGGGACGGGGCGGGGCGGGGCGGGGCGGGAACCGGGAACCCCCCCCGCTCCCCCCGCCCCCCCCGCCCCCGCGCGCCGGCCGCGCCCGCGCAGCCCCCGCTCCCCGCCGGCGGCGGCGGCGGCGGCACCGGCAGCCGCCTCCCTAATCCCGCCTCACGCTGGTACGAGCACAGGGCCGGCAACGTGACCCGACCTGCTGCCACATCACTGCCGCCGCCGGCACCGGGCGGCCCTGCCCCGCCGCCCCCCCGCCAGCAGGCGCCGGCCGCCGGCGGCACCACCGGGCGCCCCCCGGCTCGGGGTACCGGGCGCCCCGGGCACCCCCCGCCCCCTCGCCGGGCAGCCCGCCGGGACCCCGCTGCCGGCGGAGGGGGGGTGCTGCTGCCCCGAGGAAATGGGATGCTCTTCCCCGTGCCCCGGGCAGCGGCGCTGCGTGTGCGTGTCCCTGCGTGTGCGTGTCCCTGCGTGTGCGCCGTGTGTGCACGCCGGCGCGGCATGTGCGGCCCTGCAACGTGCGGGGGGCGCCGTGTGTGTCTGCGGGGGGTGCGGCGGCCCCGTCCGCACGTGCTGTGCGGGGCCAGCGGTGCACACGCACGCACGCACGCACGCACACACACACGCACACCCCACCCGACACGGGGCCGGGCTGGCGGCTTTCTCTCCGGTATTCCCGGCGGGAAGTGCCAGCAGAGGCGATCCCCGGAGACGTGCTTATCCCCCCGCCAGCCCTGACCGCCCTTGCCTTTCATTTGGCTCGGCTCCGCTCCCTCCCTCCCGGAGGCTCCGGCTCGGAGGCGCCCGGCCTCCGGCCCCGGGGAGAGGGGCACTTTCGGGCTCCCGCAGCAGCCGGGAGGGAATTACCCCAGCAAACAGAAAGCGCGCCCCCGCCAGCCGAAAGAGAGGCAAGAGCCTCGCATCATTCCTTTCTCACGATCGTGCTTTACAGGTAAACTTGTCAGGAGGGTAAAAGTCGTGATTTTTCTATGCGGGGGGCTGCTGAAGCCACGCTGCCCGTACCTGAAGTGCGAATGAGGTTTTAGGAGCAGCGAAGGCTCGGATGAGGTGTTAGAGGCTCCTGCTTGGCAGGCAAGCAAGCGGCACTGCAGGCTTGTGTAGCTTTTCCCCTGTTAACCTGATGACATTTTCACGCTGTCAGTGCAACTAAACTGGGGGCTAAAAATAAACAACGTAGATGTATGGCTCATGCCTATAGGTTATATTTGGGGGTGTCAGAAGGAGAGGCTTGTGGACGGCTACAGAGGTTGTTGGGAGAATCTGCTGCTGGTGAGAAAAGCAAACTGTTGGATAGGCTGGACTACCCAGACCCGCTCCCTCGGGAAGGGGGATTGCAGGCTGCGAGTGGAACTTGCTGGGTGTCGGCACGGCCAGCAGTACTTGGCCATGCAGGGTGGCATTGTTTGCCCCGAGTCAGGCATCCGTGTTGGACACCTAAGATGGAGCTACGGGCTCTCTTGCTGGTCAGTGGAGAGAAACAAGCACCTTCAGCATGAAATTCCTCTCCTCCTGGCTGGACTGGTCTTTGAGAAAGCGTCAAGAAAACTGGAGGCACAGCCCAAATAAAAGAAGGAGCTTAACCCTGAGATAAAGCACATGGAGACCTTTTGGGGGAGTGCTGACTCAAAGGGAACTTGAACGCCAAAAGAAAAGACAGTTTCCTCCAGCTGATTCCTCCCATGGGTGGGAACACAGGGCTTTGCATGGTTTCTGTAACTAATACATGGGGTGGGGAGCAGGGGGTGAGCCTTTCTGGAGCATCTCCTTGTGGAGCACCTGGAGCATTTCTAGAGCATCTTTGCCAGCTTCATCCTCTCTGGAACAACCTGCAAATCTTCAAATTATGGAAACAATGTTCGGAGTGAGACTCAGCTTCTAGGAGGAGAAGTCCTAATTCTGGGATTCCTCTGGAACCAAGTGGGAACGGAAATTGAAAATGACCAAAAGATTCAAAACATGAGCCGAGACAGCTGGAGGCTTTGCAAAAGGAGTTCAAGCAACATCTGGAAACTTCTAACAGAGGTTTATAAGAGGTCACCTGCAGACAAGGATAAAAGGCTTCAGTGTCCAGAGAGAGTGCGAAATTCTCCTGGAAGATTCCCAGTTTCAAATGGCAAGATGGATCAAAGACGTGATCAGCAGCATGACTATCATGGAAAAGAATGTTTTCCAGAAAATAAGAGGCACAAGAAAAGCTTTGGCCAATTTACAAGCCAAGATGAACCACAGCAAAGAGTTAAGAAGCTGAAAAAAATCACTCAGAAAAGGAAATCAAAGGTTTGCAGGTCACCACAGGAAAAAACAGCCTCCTGCTGTAGACAAGGACTAGCCAGAACACCGCCTACTACCAAACACTGGCCACCACTTTCAGTCTGCAGGAGGAAGGAATCAGACTGTCTGTCCCAGCTGAATCGGTGCAAAAGCCACGGTCTTTGAGGAGAATACGTTTGGGAGGTTTATTCAACTCAGTCTGTAACCATGGCGTAAGGGAATGGCTCTGAAATAGGGTGCCTAGGAGCCAACTCGATGGGTTCAGCTCTTATGGCAGTGAGTACTTGCCTTCAGGAAAAAAGATTGAATTATCTAGGCTGGTTGTATGACCAGAATCAACCATCAAATTAGAGAGAGCTGGTCAGCTGTGTGCTACAAAGTGAGGGACAAAGAGAATTCAGTTGAAGGATCTGGATCATTTTGGTTGAATAACAAGATATTACCGAAGACTTCCAGGGTAAATTGGACATTGACCTGTGAATAGATTTACAATCATGGGATGACCAGATTGAGACCAGGGGAAGGAGTGAAACGAGAGCACATAAAAACCTGAGCTGGGTTGGAAAAAAGGTCCAGCTGTCCCCAAGTCCAGCAGGAGATGCCTCAGGAGGAGCAGACGAACAGAGCATGCACGTAATGAAAGCCCCCACAGGCGAGTCTCCCAGGTCCCGGTGGCCCACGGTGCAGAGACTTCCCGAGCCAGAAAGGATATCTCTGTGTTTAATGGGAAGCCAAAGACGCCGTGAGAGGCAGAGGAGTTTGCCAAGGTGCTTAAATCATGGGCTGCAGCAGAGCATTGGGCCAGGAAGCAGACACCGGTGAGAAGTTGGTCAGTCACCGGAGTCCTGTCAGCGCGGCTCTGTGGCTACCGCAGAGAGCAGAAAAGAGAACTTTCTATTTCAGAGAGTGCCACAGGTACCTAATGTATGTAAAACGAGAGAGACAGCGGCCATGCAAAAATGCAGCTGAATTCAGAAGCAGAAATAAAATACCCTGACTGTGGGAAGGTGGTGGGCCAAGACAAGACACAATGTGCAACGAAGCCTTCACAGTTGCAAAATGGGGAAATGGGGGTAGATCCAGCTTGCGGGGCAGAGTCAGGACCACGTTTTTGTGCAGGACTGTTGCAAAAACCTTACAAGGGGGACGTTGGTCACAGAGGCACTCCTAGGCCATGTGAAATGAGTGATAGTAACAGAGATGGCCCAAAGCCTACCAACCAGCCAAGCTAGACTGGCGCTTGGGCTAATGGTGGACAAGCTAATCAGCTTGAAATAGATAGTGGTGACGGGAGAACGTAGGCACTTCCAAACCTGGGAAAGTCAGATTGGTGGAACAAGGGCACTGGAGCAAAAAGTCAGGCGTGGTGTTGTCCTCAGTGCCCCGTGGCTGTAACTGTGCGATAACCACCAGGAACTGTGCCTTACCCCGTCAGTTTGGAAATTCCCTTTGAAGACCTGTTTCAAGTGAAGCAAACTATTTGCAGGTAGCTGGTCTGCAATGAAAAGCTGTCCTGCCTCCCCGGGGCAGTAAAAAATAAAGGTGGCTCCACTCTGAGGTCGCTTCCAGCCCTGACTGATGGGAGGGTCTGAAACCTGCCTGGGGCCTTAAGAGGCTCTTACCCAACAGGTCAGTCAGATCTTGTGGATGTGAAACAGAAAGGATCCCCATCTCTCTGCTGGATGTTTTCCAGGAGCAGCAGCCAGGAACAAGTAAAACAACCTCCCCTCTAAGTCCCCCCCTCTGAAGTCACTGGAAAGAAGCTGTGTCCGTGAATGAAGATACCTTGGATGATACCATTGGGTTCAGTTTGGTCATTTGCAATAGATCTGCAAGCTGTGTATTGACAGGCAGCTGAAAGATGGGGAAAACTGCTTTCTCAGCAAAGCCCGACCTGGCAATTTAGTGATGGTCGGGGGGCTTACGTAATGCACCAGCTACACCGGAGAGGCTGATGGGGAAGGTATGGCACTGCATGCCAACAGGAGGCCTTGGATGGCCTCAGCCTTTCAAGAGGTCTGTTGTGCTTAGGCTATTTATGGGTGCATGCCGAGACCTTTGAGCAAGAAGCGGTAGGTGCAGTTACACATGGCTTGTGATAAGTTCAAGGCTGACAGTCTGTAACTGGTCCCAAAGGAAAGGGAGTTGTTTCAAAAGCAGGTAACATATGTCCGCCACACGACTGGTGATGGGGAGTTTCCACTGAAAAAAACAAAACGGAGACCGCATGGAGCTGGCCCGCTCCCCAGCCACTCGCAGAGGTGCAGGTCGGTAGGACTCTGCTCCTATTACAGAAGGTTTGTTTGTAGATTTGCTAACATTGCAAAACCTTGCACAGGCAAGGTGACAGAGGGAGAGCGTTTCAGTGGCCAACAGAATGAGATTTAGCAGTTTCAACTAGTGCAATTCTTGCCAGTGGTTAAATTTACTGATAAGTTTTATTGGTATTTGCACAGGAGGAACACTATAGTAAGGGTAGGCCGTGCATCCCTGCAATAGCTCACTCTGTGAGCCTAGGAATCCCAAATGCAATTTGCCCGAGTGTTAAGGAAAACGGCAATTTTGCAACTGCGCAGTTAACTACACGTCTGGGCATAAATGGAGTAGCGGTGATGGCTAGGCCAGGCAGCAGCTCTGGGGCTCAGTGCAAACAATGTTAGGGATGCGAAATGGAAGAGATGATTCTTCAAGGGGATGAATGCAGAGAAGGAGATGCTTGTTTCCTCTCTTACAACTCGTAGATGCGCAAATGCTTCTACTTCACCCAGGAGAACTGAGGAAGGGCAATGCCAGGGAGGGAGTGTGGGCTCCTGAACCAGTCCATGCCAGAAGGTACATCACAGAAAGGATCCCAGTAGGATACAACTAGAAGATGAGCTGGGCAACTCAACTGTCCTGGAACGAGGTTTGCCTTTGGAGCACAATGAAGTCTATCATTGGAATACCAAGGGAAAAGCATTCTGGTCATGGTGAGAAAGTTTGGAGTTAAAGGTGAAATACTGCATAAAAGTTATAGTGCAGGGAAACAACGTGGTGAGCACCTTGTTAGGTGAAGTCTGGAGAAGGAAGTTCTGAGATTATTATTTTAAAACTGGCAAATGTTTTGAACTATACTAGCTTTCTATACATTTACAAAAAGCCTTAGCTAAGCTAAGGGAAAAATCCTATTGGGTAAGATTCAGGAAGGATGTAGAAAATGTGTGCAGAGGAATGCCCCATTGCAAATAACGGTCCCACAGAAACACAGAGAGACACCATGAAATAAGATCTGACAGAGTCATTTCATTAATGGGCTGCATTGCCTGATGTTCTTGGGTTTCTGTCTGAAGCAGATTCTGGGAGCTGCAGACTATTTCACAAAACGCCCCGAAGCTTGTCTGTTCGTGCCAGATGTCCAAGAGAAAGACGTCCTCTCCCTCCAAGTCCTAGGAGGTGTGGGAGGATTGCACAAAGCTCAAGGGAGACACACTGAATCCAGAACATTTCAGCAGATCTGTGAGGTGGTTGGGATCCCTAAAACATCTCCATGTGACCACAGCCTGAAGGGTTGGTGGGATGTTTTTTTGCAGACTCTTCCAGTCAACTGGTTTGCTCCTCAGAACTGCATCAAGTGGTAAGACCCAGCATATTCCAGTCCTTTTGAAGGCCTCAGGAGTAGCAAAGCACTTCCTCACCATTTTGGTGAAAACCTAAGGACTCCAGCATGCCTTTTTATGGAGTTTTGCGAGAAGAACAGAGTTTTGGCTCATGCATGGAAGCACATGTTCATTTTTTTTAATTTTTAAGTGGAAATCTGGGATATTTTACAGTCTTAGAAAAAACAGAGTGAGAATCTGAAAAAGGATAAACCTAGAGCAACACTGTAGAACTTGCTGTATAAGGGCGTACAGTACTGACCTGGATATTTATGGTGGTACACAGGATACAGTGGGGTCCTGAAACAAAATCCCGTGCTATCACAAGGCCCATTAGAAAATGTACTAGGGAAAAACATACTGGGGAAACAAAACTTCAGGGTTTTGCTCTTCCTCTGCTCTTCCCTCACTGCAAATGTAGTTGTGAAAAGCCGAGGCTGGAGAAGTTGAAGCACAAATCCCCTTCCTCCCTGCTAGCACCAAATGGGCAGAGGCTTGCAGGCAGGCTGCAGGCACACTGAATGCCCCTCGGGAGCACTCTGTGAGTGGCTGCCTGGAAGGGAATCAAGGAGCAGAAAACTATGAGAAAGGGGAGTACAAATGTTTTGGGCTAGCGATAGGAAAATACCTTACTGAAGCGTACTGTGCAATTACAGGTAAGTGAGAATGTGTCACTCATCACTTCTTAAATGGTTTTCCCTCGTTCTCTGCATGGTGGGTTTATTAGAGCCTTGTCATTTTGAGCTCCTTCAGGATAAAGGAGGTGGCTGAGAGGGCAGGTGTGGGAGGAGGGCTGAGTCCTGCTAAATCCAAGGGTGCAGGACAGGCAGGACAGTCGCCCTCCTCCATGAAACAGTAACCGCCCCCATCCCAGACACCTGGCTGCGGACGGGTAAGCCTAGGGAGAGTTTTTGGGTACAAGTGCTACTCGGAGCAGGCTGGCTCTGAGCAAAGACCCAGGCTCTTGTCGTACGAGTCCTCCTGGGTTCAGGGAAGAAGGCTCGGTGTGTTTTTTTATGAACCAGGACCCTAGTGAGAGAGCCTCTAAATTCATAACCAGTTTCTCCTCCTAACTGGGATAATCTTCAAGAACCCAAATTTTTGGTTTAGCTTTAGGGGCAGGAGATGCTTTCTCTGTCTTTTTCATCATAGGCCTTCTGCTTAAGATTGTCCTCAGGCCATCCTGCCTGTCTTCTCGCTACATGACAAGGGTGTACAGGTCTGGAAGGTACTGGAGTGTTGAGCTTTTTAACTGGAAGGGCAGAAGGAGAAATCAGGAAATCTGTTGGTGCCTGTCTGATTCTCTCACCATCCCAGATCTACCTGGAATATGCAAGCAAGGAAAAGGCAAGCTGAGCTATTCTTTGCTGGCCGAGGATGGGTACCAACTGCAGTCAATCCCCAGCCCATAAGCGGGACAGTGCAGAGCTCAGCACAGACACTCAATAAAAAGGACAGGCACATTCGATGATCACTAAAAACCTGTTGTCCCAGAGGGAAGGATAAGACAGCCCTTAGACCCATCCTAGCTTGTCAGGAAGTACCCAGGATATCACTGGACCTTGCACCAGCTGGGAAATACCCCATCGAGCATTGTGCCTGAATTCCCCTCTCCCTCCGGGGTGCCCTTTGCTCCTGGACCAGGTGGCAGGGACGGTCGCCTGTGCTGGTGGCGCTTCCTGGCGTGTGCAGTGCCATGGAGAGCTACCCCACGGTCTGTGGGGCTCTGAAGCGCTTGCAAAGTCCTGCTTGGCAAGGGTTGCTTGCCTGCAGTGTTATTCATCCCCCCTTTGCTTCACCAGGCTGCTGCTGCTGCTGCTGCAGCCCAGGCTTGAGCACCGGCTCTGCACGGCGCCTGGCTGTGTGCAAGCAGTGGCAGTGGCAGGCCTGGCAAGCCTCTCTTCTTCACAGGGAGACTCTCCTCCTCTCGGGTGAGCAGGTTTCCAGACAGCTCTCTTTTACGAGGACGGATTTCAGCGAAGCTCTAAAAACCAGCCTCATTTAGCTCGTCTCCCAGTCTTGTCCCCTGTGTCCTGCTGGGGAGGTATTGCATGACCCCCTTTAAGCTGTCGGCAGCCAGGCTTTCAACGTGGCAAGGGGGCCGGGCTGTGTCTGGGCAAATGTTTTCTTTCTGCGGTCAGAAAGCAGGGCTGGGCAAAGGCGCCGTGCCCGAGGCACATCCTGACAATGAGCCCCTGCCCACCCAGGCCACACTGGGTCCCGATCTCCCACGTCGATGGCAGGGACGGAGTGCGTGGCAGCGACCTTGGGTCTTCCCCAGGGGCAACCCTTTTCCCTCGGGAGCAGCAGGGACTCTCACGCTGGTGGGGAGGAACGGGGGGGCAGAGGAACCAGAAGGAGAGCCCGGGGTGCATCAGCAGGATGGGGACACGCTTGTGCCACCCACACAGCCCACTTCTGAGGCACGCTGGCACCCGCTGTCTCCGGCAGCTTGGCTGAGCGTTGACGCCCTGCTAAAAGGCGGTGGGCAGCCTGTACATCTCAGCACGATCACCGGGGACCCCTGCTCTCAGGCGGACATTGCTGAGGTTGCAGTTGCATCATTCCACACCCCCCCCCCCCCCCGCACACCTCCCACAACCATGAAGGTCCAAATCATCTTTTCATAAAAATACCTTACATCCCAGGCCCCAAGCACAAACCTGCCGTGCCTGCTGGTGGCCTTGGCAAAGAGCAGAGAATTAAATCACCAAACCCAAGGCTGTGCTTCAGCATGTACCCATTAAAGCTCATGAATTTCTGTCAGGGTTGGAAAAGGTCCATGGTATGGAAAGGTCAGTGTTTCGTTGTATTGTCCTTTACTTCCTTTACTATCCTGAACAAGGTGCGAGGAGGAAGCAATAGGTTGGAGGGGTGCAGGGCTCCTGGAAGCGAGCAGGTGATGTCCAAGCCAGGGAACGCAGTGGGCGATGCTCATCACACCTCCTCGCGTTCAGAGCAGGGCGAGCAGCAGTTCCCTGCGAATCTCCTCTGCCGTGAGGAGAGGAAGGCATGCAGCCACTTCACTACTTGCCTTGGACTTTACTCTGCGACTTTTCTAAAACAGCCATGGCCAAAGTTCAGCCCGCGGAGCTCTGCACATTGGTCCAGGCCTTTGCGAGGAGGTCTCACCTACAGGCTTTGCCATACAACACAAGCCCCTCTTTAAAACCCCCAGTATGTGAAGTCTTGAGCAAGGCAATAAGGCCTTGACCAAAATGGTGCTCCCTGAAGAGCAGAGGCACCGTGAGGTACAAATACCTGTACCTGCCCTGTGAGCTGAGCTGAGCTGAGGTGGCAGGAGCTCAGCTGGGCAAGCAGTCAGGCAAGCAGGACTGCTACCCCATCACCGGTCCCCAGTCCCACAAACCTAAGGGTGAAGAGACATGAAAGCTTGGATTTTTCTATTACTTTCCCATTTTGCAGATTAATATTATAATTCATGTTCTTTTTTTTTGGTTTTAAATACCTTTTCTCCATGTAGCCAAAACCATTTAGAGGCATGTGTACGCCAGGGAGCCCTTGGGGGTTTGGCTGTCCCATAACACCGGCTCTGCAAGAGGGGGACAGGAGCTGGGCACCGGCACCAGTGTAATGGCAAGTGCCCGCAGCGGGACAGTATGTCTCCTTCAAGTCTCCATCTTCTGTGGGGCCAAAACAGACCAAAGTGGAACCACTTCATCCGCTCCCAGGAACACTACCCCCAGGGGCTGGTTTTTTAGCCTCCTTTCTGGGGCTGTCCAATGGAAGAGTCTCCTCAAAGCACTTGGATGCATCTCAATGTGGCAAAGTCCATGCTGGCAGTTTGAGATCCTACTAGCACCAGCAAGGGATGCCAGAATCAGGCAAATTTCAGATCTGTATCTCCATGCCTGTAGAGTTCAGGCCAGCTGAGAAGTGAATACTTTCTCGGCAGAGGGAGGAAAAAGACCCCTAGATGCTGTGTTGACATTAATCACCCTGCTTATGCCACTGTCTGGCAGCTGAAACCCTGGCAATGTGAGAGCTGGTGGCAGTTTCCAGCCTGGTCCTGCGTGCAGCATGGTGCCTTAGGGATCTATAATCAAAGTTTTGATTATTAGGGTAAAATTGATCATAAAGAGGAAAGAGAATGAAATAAAATGAAAGTGCAGCTATCAGCTTCCCTCGAGTTTAATTTGTTCTATTTTAATTTAAATGGAAAATGTCACATAACTTATCTATAACACTTTAAAGCACTAGTCAGGAACATATTGCCAACACTGGATAGTGGCACGTTTTAGCAGCAGTATGATGGATATAAAGCTCTTTAATATGCATGGAAAACCAAACCTCAAATGCTCTGCTAAGAAAAACATTTGGCCCTTGTCAAGAAACTACAGAGCTAGGGGCAGGAAGAAATGCACACTGCCTAGCGCAGCATCTTGTTGTGTACCTTGGCATCTTTTTATCTGTTTCTGAAAGTTTTGAATGGCAAGAATAGAAAACATCCATCACAAAGGTGCTGTGAGGCAAGTTTGTGCACATGAAGTGTTTCAAAACGTCTGGGAGCCTTGCCCAGTGACCTTGGGCAGGGGGTGAATGAGATGAGCTCCTGATGTCCCTTCATCAAAATGACCGGAGGAGATTGACTGGAGTGCAACTTGCACCGCAGCTCCCAAGAGCAAAAGCTCTCAAGCCAATGGGCTTCTCCAAGGTAGTTTTTGTGTTCATGACTGATTGCAAGTGGAATAAAATTCCACCTGCCCTGGGCGAAGGCTTTGGAGAGGTGCGTGGGGTTCATGCCTCGGGAAATGCCCCCTCACGCAGAGCCGGTGCCCAGCTGACACAGAGCATCCCCGCGTCCTTCTGCCGCGGCCCTGAGAAGGCAAACCTCTTCCAGCTCCCAGCGGCACCCTCAAGTTCCCACTCAATGCGGAGAGCGCTGAGGATGGTGCAGAGAGAGCTGCTTCGATGGCCTGGCATCGATGTCAAAGCCAGGTACGCAGCCTTATTTCCCATTCAAGGCAGCTGCAGGACGGTGCCTCTTTCCTCTGGAGGGGGAAGCTCGCACACGGGGCAGGAAGCCATCATGGAACAGCCAGCTCAGGAAGGGGCCGGGGCCAAGATTTTGTTTTTAACCTGTTTCTTGTTTATTTAAGCCTTTGAGGAAGACGAATAAAAGCAGCCACTGACAGAGGCCGGCTGTGTTGCAATCAGAGCTGTGTGTGCTGGCTGGGTCGTGGTGGCGGCAGCGAAGGCAGCAGAAACCACCTCTCTGGTCATTTGTCAGCCTCACAGACGCACCAGCATCTTGTGCAGGAGCCAGGGTGCTCAAAGCAGGTATCCTGAGCACATCTGCATCAAGCCAGCAGCAGCCATCCGATGCTGTTGCTTTAGCTGGCCACAGGAGAGTTGTGCTGCCTCCCAGGCAGCAGCTCGAGATGAGGGCTTTGAAGCTGCCCAGTTCTCCGCTGAAGGAGGAATTAGAGGCGTGGATATTTTTGTCCTGGTTATTTTGTGCAGAACAGGTAAAAGTAACTTGTTCCCCATTGCAGAGAGGCATCGGTCCCGGAGGGGTTTGCCCCTGGGGCTGATCATGCCCTCGCCTCTGCCACCTGCTAGTGCTGCCCATGCCACGGGGCTTGCTGCCTCCTGCCCTGAAAGCAGCCGTCTTACAGACTTTCTGGCTTTCTGCTCAGCACCGAGAGAGGTAACACTGCCACGTATTTGATGCTGGATGTGTGATGGCAACAGATTTGCCATGGTCAGCCATTTTTGTTGCTGTTCACATTTCCTCCGCATCGTTCATGCTCCCCACTTCAGGCTCCTGGTTTTGCTAAGGGCAAATTCCCACTCCATCAAAGCAATGCTCGCCAGTGAGACCAGTGGCCCAGATATGGGCTGTGGGAGAATGTCCGCCTCCTCTCCCCCATCTGAACTGGCTACCACCTCCCCTGGCTGTGATCCCACAGTGCACTGGTTTGGGAGTGCCCTAGTTTGGGAGAATACTGGTTTGGGAACCCCCAGGTGTTCCCACCAGGTGCTACAGGAGGTCCCGGCTGCATGGGGCTGGCTGCTGGACCCAGGACTGGGATCAGTGGTCTTGAATTTGAACCAGAATTTGGCTGTAGAGCTGGGAGATAAACACACAGTTTCCTATTGCAGAAAATGTAGGTTAGGTAGAGGTATCTTTCTAGCTTGTTTTTAAAGGGCAGAAGATGAGTGCCTGTTTGAAGTTATCCCAATTTTTTAAAAGATAAATAAGATGTAAAAATTGGATTAAGTGAGAGCACGACCATGGGGAGGACCTGACTGGGAGCTGGGGCCGGAGTATGATGCATGGAATAAAGTGAGAGCATCGTGGGTTTGGGTCCTCTAACTTTCATCAGTAGGAGCTACCTTCTCCTGTTAATCTTATTTTAAAAGGACCCGTAAGGGACCCTTGGTTCAACCCACATGGGCCTGTGCATTTCAAATAGCCAATATTAGGATGAATTTCTGAAATGCCCTGTCCTCTTAAGAGAATAGGTGGACATGCCCTAATCTATTTGTAATTCTCCTTCCAAGTTTGCTTAAAAAGTAAATGAAGACATTACAAAAATCCAGCTGACCAAAAAAACCAGCTCTGGCCAGTCATTTCAGGCTAAGCTAATGCAATTATCATTCTTATCCATATTGTCATGCAGTTAGTCCCGCTGAGCCTAGCGCTCAACTGTCCTGATTTTTCATCATAAATTCTCTTTGTTCCTCTTCAAGTATTACTCCTGATTAAGGGCTGCGATTTGAGAAACTTAATGTCAGATTTTAAAGTGACAGTTGATTTTTCTTTTAGCAAGTTTGTTTTGTATGGATAAGCTTTTACTCTGCATTGACATATTTTTGACTCCTTTTTACTTTTTGGTTTCCTTTGTAGATACTCTTCTTAATTTCTCTGAAAAGACTGTAGAGCTTGTGTTCTCAGCAAGGGTAATAAACCCTCTTGCAGGTGTTACTGCGCGTGGGGGGAAGATGTGAAATGGAAGCAGGCACCAGGAATGCAAATTCCCGCTGCAATTTGGGTCACATGTCCAAAGGGAATTATAATCCCTCACATGCTTTCTCACGCAGCAGGATGCAGGAGCAGAGGGATTGCTGCCTTGGACCAGGCTCCCAGCTCGTCTCCTCCCCTGTCTTGTCTCTGAAGGTACCCAATTGCCAAGTGCTGTAAAGCCAGAACAAGAAACGCCAGAATGCCCAATTATAACTTGCCTAAAGGAAAATATTTTCCTAACCTGAGGCATTTATCACTTGTCATGTCCCCTGAAGAGCTCTGGCTTATATCCCTTCTGCATGATTATCTCAAATGAGGTAACCCTGGAGATATCCACAACCTTTATAAACGCCCATGCATTTTTTTCAGACCTCCTGAACTCTTCGTCTCGGCAATCTGTCGTGGCAGCGAATCCCAATCTTGCAATGCAGCCGAACACATCCCCATTCCTCTGGCCATTCACTGCCCATTTTTTAAATCAAATCAAACACTCCCTTTCCCTTCTACTGAACAATAACCTGGACTTTCTTGCACCAGCTTCCCTTGGGCTTTGCTCTCTGCTCTCTGTATCAGTCAATCAGTGCCACCTTTATTAATATTCCCTTCCACCTCCTGATCCACCTTTGCACAAGAGCTTTCCCATCATCTTGAGCAGGACTCTCTTTGGCCCTTGAGGCACAAAACTGCCTGCCCTCCTGGGCATCCCTCTCCCACCTTTACTGGTGGCTCACCAGGACTGCAGATGTGGTATGAATTATTTTGAGGTCTGGGCACAGGGAGTCGTGCCATAGATACAACCGTGCTGAAATCAGGAGCTGTCTCAGCTGAGTTACTAATAAGATTTGCTCTTGTTACCCTGATCCGGGCCAACACCTACAGCAGGGACCTCAGCCAGGGTCTGGCAGCTCCTTCCTGCAACTTCTATTTCACCCTGGCAAGGCCAGACCTCCCCCCTCACCTTCCCCATGCCACTGAGGCCATTGACCTGCCTGTGCCAGGACTGCTAACACAGCAGCATGAGGCCTCGCTTGCACCAGAGACCTCATTTTGCAGTAGAAAAATGTAGCCTGAGAATCCCTGGTTGTGAGCCACAGTGCGGACAGCAGGCAGTCTGCTCTCAGCTGCGTTGGCTGATAGAACAGGTGTAAAAAGAGAAGCCAGAGTAGGAGAGGGATTTTAAGAGCAATTACAGCTATCAGAGAGACAAAAAAAAAAATAATCTAGCACAGACATGGTATTGCAGAATGTCAAGAGCAATGGGAGTGAGGGTTCAGTGGCAGCATCCCTTTGAAGGTGCCTGGGAGAGCGAAAGCAGATCATTCAAGCGTCCTCAGTTCAGCTTTGGGCTGTAGCTGCCCAGAGGAGATCTCCTGGGCCCTAGACACCATGCAAAGCTAGCAGGGAGCTGCCAGAAAACGCCACTGTCACTGCAGAGGAGGCTCTCTTGTTACCCGTTTAGGCTGCTTATGGATGCATGAGACAAACGGTTGTTTTTCCTTTTGCCTTATAGTTTAAGCTCACGGTTTGGTACTCCCGGAGCAGTGGATGTCCAAGGGCACGACTCCCTGTGACTGTGCCCATGTAAAGTGGCCTGTGCTGGCAGGAGGCGGATGACAATCAAGAGATAGCACTGACATACTTTTAAGGCTGGGTGAACACACCGCAGCTGGAAAAACACTAAAAAAATGGCATTTATACACCTTGTTCAGTCAACTGCACTATAAGCAGTGCTGGTAGGGGTGCTCGCTTTTCAAGTTATTCAAGACATCCCATTATACAACCCCTTTTTCGGTCAACTAAAGCTTTGCCAAACATTTTGAGGTGATTTTTCCCATGCTGTATGGCTGCCTCTGACTTCTTTGAGGGAAAGATCCAGCCAAACAGGCTTGGCCAATGCCTGGCACCAAGAGCAAGAGGCAGGGGCAGAATAAGCTGTTTTGCACCACGCAAAGCATTTCTGGTGACCTTTTCGCTGAATGGCTCGAGTGTGCCCCTGCTTTGGAGCAGGGATTTCAAATTTGGCAAGAGGGACAGATGTTGTGTCAGGGATTTGCCATGGGTCTTTCCATTGCCTCCCATCTGGGAAAGCCTCCGTGTCCCCGTCACCTCCCGCTTGGCTGCAGCACCTCCCTGGTGCTGCCAGTCCCCGTGTTGTCTGAGGTGTCTGACCTCTGCCTGATGCCTTTTGGTTTTACAGCCCCGCTAATGAGCCACGGGGCTGCCAGTACAGTGTGAGACCACAGGATTTCTGTCTTTTTGTGACTTGAAAAACTACATCCAGAGAGTTGTGTTAAAAATGATTACAGCCGCACAGTGAAATATTGAGAGGTTTAGAAGTGCCAGGATTGAACTGACCTGTGCAAATTCAATTCACTTTCCAAAGCTGGTTTAAAAGAGGTATCTATTGCTACTTGCTTCACCCCACACAGCTGGCCTTCCCATCTGAAGTTTCATGTAGTTTTAGTTACGGTGTATTGATAGCCCCCAACCTTTTGTTACTTTTTTCCATATAGCTTGAATTGGAAGTGTTTGAAATCAGTTGAGATTTCACAAATGTTACTGTTGCTGTGTATCCTAAAAGCAATATTCTTCCTTGCATCTTGTGCAGCAATGACATGAAAGAGATGGTTAGGACAGAGACCCAACTTTTGCCATTAACTTTTGCCACCAGCTTTTATCTGGATGCCCGTGAACCCATGGGCAGGCGCAGACGGGGCCCAGCTCCGTGATGCCCTGAATCACGGGGCGGCACAGGATGGTCAGTCTGGTTTTGTCCACATGGACCAACCCCATCATAATCGTCTCTGTTGTCTGATTGTTGCCTGTGCTGCCATCCTTGTCAACTGATATCTATAAAAGAAATATGTCCAAGGGTTTTCATAGTAACAGTGCTACATGAGCACGCAACTGAAGTTTACATTTCCTTTGGCATAGTATTTCTAATATACAGCTATTAATTCCTCCACAAGCAGAAGACACACGCATAAGGGCATGAATGATGTTATTGTAAAGGCACTTGCCTGGGTTCAGGTGGCAGGAGTACAACTCCTAGCTTTGCCACAGACTGCCCATATGACCTTGAACAGGCCTCGACCCAGCTCACTGGGCATATTTAGGGATGCATGTCTCGTTGGCATTACTTGGAGGTAAGCACCTGAGTACTCTGGTGGATCTGCTACACTGAGGGTCCTCAAGAGAGCCTAAGCTTACGGAAGTCAATTGCTCTGTGCCTCAGTTCCTCGTTGTAAAATGGCACTACAAGCAGCTCTTGGTCTTTCTCGGGGCACCTTATCAGGCTGTTGAACAATCTTACCTTGATGTCCTGCATCGCAACATCACAGAGGCAGAGGGAAGGTGCTCCCATGCCCCACTCTGCTCCAGCTCCTGTTCCTGCAGGTCCCCGTCTGCAGGTTTTCCAAACATGAGTGCACCCAGCCTGTTCCTTCAGCCAGTCCACAGATCCCATGTTGTGCATGGCTTTGCTTTGAGGTATCTCAGTCCTCCATTACTCTGTGTGGTAGAGACCGCACTGTCCTAGCACGAGCTTTCTCTCATTTTCTTTCTCTCATCATCCAGGTGGGCTCTGTCTCTTCCTACATGGCTGGTGCCCTGCACACACCATCAGGCTGGGGACTGAGGTCTGTTGCTTTGCCCTTCTCGCACCGTGGGACTTTCTACGGAAAGAGAAAGGGCCTGGAGAGAAGGCAGAGCCTTCCTGAGGGACAAGTTCACGACTGCAGAACGAGATCTGGAATTAAGGACCATTACCAAATATTGGGAAAGCTCATGGATGCAGTGAGCTGGGATAAGCTAGAATGGGATAGATGAGGGCCCTGTTTTAACACAGGTCCTAAGGAATGGATAATAAGAAATTAATACTAAGAAAGGCAGAGGAACTCAGGCAGGAGGGAGTGACAATACAAGACAGTTGCAACAACTGCATCTTTGACTCTGCCATGCTTGTTAGAAGATTATGCTTTCAGTCTTGTTCCATTAATACAGTTTTCCTTTTATTTAGTGTACAACCCCATGGGTCTCACAGTTATTACCCACGGATGCCCAAGGGATTTGTGCAGGTGAGGAGCTTAACTGTCTTAGGTGTAGTCAATTCTGTGGGTAATACTGATGCAAAGTGAGCAGCATTTGCAGCTAATTAAAATGCTACACCTTAAAATAATTTTTGCTAATTACTAATATTTAGCAGCACTATTTTAACTGCAATTTCCATGTCCCATGGGGATTTGAACTCTGTTAATTTCCCACTGACTCTCTTGGCACCATTTAGCATATCAAAATGACCATGAAATTAAAAAACCTTAGTCATTTTACTTCTCTAGGAATTAATGCTAGCAGTAACAGGAAAAAAATTTTGCTGCAGGAAAAATATGACCAAATTCAGGCCCTTTCCCCTTTCCCCCCCAAAAAAGACAATTATGCTATAGCACTGACTGACCCAGATGAGCACAGAAGCTGCTCTGGGCACAAGCTGCGTTTGCTCTGCCAGGAGGAGGATGCACAGAGCCGCGTTTCCCTTACAAACACCACTGTTGTCCCATAAGGCTGGGCAGCGAGCTAGTCCTAAATAGCATTCTCTTGGCCTCCAAATGAGTCAGTATCTGTCAAAATCAGTAGCCTGATCTTTTAACTCCCACTTCAGGCACTGGCCGCTGAAATGAAGCTACTACCCCTGTGCAACGTCGGACACCAAACCACTGGCAGAATGAGCACTAGACCCCAAGTGTGTTGTTTCCCAGGTTCCTGCTCTGCTTAACAGACCTCACTGCTTGCCCCTGTAAGACAGAAATGTCCTTTAAAATGGGTGAAGAAGAGAAAGGGAATATGAGACTTCTGTTTGGAATAAGGCAGAGTGCATTTGCAGCATCCTCACATCATCACAGCAATCCAAACACACAAATAACATCACTATGTGAATTTGCAGGAAAAATTGCTCAGTTATTTAGCAATAAAATCTCCAAATCAGCCTCCGACAGTCACTCTGAAAAACAACGTAAACATTCAACGCAAGAACAATCAAAAATACATCAGTTATTTTTTTTTAACTGAAACGGAAGACTCGCATCCTTTTGCTGAACGCATGTCTACACAGATCAATGTCAGCTCTTATTCATTTGCTGCTTTTAACTATTTGCATTTATTCCTGTTACTTGGGTCTTAGTCACCTAGCCATTGTGATAGCTTTGTTCTACATGCTTCGGTTAAATTAAATTCTGGGTCTTTCTCGGGAGCACAGGACACATCATTTTCTGGTCCTCTATTGTACATCCAGCATCCTACACCTGGCCCTGCTCACAGCCCTCCCTGGCAGCCCCCCTCTCTCTCCCTCTTTGCAACGAGAGGGTAGACAGAAGTGCACCACTGGATCGCTTGTCGACCCTGTGCACATCATGTAACCTTGCCTTGCCTTTTAGAGCCACGAAGCCACATCAGTCCTGGTGGGATGAGCCTAGCAGCAAGGATTTGTTCTTCTGCGTTTGCTTTCCCCACTTGTAAACTGAGCATCATAATACTTGCCTAGATCAAAGGGGGTATGGGGAGAATTAAATAATTAATGTATGTAAAGCACTTTGAAAGATGAAAGATGCTATATAAGTACAAAGTATTAACTAAAAAAAAAACAAACAACCAAACCTGGTTACTGATGTAAGTCTCCAGCTTATTCTGTAAGAAATGCCTGAAATCGAAATAATTGCCACTAACAAATTAAGAGTTAGATTATGCCAAGCCCTAAAACGGCTATGCAGGGAACCGAGAGCCTTGCCTCCTTCTGTGGCTGAGTTAGGGCGCCTGTATGAGCAAGAAGGAGCCGAAAGCGTGCCCACAATGGGGATTTGGAAGGGAAGGCACTTCCTGCACCACCGACTCGTCTCAAGCAACCATGTCAAATGGTGAAATTCAAAAATTGACAGCACAGTGTTTTACAGCAAGCTATGTTTCTTGCTGTTGCCCAGCCTCACTGCTCCAATGGTTAGAAACCCTCCTCTGGTTTCCAGGCTAAATGTACTCATGGCCATTTGTATCCATTTGTCCTTGTGCCAACATTGTTTTAAGTTTAACACAAGATATTTATAGACCAATCGTGTCCTCTCTAACCTTTAATGTTGTTAGGCTGAACAAGGCAATCCCTTTCAGTTTCCTGTTGTTAAGTAGGGTCTCCAGCCCCCCACCAAGCACCCTACCAACACTTAGTTACGCTTGCTCCAGTCGCAATTCATCTTTCTCGAATAGAGGTGAATAAATCTGTATGAAGTCTCCTCACAGGATCCACCAGTACTTGTTCTCCATCATTAATACTTTCCAGGCCCATGTTGGAAATACTCAATACAGCCTTGATCACATTTACTTTTTTCCATGGCCGTGCTATGCTGACTTCTCATACTAATCCTGTGACCAGCCAAGGCGCTTGAGACTTTTTCTTTTCCCAGAGAAACTCTGACACTTCAGCCTTACGTGCCAAACCTTACATTTGGCACAATTGAATTTCATCCTATTCCCATTGTTCCCATCCTCAAGGTCACACAGTTCTTCCTGTTTGATAGGCTGGGGCCTCTTGAGTATTGACAAGCACTCGCACGTCTGTGTCATCAGGAAATTTCACGATGCACTCCTCCCTCTTTTGTGCGACAGGCAAATATTAACAAAAAGCAGTCCCCAGGCAGCCCTCAGACAATTACACTAGCAACTGCCTTCCAGATCCGCTTTCAGCACATCTTGCTTTCATCTCTCATCCTGCTGTGTCTCACCTATCTTGCAGGGATGGTTGAGGTTCTTCCAGAAAGAAAGATGATGCAAGTCTGTAGGGCTTGCCGGACCCAACCAGTGCTTTAAAAGCAGTTGTGTTCCCTCAGGGACATTGCAAAAGCAAGTCAGAGAAGTTGCGAAGCACTGACATTTCATAACAATGCTAAGCCAAGAAAATATAATACTCAGGGTAACTTTGGATGGGAGGGAATATTCTTCAACATCTGGTGGAGCACATGCGGTAATTCTGGCAACACAGAAAGCCCCGTGTCCTCAAGAACCCTTTCACATAAAAGGTCACTGGTCTGAGAAAATGGCAGCCACAAAGCTGTGTTGTTATTGCTGATCAGAGGGAAACCAAGTCCAAGGAGAGGTGGAGTGCAGAGACAAGGGCCAGGTGGCTGTTTCAGGGGAGAGGTGGGCAGACTTCAGGAATCCCAAATCTGCTGTCACGCCACTCTGGCCTAGCCTCAGGCCTCTGTTTTGCCTCAGATAAAGAGCAGGCAGTTTTGATCTTTTATGGAGATGATTTATAGATGGTTTACATCAGTGCAGCAATGCAGGAAGAAAAGGGATACTGATTTCTGGGAGTAACCAGCTCTTTGTGAGGCAGAAGATTATGGCCCAGCATCTAGTCAACCCTGTAGTTGCTAAGACAAATTCAGGAGGAAACTGGAAGAAATGACCCCCTATATATTCAGGTCTTCTGTCTCCAGGGAAGATCATGGGCTCCATTTTCTAACTAGCCGGTTCTGCAGGGGCCATGCCGAGGTCAGCAACAAACTTCGATTGGGCTGAAGACATCAGCTCCAGTGCTCAGGTGCTTCAGGGCTCCAAAGGTGACTCTGAGAAAAGCCACCACTTATGGTGGGGCCTGATTGGAGGAAATTCGCAACTGCTTGCTTTTGAAAGACTGAGAACTCTTCAGCAAATTCCAGCTGGTGCCTTCCAGAGGACCCAAATGTGTATTTCAAGCAACTGCAGGTCTGAGTACATCAGACCTTGAAGTACGGCTGGAGCAGTGAATAACGCAGTGAGACTACCCAAGTGCCAGCGTGAGACCTTGAGCCAGCTGCAGAAACAAAGCCCCGAGTGTCTGTAAATGCCAGAAAGTCTGAAAAATGAGATACATATGCATATGCACCACAAAGTTTGTCCTGGATCTTTGGAGAGAGAACCTTATTAGAGCTGCTGGTAACGTTACACCAACTCAGAAGCACTTTTTTTCATGTGCTTCTTGGAAAAAAAAGGCCTTTCTAGTTTCATTACAAAGCATTGACTGCATGGGACAAGCTGAGCATGTTTAGCACCCGCTGCTATGAAGGAGAGCTCCTCGGCTCCTGCGCCGACTGATCCATCCATCCCGGCTGTGAGTCCCACCTGCACAGTCAGAGCTTGGGAGTCGGAACTGAGCGAAGCCAGTGCTCAGAAGGATTTTAAATATCATCTTTCCACCTGGCAGGATTTCTTGCAGTCCATCCTGCCACTTTCTGTGGGCTCCTAGCTCTGTGTTTGGGGGTGTGTGAAAGAAATGGAGACCTGACCAGTGAAAGCCATGCCTTGCTTTTCTTTTTCATCCCATCTTCACCCTGTACAGAGAAAGAGTCCTATGCCCAAAGCCCTTAGCTGGGCTTCCCCTCTGCTTGCTTACCCTCCATGCGTTGCAAGTACTGGTGAGGGGCTGACTGCTGGGATGGGGGAGAGGCAACTGCAGTTTCTCCAAGGTAAAATGGAGATCAGCAGCCCATGAGGGTGATGCTGCTGCCAGCTGTGTTGGCTGTGCCCGCAGCGGGGCTGCCACCATACTGCCATGGCATGGGTCCCCGCTCAAGAAGAAAAACCCCAGGCGGGGCTGGTGTTTTTTTCTTAGAGAGAGAGTTTTGGGCTAATTCAGCCTCATTGCCTGCTGAGCCAGGGACACGGGCACAGGCACTACCCCATGGCAGGCGGCATGTGCTGTTGGGACCCCCAAGCATTGCCTTCACTTGAAAATAGTGAGACCTGTGCCTCTAAATCAAAACAATTTGTGTTATGGGGCCAGTAAAATAAGTATTAATGAGATGATTGATTCATATCGGGGTGTGAGCAATGGATGTGGCTGCAGCAGTACTGCTGCAGAGGCTTTTTTCTTCCTCTTGTGGGGTCAGACTCCTTCATTTTATCCCTCTCATTAATGAAAAGCGAGAGTGGGAGCCCTTGCCCTTCCTTCTGCTGCCCACGGTGCCTGTGTCCCTGTGTGAAGCCACGGGCAGGTTTCCTGGCACTTCTGCGCATTGTCTAAGGTGGCAGCTTGAGCCCCGCATGTGCGTCCGCTCGTGCATGTGTGTATGCGTACATTCCCGTGAGCACATACACAGAACAGACCTAATCATTATCCTCGGCAAGAACATGAGTAAGAGGATTTGCCTCTGTTTAACCAAGGAATAATTAACACCTGGTGAGAAGGTCTAACAGCCATAGCATCTCATTAATGTATTTTGACAGACAATATCCTCCTCAAATATACTTTGAAGAAAGAGGACCAGCTTTGGAAAAGGCACAGAGATTGTTTATAAACTACTTGTCCCTCGGTTTCAAACTCCTTAACTCTGCTCAGGGAGATGTGAAGGACACTGGGCTGGTGCAAAATACTCTCTAGAGCATGGCAATGTGTACACTGAGCCACAGCAGTTAGCTTTACCTAATATCTCGTATCGCAGCGTCTCGCCTCTTTCTGCTCCATCCTGATTTTGATGGACCGTCACTTGTAGCACCTATGGACCAGCTTCAGGCCTCATACAGAAACATAATAAAATATGACTTCTGCCCCAAAGAACCTGCTGTAAGAGTAGAAGGCAAGACAAAAACAGTCAGATCATTATGGACAGCTAAACTACTGGTAAGTTTTCTATAGGAGACCCCCGTAAATGCCTGGGCCATCATTTGGATTCAGGGAGCCCCAGCTGGAGGTGAGGAGCTCCAGGCACAAGGCACCTAAAGGAGCTTTAGCAAAAGCAAAGATTTAGAAATTTAAATTGGTGTAGCACAGTCATTATGGAGGCTGCAAGGCACAATTTCTTTCTAATCCAAAAGAAGACCTGATTTCTTTTGTATGCACAGATTTACCTCGTAGTCAGATGCGATGGCTGGAGGGAGTAAGGCGCGTTGTTAAATACACAGCCTCAAGTGTGGAGTAACCTGACATAAAACAACTCCTGTTCTACTTCTTTCCACATCTGTCACACCATCCAGCTAAGCTGAAGTACTTCACACCTTGGTCTTATCCCTAGTAATGCCAAAAGGGCACATGGAGCACACACAAAGAATAACGTGGGTTGGATGTTTCCTCTGGAGGTCATCTGGCCCAGTCCAGTGCTCACAGCAGAGCCTCCAGACACACAAAATGATGTGAACTGGCCTTGAAAGAGCATGTCGAAAACAAGCCTCACCTTCAGATGACCTGAACTTTAAAAATGGCCATGTCAGAAGCCAGCCTGAATTGAGTGTGTCAGACACATTTCTAATTGGCCTTGGCTTTTATGTAATTGTGCTTTCAAGAGCTAGATATTATTATTATTATCCACTGTCAATGGGCATCAGTCTTCAGGAATCACAGCAGCTGACTTCAAACCTCTGCTTTCAGGGATAATATTTTGTCATTTATTTTAATGGGGAACCCTCTGTTATTTAGCAGATCGCCAGTGTGCTAAACTTTGGCTACTCGATGGTCCGTCGGCACTGCTCGGTCCGGCTCTGCGGTCCATGGCTTGCTATGGGGTGAGGGGAGCAGGGGAAAAAGGAGCGAGGATGAAGCAGGTCTCGGCTTCTCCATAGCCCAGACTGAGTTGGTGGGTGGGTGAGCGTTTGGCCGGCTGCAGCACATTTGGCTCCCTCCCAGCCCCGGCCATCGTGCTGGGAGTGGCATCTCCGAGGGGGTCCCTGGGTCAGCAGCCTTTTGTGGAGCTGCTCTTGGGGCAAAGGGAGCCAAACGCCCTGCAGTCCTCAGGGCGACGCGGTGAGCCCCATCCAAGCTTTGTTCCTTGCTAATTCTGCTGCTTCGGTTTTGTGTGCTGCAACCCTGCGATTGGCACTTGGCCGGACTGCTGATGCCTTGAAGAAATATCTGTATAAATGCGATTATGTGGGAGTGTGCGTCTGCGTGTCTATGTGGGTTCAACCACGCCAAACCCACTTTATTTCCAGTGTAAAAATCGCAGTGGAGAAAAATCTGAGGTTTCTGGAGTCCCATGCAACACTGTGTGTCCTCATGGGTAGGAGAAGAAATAGGAAAGACTGTGTCATTGCAAAGCTGCCGCCCAGATCTTGCCATTTCTATGTCTGACGTGTGTGTGCTGTTTGACTTGTCATCGTCACCCAGTTTGCGCTGCCTTTTGGCAAAGGGAGGAACAAGAGCAGGCAATGTTTTACAGAGGACAGTATCTGGCTATGGAAAAGCTGTGCAACATGACTCATTTTGTGTAAAGGACACAAAATTACAACTGCATGCCACATGAGAGATGGTAGCTGGGCTCGAATCAAAAAACATCCTCATCCAGGAAGGGTATTCAAGCATGTGCTTAATTTAAGAACATACTTAATCAGGGCCTTTGGGCATAAAAGGGTAATGATTATTCTTGTGTTGCCGAGAAAATCCAAGTGACATCCGGAAGATGTATTACTCGAGAAAAGTCAGTGTTATTTCAGCGTCCTCGTTT
This sequence comes from Platalea leucorodia, assembly GCF_965183815.1. Lineage (NCBI taxonomy): Eukaryota > Metazoa > Chordata > Aves > Pelecaniformes > Threskiornithidae > Platalea > Platalea leucorodia. Next base: position 52,832,004 of record NC_138826.1, on the reverse strand, counting down.
AATCTTTCAATTTCTAAAAAAGTAATTCTTTTAATTTCTCATTGCTCACCAGTGCTGTGAATTCTTTCACAGCTGTTTTACACTCGATTGTTAATGCCAAATGGAATGAGCAACTACAATCTGGTTCAGATAATAATTATGGAAGATCAATCCTGCATCCACCTCTTTTCTCCGTCCCCATTAAATTTCCCAGCATGTAAGATACGCATGTTTGACTTTGCAGGGAAAGCTAGCCACAGTAAAAGAACCTTTTTCCCTCTTGTACACGCTGTTTAATCATTTCAAAACAACAACATCCCTGTCCCCAATTTTTTCAATGTGTTTGACCCCTTATTTTTTCTCTGTATACTGCAAAGATTAGATATGGCATATATGATTTTAAGTATGTGATATGTATTTTTTTTTAAATTACAAGTGACTGTCTTTATTACCAACTGGTTAACATCCATCAAAGTTCTCAAGTTGTCCCAGTACAAGCAGGTGAGCTGTTGTCCGATTGCTGTGTTACTCAAATAACCATGTGAACAGCAGAAACAGCAAAGCAGAAGGTGGCTGAAAGCTGTTCCTGCTGGACCAGGTCCTGCTGCCCTTCACCGTGGGGATGGTGCCTCCCTGTGTAGGCACACTGTACCCAGCCTGGGAGAGGCTCCCTGTCTCAGCGTGACCAGGGCAGATGGCAACTAATGTCTTTGGTTTCCTTGGAAAAACCAAGTGCTCTGGGTGCTGCAGCTACTCCGGACCCAACAGCTGTGAGAAGGCAAACTCTGGTCTATGTTGACCACGTTTCATAGTTTCATACCCAAACCTTTCAGCCTCTGTACAGAAGACGTCCTCTAAACTGGCCTAGACTTCTCCTGCCTTAAGGACTCTGGACACAAGCCATACAACTGGGATTTTCAAAGGGGCTGCAGGAGGCTGGACTCAAGTGGATTTCCCACCTATACCCTGTAGGAGATATTCAGCCTGGTGCTCATGGAGCGTGGCCTCATTTTTGAGGTACTTGCTGTGCAGAAAGATATTTAGGCACCTGTTTTAAGAGAGATTCTTGGGTCAGGAGATAAGCAAGGGCTGTTATTGGCTGTAAGGTAAGTGCTTGTTCATTTTATTGACTTTGGGTTAAATCCTGTGCGTCCTTCTCAGGCAATTACTCCCCCTGAAACCAATATGACTGTCAGCACAAATAAAGCAGTTGGATTTTGGCCCCTTTTAGAAGACAACAATCATAAATCTAGCTGCCAGCACAAATCCAGGTGTGAAAACGAGGGATTTTCCTGGGGGGAAAAACACAGTAAAGATCTGTGGCATAGAACTAGGGAAACAGATGGCAGAAAGGAAAAGAAAACTTAACTTCATTTAACACTAATACTTATTATTAGGGTAGATGTTCAACTGGGCATCAGTAAAACGTGTTCTCAGCTTTGCCACTGCTTCCCTGTCTGACCTTGGTGATGATCCTTGAACAACCCACCCCTCTCAAAGTTGTTGTTAAATACAATTGTATGTGGCTTTGAGATCGAGAGACAAGGTACACCAGTGAGCGCAAGATATTGTAAGGATGTTTAAAAAAGTGGATGATGGTGACAAAACATCTTGGTGAGAAACTTTGAAAACATGGTACAGTAAGCAATATGACTAGGGAAGAGGTTTTTTTCATTTTTTTTCACCCTGAGTTTCTTTTCCTTTTCCTTTTTTGAACAATATATCTTAATCTTGCTCTATGGATGTAGTATGAGAGTTATGTGTGCAGAAAGTGTCTGAAATCACTTTGTTTCTAGTTTTCTTTCATACGTTCAGTAATATAAATAACCAAAGAGGATATTGCTTAACCCATAAAACAAAGTGACATCATAATTTATTAATACAGAAGACACAGTTCATTGCTGTTAAATGCCATAAAGAGCTGGAAATAGAGTAGTTTCTCAGAAGGCATTGCCAATATGTCAAAGGAAAGATTCCCTTGATGCTATCTCAGTGTGCGTAAGATCCTCTCCGAGTACTTCAAGATTTTGGTTATTCCCCTCTGAACTGCTCTGCAGTATTCAAAGGCAGCTTTGTTGGTGATTTCCCCAACATCTGACATCTTCTTCCCACCTGTCCCGCTCCTCCCAATGCTTTGCTCCTGTCATTTGCTCGAATTGACTCCATGGGAAGGAAAATAAAAAAATACATAGCCAAATGGTGGGGACAGAGCTGGCTGGCCCATTTATGCTGCTCCCAATGATGTCGGTGGGACGGCAGTACAAGCCCACGTGTCCTCACAGCGTCCCTGTGACAGTGGGGACACGGAGCTGCACGCACAGAGGAGGGATTTCAGTGCTCCGCTGGCCCCGATGCAGCTCCTGGCTCATAGGAGGGCAATACCTCAGGCTGCACGCGCTCAGGCCCCGGGCCAGCAAAGCATTTAAGCACCTGCTTACCCCTAAGCTTTTGAGTAATTCCTCTGGCGTGAGCTAAGCACAGGCATCGTGGCAGCCTCCTGCTTCCCACGGTCTTCCCTTGCGAGGGTGCCTGCACGGCGGCCTGGCTGAACGCACGGCTGCCGGTGTCGCCTCTGGCACGGGACTGCTCACCACCCACCTCTTCTTGCTCCCTCCTATTCACAGACTTATTATCCACTGCCTAATGCTGCAGACCCCAGTCCTGCTGGCACCTCTGTGGGCGAGCCCCCAGGGAGCCCCACCAAGCGTGTGAGAGGCTCTGCCAGGGCTCCCAGCACTGTGCAGAACTATTTTAGAGTATTCCAGGAAAAAAAACAAACACTTGTGTTGGTGTGCTGTCCCCAAGTACCAGATAGAGCCAACATATGGACAAAGTGCAGTGACCCCATGTCCACAATAAGACATCCCTCTCTCTTTCAGGTAGCATAAGCAATCTTCCTAGTACGGATAACTTGTAGCCCTGGAAACTCGCTCAGCAGATGTTCAGCTCCATGCGCTACCAGTACCCGCACAGAAGCACCAGTCCTCATCGCTGGTCCCTGTCTGCCTCATCATAAAACACGCCTAGCTGTGCTTTTGCAACTTTTGGGAAGAGACAGGATTCCTTTTGGCTTCCCAGGATATTAATTTGAATTTTTATTTGTGTTAATTCCATATTTTCCATACACGTAGTCAGCTCGCTCCCACTGAAACGTACCTATTTAATCTGATTCAGCCAGTGTATGAAACATGCCCGTTGTGTGCATGGTGCTGCGTGGGTCCACCGAGTTATGCTCTGCGTGCCAGTAGTCCCCAGGGAGCCACGGTGTGATGAGCTCCTACCTGCCTGCTCAGTGCACACACAGCCACGGGCACTCGATCGCTCCCAGCTCCCTGGCGAGACAGATTTCCCTCCTGCTCATCAGCTGGCAGTGCAGACTTTCTGCATGCTATTTGCCTGTCCAGCTCCTCCACAAACATGCACACACGTGTGCGCTCACACCTATGGAGCCGTGGCAGCACGCATGCTCAGCCGTGTGTGTGCAGCCAGCTCCCGTGCAGAGCCGGCGCCTGCACGTTGGCAGTTCGCTACCCCCCTTGAATCCCCCTCTTCTCTGGGCTATATGTGGCATTTCGAAGCTCTGACAATCTGCTCCAAATGTTTTCCATATTTGTTCAGCCTCCTTGATTCAAATACCAGGAACAACTCAGCCAGCACAAAGCGAAGCTTTGGGGGGCAAAAAAACCTCACACCCCCATCAGCGCGCGCACACACACACGCACGTGAAAACCTAAAGTTCATCGGCATGGGAAAAGAGGAGGAGAAGAAAGCCCAGCACAGCACGTCCCTGAATAACCAGAGCCAGACAGGGAAGGCACCCGAAGGGGAGAAAAGCACCGACTCGAGCAAGACACAGGAGTCTGCGATGAAGAAGAAGAAGAAGCAGAAGAAAACCAAGGGGGATCCCAAAACTGGCCAGGAGGAGGAATCCCACACTTGTTGTGGCTGCCGTTTCCCGCTGCTGTTTGCTTTGTTGCAGCTGGCATTAGGCATCTCTGTAACAGTGCTGGGCTTCCTTATGGCAGGCATCAGTTCTTCTCTGCTAGTCAGAGACACTCCATATTGGGCTGGGATAATTGTAAGCATAAAGTCTGTTTCTCCATAAAGTGCCTTTGCCAACATTAATGCAAGCTGCATGACGCTCCACTTTAGACTAACCAACTGCATGCACAACACCATTTGAGTTATGCTAACTATAAATATTCCTGGGATTAAATGTCTGCGTATACTTTCCCAAGGAAACTGCTCCTGCAGAATAACACGATCTTTCATCTTCTTCCCTGAAATACCCAACAGACCTTAAATAAAATACAGGGTTACTGTTCACTAGATGTATGTATTAGCTTGTGCTTTGCAGTGAACTCCTGCCTGGTGATGCTGAAAAAAAATGTTGATTACTTACGCTGCCTTCCCTCTTTCCCCACCAAACCATAACAATCAGGTTTTAGAAGCGATGGCATAACTCTCAACTTTTAGCCGGGCGCGTTGGTAATAGCGAGAGGAGAGAAATGGCTGTCTTTTGAGCTTCCTCGCTGTGCTGTGTTGAAGAACCGCTGCGATTTAACCCCTTTCTTGCCCGCCGATTCCCAACTTCTCCCCCACGGGAGGGAGAGACGCACGTGGCCGTGGGGAGGGGGATGGCGCTGGTGGATGGGTAACGCGGCAGGGAAAGGGAGCCCATCCCAGGGCCCGCCGGAGGCTCCCGCCAAGTCACGCGCAGTTTCGAGTGACACGCCAGCCTCGCCGCACGGGCCGGCGGGGACTGGGTAAAGGGCAGGGTCCTGCTGGGTGTAAATAGGAGGCACCGCTGGTGGGGAAGCCCGGGCTGGTCCCCAGTGCTGGCTGCCCCTGCAGAAGTGGGGGTCTCGGTGCCGTGCGTGGTGTGGCCCCCCTTGGCTGTGTGCTCGGGGACGTGCGGTTTGCCTGTGGAGCGACAGGGTTGGTGATGATGAGCCTGGGATGTGTCATGGATGTAATTTAGCATGCAGGTTTCAGGAAAATGTATATTGATGTGTTAGCACTGTTTTGGGTGTTGTTAGACTGTAAGAACTCCCAGCAAATAAATAAAATGGCTATGGGAGCATCTCCCATAAATGTAATTCCTTGCCAGTCAGAGGATTATCTGAACACCTGAACTGTTTGGGGTTTGCTGTATTAATCCTGCTGGGCGACCCTCCAAAGAGTGGAAGGAGCAGGGCCTGAACTCCCAAAGGAGGAGCTCCTCTTTCTTACTCATCTCGCCCTTCTTATTTCTCATCTGACCTAAGAGGTATCTTAAGAGTTTAGCGATGTTTTGTGGGGCGAGAGCCTGCCCTTGCTCAGGAGGAGAAATTCCTCCTGGGGTTTTTGCTGTTACAAGCCCGGGGGGAGTACGGATGATAAAACAGCAGCATGTGACATTTTGACTCCTCTTGTTTATTTTGGGGATTCTGGAGGTCAGATTATGTCTTTTCCAGACAGCACTAGTAGTATCCCAAGTTCGAAATAGCTTTTTCACTAGAAAAAGCTGGGGAAAGAGTGAGCTGGACTGAACTAGCATATGGCCAGGAATATGAGAAAAGCCATAGAAGCAGCCCCTGGCCCGTGTGAATGTCATCAGTGTCCAAACAGCATCCATCTGAGACATTCACATATACCTGATCTCCCTCGGGGAGGCCTGAAACCCCACCAAAGTCACTACTTTCTGAAAACAGAGCTCTTATCCCTCTCATTTTTAGCAGCAGCCGCTGGCAGTAGTGACATTCGGATGCCCACGTGAGGCAAAGCTCAGTCGCTTTCCGAGTTCTCACCTAAAAAAAAGGCACAACTCGCCATGCGCGTTCCTGAGCTAATCCCCAACTCAAAGCAAAACTCGTTTCGCAGCCATGGTGGTCGTGTTTTGCACTCACCAGCCAGCCAGGATAGCCTCTGGGGGACCACATCTCCTGGGACTGTGCTGGCTGTGGGGGTCGGGACTTCGTTTTGCTTCGTGTTACAGGGTGCCCGGCTGTCAGGAAGACCCGTGCACCCTGTGGGCTGCAGGTAGGGACCTGTGAGGAGGGGTTACTGTACCCACGGTTTGAGTCAGACGGTGACTCTCACCTCGGGGACTTGTGTGATGTTGAACCGCTGGCACATTCAGATGTGGTTTGATTCCTCCCTGGCTCAAAACGGCTTTTGGTGGCCCCCTGCTTGCCCTCAGGGTGATGGCAGGGACTGTGCTGAGGGCACATGGCCAGGCAGGCTCCTGGGGAACCACACTGCTCTCCTGCACCCTCAGCCCAAAGCAGAAGGGAAAGAGGGGTCTGACGCCAGCACAGAGGGTGGTAAAAGGGAAAACGGTGCTAGAAAGGAGAGGTGGAGCTGGCGGTGCAGCCCCAGACCCTCCCCAGCAAGAGAGCGCGTGTGGAGCACTGGCCATGGCCAATGCACCACGAGAGTAATGCAAAGCATATATCTGAGGGGCAAAATGCAGGAGGTACAACATTTACTTTGCATTTACTTTGTTGCTGTGCTGCGATATCTCCATGGAGGTACTCGGTGCCCACTGGGACATCGGACGGAGACGGCCAGGAGCTGCTTAGCTGCAGTTTCTGGGTGGGTGGGTCACAGGGTGCTGCTGGTGAGCTGTGGCAGGGAGCGTGCTGAGGGCCAGCCTCCGGAGAGCTGGGGGGAAACTGGTCCGTGAAGGAGGACCCTTGGCTGGGACATCCTACGCGTGGCTGGATGTTCTATGGGCTGGCTCTTGGGCTGCTGAGGGAGGCTGCGTGGAGGGCATACAGGTAGGGCATGGATGGCTCATGTGCTGCTTGAGAACAAACCTCACGGCAGAAAGTGACTTCCCGAAACTCATTTATTCGCACAGAAATGCGCAACAGAACAGAAAGATGTGGTGTAAAATACCAGAGCATATTTGTTTTAGTAGCATCCCACTCAAGTGCTCTTTTTAAAGGACTTGATTAGTATTCAGAATCAAGAACTTAAAAAATCTATTATCGAGACCTTTTTAGCAACATTAGAGATAATGGGTGAAGCTCATTCCTAGTGTTACTCCTTTGGAATTACACCAGGGCTGGATTTGACCCCACGGCTGTTAATGCAGGATGACAGAAAAATGAAGGAAAATTGCTAATGTGTTAAATAGACCCTGATTGATTGAAAGATTTTTTTTCTTCTTTATTAGTGGCAAAATGGTGACACCTTTCCTTGCTGAAAATCAAGTGCTTTAGTGCATTACCATGAATGAAAAGGAACTTATTTAGAGAAGCAGCTAGAGTAAAATGCTACTGAGGAAAACCATGCAAGGCAGTCCAAATTAAACTGGTTCAAAGCCTGACTGCCTAGTTTTGTGAGGATAGCACAGGCCAGGGATTGGGTTTGCCATCCTGTGGAATAAACGTGGCCAGCAATCTGCTGACAGGGAGCACAGGAGGCCCCCGATACCAAAGGGGTCCCCCCCAAGGGCTGCCTTACCCCGGCCCTTCCCTCCTGCAGCTCCTGCAGAAAGAAACCATACACCTTGCATTGCATCAGAAGCGTTTCACCATGAAACCCAGTTAAAACTTACTAGTTCGAAATGCATTTCATCCGAAATCCATGGGGCATTAGTCAGAAACCAAAGGAAAGGTTTATGGACAGAAGCCACGGAGCCTACGTGATTTACCACTTCTGCTTCAGCTTCAGTAAAATGCCTCTGCCGCATTGCTAGGGACAAGCAAATAAATGCAATTAGAAACAGTGAGGGTGGCATTTGTTTCACCTACCTGTAGCCATTTACAGTGAAGGTGTCCAGGTCTGAAGCCGTTGCCTGGCTCCTCCATGAGACCTGTCCTGAGCACCCGAAACTGCAGGCTGGACTGCCTCCTTGCTGTTTTGAAGGAGCTTGGACAAACTCTTCACAAATCCACCCAGGAATCCAGGGCTTTATTTTTTTTCTGTGTCTTGCCACTGACTTGCTGCGTAGCTTTGGGCAAGTTACTTAACCTTGCTAAGACTTTGTTATTTCCCCTGTAAAGTGGGGTTAATAATGGCTATCCGTCACCCCTTGCTTTGAGATCCTTGGATGAAAAGTGTTGCAGAAGCAGTAGATATTAATGGTATCCTTTTCATTCTTTTTCATTAGCTTGTGGCCTTTTGACACCCAGAAGAAGAAACGATGTATTTCTCCTTGAAAAATCTGCTCTTAGATTATTTCCACTGTGATCAAAAGTAGAGCGTATCAGAGTTTTCACAGGCAAGCTCCCTTTCAGCCTGTTTTGCAGACTCAGGCAGTTAAGGAAGTTACAGAAATGCTCATCAGAAATTATTATCCAGGGTGTTTATTATTTCTGTCAGAATGTTATTTTAAATCCATATATATGTACGGATGTACATAAAATCGGGATTTTCAAAAAACACTTTTTTAAAAATCTGTTTCTCAAGCAGCTCAAGGCAGCAACCGTGGCTCCAGCTGTCATTTATTTTATTGCAAAAATGGTCTCAAAAGATCTGCCATGGACCGAGCCCCCAGCCCAGGAGCTCTGATGCTTCCCGCTGCTCAAGCCCTTCAGGGCCACATCTCCCCGGGTGTTTCCCCAGGCCAGAGGGTCCCTGAGCTTTACCCAAGGGGTAGCCATGCCTTGTTGCCTTTTGGCCGCACTGTTCAAGCACTGGCTTCGCTGATGTGGGGCTTTGTGGTGCAAAAGCCAGGCAGTCTTTTAACTGAAAAAGCAATTTAATTATTCTTCATATACCTGGGGTCAGAAATATTTATGTCTCTTTACGTTCTCATACCTTTTTTCTATAGAACCTTTAAAAAAAAAGAAGCCTAAACCTTCACCAAAGGAAACAAATCCTTTGCTTTGAGCAACTCACAGACAAGGATAGGTGAGACAAACAAAGATCCCACGATGGCTGGAAAACCCAGCTGTGAGGGACAGTTTGCAGGAGATGAGGGGCGAGAGCGAGTGTGTTATGTGGCAGTGTCAGGGATCGGTGCAAGACAACCCATCCATACAACAGGGCTGGCAGAGGAGTCTGACTGGTTTTCATGCTTCAAAGATCTTTCGATGCTTAGTACAGTGTGGGTAGCAAACAGCCAGGACTATCTCCCGACACCGTGTATCCCTATCAGATGCTGATAATTGAGATGTTTGTTTAATTGATGTACTTCTGCATGAGAGTCTGACTCAGGCGGTGGGTCCTGCCACAGACTCAGCATGTGCTTGCGGGCTGGTAAACCCGAGTGCCAAAATTGATAGGGCTGCCTGTAACAGGTGATGCTGATCCATCCTCTGCCTCTTTAGCTTGTCAGGGTCTGTGTTGCTTTGGGGCTGAAAATCCCAGGGGCTGGGATTTTCATCCTGAAAATGGGTACAATGATAGTGGTGTGTATAACTAACTGTTAAGGAGAAGCTTTGAGAACATTGTTGTGAGATGCAGGCTGGAAGGATGAAGCATTGTATACAGGTGTCTGGGGAAAAAAGGACAGTGGCGTGCTATAAAGCGATATAAATTAGAAATTGGGGTTAAGTGTGTCCTGATGATTAGCTGGGTTTGGTTAGACCTGTGCTCCTCTGGACCAGAAGGGATTTGCTGTACCTGTAGCTGTTCCTATAATGCAGATGGTTTCCCTGGCTCAGTGTAACGAAGCAATTCAAGGGCCACCACGTTGTCTCTGAAAATTTCCCCACAGATGAGGCTCTGTAGATATTTCCACCTAGGAGCCTTTCTGCAGATGGTGTCTCACATGATAAACCAAGACAAACCTGTACGGGTAAGCCCCCATCAGCCTCCTTGCCTTTCTCTTTCCGGATCCCCCCACCTGCTGAATGTAACATTTTTCCATGAGGCCAGACGCTCCGGCTGCATGGTGGTGGCCCTGCCAAACATCAGACAGCCGCTTTATGCGTGAGGCAACCCTTTTATCTTCCTAGAGAGGGTCAATAATTGGGAAGCATCCCCAGCTAGAGCGAGAGACAACGTATCCCCTTCCATATTGATATGGGGGATGATTGACTATTTAAAAACTCCAGAAATGTGTTCTTTTTTAAAGCCTGAAAGGAGAGAGACACTTTCTTGTTAGCCCTGGCCCCTTGCTGCTTTTTTTTGTTGTTGCTTTTGACACCTTTTCCTGCAGCAATTGTGGAGGTGGCTTTCAGTCAGGCTTTACCTCCTATACAGCCTTGCTGGGTTTTTAACTTTTACTTGTTATTAGGGAAACCGATTTCAATTTTTAATAAAAGGTGACACTTAAAAACTGGTGCCATCAAAGCAGCTAATGGAAATTATAGTCATGCAGGCATCCATTTTTTATACAAGCTAGCTTCAATTAGCCATGGGCAAACATCAAAAGGTTTGAGGGAGGACTGCCTTCAAGAAGAGCCTCCAAGTTTAGGCATTTAATTGAACCTTCTCCAAAGTATGTGAAACTCTGGATGGTATGCAACAAGGTACGCTGCATGAAATATGCTATGGTGAGATTTCCAGGGTTTGTTTATAGCCATATATGCACGTAGCACCAGAGCTGTATTCTTCAGAGCCCTCTGCCATTAAATCTTATCATTTTATAAGAGTAACTATGCATTGATGCCTGATTAACTGAAATCCATACTTTTCTTTTGATCAGGTATAGTGTGGAAAACTTTGATGGAAAAAAAAGATGAAATGTTTTCAAAGAATGGTTTGAGAAGGTAGCTGCACACCAGAGGTCTGTGTGATAGCCGGTCAAGTGCTGATCGAGTCCTGGACACCTCTGTGTTTTAGCCCCCTGCTCCAGCTCCAGCCTCAAGGGGAAGGAGGGAGGAAATCAGAGTTCCTGGCTGGATTATGTTTGTGCAAAAAGCCTATGTAAGAGTTGGAGAGGGAGATTGTTCAAACAGGTTTTCTCAACCTAGGTAAACTCTATGACTATAGAGAGGATGGCTTTCCACAGCTTCATAGTCATGGACACATCTCAAACCGCGAGTCGGGTTCACGTAGCACTCTTAGCCATGCTACACTTCTCACATTGCAAATCACTTCTGGCTCTGGGAACTTTTAATTTTTTTTTTTTTTTTTATTCCTTCAGGCTTTTGATCGTCCAGCACTGTATTTCTGACTTAACAGCAGTAATGGACTGCTGCTGCAGCTCCTGGCTTTGTAAGTGATGGTAGCCTTGGCAGTGCTTTGCCGAGGGAATTAAATCTCACCATAGTACAAGTGACCATTTTCACTGCTGAGCAACTGAGCTAAACAGCAAAGATTGTTACAGAAAAATATGGTTTCATTTGATTATGAATATTCTTGCAGGATTTTGATTACTTCACGGAATTTAAAAGAAAGTTGTGTATCTGTCACGGTGTGTTATTGCATGGTTTGAAGGGACCTGTGGTAAAGACATCATTATTTTATTCTGTAGGTGGAGCAGGGATGGTCAGTTATCATGGGGTTTTATGGCTGTTAAGAGAATGATTTCCTAGATGATGATGGCCTTTGCCTGCAGCCACAATATACATGTTTATCATTATTATTATTACAGCTATTATTTCTGGAAGTAATTTATATGCAACTAGACTGTCCTTAAATCTAACGAGAAATCTATAAGAGGAAAAACCATTAAGGTTCAATATCTCTGTGTGGCAGACTGGCTTCTTTTACATGTGGTAGTGAGACCTAGGCTGACCCAAGGCTGATGAAAGCGAGCAGTGAAAGCTCCCTGTAGCACCCGCTTTCGTTGCTGTTTCCTCAAACTTCATAAAGTGAATGAACATCAGCGTCGCTGTCTGCAACAGCTGGTACAGATGTCTGGCATCAGGGATGATCCTGGTTCATAATGGCAAAGCCAACGGGAACATTTTCTTTCTTGCATCAAAGCCTGCGTCCAGTGGGATTGTTAAATTTGGTGGATAACATGGCTTCTCCAAATGTGTGGAGGGGAGCTAAGCCTTGCCATATCTGTTAATGCGGGTGAGCCGTCAAGCCAAGTATCACCTCTGAGGGTAAGCCAGAGACTTAAGAGATAGCTACACGAGATAATTTCTTTACCCTTGTCCCTACAAACAAAAAGATCCATGGTGTCGTGAAGTGAGCAACTATGAAATAACTTATCCTTAATGGAAATGTCTTCCTAATTCTGCTAATAGCCGTTTTTCCTCTGAAGTTTGAGAGTTTACATTCTTATTAAAAAGGAATAGTCCACCTGTGGGTCTCAGCAGTGCCATGTGGCATTGCACTGCTTATATTTGAGAGGTGTTGTTCTCCAACTTGTTTGCTTTCTGCCCCTAAAAGTTGTTGCAGGAGGTTCTTGCTAACAAGCCCCCATATAGAGAACAGATGGGCTATATTATGTCTTTGTGAGTGTTTGCAGCGTTTGTCTTGTGGTGTGGCGTAGACCCAAGATGCTCCTTTGAACCAGGTTTTTGCATCCTCCCTTCATGTCTTGGTGGATGTTTCCAACTCTCCAGCTTTACCAGCCTCATGTGCTCTGGGTAGGAAGAGCTTTGCTGGAGAAAACCACCTATTCTATAGCAACCCTTGGGCCAAAATTGTAGCAATAACAAAAGAAAAACCAGTTTCACAAATATACAAGGGAGAGATGCAGACAGATTTGAGCAATCTGTGGTTTTGAAATCTGTCGAAATAAAGCAAACCACATTAATATGTCAGTGTGCAAAGATAATGAATGCAAACCACAGCGGAAATTTGTACCCTACGTGTTCATATTTCCCCCAGTTCCATACATTACGTAACCATCTTCATCACTACCACGGGGTGTCCTTGTGCTGCTCGTACACCTTGTGCTTAGTCCTTGCAGGACCAGACGCGAGTGAGCCACAGCGAGGTGAGGATGGGGAGAGCGGCTCCCTTGCCCCGAGCCTCGTGGTCCTCACTGGGTGGCAATGTCTGTGGGCTTTGTCCAAACACCCTTCCGCATTGCCACCTGTGTTTGTTCCTGTTAGAGATGATGAGCCTGTTTTTCTCACCCGTGACACTTTTCAGAAGTGTAATAAGTTTAGTGGGAGGGACAGGGTGGGCTAGTGCAGGAGGATGCTGGCACTGTGCAGGGCAGGGTGTGAGCCCGTAGTGCTTCAGCAGCAGCGGGAGATCTTCAGCACAGCGAGATCGGCTAAAGTAAAGCTGGTGGTGAGGGATTTTGGGTACACAAAGCTTGACATCGATCTTCTTTACTGCTTGAGTTCTGATTTTAAGATGATCAAGATATGTAAAGGCATGCTCCTTACAAGTGCCGAATGTGCGTTGCGGTATGGTTACAGTCTCACCGTTGAACCATCTATTTTGCAGCAGTGTGTGAGGCTCCAAGCTGTGAGAAACATCCAGTTGTGCTAGCCTCTGCGCACGTACAGGGAGAGTTGGTTTGCCAAAGTCCTGAAGAGCCAAGGACTGCACGCTAGATCTCCGTGGGTGCAGGGATCCTCCCAGGCAAATCAACTGGGACCCACTCCTAAATGCGGTTAGGATCAGGTCCCACTCCTGCTGAGATGTGTAGGATCTTTATTCATTTCTCACGACAACAGGCTCTAGCCCTTTTTGGGGTGGGGGCAACCCAGAAAATGTCTACTCCTATTTTATTGTGGTTTTAAAAAGAAGAATTCTTAAGTCACTTTTCAGCCTGGGGATGTTCCTGCCCAATGGAAGGAACGTCTACTGCTTCCCGCTAAAAAGAAATAGTATTGAAACTTTTCTAGAGCATAAACTTTGAAGTTTTTCAGCCAGCTCTAGTAAAGAGCTGTTTTCCCTGGATTGTGAACAGGGGCATTTCACAGGGTATGCCTTAACCAAAATTGAATCTGTACCCTTCCTAAATACATCTGTATCACATTCGGGTCTTTTTCTAGACAGTACTTTTCTAAATTTAAATTCTTTCCTTGGATAACCTGTCACGTCACTACCTATTCAGCAAAGGGTGTGTGAGTCCGTTTGGAAAATTTTGAAATATAGGATCTTGAAATAAACTTGAGTTGACGTTTTTCTCGGCTTAGAAATGCATATTTCTAGATTTCCAGATAACAGTTACAAGAGCTGATCTAATTAACTGCTATTCTGCAGCTCTTATAGAATCTATTTTATTTGTATAACAAATGCATATCGATTGGTGGCAAGCAAGTGCTAAAGCAAGTTCAATTGCATTTTATGTTGTGTGCTTAGTCAATAAGGCATAGGAAATGTATGGCTCATGCTGGGATATTGCAATGGCTATTGAAGCACTAGGATGCAGGATTACCTAATGCTACTTAGCAATCAGCTTCAACAGCATCCATAACGTGCCTGCTGTAATGCAGCTGTCTTAGTCACTTAGCGGGTCCTAACGAATATTTACCGGAGGATTGTTATAGTTATTCTACTACACTTCACAGGTATAATTCAAAACTGATCTATTAATAATGTATAAAATAGAAGCATAAAGCTGGTTTCTGTATAAATGTTCCACACTTCAGTTTGCTCCAATGAGTGAATTTACCTTTGAAGAACCGAAATGTAAAACACACATGGGTCATAATTCTCAGCAACATTATTTTTTACCGTCACTTACAAAAACACACATCTCTGGTTAAAAAAAAATGTTGGTATATTGTTATACAAGAAATATTTAAGCCTTCTGAAATATCCTGGCCAAGACTTGCTGGAATCCTGACCCAGTGTAATCTTTTATAAATATCTCTCTACAAATGTGCCTCTTCAAGTATCCCTGAGTATATTATTTAAATCCCAGAGGAACTTTAGAAAGCACGTGCAGGAATGGAAATCCTTTTAAATGATAGTCTCTTTTATGGGAAGGTTTCTGAAGAGGGACGTCTCATCCTGCCGCACGGAAAGCCGGCAGGGTTTTTGCAGAAGTTGTACGAAGTGCTTGGTGGTAGGGAGAAAATTCCACCATTGGTATCTGACTCTGCCCTTGGAAATGAATGCAGCTCTGTTGGCTTTCTGTGGGAAAATGGGAATGGGACTGGGAGAGCAGGCACAGTCCCATGATGTCTCACGGGAGTAACCTGGAGGCAAATCTGGTCCTTGGTTCATGCAAGTGTAAATGCCCACTAGTATAGTTGAGGCAAAGCAAATTTGATTTATTGCTCATAACAAGATCCTTCAGCGCCAGATCCTGAAAATACTTAGGTCTAGCTTTGACGTGAGCAGCCCCTTTCACGTGAATTTGGGGACGTAACGTTAAGCGAGTGTATTTAAGCATTTTTTTTTAGTTCTTGCTGCAAGTTCTTTCCTTCAGCCACTACTGCCACTGGGGGAGTTTATCATTTGGATATTACTAGAGATATGATCTCCTTAAGATTTAAGTTTTATGGGCATGTTAATTGAATTAAAAGATTAATATACAGTGCAAGGGACCAAGGACATAGGCGATTAATCCTGAGAAATAAAACATGGTTGAGTCGCATAGAAGTACTATAGGGAGAAAAAACCGCCAGCACTGAAGGACCTTTGACAAGAAAGGTTGTTTTTTCCCCTGACAACCCTGTCAGCTATGGCTGTCAACAATAAAAAAAAGAAAACAAATAAATTGGAGGCCGTGTGTAAGTCATAGGACCAGAATATAAATACACATGACATGGAAAGGAGTAAATAATGCTGACGCTTTCTTTAGAAATGTTCTCAGGCAATACTTCCTATTCATGGCCTGCTGAAAGGATGTGAAATAAAACTTTATGGGAAAAAGTGTTATTAATCACACAGGTTCTTGAGGGACATGACTATCCATGTGTTGAGAGGCACTCTTCCTTTACAGGGCTGCTGTCTAGTGCCTTACACCAACAATGCAGATATAAAGAAAAAATTGATATTTTATACATCAGATCATAAAAGAAATGTGTTTAACCATTGCTGCCTAAAAGGACAGTTATGCATTTTTCACTGCAGGTCAAGCAGTCCCCTATGGAGCTGGAAATCTGGATGTGAACAGCTCTGCCATAGTGTGCAGAAAGCAGGCAGGGATGGGGCTGTGAAGGAGCCCCGCACTCCTGTAGGCATCTCCATGGTGTAGTCCCACCCCTGAGCAAAGGCAACTCACACCCAGGTCTGGCCCGAGAGGGCAAATCCCACTGCTCTGGGAAAGCAGAAAGCCTCAAATTAATCAGAAGTCTTCAAAACCCCCAAAGTAAAATGAAGGGGGAGAGGAAATATAGACTCTCACTGTTGTCACTGGGAATTTAATAGCTATCATTTATAATCAAGATGCCTCTAGCAAGGAGGCCAAAGCTTGCTCCCGGGCCTGTGTGAAGACAAGTCTTAGCACCTTTGAAAGCACACTGGCTCATCTCAGCTAAGGTCCCCACTACGGCTCATCACACCTGGGCCTTTTTTAAAGGTGTGATATAAAGTGGCATTTAAAAACGCGTGCGTGCCATCAACTCACCTATTTGTCCAAGGCAACCCAAACACGCACGGATTCCTCCAAGTGTAGCTCCAGCCGCCAACACCACCCTCTCCCTCTGCGGACCCAGCCAGGACTCCTCGCATGCCCTGATCCGGCCCCAGCAGCCCCTCACCAGGTGCCTGGGGACCCGGCTCCTCTTGCCCAGGCGTGGGGGAAGCTGCCAGACAGCAGCAGTCCAGTTGCAGGGCTGCAGGTCCTGCATCCTCCTGTGAAGTCTGCTTGCTGGTCCTCCAAAAACAAGGGAGAGGAAGGCACTTGACTGGAGTGCTCAGCACCATGGGGGGCCCAGATAACACTACTTTATAAAAGAAATAATGTTTAGTGGGCTAGCTCCTCAGAGCAGGAGCTTCCCTCCTTACAAGGCTGGAAAATGCCTACCAGTGAATATCTGCTCCTGCAAATAAATCTCAATCTTCAGAATTAATAATAAAGACAGCTAAATGAATATAAAGTGCATAAATACTTTCCCATTACTGTTAACCATCAGCAATTACTGCCACAGGGCTAAAATGCAGTCTCAGATTGCAGGGGAGATATCTTCTTTGGTAAGGTGTCCACTCTAGGAGAGGTTGAAAGCCTCCGCTCTAAAGTGTGCTGCTTCTTATCCAGTGGCAGCTATGGTTACTGATTTACAACATGTACTGGTGATGTAAAAACCCTGTCAGCATCCAGTGGTATGTAGGATGGTGCTTTTGGGGCTTGCAAGCCCAACTTCATAAGCCTTCTGCTCCTTTTTGATAGTTAGTTACACGGACAAAAACTCGAAACGCATCCTGGAGGCTATTGCTGTGTCTTTGTAGATCTGATTCAAAAAGTCCCTCTGAGTAAGTTTTTTGTGCCTCGGTGTCTGTAAAGTGAAGGTTAACGCTCTTCCCTCCTCACAAGCACGTTCACACATATGAGGCTCTTACACGCGTGGCTGTAGCCCCTACTCAAATGACTTGGCTTACACACTGCTCCTTGAGTTACAGTCCTGCTAACACAGATAGGTGTTTTGGCTTGAAAAAATGGTATTTTTGTGGTTTGTTTGTTTCTTTTTTAATTTTGACACATTTTAAATCTTTTCCCTTGCAGGTCTGTGTGGTGTCCTTAGTGGGATTTGTTATGCTTTGTATTTCATACCAACCTGATGAGAAGACGTGTGTGCAGTTCACAGTAAAGGTACCTTGACTTTTTTTTAATTTCTTTTTCTTCTCATGTCATTAAATATAATCAGAATAGTTGATACTAGGGATATTTTTAAGGCTACATGAAAAGAAGTGAAAATGCACCTGAAATGCAAGAATGGTTTTCTGGTATTTTCCAGGCAGCTAAGGAAGAAACTGTAGCCTATAAAGGGGAAGCTTTAATAACAAATATTTCAAAACAGAGCAAGATACCTTTCTATTTGCCATGTTTTAAGAATATCAGAGAGATTCAGATCAACAAAGCTAGAATAATTTGGCAAGTGTTCAGTGAAAGATTGGGGGTTACTGATTAAGTAGAGATATTCATAGAGAGCTGGGTAAGAAGTAGAGTGGCATAAAATGGGACCACTTAAATCAAGTTTTAATTTTTAATGTGATCTAAGAAGCATCTCAGCATCTTCCCAGCAGTTTTGCTCCTCACCATGAAATGAGAAACTGCGTGGGCACAGGCAAATTAAAAAGCGTGGCTGGAAATCTCCCCCTGCCCGGCTCCATGGTCGAGGAGAGAGAGGCTGTACCTGAGCACCGGCAGCCGTGTCCCAGCGCCTGGTGCCTTGTGTCAGGATCGGGCATTAGCGAACATGGGAAAGGGTTAGCAAATCATGGGGACAAGCGTTCTTCCATGAAGCAAATTCCCATCTGAGCATCGCAAGAGCGGCACAGAAACCATGCACCATGCCCGCCTTGGTCCCCAAAACTGTGCCTTGCTGACACTGGTAAGCGACTAGAAAAGAAAGGCTGAGAATACTTGTTCCAGATGGGACGTTTTTAACACCATTTTTCTGGGCTGTTTTTCCTTATTATTGTAATTTTCAGGGCTCTTAATATTTTGCAGACACATAATAACCGAGAAAAATACCAACGCAAGCAATACAAAATAACAGTGATTATTAACTGAGAAAGGCAGAAGGAAATCAAATGCAAGGAGCGGCTTTTAGAAACCTGGCATTCATCCTCCCCTAGAAATTAGACCCCGGTGTGTCTTTTGTGCTTCTCTCAAGCTTCTCCCGTACTTACATAAAGAAAGGGAGAAGAAGAACAATTGTTTCTGCCCTTTGATTGCCTTTACATTCTCGCCGAGTCACCTTTACACCCGCAAGTAAGCGTTATGGCTGCCCGGGGAGCTGCTGAACTGGGCGGGAGCTGCCACGCCAGGCTTTTTATTGCTTGCCCTGCAGCATTAAATTGAACTTGGCATCCAAGCAGGAAGGGAGTCATCCCTCGTGGTGGGAACGGCATGTCGGGCTGGGCAGCTCAGATGTCTCTGCCACCCTTAGCGACACCACCCACCCTGGCAGGGAGGAACGCCAGCCATCGCTGCCGCAAGAAAATAAACGTTTTTAAAGTGCTCTCCAGGCAATGTAAAATGGGTTATTCCTCATCACCTGGAAGAATTAGGGTTAAAGTCTCCCTTGAAGGACTTCTGGTTCAGTCAATAGCCCATGGACTCTTGCCTACCCAAAGCACCCTCCTCCCAAAAATCCACCTTCCTGGGATTTCCTATTGCAGCATACCAGAAAACTCAATCATTCCCAGGCTGTTCACCTCTCCTGTCCCACGTCCCCACTGGAGCCATTGTCCCACAGTGCCTCCCCTCTGCACCAACGGCTTCTGGCTGCAGGGCATGTGCCTGTTTTAAACAAAGTCGGAGCTAAAAGAGTCTCCTCCGAGGCTTTGATCATACAGGACTCATCTAAATCTCCAGTATCACTTCTCAGATCTTCAGATGTCAGTTAAAGTCTGTCTCTGAACAAAAAAATGAACATTAGCTATTCGGCGACAAGGCTGAGAATGCAAAATTACAATCATGAGACAAAGCTGAGCAACTTGGGTCATTCTTTCCTCCTTGGGGGCCTGATGCTTCATCCAGCAGCACGGTTGGGTTCAGCCCTATCTGCCCTGACTGTCCTCTCGGGGACTTGCTCCCCAGCCCTGGCTCTGCCCCCATGCTGGTGGCTGGTGCCCACCAAGGCTGCACATGGCTGCTGAGCATCATCGTACAAGAAAATCTTAGCCAGGCTTTCCTGCAGTGCAGTAGGCACCCCGGCATCCCTTGCATATCCCAAGGGCCACTTTGGGAAGAGGACCACACACACACAGGCCTGGGGGATTTTAGTCAACACCCAAGGTTACCTTATGACTACTGTGCGTGACTCCCTCAAGGTGGGAAATGGGAGGAGACCCGTACAGTCCTCTCTGCCTTCCTTCCTCTCGACAGCCGCTTCTTTCATTTCACACTTGCATGATCCCTGGATCCTGTTAAAGAAGGAGGTGTTAAAACTGCTTTCAGCAGAAGTCCCTTCCTGAGACTACTGCGGGTATCCGCAGCACCCTGTGCATCCATGAAAAAGGGAGACCACCACCCAAAGGGAGGGCGGCTTTGCTCTTTTGGGGGACAACGGTGAGTCCCAGGTTGAATTTCTGCCCCTGCCCCATTTCTGCGTCTGCAGGAAGCATGCTCTGCAGTACGGCAAAGCAACATGCCCAGCTGTTACCTGTGTATTTAGACATGGTGCTTAGGGACATGGTTTAGTGGTGGACTTGGCAGTGATAAGTTAATCGTTGGACCTGATGATCTTAAAGGTCTTTTTCAGCCTAAACGATTCCATGATTCTATTTGAAAGAGAAGATCCTCTCCCTTGGCAAAAAAAACAAAAACAAACAAACAAAAAAAACCACACAAAAAAAAAAAACATAGGAAAGTTTTGAGACCTCCTGTGGACTTCCTGGGCTATCTGCTAATACTTGACAGATCACTCACCGTGGTCCTCATCATGGCATCTCCCATGGTAGCGTGACACCCTCTACTCCTACCCACCCAGCCCCAGCAGCCCACGCCATGACACACACTGCAGTTCCTGTTCCCTGCACGGGCTCGTGCCTGAGCCACCATCGCATTCAAAAGGGGTCCCCTGCATCCATGTCTGCAAACCCTTCTGGTTTCACCTCTGATAACTATGAGAAGCCTTTTCCATGAGAAACTCGATCCATCTTAGGTTATTTATTTTCTTTTTGGCACGGAGCAAAACTATTGCCAATAAATATTGCTAAAATGTTTCTTCTTCATATGAGGAACCCAAAGGAGGATGAGCTGCCATGGTCTGACCTCACCGTATGCTGTCTCTCCCCGCTTCCCTTTTCTCCTTCTATTTAAACAGCAATCGCAGTGCCTATCTCTGAGTCTGTTAAAAAACAGTTTTCCAGTGGCAAGTTCTGGTTCCTGGGCAGAGCTCGCTACACGGTTGTATTTGCGATGTTGAAGTTGCCTCCAGGTCTGGCATGTGATTAATCTGCTGATGGGATCTCAGCACTCGCTGTCTTGTGCTCCCTCACAGGCAGTATTTGCATTTGCCTCACCTTTGATATTTGGAAATGTGTTCACTTTCAGCGGCTTGCAGAGAGATTCCTCTGCAAACATCTTGTGAGAATAATAAGCTATTTGGAAATTGCCCTATGTCCCCACGCATCTCTGCTCGCCTCTGAGGACTGCTGTAAGAGCTGCCCGTGTATTTGGTGTGTTTCAAAGGGATTCTGAGATTTCCTTGCCTTTAGGTACAGAACAGGCAAATGCTTGCTTACTGTACCTGGAGTGCAGTAGTTTAAGCTGTGGATTTAATGCTATTTTGTACTGACTTTGGATAGAAATTGGCAGCTAAATAAAATACCTGCCAGGGAGAATCAGGCACACCATGCAGTCTTGGCTTGATATCTCATTTGTTAGGGAGGCCTGATTCTGTCTCCTGCTGGTCTGAATCCAGGGACTTCCAGCCAGTCCACTAGGACTTCTGCATCGCAGAAAAACTTTGGTCCGTCAGAGAAGAGGAACGGTCGTCAGTGTTTGTCTATTTTCCATTTTCCCCATCAAACACACTTGCACCATCTTTTAAAGTAATACCACAGGCCTACAAATTACCACATCTTTGTTTGCAGGGGGTCCATCAGTCAGTAGCGCTCCCTTCTGTGTGCTTTATATGAGGAGGTGTCCCCATTTTCCAACTTCACCTTTCCCATGGACCTTTACCTTGAAAGCTGCGGGGGTAAAGTAATTGCATTTAATAAGAGCCACCCTCATTTTGAAGCTGTCCTTAGTTTAAGGCTGCAGGGGAAGTCATTAAATTTAATAGTAGCCAAGTCCTGGAAACAAAGATCTTGCTGTAAGGATTCAGTGATATGGGGGAGAAAATGTATATAGTGCTTTAAGATCTGCAATAAGCCCAAATATTTTTTTTTCAAGCTGGCAACTGAATAGGAAGATTGATTCAGACTGTAGATATAAGACAAATACACCAGGAGTGCGAATTTTATCAAGACATACATACTTGGAGTTTCAAGGTCATAAAAAACGCTTTTATATTGATAGTTTGCTTGTGGTATTGAGGTTAAGAGAGAGAGAGAGAAAGAGAGAAGCTGCTGTTTAAAATAACAGATTCCCGACCATGCCATGTGTCTGACAGAAAAGATGCCAAGAAAAAGAAATGTTTTTACAGTGCTGAACAGAACCAAAAATGCTATTTTGGCTAAACACAGAATATTATTTTAATATACATTCACACATATCTTGTATGCAGCATGGCAACTGCCAGTTCCAGCTACCAAATGCACGGGAAGTCCATATGCTCTGCTATCCAAAGGTCTCAGGTGCAACCCGGAGTGACAAAGGCTCTGAATCACTGCCGGTTCCCATGCGTTTGCGGGGGTGGACTCTGCACAGCTACCCCTGATAAAACCCACCCTATTTTAAAGCTGCCACTGGTGCAAGGAGTAGGGGAGTGACGAAACAGACCCTTGTCCTTCTCACGCCATAGCAGGGGCAGCACGGGGAAATAAAAGGCGCTCTCTGCTCTTTCATGCCTTTGAAAGACTTCTCCGCTTTTATGGGGCAAGTTTTGGAAGGGGATTGATCACTGTCTGATTTGCAAGTATAAATCCGATTTGTTTGGGCATGCAAACCAAGAGCCGGGAATAACACATGAGCAAAGTTTCAAAAACACCTACTTCTCAGCACAGCCTGGGATAATATGTCAGCCCAAGCCTCGGTCTGCTCAGCTCTGCTTCAAGGCGACTGCACTCATTTATCTCAGCTGACGACCGTAAGTCTAGCCAACACAGGTACAACGGTAGAGGAGGATGCTCCCTCCCTCTCTACAAAGCTTCTGGCTGTATAGAGACACAGATTTCTTGGTGCTCTCATCAGGTCTCAAAATTGCAAGGCAATACTCATGGAAAATATGCAAGGCAGAACTACTAGTTCTTGAGACGACCTGCTGAACTAGGCATTACCTGGGAGTTACAGCTGTCTTGCAATTTTCAAAGCACGCAATGTCCAGATAGTCCATTGAACATGCGCATTCCCTGTGAAGTACATGTGCATGCATTCGTTCTGTGTTCCTAACTCTCTGCGTAGCTGGAAAAAGAGTAGTTTTTACTTTTTTTTTACTTTTTTTTCCTTTTTTTTTTCCTTTCTTTCAGCTGCTGTATTTTCTCCTGAGTGCCCTGGGTCTGGTTGCCTGTGTTTTGGCAGTGGCTTTTGCTGCACACCATTATTTGCAGATGACAAAATTTACCTGCGATACCATCCTCGAGTCCTGCCAGTGCAAACTGGACACGACAGACCCGCTCGGTAGGACCTTCGTCTACCAGGACGCAGCTGACTGCGGCAGCCTCACCAGCATGCTCAACCTGTACTTACTTCTGCAGATGGTTCTCAATCTGATCGCAGCCCTGGTGTGTCTGTCGGCATGCTTCGTGATGTGGAAACACAGATACCAGGTCTTTTATGTGGGCGTTCGGTTCTACCCTTTAACTGCTACTGGAGGCCAGCAACAGAAAGTATAGGGTCTGAGCTGGCAGGGGGTTGTAGCTGGGGAATGGAAAATGTCAGCATGCTGCCACCATAGACACCACGGATGGATGAGTGTTTATAAGGTTTTTGACAAGGAAAAACATTCACACAGTTTTAATGAATATATTTTTCAATCATTTTAAGAGCATTTCATATGGCTGCTCTTGCAAAAGGTCCCTTGTGAGACTATCTAGAGGTCATAAAGTCCTAAAGATGCAGCTGTACAAATACTCACCAAAGAGGATCTTTAATAGCCATGGACAAAATGAGAGCTTAAAAAATCATTGGGAACTCATCTGCAGGGCTACAGCAGTTAAGAAATAAGGTCCATTTCCCTCGCTAGTAGGTATCTGTTCTTGCCTTCCAAGAAGTTATACCAATTTCTACCAGATAAGGATCTGGTCCAAACTGCTTAATTATAATTATGTTGATCATGCTTAGGGAATATATTGTGTCTCGGATGCTCTGGGTATAATCCATGCTAACCTGATGGGGATTTACCATACAGAAAAGTAATAAGGGAGGTCAAGACCTCTTCAAATGCAGGCTGAGACCAACAGCAAAGTGAATATATTGATGACTGCTATATAAAATATACATAAGACTTTTCAGAGTGACTAATGATATAGGTGACCTAATCCAATTACTAATAAACAACAGTATGAGTGGGTTGCCTAGTGGTGATTCGCTGGGCCCTGCTTGAGACCCCAGACAGATTTTTGAAGTATGAGCGCTCAGCACTTTGTAAGAAAAGATCAATTTAAGAAACCTTGAGTTGCGCTCCTAAAGTGGAGCACCCTAAATCACTAGTCACGTTGAAAACTATGTTGACATTGCTGTAATTGCAGGTTCCCAAACGCGGCATCTGGCCAGTTCCACCAATTATACTCCAAGCACAAAAGGCCAAGTGCATTTTTGGTGTAACTCCTCTGAAGACAATCAGCCTTACACACCAGCAGTGGAGTTGGGCCAACAGCCCTGAAAGATATATCCCTGCAACAATGAATGTTTTTAAAATGGGGTGGAGGGAGGGAAGCGGGAAGAGACTACCAGTCTCCCAAAGACATCGTTTATAATAATGAGGGCAAGAGAATAATGATTTCTTAATAAGTGGCATAGAATAACAGGCCGCATTCAAACGGTGCTTTTTCACCCTGAAAGTGTGGCTCTAGAAGTGCTTTATGTCTTATTAGCCTTATTCCAAGCCTTATACTGAGACAAATATGTCGGTTTGTCCCTCAAACTGTCATTTCCACTTGCACAGCACAGACTTCTAAATGTAGGAGCGATTCTGAAGCGGCAGCATTTTGCACTGCCTGCTGATAGATGTGCGAGGGTGAGGCAGCTGGTGCTCACGCCCTGCCTTGACTAGGGATTTCCCGATCCCCGCCAGAGCGAGGGTGTTTCTGAGGTGGGGTGGAGCAATCACATGCCAGAAAAACTGTGCCACAATCATTAGTAAGGAGGAAGCAAATAAAATTTCTGTAAGGCTTTAAAGAAGCAAAAACTTTCTTTTTTCTGCAGCAAAAATAGCCTCCGGGGATTCAAAAACCCAGTCAGGCAAAAGCTAGTTGTCTAAGTAGCTCTAATCCTACCCCAAAACTGTCTTCCATATGGTGATCACACACCATCCCAGGGCTAGAACAGCGCACCTCCAGGGTCAGAAGATCACAACATAGTTAAGTCTCCCGTGGACCACCTAGAGCACTGCTTGGTGTATGTGCTCGAGTTTTTGTCATGGAAAGTCCTTCTAGAGTAGACATAGCATCACCAAGGTGCTCTCTGCCAAGCTGCAAAGTGAGGAGCTTCAGAAAATGAAGGTTTTTGAGACCAGCTTCCAAATGGCCTTTTTTTACACACCTAAAAATAACACTAGTAAGCGTGGCTGCGGGGCACATTTGCAAGGGTGCCTGTTCGCTTGCCTACATGTCGCCACCCATCTGAAGTCCTAAGCCTGGCTCCCAGGCACGCTCGGAGCAAGCTGAGACAGCAGCGGAGTGTGCGGGCGGGCGGGTTGGCAATGTAAGACCCGGCTGCCAGCATCCACAGAGCCGTCTCTGTGGGGCGGGCACCAGCCCGTCTCCCCCAGCTCTGACGGAGCGTGCTGCAAGCAGCGCTCGTGGACTTGTGCCAGGGCCAGCCTCCCGTATGAGATGGGTACCTCGGGGTGCCTTTCACCTCCTGCTTGTACTCAGATGTTGGTTTGTCCCCCATCCCTCGCACAACTCCAGCTGTGCTCTCTGTGGAAGCGTCGGGCAGAGGATATACCTGCCTCCCACCTATGACCCTTGCTGCACTCACTCCTCCCTCCGGCCAAAAATGTGGGCTCTCCTTTCTGCAAAGAGGATAACAAGAAGCAGGAAAGGGATAGAGGGGAGACTGAAAAACAGCTGAGCTTTGGGCCTTCCTCCCGCCCTCGCCACCAGGCGCTGTGCCCCGACTGCTGGCGAAGCAAGAGGAAGGCTCTGCTGGCAGAGCAGGGCATGCTTCCCTCCCTGCCCTTTCCCAAATGTCCTTGTTGTTCAGAAGATAACTTGGTCTGGAGCACTCTAGCTTAGGCTGTG
Organism: Platalea leucorodia; assembly: GCF_965183815.1. Lineage (NCBI taxonomy): Eukaryota > Metazoa > Chordata > Aves > Pelecaniformes > Threskiornithidae > Platalea > Platalea leucorodia. Next base: position 52,806,090 of record NC_138826.1, on the reverse strand, counting down.
CTGCATGCAGGCTGGCAACAGCGAGCTGTTGTGGGAGACGGCTGGCCAGCCCCAGCCGAGCGGCATTTCCACCAGAGCTGGGCTTTTGTCTCCTTAATCCTTTGACCTCCGTCTCACCCACATGTTTTCACTCCCTGTCTCCCATCACCTCCCAGGCACTGGGCTCCCGGAGGCCAGTCCCTGTTAGATGAGGCTGGGCTTACGTTGCCTGGCCTCTGCCTACTCACACCTGGGCTCAAATTTGCTGGGACTCCTCTACAGCACAACAGATGTGGTGGTGATGATCACAGAGTCGCTGCAAATGCCTTCAGTGTGGCAACGGAGAAGAGAAGGGAGATCTGGATAAGAGAGCCTGCTCCGCTGAGCAAGCTGTGCACCCCCATAACAGTGCACCCTCCGCTTCGAGCCACCGCCGCTGAGTTCAGCTCACTAATCAGCGCATTGCAGCTTAACCCTTTGCTCCAGAAGAAAGCAATATTCATCATATATTCTGTTGGTATTTTAATGCTTAATGAATAAATATGGGGCATTTTGATCTAGCAAAGACTAACTTCTGTATTTCCTCTTTATATATCTCAAGAGCATAAAATCAAAACAGGAGACATGGGGAAATGGACACGGTAGCATTTGGAATCGGTTTCCCCCTGGGTATAGTTTTACAACATGTATTTTGCTTGGATCAAGAATTTTGGAAAGTACTAATTAAGGGATTTTCACCTACCACAGCATATTCAGACAGCTCCCAGCCTTTTCCTGGTGTCAGAGTCCACACAGACTGCACCAGGAGAAAGACTGGGACTAAAAGGCTCGGAAAGGACAGAGGTGTTGAAGAAAAAAACCACTATTTTTAAGTCCTGGAAATTTATTCTCTGGGTGAATTCCACAGAAAGGGGTAGGATTAAACTGCTATGGACACACAGAATTTGCAAAGGGCTTGATGTAATTTACTCTCAGAAGCCCAGGTGAGATTCTCATTTGCACCCTGGCCACTTTACACTGTTTTCCCAGTGTAAAGGGGTTGTAAAGACAGCATCAATCATTTTTACACCTACTTTATGGCCATTTTACACAGTTAAAAGGGCCCTTTGTGTAAATGAGAACTCAAGCCCTAGAGAATTTAATAGAGAGGAGATCCTTTCTATAGACTGTGCTAGACCCTCTAATAGGGTCTATTCCTGGGATATAACTCTCCACTGGATTTTATAGCTTGTCTTAAAGATCATTGGGCTCGATTAAATTCAGTTCTGCAAAACTTTTCCAAAGGCCATAACCCCCGTGACATGCCTGCTCCTCCACCTCGAGCACACGCAGACAGCGATGGTGGTGCCTGGATAACTGCTTGTTTTTTAAAAGGAGAAGCAGCAGCTACCACTTTCCTCTGGCTCTGAGGCATTTTGATGTTGTGCTATGCAAATACTGGAGCGACAATAACGGCAACGAAAAGGGAACCGAGACGTGGTGCCTTACACGGAGCCAAAATGTCACATCCTCAACCCCACCAGGCACCGAGGTGGCACCCGCTCCTGACGGGGGGGCTGCACTGTGCGCCCCTCTCCCTCCCCTGCTGCCGCTGGAAGGACAGGGGCCAGTGGGCGAAGGGGAAGCACCGCCGGGGCTGTCACCAGCCCACTCCTCCTGCCACCGACTTCACGTGACGGCCATCTGCGCCTTGCCGGCCCGGCCATCTCTGCGTGGGCACCACTTGGAGCTTTGCCTAAAAAACAGCTCTGCGCAAGAGCGCTGGAAACTGTAATCAACTCACAGGACTATTTTTTTTTTTTTCACGCTACCAGCCAGTGAAATATTTGCTTTGGGGGCCTTTCGAAACAGAAAGCATGCTGCTAGCGTGTGAGAGAAGCCGCAGTTCAGATCCTCTATATTTAGAAAGCCAGGATGTCATACCTCCTCTTGAAATTTTCATAGTCCCCTGCACCCCACCCACCCACACACATACACATGCTTGCGTCTGGAAAATGTTTTTCGGTCTTAGCAAAGGGTGTTGGCTTAGGGGGATTCAAGGGAGGTGCAGAGGAACAACAGCAGATCAGTCCCGGGCGCGAAGCTCGAAGCCTCCTTAAGGCACGGGGCGGCATGGCAGGCAGTGGGCACCCACCACTCCCCGCCCGGCCCAGGCGGCTGAAGTTGAGGATCTCTCCCGTTGTCAGCCTGTAACATAAATCCCAAGGCAGGGCCAAGTTTTTCTGAGACGTATGGAAGCCCTCTGCCGTGTCACGTCAGGCAGCACTGTACCCTCAGCCGACAACATCTTCCTGAGCGCATTTTTTGGTGGCCACGCATGGACTGTAGCACCTGTAGCAACAGCTCCAAGAAGATGCATTTTGGTGCTAGTTCATCTCAGGTCTCTACAGTTTCTTTCCCAAGGGTTTTTGCTTTCTGCTCTGCTGCTGCCTCCTGTAATCACTAATCATTAGCATTTATCCTCTGTTAAATTGGCTCTGTAGTCAAATATTATAAACGATTGCATCTAAAAAGATTGGGGTACATTTTTCTTTTGGTTTTGGTACCTGATTTCCATGCCTTTGTCCAAGCAAACAGCTGAAAGACTCATCTGAACTTCAAATTTGTTTGGGGTTCCAGGGATTTTTTTTTCTTTTTTTTTTTTTTTAAGAAGATATGGGCAATTCATATTTCATTTGTTACCATAATGCCTTCCCACACCACAAAGATCATCTTCGCATTAGAGCGTAGCCATTAAGGCCCGCTTACAGTAACTGACTGCAGAAGAGAGCGTGGAGCCGAGACCCACCAAAGCTCACAAATGACTCCCCGCTTCACCTGGGTGCACCCTGGTATTCCTGCCTGGCACGGGCATCTGAGAGCCAGCCGCCGAACGCAAGCGGGAGCTCAGCCTGAGCCGGGAGAATAATCTGCAGAGGGTGATTTGAATACACACCTCTCCTTCAGTCAGATGTATCATGAATGACAAGCACTGAGCTGACCTCAAGTTATGGGAGCTATAGAGAGTGACACCGATTAAGGGAGCACTCGGCCTTAAGAGCTCTGATTGTCCTGGAAATGAGATATTTGAGCAAGGCAGGTTTTTAACCCCATTTCACTCTCTGTGGCCGTGTGGTGGTGAATGGAGTCAAATCCAGTTGGTGCTGGTCACGAGTGGTGTTCCCCAGGGCTCAGTGTTGGGGCCGGTCCTGTTCAGTATCTTCATTGATGATCTGGATGAGGGGATTGAGGGCACCCTCAGTAAGTTTGCAGATGACACCAAGCTGGGCAGGAGTGTCGATCTGCTGGAGGGCAGGAAGGCCCTGCAGAGGGACCTGGCCAGGCTGGATCGGTGGGCCGGGGCCAACTGTATGAGATTCAACAAGGCTGAGTGCCGGGTCCTGCACTGGGGTCACAACAACCCCATGCAGCACTACAGGCTGGGGGAGGAGTGGCTGGAGAGCTGCCTGGGGAGGTTGTTTAACACCCACCTGAACATGAGCCAGCAGTGTGCCCAGGTGGCCAAGAAGGCCAATGGCATCCTGGCTTGTATCAGGAATAGTGTAGCCAGCAGCACCAGGGAGGTGATAGTGCCCCTGTACTCGGCATTGGTGAGGCCGCACCTTGAGTACTGTGTTCAGTTTTGGGCCCCTCACTTCAAGGAGGACATCAAGGTGCTGGAGTGTGTCCAGAGGAGGGCAACGAAGTTGGTGAAGGGTCTGGAGCACAAGTCTTATGAGGAGCAGCTGAGGGAACTGGGGTTGTTTAGCCTGGAGAAGAGGAGGCTGAGGGGAGACCTTATTGCTCTCTACAGCTACCCGAAAGGAGGCTGTAGCGAGGTGGGGGTCTGTCTCTTCTCCCAAGTAACAAGGGATAGGACGAGAAGAAACGGCCTCAAGCTGCACCAGAGGAAGTTTAGGTTGGATATGAGGAAAAACTTCTTCACCGAAAGGGCAGTCAGGCACTGGAACAGGCTGCCCAGGGAAGTGGTTGAGTCTCCGTCCCTGGAGGTATTTAAAAGACAGGTAGACGTGGTGCTCGAGGACATGGTTTAGTGGTGGACTTGGCAGTGCTAGGTTAACGGTTGGACTCGATGATCTTAAGGGTCTTTTCCAACCTTAACGATTCTATGGTTCTAAGAGAACTCTGTTTTTAAATGGCCCAAAGCTGACTGAAGATGGATTTCTTCTTACTTCCATGTGGGATTTCTCTTTCACCAAAACTATGACAAGAGAAAGTCTTTGCCTGATCTGTCCTCTATTGGGCTGGCTGGCAGCATCACTGCTGGAGCCGGAGCCGCATGCATGTAGAGGGGTGTGGAAGCCACCCTCACGTCTTTTTTGGGACATTTTCTTCCAGTCCCACAGCTGCCAGTGCTGGCACAGGGAGGGCAGGGGCAGCCGGTGGCCCAGATCTGTAATGATGTGCCCAAGTCAACCAAGTCCTGCCAGCTATCCCCATTTCTACTGACTGTACAGGTCACCAGGGATTTGGTGGGATAATTTAGGGAACAACTGCGCTGAAAATAATAGAAAACAGACATTTACACTTTCCCTTCCACCTTGCGAATCCAAGCAGGCGAGAAGCACGCGCACTAGGGGAACCAAGAGGAGCTGACGGAAAAGCGAAAGCCTTCCATCCCCTTTCACTGCCCAAGCCTGCCAACACACTGAGAAACAGTGAAACAGTACAGAAAATAAACCACCATAAATCAGGCACACTAATCGCTTTGGGTTTTCATGATCCAAGGCGTTGTTAGGCCAGGAACATGAAAAAGAGTATATTTGTACAGGCTCCTCCCTGCTGGTCCAAGTCTCCCAAACACCAGAGCGCTGCATCAGATGGGGACCCAGCCAGCCAGGATTTTTGCTGATAGACTTTGCTGTCGCCACAGGAATTAAATTTTGTAACATAACTGGGCTGGGGGGTGGGGAAGGGCAGTTTATGGGCTGTAGTCATATATCCATATATATTCTGTTAAGGGTACTGTTTTCAGATTCAGCGTTTTTTCTTGCATACAAAAGCAAATGCTAGGATCTCGGCTTGCTAAAGTCTGCGCTTCTGAATTAACAGGAGTTGCACCTACACTTTATTTCTAAGAAAACGTTTCTCACTCGCTCCAGCCAGGTTTCAGTGTTTCTCTTGCTTCTCCATTTTCCAAAGTGGCGGGACTTTTCCTTCAACATCTTCTACCGGCCCTGAAAAATGCGCTGGGTCTGTGGGCTGCATGCGAGCGGTCCCTGCTTAGCCAGAGCAGGGGAGGCACAATTTGCAAACTGGCTCGAGAGACTTCTGAGCTCTCCTCCAAACATGATCCAGTCACTGATTGTGCCATTGTTCGTAGCAAATTGTCACAATAATTTTTTGAGAGAGAGAGAGAGACAGTGCTTGAAAATCACACAGGCTAATTGCCTGATAATAGGCGACAAGTGGATTTCATTAGCCAAAGCGGCACGTGTGGTGGGAACAGGCAGGCCCTGGCCCTGCGCTTCCCATGCAGGCCCTGCCACCACCAAAGTCCCTGGAAATTTCACCTGAATAAGGGAAAATTCAGGACCTGTGGGCAGCCGCTGGGGACCTGGCTGTGCTCAGGAGGCGTCCCACTGAGCAAGGGGGGCATGCGGGAGCACGTGGGATTGCTGGGCGTCGAGGCTGACCCGCATCTCCAATGGAAACTGACCCGTTTTGAAGGGGTCTGTAGACAACAACGTGGCATACCGACCCATGGGTGAACCTGTGCCCTTCGGGCACAGATGCCAAGGGTTTGTTAGGATGGCTGTACGTGTGCCCATGTTGGCATGTATACACATGTGGCCTTGCAGAGAGGGAGATGGGGAGGCGCTACATAACATGAAGTCTACACGTGGACGTACATAAAACTACAGGTGGGAAAGCCACAGCTTTATGTAGGTGCATGACCATGTGTGAGTGCAAAAAAAGGCCTGAATCATGGTATGGCTTGACCTGGGCAGCTGTGTGTCAAAATACCAAGCCCGGTGGCATGCTCCATTTAACACTCACCTCCTCCTGAATTTATTGCAATATCCCACATTTCCAAACAGCTTCAAAGCCTTGTCTACTCTTTAAAGCAGCCTGCCGGGGGTGCATCCTCTCCCTTGCCTTCCCTCTCAAGCACGGGAACGGCCTCCGCTCAGCACCAGGCTTGCTCTGCTCCTCACCTCCACACAGTTTTGGGGCCACATATCCTCACCCCAGGAGGAAAAAAGCAGGTAGAGTAGAAGACGAATAAAGATTTGTTTGATTCGTCTTTGTCTGAGCACGGCAGATCTTACTGTAAGGTTTTTCCCACTAAAAGGAATGTGTTGATTGGGGCTGGTTTGGAGTTTGATGGGTTTTTTTCTTTTGGTGGCTGTAAGGACCTGATTCAAGGCCACTGAAATGGATGAAAAATTTTGTGCTCAGTTCAGTGGCCTTGGATCAGCCCGTGTAGGAAATTCATTCTCACTTGCTTCTAGCTGTGGGCTAACTAATATTTCCCATGCTTAATAGAAAGTATCATTAGACCTGCTGCATCACACTAGAGGCAACACTAGCTATTAAAGAAAGTGAGTTGATTAAGGGACAGCCTTGAAGCCTAAAAATAATCAGGGAAATAAGAGTCAATGCCATATGAAAGCAAGCACGCAGTCAGTTGTTATCACAAAGCTTTTCACGTGATGGTCTGCGCACTGGTCTCACCCAAAGCATGTTTGTTTTGGACAATCTTAAATAGTACAGCCTCGCGTATTGGCAGCAATATGTATGGACTGATTCAAGAGCTCAGGCCTGACCCAAAGCCGACAGCAGTCAATGCATTGACTTCCCTGAGGATGCCCCATAGGAATCACTCCGTATTTGGAAAGGTGTGTTGCAGTTAAGTACATTGGTCTGGGCTAGATATAAATCAGCTCTTACAGTACTTGCTTAGGGAAAATGTACTGACATCGTCACTGTCAAATCTGCATGGAGACAAGTGAAAATATGGGGGTTGTAGCTAATAGGTATAACACAAAATTAAAATAAAGTGGCTGAGGGAGAATTTGAGCAGTCAAGGGGAAAAGCACCCAGTTCAAATGAACTGCCTTGGCCCAGACAAATTTCACAGTGCATGTAGTGATTTGAAGAGGAAGAGAAGGATAGCAGGAACTCAGCATCTCACTTTTTCACAAGCCTCAAAAACATCACAGGCGATGTGAGAAGAAAAAATACATGGCTTTAGTCCTGCCCGGAAACATGTGGCACAAACTGGGGCAGAGGAGATTAAACTTGGCTTCACCCCACCTTTCCCCCCTCTTTTCACTTCCCTGCTCTTTGCTAGCATTATCTGAGTTGCTCGGTCCTCAGCAAACATCCAAGTAGCCAAAATATGGGCAGGATTCTTGCCATAACCAAACCAGCCAATGAATGAAATAAGGCACTTGTTTCCTGGAGCAGAGGGAGGAGAAGGGGGGGGATTTAAACATTTCTCTGTGGTGTTGGAAACCCACCTTGAGTAGAAGCAGTCCCTCAGCTCGCGCAAACCACCAGCGCTCCTTTGACGTCAATTGGCAGCCAGCTGGTTTGCACCATCCCAGGGGCTGCCTGCAGCGGCGTAAGCAAACAGCCCGGCCCGGCAGCGAGATAGACGGCAAGAGGCAAGTCGAAGTCCTGCACTGCTTCCCTCCATTTTACTGCTTTTCATCATCACGTAGGGCATTGCTTTCAGATGCATAAGGGCGCAGACCAGTTACTTCAAACATCTCTCGGGCAAGTGGCACGTCGGGTGGCAATGCACGGGTGGCACGGGGTTACAGTGGGGCTGGCGGATGCTAGAAACCTGAGGGTGCATTGGGGTGGGTCTCTGTGCTGAGACCCTTGGGACTCAGGGCCACCCCTGAGCTACAGCAGTGCCTGGGGCAGGCTGCCAGGAGGAAAGCGATGCTCACACAGTTACATGAGAGGCAGGACCGGCCATCCATGGGGAGGCTGCTGTCTCCGTGAAAGGGATGGCTAATGTCCTCCAACCTCCAGCTGGGTGACAATCATGTCTTAATGAGGGAGGATTTGGGAGAGTTTGTTAAAGAAGGAGTGAGAAAACGACTGACTGTGGGAAGTACCAGGGGCGTTCATCTGCTCTCCCCTTTCACTCTTCCCACCAAACAGACTCCACACCCAAAGAGAGCAGGAGCAGGAGAAACTTGATTATTTTTGTCAGACACCAAAGTCTCTTTGCAGAGCGTTTCCTGCAGCGCACGGTGGGAGGAAAGGGAAGCAGCAGCTGCACAGCTGGCTCCCTGCCCTCCCAGGACCGGGTTTCATGCCGCAGCCGCCCATCCCAACCCTGGCCCAAACGCATCCCACAGAGGACGGGGACAGCTGCGATGCACGAAGCTGTGTCCCACTGCTGCTCGCAGAGCGTGGAGGCCCTCGGTTTCGGGGGGATGCTGCTGCTCTGGCAGCGGGAGGATGAGGCCAGCTGCAGCGAGGAGCGCCTCTGGGGATCACGCATGGCTGCGTTCCTGGACTGCATTTTTCAGCAACGGCAAAGCAACCCGCACTTTCGCTTTTCCCACCTGAAAAGCCTTCAAAGGCCTTAACTTTCAGAGAAGGAGGGCTCTGCAGCCCCTGAAAGCCAGCTCTGCTGAAGCTGTCCTGAGCTGAACACCCCAAAATGAAGGCAGCCAGAACTGCTGATCAATTTTGAAAATGAAAGCATCGGAGACCCTTAACTCCCAGATCTCATTTCTTACCTATGCTGAGGGCTGATCGAGGGCTTGCAGCCTGCGGTGTGATGCAGCACCCCACTGAACGGCCTGCTCCTTCATTGCCACAATCAGTATTTTCTTCCAGGAAAAGAGGTGCTGTGTGGGACCATGGGCTGGAGCTAAAAGGTGCAATGGACAAAGGAGGCTGGACATGAACTTTTCCCAAGCCAGAACAAGTTTCCCTGCAGCATGTTTGCTGCTTCTGCAGCTAAGAAGTGGGCTATGAGGGCGTGTTGTTATTTCTCTTTGCAACCCAGCTCCATCTTGAAGGTCCCTTCGTGGAGTATCTGAACCTACTTTATAACAGCTCTAATGCAGTTCAAGCAAGGCATCAGCCCACCTGGGACTTGCAGTTTGAACCGCTTCATTCTACGGGATGGTGGGAGGACATGAATCCCTTGACCCAAACCTGCTCTTACAAGTTTCAGTTGAAATGCCCATAAAAAAGACAGAGGGCCCAGCTGACCCCCTGCAGTGATGGAGAAAGGCTCAGTTCTGAGGCAGGACAAATTTAGCGACCGACCGAGGGCTGCGGGCTTCGCAGGTAGGCACAAGCCCCACTGGACGGGGGCGCGGGGTGGGAGCGCCGGCTGCCTGCCAGACCTGGGGGCTGGCTGGGGTGAGCAGAGCAGTGGGCAGGTGTTTCCATGAGCAAAACCTCTTGAGAGCAGCTACTTGCTAAAATAGACGCCACGCGATAAACCGAAAAAGAAAGCCCTGCTGCCCAGCTGGTGCAGGCAGCCGCTTGCCTGCGTGCACGGCATGGAGGCGAGTGGCTATTTTTATCGGAGATAGCCAAAGGCCGTGGGAGGTGGTGGGGGCAGCTGGCAAAGGTCTTCCCTCTGTACCGTGCTGGGACTGCACCCCAGCAGTTCCCCTTGCACCTGGGCATCCTGGCTGGTGGTGGAGCCAGCCAGCCAGAGGGCTTCCCCTTGCCTTCCCAGAAGCAGTCGTCCTCCTGCAAGCCCCCGTCACCGTCAGCAGAACCTTGTCCTCCCAGGATGCCCTTGCTGGCAATGCCCAGCCGGCCCTGCTGGACAGGGGGAGTTAAGAAACAAACTAAACCAAACCGCCCACGTTGTGCTGGATGCAGAAGCACAGCCAAAAATAGTGAATCAGCCCCTCCTGCCTTAAATCATGAGATCAGCCTCCGGGTGACCAGAGTGACTTTTTGTGTGCATGGTGCTCGGGAGTGGCCCGTTCCTCACCCCCAGAGGCACCACGGGGCACGGGGCGCCCCGCTTCGGGCTCTGACGCGCAAGGGAACAAGTGCTTGTGCAAAGCAGCACCCCAGGAGCCGAGGCCTCACCAAGCAAACACACCGCCGAGATATTGTGCAAGCAGGGAGAACGGGTGGCTTCTGGGCATGCCGGCGCTTGCAGCAGCGTGGTGCATCACACAGGCAAACCTGCCTCCTCTGGAGCAAGCTGCGGCAGCACAACCCCGAGCCGTATGCTCCAGGGTACGAAATCCAGCCCTGCTCTGAATTTCACTCCCTGCCTCTACAAGCACTTGAGCGTACCTGCCCTGTGCCTTGGCGCATCAGGAACCTGGGTGCAACGAGCAGCTCAAGCCCACCTTCTGCACCAGGGAATGACTGAGCATGGCCGTGCCATCTACAAGGAGCAGAATGGCCCCAGTCTCCCAGCCTTTGTCCCAGACATACCTGCTTGAAACTGGTGCGGTTTTTCCAGATTTAGTGGGCCACACATGTTGTGATTCTCTCCTGTAAGAAACCAAAGCAAGTAAAAAAAAAAATCTACAAGAAAAATGAAAAAAAGTGGAAATGCTTTTCTTCTTCCTCCTCTTCTTCTCTAAGACACGCTACAGCTTACATCCGAAATTCCCCCGCCGTGCCCCTGTGAGCAGCACTATCGGCAGGGAAGGCCGGCACTCAGCCACGCCAGCAGATGCTGACGGGAGGACCACCCTCTCTGGGGCTCGAACCTAAAGCTGCTCCTCTGGGATTAGGAGATTCACTGCTGATGGCTATTTGCTTCCATGATGATTATATTTGCTCCCACACATGTCCCTGAGCACCACAGGAGGCAAAACTCACATGGGAAAACCAGCCCCAAGACACTGTGAGAGAGGAGAGAAAAGACGGGGGATGGCTTTGCCCATCGTGTACCAAGCTCTTGGACCTGACAAATGTCCACACTGGCATCCAGACCCTGAGCAGGCTGTCACAGCTCGGGACCACCAGCTGTCATTCGGGTTGTTTAGAAGCCAGCAGCACAAGGCCGCATTTGCCAATAGGGGAGCATGACCCTGGGAAACACAAACCTGGCTCCACTACCAACCTGCTGTATGGCCCCGCTGACCCGTGCCACCTCTGTGCTCCTTCTCCCAGCCGTTTCCCTCCCTACAAACCTTTTGGCCGGGGATTCTGGTTTCATGTTTGCAAACAAGAGCACGAATCATGTGGGGTAAACACGCTGGGGTCAGAGCAGCATTTCTGATTTACATCAGTCTAAATTATGGCCTCTGCTTTAAAAAATGTTGTTACTATGTTGGATGGGGTCCCAGTAACTCCACAAAGAAGGGAGTGGGAGAAGTTCTTCGTAGAGGGACTTATGATTTATTTACTGCCAGCTATTCATGCAACCACTTCACTTACGCAAGGCTTGTGCTCCACCCAAGGGACGACAGAGGACACGAGTGACCTGCAGCCCATTTGGTGCAGCTGCCTGTCACTGGGGCCACGCAGCAGACCAGGCATGGTGCAAATGGAGGCCCACCTCCTGCTCCGGGATCCCGGCAGGCTGGCACCAGCAGAGCAGGGCTGGACAAAAGGCTTGTCCTGAGCATCCTGGGGAGAGGCCACATGGGAGAGCAGGGCAGGTGGTGGCCAAAAGCACGACTCTGCCTTCCAGATAAGAAGGGAGAGGACTGCTGTGTGGTGCAGTCCATTAACTGCTGCTCTTCAGCCTCCAAAGCAAGCTGGGCATCTTGGCTCTCTTTCTCTTCCTTGGACAACCCTGTGGAGGTGCTTGGAGAAGCTTCAGCGAAAAGACTTATCCAGGTTTTTGCTCCTGTTAATGTTTGAGGTGTCTATAGCTTGTGCCAAAGAAGAGGACATCCCTACAGTGGATGGTGGCTCCAGAGCACATGATACTGCACGAACGAGGAATAAGTTGGCTGCTTCTAGCTAAGAAGCAGCTCACAAGGTGGTTTTACACTAGTGCAAGAGGAAGGCAGAAGAAATAAAAGGGAAGGGAGGACAGCTCACCAGTAAAACATACATTTTGACCTGAGGTGTTCATTCATCCTTCTAGCAGCAGGTCCAGCGACAGTCCCTTTGACTGACAAAGAAAACTTTCCGAACATAGATTAGGGGTCAAATATGAAGCTCGGACAGGAAAAAACTCATGCTGGGTGGAGGATGAGGAGGGAAGAAGAAGAAGAACACCCTTGGGGAGGCAGGTTGATGTGGGCAGGGTGGGTGCAGGAGGCACAAACAGGCATCCAAGGGGCAGCCAGGGCTGCAGCAGCCACCTTGGTGCATCGCAGATGACAATCGGGCAGGATGGCTTGGGAAGAGAGGGCAGAGTCCCGTGGGGTGACCCTCCTGCTGGGGCTGCTAGAGCTGTCGGGAAGACTTTGATTGCCTCCTTGCGAGAACACATTTATTCATGGGTAAAAATTAGTATCTAGTCTCCAGCTACCATCAATCTGCCATCTCTCGTTGTTGGTTAATTCACTTAAAGCAGTCTGAAAAAAACATATATAAAGAAAAAGACTTTTCCTTGTTAGTCACCTCCCAGTGATGTATAAATGCTCTGACAGATAATTATCGGTGATATTGATTCTACCTAGGGCAGAAAATGAACAGGTGAGTGCGAAATAGAAAGTTATTTATAAAGATGTAATTGAAACAAAATCTATCCTTCAGGCTTGAGAGTGTAAGGGCCAAAAAAAAAAAATGCCTTTGCTGGTATGCCTTTGCTGTCTCTGCTGGTGCTTGGATGCTTCCCCGGGAGCGGGCAGGCCACCTCCCTGAAAACAACTGGCGCCACGTCCTCACACGGTTACTGGGACAGGGGCTGCAAGGGGCCTGGGCGGTCAGAGCTGGCCCCCGCATCCTGTTTCCAATGCGAAAGCAGATCATCCTCTCGGAGCTGAGGTCGTTTATTACTCTCCTTCTGAAGCGCAAGGTTGATTTATTTTGATACTGATTTAATTTCCCCTCCATTTTTTCTTAACTGCTTACTGGTGAAACCTGGGTGTACATTTCCAGCAAGCCTCTTTTTTTCCTCCTGTCTCCTAAGCAGGAGGGATGATTACTCCGCGCCCCTGCCATCGTGGCGCAGGGCACAGATGGGGAACAGTGCAGGCGGGGGATGTGACTGTGCATGGCAGGAAAGCCACAGGAGGAACGCTTTTAAAGGGGAGGTCTGATTTGGCTGTAGAGCCATGGATGTTTTACAAGCATCTCTTGGGCCTGCTCTAGGCTGAAATAAATGGCCAGCATGGCAACAGCTGAAAATAGGCATGAAAAGCAGCCAGAGAAAGTGACCCTCAGCCCAAGGCAGAGAGGTCTGGTGCAACACCCATCAGCCTGAGTTGGAGCTTGCTTAACCATCCACAGTGGGATGTCAATAGTAAGATGCATTTTAAAATGGAAACCAAACTCTTACTGTTGCAAATGTGGCTGTTGGTAGTTCTTGCAGTGCTGGGACACAGCAAAATACCACCACCGCCGGTGAGTCTCCTCTGGGCAGTGGCACTGGCCCCGGCCCCACTTGCTTCTCCCTGGCTGGAGACCTGGCCCCCCCTTAGGGCTGTGCTTCTGGGTCCTACAGCTTAGGAGCTGTGAGTCTCACCATTGCAACACTGAAGCCTTTTTGCAGACGTATCCCTCGTGGCTCTGCCAGAGGCCCGTGGGAGGCTGTGCTGCGGCTGCTGGCCCTGAGCACTGGGCTCACTTTCTCTAGCAGCTCCGCACATCCTCAGCCGGGCCAAGACCTAATTTGCTGGCCACAGACTGCTGGTGGTGCTTGCTGGGGAGAGAAGGCTTTTGCCAAATTATTATTAAATCACAGTGCTATTTATGCCAACATTAGGCTGTTTGGGGCTAAATGCAAGAAGTTACGTACCTGGGTTCTGCCAGACAGCTCGGGGTGGTGGTGCAGGGCTCTCTTCTCATGGCTGACTTGCATCCTCGCCCTGCTCGGCCTCTGTGCTGCCAGCTTTATGGCTCCCATCCTGCATGTACCAGAGGGAGGGAAGACCCCTGGGGCTGCACTTTTGGATCTAGCAGATCAGGAACCACTGCAATGCTGAAGTTCTTTTGCTGCTTTAACCCTTAGTGTCCAAGTTGCTCATCCTCGCCCCACCTAGAGCAACTGCTTCTTTCAAAGTTGTGACAGCGGAGAGCTATATATAAAATGAGTAAGTGGTCCCAGTTTGGTTCCCAGGATGCCCCCAAGCTTCTGGGCTGTGAGGAACTGAGCGCTGGAGCATCGCAGGAGGTCACCTCCCCTGCCCCGGTGACCATGGAAAGGACGTCTACCTGGAGCCATGTCCCCCAGCGGTGATGGTGTACCTGTCCTGATGGAGAAAGAGGCTGCAGTTCCTCCAGGGCTATCAGCCTTTCAGCAGCAGTTAAAATAACACAGGAAGGCTTACGAGCAGATGTGGTTCCTGCGTCGCTTCTGCCAAGGCTCTGCTCCGCAGACATCAGCTGCGGAGAAATGTTTAAACCGAGCTGCAGTGCCGTATGCCCAGCGTTTGTACGTAAACAGCTTCTAAAAGCATGAGGGGGAGTGTGTAGCTCTTTCAGAGCCGACCGGATGGTTCTCTCGCTTGACATGTTCTCTTCTTGAAACAACATCACTTTGTTGAATTTTGTGGCTTTTTATGTGGAACAACATTAGCTCATCCAAGTCTGTGGTTTATTTGAAAATGAAATTCCGGTAAGCTTCTGTACCATCTGGCAATGTCCAACCGAATCGGGTTTAGCAAGAAACCGCTGCACACGTGTGCACAAACATATACACACACCAGGAACATTATAATCATCATAATCAGTAATCGCAGGAAGCTCAGCATCGTCGGGGCAAGGGGAGGGGGAGAAAATCAGTGCCCAACTCATCTCCCAGCCATATGCCTTCTGTGGGGCTTGGCTTCTTCCAGCAGAGGGCATTTTGCAAGCCCTCCCTCCTGCGCCACTTCTACCCCTTCCTTCTGTGGCAATGCCTTTGACGTGAACTTCCAAGTAGATCCAGATGTAAATCAAAGAGCTGGGCGAGCTGCAAGACAGCGCGGTGTCAGATTCACAGCTGCTCTCAGGTCATCACACGGGTTTCAAAGGAGCGACTGATTTACACCAGCTGAGGACCTGGCTAGACATGTTGAGGAGGGACTGAAGCATACAGGAGAGGTTCAGGACTGAGGTGGTGGCTTCTTGGTTGCTCCTTGCAATAGCTGAAGCGTTTTGTTAGGTGGGACCAGCCCTGGATTCCCTCCTAGCTCCTCTGGCCCAGGCAGGTAAGGGGACACACAGCGAATTCTTGACATCTTGTCCATCCATTGCACTCTTTCTCTTCTTCTCCCAGATCTGTGCACACAGAGGCCTCCGACTGGCAAAGCTGAAGGGACAGAAAATGTGGCCATTACCCAGGTACACAGGAGACCACCAAGCATCTATCTGTCATCATCTCCCCTGCAAGAGTTTTGCCTAATCTCTCTCAGGCCTCTATGCTCTTCCACACTCGGCTACTCACAGACCTCTATTAAATGTGCACGATGGCTGGGGCAAGGGAAAAGCAGTGGTAGAGGATATGAGGCACTATTTAGGACATGTAGGACAATTTACTGAGAGCCAAACACAAAGTCTATCAGAGCCAGTAGGCAGGTTTCCACTGACTGCAGCAGGCACAGCGTCCCTACACACATTCACCTCTATAAACTGGGGGACAGGGGAAAATAATGACTAAATATATGTTTTGGCTTTAAATTAACCTTAAAATATGGCAGAGATCTGCTTTTGAGAAAAAGCAATGGAAATCTGATGGATGAGCTCTGCTGGTGAGCCAGCACCACTGAAACACTTCAGAGATGTGGAGGTCGTAGGCACTGCCCCGTCCAAGGGGACTATTTCCAGCAGCAGCTTCATTTTTATATCGCGGTCTGTAATTGCATGAACAGGATTTTTGATGGAAATCATCGTAGACATCTCCATTCAGGACACACTGTTGCTTTTCAATCTGCATCGTATGCATTTAAAACTTGCGCGTCTATACCTGAGAGTATTTTTAACTTGTGCTGGACGTGAAGAGAAACCAGTGACCCCCAGGAAGGGGAGATGCCCGCAGCTCCAGCCTGACAGGGGCTGCTCTTGCCTGACCGGTGAGTCCCGGCTCCTTCCTCACACCAGGTCACCGACACCTTCTCATCCCCTGCCCAGCCTAAGGCTGCTAATGAAAGCAGGAATTTGGTTCACCTGAGAACATCTCTTAGGTTCCTGATGGGAAATATAAAATAAAATCATTTCCAGCAGCCAGGGCTTTTAACTGAGGAAGTGTTTCTAAAAGGTGGCCCCAGTGAGGTGCTTCACCAGCTGGGCTGTGGACAGGAGGCTGACATGCTGTGATAATACTGCTCTAATTCTTTTTTTACAAGGATGGTTTTTTTTTATAAATATATATATAGTTTTGCCTCCGGCACATGCTGTACTAGTGTAGCAGCTCTTTAAGTACCGTGTTTTCCAGCGTACGTGTGAGTGACAGCACATAAAAACAGTAGCTGTTATATAAATAAGGCCAGCACCTCCCCTGCAAGCATCGTGATGGCAGTGGGGAGCGGGGCTGGGGCCAGCACAGCCCGAGGGGACGACGTCCCTGCCCGGGACGGAGGGTGATGAAGGAGGGGGACGACCCTCAGGGCAGCCGCGGTCACCACCAACCTCCCCTCCACGTCAGGCCATCCATCGCAGACCATCACCTCCCCGGGGCAGGGGCTGCTGCGTCCGTGCTGTTCGTCACCAGCGGTGCTCCCTGTCACTGCCATCCTGTAAGACAGCAAATGGGTAAAAAGAATAGCCAGTCTAAAACATGAATTTGTGACATCTCGCGGTTATTTTGCCGATGCTGTGTATAAGGGTTAAGGTAGCCACTGTTTCAGAATGATGTATGTTGTATCTTAATGAGCAGCTTAATTGTTTTACGTAGCAGGAGATGGCCAATAAAGTATTAAGAAGCCAAATTTGGCACTTGGCTTCCTTTAATATTAAGATGCAAAAGTCTGATTTGTACTGCCTGTAAATTTGCTGTATCTCAGCATGCAAATACTCCTGAATAATTTAGGCTTTCTTTAAGAAAGCCTGCGATATACCCAGAAAAGATTAATATTCAACAGACATCCATCATCTAAGTAAACATTTTTTTTTTCTAAAACTGTATTGAGTTCTCATAAATTCCCTTAATGGGACAGAAACCATCCTGGCTCTTGTTCATGAGGTTTGTCTCTTTGCCTCAGTTTATTTATTCGGCAGGAAAACTTCACCTGCATAAGGCTTAAAAATGTTTGACGCCTTGAAAGGACGTGAGGGGGGTGTTCTTCAAACACTCACCCGGCAGCAAAAGAAAATAAAAAAGAGAGAAAAGACGGGGTCGCAGGCCGTGTTTGAATTCATGGGAAGAGGAGATGGCCATGCCACATGGTCAGCCCTGGATGGATGTGGCTTTGCTCATACCCTCGCTTGCTTTGGTGGACAGGAGCGGTGTGAGGACCGACGGTCACTGTGGCAATTCCAGGCCATATGTCGCACATACTTGTAATTATTCTACACATCATCGTAACGTGGCAGTCAGGTACCAGGACTCCCAATTTTCCATTTTGACAATGAAATTCACTGAAATATAAGAAAGAGAACTGAAATGTGCTGTGCTTTCGGCTCAGGTATCAGCAAGAAAAAGCTTTCCCTCTGATATACCTATAAGAAAAATGACGTGAGATGGTGTCAGGAAAGGTGTATGATTCACCCATAACAAAGCGGGTTAAAAAAAACAAAAAAGACTAGACTAGGATTATAAAATAAGCATCAGCTTTGAAATTGGTGTCTGTGCTCATAAACCAAGAATTCCTGTTTGGAAACAACCAGAGCAAAGTAAGAATGGGCCTCGGTTATGAGTTTTGGCAGAAGTTCAAGTTCACCCAAAGCCTGAGGCAGTCTGTACCAGGTAGCTCAATCCCCTGGCAGGTGAGAAGCGACTTTGTGTTTTGAACCCAGCGCTCAACTTTCTGTGGGTCTGGGTGCGTTTGGGTACCAGCCTTTGGCTTGCACGCCTTTTGGGTTCACGGCAGGCCTGGCAAAGGAGGAATTTCAGAGTATGACGTTACGGTGGTAGATATCAAGTCACAGTGGGGGAGAATTACCCTCTAAAAACTGTTATTCCAAAACTAAATGGCCAAGACATTGATCATTACAGAGGGTAACTGTAAGGGCTGGAGGGAGCGAATCACTTATTAGAAATGATATAGTCACACGGGGAAACGCCAGGCGAGCGGATCTGGTATAAATTATGCTGCTCAGCACTTTTGGGAGAAGAAGCCAAGTTTCCTTAACTATGGGCACCTTGGAGTACCTTCAGCCTCAGTCACAGCTGGGTTTCCTGGGATGGTGCTTGTGGACAAAATGCCTGTTTGGAGAACCAGAAATTTCCCCGTAAAAGCAACAGTTAACCCCCCTGCCTAGTCCTTGGTAACTACCAGTCCTTGGTAGTTACACTGGTCCTACCAGTCCTTGGTAACTCCAGACATTTCTTCCTCAAGGCATGACTTTATAGATACAGCTGGTCAAGAATCCTTTTTGCCAGCAGCACTGCTGGGGAGCAGGGCAGTGACCTCTGGTCCGGGTGGGACGGGACAGCCTGGCAGCGGGTTGAGCTGGGTGGGAATTCAGAAGGACTTGAAATGAGGGGTGGTGCGCTATGGCCTCTCCCGAGGTCAGAGGGAGCCTGCAAAGTGCTAAACCACTGTTCGTCTGTATTTGGCAAATGCTTGCTCTTGTTTAGACATAAAACTGGTTGTGAGAAAAGGGAATTCATACCAAAGCGGTGCTGAGGTTTTTGTTTTCTCTCCCTTAGCCAGCAAGTGTGAACACTGATGTTTCTGCAGCTGTGGGCAGGTAGCAAGCTGCTGCCAATGCTCACGTTTCCATACACTCTGTCACCACTGGAAATATTGCCTCCGTGTTGTTTCCAAATAACCAACATCAGAGGGTAATTTGAGCACCTTATTATCACTAAAGGAAAGTGCCTACATAAAAATCATGCTTCACAGAAATGCTTCATCAGAGCCGTGTCACTCTCATGGGTTCATCCCCTCCGAGACGTGGAGGAACCTCATTCCGAGACATGGAGACACCTCATTCCCACTGACCCTGATGCCTGCCAGGAGCCCCGGTGCTGCTGGAGACACAGGTCCCGCTCCCAGCTCTGGGACACGCAGGGCCGGGGGCACCCCAGCTCCCCTTGGGCCCATGGGGGTTGACGCACCTGGACAGCCCCTGGGAAAGGTGATGTGCATAAGCACACGTTCCTTCACCCATCTTGGCTCCATTCAACCATGGGATAAACCAACCACGGGTGTTTTCCCAAGCCATGTCCCTTAGCTTGACATTCCCGTATGATACAAACCTGCCTAAAGCACTTGAGTGTTTGTAGGTCCTGAGCATCACTGTTTTTCTTGGCTGTGGGTATGAGGCAATGGGTGAGAAGCTCCATGAGCCACCATCAATGGAGGTTTAAAGAAAGAAGACTCCCTGGGAGTGTTTTGGAAGCCAGGGCTTGGTATTTCATTGAAACGCTGTGCCTGACAGGAAGGATATAAACACAGCCATAAAAGAGATCCCAATGTCTAGTCCTTTCATTTCAAATTGCAAAGTCGGTAAGACTATTTATTTCAATAAATAGTCAAGGAAGTATCTTCAATCAAGTGACAGCTCGTTCCCATACTGTAATTAAATTTGAAGCTCAATTACTATTGTGTAAGTCAATGGCATAGACAGGATTATTACGGGAAAATCCCCAGGGATGCCAGCTGGTACAGAGAGGTGGAAGGGAGAGTTCAACATGGGCTTTTACTATTGTGCTGTAAAGCTGAATGCAGCCTGGGCCAGGTCCTGCTGCTGGGCTGTGCTGGTCCTGCTGGCCCTGGGCTGGACCCCTCCGAGGCGCACATCAAGCATCGGTTATGCAATTGCCAAAAAATCATGTCTCCTCATTGCAAAGGGAGGTGCAAAGATGCATGCAGGTGGGTGTTAGCCCTGAGAAAATCACTGCAAGCTGGACATCAGCTTCTGGGGCTGGAGCAGGCACCGCTCCCTGCTACATCCCAGGTGCGACCGTACCTGGTTGCCTTTTGCCATGCCGAAGCGTGGCTGGGCGCTGCCAGGAGGCTGTAGCTGCCGGTCGAAACTCCAGCACAAACATGCATTTGCATGCTATTAGCTTGTTAGCCTGACGGGTTGCTGAGGACCTCTTCTCCCCCCACGGGAGGACGGTTTCTCCAGCTGCAGCAGAAGCACACAGCCACGCCGGGCTGTGCTGGAGGGGTGGAGGGAGGCAAATCCCCAGCACCGCAGGGCTGAGGGCCTCCCGGGGTGAAGGACCACCCCTCCCCACTGCTCCCCGAGGACAGAGCTGGACACGTCTGCTGGTGTCCGGCTTGCAGCTGTTTTCCCTCGGCTCCTCTCTAGTTACTGCCCGAGAGCTTCACTTCATCCTTGAGGCTTCCAAGTCCTTCAGCTGCTTCTCCTGTTTGTACTGAAGGAAGAGAAAAGGGACCAAAGCCTAAACTGTGTGTTCCCACTCCAGGGGACAAATAAGAAGAGTATCATCACATTAATTTGGCTTGTATGTCATGAAATAAATAAAAAAATACCTTAAGTTTTGGAGAACCTGGGTGCTAATCCTAAACACGGGGGTTCAGAAGGCGCTGCTGGGACGATGCAGTGACTGTAACCGGCTCAAAGCCTCAGTGCAGCGTAAGCTCAGGGCACTTTTGACCATGGTGCACTTCTTGTTGGAAAGTGGGGATGGGTTTTTTTTCCCATTTTAATTTGTTCCTGAAGTTCAAAAGAAAACAGTGCCTCTAAGCTGCCAACAGACACATCTAAGGTAATGAATATACTTTTCACCAAAAAACCTGGTACTATTGGAATAATTTATTACTGCTCACACACAAAAAATCCCTGTTATAATGCAGTCCAGAAATTACATGATCATTTTCTTTCTTCAAAAAAGAAATGCATCTTTCCTTTATCCCTCCTTGCCAAGTTTTGTTGTGTTATGAGGAAGTTTTTTGCCCTTGTCTTTCCTTTCTAGCTGCCCATTCGTGTTCCAGGTGTCGCAGCTTCACGCTTATATTTCTTTCCAGCTCTGCGTGAAGCAACGCCATGATTGCACAAAGCAACAGCTTTTCATAAGCCCTTTACCCTCCTGCTTTGAGTTTCCAGCATGGGACACTGCAGAAAGCCTGATGATAAGGGTTTCAGTGGGAGCCAGGGACTTGTCCAGCTGTCCATGAGTAGCTAACATGACCACAAGTTTACCACGCCACCGCCACACCACCACGGGTACTCGGTGGCCAGCAGCACGGTGTGCTCCATGTCCTGCTTTCTCTTTACATGTGCTGGTGGGCATGCAATGATGTCCTCTGATGCTGGGCGGACATCCTATGGACGAGGGCTTACGCTCCAAAAGCTTACTGCTGCAGCTTCTCCTTACTGCGCTCTCAATGGGCTTTGGTCTCAGTGCTGGGGGATCACATCCAGGCACGAGAAACCAGCCCAGGCCCCATTGTCTCCTCCGCACTTCATCTGCCGCCAAGGCAAGTGCCAATTAGTGCCAGCTGTGCTGGGCTGCTTGTTGCAGGGCCGAGAAGGGGCCTGGATCTGACCCCCCTCTCTTGTTTTCTCTGTGCGGCATCTGACTCCCTGAGTCTGCCCATTGATGTTCAGGGATTTCTTAAAAAAAAAAAAAAAATCCTTATTCAGACAGCTTGATGTTCAGTGCCCTGTTTTATTTCATATGTTTGAAATATAATAGGTTATTATTAAGCTACAATAATGCAATAGTAACTCCCCATACTACGAGGGAGCCGAGGAGCCAGAGCAGCCTGGCTTGGAGGATTTGCAGCCCTCTTGCCCCTCCGCACTCACTGGTCCCATGGCCAGTCAATGTGAGCAAGCTGCTTTCTGAGTCCAGCACAACTGGCAGGAGAAAATCAAGAGGCATCTCCTGAAAGTAAATACTGCTGTTTTTCTGATGGTTGCCAGGGTTGGGGTGCCACCAGCATAAGCTGTCTGAGATGTCACCAAACAGCAGCTTCACGTTTCCCAGCACAGGCTAGCTTGTTTAGCCATCATTCCCAAATGATGGGGACCTTTGCTGGGGTTTAAGCCGTCCCATGGGACTGAGCTGATATTAATATATGCCCACCCTCTCATGACTGGTGTGCTGGTGAGGGGTGTGCAGGTGTGTTTGAGCCTGAGGTGAGACGTCTGTCCTCTGAGATGTCACTCTCATCCTCAAGGTGCATCGGGGTGCGCTGCAGCACCAGGGCACCGTGCAGCCCCCCCGTGCCACCCTGCCCTGCTGGGGCTGCCGGTGGGTAAGCAGGGCTCAGGCGATGCCTGTACGACCTGGGACAGTTTGAGCTGAGGCAGTGCAAACTAGTTCTATTTCTAACACGAGACGACTTACCTTCAGGGTCACAGCGCAGGGCTCTGCATCGAGTCAGGCAGAAAAGCCTGAGGTGGAAAAGATTTTGCTATGGAGTGGGGGCAGAGCAAATGGTTTTTCTTCTAAAGCCTTTACTTCATCAAACGAATCACTTTCCCCAGCCTGTCAGTAATTCCCAGGTGCCAGTTAGCTCTTCTGGATTCATAAATGGCACGTGGAAAACACCTTAGCCAGTCATTTAGCCATAGTGTATTTGCAATTTATAGCTTACTTCCTCAGAGCCCTGCTAAGTCATTAAGCAGCCTTGCGGTTTGAGCGAAGGTTCAGGAGCCAGGAAAATCTGGGATGAGTCATTTACTCACGCACTGGTGACCTGAGCAATCAGTTGACCTCCTCGTGCCTCGGGCAGACTGGCTGTGAGACTGGCCACAAGGAGCTGGCTCCCCTGCAGATGTCAGGGGCTTGCCTGGCTCTGGCCAAGAGCAAGCCTCTGCCCTGGTGGCAATGTGCAATGCATGGCCTCGGCGTCCCAGAGCCGGGACCCAGCAGAGCTGCAAGCGTTCAGGCTCCCTTGGTGGGGATGCCAGCCTCAAGCCCTTTGAAAGCCAGGGAAAGATTTTCAGAGATTTCGGTGCGCTTCAGATCGGGACTCACTCGCTTCCCTCCAGCGTCTGTCTGGCTTTTGAATGGTTTGTATAATAAGTTATAAATGACAATTAAAACATAAAATGAAGAGGGGACCAGATGGCTCCAGGCAACATTTAAAAATACCAAGACTATTTCTAAATGCAGATCACCAGATCCAAAACAGCCCTGGGCAGACTTAGCTGAAGGTTATTTGCTGGCCTGGCTGAAAGGACGTGTGTGGTCTCAATCAGTTCTCAGAAGATGCTGCTAAAATGACATTTGCTGGCAAAGGCAGGAGGGAGGACTTGGGCAGTCCTGAGGACACAGGCGTTTGCTCCTCTCCTTTAAGGGGGTTGCTGAAGGCTGTTGGGTGAGCAGTTGCAAAGGCAGGTTAGATCGATGTCCCTGTTTCGCCTCGAGGAAGGTGAAGTGCTGTGCTGGAGGTCAGATCAGGGGAGGAGCTGTGCGGTGTCCTGACTTCCCAATCATCTTCTCCCACGGATGCGGCTGCTCACACTGTGGGTATTATCGCTGTGGATACCTACCACCAGCAGTGACAGCGCTATGTTCCCTTCCCGGCCATCTTAGCTGACGTAACTTCTGTCTCCAAAAATTTGACCAGACTGGAAGAATTACAGAAACCTCATAAGATAACCTGCCACTTGACTGGGGAAACCGTGGCTGTGAACCTCTGGCTGAAGGAAAGCCACTGGAAAGGGAGCTCTCACCAATAAAACTAGGCAAAATGAAAGGTATTTCCAGAAAAAAAAAGAGGTGATCTGGCACCACAATACCTGCCTAGATTCAGTGTCAGTGCAGCTGAGCCACATTCAGCCCATGAGACAACTCAATGCATGTCCTCCTTGCCTGGGAGGCGATGGGCCTGGTGGGGAGGTGGGCATGGGTCCGCCTCCACAGGCTCGGCGGCCAAACACCCCAGCCACCATGCAAGGCCAGGTGCTTAGAGATGCAACTGCTGTTACGATGACTGTGCTGCAGAATAAACTTCGCATCCAGAGATTGCATTAAACTGGATTCCGCTCTCCTGGAGAGATGGGAACCAGCATGGCCCATGGGGAACCAGGTTCGTTTGACCTGGACGTAGCACTTGGGCTGAAGTTTGAGCCAGACGAGAACCAGCTAGCAGATATACCCCATGTCTTACTCAAGAGAAGACTTCCAAGCCAGGTTAGCTACCTTTTCCAGCTCTATGCCACAGCTTACAGAGAAGCGGATGGATAAAACTCTATGGCCTGCACTGTACAAAATATTTGTGTAGATGATCACAATGGCTGCTTTCATCTTTCTAATTAATAGTTCCATTTTGCCATGTTAAAAATAAGTTTGATTATCATTTGCTTTTGCTTTTGCTTTTCTTTTTCCTCTCTTGTACGCGCTTCCACCTCCCGCTTTCAGCTGAGCCCGGAAGCAGAAGTATCACGTTACTATGAGAGAAGCTAGTTTTGTGGTATTTCCATCCCATCCAGAGCCAGGGAACACAGGCAATTTTGCAAGACAGCTTGTACTCAGTAAATTTCCAGCTCAGTTTATATTTCTGTATTTATTTAGATTTGTGCTAACCATGTAAAAGAGCACTCATCCCAAGTGAAGTGCTGTGGACAAACTTTCAAAAAACAGATTTCATAGACCAAGGAGCCTGAGCAACAGGCTTTTCACTGGATCGGTAGCTTCTGGCTAAGTCCTGTCTTCTGAAAAGACACCCAAGATTGACAAAGACATGGGCAGTCAACTTCTGGTAACACTAACTCTTCACGGTAACTCGAGAGTAAACTTTTAGTAATTCCCACCAGTAAAACCACCATTTCTGACAACATTTTCCTGTACCCTTGAGACCTTCCCTTGAACTTTCCTTCCTTCCCTTTCTTTTTCTGCATGATAAATTGTAGCTGTAACACACCGCATTTACAACTCTCACACTCTTGGGCTAGATGCATGATACCCCTGTTAGCATTTTCCCACATCCCAGCTGAGCAACCAGGGACCTGGGCAGATGTTTACGCTTGAAGAGCACGACGGCTCCAGGGACCAAACTCTCCTCTCTTGACTCCTCTTCTCCTTCAGCAGCAAAAAGTCCTGCCACAGGCAGAAAAATCTGCATTTCCCATGGGATGGCAGCGCTCACAACACCAGCTGCTCTGCTTTTTTAGGTCTGCAGCCAACCCACCGTTACTTCTGCATGCCAGTGTTCCCAAATACCCTCAGATTGAGTTGCATGTGCACAAACCACACGTGCTCATACACAACACATACACCCTCAACTCTTAAAACAGAAAGATGGAGGGTTTTTTGGAGGCATCAAGAATTCTGCTGTCTTTATCAAATTAGGGTGAAAACTTTCATGCCAGATAAAGCCACTGTTACAGCTCGCTGGTGGGCTACAAATGGGCCTGAATCAACCTCAAAGCCAGCAGAAGTTGACTTGAGAAAAAAAAAATACAAACTCTGAGCCAACTGCCATCATCCAAGACTAACTCAAGACTGAAAATGGTTTTTTTTTTTTTTGAACCCTGTTTCAAAGTTGCCCTGTGCTCTGCTGAACGCAACTGCGGGCCTCTGCAACCGTGCCCGAGTTAACACAGTTCCCGGGTGTTCCATGCCGGAATGCGGGCGGGGCGGGGAAGAAAGAGCAAGCGAGCATACCCTTCTGTCTTTGGTAAGAGAGCAAATGCTCGTGGGAGAGGATTGTGAAATTCAGGTTGACATATCACAGTCGAAGGCCATTACACAAAATTGTGACAATGTGCCAGAGTGCATGGCTTACGTGGCAACTCGATGTTACTGGAAACAAAGCCTATAGAGCATGTTGCAGACTTTGGGGGCCAGAAGGGAATATTTTATAAAGGGATTTGGAACCTTTGGGCTGTAACTGGATCCCCGCACCGCTCTTGCCATCTGGATGAAATTGCAGGGTTTTGAATGGGGGGGTGACAGGGCCCACGTAAAGCAATGCCTCGGTTGACCCCACAGCCTTGCACATGGGTGTGAGTGTTGCCTCGGCAAAGGCCACGCGACTGCTCCCCGCCGCCAGCCGCAGCAGCAGCCCTGCTCCCCGCTTCCCAAGGCAACGGCACAGCTGTGACGGTGCCCTCCTCCTCCGCAAGCCACCGCAGGGCCAGGGCTCAGCCTGGCTCAGGCAGTGGATCTCAGCTGGCTCCCACCACCGGGGCATGGTTTTATTCCAGCGGATTAGGTTAAAATTTGGAACAGAAGCCGTTCATTTCTTCCTATCAACTTTGCCATCTCCACAGTTTGTTTAACAGGCTATAGAGGGCTTCAAACTCCAGCCAAGGGGTTGAAGATTGTGCAATAATTTACCACAAGAAGGGCTGTTAAAAAAACTCCTGCTCGTACCAAGTCAGATACTGAATGTGTTAGTTGACAACATGATCTATGACATTTAAACAGAGTTATTAAAGTCATAAGGACAAGACACTGCCAGTTTGACCGTGCTCCTACAGATTTAGCTTATTGGTTTGGCTTCTCTGGTAATGGCCCATGGTTCTGGATATGCCCAGGTCTCACCTTACCTGAGCTGCAGCGGACGAAGGCAGAGACATGGTGAGAGGTGGGGTCACAGAGTGAGAAACCTACTGTACAAAAAAAAAAAAAAAAAAAAGGGTAACTGTTGGCTGTTTGCAGCAAGAGAAACACGTTGAAATAGCAAAGTTATGAAGGCTATTTGTCTTGTGTCTTGCAGCTTCCTGCTTCAGACTAAAAAAGTACAGCATATAAATAGAGCGGGCAAGTGTGAACTGATGATAGCAATACACTACTCCACATTTAAAATCCCCGGAGCTTGGGTTTCTTTTGAGTCATTTGGGATGATTTTGTGCAAATAGGGATGTTCAGTACGGGTGCCTGCAAACAGGAGTCACGCTGCCGGTCGCTCCTGTGGGCATCCCGGGACAGCAGACAGGTCAGCAGCCTTAAATCTGTTTTCTCCACTTAAAGATAGACTCAGCAGCCCCCCCCCCCCCCCCCCCCCCCCAAGAAAACAAGCATGCTCTTTCCAAAGAAAACATCCTTGCCTGCAGATGCTTTTGTCACAGCAGAAGCAATGGTGGAAACGGAGGAGCTGAATTTGCTCAATAGGCCACACCAGCGTGAGCCCGCTGACGTCTACACAGCTGATGCCGAGGTGGACATTTGCTCCCCGAAATGCTTTTTGAATAAAATGTACCTTTGGGGAAAACATTTAATGAAATACAAGCCTCGGTGTTAGGTTCTCAGTTCTGCATGCGGAACTGCTCCCATTTGGGCTTAGGAGCTTCTGGTTTGGGGGCTTTTTTTTAAAATGTGACTGTAATCTTAGGTTGAAAGTTTACTGTATGAAAACCCATTTTCTCTTAGGACATCCTTTTTGCAGGATGATCCAGGAAACCTAGTAGCAAACAAGCCCCTTTCTATTTAACTTTAAAGTCATACCACAGAATATAAAAGGAAGTTAATTCTAGTCAGAAACTCAGCAGGTTGGTAGAACAAGTGCACAGAAACAGCAGCAGGCTCTGTTTAATAGGATTTTTCTTATTAATTAATTAGCAGGCTTTTTCTCATTAAGAAGAGACCTCATTCTTTTCCTCATAAATACTGACTTTCTGTAATAAACACAGCTGGGGAAAAAAGAAAAGCACTTATATGTCATAGTTCTCCTGTCACAGGTTTGTAGGGCGCTTCCTTTTTTCACCAGACCGCAGATTTCCTCACCCTGAGTTGTCTCAGTTGAAAGAGACAGTGGTTGTCGGCTGTTTGTCTTCCTCAATCCTTTTACCTAGAAGAGAGGGGAAAACCTCCGGTCTCTCTCTCAACGTGCTACTTGAAGGAGCTACACAAAAAAAAAAAGAAACAAAAAAAAAAAAAAAGAAACAAAAAAAAAAAAGAAAAAGAAAAAAAAAAAAGAAAGAAAAAAAAGAAAAAAAAGAAGAAAAAAAGAAGAAAAAAAGAAGAAAAAAAGGCACACCAAAAACCTCACACACACAGAAGCCCCCACCCTAGCAAGAGAAGTCACATCAAACCTTCAAGCCTTTAACCTCTGCATCCATAGTATTTGAGGGCTGGATTCCCAAAATTAAGGTCTTGGACTGGCACCGGGAACGCATGATGGACAGCGAGAGGCTCCTGAGCACCACCAGCAATTCTGTCTTGAAAGGCTGCTGGCTGGTGAAGACCCAGATCCCCTACACGAGCATGCACACGAGCGCGTATCACACGCTCTCTGCTGCTCACGAGCACGGCCCTGGCGGGAGTGGTCTGCTGCTCCCCTGGGGGACGTGAGGATGGGATGTCCCCTCGCTCCTGCCGACTGCAATACGTGATGCTCGGGATGCCCACAGCCTCGCAGTGAGTTGCCAAGTCCTCAAGTCAGACCCGAGGAGGCAGCGAGACCCGACGTGCCTCAGGCACCAGGACATTTGGCTTGAGCCTGTTCCTCTCCCTCAGTGACACTCACATCCATCACGATCCCTGCGTCTGCCCACCTTCAACCAGGGCTGCCCCTGGCCTGCCAGTTAGGGACTGAACAAGAAGCACTTGAGCAAATTATACACCTAACTGCCACCCAGCCTTCAGGAAAGGTGGCAATCTGACCCATTCTTCTCAACGGAACAATTTCTGCCTGAAATAAAATAAACCCTCGCTTTGATTGCTGGATTCAGCCTCCATCTATTCAGGCCTGTACTGATGCTGTCTGCTTTGTCACTTAGAGGAAATGGATGCACACCCAACGCCTGGTCTCCCATGCAGGACGACCAGCCTGGATTTCCCAGCAGTCTTCAGCAACACACATTTCCCCGCACCTCTAGCACCAAGAATAAAAGTGAGACAGATGTATATAAAATGACACATTTTATTAAAAGTTACATTCAGCAGCAATGGACATATTTACTTAAGTAGATTTTAACTGTCAAGGAGCTTATAATTATAAATCCCTCTAAGGCATTGAAAGCTCTTAGATGTTTTTAACTTCTTTGCAATCATTTCATATAAATAGGTAAGGTAAATGATGCTTGCCTAAGAAGAGCATACCCCAGCTGCATTAAACAAAGATACATATATAAATATATGTATAAAACAATGATTTTTTTTTGTTTGTTATAAACTCATTGATGGGGATATTTCACAATCTTTAAGGCTTCGGCGCTGGCCCTGCAACTATTATTCACGTAAGAAATCTCCTGCTTAAGTTACCGCGTGCGAGTGTACAGATTGCTCACACGGATGAGAGTTGCAGGGCAGGGCCTAAGCTTTGGCAGAATCAGCAAAAATGTCAAAACACTCAGTGAAATATATTTACAATCTGTGCAAGTAGCATCACCTACTGTTATTGATTACGGAGGTCTCTCTCGGAAGCTATCAACAGCAGAAAGGCACCGTGGCAAAGGCTAATCGGCATCTGTTAGCTCTTAGTTTTTGACGTTGTAGCTCCCCCTTCTCAAGAGCAGTATTTGGGCTCTTGAGCCTTGGGGACATCATTTGGGGTGCAAGACAGAGAGAGCACCAGCAGCACGCAACTGCAGGCCTGAGCTCAGGGCACAAACGCATCGAGTCTCAAGTTTTTCCAGCTCCAACAGCAGAAACCTTCCTTGATGTGCAGTGGTTCGTTTGCTTTTTCCAAGTGTAAACAAGAAAAATGCCAACCACTTCCAGTATTAGCCAACCGCCCACCCCAATAAATAGCGATCGCTTAATTTATCTTCGTTCTGTTAAACTGTGCTTTATACCTCTAATAAGCATTTGTGTGAGGAAGAGGAAATTGCTGTTGAAACAGAAGCTGTGACAAGATCTGATGAACTGCATAAACTAATTTGAATTAATACAGCTGCAGGGTCTGATTCTCTACCAACTTACCGCTGGCTTTATGTTTGCATGCAACTCCTTTGGCTTCGCGAGGTACAGTAGGTCTAGTCAGAAAGGCAACTCCGGCTTTATGTTACGCTGGTGGCTGGTTACTGCATGGCGTGTGGCCGATCAAACTCCCAGAATCAATTCACTGCAAGTCTCTCAGGGCTGAATGCCAACTGGTACATGAAGCCCCGTCCTCACTGACAGGCGAGGCTTACGGAAGGGGTTTTCACCACCACAGCGATGCTGGAGCAGTAGCATCAAAACCTCATACACAGTAAGCGTGAAGGAAAGGCACGCTCCAAGCTTTATTCCTAAAATATCTCAGTCGTTCATTGAAGACAACTGCTTTCCTGTATTCTGCTTTGACCTCGCAGCTTTCCTACCATCAGCTCCCCATGCCACAGCCGCATCTGCTCTCCTCTCCAAAGACCCAACTATTGTCTGGTCTTTGGAGTGGAAAAGGTTACTCCAGCCTCGGAAGCAAACACGCAGTTATTGACCAGCTCAACCCAGCTCCCGTTGCCTCCACGCACTCCCTCTGCCTGGGAAGCAGCCGACGTCTGGCTGCAGCGAGGCTGTGAGCCCAACACCCGCAGAGGAGCTGTAGAAAATTTAGTCTCCCACCACTCGCTTCCATTGGCCTTATGCCATTTCTGATAACCGCCACCTGCTCTTCACCTTAGCACATGGAGGCAGAGCGCTGGCTGGATTGGAGAGAATTTCTTACAGGAAAAATAGACCCTAAACCTGGAAATGGCCATCGCCTTTCACAACCGGCATGCTCTATGGACTAAAGGAAAGTCAACAGAAAGAGATTTTCTTTCCATAAAATACACAAATCCCTGCTTTCCACACAGTATTTTTGAAGGACACAATTGAAGCCAATGAGAAATGTTTTAATGGTAGAAGAATCAGACCCTAAAGTATATTATTTTTACCTCAGCCACTTCACTGGCACAAAAAAAGAGATGGTTTCCAAGAACAGGTTAGAATTTGGGACGAAGAGAGGGAAACGCCCCTTCCTTCCCTTTACTCCAGGTCTGCCGGTTTGAATTGTGCCTTAAATAAGACAACAGCATTTCTTCAGGGAGAAACTAGAAACAGTGGAGCCAATAATATTTTCACCTTTGATCAAAATGGGTTTTATAGCAAAATGTAAATATTACAGGGGGAAAATCATTGCAAAAATATTTTGGTTTAAAAAGTGACTCCATGTAATGGAGGTGCATTTTCAGATGCACCGAGGACAATTAGGTACCCAAAACCCACGGAAAATGAAAGTGAACTGGGACCACAACTCCCATTAGTGCCCCCAAAATCTTCTCCTAAGAGAGAGAAGAGCCCTCTTGGGCTCTGTGGAAACCCTGTAACTTTTCTTTGAAAGCCACCCCAAGAAATACAGAATACAGCAGAAACCTGCACAGCTGACTCGGCTGCCGCCTTTCGCAGAGCCTAGAGCTGGAAGGAGCTCCTCCGGCAGTGCCCCCCGACCCCACCAGCCAGGCCCGGGGGGAGAGGCCACTCCTGCAAGCCCCTGAAAGAGGAAGGGTGGGCAAAGGCAGGCTAAGCCCATGAGCTTTAGC
Source organism: Platalea leucorodia (assembly GCF_965183815.1). Taxonomy (NCBI): domain Eukaryota; kingdom Metazoa; phylum Chordata; class Aves; order Pelecaniformes; family Threskiornithidae; genus Platalea; species Platalea leucorodia. The sequence goes on along the minus strand of NC_138826.1, from coordinate 52,774,626 downwards.
TCAGAAGAAAGCTGGCAAAATACGGTGCTTATTTACGCAAGTCAACGCTCGCTGAAGATGAGTTTATGGAAGGTAATGACACCATTACAGCTCCATACAGAAAGACATTTCTAAGCTTTTAAAAAAAAAATAAAATCCCATATGCGCTTCAAACTACAGGTATAATTTTTTTTCCTGAATCCTCCACTGGAACTTGAATTTAAAACACAGTTTAACTCCTCAGTATGTGAAATCTCACAGTCACATTAATCGAGAACATCTGAAGCCAGGAGAAAGAAATCACTTCCAGTTATGTTGTCAGTGTTATGTGCATAACATTCCCACAGCTGTAGATCCATTGTGCTCCATGTTATAAATAAGAAATTGCATGGTGACAGCTAAAATTCAAAAGCGTTAATGTTTCTCTTTACAACTCTTTTTCTGTTTTTTTTTTTCTTCTTTTTTTTTCCCAGTCTTTTGAGGTTTCTCCCCTTTCCCTCCTAGTAGAAGTTACTTGAAGCAACATTCTTGCTTACTCAACTGACATATTTACGGTAATTAAAAAATAGTAAATGCCAAGCAGATATGAATAATGTTGCTATTTGGCAAATAAGCCAGAAACAACTTCTAGTGATTCCGAACCAGGCTGTCGTATTTGCGTTAATAAACATTTCTCCTTCTTCTGCTCATCTTGGTTATCCCAGCGCTTGAGGGAGAAGCCTGAAGGCAGCTCTAAGGACGCGGCCAAACGCTGCCCTGACCTCCATCGCACACGGCAGCTACCACCGAAGCCATCGAGTCGCAGAGTGCAAACGCAGCTGAGTCGGACCCCGTGAATGAATACAAACGAGCTCCCTTGTATCTCTCGCATTCTAGGTTGTGGTCCCTTTCAACCATGAAAAACAGCTACAAATTGTTCCCAGAGCTAAACCACTTAACATCTTGGCACTTGGTTGTTTTTAACTTTGTAACAATAGGCACTGTTCACTCCTCTCAATCTCAGCTTTTTATTCTATAATAAAGCAGGAATACTGATGAAAGGCTAGTCACGGCTTCTCCCCGTGGTATCAGGGTGGTGGCATGTGATGATTCACATGGGGTGTGTTTGATCCAAGAAAGCCCAGCCTCTGCTTATTCTTCCTTTGTTCTGTCATCTAAGGTGGAAAGGCAGAGAGAGACGAGTTGAGAATTTTTTTTCTTTTTTTTTTTTTTTCCTTTTTACTATTATTTAGCAGTCGCAGAGCAAGATACATATAAGCAAAACAACAGGGAGTGGAATTCTTTTCCTCAGCACTGAAAATTACAAGTAAGAGATGCCTTTGAAGTGGGAGATCTGTTTCCTGCAAAGTAGGGACATTTTATTCTCATTTGTACATTATTCTTATCCAGCGGCAGGTCTTACAGCGTATTATGCGCTGCTATCGTGTTGTGTAGCCCTGCAGAGGGTCAGCATTGGCACTTGGTGCTGTACAATCACAGAATTAAAAGATGGTCCCAGCCCCAGCGAGTTTAAATTTAAGCCAGGAGAGAACAGATTCAGCCAGAGAGGGATAAAAAAACCACCAGGACAGTATGGGTAAGCACAATAAGCAAGGGTCTCAGCAGATCCAGCCTAAACCTTTGTCGAGTTTTTCACAGGGAAAAAGAGTTTTAAGGAGGGATTTGAAGGGGGATAATTAGATAACTCTGTTGATGCCACTGAAGTGCTTCCCATAAAGAAAACACAAAGATGCCTTTCTGAAACTGTAATGAGCAAACCAGAGGTGACCAGCATCTTTAGCAAAAAAGGAGCTGGCCTTTTGATCCTGAAACAAGAGAAAACACATAAGGTGGTTTAGGCAGGAGCAGGGCTTTAAGGGAGGCCAGCAGCTTGAGCTCCATACAGTAGAAAAGGGGGAGCTGCAGGAGGAGCACAAAGACAAGGGTGACACAAGCAAAGCAACAGGCTCAGCAAATTGTTTTCGCAACAGCACTGTTGATTTTCTTAGTGGGGGGAAAAAATCCAAGTGTCGGATTCAGAAAGCTTTTCTACTGATTCCCATCAGTACGCAGCTATTTCTGATGCTACGCCTTTTTTATTGCCGGGTTATGCAGTACCTGCATATGCAAAGCCCGTCACTGCTTCTGCAGTTTTCCCGCTGTCCTCGCACACTCACCGGGAGGATTTCATAACTAATTCCCCCTCGGCTTTTCTCCTTACCTGTTCTCTGCTGTTGCTAATGGAGTACAATTTCATTACAAACCCATATCAGTGTATCTACTCAGAGAGCTTACTGGAGGGAAAGATAAAACCTTTCTAAGACAAAAGTTTCTTTTGTAACACTGTCCTGACTGTGACCTGATGAAAGGCAGCGTGTACACCCGCACGCGCTCAGGTTGCTACCCACTGCAGGACACTTACCTGTTCCTTGAGCTCAGCAAGCTGACTGGAAAGCTGTTTAACAAGGCTCATGGTTGACTCCAGCCTCTCTTGCAGGTTCCTGATTTCATTTTGCTCACTGTCGCCTTCATTGCTAACCAGGGACATGGCTCTCATCCGAGGGAACCAGTCCAAGTTCTTCTCCTACATGGGTATTCGAAAAATTAGTAATGTTAGTAGTGGTTTATTCAGTACTACTAAGCTGAGACTAGAGAACAAAAACTCAGAAGGACTTCTACTCAGTGGATGACACAGAGCAAGTGAGCTTAAGAAGCAGTAAATTCAGAAAGTATTTTACACGAGCATTTTTATTCTTGGTTCTCCTTAGCTACAAAGGAGGCACCGACTGCAAAATCTTGGTTCCCCACAGCTGCACCTGTATTGCAGCGTGGGCAACGTCGGCACATTCATCTGCGGCTCTGGCATGCAGAAACGCCCGCTGGGTCAGCTCTGGGGAGACTTCTCTGGTACACTGGCACCAGGAAAGCCTGAGTGCTCCCCGTGCTTTGCTCTTAAGTGTATGCAGGGACACATTTCCCCAGTGTCTCTTCAGCTTGGCTGGCCTCCATCTATTTCGGCTGTCCTTGCAGCAATGTCAGCAAACCAACATCAGGAAAACAAGCCAAGCCAGAGTCCTCTCCAGACTGGCCTGAAGTGTGCCTACTGCAAGAGCAGAGGGACCTTGGATTGAATTCAGCTGCCCACAACAGAAGATTTGGGATCCTGAGAATGGCTTAGGCTTCAGCATGCTATTCAGATTGTACACTTTAGGTAGATGCAAGCACAACTCCATGGCCCAGGGCTAACCTGCTAGGGACCAAGCACTGCATGGAATAGCATTGAATTGGGTGTTTCTCTATTCATGGACTCAGGTTATGAATTTAATCATGATAAAAATACTGTAAAGATAGATGATATGAGTCAGGAAGGTGCTACGTATCAGTATAAGGCTGAACTGTCTCCATGGCTCAGGGGCACAGATATTTGTGTGCAAAGCGTAACAGACGGAGGAGTCTGGAGGGTGCAAGCCTAGGAGGAGTGGCAACCATGTGGCAAGCAACCCGATTTGCCTTAAGGCACGAGACAAGGGAAACAGGTCCTGTAGCTGGCGATGCGTTGCATCAACGCACCTCTGCCCTCCACCTTGGGGGGAGTGGGAGGATGTGGTTAGATCATATGTATGGTGTTTTGCAACGGGCCTCAAAGGACATGTGCACTTAACTTTAGAAGAGAAAGAGAATGAGCTGGAGTGTGTTCCAGACTACTGCACTGTGAATGGCCCCACACAAATAGCACTGTATCAAAAAGAAAAGGAGGAAAAGAGGAAAAGAGGAGAGGAGGAGAGGAGTAAAGGAAAGGAGATATTTCCTTTCCACCTACAAGACTCCTGGCAGGAAAAAGCTGTGCTACTTATGTTGTCTGGGCTTGGTATTTGGTAAAGTTTTAAGTACATCGAACTCACTGTAGTCTCAGACTTTGCCTCACCATGAAAATACAAAAGCCACCGACGATTCTGCAGCATTTACAGCTGGGCAGCCCCGGGCAGCTGTATGGGAGCAGGTTCCACACGGGCTGGTCTGGCAGAGCTGTGAGCCCGGGGATGTGCCAAGTGAATACAGCTTTATCGTGCTTCCAGAGAGACTTGCTTTCAACTACGTAGTGCTCTGCCCTGATCACCAAACCCTCCCCTCCAACAGGAACATGGTTCAGAAACAACCAAGCTAACCCTTGGTAAGCATGGAAGCACTTACAGCATTAATATTTTTCCACTATTTGCGTTAGCTCAGTCCCCTGTGTTACCCTGGATAAGACTAAATGCAAAGCCATAAGAATTTTGGCTTGCTTTCTTCTTTTTAACTCAAAACTTCTAATGAGTTTTTGTCCGGCTGTGCAACCTCTGGTCCTGTCGCTACAACAACATGATGTTCAGGGAATAAGACCGTGCCCCTCCGTTGCATTTTGCAGCCCAGGGCTCAGTCAGCCGTGTGCGCTGGTGGAATGAGGCCTCTTTCCTCGCTGCCCACTTTTTTGAGCCTCGTGATCTCATTATGACAATTTACTGTGGTTACGCATGATGCCATTTTCAATGGGTCATAACTCATTCAAATCAAAACCTGTTTTCACCAGCTCTGCTGGTGAGCTCGAAAGGAGCGCACGTGACCCTCCCTGCTGGATATCCCCAGCGGACACACGGAGCGGTAGACTCCTATTTCTGCCGCATGCGTTTCTGCTTACAAGACCAGCATTCATTTTCTATGAGTACGCTCCGATATTTATTTTAAATTTATTTTGGCTAGAATCTAGCAGAGCATTCATCACGTGCCTAGCGTTAAGCACAGGTGCACTCATTTATACTAAGCTTAGTTTGTGCACAGTGCCTTTCTGGATCAATGCCTTTTTTTTGCAAAATGTTTGCCAGCAAATTTGTCTGCCACTACAGGCACAGAAAGTGAATTCAAAGGAGCTACAGTGAACAGAGCTGCACTTGTATCTGAATGGTTCCTGGAAAGCTCTAATATCTGCACCCATTACAGCTTCTCTTGCTTGAAGCACCTGAAGATACCAAACACAAGGCCGCACGGCCGTAGGAGCCAGCTGAGGGACTAGGAGCCCTTTTTGGCAAGGCTCACCATAACGCCAAAGTTTCTAAAGCCAGGCTGCACAGGGAGAGCAATCCGAGACGCCATCATTGCGGTTCTTGTGTTTGCAGACTACTGCTGCCAGGATTGTGAAATGCACTTTGCTAGTTTTGTTTTCCATCTGCCACTCCCTTGCTTCTCCAGGATGCAAGGCACAGACCACCGACTGCCTTGGAAAGATTTTTGTGGCCTGACCCTCCGCTGCACCGCAGCGTCCAGAGGAACACCACACAAATCCGTGCGGATGCCAGATGTCCCGGCTCAGCGGGCTTGCCTCTCTCGAGGCTCCCAGTGTCACCTGCTTTCCTCCTCCTCAACACAACGTTATATTTTCTGGGAAGAGGGATGACCAGGAGCAGGTGAAGACAGAGACAGAGTGCACAGCACATCACCCGTTGCCACACGACTCTGTGGTGCTGGTGGTAGCTCTTCAGCTGGAACCACTCTGAACCACATGCCAGCCCATCTTGGCCACCACGAGCCCCAGAGTCATGGGAACTCAATGACAGACTCCACTCATTTGCATGTGCCCAGCTTTGCCTTTCCAGCAATGCTGTGATAATCTCTCCCGAGAAAGATATCCAGTTATGGTTTAGTTACAGACCAAGAAAATCTGGGCATTTTTTGCCAAAATGTTGTGGAGGATCAAGCAAGGACTTGATCCAAGTTCTAAGAGAAGCCGATGGGTCTGCATGGACCAGAGATCTCATGAAAAGATGCTACTGACTTCTATAGCTTTTCCTAGCAGCAGAGAGGCAACAGGTCCAACAGCTGACCATAGGTCTCTCACTCGGTAGTCCCAAGTGCTGTGTTGGGTGCAGGCAGGACTTTGCTTCTCGGTTCTCAACTGCATATACATCTAATGAAATCCAGTTCAGCTGTGTATCTTTGTCATGCGAAGTACCAGAAAGATTCAAAATTCAGTAGGTCAGTAGGAAACACATTCTAGCCTGCCAACCTGTCTTTAAGTAAAAAATACTTACCTAGCTTTCACCGATAGTTCCATTATAGTATTATAGTGCACGCAGTAGGTATATTCCCTTGCCGAACTGCATGCTTTTGCCGGTCAATATTATCTTATTTTTTTCATTGCATTATGAACTGCAGAACCTTATTAAAGGGCAGCATGAAAATTAGCTCTGGCACACAGCCCTGTTTGCTGAGTCTACACCACAAACAACCAGCAATTGCTGCTGGGGACAAAAAACTTTTGATCACAAACCTGTGAGGATCCAGAAGGCAAATTGGACAAGGCTCCTCTGCCGAAAATTTTAGTGATCTGTAAGTGTTCATGGGGGGACAGGCACTCTGTGACTGCTCAGCTATGGGAACGCTATTTTTACTTCAAGGTAATTGCTTGCCAATTAACTGGAGGTAGTTAACATGTTTGTACAACCCCAAACATTTGTTCTGGGACTTAAATGTTTATGGGCTCGGTCCAGGGTTCACCTTGACCAACTAACACATGTTAAAGCTATAACATGCCTCCTCTACACTGCAGGTGCGCTCCTGCTTCCCCTTATGTGACTTGTGCAGGGATGGGATTTTGGAGGGTGCTATCTGTCATGCCTTAGCTATTACTCTTAGAAATCCAACCATTTTGCCCAGGATAGAGCTCACTCAGACATTTTGAACACGGCCTGGAGCCGAGCAGCAATTTGGACGAGGGAGGGAGGCTGCTGGCAGGGAGCAGGGCAAACCTCTGCAAACAGCTGCCACAGGACTGCATCAGCAGCCACTAGGTTAGCGTGAGGTGACGCAACTCCAGCAGAAATGAGATCGCAAAGGGTGAAGTATGTGGATGGGACGCTTAGAAACAAAGTAGCCGCCTGGACACAGAATTAATTGTTAAAATGTACTGAAGCCTTCTTTCTAAGCAACCGGGGCTGAACGCAGTATATTGTTACTGTTATTTCATTCTTGCACAAGACAACAGCTATTGGCAGCCCAACCGCAGCAGCCCACCTACGGATCACAGCATCTTCCCGCTCCACACTCCCTCTGCAAGCGTAACGTGTGCCTCGCAGAGTTCGTATTTAAGTATACATCTGTGTCCAGGGCAGAGAGTCAGCCAGACAGGAAGGCTGCAGGGACAGAAAGGAGCCGCAGACTCCTCTCCGTCAGTTCAGCTGGGGGGAAAAAAAAAAGGAAAAAAGGCAGGTGGGGCTAGCCAAAAGGCTGCCGGCCAAAGAGACTGCACACGAGCAGAGCAGACATTTCATGTGGCGATCCAGCACGCTCACTCCCTCTGTCCTCCCCCCCTCAGCTGGCGGGACTCCAGTGGGAATCACAGCTCACCCGGGGCGAACACCTCTCTGCAAGGTACTCCGGGTACACCTAGCTGCGAGGTGCTGAGGGCAAGGGCACACGCCTGAGAAATCTCAGGGCTTAGAGCATTTGCTACGCGTGTTTTCTGAGAAACCTCAGACCCTTCTTCTCGGAGAGGCATGCTCAGAGCAAAAGTCTGTGTTTGCCTCCTGGAGTTTTCTATGCAACTTTCTCCTTCCCTTCTGTGGGCTTTCCAAAGGGAGGGCAGAGATACAGGCTAAGTCCTCCCTTCAGTAAAACATTGCCATTTTTCTGACTTTGCTAGCTTTGGTTGAGCATGGATGGAGGAAAGACTGAAGAAATTTGTTTAGAGTTTCTATACTTTGCAAAAAGTCTCTCTCGAGCCATCCCTGTCCTGTTGGCACAGCCAACTGGCTTCAATCGAGCTCTCACGCTGAGCTGAACCCATGCCTCCGGAGTAATTGGCAGAGGGACGTTTCTTTAGGAGGTGCTGGTTTCACAGGCTAGCAGCGAGATGGATCAGCTGAAACCAGCAGGAAAGACTGGGCTGAGCCTTTAAAAAATAGATTACTAGATAACAATGAGAGAAAATAGGTCAAAGAGTAGGACGAGGGGGATGAAGTAGAGGAGTGAAGGCAGCCTAATGCATACTTTCTGCCGGTGCCACTGCCATGGGCTCCGAGTGTCACGCCACCGTCAGCTGTACCAGACTTTCATTTCTCCAGCAGACTCTAATGCAGTGACTCTTAGCCCCTTCTACCCCGTGACCCCTTGTTGCAACATGAAAACAAGCCATTTCAGGACTTCCCTCCTATCTATTCAAAAAGAAAAATGGTGATGACTGCTCATGTCTCCTCCTGGGTTGTGACCTCCCCAGCTGCACGCCTCAGAGCAGGAGACGGGCCTCCGTGTCCCCCAGCCCACCGTTCCCCTGTCTGGCACAGACTGTTCGCTCCTTGGTGACTCAGCGAGGCGAGTGAGACGGCCATCAGGAGGGTTATTTGTTACCTAATAACGAGGCTGAGAAAATGAGCAGGCTTAAAGCCCTCTGAGCTCCTCAGCTAGACGGCCGCTGAAGGGTGCAGAAGAGGAGCGTGGACATCACCATGAAAGTTTGCTACCGCCGCCTCGGTGTGCTGCGCTGGGAGGTTCGCGGTATCCCACCCTGCAACACACGTTCGTTGGCGTGCAATGAACAGCATCCACTGTGGCAGCCTGGCAAAAGCCTCCTACAGCTTTAGAGAGACTGTAGCCTCCCAAGTGCCCATTGGGGTGGTAAAACCCTGCTGCACCGGCGTTGAGGGGAGGCCTCCAGGCCCGAGGAGCGGCACTGCCGGGAAGCACGGCACAGCTTCGCCCTCTGCGACTCAGTTGCACCCTAGGACCCGTGCCTCAGCATGAAGGCAAACAAACCGTCGGCATTGCTGCTCTTCGGCAGGCAGCTCGTGTCCTTTCAGGCACGAGAACGAACAGGCCGTTCACTCGCCTTTTTTTGAGCCAGCACCTTGAATAAATATTTTAGCGCCGGGTACAAAGAGATCTATTTAGTGAGAAATTATTCTGTATGTCTGAAATGTAAATAAGTCCATCCATTCCCTTCCCAGATCTGTTGCCCATATAAGCAGAGAGTGATCAGTCCAAACGACCTTTTGAAAGCTATTATTCTTCTGCCTAGGGACAGAGTCTGGTTCTAAAAGTCTGTAGTTATGTAGCTCCTATAGCCACCTTAAAAAGGGATTTTAAAGATTTAAACTGTCTTGTGCTTTAGATGACACAGGGCAATAACCACTTTGTGATTTAATCACAGACAATAATAATTTGGTTCAGTGCATGATTCAGCTAATCCACAATTTGATAAACGTTCATCCTAAACTACAAACCCAAATAGCTTTCTGCAAATCCTGTTTGACACTTTAGTGTTAAGACTATATTTGATAAGCAATCTGTGCTGTACAAGAATATAGGGAGGGAAATTAGGAATTGTTATGCATCTATATGCATCCACGACAGTAATGCAAGGAAAATAAAAGTAAACCTTGGCAATTACAGATAAATCTTTATGTAACAAGAAAACTCAGAGGTCTGGGTGGGTCTATACTGGATTGATACATGCCTGCAGCTTCCACAGCTCATGGAAAAATATTGAAATCTCTTTCCCCCCAAAAGAAGGTTGGAACCATAACACAGACCCACCGTCTGCTTTAGCAGCATCATTGATGCATTTACTTTCATTTTAACTTGGCTGAATGTTTTTGAGGACTGCAACAGAATCTATCACCGTAATTCTGAATAATTGTTAGTTCTTCAAGACTGATATCCAGGCCAGTCAGTTATAAAAGTCTCAGTGTTTCAGTTATCAGCATTCCCACTTGTGATATCCCTGCAAAAATTATGGCGAGGAATGATAATAAACCTCAAATTGCGAGGATTTTTCTCCGATGCTCTATGTGGCAGTTTTGATACTCAGCTTGAAACTCTGTAAAGGACCCTGCTTTTCCAAGAACAAACACCCCAAAATTTCTGCTTATCAAACACACCTAAGGGACTTGGCATTTACCTCCAAGCGACGGAAATGATTATGAAAATAATTTTTTACAGTCGAGACCATAAGTTTGAATGTGATCTCGCACTACTGTTGTAGGCAAAACCATATGCAAATGTTAAGTACCTGAGTCAGCAGTGTGCCCTTACAGCGAAAAAGGCCAACCACGACCTGGGCTGCATCAGCAAGAGCGCAGCCAGCACATCGAGGGAAGCGATCCTGCTTCAGCCCCGAGCAACTGTACCCCAGAAGGTAGAAAGCAGAAACCGAACCAAGCAGCTTTGTCGCCGGTGCACTGAGACCGCACCTTCCAACTACCCTCCAGGTGGGAACCTGGGGGACCCGCAGGTGTGCAAGGACCGCAGCCGGCCGGGGACTCACGAGAGTTGCACGGCACAACTTTTGTGTGCTTGGAGGGCCTGAGCTTGTATCCTACCCCAGCACTACTCCCCTTGAAGCTACATTTGCTTCTTGTGTCTTCCCTTCCCTGCGGCTCATGTTCATTTCTCAACTGTTGATTTCTTCTGCTGTTTCAATCGCTCTCTGCCACCTTATCTCTATCATAACCCTGAGAATTGATATTCTCCTCTGCAAATCTTCAAGAATCCTAACACTACGATCTGAAGCTAGGATTTGGTGCTTAATATTTGTGCCCCTAAAATAGATGTAAGTATAGATGTGTGCAAAACACAAGTTTATTTTTCTACATTCCTATGTTTTTATGTTGTTAGTGGTTACGGGACATGCTTTAAGAAAAACACTTCAGATTATTCATTTAAAATAATGAAATTATTTCTGATATAATCCCTGGATCTTGTGCATAACGAAACAACATCTGGTAGAGAGATTAGAAAATAAATGTTCTTGGCTTATTTTTTTTTCTTTTGTTAAACAGATGTTGTTGATACAAAACACAGAACTGTAAATCATAGCCTGCATGTGGACACAGACTGTCACTACTGAGCAGAAATTTACTGTGGCTAGATAGAGATTTGAAACAGCAATGAATCACTGGCTTAGTAACTTTATTCACGTGGGTATGGTTTCAATATTCTGACATTAAGTGCACATGTCCTTAAGAAAAGAACCTTTTAATGGCAGCATGGGAGGCTCTGGTTTAGTTCCAGCTGTCTCGGTGGGGGAAGCACAGCGTAATGCAATGGCAGCCTCTGCGCAGAGGCACCTGGCAGTTCTCCGTCTCCTCCTTCGCAGTTCATTGCGGTGCTGCTATTGAATCCTGCAGGCTCGGCTCCCCCAGGGCTCAGAGCGGCCCCTCTTAGTGCCGCACCGTGTAGGGCACCCCGGTCACAGGAGAGGGGCTGAGCTGCTCGTGCAGCCCCACCACCACAACCAGAACGCCTGCAGCTCTAACTTCTTGCTCCCCTTCCTTCCCTTGCTGCCCCCGACATCGTTTCAGCATATTCACTAGTCGTTTGCCAGACTAGCTCATGCCTAGCTGAATGGCAACGATATTTCTGCTTCCCGTTAACTGCGTTTAAAGTGAACAGAATTACGATGCTTCTCCCGCCCCTTGCCATTCCTATCGAGCTGCTTGCACTAGCACGCTGAAGCCCCCCTTCTGTTCTTCTTTTAATATTGATTTTCTTTTGCAAAACATGCTAGCAGGCGCACTCCAGATACTGAACTCCAGACAAAAGCCCACTAATCCCACTGCAATGTAAACATACCCTACAGTATCATGCCACTGCTGGGGACAGAGATGCTGTCCGCTCTTTAGACACATACTTACCATCCAGCTGGTAAGGACACCACAAATTTTGACCCGTTTTTGTCAATGTAAGTGCTAGTTAAATCCAGTGGATCAGGGTCTAATTCCATGGTTAAACTCCAAACCATGACCTCCACTTCATATCTTTTGTAGCACAGGATTCAAGCACACACTTGTTGAAATTTACGGGCTTTTTTCACATTTAGCTTTAATTCTCTGGCCCTGTCACCTTGTATTTTGCAAGTACTGTCCATTTCCTAGCTTTAGCTTCAATTTGGTGTAACAGAATCTTTGGGAAATACAAAGACTCAGCTGGAGACTCGTTTTTCAGAGGCTCAGGACTTGACCTTGTTCTCAGCTTTACACAGGCAGGGCTTCGCTGATTGCAGCGTGATTGTTCTGGTTTAGGATACTGCCAGAGTCGAGGCATTTTGAGTCCTGATCTGAATGTTCCTGCTTTGGGCCCGTTTTGACTCTGATGTATTTTGCACATGGTGCAGTATGAAAGGACAATTTAAAGAACAACATTTTCTTTTAAAATTAGTAAGAATTATTACCTACCACCAATGGGCTATACAGAACTGCTTTTTTAAGCAACAACGTGATCATGCATATACCATACACGCGCATAAATGTACATACTTGAGTATCAGTCAGAGGAGAGGAAAAAGAGCTAGGTTTCTCTTTGAAGCGTCTCTTGACAAAACACCACCAAGCAATGGCCACCTTTCAGCCTTATGGGCCTGAACGCTATCAACTTGCTCTCAAATCGCTTGCTCTGTTCAAATGCTTGCCCACGGGTTTTGTACATTCCTCTGCATGGCCAGCACAACTCCTTGCCGGCGCAGACGCGACGGCCAAGGAGAGGCCCCTTGGCAGGTCTGGCTGTGGCGGGGTGAGAGGCAGATCCCACAAGGTGCCACCTGCCTACTGGGAAGCACAAAGCGCTTTTATTCCCTTTGGAAAATAGGTGGAAACCAGCAAAAACGGGCCCTCACGGTGAAACGCCTGTTGGTTCAGGTTCATGTCTACTGTGCGTTGTTTTCAGAGGCTGCAAGCACAGATCAATAAAAGAAAAAACCACCATGGTACTTTGTAAACCTTTATCTGCTTTTACTACATTTTCATTTGGTGCTCTTGCTCGCATTGCTAGGAAAATATTGAAATGGATCCTCTGTACAGATCTGCTTTTTCTTTTTCTTTGTTTTTTTCGGCCCAGCATTTAAATATAGTTTACTCTGTTCAATTAAAACGCATTTTCTCTTGAGAACAAGCAGATGATGGTTTTCACAAACCTGGAATTACAATTTTTCCTTCAGCAGCACCCAGCAAAATGAAAAACAGAGACAAAACATTTTAATCACATGTGTATAAAATACACAGGGTTCAGTAAGTATGATTTAAAGTTGCCTGTTTGTTTTGGAGACTCTTTAAAGCTCCTGCTACCCCAAACTCACAGAAGTGTAATGTGATTCCTGCTCTATTGAATTTTGTAGGATGGCTGTAGTGGGTTCCATTACATATAAATTGGATGCAGCTAATTTACAATCTCCGATATATACTTTTATCTCAAAATGCCCTGTGAGGCAATTGTGTAAAGTACTTTATCAGGGATTGTTGTTGGTAATATTGCAAGATTTCATGATGTAAAAAATACATCAATGTCATTTAAATTGAACAAAATGGTTCCCGTTTTTTTTCCTGTAGAGCATTTTTAACCATCTTCTCAACAAATTTGTTCAATAAATACTGTATGAAACAAACATTTTGCACTTTGTCCCAGAGATACAATTTGCCAACCTGATTGATTTCTTTCTCTACAACTAATCTGATTTCTTTAGGCTATATATCTTCTCTTTTATTAAGGATGATGCAATCTTAGCTTTTTATCATACGCACATCCACCACACTAAAAAGAGAGCAGATTCCATGAACTAGCCTTGCAACCAAATAGAAAAACCTGACACAAATCTCATAAAGCTGATCCTGAAAGATAAATGGCACAATGAGACCAAAGTTATACAAATTCAGAAACTTATCCATGCAGAGTAGTATGGGCTGGTGGATTTTTCTTGCCATGACAGATACAGAAAACAAGTAACTTCATCATATCTCTAACACCTTGTAAAACAAGCTCACACTAATGTTGCACCCAGCTCCCCCAAATCTTGCTGTCTCTGAACTGTGAGAACTCAGAAGCAGAACTGTATTTTTTGTAGCCTTTCCCTGTTTTACTTCTTGCAGAATCTCACCACTCTGTTTTGAGTTCAACCAAAGTTACGCTTATGTACTTTTAAATGGTGTTCCTGGTAAGGCAACAACCTCAAACTCATCTCCCTGTTCTTTTACTAATTGCCCTTACGTCTTTGGGCAAACCCGTAGCCCTTCCTTTCCTCAGCATCTGCAGTTATCTGCCTTGGCTGTAGACAATTTTGGAGCCTCTTTCCCATTCTAGAAGCCAGAAGCTTAGTACCACTGTATTACAAAGAACAATAATTGTTTTCAAATGTTGCAATAATATTCTGAAACAGCACTGAAGTGTTTTGTGTTTGTTGCTTCTCCCATAGTGCAAAATCAAATGAATTCAGTTTACAGGCTTTGGGATCTGCTCATCACATTGCTCCTCTGGGGCTGAACTTCTTATCACTATCTGTGACCCCAGTTAAGGTCCAGTTTTCATTAGGCAAAGCCATACACAGCCAGTCCCAGGAGAATCGAGGCTCTGTTACTGCCAGGACTTGAAGTGCAACAGTAGGTGCCTATCCAGTGCCTCGGAGAGCCTTTCCATCATTTGAAATCACAGAATAAAGGTCTGCCCACACACAGATCCATCTGAGGCCACATGCTTCTTTAACAAAGGGATAAAAGATGGCTTTTGCAAGCTGCCTGGAAAGTTAACAGCTCTAGTCTCTGGCAGGTCAAGGCGGGAGTGGATTCCAGCAGGGAACCGCAGCCGGTGTCCTGCCAGCAGCACTGCTTGGCTTGAGGGCGCTCCAGCTGGAACACCTCCATTCCATGTTCGTGGGGATGTGCAAGATTCAAGGAACACAGCCTCATGCCCAGACCCCTTCTCGAGTTTTTAAGGCCAGCAGCAAACAAACAAACAACCAGGAACCCAACTCGGCTCATTTATTTTAATTTGCAAATTGAATGAGCTGAAGTTGGAAGGAGGACAAGGAAGCTGTGAGTACACTGTATTATCAAGGCAGAACCCATCTTTACAGCAAAATCATTCTTCAAAGGCTAAATACTGGTCAACAGACAGGTGGCCAAATCTTTTAAACACAGAGGAGATCAAGCTAAGCTTACAACTGAGCCACAATACCAGAGGGTCCAAAAAGACTAGTGCTGGGTACTATCAAACCACTGATTCCAGGCCTTGGGGGGGAAAAACCCAAATCTCAATCAATATACTTTTGGGGAGTTGTAGGCTCCACTCTGTAACCTGAAATTACATTATAACTTTTTATTCAGAATTGATTTCAAAAGAAAGAGGAAAGAAGACAGGGCTGTGTTGGTGCTGGGACCTGTCCCATTAGAAGTTAATAAGACTGGGAGGGGCTGAGCACGGAGGCAGCAGGGACGCGGGCACCGTGCAATGGCATGGCCATTCCCTCACCCAGTCAGCTAGGGGGATGAAGGTTATCAGCATACCCTCACTACACACAGCAAATCTGCCTGTGCTGCAGCACCTGCCGTTGATACCAATCTTTCTCCCGCTCCAGCTAATGGCATCATTTCTAAGGAGGCAGGATCAGATCCGTGGTTTCCCGTTCAAGCAACAACAGGATAATTAATTTTGCCTGTCTGTAAAGAATGTATATAAACTTAAAGCCACGAAAACCTCAAGCTTTTACAATGACATACCAAACGAAGCCCACCTTTCCCTTTATTTACTTATACCTCACACATCACCTAGCCAAGCAGGCCAACTAAATTATTTATGACAGACCAAAGAGCCCATTTCTGAAAGATGCAGAACCCTTGAAGTAGAAAAGAAGATGCTCAGCTCTGTTGTAGAATACAAGCTTTGTGCAAAGATGCAAAGTCCTCACATGATGCTAACTTTTCATGCTTTGAGCAACACACAAATGAGCAGGAAATCAGCTAATTAGGCACGTTACTGTAATTGCTTATTTTATGAAGTGGAGAGGGAGGTGTTCAGCACTTCTGTAAGATAATAATGTAGAGGCAAAATTGTACAGAGAAGCAAAAATAGCAATGGACTACCTACAGAAATGAATGTTATTTTTGAACAACAGGAAAAGCAACAAGAGAAAAATAATTCAATACATAGCAGCAGGAAAAAACAACAACGCCTCAATATATTCTGTAAATGTAAAACTGGATAACACTTGGGTATATGAGGGGAGAGGGACCTCCCCTCATATACCCAAGCAGTGGTTGAACCTGCGTGAAGCACAATTCCAGCTCTATTTTAGTGACTCTGTATCACCACTCAATAGCTCTGAGATCCTCTGCGAATTTGAGGCAGGCCTTGATGCAGAGAAAGGACTTTCTCTGGGACCTGGTGCACCTAAACCGAAGCCCTGAACTCCCCACAGGGCCTGTGTCCATGTGTAAGGACACAGAGAGCTGCATTCTCACTCGCTCTTCTATTTTGAGCACAACAAAAAATGGGAGCCGTAAATCATCTATTTAGGCATATTTCTTTAATTGCTTATTTTATGAAAACCCAACTGCAGACAAAACCAACACTGTATTTCCTAGGAAATTAGCCTGTCAGAGAGACCTCAGATCTTATTTAGCAGCCGGCTTTTGTGCTCTTGGTATTACTACCATGATAAGTAATTACTCATAATGCGACATGCATCATATCAGTCTTTTAAAAGTAATTAATAAAAAGTTGCATAGCTTAATGATATGAACATACATCTCATCCTTGCAAGTTTTGCTTTGATAACATCTGCTAGTTTTTGGAAGAAGGCCAGTTTTAAAAAGTAAAATAAATCAGTCCTAACAATGGGAGCATTATTAGCTTCCCAAAAGTTATAAACTCCATGCCCCACTCCAGCAGAGCATTTGTGTGCACAAGTCCTGTAAGTATTTTCAAGTCTGTGAGTTGCCATATCAGAAAATTCACATTGAACTAGAATTTATGATAATGAAGAAGCCTTAAAAATATGGTTTATTTATAGTGAGCCAGTTTAAGAACTGCAGCTCACCGTCCCTGGCAGATTTGGCTGTAGCCGTTGAAGGGGTCACCCCTATCAGCTGTGTGCCCTTTCTCCCTGCTGATAAAAGAGGCAGCAGAATCAGTAGTGTGTCCTCTCCTCAACTAGTGCAGTTCAGACTGGCGTGACTTCAATGGCCGTCAATTTTCACATTAGTACTCCGGGCTGTGAACTGCAGAAGCTCAAAAGCGAACAAACACATCGCTTGTCCTCCCCCCTCTGCTATTGTTGTGGTTAATTGCAACAGAAGGGTATGGTGGACATCTGGGGGAGGAAACTTCTTAAATTGCCTAGGATGAATCACCAGAGCGCATGTGAAAAACACCCAGAGTGTCTTCCTGACAACCAAAGTGTCCCTTCTGCAGCATTCATGTTACTTTGGATTGACATTTCTCTGGTTTGGGTCATTCTCTCTACCCATACGGTGTTTAACAATCCTCGGATGTAACAGGACTATCTATAGACTAGAGATAAAAATTAGTAGGGAAAACTTTTGCCTCCAAAATTCAAAAAGACGATAGATAACAGAATAGAAAAATCCTGGATGTCAGAACTTTTTTCCTTCTCCAAAGAAGTTATATTTTAAGAGCTGAGGTCAACACCCCTCTTAGTACATATTATTTTATTACAATCTTTGACAAAAATCGAAAGCAGCAAAGAACAGCTTGTTCCACAAACCCCGCTCCTCCTCGCCCGCCTGCTGTCAGCATGCTCTTCCCCCTTCCTTATGGCACTTTTTCACTGCTTTCACCTCGCCTGTCTGTATTTCCTTTGGACCTGCCTCCCCTAGAGCCGGGCTTCCCCGTGGTTTGCTTGGGGATGGCCAGTGAATACGCTGGACGTCAGGCTGGGGGTGCGCACCAGGATTTGGCATCGGTGAAATGACTTCACGTTAACTAACTAACCCTGGGACAACCTCTCACTGCCCCAAGGTGCGAAAGGACATGCAGCCAGGCTCTTGACCCACAGCTGTCGGGCTCTGCAGGCTCCGCTTGGCTCACACTTTTGCTGTTTTGACAGTCAGCTACTTCTGTTGAGGTTGGGTAAAATGAAAAAAATCCCTTTGCAGGCCACACACTGGTGTGCGAGGGACTATACGCAAGCAACTCCGGCTCCAGGAGGGAGCTTGTCCCGTCCCTGCTGCTGCGCTGAGGGGTCACAGCCATCTGGAGCGACTCTGGCCAGGACCTCGCAGCACCACTGCTGAGACCCGAACTTGGGGAGCAGCTACGTGCCTGCCACGGCTCACGTCACACCTCTGCTCCCAAGGTGGGAGCACGGCAAAATGCAGAGCAGCAAGCCAGGAGAAAGAAGGATGCCGAGGGAAAAGGGCTTGCGCTGCCCAGCACACAGCATAGGCAGAATGACAACTATTGTGAAGCTTCGCCGTGGCTCATTTGGCATTATTCCCAGTGCTGCTTTTGAATTTAATACCCACTTCTGGGTATCTAATAGAAAAAGAAGGCAAAAACATGAGGCTGGAGGTAAGAAGAAGTGCGACAACAGCACCACCTCAAGCGAGCACTAAATTCAGAACAATTTTCAGGCTTCAGTATTTAAAAAAAAAACAACAAAACAACTAGAATTTTTCAAAATGTGGAATGCAGTTTTCCTCATGATATGGAAATGGCCGTAATATTTGGTAAATACGTCTTTTATTTAATACTTTAAATGAAAAAATAATGAAAAAAGCTGACACCTTCAAAATATTTAAAATGAAGTAGTTAAAGTATGTTGTCACATTACGAATGATGGGTCATTGGTGTGATACAAAAGTGCTTTTAAAAGAACTGAATAAGAAAATCACTGTTCAGAATTTCAGGCTGGTGTTGCTCAACCTGTCTCTTCTACTTTGACCTTAGAATGTTGATGGGAATTTTGCTTTTGATTTCAGCGGAGATGTTGGGATCCTGAGTAGCCTGAGGAGAGGCTTAAGATTAGGAATCTGCCTTTCAGGAGGGATACATTTACAGACGAAACAAGATGTAAAGGAATATTTTTAAGATACTATCATGGTATAAAAGGCTCATGGTCCCAGTGACCGCAATGGTGGGAGAACAGAACCTTTCATTTCCCACCAAAGATTGCCTTGCTTCAGGGAGATGGTCTAACGCATGGCAGTATCCTTTACTCTTATGAACATAGGCTGGTTTTAGAGCAGTTTTCAGCTGATTGAGGAGTTATGTAATTGCACCAATTACATAATTAGAGTAAATAAGTATAATATAATTAGGTGCTGTAATTATGTAGTTATGACAGGTAGCACTAATGCTGATAAAATCCATTATGAAACTTGCTAAGAACTGTGGACAGGGCACGCGAGAACAAAACTTTTAGGGCTTCGTTTGCTAAAGTCTTTCATTCTTCCAACAGGCAAAATAATTAATTTAATTACTATGCCAATAGCCTTTTATTTTTGTAAATGAATGGAGGCACAAATCATAGGCTAATTCATATCTCTCGGTTTTGCGGCAAAAAATTCAGTAACTAATCATCTACACTTTTTGCCTCCATTTATCTCTCTGCAGCACCAAAGCTGAGGTGAAATCTGTGTGTACAGACTGTACCTCTGAAAAGAGAAGTCTAAAAATTTGGACATTAACCTTCACTGTTCCAGTTATCACATTAAACTATCTCCTCTGACAAATGGACACAAGGAACATTCAGAGATTGCTGTATCGATGTAATACCAGTTGTGTGCATCTCTCCGAGTTTGCTAGGGATGGTATTTCTGGTCAAATGGGTCAGATAAGAAGTTTTTTTTCTGCAGAAATGAAAATTCAATAGGGGAATCATTCATGCAGGTTCTCAGTGCAAATGCAAGGCATGTAGCAACCTTTTCAAAGTTTCTGTCTTTTTGAATATTGTATAATACCTGTCTGACTTCATAAAAGAGGTCTGCATAACAAACAAATAATAAAACCTACTGCACTGATTTAATATTCATTAATATTTCACCCGATAACTGATATAAGATAGTGTGCAAGAAGAATGGGCATCATTGGAAGATCTGAAGTGCTTTATTCCCACCAACATCTCCATAAAGTAACTGTCTGAAAAGCTAGAGGTGTATAAACTGTGTGTTGTTTTACAATACATTTTATGCTAAATGCTTTTTTCTAAAAAGAAAAAAGAAAGAAAAAATAATACCTTACTTTATGAAAGCTGGATAGCTACTGATTACTTCTGTCACAGCTCAGAGCAGTATGCTAAGCACTGAAGCAAATACAGAGCTGCTGGGAAAATAAAAATCACAGGGAACATTAGGAGTTTGCAGCCGATGTCCACAGTCCAGAGGAAGAAAGCAAAAGAAGTCCTCTGCCCCCAAGGTCTTTTGAGGCCAGAGGCATGCAAGATAATGGGAGTGCCTTGAAACAAGCCACCCCTGGAACAGAAATACAAGTGAACTTGGAAACCTGCAAAAATATTGGCTTTGAGTGAGGGGTGTGTACAACATCACCTACATGTTTCTTTCCTCCTCTTGAACTGGAAAAAACTGGGAAAGTGAAGTTAGATGCATAAATAATTCCCATCCCTTTTGGCACCCAGCCTTTCAAATAATATTCCAAAACAAGAAAACCACAGTATTCCTGTTTTTTTCCAGTTGTGCTATCAGCAAGCCTTCAAACCAGATGCTTCACTGTTTGCTGAACAAATGATACATAAAAAAGACTGAGAGTCATTATATAGACAGTCATATTTTTCGGTCCTGATGGGTCTGCGCAATGGAGAAAAGAGACTATCAGAAATTGTAGACATTTTCACTGGTGCTTTGTTAGTTCTGATAAGCACTCCAATGTTACTTTTTGCAATACTTTGCAAGACAGTAGCAGAGAACTACAAATAATAATTGGTTCCTAACTATAGTTGTAGGGGTAGTGAGGATGATGCTTGGAGCTAAACTCTACTTTCTATTAAAGAAGTTACTGCAGCGTACTCCAAAATTTCAACCTACGTGTATTTAAGGATGGATCTGAGCCCTGAAGATTGGATTTGGGTAGAAATTTTCTCTAAGTAATCCGGTTGTGAAAACGCAGAATTTGGGTATGATCCATTAAAGCTACAGAAGTGGCCGTAAAAGGCATACCTAATCATAATAAAAACTAGTAGAGCTAAGAGAGCTTTTCCAGGAGTATGATTCATGGAGTTTTTTCAGCCATATTCTGTATCACCTGAAATATAAAATCTCCACCTCCTGGGACTGCCCTGTTCTTCCAACCACCCTGTTTTTATAAATGTTTGTCACATTCCCATACACCCCCAGTGAGCCTCATTCAGCAATGAGTCAGTTCCACTGGCAAGCCCCAGTTCCCTTGTGAAAGGTTAACTTGAAGTCTGCCTCTTTTGTGCCAGATCCTAACCAGAACCTGGTCTTTTGCCAGGGACTTGGTCACCTCTCCCAGCATCACAAGAATGGTCACTCAGCTTTCAGTCCATCACAAAGGCTGAATCAGCTTCTCTCTCTGTCTTCAGGACAAAACCCATACCTCAGGCTTAACTTCTGCATGGAATATAGTACATCTCACATGCTACACTGGTTACTATCATGCTGTGTTTGAAACACACCAAACACATACACTACATCAGCTCATACGGCTGACAGCTGCAAAACGACATCTGAGTGTTTTCCTTTTGACTGTTCTTTTGGTTAAAAGCAAAGCTGTATCTGTAAATCTCTTCTTCCAGTTGAATATCGTACTTCCAGAATACTCCACTCTTCCAGTCAGATTATTTTATTTCATTCCTTGTACCATGTGGTATACAGTAATCTCTCTGGCTCCAAGAGAAAGAGTCCTTTTTTGTTCACTTAAGCAGTTCCAATTGCTTCTGCTACGTAGCACTAGTATTTCTGCAGCACACCTTCCCTAGATTTTGTACTGGGGAATTTAAACTACACAAAGATACAATTACTAATCCCACACCAGCCACTCGTAGTTTGTTCAAACATTTGTTTCTCTTTTTTTTTTTGCCCACTTCTCCATTCCCTCTTCCATTCCATGCAAGCTTTACACTTCTAGGCCCATATGTGCCTCTCCCATCATCCAGAACAACCATTAACTTTAAATATACCCACGGAAAAAACGAGCCTTCCTTCAGAGGGCTTAATAATCCCAAAATCTGGATCACTACTAACCACTTAAACCACGAGCATTCTGCCACAGAGGAACAGGGGCTCTGAGAAATCAGTTCAGTGCCTGAGGTCACATGTGTTTTGGTGCTTTTCTGTTAATATTTTAGATATTCAAACAGGAGTTCCCACCATTAATGCAAACGTAAAATACATTAGTGAATTACATCAGAAAAGTCAAACCACTGCTGCCACAGGATGAATACACTTACTATGAATATTAATGCATCCCTTGGAATGAAACATTAATACTTAACATACATGCTTGCAAAGTTTAAAATCATACAAGCATTGCAGGGAGAGGAAGAGGAGTAGAGAAGGAATAGACAAATGAGACAAGCCCTAGAGTCTGGAGATGTTATTGATTCCACGAATTAAAGTGCATTTCTGAGATAAGCTAAAATATTTTCATGTGTAAGAGGACAACTTGCCACTATGAATAATTTCTTGTAATGGAACAGAAGGTACAGGCATTTGTTTTAGTTTTTCTATCTCACCCATCATATTGCAGGAGGGTAGATCCATTACTGCCTAACAGTATAAATGCCCTGAGCTGGGCAATGAGATTGACAGTTCAAAATTTCCATGGACATAGGCTGTTCCCCTGTACCTGAGCACTGAATTCCCATCACCTGCCACACCACCTTCCCACATAGTGGTAATAGCACTCACAAAAGCCCCTTTTCATCACAGCATTCAAGCAGGCACTCCTGTCTAAACACAAGCTGTTCTACTAATGCGAGTTCTTCAAGGTAAGCTCTGCATAAGCCTGTGCAGTGGGTGGGAGTCCTCTCTGCTAACTTTAGCCAGCTCCCAATTAGGCATCTTGTCTAAACTAATCATTTAGGCTCTCAATGGAGTGAGAAAAGCAATGCCAGGGCGAGTCACCTCAGCTATCCTAGACACCTGTCTTAAGGCAGGATAAATAACCCAGCTTTCTGCACTGACAGGGCAGGGAGCTGGGATCAATTTAAACCAGGTGCCTGACTTGAAGACAGTTGAAGTTAAAGGAGAAGAATCTTCCCCTTGGCTAAACTGAGGACTAAAAGGGCACCAAGCACTTCGCTAGTGAGGCTGGGTAGTATGTATAATCAAAGGCCCAATGAAGGATAACAGAGCAGATACTGTCAATAAGGAATGTGGCTCCAGAAATGCATAAACAGCAAAGCGTGACGCGCATTTGGTTACACCGTCCCCTGGGATTCAGACATATGCCAGCTCTGCAACCACAGACCCTGCTGGCACAGGCCCTGAGCAGAGCAATACCTGCCAGCAAGTCCATGGGAAGAAAATGCTGCATCAGAATATCCCAATAGGTAGGAAAAATTCCTCAAAAATGAAGACCCAAGCCAGGCAGCCTTGACAATCCATCCCTCTCTCTCACCAGAACGAACCCTCTTTGGTAGCAGGCTGGAAATGAAATGTAATCGAACATCTCTGCCCCAGTGTCATCAAATTTCTCTCTTTGAATCCAAGTCATAATCTCACTGCTTCATGAGGCAGTTTCTGTAGCTCTTCAAATCCCTGCAGCAGCTCTTCTTGGTCTTTTCAATAGCTTGTTCAGAGCAGTCATAGGAGAAAAGCACTAGCCCTCAACACAGACCCTGCATTTCACTGTTCAGCAGGAGATGTTATTTTTCTGGACAGCAGCCCAGAGATACTGGACAAAGACGGAGCAGCAGCAGATGTTATGATGCATGCTCTTCTGCCCCTGGTTTGGCTAATGAGGCAGCAGAACCCACAGAGCATGAGAGCACAAATGCCAAACCAGAGCCTGTGGCCTGTGCCTTCATCTTTTTCATTATGTTTAAGACTGGGCTTTGTTGCAGACTAAGACACGTGAAAAGATCTTTAAAAATACAGATCGATGCCTCCTATTGTTCAGAGAGAGGGGAAAAAGAAAGATATTCTCTGCTCTAGCTGCAAGGAGCATCACTCAGTTGCATAAAGCACGTGCCCAAATTGACTTACCACAATCATTTGCGCCACGTAGCTCTCCGGGCCAGTGTATTCAGTTGGATCTTTAACTTTGACAAGAACTATAAAGTACAAATAATGCCACATGTTGTGTTCTGACTTTATATGCTCCTCAAACGAAACGGTCTTGTTATCAAATTTGTCTCTCTCCAGTCCTGCAAAAAGACATGAACATAATGTAAAAAAATAAACTTCAACATAAAAATACCCAAATCTGTTAAATATGTTAGAGAAAGGAACCTAACTTAATTTAAAGGATCATAAATTTGAAGGATCTTAATTTAAAAGCTATAACCGCATACAGTAACTGCCAGGCAAGAAATACCAGGCCAGAAGGCATTCCTGACAGAATTCTTTCAGCACAGTGTTTATTCTCTTCTGTGATATTTCCTCTTAATAACAATAACAATATAATAAATATGTTACAGTTTTACAGTGCCTTCTATGCTGAGGGCTATAAAGTGCTTTACAAGTGTTGGCTCTGATTCTTTCTAAATGTATACTGGTAAGCACACAGCATGCAATCTAGGTCCTGATCTTGCAAAGATTTATGCATACGTTTTAACAACAAGCATGTGAATAGTCCCACTTAAGCTGCGGTGGGATTGTTTGTGCGCTTAAACCTAGCAGCGAGGGTGAGCCTCTGCAGCTTTGTAGTCACACAGTCTTTACAGAGCTGTAGTCATAAGAAATTTTTTTTTTTTTTCATGTAACGGGTCAAATCTCTGAAGAAGAATACCACTGTGAGGAAGGACAGGATTCACAAATGTTTGTCTCAGTGTTACAGCTTTCCTCCCTGGATCTCTTGTGCAGCCTTCCACAGGCACTAAGGTGGTTGTGCTCTGCACAACGTTCATTCGTGTCAGTACAACCATGGGAACAACAACCAGCCTACAAAAAAGAAGGTATTTCTAAAGTCCCCTAGGGGAGTGAAGGTCTGCCCCTCTTTGTGAGTGCACCTGAAAATAAGCGCGATTTATCCGTGAGTTTTGTGGGGATGATTTTAATTTAATTCTTTTGTTCCCTGTTTCATATCACCTTCTGAAACATGCGGATTTTGCCGTTGTTACCCTTCTGGAATGCACTGTGCTGTGAAATAGCAAGCTGTACTTTCATCTGCATCACGCTTTGTGAAATAAAGTCAGCAGCTGCACCATCTCCATTAGTGGTGATGATGTGAGTGTGAGACACGGCTCTTCTCCCTCAGACCCTGGGTAGAGACTGTGAAGCCACCTCTTAGCAAAGCTAGCTTTTGACTCCTAAACCAAATCTTTTTCCTACTGAGAGGGAATAAATTTGGAACCAAACTCTGACATTTTTACAGACTTTCCTTGTAGAAGATAACCACCCTTAGGTTCATGCTTTATTTATTGAGGAGTAGTTCATTTTACTCCTTTCCCCATCAAATGTCTCAATAGCTCAGTAACACCTACCACAGATGAAACAGGTTGTCTTTAGTATTTCCTCCTTTTTCTGCTTTTCACTCCTGAGATCAGCAAATGTATCAATGATGACTCCAAAGATTAGGTTTAGAACAATAATTATGACAATGAAGTAAAACAGAAGATCATAAACAACTCGCGCAGCAAACAAGGGCTCCTGAAACAATAAGATTGCAATAAGATATAAAAATAGCACACCTCTAAAATATTAAACAACATTTTCACATTAGCTCAAGAAAGCTACGCATCATTCTTTTCACATGCCAAATTCTGCTAGCCTTCCTCACAGAAATAGAGAGGGACTACCTATGTGACCAAGGAAAGAAGATTTGGCTTCATGTGCTCATATTGCTTTGGGACTCCTGTTGTCCTTTATGTTGTTTCACACAGCACGAAGAAGAGACTAGCGTGTGTATCGGATGCAGTGGAGATGCATTAGTGTAGTGCTCGATTGAAGATAATTACCTTGCCAATACAGAAACAGGGAGATGCAGTTTCTAGTACCCACTGAGAGCAATGATAGCTCTGCTTAATACTGCCTTGTGGCATACAGGGATGTGCTTACGGTATGTCTTTGTGGAATACTCCAGACCGATGCCAAGTTTGCACACTGAACAACTGGAAATCAGGGGAGCGTGCTTGCGCGATGCCAAGGCCAGGCTACCATACTCTGTGCCCAGGTGGGGCATGTTAATGGTTTTAGCACTGTGCTAATACAGTCATATGGCTGTAAGCTGGCTCAGAGTGGGCAGACCAAGCTCGCACCTTTCGGCAACACAACATGCACACGGACACACACGTACATAGACACATGCATGCACACACACGTGAAGTGCTCATATTCCCCATTTCATCACACTCTTGTTTTTACATTTTAATTACTTTCCTTCTTGCAAAGGCTGGACTGGACTCCCATTGACACCTCTAAAACTAGCAAAGTTGTTCTGTGGCAAACAGGAGACAACACTCAGAATAAGGAGGAAGAACATAAAGCCCAAGTCCTTTTCTTCACCATGATACTGAACTGGAAGTCACTGATTTTCTCAGTTTTCCACAGATTCATTGGGATAACAGTGCTATCCTTTGTGAAGTGCTTTAATGTAGTTAGCATGAAATAGCTGACTGCTAAGTGGCAAGCATCATTTCAAAGTCTAAGTGTTTACAGACTTCATGGGGATGGACTACAGTTCCTGTAGAACATCCCAGTCTATGAGATAGGACCTAGATTCCTACTACCAGCACAAGGAGCTCTTCCATCCAGATCAGAGTTATTTGCCTCTGGACTCTTGCAAGCCTGTTGAGATCCTACTTGTGAATTTAATCCTTTTGTTATGGGTCACCAAGCAAAGTGCTGATAGATTGCCTTTATTTATGATGTTCATTTTGAACTTAAATAAAAATGCATAAAGCCACCTAAATATTATGAGTAGTCCTTAAATGAACTGAATTTCGGAGGAAACTTCTGGAAGAGGACATATACCACGATATATGAAATTCTGTTTTGACTTCGCTGCTAGTTGAGTACAAGTAAACAATAGGACCTATTCCAGGGCAGATGCCATGCTGAATTTCAGCTAAAAATACACCTTATGTACTACAGTGGAGAGTCTTGACATACACTCATCAATCAATCCCTTTCAAAAGTTTGCATTTATAATTCCGAGAGCAATAGAAGAGTGATCCAATCCAGCAACACTTCTTAGCAGTGCTTGGAATGTTACAATACGCTCCAGTTTTCCAGAAGGGGTAAACTACTGCCTAGAGTTCCTTTCTTCAAGTATCATCATCACACCACGCTTTGCTCTTCCCATTAAATATTCCATCTGGGATGTAAAAATTGCACAGATAAATCAACTGTGTGACATTACAGCAGACTACATACAAATACTGTCTATAACCTCCAAAAACTGACTTTGGCATTCATGAGATGCACAGGGAGTAATGCATTTCCTCAGCCAAAACACTTACATCTTTGGAAGGCTTTCTGAGCACGTCTCCCACACCACCACCATTTCTCAGGCCTTGGTTTAATACGGTCACAATGCACATGAGCAGGGTGTCACAGGTCCTTTCTATTCCATCCTCCTCCTCTTCACCTGCGAACAGGAGAGCAGCAGCTTTAGGAACCACAGCATCAAATGATCATGCATCAAACAAAGCCACAATCCTGTATTAGAGAAAGCAACTGCAATACACATCTGCCTTTCATATTCTTCAGCTAGAATTTCACTGATCATCCCTATCCGTTTGCACATCACTGCTGGTGACATACTTAGGCACATCAGGCATACCTAGCCTGAAGAGAGACAGAGAAAATCCCAAGCAGTTCTCCCACCAGTTACTCTGTTAATGACCCAGGGCAGTCATCTCTATCACGGGAGTACCCCTTTTCCTTGCAAGTACTCCCACTGGTTTCAGTATGACTGCTTTTTCAGTGGGCCTCCTAAGTGCGCAGCTGACACATACAGGAGAAGCAATATAAACAGAATTAGAAGCACATTCGTAAAAGGCTTGTCTTCCTGTGAAATCATTCCTCTACCTACTCATGTACAAGCCAAGTCATGTTAGCATTTCAAATCATTAAGGAGGGGCTGGCTTTTATATGAGTAAATCTGTCCATGATCTTTCCACTAGCACACGTGCCCAAGCGCAGGTCTGATATACATTAAATGAAAGACTCTCCCTGACCTCAGCTTGAAAATTTGGATTCTATTCTTATCTCTGCAGCAGAGCTGCTGCGTGGTTTTGGCCGAGCCACAGAGGGTACTATTGTGCAGGAGCTATTTGAACGTGCAGAGGAGCTGGGCTAGAACACCAGTCCCCAGGGGGACTTCGCCCGCCCTGGCCAGAATTCCTCCCACCACGCACTCACTCCCATGCTGTGGCTGCATCAACAGCCTCCTTTTGAAGGGCCCTGCTTGAGCTGTTCCCTGTGTCCTGCTGGCTTGCACTGAAGGGTCAGGACTGTGACCGCCATTTCTCCTGCCTTCCTTTCTCTTTAGGGATACATTTGCTTAAGCGGTGAGAACAGCGATTCTCACTTCGTTTGCTTCATGCACTTATTGTAACATGGTTTAATAAATAACAACATCCTGCTGCGATAGTTAACTGAAACAGCATATTTAACAGCCCCAAACCACCACATCTGGAGCACTGAGATAGACTTTGATAAATTGAATTGACTGAAAGCAGTCACATTACAGACAAGCAATTTGGATTTAAAACATGGGTTCCCAAACGACTGGTATTTGCAGAATGGAGCTGGTATCTGCTGCCTTTGCCACCATTGCTTTTGCTATGCAAGCAAATTGAAGGAGAAAGAACTCCTGATTTAAGGAACTCTGAGTAAGAAGAAAAGCAAAAGCAGACATCAGGATAGACTTCCCTGTTAAACTATACAGTCATTACAAACACTACTACCACTAATAACTCCATATTTTTTAAAAAAATGCTTAAATATTGAATCTGAAAGGACTGAAACAATAAAACCTTTTTTCCTCTGTCACATCTGGAAATTTTTTACTAGGACTGTGATCTTAGTCATACCAATTCATCTCCTCTGCTTTTGCACCCTGCCTTTATTTCCTCGTCCAAATATTACTCCATCAATTTTTTTCGAGCTAATATCTGTGCTTGAGAAGATGTCTATCCACAAGATAAATTAAAAACATTTATACAAGCCACAGATTCTATTTCTTTTAGGTAACTACAGAACAAGATTTTCACTGTTCACAAGACCAGGGTCAGGTACTGGGAACAGCAGATGGTCAGATTCTGGTGAAGGGCGAGGATAAACCAGGGCTGCGAACGGGAAGCTGCAACAGCAGATAGAGTTATCTGCTAGAAAACCTAACTCACAACTCTCCATGTCCACCACGATGCAAATTCAGAGCAAGCCCAGATGCAAGATACCACTCATCGGCTGACTGGCACATCTTACAACACAGAGAATCAGCATCCCACGTTGCGCCCAGAAGAGCAAGCTCAGGTTGCTCTTTGCCAGAGAATCAGACAGCAGGCAGCCTAAAATTGGCAGAAACCTCCAGTGCAGTAATGTAGGCTGTGGGGAGTGTACACACATCCATCCGCATGTCTACTCCACTTCCAGACGTGGAGCAACAAGAGCTACCTTCAATCTGGGAGCCAGATAACCCTACGGGCACATGTTCTGTCCCAGTTGGTTTGCCCTGGTGCTCAGCAGCACTCATAGCTCAGACTCAGGACCTTTCAACACAGACTATGCCCATACTACCAAAAGGAGTGGATCTGTAGAGTCAAATGTTGTTAAGGACCCAATGTCAACACTAATCGAGGTTCGGGGGGTTTTATTTGCAACCAGCTCCAGCCTGGTGAGCGGCCCATTAGTGGCCAGACACCATTAGGCAGGCTGTCCTCTGATTAAGTTTAATTCAAAGATAATGCAGGTTAAGCACTAAGACCACCCCACAATGTTAATCACTGGGTAGTAAGTGGGATGATAGGAAGATTTACTTCAAAGATCCTCTTCTGATGGCCCCCAGCTACCTGGCTTCTGGGCCTGATCTTCAACACAAGCACAAGCAGGGGAGACACACAAGTGTCCACATGGATCTAGCTGAACTTGCACAGAGCGGTACCAGACCTGGGAGTGGAATGAGTCTTTAAAAATGTCCCCTTTTACAAACAGGTATCTGTGCACCTTTCTAGCACAGGTCCTTACGGGCTACAGAGCGCAAAGAGCCACATACTGTAGGATGTGAAGTTCTTTAAGTGATTAAGCGCTTCACCAGGCAAAGAATTAAGTGATATGGAAATGCCTTTGGAGTGAAGAGTGGGAGACTCCAAGGGAGATGAGACAAAATATTTTTATGCTGACAGCTCAGGCCAGCAGTGAGGAAGCAGGCTGTAGACAGGGGATACTCTCTGAGCGGAGCAGACTGGCTCCCAAGTTAACTCCCTCACCAACATGAGCAATGACTGAGCATGTGTTCGACCAGTGAAATTCAAGGTAGAAGCACAGCCTCACCAGAACAAATGATTAGTGGTGATCTGATCCAAAAAGCAACATATTTATGTCTCCACTCTGCACCTGAGATGCCACTGAGAACATTTAATGTTTCCTACAGAGAACTGTGGACGACTTCATGCTGCTACAACGTGAACCCCACCAAATCTCAGGCTGAACTGCCTTTGCATTCCACCACACTCACGCTTTTGCCCGAAGAGAGATCCATCTCAGGAGAAGACTGAAGGCAGAGCACTGCTTTTTGACAGGTGATTCACTGGCTAAGACCAGCAAAACTGTTCTTGCTGAATGGT
Organism: Platalea leucorodia; assembly: GCF_965183815.1. Lineage (NCBI taxonomy): Eukaryota > Metazoa > Chordata > Aves > Pelecaniformes > Threskiornithidae > Platalea > Platalea leucorodia. The sequence goes on along the minus strand of NC_138826.1, from coordinate 52,743,989 downwards.
GTTTTTTTAATGTTACTGGATTAATAAAACCTCTCCAAGATTAAGTGACAGTGTACTTAGATGTTTTGCATAGCCCACTTCCATTATTGTTTAATTTTAAAGAAACAGTATGCAAACAATAAGAAATGTGAGATTTCCATCATTTCAAGAGCTTGGCAAAAGCCACGCTGCATCTCTTCTGACTGATTGATTGATTACTTCTTGAATGCAGCGGCTTTGCCAGTAGCTTAGACTGTTTTCTCTGTCTAGTCAGACAGCTTCCCATGTTGTTTATGAGGCCTGTTTACACACCAGCTGGGGAGAGAAAGCCTACTTTTATAGCCCTCTCCCCAACACCCTTGATCCTAAAAACTCAAAAATTAGTAGTGGAAGAATAAAGCATGCGAAACAGTGTTGTACTGGAACACAGGATAGGAAGGGACCGCTTATGTCCTCAGTTTCAGCCCCCAGCAACCGCAGGCAACTGTGGCAGTAAATATTTTAAGCTTGTAGACCATCCGCTGTGCACACACCCACACTGCAAAGGCCACAACACACTGAAACAGACCTAACATCTGTAGTGAAAGACCAACCGCCACAACTGGACTGTGCCACAGGAAGAGAGCAGGACAGATGAAGTAGCACCACCACCAAAGGTCCCTGTCTAGCAGTGCATTTGGCCAACAAAACTCCCGAGTGACCTTGTAGCCTCAAACTACAGAAGAGGGCAAAGTACTCTGTCAGCTTGATCTAGGAAAAATTCCTTCCTGACCCAATATCTGGTAACTGGTATCTGGTAACTGTCCCAGCAGGACACACTGGTCACACCTTTTATTTTAACTGAGCGTGTTTAAAGTTGACAGGGTCCTTCTGAACTATAGATCAGATTCATAATGCAGGTATCAAAGCAAAAACAGGTGGACTCATCTGCTGAACCAGAGCAATTAAGCTCTTCACTTGCCACAAGCACAAAGCAACATAACTTAGCTACCACAAGAAAGGCTTGCAACAGTCTGCATTTGCTTGCATTTGCCACAAGCTAAGAATGCTCCGATGGACTGCTACTCGTTCTTAGCTGAGCCACAGTAACTCGTTAAGACATAGTAATGTCTTGATCCTGGATCTGGGCTCTTAGGTCTTCTGGCTACACTACAACCTTGGCCTAGAAGCATGTAAAAAGCATACACAAAAGCTTGCTGATACATGCTATGCCATTAAAATCAACTTATGTGGCCCTAAATGGATCCAATAGTGGCTCCGTGTGTGCAGGTGAGCATGCTGCAGACAAGCGGCAAGCTTTTTCTCTCAGCAAAGTCAGCTGGAAAGAAGCGACCTGTACGTTAAAGTATAATGATTCAGCAAGCTCTTTTAGTAACAAAATTAATGTCAATGCAATTGGAAATCAGGTGTAGGAAGTACTCATATTAAAGGCAAGCTACCAACCAAGCTCCAAGCCTTGCAGAAGTTGAGCGCTTCTGACTTACTTACAACAACAATCATCACTTCTCACACTAGCAAAAGTCTCTGCAATAACAGCACACAAATCCCTCTCTTCCAACCGACCGTCAGTTTGGGGGAACTTTTGTACTAACCCGGGTTGATAATTGGGATGCTTGTGGAACAGTTCTCTTTCGCACAGGCTCCCACCATTGATGTGAGGGTTGTAGTGGGGACTCCACCAATACCTGTGGAAAAAGCAGGATATGGACATAAAGACAGATACTGCATTGATACAAAGTTTGAAATCGTTATTTTCTAGAAGTGAATCACTGATTTGAAAAGTTGAGAAGAAAAAGCAGAACAAATTATACCACCAATTCCTCCTTCCTCAGTCTGCCTCAACAGCTCAAAGCAATCACAAGGATCAAACCCACAGTTTTATATTTACTGTATATCACAGCTCTTCCCATTTCATCTCCTGAAATTAATGAATCTACATCAAATGCTGATACTTCTGGTTAGAACAAAATATATTCAAAGCAAGAAACAACTGTCAAATATGAAAATAATGTCAGTTTTAAAACCATTAGATAAATTATTCACAAAAGCTGACAAGAAGGACACCAAGCTGATGTTCAGTTATCCTGAACGTAGAATATTTAAGAGTTTTCAAGGATTATAACACAGTTTGGTACTCATTTGTAAATATGTATGGGTTTGTGTAAAACACTAATTTAACATTCCCAAAGTGGGTAAATGTGTACATCAGCTTGATTTTATCAAACCAATTTTATCTTGTGCATCTTCAACAATTTTCTGCATTTCAAATCAGAGATACAAAAAGGTTTAAGGAGAAAAAAAATGAAGGCAAAATCATACAACCAAAGTAACAGTCTAAGACAATCTGTGTAACACAGAAAACATCCGCTCTGACTTTCTCTTTGTGCTACTTTATAAAGAAAAAATTTAAAGCACTTGTCTTGGGATGCATAATGTTCCATCAGTATATCGTCAGCATATTTTCTTCATGAGTTTTTGATCAGGAATGGCAATGTATAAAGCCAGCAAGAACATACCCATACCACAAAAATCTGCCAAGAACCCAAGAGAAGAAACACAAACACGCAGGAACTGCTGCACTGGACCAGACCAGTGCTGCGTGTAGCCTCGCATCTGTTCTTCTACGATGGCCACAATTATCTTTCAAAGGAAACTTCACATTATAAGTTCTGTCCCAAAAATGGATGCTAAGTCAGTCACACATAAGCCAACTTAGCCCTTTTAAAATGATCAGTGGCAAAAAGCAAGGTGTGTTAAAGAAATCCATCAGGTTCCTTTTTCATAGGGTATCAAAACAGCTACATGATTACACCACGCCCATGAGTCTTGAATGAGCTTTGCCTTGTTTGTGTGCTTTAGGTCCTGAAATAACAAGTGTAGGAAAAAGCTGGCAGACACAGAGCGCACACAGTCTGGGGTGGACCCCACTAGTTGTTCTGTGCTTGTGTACAGGTCCGAAGAGCTCAGCATTTGGAAAATCAGGCCTCTCTGAATTTAATCACAAGCTATTCTCAGGTATTTCTATGCAGACAGTTACTCCTCTGCCCATGCTCCCAAGCAGGCTGGTTGGCAGCACATACAAAGATCTCAATAGACCAGAACTGGCTTTTTTGCTAGCAAAGCAAGTCTCTGACTCTCTATCCACATTGGTACAATCTTTCATTCCAGAAAGTTGGAATCCTGGCCTTTTTAAAACTGGTTAAAAACCTCCCAGTGATTTTACTGAAGCCAGGATTATACACAACGGTGATGTTCGTGAAATACACATGGAATTTAAAAGATGCTCCAGGAAATCTCCTATCAGCAGTAGTCTGGATTCTGTAATAAATTTCTGCTGGATGAAGCTTAAAAAGTAATCAAATAAATACATCTACTGAACATGTTAAGATCACATGCCTCATGCAGTACACAGAAAATACTATGAGCTGCTTTCAAGATGGGTAGAGAACCAATAGAATCCACTTTGACTTCCTCTTCCAAATGCTTAGGAAATAATAGTTGGGGGTTTTTTTTTGTATTAGCATGAGTTAGAAACGAATATGTAATAAGTCAACTGTGAGTGTTAGATTTTAGTATTTCAACAGATAAATCTAGCCTAAAACAACCCTACACATTAGATTTGACCCAGAGACTTCATTTAGTCCTAAGGTATACAGAGTTAGTTCTGCTACCACAGATACAAATAAAAAAATTAAATTTCCTTAGAGGAAAGTTAGGTTAGACAGACAGAAAAGGTGTATGTCAGAAGCAAGTTTTAATATAAAAACCAGTACCTGCAACAGGGGTCCTGATTTTCAATCTGTCGACCTCCATGATAAAGTCATCTTTCAAGAAGAGGAACCCAATGATGGAGAAGAGATAAACTAAGATGAGTGCTAGCACTGCAGTGAGGATAATGGAACGACCATTCCGGGTAACACTTTTTATCACATTTAGCAAAGTCTCTTCTCTGTACACCAGATCAAACAGCTGGGAAAAGCAGAGAGTAGAGGAAAAATTAATACAAATGAGGCAATATACAGATGCTACATAGGAAAACAATCTGAACTACTGAAACATACATCTAGTCACGTTCTGAATTCTCAGCTTCATAAACACACAATTCACGTTGATTTCAGTGGGAGCTGGGCATGCTTATAGGAGGAGAAAATCTAGCACAGAACTTTAAAATTTAAGATAGATTACAGCAAAATCCAAAGCCACAAAGCATATACAATATATGAGCCTGGTCTAGATGTGGGTAACGGTTACCAACAAGATCCATTGTTTCCGCATGTTCAAAACCAGTCTAGATTAAAATTAAAAAACAGTGTCTTCATACTATGGATCTACATCTACAAATTAATTTTTCATGTTATCTCCCATCTGATAAACATGCATGGGCTGCAATTCAAAAATGCACTCATGTATGCAAGTAATTACATGTTTGTTAACTGTTCCTTTGAGCTCATGGCATCATTTAAAAGTCACTCACACGTACAAGGATCAGAGCCATCTCTTTTTAGGACAAAGTTAAATTCATTGCACTGTTTGTATAAAACTAGAAGTTTCTATTCTTCTTTACCCTGCACTATGTGCTTTCCTGGTATTTAACTTTAAAGAAAAGTATACATTAAGATAATACTGCTTTAAATGTCAAAGGCCTAAAATAGCAATTAAACGTGCTAAGAGCTTTTCAGGAAACTATAGCTTTTTTTCTCTTGCAATTCTATTGATGTTCTATGGTGCTTTGGACCTTATCTATAATGTATGTATTTCCACTTCAAAACACACAGATTACAGATATAAAGTGACACACTATGATTTATCAAAATGGTCCACAGAAGAAGGTATTAGTCACAATTCACAAGATCTGAAATCCACAGCCTTGTGAAAGGATTAATAATAAAGGAAGAAAGAGGAAAGACAGTTATCATTCATTCTGTACAAGACAAAGCTTAAAATGAGGAAAAAATATTAGGGTTTAGAATATTTCCACTACAAAGTGAACACCTGGAAGTAACTTGGGAATGTGGACAATTACAACATCCATGAATCATGGACATTTGTCAATAGCAGTCACTGAAAAAGTAAGTACATAAAATGTTTCTTAAACTACTTGGCACTTTGCGAAGTATTTTAAAGTAGAGATCACCGTACTCATTGAAGGAATAACACATAATGTGCTGGGCATTTTTTAAGCAGGAAAGTAACACCCATTTGAAAAGTGTCCTGCAGCTACAGCCATAAAATCTTGGTTCCTTTGAAATCTGTCCAAACTTTGAAGCTGCCTTTAACGTCAAGATCTGGAAAACCTGACTTCAACAGGAGCTCTACCAGAGTAAGCACTGAATCCCTGAAAATTTTCGTGTGCTTAACACACCTCTGTGAAATGCTGGGAGCTCACCGCTCTTCAGGAAGCTGAGAGAAATATGACAACAGGGAAGTGAACCCCTGGAAATGATCACAATTTAGTCAGTCTCCCTACAAGTTTCACACGCTCCAGTATAAAGCAAAAGGATTAGAAAACAAGAGCAGTGAAACACCTTTTACTGCTATTCAGCATGAAGGGAGCAGTTAGCTGAGTTTAGCATAATTTTGTATGATTCATTTTCGTTGCACCTGTATCATATTATAAAAAGGCATTCCATCTGGGTAATGGCAACAAAAGAAAATGAAAGTGGGATACATTTAAAGTGATGAATCTTCCTGCTACACCAGAGGCATGCCGACCCTATTTCCCAAGCAACATATATATATATATATTTTTTTTTTTTTTTTTTTTATTAGGGCTGCAAGATGAACTGAGGAATGGGATCCTTTGGTATAAGTATGATGCAGACACCAGTGGACAACTCCTGTCCCAAAGAGATTATGACGACACTAGATACAGGAACAATGTACACAGAATATATGTGTGCTGGGGAAGGGCAGGAGAAAGGAATGGGCCGTATGATGATTGTCTGAAAAGAAATGAGCAAACTTTCAACTCTAAAGCAGATAAAATAAGTCCCAAAAGAAACAGGTTCTAATGAAAACAGCAGCTCCTAAGGGCAGCAACACAACGGCATGCTAAAAATACACATGATTTGGCTTGATTGTCAGGAAGAAATTGAAGACAGCTGCATGGGTAACGGTATTTTCTATTTTTGCAAAGTTTTCCCCTCCACAGAAGCACATACTTACCAGGAAACTATAGAAGAATTCGTGCACACAGAGGCCCAGCATGCAGACGAGGACATATGCTACGTGATAGAGAAAAGCCATGTCCATGATGACCGCTCTGTAGCCACGGGTGAAAGTTCCACGGTTCCCAACAAAGCTCACCAGAAACACTATTTTGTTACAAAGCTGTGGGCGGGTAACAAAAGCTAGGTTTATTCCATCAGAAAAATCCTGTTATTTATTGCTTGCATTGCTGCAGCGTGCGAAAAGTCTAGATAGGTTGCTTTGACTAAACGCTCAACTTTTAGATAGCTGGAGTGAGATGAGAGAAATCCAGCTCCCAAGGTACACTGGGAACAAGCCCAGGAGAGTAAGTGGAAGTACATCCCCCCCTCTAACACTGCGGTGTGCCTCACTGCATTGTGATTTATTTCTATAACATTAGTGAGTAGGTAGGGCACGATTAATGTCATAAGGCGTTAAAAAAACAACGGGGGAGTGAATTCCTAACAGTTTTGAGTTTAGACCCAAGACCACGTAAGAGCAGTTGGGCATGCTACTACAAAGGGAACAACAGTAACACAACAGAAAGTGTGTGGGGTGTGTGTGAGATCTACCATTTCCTTCAGGTCATGTTTTTCTATATAAAATCCCTAAAAAAAAATAGTATATCATTTAAGCAACAGCATCAGATTCTCCATTGCTCCTGAGCTTTGCCTGCACATGAACAGCGATGCAGAAGTAAATATGAAGGGGGCTAACCTCATCTGTTTGGTAGTCCAGGACAAGCAATGAGGACTCAACATGTTTTTCTCTTTCACAAATTTGACATGGGCAAGCGCGGCTTACTTGCCTTTAGCTTTGACTATATGTCTGGGTAGTCTTAAGTATGTGAAATTCTCACAGAACTGGTGGCAAATAGCCCAATACTTTGCTGCCTGGTGCTAAGGTGAATTAGGGCTGTAGCAGTCAGGCAGAAATCTAAATAGATGACTTGTGAGCATGACTGCATATCTTACCAAACTCAGTAAACATGCAAACTTACTCATGTCTGAGTTAAGAGATCTGGAAAAGGGCTGAGAGGATTTTTAATTTAAAAAACTTTTTTCTTCTCAAAAATATATTTAAGCTCACAGAAACATCTCACAAATTTACGTCAATTTTGCTGAGCATATTGGTAGAAAAAATCATTCTTTTAACATAAGAAACTGCAAATTTTATACCCCTTATTTGGCACTATTTCTTTAAATTTCATATTGTTTTTATTTTAAAAATATTTGCATATGCACAAAACCAAAACAGCTTTTTTCTGAGCTTCCCATTTTGCTGATACTGCTGTTTCAGGATGACTGGAAATGATTTATTTTTTTGGCTTAACCAGTGAACCAGAAAAAGAAGTTCTTTGCACAGCTCTAATCAAAGGCTTTTTTTAATAGGAGACCCTTAATATCTCTGCTTCTGCTGAAAGGGAAATTCTGCTTGCTTTTTAAGTACTTACATTAGCAGCACCAAGAAGTATCAAGGTAGGACCGAGCCCTATAGTATATATAGACCTGAGAATAACAGACACCAAAAAGGGTCGAATACCAACAGGCTTGGAGATGAAAAACAGCATTGCTGTGCAAAACGCCACTGCTATCCAAAGGAGGAGTGAAAACAACGGAGAGAGCGTGCCTGTATAGAGGAGAAAAGGAGATTTGAGAAAGGCATGATTGGAGAGTACATTTTTCACCAAGAAACAGATCCAGAAGATCAATTCCTTTGCCAATATAGCTAGCAAAAAGCGTGGTTCATGCATCACAACTGCTGACCACAACTTGCCTTAATTGCAGTAAGAACTATTATTGTCATAGCATTGTTGATTTTTGCACAGGTAATAATAAGAGCAGCTAATGAAATTTCCATTAAAATCCGAGGAGTGCTCAGAGATGAAACAGTTTACCCTTCTCCTGGAGCAAGCTACTAATCAGCTCCCTTCTGCAGGGATCATTAGGGCTCCTCCAGTCTAATTCCATGATTGCTCAGCTACAGAAATAGCCGGTCCTTGGGGCGGCGCAGCAAGCAGCACCACACTGCAGTGTCACGTTTTGATCCCCAACAGCACCAAAGCGCCCCGGTTTTAGAAAAGCAGCTTTCTTCTGAACGGCTGCGGGTGTTCAGCGGGAGCCTCCGCCTCTGCACGGGAGCAAGGCACTTGCCGCAGAGGGAGGCAGCCACGGGGACTTCGGCAGGAACAGGCAGCATCTGCATTGCCGAGAGCAGCTGAATAGCTGTGCCTTGCTCCTGGGGAGGCAGCGGGTCCCGGGTCTTGCTGAGCTCCGGCGGGCATGTAAGCCACTGCCTTCAGAGTCAGTCTCTTTGCCGCTCTGCAAGATGCTGGCTCCAGGCTTTCCCCGAGTTTCGAGCGATGCCCCTACTTTCCCCTCTCTCCTCTGCTTAAAGCCCTGGAAACACACCATGTTGCTGTGATATAAAAAGCACATTCAGATCTCGGGGCACTGTCACACTTGTACACTGACTTCTATTGTTATCAGATGAACTGAGAGGTCAGCGATGGGGGAGAAGGGAATAGAAAATTTAGCTAGACTCACAATAGAAATCATGCTATCTCTTTGGCAACAGATACACAGCTGAGCAGCATCAGTGGGATTAGAAAACAATGAGATGGGGCCCTAGCCTCAACATTCAGATGGCATCCGAACTTTTCCAAAGTTCAGGAGTGTTTATATCCTTGGCAGGAGGTTCAAGGCCAGCTCTGTCAGTTTCTTCGCCAACCAGATTTGGAAACTTTTAATGGATCCTAAAAAATAACTTCCAGGTGGATCTGAAAGGTGAGGCCAAAGCACTCTGTTTCTTTAACAAATCATTTCTCCTTCTTCCCTACTGCCGGTCAAACAATTTCACGTCGCAGGACCCACACCAGTAATGTGTGCCGACATGCACGCTGGAGGCAAGGAGTCCTCATCTGGAGCACAATTTCGCTTATGTCATATGATGTAAGAACTGCAGAAATCTACTGAAAGGCAGCATTCTTGGGATGATTAGATCAGGCCAGGCACCTCAGACGCCTCTCTGAGTATGGGGGGATTTACACAAGGTAAAGGGGAAAAATGGGAGACAAACTCTGGCTGTCAGATCAGGTTTTGGTGGAGGGGGAGGGTGGAAGTAAGGAGGCTGCCTCATGACCTGCTAATCCCATTCAGCCACACCTATTGTTTATTGCTCAGGAATCGCTTTTGCTTTTACAAGCACTAGGAACTGGAATCCTGAAATGTGCTATCACTGAAATTGCTGGATTACTGGGGCCACTTAAACTAATACTATATAAATCTGCAGTTCAAAATAAGTATACTGATTGCAGACCAGAGGTTTTCCATGAGTATAAATTACCTAAAATTTAGCAGCTTATAAGGTTTATTTTTAACTCTCTATTTCTCCTCTCATCCTGCATGGGCTCTAACGTGCGTGCACTCCGAGCGACTCTTCAGTTTACAAACAGGAAAGCCCTAAGTACAAACGCTTCCCTTTTCCACAGCACAGCCCTGCAAACTTTGCTACGCCAGGCTGCGGAGATGCCTGTGCCGTGACCTGCAGAGACCACCCTGCGGGGTGAGAGGGCACCGTGGTCTCCATGCCAATATACTTTAATCTGCTGCCTTTGTGTTTAGCCAGCCAACAGGAACGTTTGCTGGTGCCAACTCTGGTGTTTGTGAAAAGCACATGTATCTACTAGAAGCTGGACTGCTTCCACCAGCCCAGTTCACATGCCATCAGACAGAGGTGACTTGCAGTCACATTACTGACTGCACTGGACATGAATCAAAGACCCAGAGGTGAATGGCTCTACTCCCATTACCAGTATTCTGAACTATTTAGTCTCCTTTATCCCAATTCAGCTTGTTTTGGATTCAAAGAGGCCTCCCACTAGTCTGCTGCATTTATTTAATGAAACTTATTATTTGCTATATTTCCTGTGACATGTGATGAAGCAGAGGCAGAATCATAGATTTTAAGTGTATTTTTATATAACGCATTTATCCTCTGTAACAATTATGTCCTTTTAACTCAACAAACAAAACAGTCAAAACTCAACAAGATGGTTTTCAAATCATTCCATTCCATATGTTTTTAAGACTGCAAGTCATTCAAAATGATCAGTTTTAAGGAATCTCTGTCCCTCTGCTGCCAGGAATCCTTCCTTAGCTCAGAAGCTGTAACTGAATGTGTGCAGTAGTACACTGCAATATGGCAATATAAAAAAAAAAAAAAGAAAAAGAATTAGCTCAGATCATCTAGATAATATTCAGCTTAGCAGCTCTGTTCTGTCCATTTTACTTCACATTGCACGGGACATGTGACACACAGAAGATCAACTACCACATTTCAGACAACATCTGGTACCTACTTAGAAGATACTAAATGGCTTCTGCAGATACGAGCATACCTGAAGATGCAGTTTTATATAACTGTTACCTTAGAATTCAAAGCATCTAAAATTAAAAGGAAAAACAAAACCAAACTCTACTTGCCTTCATCTCCATCATCTCCAAAGGGGTAGAACAGAGCAACTGCTAAATTGATGAAGACAGCAAGGTTGAAGGAAATGCTCCCCCAGAGAGAGATGTGTCTGGAGAACCAAAACAGGGGTGGATTATCTAGAAAGGGGAGAAGAGCAGTGATCAATGAAATGAAAGCAGGCAGGAACTCAATCAGTAATGGCCTCAAGGGAATTAAAAACTACAGATTAATGAACAAAATATGCAGATCTTTAAAATTAACTAAAATAGACAAATATTAAACATAGGTTTGCCATAAAACACAGCTTCAAGCAGAGCTTTTAATCCAAAGATCCCAATACATTTTATTATATATCAGAGTTTTGCCTCTGCTAAGATTTTAGGACTGGATCTTTTGCAAAGGAGTCTTTTTACCTCCCTCTGAAACTGTAGCCTCTGTGCCTTGAGACACAAAATCAAGCAAACAAATAGATTTTAGCACTTTGCATGCCAGTCAACCAGAAGACCCAGAACAGGTCATCCAGATGACCCATTTGGACCAAGTACATCGATGACATTATTCAAAGAACGACAGAACAGGCAAGGTTGCAGAATGGCGGTATTTTCCGCACCTCTGTCAAACTAAATACATCTTGATCTCCTTTGGGGAACAGGAAAAATTTGGTCTGACTGGGATTTGGTTCTGTGAAAGCTGACTACTTCCTGCATGATCCTCAGACATCCAAGGTTACCTGCTGACAAACAGCTCTGTACTCCTGCTTAAAAGGACTCAAATGAAGCCAGGATCTCCATATGTGAAGTGCTGTACAAATACACAGAAAGAGCCTATATCCCAAAGAACCTATAACCTAGTTAGAAAAGACTAAAAAGGGAAATAGGGCAAAACAGGGTTAAGATTTTGTGTCCAGAGTCACATAAACGATTCAGCAAAAAGGCTAGGAACAAGACCAGAGGGCACTAAGACCCAGGCAAGCACGTCATATATATGACTGCACTACAATACATTTAAATGAACATTTAAAACAAGATTCTATGTGCAATGGTGTGAAAAAATTTCTAGCCAGAGAGGTTTATTTGAAGATGATGTATTCCTATTAATTAGATTTTAAAGCACTGAGAGCCTTCTGCAAGTATGCAGAGCATATTCTTGACTTGCCTGCACCCAGCTAACTTTTCATAAATAGTAGACTCCTTCAGCTGCATATGACTGTCTCAGGCTTAGTCTAAATAGACTTTAATTGTGATTAGGTAAATATTCAGATTTCATTGTGATAACCTTATGCTGTTGGCTGCTGAGATTTAAACATTTGGAGCCACTGCAAATGACATGTGTCAATTTAAGCAATGCAGACTGCATGCTAACAGACACTTGGCTAAAGAATGAACCGAGCCTCAACCTGTATTATCTTTTCAAATAAAAAACCACATGGAGACTTGTGGGCCATTCCACTGATGAAAGGAATTGAGGAATTTCTGTTCTGAATAAAAATAAACCAATTTTCTTTGCTTATAGCATTAGGCAGGTCTGGTCTATGTAAGTGTAGGGTTGGGCTCTTTTATTTGTGTTTCTTAAGCAAAACCCACAGATATTATTTTGTTACTAGAGTAATTTTTCTACAATATAGTGACTTTTATTCCCAAATAGACTGTGCAGATAGGGAGTTATTCTGGAATCATTTATTTTTCAACTTCTAGTCTGGTCAGTTTATCAGTACAGACAAGTTCTTACAGGGCCGCCAAGGGAAGCAGACCTGGGCTGATAGGATTCATACTGAAAACTCACTACTGCCTCTGAAAATTATAGCCTGGGAATTGACATTCATAAAAACTGCAACCAACATTCATGTTTCCATCACGTTAAGGATGCTACATTAAACCATATTGCTTTGACTGTCCAAACTCCCTGCTGCTCTGACCATAGATGCTATTCTTCACTTTCTTCCTAATCAATTGCATAATGCTGCTGTGAGTAGCTCATGTGTGCCACCCCAATGGCATCTACATTTTAGCAGTGAATGAAGTGATCACTCTCGTGTATTTTTTTATATATATATATAGACACATATATAATACAACTTTCTTCCTTATCCCTCAAGGATACTGTGGATACTTAATTAGTTTGCAGCCTTGATTCTCTGCTCCAAAAGCAAAGGGCAGAGTTGACAGTGGCTGAGCTCACAGGGGCTTCCCATCCCCAGGACATTGGCAGTGGCAGCACCCCCATTTCTGGCGAGGGCCGGCAGCTGTAATGACCACCAGTGAACTGAGCAAGAAACTCAGGGTACCTGGCTTCACTGCACCTCCTCTTCGGGTCCCTGCTTTGATCTTTCCCCCGTGGTCTTGACTGTGCCTGTCAGATCTGCAAGCGGCTGAAGGTGGTACGTATGCCTCTCCCACTACCACGGGACATACACCAGTACGGGCTAACAGGCTGGGACACGCTGCAGCTGAGTCAAGTGAGACTGATGTGAACTGGCAAAGGGGAACTGACTCCATGGGAGTCAGGCAGATTTAAAGCAGCTGAGGTTTTGGTGAGAGATGTTTTTAAGTGACTGACATTTACAAGTTTTTTAATGATCTTTTTGGAATCTGCAAACCTCAAATATGCAGCTACACATGCTTTTGTTAAATATTAGGGGCCTTGGCTTAATTAGGTGCAACTCTATTGAGTTTAGTGGAATTACACCCAGTTCATCCATCCCTCAATTTAACTTCTGGAGTCCAAAACATCATCTTGAACACATTACTTATATTACTAACTGCTCCATATTATGCCTCTTTTATGGTGGCATGCAAGTGTCTTGGCTGACCTACACTCTGCTGGCCTACACTTTCAAGCCCTGAACAGTTTCCGCCTGTTGCAGTATCAGAGCGAACAGAGAAAAGTGTATTATTAAAATGAAAACTCTAAAGGCTTAAAAGCAGGGCTTTAGCATAATTAAGCTATTTTTTGAAATTGCAATACTTACTCCTAATTTTCTTTTGCCATTTCATCTCGTTGTACAGATCCTCTGTCTGTTGGAAAAAGTCATTGACTTTGCTCCCTTGTTCATCTCTCTCTGTTGTATTGAATACCCGACTTTTGGATTCCCGAGTGAGGAATTCACAAATATTGGGGACAGGGAAGACGATTTGTTCCATTGTTCTATCGTGGCGAACAATCTATAAAGAAAATGCACAATTTTTTCAGCATCAGTGACTTTCCAACCATTTTGTAATATCTTTTCTTGTTCACAGCTCCCCTTTTATTTATGAATTAATGCATAAATTATTTGAACATTACAATGAAGTTGAACCAATCAATCCTAAAACAAACTAAAACTGCTTTTCTATCTTCAAAAGCCTGCCTGAAAATAAGGTGGCAAGTATATGTCTCAAGCAAAACCTAGGTCCAAACTTCCCCCAAATATAAAAAATGTTCTAATTCAGAATGCTTCAATTTTGCAATAAATTGAAACAAGTCTCTCCCAGTAAACAGTGCTGAAGTTCAGGGGCTTTCTGCTTGGATTACGAAATTCGTTTCTCACCTTGAGTCTATTTCTATGCTGAGATAAGTTGTGAAGGTGAACATGCAAAAATAGCACCTTGTTACTCAGACAGCACCCATATCTTGTCAGTCTTTATCTGCTTACTTGGCAAAAACCAAGGTTTTGCATTGTTTGTATTTCAGGGCCTACCGAGTTATCGTTGAGTGAGCTAGATTTTATTCCATCTCACTACACTGTCATCAAAATTGCTTCCCCACTCTGATCATGGCCTCTGCATTACTAATAATAGAGAAATGGGTAGAAAACTCATCTTGACTCTTAGGCCCATGTACAGCCACCAGTGAAAAAGAACCCACTATTTGACTTTCAAAACAAACAAATGAGATACCCTGATATAAAGGAGCTATATCTGAAGTGCCAAACAGGTCTAGGTCTGCTTTCAGTGAAAGACCAGCAACATCCATTTGATGTAGCAGCAATGCTGGGTTGAGTTTCATTTTTCCAATCACAGTCCTGCATTCAAGAATCCTCCTTTCTCTCTGTAAATTCATATTTATTATGTGAACATACTAAAACCCCACCTGTCTTGAGCCATTTTTCAGAGTAACATATTCAAGCACATTTGCGTTAGAGACGAAGGATAATTATGCTCGTGTGTGCCCATGAGCATGTACACTATGTGAAATTTGAACATGCTATTTTGAAGTGTCCTAAGTAAATACCCATGTCTCAGGCCAGCAGTTGTGCAATGGGACTATGTGACCGGTAGCTAACCTGGTAGGGCGAGTGAAGGAAGCTGACGGCACATCTCCAGTTCCACCAGGGACTCAAATGAAGAGGCTGGCTGCATGTACTGCTCTGCAGAATGACATTTAAAAAGCCTCCCTGAGCATAGAGGCCTCCCTATCTGCTCGAGGAACAGGCTTCGCAGCCATGAGGTTTTAGGAGATTTCAGAAACTACACCAGGAAGAAGCTATTGGCCACATAATAGCAGACCACAATGCTTGTTTAAAGCCTAAATTTACAACCTTCCCAGATAATTCAACTGCCAATTGCTAGAAGATACCTCAGGAGCACCCAAAGTATTAAAATATGTTAAGAGGAGCACCGAGCTGCCCTCTGGACAACCACAGCCATGGAGCTTCCATCTATCCTGTGGTGGGATAATGTGATCAGGCAAAAAGGATGGTGGGAAACAGAGAAGGACCCAGCCATGGCCTGTCTTGATGGCAGCCAGGACAATATGGACCTGAGGCGCTTGCGTTAGACAGCTCCCTATGCATGCAAGCTCAGGTCCAATGTTGATGGAGCCTGGGAGCCCGCTGAAGGTAAAATTATTAGCTCAGATTCAGGCTGGGCCTGTGTGTAACTATACTGTGCAGTTTACATACTCAGCCACTTTTGGACTTGATACAGCATTTCTGAGAGAGCGCCAAATGCCTCTTCTTTCTGCAGTCTCTCACAACAGCTGCCTCTGTACCACAGAAATTCTTCTCCTTACAAAGTCACTAAGGACTAGAGATACTACAGTGCCTAACTCCTATCTTGATGCCTATAATCCCATGAAATGTGAGAGAGCACAGGAACTGATATAAGACTTAAGAACCTAAACACCTCTGTGGATCTTGATCTAAATCCAATCCATGGCAAGGGTAAAGCTTAAAATAGAGAACAGAACTGATGAACCAGGCCAAGCCTTGGTCTTTTAAACAAAAGCCATACTGAATGTCTACACCACTTCAAAACCTCTTTGTACTGCAGCCAGGCTTTTAATTTGATCAGTTAGCATCACTGGCTTTGAAACTCACGATTATTTATTTGAGTGATGTACCATACAAGATTATTCTTGACTTCATGACACAGCTACTATCCACAGTCGTTACCTCCCTAACACAACATATTTGGTAACAGAAAGGAAAGCTACTGTAAAATGATTATTTGGAGCCACTTTTAACATAGGTGCATTCCTTTTTCTCCCATAGCCAAAAGCATATTATTCAACCTTCTCCTGCTCATAAATAATCTGCACCATTTGAATAAGCTTTGCTGTTCAGAAGCTGAAGAAGAGGTGATACACCATGCACAAGATGCAAACTTGTCTCATATTCAATCTTGTAGTGAGTAATTCTTTACCTCTATCTGTGCCGTATGATTGGCATAATACCTCAAGGCTTCATCTCCTTCATCTGGATCTGACCCTGGCTTCAGCATCTGTTGCAATGTTTTATTGTGACGAGCCAGCTAGAAAAAGAAAAAAGACCTGATTTATGTCCTGCTGCTATGTTTTCAGGTTAATCATCTCCACTTAACTAAGACAAATCCTCCTTCCCCCCACCTCCATATACGTACGTGCTCAACCCAGTGGGGTTCTTTCCACAGATAACAACAAAAAAGTAATTACTTGAGAACAATAGAAATAATTTAGTCTTAAAAA
Organism: Platalea leucorodia; assembly: GCF_965183815.1. Lineage (NCBI taxonomy): Eukaryota > Metazoa > Chordata > Aves > Pelecaniformes > Threskiornithidae > Platalea > Platalea leucorodia. Next base: position 52,727,426 of record NC_138826.1, on the reverse strand, counting down.
GTCAGCATCAAGTCTTCAGCTGAGATTTATGAAAGGTAGCTTAGCCTGCAGCCTAGATGGTTTTTGGAGGGCTTTTGACAAATACCAAAAAATTAGACTGAATGCTTTTTTTCACTTAAGTTTAGACACAAAATTTGCATACCTCTGACTAGGTAATTACATTTACAATTAAATTTTCTCTGTGATTCCAAATGGCTAAACTGTTCTTCACCATGTTGTAGGTTGGTATTTCAGGGCTGCCAAGATAACATGCATAACTATTTCAGAGGCAGCTGGACTGCAGTGGCAGGCAAATACATTTTTAACTGTACAGTTTATATACATAGCACATATGTACACACACAAAGACACAAATATGTTATCTCCTACAAACTTTTACAAATTATATACTTTACATGATTCCTAAAATACATCTGTTCTTGTTGAATAGTAAATATTTTAAATGCTTGATAGCTGCACGAAGTTTAATACTGAGAATGTCAGCAAATGCATTCATGATGTCCCTTAGGTCAGTGAGAAACAAAGACCTAACTACAAGGCATGACTACTAAAAATCCAGTTTTCGCTATATCATAGTGAGTGGTTTTCATCCAGAAACTCTGAGGTGTTTCACCTATTTTAAGGTGGGGGAAACTGAGGCAGGAAAGGAAAGGCTATGTTGCAGACGTGATCCAGGCGTTAATCACTACACTGACTATTACCACAACAGACTAGACACAGACATTAGAATCGAGGCAGGCACAACGCTCAAAATGACCACAGGAACTAGGCCTGAAGTGATGATCACCACAGGTAGATTAGGATTGTACTACATGAAATAACACGGTATGGTGAGGGATTATATAATAATTGCAAAGCTACAAGAAGAGTGTCAGGGATCAAGTCTAAAAGTAACAATGGATCTACACAGATATTGTAATAATCTCACCAGAAAGTGATCTCACTCATTTATAAGCTATTTGCATGTCTTACCATCCCCTTTTTATCTAAGAATGGGGAGGGGAGAGAGACATAGACAATTTACTCTCTTTATTTAAGTTCCCTAGAATCTACTGATCAAAATAAATTTTCTTCTGGATCTTGATACAAACTTATTAATTAAAGACAAATAATAAATGGAATATCCAAAAGCAAGAAAATACCAGAAAGGAATATTCAGGAAGAACAAATGTACTTCCTACGAGCTCCTCATGGACAGCAGCCTGCTTGGCCCTGACAGTAGAGCCCCGAGCCAATGTGGCAGAACATCAGCCTTTTACAAAAGGGTCACAAGCAGATATTCAGGGAGACATGCAAAAAATCACATGGGGGTCAACTGCAGAGCAATATTCTTTCTATCAATAATAGACTTCTGCCTTGAACAGTTACTTTTTTACTCTTATCTAGCAAATGTTTGGATAGTCTCATTACACTTGTTAATATCTTACGCAACTTCCTCTTATTTTTAAGACTAAAAATGTTCTTTAAGTCTACCCAACTAGTTCTTCTCCTTCACACAAGCCATATAACCTGATCCAGTCAGTAGTCTCCGCAGTATGCCCACATCTACTTAGCAGGACAACCTGAATTCATTTTCTAGAGGTCTTTTGCATTCCCCTCAATAGATCCTCTAGCATCATGGAGAAACAAGATGAGCTTGTGGAAACAAGGTAGTTACTGCTTAAAAATTCCCTTTAAACAGTATTACTATTTTTGCCTTTCAGCTTTATTCAATGTCCCTCTGCTTCTGTACTTAGGAAAAGGGCAAGCAAGAGTGCCCAATTCACCTTCTCTGTATCATTCATCATTCTGTACACTACTGTCACGTCCTCTCTTATTTGTCTCTTCCTTAAATTAAAACAATCCCTATCTTTCCCATCCATTCTCAAACAGAAGACTTTCTGTGACTCAATTATTTTCCTTGTCCATCTCCAAATGCCCTTTACTTCGGCTACGTCTCTTCTTTAAGATACGAAGAAAAGAACCGACTAGGCAGAATGCAATCACACGCTGCTTGGAGTGGTGAATTAGCATAACCAGAAGCAAATATATTCCCCTTTTTTTATCTTCTGTAATACAGAGGAACTTCGTCTGTACCTTGATCCTTTTTTCTCCAATGTCAACCATTAAGATTTTGAGTTTTCTAATAAATGACAAGTCAAGGATGTATGGGTAGTTCTTCTCATATTAAAATTATGCCAGTTTGGACAAAGGGACATGCATAGATTCAGAAATTTCCATTAGTACCACAAAAAACTTTATACAAACATATTTGAATTTGTATATAGAAATGGAAATGCCATTTGTAAACGATATGAAATCTCAAGGTATTGCTTCCTGATACGCTTTTAAGTGTCCATAACTTTTATCGTAAAAGTATCGCTTGATAAATACCAGTAACAGAAGCTCCCTTACCACATGGACTAGAAGGGAAAACCATCTCAGCCCTCTTGTGCTGTAGTGGGACTGACTAGCACAGTGTGTTACAGACTGCTGGTCATTTGAGACAGCGCTGATACAGTGCATATTTCACTATCAGGTTTCATGTGAACAGCAGCCATGTACTTTAAAACAGCGTGTATTCAGTGATCATCTTTATTAGACTGTGCTTTCAGGCAGTGACTGTCTTGTGCTGATGTGTGTACAGAGCCTAGCGCCACAGAGCTGGGGCTTCCCAACACCAGCACTAGAGAAAATAATATGAAGAACAGGCCAGGATCTTCTGTGCTAGCACCTCAGCTGCCAGCAAAGACACACTGGAAACAACTGGGGATTGCTGACCAAGCTGGAGGAACCACAGCAGATTTCAGAAGGGACACCTACCTAAAGGTGTCAGCAACAGAGCTAGGCAATAAGCGCTTAACTTCATTTCTTTCTGCTTCCCTCTCTCTCTATATCCACTTACCTTCTGTAGTCTAGACCTTCAGACAGTAACCTCAAGGGCAAAGAGTCTATCTATTTTCTGCTTGTATTGCAGTTCCTACGTGGGATGGATTCCTCTACATTGCCACAATAATAAGTACTGCTAATATTTCTGTATTGTCACAGCTACATCGATGAAAGAATGGTGTGGACAGCAATCTCTGAAAGCTCAGATCTGAAGCAGAGGCCCACAGTAAGACACAGAACAGCTTTAGAAATGCTATGTTATTTGGCAACTGCAATGTTTTCTGAATCTCTGCTTTCATGATCCTTCCTTCACCCTGTAATGAGCTCAAATGCCCACATGGGCAAAGGGGACTGTGTCAACAGACTCCTTGACCAGCGCAGAGCTTTTTGTGAGATCAAAGACATAGCAATGAAAATAACAATGTAGTGACAAACTGTGAACCTCAAATATGGAAAGCTTATCCAAGCTGATCATACACCCTAGGTGACAGTCTGTGACTGGCATGTAAAGGCCGTGCAAATATGACATTTTTTCATATTTAACTCCTGTGATGTAGTGAAGTGTTATTTCCGAAGTGCTGCACAAATCTTTTGGGGCAGCTGAAGGACCAGACACTGGATACATGGACAATAGCAACTATAATGAAAATAACAGCCCCATTTATGTTTGCAAAGCAAAGCTCAAAAATGAATGGCAAGCATAACTGATCAAAAAATAACCATCATTAGAGCCTGAATTTGCAGAGAGCCCCCAAAAAATCACCTCGGAGGAGAAAACTCTCTCAGTCAGTCATTCACTCACCCATCAACCATGCCAGTGACAATATTTTAAGTGTCAACACTGTATTTTACTACTCATCAAGGCATGTAGGGACAAGGAAGCAATAGCATACAATGGAACAGTGATTTCCAAAGAGGGAATGTGTAGGACAATAGCTATATGAATAAAGATCATTTGGCTTTCAGTCAGTTCCCAAGGAACGACTGTTGTTCATCTTGAAAGACTTTTACTTCAAAAATTTGGAAAACACTGTAATACAGCATCAGTATAAAACGTGAAAGATTGAGGACAGACCAAGAACGCTGAAGACATTAATAAAGAAACAGTAGAGATAAATGACAGAATTACAAGTAATGCTCAGTCTAAACTCCTCACACAACATGATTATAAAATCAGATCTGCTGGTCATCTGGGATTCCATATATGATCAGCAGCATGGAAAACCACAGCACACCCATCTTTTGCAATTAACAATATATGGATTTCCTGCAGGCTTTTTGTTTTAAAGTCTAGATGTCCTTGAACAAAAATGCAGTTATTTAGATGTTCTCAAAGAAAAAGTGATTTAAAACTGTGAGCGTTCATGTCACCAGCCTGTCAATAACTCATTGACTTGGGATACTAGATTGGTTTGGCAAAATATGTATGTACATACGTGTGTACATGTGGAAAAATTGCTGGGAAAAGAGAAAGTAATTCTCCACTCTTCACTACCTCTGTAAAACACAGACCCCTTCCGTATTTTTACACGAACGTGTCAGTCCCTGGTTGTAACTTGTAAACTGCACGGCTCTCCTCTGTAGCCCAGTCCTCATTGGGGGTGTGAGGTCTAACCCAGTACACAGCCGAGACGGTTGTCAAAGCTCCTGCTGATTTCACCAGGCTTTGCTTCAGGCCCAAAAAAGGACAGGAGTCCGAGAAATACGAGCTAGAAACAGCAGGCTGAAGACCCCCAAATTCTGTGAGATCTGTTTCACTCTCTAGCATTCTGAGACTGCCAAGCCTGGGTGGTAAAGGTGACTTTTAATGTCTAGAATGGTATAAAGGTATCTAAATGGGTGAGGCTTAGCGTCCTGTAGGCAACCAGGGTTTTCACAGAAGAGTCACTTCACTGGCAAAGTGTCAAACATGTTAAACTGATTTTCTAGAAAAGGCCTATGGAGTATTACTATAAGCTCTGGATAACTGGCCGAGAAGCACAAATAAAGACACAAATAATTTCTGTGCCTTGAAACACTTTATGTTTACAGTATTACTATTAAGAAGTATTACAAACATCTGAAAAAATAGAAACAAAATTATTTAAAAAATTATTATCCTTGTCGCCAATTCTCTCGAGTTTCTTCTCACGGTTGAGAGACAGCGGTAAGGCTGTTATCTGATGGGGGAGATACCCAGCACACAGGTACACCTGACAGGGAAGGGCAGTGGGTTAGGCAGCAGTCGCGAGTGTGATGGGGACTGGGGCTCATTTTGGGGACGCAACTGGATGTGTGGCGTGCTTGCAAGCTATAGCACTGCACAGTGCCCTCTCTGCCCTTACCCCATACCTCAGCTGCAGCTCACTAGCCAACCCTCTGGTGTGCCGGTCAGCCCCATCTAATGTGCCAGGGCAGAGAGAGGCCACTACTCAGTCCTGGAAGTTCATGAACTGTAGACCTTGGGGAAAGTGAGGCAAGAGCTGTTTGTACAGACCTGATGTCCAATGCGTGACATCTGATAGATCTGCTGTAAATTATCTTCATCTCCAGCCCAAAGGCCAGTGGTCTTTCACCAGGGAGAAACAAGGCAAGATATAACTTGCAGCAACAGCAGAATAATTGCATCTGTTCAGATTAGTTTTACCTTGCTGTGCAGACAGACTCGTGCAGCTGGGGTTCATTCAGAGTCACAATCTCTTCCTCTTTTTTCCCCCCTATGTCCCTTGGCTCCTGGAGCCAGGCAGTGTGAGATCTCGCACCACCAAACCCCCTCAGAAGGGGAAACTCCAGTCATCTCACCGAATCCTTCATTTTCTGCTTAGAGAGCAAGAAAGGATAAAAAAGCTGCCTGGGGACTGACAAGAAAAACCCCAAGGACCGAGAAACAACAGCAAAGAGAAAGTCAAGGGAGTAGCAAACAGGATGGGTGAGAGACAGAAGAGGACAGGAGACAGAAAATGAGATCCTCTTCTTCGGCGTGCCAGGACCTTACCACACGCCAGCTCCCTGCCCAGGGTAAATAAGAACTCTCCTATTCCATCAGTAAACAAGGAGAGAGAAAGCAAGGAAAAAGGAAATGTCATCTTAACCATAACTGAGCAGAAATTTTTATTCCAACTGGCTGTACTAACAGTAATAACAACTTCTCAACTCCCCATGTTCCAATCAAAACTGAATGGTGCTTTCTGCAATACACAGGGCAACTTCCTTTCCAGAAGTCATTACAGTTTTATAGAGCGGCACCTTTGCACTCTACCACAAAGCAATCTGTTAACAAACATTAAGAACAGCAGGGATGGAGCAATGGGAGACTCTCAAATCAAGTATTCATTGATTTCATTTAGATGATTATACTGTACAGAGCAACCAAAAGGGTTTAGAGTTAATCTTCCCCTGATGGCTTGTGGTACATGAGCAGGGCCCTGGGTGGTCCAGACGCTTTGGATTCTGTTGCTGGGTCTTCCATGGCCTCGTGTAACCTCTGAGACACCACTTCTCCTCCCCAGCCTCCACATGGGGCGCACTACAAATTGTGGATAACAGTGATCTGCCTCACAGGGAAGGGAGAAATAAAACACCTCAACATTATCACGTAAGAGAAACCACCACAGTTAAGTGATCTCTATCACTATTATGTTTGCAGCCCCCATAGTAATTTTTTTGCTATTTTTGCTGTGGTTTTGCTGTTCTTTTATCCCTGATGAAAGCCAGCAGAAGACAAAATGACTTGCTAATACTTCCATTTGTCTTCTTTGTAATGTCTTTCGCAGGCAAAGCTTACTTGTGAAAAAAAAATAAAGTGTATGTGTGGGGAAGGTTCAGGTCAGATAAAATGTGTTGCAACAAAACAAAATTAATTTGAGGGGGGTGGGTGTGAAACATCTCTGCAGGCTACTTGTAAACTGTCATGGGCAGCTGTGCCTACACGAGCCAAACTGGCTCAATGCATACATTGGTCACATTTGGTTTTCGGTGTACACTGACCATACTGAACACAGGATGTGGACAGCAGTATGCAATTCAGAGTGTTCCAACAGGATGACACAACTGTACTTGTAGACTGCCTCCTATGATTACTGTAAACAAAATTTTGGAGAGTACAGGATGGAAAGACATAAGGAGATGATGGAAGTGTCAGACATGATTACGGCAAGATAAAAAAAAGTTCAATGGAAAAGGAAGAAAAAGAGAGCAGAGTTACTGCGACTAGTCTTCACAGCATAACAAAGATGATCCCAGCAACATGCAACCTCTATGAAAGGTAGATAAAACATTCCATCCAAAATAAGACCTTACTGGCATGCTCACCAACATTGTACAGACCCAGCTGCAGAAAGACCAAAACCAACAACAGCTCAGCAAGCATGTGGATCCCAAATCCACACAGCAAGAGAATTGTTCACCTCTAAAACCCAGAAACACTTTATATACATACAGAATATACACATAAACCTGAGATAAGAGAGCTGTGAATGGCATACCCTTTTCAGGAACTCTCAAAATGCTTCTTCTATCAAGCACTTTACTTTCTAGGTTTCTCTTCTTATTCAGAACAGTGATTCTCTGCAAAATAGCTATCTACTGCTGTCTAATATGTGGCTTCTGAAGAAAAGGAAGGCTAGCACAAACAAAAGGAGGAACTGCTTATGACTTATTTTGGGGGCAATGTGGTGAGGGGAACCACAGTTTTAAGTCTTTAAGACTTAAATATGGACATATTTCCTTCTGTAAGCCATAAGACTAGAAGACGTTGACTGGCAGTCAACTTCCCTTCCTCTGGCACCAAGAGTAGAGCAGAAAGTAACTCATGGGTTCATACCTCCAGAATGGGCTCATCCTCTTCTCCAGGGTCTACCCAAACTACACAGAAACCAGCTCAGTCTCTGACCTGAAGTGTGAGTCACTGGCTCCCTTCTCATGTTAAGTCTCATCTCATATGTTTGCAGTATAGTGCCACGGTGTCTTTTGCACACCCCTTAAGCTGGATGCAGTTCACCAACCCAATCTATGGTATAACCACCAGCTCTGCTATATGCAGGTATGGCTTGAAGATGGCCACTGTACATACACTGCACTTGTACAGGCTGGGATAAGCCATGTATCAGTCTACAGTGAAGCACATTGAGAAGGCTTAAGTCCTCAGTTGCACCTTGGTATCATGGCTCAGCCTCCATGATTCAAGCACTTGAGTATGGCCATTAGGTGGTCCTCTTAGTTGTTACAGCAATAGCAAAGTAAAAAGTCTGTTCATAGCCAATCCTGTTAGCATCCCACCTCTTCAACAGGTATTTCCACAATACATAGAAAACCATAACTTGGTCATTCAGGGTCAAAAACATATGAGATTAAAGTAGCAAGTAAACAGCTGAAGCTGCAATCTGTCAAATTCACAAAAGACATGCATTTCCTAATCTCTGCAGGAATCTGATGTATATACGTGTGGGGTACAAAACAGGGCAGTTACCAAGTGTGCAGATGGACAGGAACTGAGAGATGTGTCCCTTCAAATAATTACAGTGGTGAGATTTTCCAGCTTTTTCAATCATGTTGTTGAATGTTTGCCTCATCCTCCAATTAGCAGAGCAAAATATCTTTAAAAAAAAATAATTTAGGGGCATAGGAACAGAGATAAGAGAAAGTAAAATGGTGAGTTGCTCTTTCTAACTCTATATTATGGCTACTGTCCTCAAGAGAGCACTTTCACTTGGCACCTATGAAGTAACAGTTACCGGTGGGAGAGCGAAAGGGTAAAAGTTTCATCTCTCTCCTCATCAGACATTCACAAATAATGATGCTTTACCCAACCAACTAGCAGCTAAATGGTGCTCTGCAGACAGACTCATAGAAAGAAAAGGCTGGAAAGATCAAGTTAATTTAAGGCTACCACAGATCATCATTCATAAAAGAAATTCTGAAAATCCTTGCCCATACATAACGGCAGAGAAGCCATTTCTTTAACCCCAGGTTGATTAGATGCTTATCTGTGTGCAGGTCTGAAGGTGTTTTACTCCTGTAGAACTACCGGTCGTCGTAAGTAACTGATCACCTCACCTTTGGTGTAGAAAAGCATAATCATCTGTTAAATCTAAATTTCATACCTGGACACTTTTAACCAGTAACTCTTAAAGCTGCCTCAGAAAAAGTGCAAGGTGGACCTCATTTTCAGGTTTCCGCGCTGCGTTAAGTAAGTGAAATAAAGAGGATGGCAACTGAGGTAGCTCTGCCTATTTGTAGATTACAAATTCAGATCTTGTCTATTCTGGAAAACTCTATGATGACTGAGATACCTAATTAAATTATGACATCAGAGGAGATGAGAGTTAAACTTGAGCAACTGTAAGGAACAGACATATTTTGACATTCTGATTAATGCTCTTTATTTTTGTTAACCTGTAATTACTTCAATGACTACTGAACAATTGAGAGGGATAAAAAACTATGTCTTTGTTAGAGAAGACGCCCCCCCCTTGTTTTTAATTAAGGTGTAGGATTTCACAGTGCAGATATCTGAGGCCTATTAGAACTGCTCTGATAATATTAAGGAAGACCAGACTTCACTTTCATGACATTTCCAAGGTTACCCTCACTTCCCCTCAAAACAAACAAACAAAGCAAGTTCCTCCTAGCTTAGAGTAAAATGTTTTAGTTGTGCTTTAGATACAAGAAAAAGAGCACTTTGGTTCATTTGAAGGTCACCTCTAATGGAAAAGCCCCAGCTCTGCCTCCAGAGCAAGCCTTCACCTACAGTAGACTATGACAATTCAACACTTTGTGTAATTCAGCTTTCTTAATGAGAGGAGTTTGCTGCAATCTGAACAAAGTAAGTAGCTACATTACATACATCTGTGAGCAGACAATAAGTACACACTGCAGTTGAGGGCAGTCTACTTTGCAGAGTGACTTTGTAAAGATGGCACCGTGTGGTGCCACATTTATTGTCTCTCAATGTCTTCTGGATTGAGTTTACTCAGTTTACAAGTAAAATGATTTTTAATTCTACTTTAACGCTCCTTCATGCAATTTCAATCGAAAAGCTTTATGTCAAGCCATCCTCTTTTTCACCCATATATCATCACTTTTAATGAAGACTGTGCATGCCAAATGCAAGCGGGTAGCTCTAGGGTAAGAGTACGGTTTGAGGGCAACAGGGCAAGTTCTCTACTGGTATAAATCAGTACTGCTTGCCTACTTTCAGTGGAGGCATTCCCATGTAGACCAGCTGAGGATATGGCTAAATGAAGATTCATTCTTAAAGTGGGAAGCTAAGTAACTGCCCTGCCGGTGATACAGAACCAAAGGAGACCTAAAGTCATTCTCCCCAGCCCGTGCTGCTTTAGATAGCAATGAAAAGGTAGTATGTTTATTACTAATACAGGACTGCAAATAGAGCCTGAGAGCAGAGAATATCTTAAACAGTATGTCATTGTCCCACAGCCAATTTTCAGAGTAAAACCACAGACTAACGTGGAGATTTCACAATGCAGACATTTGACAAAGAAAGGATATTTCTTCTGGTGTAACGTTTGGGCCCCGACACCAATACAACATTATTTCCCAATGACAAAAAAATCTTGTAAACCACAAAACACAAGGACACAGGATTACAGAAGTTAAAGATAGAAGAAGAAACCCACAAAGCAGAAATATTAAGGCCACCTGTGCACTAGTGAAATGCATAGTCACCACAGCCAAACAGGATATATCCCTCATTAATATTACATATAATAAAACACACACATATGTATAATAGACATTTGATCTTACTCTAGGGAAGCAGAACCAGAAAAATGAAAATAAGCTAAAACCTTTGCGGCCAGCCTACAGTAAAAAGCTCTAGCCTGAATCCTAGCCGCTCTTAGCAGCCTAAGTCAACAGGACACCAGAGGGAAAACAGGTCCCCACGTAGATCCCTATCAAATAACAACAGGATTCTGAGGTGAATGCTTCCAAGGAGAAGGGGAGAAAAAGAAAACATTGAAGGACAAGTTGCCAAGGTTTTAACCTGAGACCTAACAACAAAGCACAAGTTGCCAAGGTTTTAACCTGAGACCTAACAGCAGCCACAGACATTTGTTTAATCTTTCAGGTGCTCATTAGTGTCAAGCCCCTGTGGCAGTCTCCATACTGTCTCCCTATACTGTAGCGGGCTGAAGGTAGAGTTATATACCATCCTAATGAGCTGCAAGGAGGCTGATGTGCGTCATTGGCTTCTGTTTCAATCTTGGCAATCTAAGTGTAAAAGCCTTGCAACAGCTTCTGATTCTGCTGACATTTAATTAGCCGGTGTCATTTTGATGCCATAGCCTGTCTCATCAGGATGATAACTACAAAACAACATGTGGAGCATAAAAGTTCTACGAGAAGTTTCAGGTCTGGCAGCCAAGGATACGAGTCCCCTGACAGTCACAGTTCCTGGGACTGGTCCCCATTAGCCCTTTGTTTTGGCACTGCTATCAGCAAGAGCTTCTCTGTTAAGGAGAGAGAAACAAAAAAAAAACAAAACAAAAATGCAAACCTCAGCAAAGCCTTGCAAAAAACCTTTGGCTCAAAAAATTCTAGCTGTCCTGCAGAAAGGGAGCACCCTTATTACACAAACTCACAGCTATTCATCCTGAAAGACGGGTTTATCCTAAAGGACAGATTTGATCATCTTCTGGCCTCAAAAGGTAGTCCTGTTTATTTAAGTACGTATTTTTCCCCATTTGCCATCAGGTGCTTGGGAAGACAATCTCCAACACCACTTGCCAACTGCTACTTGCTCACATCAGCTGCAAAATTTGAAAATGGTCATTGCTACACAAAATGTGACTGATCTTTATTTTCACTCAATATAACCAGTGATTCTGGTATAGTACACCCATTTACGCCAGACAAGCTCAGACCTTTTTGTATTCTGGTCTTTTTTCCAGAATCCTATTCTCATACACTAAAGACACCACTTTTTTAGAGTGTACCAGTCAGACATGTACAAAAATTCAAATGAACCAAGCAATTTTGTTCACGGAACAGAATCAACTCAAAATCCTTGTCACTAGAACCTAGGCACAACCTAATGTTTTATAAAGACAGACACTTATGGGACTAATGGGCCACAGCTCCATTTTTGAGCAAAGCATCTACCTGAGGCAGAGAATGGGCAGAAAGAGGTCAGCAAGCTTAAAAATTCACTGAAGAAGTGTGGTCCCCGGATCTCAGCTCTTCTACAGGATCCTTGCTGGAGGTGAAAGTTGCTTCCAAACTGGATGAGGATAAGCCTATCTTTTAGAGCAAAATGCTTTGGGAACTCACAGCTCCCACAAGGACAGGGAGACATCTTTTAGGCAAATGTTACAGGCCAGTAACAGTAATACCACAGTCAAGGGTGAGGGTGTTCTTGCAAGACTTTTCCACCTGGCTTCTGCTCACTTCCATGGTACAACCATGATGTTATTGTTTCAGCCAGTTAAAGCCCACTGCAGACTACTGGGGGTTGTAACTGGTTCCACCTGTTCCCCATCCTAAATAGCCTTCCAGGTGTTTCTTTTCTCTGTCTTACAGGAGGTGCTTGTCAATGCACAGTATTAAGTAATTAATTTCTGCCTCCTTCACCAACATTTCTTTTTAAACAGTCAAATTTCACCCCAAATTTACCCCCGACCACAGTCATACTTACTTCATGCAGAATACTGTTTTGTCTGCCTGGGACAACCCAGACAGTTCAGAAAGCTTTAGATGCTCATACTAAAGGAAAAGTTACATGCAGTGATCCTGTCTCACATTTAGAGGCACACATTCACAGTGTTACTTCTTGTGTTCCCCATACGTTAAACCATGGAAAATCTGCTCCCATCACTTTAAGCAAGGCCTTGCCATGGAATTCTTTGTCCTGACTTGAATTATATGCGGGCCAGGACAAATGGATGGGTACGAGAATTCACATTTACTTTATAGTATGTTTTAATAAACATATTCTATTTTATGCATACACACACAAACACTAGGGAAAAGGAGGACCAAGGTCTAAGTTTATCTGTCTAAACGTTAAAATACAGCTAAGTGAAGGAAAGCCAGCAGCTGCTCCAAGCTACACCACCAAAAATAACTACCCACAAAAAACTTAAGCCTCATAATACCTCCCTTACACACATGCACACACTTGTATCCGTTATCTTATGAAAGCTCTTCTTGCCTTAACAATCCATAATATTAGCAGCACAGGAAAGTTTATCTGAAAAATATATGTTAGCATGATCTCTTTAAAAGACTCTTGGAGTACTAATGTGCTCAGTGATTATGCACTTCTCAACTGTACTAGCCAATAAATGCCAATGTCCTCATTAGCAAAGTAACTGGGATTGAGTGAGCATAGGAGGAAACCCAATGTAGCAGTTAAAGCAAAGCACTGGGGATCAAGCAAGCTGTATTTGCTTCCCATGACAGCTAATGACTTGCTCTTTACACCTGCATCTGGCTTGGTGTCTTTACCTGTAACACCAGGTAATACCACCTATTTTAAGAGAGGGGGACAAAAATTAATGAAAGCTTTTAACTGTTCCAAAATCCTATAAAAAGGAAGATTAATTCTTTAAATATTTCTGAAACGACTATTATTATTGTCATTTATTTGTTCCGCTGTAGTATATAAGAGTCCCAGAACCATGTGGTTCTAGGCACAGCATTGATGTGGAAAATGAAGCTGGTCCCAGCCCTTGCTGTACTCAAACCCGACGAAAGATACAGAATGACATGCTAAACAGAAACCCACAGAAAGAAAGGCTTTGTGCTCCTTAGAATTTTACATATTTGGATAGCTACATTTTTTAAAACTGATTTTAGTTTCTCCTTGAATGTATCATATCCAAGTCTCATTAGCAAACCAGTCCTATTTCGGATGTCAAAAATAGCAACTTCAAAAATAGTGTGCAGTGCACCACTACTCCCAACCTATAAATCCATGCCATCAATTATTACCATTTTAGTTGCCTAGTTAGCAAATATTCTTCACGTGTGTACACTAATATGCAATATACTGCATGAAGTAAATATGCAGTAAGACGTTCATTTGATAAAGCTTGCCAAGTTTGATAAATAAATCTTGATTCTGCTATTAATATATTTAATATATTAACAAATATATAAGGCTGAATGACTTATTTTGCTCAGTCCATTTAAAATTAGCACCAGAGAGGAAGGAGTATGACTTACTCATGATGTCCAGTTGCTATACTGTGCTTAGTAGTACCTGCAGCAAGAACCTTACAATTCACAGCAAATCCTGCCTCTTTTCCCTTGGTTTATTTTAAGAACTCATCAATGGAAGAACACCTCCAACTGTGTTAGTATATCAGAAGATAGGCTGGTTCAAGCTTGTGTCCATTTATGCTGTATACCTGCATTGATATCAAGCAGTGTTAATTTCTTCTAACCTTATGGGGTGCAGGAAATGACTTTTCATTAAGCCTTGGTGCTACCAGGAAATTATAAGTAGTTTTGGTACTCCATTGGGATTTAAATAAATTTTTAGCTTAACCTCATAAAAACCTCTTCTATTTACTTGGAGGTTACAAAGATATTGTGGAATTCCAAGACCTACACTCCCTCTCCAGCCAGGCATTTAAGCATATGCTTAAAATTGAGCATTTGAGTAAATATTTCACTTGTCTGAGAGCGTCAGAACACGCATCATGAAAGGGGTGACATGCTAGATCAGTACCTCTATACTCCTGCAACAGCTTTGGGAACCAGATGGAGGAAGTCACAAGGCATTGAAAATTTGAATATTTTGTTACAGTATTACAATTTGCTTCCCACTCCTTCACATCCTTCTAGATCAAGGACAGGTCTACACAGCTCTACAGGCAGATGAAAGTGCATTCTTCCCATGCTGCAACCTGACTAGAAACTACGTAGTTATTTCACGTTCTTCGGAGCCTCATCAATGAAGCCCCTGCTGAAAGATACAGCGTATTAGCTTGGGCTTCATGCCTGATTTAGACAGTTTGCATCTAGCTGAAAAACACAGAGAAACACTCCGAAGTATTTTCTGTTAACAGAAGCACATATATACATGCATGCAAACTACAGGAGCCTGTGGTTATAACCAGTGCCTTATCTTACTTCACAGTAAATGTAAAAGGGTCATGAAGCTCACAGAAATACTACTAACTCCAAGAAAGCTTTTTTTAGTTTACAGACTACTGAAATGCTTTGTTATAAGTAACAGGTAGCAAGCTCAAGCAGTCACCTGAAGAGCCAGAGGATTTCTTTAGCCTTTTATGATTTCTTTTTTTTTGGGTAGCTATTTAAAAACTTGATTCTCCTACACTAATGCTTCTGCACACAAGAGGTGAGTATTAAACTTTATTGTGCTACTATGTCAAAAATCTCTACAGAGACATCACATCAAGATGAAGTCTCTTTGCGGACAGCCTTACTAACTTTGCAAAACAAAGCATAGCCTGCTTTAACAGGATCTTTTAAAAGGACAGCAATAAAAATACCACACCAATTTCTTTTGATAAAGGCTGGAAAAGAAGAGGTGGAAGAGCTGATGGAACTATCCATAACACACCACTGGCATTCACCCGAGACTACAGTAAGAAATTAGCAATGTCAAGATCAAGGCTTGGCTCTGAGCATGACATTTGAACAAGACAAAGAAAACAGAATCTTCTCCATGGATTTTCAAGAGAATTGTGAATGCTCTCTATCTAGCAATAATAGGCTTATTTTTCCAGGATGTGACCTCAAGCACCAGTTTGTGTCACTCTTCCACAAGCAGCTGTAGAAGAGCTACGTCTGGAAGGAGCCCCTACCCCAAAGCCAGGCTGCAGAGTGGGGGTGCAGCTCAGGGTAGTTCCTCATGAATAAGCCAGTTCTGCTTTCTCTCCGTGGCACTCCCTTCTCCTCTCTGCTCATAATACGTCGAATGGGAAAAGTGAGGAGCAGCAGCGTCCAGACAGCCTGGAGTCAGTGCAGGGGAAGCAGCACAGCTATGGCACGTGGCAGGCTGGAGGAGGATGAAGAAATAGGAAAGAAAAGAGGGGACAGAGAGACACGTGGAAGAGACGTGATAACTGTCATGACGTGGCATATTTAACCGTCAGCCTCTTACCGTCACGTCCCAGGCTGCTGTGCCCACACACACCTCTGTGTGTGTGTGTGTGTGCATGTGAGAGATGTACATGTGCGCACATGTACTTGCATACATGTGCTTGCATAGGCATTTGGGGTAGGGGTTGGGAGGCTGTAAAGGAGATTTAGTAACAGAAATCTCAGCCTTGCTTGTGACATATTTATAACTTTCTATGCACTGTGGGTCAAACATTTACAAGAATGCCTTTTGCTTCTGGTAAAATCAACCACAGGAAGGGCAAGGAAGGATGTAGTGGTGGCAAAATGCAGAACCCACCATTGCCCTGAAGAGTGCAACGACAAAAACTGAAAGTCTGAACTCCCCAAAATAAACTGTCTGTGTTTGAGGGCTGTAACAGCAAAAAGAGGAACTCTTGGTGTTTATTCTGCTATTACAGAGGGACCAAAAAAGCTGTAACTAGAGCAAGTGGTCACAAGCAAGTGTCAGGAAAGTGACTGAAGAGCCACACTGGTTGTAGAAGAAAATAAGTCAGATGAACTGTGAAACTGTAAGGAGTACAGCAAAGAAATATTATGTAAATCAGGTCAGCTAAGCCAAGTTGAAGGCCCAGCCACCAAAAAGCCTCTTCAACATAGCAAAGCTAAGAGGGTGTTTGGAGAGTGGAGCCAGCAAAGGAACCCAGCAACAATGGCCTTACTGAGGAGGGACCATGCGTGTATCCTGCCCATCCCAGGGTGAGCAAAAGGGCACACATGGAAAGACTCTGGGGTCAAAGATCAGCAGTCCTGTGCCAAGAATCGTAACTTTTCATTAGCGGAGGAGAGAGAAAGGACACAGATTGCCTGCCCTTCCATTGTTTTGTTTTGATATGGGGCTTGACATGGGTGCAAAGCTATTGTAAGCAGACACATGTACTGTGTCACAGAAATGCAAGGAGAGGAAAACAGTCTTTTTTTTTTTTGTAAAAAAGATGGATATTTTTACAGCATACAGAGCCAATCATGCCATTTAATTCTACAGAACAGGAAGGAGCTCAGTAAATTGCTGTAAAAATATCCAGCCTTATGCAACCATAATGCCAACTACAGATAAGGCATTTGGAATAGCTGTGGAGTGGCATCATGCACCTCCCCAGCACCCTGAATATGTACCTAGGGACAGAGATTAATCTACACCTCAGCTAGCTAGCGTACCCTTGGTAGTGACCTCTTTTGTAAAATAACCCCAGCAGTCACTTCATATATAGTTTTAGGCATATATTCTACTCCCCAAAACTTATCTTCTGTTGTCACAAACTCTGTTAAGTCACTTAACACAAACTGTAGGCAGAAGACATAAAATACCAACATTTTGATTTGGCAGGCATTTAAATTTTCATTATAAGCATTTGTACAAGGAGTAAATAGTCATACAAAGTAAGGACCTACAGATGTTTTCTAAAAATTCTATCATCTTTGATGGGTATCTTATGTACAGTCCTACATACAGCACAAGAGCAGAACACAGTCAACCACAAGAACATAATAACAAGACTTACTTATTTAAATGTGCTGCAAGCACGCGAGCATAACTCAGTAGCTGGTTTTGTATTCCTTGCTTGAAAGAAACATTGCGTAATACTACTGTAACTGTAGATTGCTTTCTTTTCTTTTTCCATTGAGTATTCAATTCCTAACAACACTTAATAAGCATATGTAGAACACTCCCTATCCCCATCTGTTTATTGCTTCTTACTTAGTAAAAACATTTTTAAAAAATTTGGCCCTTACATGAAATACCAAATGCTATCATTTATGATACAGTCAAGAAATGTGTGGTCTTTACTTTTCTAATTTAAAAAATCTTTTCAGTACTCTTAACATAATTGAAAGATAAACTATTTTTTATACCAACTGCTCTGAAGAATTAATATCCCATTAAATAGAAACCTTCAGTGTACATTCTATCTTTACCAGTAGAGAAGCAAAAATGATCTGAAAAAGCCTGAGGGCACTACAACATAATCCGAAAGGAAAAAACAGTAAGGCCCAATTATTCTTATTGGCTAGCTAATATATCTAAAATAATAGGAATCTTCTCAATCCAAGTTCACTTGGTATCACAACTGAAGCTAATATTTAAAATACACCAATAATGATAACGTGATTTATGTTTTGATTGATATAAATGAGCTGTTAATGTTAAAAGAAAAGAAAGCTAAGTGGACATTAACTGCTTTGCTATACATCATTATTTCACACAAATAGAGCCTACCGAATCCCGTAGAGTGTCTACTCACACAGTGAGACTGCTTACTTGTCCTGCTCTCAGCATCTTTCCAGATAAAGTCATGTTGTACACAAGCATGAGCCAGAAATCACATGAAAGGAAAACTCCCCTTTTTGATCAGACGGGTTTTGTGGGGAGTTTAATCACGTAACTCTTTTCTGGAAGCAGTCACACAAGAAATAAGACATACCTGATGCGCCAAAATATAGATATTATGGCCAACATCTTTTGGGGAGATGCCATCATCTCCATTCTCCTCTTCATGGTCACATTCGAGGCCTTGGTTATATGCATTCTTCATCACATCCACCTGTAATACAAACCCAACCAAGGAAAGATGAAATAACTGTCATTCTCAGGCAAAAAGCACCAAACACTGTGTTTGAACACGCACGCTTTGTTCAGCTCAAGCCTGGATGGGTGCCCTGCAGTCCTGCAAGAAAAGCGAGCAGTCTGAGAAACACTTTCTGAATAAAGACAAGCTTCAAGTATTTATGAAGCCCCAAACTGCTACATTTCTCATCAGCAAAACTTCTGCAGCCACGAGAAAGGAACAGGGATGCTGAGCCTTTCTGAACAGGTATTTTCACAAATGCTTTTAAAGACACATCTACAGATACGACAGGTAGAGTCTGGCGGCACCTAAGAGTGCAGCCATGATCTCTCTCTGGCTAGAGCTGGCTGCGAGGTCACTCAGCGTTCTCCGCAGAGTTTAACATAAAAAAACCACTAAACCGAAGAGAAGAGAAAGATACAGATATGGGCAGGGTGCTGGGGTAATTCCAAAATACTCAAAACCCTCTTACAGGACCTCTTACCTGGGGGGGAAATTCTATATTCCCCATGCAGGGCCTGATCCTGCAGTTGTACCCTAGGGACGGCCTCATCATGCTGACATGGCGATGACTCCCCAAAACCAGCAGGCCACTGGGCTCTGCCCAAGTGCAGGGGCTGATGCACACAGATCTCCCCCCAAAACAGGTTTTTCAGTCACTGCTGTTACATGGTCAATTGGATTGGAAACAATTTCTCCAGACTTACAATCTATTTAAAATTCCTGGAGACCTATACAAGTATCACGGTTGTTCCAAAATACAGCAACAACTGCTTGTAACTGTCTGTTTGCTCATGAGACATATATATATATAACATACAACAGACATACATATAATACATACAATACATACATAATATATCTACACACATACTTCTGTTAGCACTGTTTCACAAACTGTACAAGCTTAATTTCCCAGCCCCTGACAAAGTGTACTTGAAGAGAGTCTACCAGAGTATGATAATTTAGTTAGGAAACAATTACAGAAAAGTGCTTGGAACGGATAAAAATAATGAAGTCGTAAAGACTGAAATCATGCATGCTTGATCCTTTTAAAGTACTTTTTGTGAATTAGTACTATCCTGATACATTGTGTCACTATATGCTGCCAACACTTTTCAGCTTAGATGCAGAAGATTTTAAAAATGTTTTAATGACAGATATTTTTTCAGCCAAAAGATTTATGAATATTCAGAAGTTTTCTCACCAGTTCCCTTGGTCTCATGTTGAAAAGGATTCTTTCCGCATTCTCACTGTCATGCCTGCTTTCCATAATAGCCAGCAAAAGCTTGGAGGCATTGTTCTAAAGATACAAAACCAAGTTAATGCAAATTTTAAAATCTATTTCATGGATTAATGACCCTTGCATTTGTTTTAATTGAGATTACGAGGACCACTTTTTTAGTGGATAAGATTTTAAACTACTCGCATCTTTTATTTTACTGACATATTTAATAGGGTTTTTCTCCCATTTTAATGTCAGCGTACTGTAAGGCTAACTAACCCTACACGCTAGACATGCTATACGCAGAAGAAGTATTTTAAATATTGAAAAATATTTGAGTTAAATACAGACCCTTGTTCTATACCGTGCACAAGAAACGAAATCCCATTTCCTTTTCTTATTGCCCACCTAGCAATTTTTGCCATGGTTTTCTGTTAAGACAATACTCCACAGAGGTAATTACAAAATTTATTACACGGAAGGTTTCCTCATTCAGTCAGGTTTCCTTCCCCTTTGGTTTTTATAAAGTCCGACTGGTTATTATTTGAAAGGCTATAAAATAAACTGTTTTCATACATTCCTGGAATTTTGTTTCACTACCAAATATTCCTGGGGGAGCGTATAGATATTCTTTGCTTTGTCAACTGGCTGCTTTCCACCGAGACCTCTCCCAAGGATTAAACAGCATGAGCTTTAGCAGCAGTAACCCAGTAGTGCCTTGAACTTTTGAGACCTGTCTTACTTCCAGTTAAATCAGATGTTGTGAACTGGAGAGGAAGAATGGTTTTGGAGGTTTGACTGCTTTCTGGCAGAGCGTGGTTGCCTTGGTTCACCTGCCACAGCATCCCCTCATCATCCACCATTACAGACCGAGCTGTGTGAATACTTGGAAGTAGACCGCAGTCCAATGATACAGGTAGGGGCCAGTAAAACTCTGAACCATCACGCAACCTCATTCTCAGCTGCTTATTGCCAGATCTCAGCGATTCAAATTGAGATTTCTCACAGCAAGGGTGTGCCTCAGACAATTAGCATGGGCAGTTTTGGAGGAAAAGGGCTCAGCTGCCTTAGGGACTGAGGCAAAAAGAAAGATGTTCTTTTCTGCATGTTCAAGCAACTTCTGCTTTAAGCACCCTTTGTTTCTCCAAGTTTTGATAGCAGAGCTGAAAATCTGGAGCACTAGAGGCCAAGATAACACAGTCACACAAGTTGTAGTCCCCAGGGAAACCCAGCCAAATTTGTTCAACTCATAAGCATTTTTTAAATTACAATTTGAATACTATACTGTAGAAATGTGCTAGTTTCACAGCTAAAAGCCCACAGAGTTTCTTCTTGGGGGGCACAGGATCACAAAACCATGCAGGCTGGATCACAAAATCAGGCCTTTGAGACTCTCCTCTGGACTGATCTTTCAGCAGTCCCACCCCCTGCTCAAAGTAGGTTGCTCAGGGCTGTGTCAAGCTGAGGTTTGAACATCTCCAACTGGCGGACTGTAGGATGAGAAGTCAGCCACAGAAAGAAGGGATAGATGGAAGGAGGGTAGATTAATAGAATGAGGATTTATACATGACTGGGGAACTAGGACCTTCTGGGAGAGGAGACTGGGAGTTGAGCTGAGAAGCCAGGAGAGAGGTGCCTGGGCTTGCCAACACAAGAATGAGATAAGGACAAAGAACAACAGATGAGAAGAAAAGAGCAGACTGGGACTGGCTGAAGGAGAACGGGACTCCATATGAATTTTTCCATAGCTCCCCTTTCCTTTTGCTCCAAAATCAAATCAGGACCATCCATTGGAAAGATCTAGTCAGACTCTTTACCTTGCAACCTACATTGCAGAAGTTTAATGTGCACAGTGAATGAACCCAGGTGAAGGGAAAGGATAGCATTTTGATTAAGGCTCCTAACAGGGTGCAGCTCTGAAGAACTGGATGCTCCTTCTTCTGCTGCAGTTTCCCTTACAGTGGTGATCAAGTCAGTTGTGGCAGCATTGGTAGGATCTCAAACTGAGGAGGACGGAGGGCAACAAGACAGGCTGCCAGGTAGCTTGAGAAGGAAGGGGAGGAAACAGTGGAAGAAGGCACCAGTCTACTCACTCATAGGTGAGGAGGACTTTGAAGCCATTTCCCAGAGCAGACAACCCTGGGGATGGGGAGAAGCCTGCTGCAGTGAGAAAACGTAGAGGGTGGGTAGGACTTTGTGTCATCAACAGCCAACTTCTTGCTACTGAGTCAGCAAAAGTAGCATACCATAGCCTAGAATTACAGCAGTCAGGCTCATCCTCCAGTTTTTTTTTCTCTCTGATCGCTTGCACCTGATGTTGAGATGCTCATTTGACTACCTGTTCTTCATTTTCTGCATGCTTTGAGACCCTAGGATCTGATTTCCACTCCCAGATATCAATGAGGAAAAAGAGGTCCATTACTTGGAACATACAGTATAAAGCTCTTCATAACACATTAGTACTGTGAAATGTCAGTCAGGTGCTACAAACAGGACAGCCCGAAGTACTTCTGCCCTTCATTTCTCTTTACCTGGGTTCCCATCTCATCTCCTCATAAGAATTTTTGAAAAATAAATTGTGTCAAGCAACTAGATACAGTGGAGTAAGGTGCTATGACAAAAGCCAAAAAGACACTTGTATTAGACTCTCTCTACACTTAAGACTGATAACATCTCTTCATCCTCTCACTATAAAGAGTGGCAGATATTGAGGTCATACTGTGTGCCACGGCTTAAATCCTAGTCAGTAAGGAAGGCCGGGGGTCATACTCAAAATAACAAGAGGCAGAACAGAACATTGGCCATCTGTGCACTTAATGAACACTGTCTACCCTGCTCACTAAATGATTTGGGAGTCCAGCGGAAAATATAATCCACGAAGATGTAATTAAATACCACATCACAAACTATGTGCAAAACAAGCTAAATTAAGATGGCAGGGGAAAATAGAATTCGGCATTGCCTTTGCTTTGGTTGGGGGGTATGAGTTCAACATATAATGTTCCCTGAAAACAGTGCCTGAGCTTGTGTGTATGTGTAAGTGTGTGGGCCTATATACTTTGCATTCTGTACTTTCACTGCAAAATGTATCTATTTACAACTTCAGAGTTGCCTTTGAACACTGACAGATTGTCGATGTTAAACATTACTTGGTCAACTCAGCGCTATATTATTTGGACGTGTTGCCACTCAAAATAAAAACCAGTGACTTCTTAATTTGGATCTAATTCTTGACATCACATCTGTCCCAGCACTGTGTCCAGTTCTGGGCTCCCCAGTACGAGGAAGATATGGACTTACTGGAATGAGTCCAGCAAAAAGCCACAAAGATGATTAAGGGAATGGAGCATTTTTCATGTAAGGAGCGGCTGAGAGCTAGGACTGTTCTGCCTGGAGAAGGAGGATCTTATCAATGCGTATAAATACCTGATGGGAGGGAATGAAGAAGAGGGAGCCAGACTCCTCTCTAGTGCCCAGTGAGAGGACAAGAGGCAACGGACACAAATTAAAACACACATGAAATTCCATCTCAGCACAAGAAAACACTTTTTTACTGTGAGAGTGATCAAACACTGGAATAGGTTGCCAAGTCTCCATCTGTGGAGATATTCAACTGGACACAGTCCTGGGCAACCTGCTCTAGCTGACCCTGCTTGAGCAGAGAGGTTGGACAAGATGATCTCAAGATGTCCCTTCTAACCCAAATGACCCTGTGATTCTGTAAAATCAGAATGATTTCCACAGTTTGAACCTCTGGTATCATTCATCACAATTTTTGCTATTTAAGTAAGAGTAAGGCATATATAGTCTCCTATGAACAGGGCCAAACTGGTCCTTGCAGCAATGTCACTAAACTCCATTTTTGGTTATTACATAGAAAAGATGTTCTACAAACATTTGCCAGCTTCATGATAATAGCAAATCAAAATGGCACTGGAGTTACTGTAGCTAGGTCTTTACAGGGACTGAAATTTGGACTTCAAAAGAACTGTCTGCATGTTCAAAGTTAAATGTCTGCTTAAGTGTTTTGCTTGAGGGGGGCCTGAATTACAATGGCATTCAAAAATCTAATTACAGTTATTAAAATCATGTGTAAAGCACTGTTGATTCAATGTTTCATTGTACATGATATATAGCTATATTAATTATTTTATTAGACATCCATAATGTTGCCAATGTGACACAATGCAGCTACCACAAAGTATTTGCTGGGTTTGGGGAGGAAATAGGCCATCTGCAATGCAAATACTTCATTTGGAAGGCAAGGAAAGGCAATAACCCAAGGCTCCTCCTGGACAAGTTCTACCCTACTTGGCACGCACTATAGCTGCAGAGCTCCCCTCTGCATGCAATGGCACACAGACCAGAGAAACTTATCTACAAGCCTATGCGGCTCTCCAGAGAATACAAAACAAAATTACAAGCCCTCCCACTCTACACTTTGCCCTTCCCCTCAGAGGACACTGAGGAGGGAAATAAAATACAATTTACTTTAATCTTGTTTTCAACTTTATTTGACATTACAGGTCATCTGACATATTATTCTTTTTTGACAACATCTCCTTCTCAAGTAATTTTTTAAGAGTTCCGTATAAACAGAGAATGCTGGACTTGTTACATGTCTGTACCATTGCTATTTGTCAGTCCTGTGAAATTTTATGCCCGCAACATAGACTCTTCATGCTAGCTAGATCGTGTCTGTTTGATAGGATTTTTTTAAAAAAAAAGCTGAGGGCACACTCCCAAACACAACAGTGGGTCAAAAGGCCTCTGGTAGAGGGCCTGATAAGGACTCAGAAGCTGAGCTGAATTCATTTGCAATGTTTGTTTTCAAAGGCTGCTGAGTATATTATGCTACGGTAAGATTAAGTAAATGTCAGGTTGCCTAGAGTTCTTGCATAGGTATGTCTTCTATTATTACTCAAATTTAAATAAACAAATTTACATTTACTGTACCTTTAGCTGAAGCACCAAGTCCATGCAGTATTTGCCAAGAGGGTTTATGTCATTCAAGATGAGTGCAATTATAATATCAATCCCATTAGATTCATGGGTGGCTATGCAAGTCTGCAAAATAAGAGAAGGGAGTCGGGGGGAGGGGGATGGAAGGGGGCGGGGAAAGAGGGAGACGGGATAGATGGAGGGAGGGAGGGAGGGAATACGCACATCAGCAAATTTCCAAAAGAAGGATCCAGAACTTGAAAGACCTTGTAACAGCAATGAACGTCCCAGCCAAAGCAGAGGAGCCTGAAAATGTGCCACAAGAGGTGCTGGGGGAGACTTGTGTAGTACAGAACTAACCCCAACACTGCCAGTAGTGAAGTACACAGCTGGAAAAAAGGTGGTGCAAGCTAGAATATGCTTGCAGTGAATCACGCAGGACTTGGCACCAAGCAGTACAAGTTAGAGACAGCAAGCCCACAGCAGCACTGCCAGATTCAGCCGAACACACATGCAGAGACGTAAAAGACATGCCTGAATGTAGGCGCAATCAAATCTGCACACTCAAATTCTTAATTTGCATTCGGCACCCAGCATTAATATCGCTGTTATAGCATGAATTGTTTGCAAAGATTAAGGTTTTCTACATGCATCTGGACATGTCCTGCACAGAAGGACATTTCTGGACATGGAATTCAAAACTGTAATTATGACCAACGGTACTTCCCAAATGCTTTTACAGTGGGAGTCCCAGACCTTCTAAGCCTTGTACATGTGTCAGTTATACAAAAGCCTATGGTATTTTTTTCTAATAGGTTTCTAGGACAATTGGATAGGAAAAGTTTTCCAGAAAGACAGAGAGAGGGGAAAAAATGAAAACAACAGTGTGGAGCATCTGCCTCTGAAATACACTGAATCAGACTTGCAGTTGGTGTAAACAAGCGTAACTCAAATCCTGAGTGACTTCCCAGCTGGTAGGTCTAAGCAATCAAGTGTAACTAATCATTCCCTTCCATTATCAGTGTTACTCAAGTAAACTTGTTGGAGAACAACTTAACTTGAAACATAGGGTTTGTGTTTTTTTCATCTCCAGTCCTGTAATTACTCTTTTTTTTTTTTTCAGATGTTTTTCCCATCCATTAGTGAATCAAATATCACTGTTTAAAATTTAGTCCACTAAAGGATTTTTGTTTGCTTGTTTTTAAAGTATTAAGTAAAGGCTGTTGATTACCAGCAATGGCAATAGAAGCACTTTGCACTTCATTTGTGCACAATAATGAAGTAGCATTAATACTGCATGTATTTCTTTAGCTATTTCCAGTATCAAGAATAGATTGCCTCTGTAATTTCGCCCACCACAATTTTCCCATTGCTAATCCATAGTAAAAATTCTGAAATTTCATCCACTGTGACAACAATACTACAGTTCTCTTCAGATCAAATATAGCAGCATGCAACTACATTCTCTACCTTCCTATACTGCCTCAGCATGGCACTAAAGAGACATCTACCAAAAGTCACAGCTATGTGACTTAAAGACTGCATCAAGCAAGGCACAGAAGATTAGAAGCATGATCTTTAGTCTTATCCATTTCACTACTAATATCATAATTAAAGATGCTGGTAAGTTGTATAGCAGGATAGTAAGTTAAGCGTTGTGGCAGTTATGTAAATTAAGGAAAGTAAATGTTAGCAACCTACATAAACACCAGCAAAGGCAAAACGTATGAAAATGAAGAAAATAAGATTATGTATGCAATGTACTTCCACAACTGTGACTCAAAATCCAGTCTCACAAAGTGAGGTTTAAGCCATGGACCCACTGACATAAAATATTAAACTCTCTCTGAAAGGACTGGAAACCCTCCATGTAAGCAGACATACTACAGGAAGAGACTACATTGAATTGTGACTTAAAAGGATTGCTCAGGCCTTATGAAAGCTTGAAACATGTTAAGCCTAGTCATAGCAACTACAAGTGAATTTATGTTATTAAGAACACCAAAAGGTTTATGATAAGCACACAGACACCATACATTCAGGTATATTCTTCTGCATCCCGAAGTTATCTGAGCCCTACCTGATTTTCATGGCATGGACCTTGGCAATATTCAGTCAAGCTTTCCAGTGTCTGGTTCACAAGAGCCACATTCCTCTCGTTGATGTAAAGCCCCAGTAAGCCCAGTCCGCCTGTTGTGCTTCCACAGATACAGTCCAAAAACTGAAGGGTCTCACAAACAAGGTTGTAATTTGTTTTATTGTTCTGATGTCTTAAAAAATTCTGGTGGATGGAGAAAAGGAACACCAAAAAAACCCCAACAAATCCCAAGAGAGTTAGAGTCAAGTCAAACACAGAGTCTTTTTCATTAAAATGTTAAAGGGAACAATTTACAACCATATCACCACTGTACCTTAGGTACTGAAGTACACTACACTGTAGAAAATGTATTATGCCTTAGTGCAGCAGTTGAGAACCATTATCTGATTAAATCAGCAGAGAAGGAGGGCATAGGAAACTGAACTTTGCAAACATATGCACTGGCCTTAAATGTCTTATATATGTTCTGCATACCTGCCCCCATCCATCTATCACGACCCTTCTCTTGGAAGCGTGTTGCCCCACAGCTGAGCAGGTATGGTGGCACATTACGACTGCTCCTTGGTGGTGTCAGTGCAGAATGGTAGCTTAGCTCAAACCACCCCCAACACTGCTTTAAGGGAGGCTGCTGGACACAGCACCGAGGTATATCTGCAGAAAATTCATTTTGCAAAGGTTGCTATGGGGACAGTAATTTCTACCAGAGGAACTGACAGCAGGGACACACGTAGCATCTTAAAGCCTTCAATTGTAACACCTAGGGAAAAGAGCAATACCCAAACTTTGCCCAGAAACTTCCTGTGGTCTTCAAGCCTGTGGTAAGTGATCCACTGTTTGTGCACAGAAACCGTACTAACAGGAACATTTAGACACGTCTCAATTCCATGTGCCTATGCTGCAGTCCCCAAGCAATTCTGAGGACATAAACATGAGCTCAACCAGAGCACGCAAGTGGTTCTTGAAAAGGGTTATTTTATCCCTTGGACCAAAAGAACAACAACATTTTAGACACTCCTATTCTGTAACAGGAGCCAGGCACAGGCGTGTTTTTCTTGCCTTATGAAGTTCCAGCTCCTGTAATACTTCTTTGGGAGCTCAGCTCAAAAACACTTTACCTGGAGCTCTCGGTTGTGGTTCTCGCACAACAGCTGAAGGAATCTCAATATTGGCTGCATGATTGCAATGGCAGGGCTCATGATTGCTTCTTCTGCGGACTTCTCTTCTGCATTTGCAGCATCTGTTCCTGAGCCCATAAGATCTATTTCTGGGTCCATTTCTCTTCTATACACAGAGTAAGCCTTGGACGTTGCAGAAGATGCTTCTGTTAACTGTCCTTTCATACCCTCTTTCAGATGCAGGGTTGAATCCTTTACTGAAAAGAAGATAATTTTCCTTCATTTTTTAAACTCTTTCTCCTCATTTGATTAAACAATAAGAAAACAATAATAATGAATGCAACTTTTTCTTTGTTGGTGCCTAACTTTTTGAAGACCTCTAGGCGACTTACAAAGAATATCAAAGCAACATTCATGCAGGGATAACGTGTTCCAAATAAACCACAAACCAGACTGAAACAGAACATTAAAACAAAAAGCCCTACTATTTCTCTCCCATATACAATAAACGATGAGAACAATGGAAGGACCACAGGGTGGGAAATCAGTTCCTGCACTTGCTCTTGTGAAATAGCCCCATTAGCAGCAGCCTCTACTTCTGCTTCTCTAAAAATACGGTTCTATATCTTCTACTGGTGTAAACTGGCATAGCTTCACTGATTTCATCAAAGCTAATTCCTTGTAACCAGCTTAAGAGATGGCCTATAATTTAGAGAAAAACAGGCAAAAGATGCAAATTAGCAATGATTAATATTAAAGCTTATTGATCAGTGCAGCATAGTATCAGTGGTGCAGTACATGCAGTTTGAATATCATGCCTCTTTTACATGGGTGCCTCCTTACCTCTCTTTTTGGGAACAGATATGGTTAGGTCACTATCATCATCTTTCTTTTTGCTCCCCAAATCAATAGTGTTCACTGTCACTGTCGATCGTATCTCCTGCTGAGCAGCTTTCATGTGGTCATACAGGACTTTAAAGAATTTTTCTGACTTTTTTTGCTCCTTCAGTTGCTGGTAAGTCGAATACTGCAAAAAATATATTCTTTAGATATCAACCTTCTAAGGAAAAAGAAATACAAAAATACACTACTTTTTTGTGAAACAAATGGTGAGTAATTACTTCACTTACACAGAAAAAATGTTGGCCACTGCCTGATCAGTTCTTTCACAAAGTGATATACAAGGCTGGTAACAAAGATTGATGATAACATTTTAAAATTTGGATAAAATTATGACCACTGCTATTTGCAATCTTTAAAATGCCACAATATTACACTTGAAGTTAAATTACTTTGTGACACTCTCCATTTCTCCAGGCATTCTAGAGTTACAATAGTCCATCTACAAATAATAGTGAAAAGTAATTCTTACTATGTAACAAGAAGCATGAAACACCTAACGTGTAATATTATAGCTTAGATTATATACATTTTTTGTGCTTCACACAAAATTGGAATTAATATTTTAGCTTATTAAGTCCAGCCCCTTAATATTATTGTCAAGCAGGCTGAGTACCATTTTCAACAGTTTACAGACTCTATCTTAAAGTAAAAGCCTTTTACAGCCCCTAACAATTCATTTCAGAAAGCTGCAACAAAATCTCACTTTAATTTTTTCTAGATACTCTCCAAGGGTCACAGATCATACTATCTTTTTTTACAGAATAAAGATACAGGATGGGATTCCTCTCATTTAACTTTTGTTGTCTTGCAGTGAGGTCTAAGTTGGTTATTTAGGCTCCCTTCACAGGCAATGATGAGATATGGGCAAATGCAGGGAGTAATTCATACCATCTGTCCTTTCTTATGATAACTTTGCTGATCATAGAGTAAGAATAAAGAATCATCTTATTTGGTTAAAGTTGGGTGAGAGAGATAGCATTCACAAAAACTAGAATCTGTACTTTAAAGCAGTTATTTTCTTTTGACTAGGATACTGGTCTTCTCAAATGGCCAGCTTTTCTCTCTTTGAAGATTTCGATAAATGTCCCTAAACATTTCCAGAAAATAACTTAATTTTATTTTATTATAAACTTGAAAGTATTGTAATTTTTAATTTTACAAAGAGAGATATGAAATAACTGGCGATAATGCTCATATGGCAAAGGCCAGATTAAAAGAAGCACTGTGCTACACTGAAAGGGACAGTTGAAAAATGTTGTCTTCTATTGAAGAGTCTACACTATGAGATATTTTATAATAACAGGGCATATTTACATTGGTATTATAGCGATACATATTATAGTGATAAACTTTTCACAGAACTCACAGCAAAAAGGTTCTTTTTATTTGTCTCCAGACTATATGCATTTGAAAATCAATATGTGAATAAGTAAATGAAATGAGTACCTGTGTTTGCGTATTTCCACCTTCAAGCAATGCAATACCAAGCAAAATGCCTTCTGAGAAAATTCTGTCATTTTTGGTGTTTACTATAACATCTATGACTAGTTCTGATGCACCTTCTTTATCCAGAAGGCACTGAATATCAAACATGGTTACCCCAGACTTATCTGACTCTTGTCCTGAAAATCCACCTGCAAATTAGACAAATACATACCATTCATGTTTGTTTCACTTATTTATATGAAAATTAATCTATTAGTAATAATAATTTGTCTTATGCACACAGTAGCAATGTAATAAATTTCATTTTGAAATTCTGTTTGAGGCAAAATTCCCCTTGATACAAACAAGATTTCTGCATGGAACTGCAATGTGGGGCTCTAAGAATAAGAAATAAAACAAAACCCCGAACCACTGTTCGGTCATGATATTCAGACAATAAAGAAGTTGGAAATGACACTGATTTGTCCACCGAACCCCTTTTTTAATTCCACTGCTGCATACGCTAAACTGTGTGTACGGTCAGTGCTCTGAGACCATTTTTAAATCTGCTTTTCAATCTCAGGCCTAATCTATACAAAGACTGCGTACTGGTAAATCCACTCTGGTTATGGGTATGACCTTCTAGCTAAACGCTTTTACCCATGTAACTCCTAGACCATTAACATCACAATGACGTTCTTTAAGAACAGAGACTTGAGTTAATCCAAATTAAAGGCGTGGTTTTAAGGAATTTTGTTAAATTGTAATAGCTCATTAAATCAACCATCTTTTATTATCACAGATTATCATCCTTCCTGCTATACTTACTTTTATACAGACGTAACTGCATCTACTTCATTAGGAAAAATATAGTACTGCTTTAATCAGTCAGTACTGCTTTGATTAAACTGATTAAAATGGTTCAGATTTTATTTGTGATGAAGCCATACACACATACACCCTTTTCAGAGAGAGAACTAAAAAAACAGTAAATTTTTACTCTCCTGTTAGGGAGCAAAATTTGGTGTACAGGATATTAAGACTGTAAACATTTCCAGTGCCTACACTGAAACAGTCAAGGAGGATCAGTTGAGTAACATTTGGAAGCGCCCACAAACCTGGATGCGCCTTTAATATATGCTGAAAATGCAATGGCAAGTATTTTGACCTGGCTCTATATCTAGCTTCTGCCTCATTTCCTATGACATACATTATTTTGGGTTTTCTTAGAAACCACCCTACCATAACTCCCCGTGCCTTCTGTAACAGAATCATACAAAAGATTAGGTTATAAGGGACCTACAGAGATCATCTACTCAAACTTCCTGCTCACAGTAGTTAGAGAAAGTTCATCAGAGTCCTGTCTGGTAAAGTTGTAACAAGAACTGACACATTCTGCAGCCTCTTGGGGAAATCTGTTTCATTGCCTCATCAGTATCTTTGTGAGAAGCTTTTCCTTATATCTTATTTTTTTTCATATATCAATAAAGGACCTGGAATTTCAAAATTTTTTTTAGTTTCCAGAAACAGCAACATCTTTGTTCAAATGTTTTGTACTTTGCTGAATTTCTGGATGTGGATTTACTGGCAAATTAAAATGGTGTTACCAACTGGAACTGAGTTGAATGATTTATTGGGAGACATGGAGAAAGTCCCTGCTTCAGTACCGCCAAATGCACACCAGCCATCTGAGACAAGTGCGTGCAACTTAAAAATAGGACAAGTCTGATACTACCTCTCTTCTAACTGGTTACAGAACATGTTTGACTTATTTACCAACTGAATCCCTGGAGCACTTCCAATGTGCCTATTAGAAAAAATGGTGCTGCTAATTTTGTTCTCTTTAAATGATCTGTGTTGATTTACCTCCCACTTGTGGAGTTTTGCTGTAGCTGGCAGACAGAGGCCCATTCATACCACTTCCATATTCTCCTTTAAAGTAGCGATATAGGAGTATTTTCCTTAAAGTGTTGCCCTTTAAGAGAAAGATAAAAATAGAAGAAATTAGAGTCATGGCCAATTTCCTTTGTTTGAAAAGTAAACTGTTTAACATAGATACATAATTTATTAGGTCTTTCCGTTATAATCAGTAAGCATACAAATAGTAAAGTTGTCCAAAAAACAAACATCTAATGGTCTTATCGAACAGATCTCATGGGAAGAATTCTAAAATACTGTTGTATAAACTTTCTTTGAAGTTTCTTTTAAACTTAATGATTACAAATCAAATACCTCCACCTCAATAATTTTTACTGGCTATCTGTAAGATTTGTATACTGAAACAAATTCTATGAAGAGCCAATGCTCTGCAGCCAGTGTGTCTGTGCCCTGCCATGGCAGTACTTTCTTCCTATTTTCTGCAGCTGAGTAGTATCATTCCCTTTTCTCTGATCTCAGATAATCCAGCTGATCATCTGAAAGAATCACATGAAATATTAAAATATTCTCTGTATCTCCTTGTTTCTTTACTTCCAAAACCACAACCAGTCAGAATTTGCATGCAGCTCTCTGAAGATCTTCCCTTTCATTTTGCGTATGTTCTGCAACACAAGACATGCTGAATTAAGAGTGGGGGTACCAATTACTTGGCATTTTTATTTTGCCTTCAGTCTCCTGGGAACACCTGCAGTCAATACTCAGCTTTACAGAGGCAACAGGTGACACAACAACTTTAGGTGTATGTGTAACCTAAGATTTTATGAAGAGAAAAGAACAGCAAGGTCTCTGATGATTACCACAGAAGGGGAAAAATTGTTCATTTCCACAGCTTGGCAGTAAAATGGGACACTTCTTCCCTACTTTTACTCACCTATTGGTTCTAATGAAAAACAGTTCTTAAAAATACGTGCACCAGAAGCTGTTTCAGTACTGACTGGCCCACCAGCACCTGCACATTAGTGCACCAGTCAACTTTTCAATCAAAACATCTCTG
Organism: Platalea leucorodia; assembly: GCF_965183815.1. Taxonomy (NCBI): domain Eukaryota; kingdom Metazoa; phylum Chordata; class Aves; order Pelecaniformes; family Threskiornithidae; genus Platalea; species Platalea leucorodia. The sequence goes on along the minus strand of NC_138826.1, from coordinate 52,694,260 downwards.
TGGCCACCACAGACAGCACGGAGTGGGGAAGCAAGTCCCAGAAACACCTCAAGAAGCGCTACTCACATTCCCCCGTCTCTGTTAACTTAGCAATATATCCAAGAGCAACCACATGCTACGGTGGGGCTTCACTGCTTCATGGACCTCAAGGACAACGGGCTTGTCCACCTCAAACAAGTGCCAGAATGCAGTATTCGGTATGTGTAGCCTGACAACACCATTCTTTCCTAGTTCTCGTATTTTGATGTTTTCATTTGATAAGTCTATACAGAGTTCCCTCAAACAGCCAACTGCAAGGCCTACAGTAAAATATCAAAAGCCATAAATACAATGGCTGCAAGAAAAATAAAAAGCATCACCTACATGCCTGTGGTGCCAGGGAATTTATTAGGTGGATTTTCCAGGTAAGCTTTAGCCAGCGTGCTCTGTGCCACAGAGGAAGACAAAGAACCAGAAGTCTCTCAGGACCTCACACAGAGACAGATTCCTTCCCAGCCTAGTTTGTGATGGGGTTTAACCCTGCATGCATGGACAAGGAATGCTAACAAAGCTCGTGAGAGATTCTGAGACGGCTAAGACCACCAGCTCCTCCTGTTCAGCAGCCTGTCTCTAGCTGTGACCACATTCCAGTGTCTTAAGAGGAAAGTGAACCTCATTTTCCACATCTCCTGAAGAAGCCACACGTATTATCGAAGAGGAAAAAGCTCCCACCAGAACTGAGAAACATGGACGAAAACCAGGATAAAGTCCCTTTTCAAACTCTCTCAGGCATATGTATCACAGAATCATAAAATCGTATCACACAAATAGGATCATAAAGCCCTTCCTAACTCCAGACTAGGACCCGATCCAGAATGGGCACTGCATTGAGACAAGATCTTTTAATTAGAAAGGCTGGCATTTGCCATACCACTTGATTAACCACTCAGCTTGAGGCAACATCCTCAACCAGCAATCTATGCAGTCTGTTGATGACTAACAGAGCACCATGGTAAATTATATAAACAGTGCAGTCACAGGAAGAAACACCAAAAGCCCTCTCTATATAGTTAAGAATAATACCCGTGGTCACAAGCTTTATTGTTCTATCAAAACAGCCTTTATTTTATCAGGAAGAACGTTTAAGACCATGAAATAGCATTTGACTAATAAACTGAATGATCTAGCACTTGGGTCTTACTGCCTGGAAGTGAGTAACTGTTGGCACATCTCAGATCTTCTTCCTGCCTTGTTACCTTCAAAGACACCAGGAGGAGCAGTGATATGAAGATGCTTCTCCAGCTGGCTATGGAAAGGGGAATCCTGCTCCACCCATATCCGAACTAAGGCACAGACTTCACTTCTTGTCCCAAGGAGCAAGTCTTAATTATTAGGATTCCTGCTCTCTCTCACTCCCTCTCTCAACCTCCCACGAATCCAGACAACACTTACAGTTCTCAGAAGCTAAAGTGTCAAAAGTCAAGGACATCGTGTTTGAAAAGCAAGAATGTGGTAGAACTTCTGCTTTGCCTAACAGCTGTGCCAAAAACACGCCCTCAGACTCAACCCACATATTTGCAAGCTCAGGATCTTCATCCCTTTTGTGATGACCCTGGGCAGCCACACAACTTCCCCAAGTCTTGTGAAATTAGCTGCCACTACAAAGAGCGGAAGAGCCCAGCAGTATGAACTGGAGTTGAGAAATGTGCAAATGCTCACGCAATGAACGCATCAGAAACGCCTGTCACCTCCAGCACGTAACTCATAGAATGACAGAATCACAGAATAGTTTGGGTTGGAAGGGACCCTTAAAGGTCATCTATCCAACCCCCCTGCAATGAGCAGGGACATCTTCAACTAGATCAGGTTGCTCAGAGCCTGTCCTTGAATGTTTCCAAGGATGGGGCACCTACCACCTCTCTGGGCAACCTGTTTCAGTGTTTCACCATCCTCATTGTAAATAAATTCTTCCTCATATCTAGTCTAAATCTACCCTCTTTTAGTTTAAAACCATTACCCCTTGTCCTATTGCAACAGGTCCTGCTAAAATGTTTGTCCCCATCTTTCTTCTAAGCCCCCTTTGAGTACTGAAATGCTGCAATAAGGTCTCCCCGCAGCCTTCTATTCTCCAGGCTGAACAACCTCAACTCAGCCTGTCCTCATAGGAGAGATGTTCCATCCCTCTGATCATTTTTGTGGCCCTCCTCTGGACTCACTCCAACAGGTCCATGCTGAGGGCTCCAGAGCTGGATGCAGTCACTCCAGGTGGGCTCTCACCATAGCAGAGTAGAGAGGCAGAATCACCTCCCTCCACCTGCTGGCCATGCTTCTTTTGATGCAGCCCAGGATACAGTTGGCTTTCTGGGCTGCGAGAGGACATTGTCAACTCATGTCCAGCTTTTCATCCACCAGTACCCCCAAGTCCTTCTCCTCAGGGCTGCTCTCAATCCCTTCATCCCCCAGCCTGTACTGATACCAGGGGTTGCCCCGACCCAGGTGCAGGAGCTTGCACTTGGCCTTGTTGAACTTCATGAGGTTCACACAGGCCCACTTCTCAAGCTTGTCCAGGTCCCTCTGGATGGCATCCCATCCCTCAGGTGCCACAGCTTGGTGTCATCCGCAAACTTGCTGAGGGTGCACTCTATCGCACTATGTCAATATGCCAATTGATGAAGATATTAAACAGTACTGGTCCCAATACGGGCCCCCGAGGGACACCACTTGTCACTGATCTCCATCTGGACATTAAGCCGTTGACCGCTACTCTCTGGATGTGACCATCCAACCAATTCCTCATCCACCGAACACTCCACCCATCAAATCCATATCTCTCCAATTTAGCGGGAAGGATGTTGTGGCACACTGTGTCAAAGGCCTTACAGAAGTCCAGAGAGACAACATCTGTAGCTCTTCCCTTGTCCACTGATGTAGTCACTCCATCATAGGCGGCCACTAGGTTGGTCAGGCAGGACTTGCCCTTGGTGAGGCCGTGCTGGCTGTCTCGAATCACCTCTCTGCCCTCCATGTGCCTTAGCATAGCTTCTAGGAGGATCTGTTCCATGATCTTCCCAGGCACAGAGGTGAGGCTGACAGGTCAGTAGTTCCCAGGGTCCTCCTTTTTACCCTTTTTAAAAATGGGTGCAATGTTTCCCTTTTTCCAGTCCCTGGGGACTTCACCTGACTGCCATGACTTTTCAATTACCATGGAGAGTGGCTTGGCAACTACATCAGCTGATTCCCTCAGGACTCTGGGATGCATCTCATCAGGACCCATAAATTTATGTGTGTTCAGGTTCCTCAAGTGGTCTCGAACCTGATCATCACTTACAGTGGGAGGAACTTTGCTCCCCCAGTCCCTGTCTTGCAGTCCATCCACTCGAGAGGTATGGGAAGAGAGATTGCCAGTGAAGACTGAGGCAAAAAAGTTCTTGAATACCTTAGCCTTCTCATCTGTTGCTACCAGTTTGCCGGTCTTGCTCATCAAGTGAGGTACGCTTTCTTTGACCTTCCTTTTCTGGCTGACATACCTGTAGAAGCCCTTCTTATTCTTTGCATCCCTTGCCAAGTTCAGCTCCAGCTGTGCCTTGGCCTTCCTGACCCCATGCCTACACAACCAGGCATCGTCCCTATACTCTTCCCAGGAATCTGTCCTGCTTCCACTGCCTATGCATTTCCTTCTTGCCCTTTAGTTTGACGAGCAGGTCTCGACTCAGCTATGCCAGTCTCTTGTCTTCCTTTCCTGATTTCTTACACCTGGGGATCGAGAGCTCTTGCGCTCTATGGAAAGTGTCCTTAAAGATCACAGCTGGTGAGTGAGCCAACCAGGGAAGGCACCCCATTGGACCTCTTCTTTGCGAACAGAGAAGGACTGGTGGGTGATGTGACGGTTGGAGGCTGTCTTGGGCATAGCGATCATGAAATGACAGAGTTTTTGATTCTTGGAGAAGTAAGGAGGGGGGTCAGCAGAACTGCTACCTTGGACTTCTGGAGGGCAGACTTTGGCCTGTTTAGGAGCCTGGTTGACAGAGTCCCTTGGGAGGCAGTCCTGAAGGGCAAAGGAGTCCAGGAAGGCTGGACATTCTTCAAGAAGGAAATCTTAAAGGCACAGGAGCAAGCCGTCCCCATGTGCCGAAAGACGAGCTGGCGGGGAAGATGACCAGCCTGGCTGAACAGAGAGCTTTGGCTGGAACTGAGGAAAAAAAGGAGAGTTTATGACCTTTGGAAGAAGGGGCAGGCAACTCAGGAGAACTACAAGGATGTCATGAGGTTATTCGGGGAGAAAATTAGAAGAGCCAAAGCCCAACTGGAACTCAATCTGGCTACTGCCATAAAAGACAAGAAAAAATGTTTCTACAAATACATTAGCAACAAAGGGAGGGCTAAGGAGAATCTCCGTCCTTTATTGGATGCAGGGGGAAACACAGTGACAAAGGATGAGGAAAAGGCTGAGGTACTTAATGCCTTTGCCTCAGTCTTTAATAGTCAGACCAGTTGTTCTCAGGGTACCCATCCCTCTGAGCTGGAAGATGGATGAGGAGCATTCTCCTGGAGAAACTGGCTGCTCGTGGCTTGGACAGGTGTACTCTTTGCTGGGTAAAAAACTGGCTGGATGGCTGGGCCCAAGTTGTTGTAGCGAATGGAGTTAAATTCAGGGTCCTGACTTTACTCTTCGCCTGACCCATATCCCTCAGGACTGTGAACTCTACCAGTGCATGATCACTGCAGCCCAGGCTGCCTCCAATCTTGACATCACTGATTAGTTCACTTGCGTTGGTGACCATCGGGTCCAATATTGCATCCCCTCTGGCAGGGCTGTCTATTACCTGGCTTAAGAAGTTATCCTTAATGCATTCCAGGAGTCTCCTGGATTGCCTACAGCTCACCATGCCACTTCTCCAGCAGATGTGGGGCGGCTGAAGTCCCCCAGCAGGACGACAGCCTGCGAGCGCAATGCCTCCTATAGCTGGAGTAAGAAGGCTTCGTCAACAGGCTCCCCTTGATCAGGCAGCCTGCAGCAAACACCAATCACAACGTTCCCTTTGTTGCCTTGGTCTCTGATTTTTACCCATAAGCTTTCAACCTGCTCGTCACTATTCTTCAGAGACAGCTCTTCACACTCTATCCATTTCTTGACATAGAGGGCAACACCTCCACCCCTCTTTCCTTGCCTGTCCCTTCTCAACAGCCTGTAGCCATCGATAGCCGCACTCCAGTCATGGAATTCGTCCCACCAAGTTTCAGTAATGGCAACTAGGTCATAGCTTTCTAGCAGCACGGTGGCTTCCAGCTCCTGTTTGTTGCCCATGCTGCATGCATTGGTGTAGAGGCACTTCAGCTGGGCTGTCAGCTGTGTCACCTTCTTAGAGGAACACCCTTTAATTCCGTTGAGGTGTTTCACCGGTGTTTCCCTGTTGACTCCGATTACCTCAGGAGCCCCTGGCTCATCTCCGTAAGATTTCAAGTGTGCTGCAGTGTAGCCAGCATGTCTCAGAGCAACAGGCTGAGGGCCCTCACTAGCACCCCATCCCTCAAACCTTGGTGTGTCATCCCACAGCTTGTCACAGGCAAGCCTGATATTATCCCACTCCCCCATCAAGTCTAGTTTAAAGCTCTGTCAATGAGCCCCGCTAGCTTGTGAGCAAAGACACTCTTCCCCCTTTGAGAAAGGTGAATCCCATCTGATGCCAGCAAGCCTGGCGCCGTGTAGACCATCCCGTTATCGAAAAACTGTGTGAGGCACCATGCCAGAAAATGCTGGAAAGACCCTGCTCCCAGGAAAAGTGCCAGTCCTGCTAGTGTAGGTGTCTGGGTATGCTTTTATGGGAATGCCAAAAAACATAGTCAAGAACAGCCCCATCATGTGGACGAGAGAAACTGCTGCCAGGGCAAGTGAGACAGCCATGCCATTGATTTCCTTGTAAACAGTTTCCTAACTTAGTACAGCCACAAAATTAATACTGCCCAAAAGCAAATGATCACAGCAGTAGCATGAATAAGCAGCTTGCAGCAACTATTACTGACGCTCACATTACTGAAGCAGAGGCCAAAAATAAAAGCACACTAGGCAGCACAGTGCTATCCTCCCTGACTAGGTATCTACACGTGGCAGAAGTCCCGACCTTCCAAGCTCAATCTCTCCCCTGATGGCTACAATACACTTTCTTTTATAGCTCTCATTAGGGTATGGAAGTGGCATGTAAACATCACTCAGCTGACTGCAATCCTTCTATAATGGCTAGAACATTGTATAGCTTTGAAAAAAACACAGTGAAACATAACAGTGTTATTGTTACCCATGAATACCACTGTATTGTCTCTAACAAAAGCTAGGATAAAGACAGAGGACACAAGAAAGCAACAACTGGGTATTGTTGTTGCAGTTTTAAATACCTAGCGGTTGACAGACAAAAGTTTCCAATAGGGAAAAATTATTCCAATAGGAACGTGTAGACACAAACAAATTATGCTTTCTCAGTCCGTATTTCATTACACTAGTTGTCTTTAAACTTGATTTAAATGCCTTAATACAATGGTTCATTCACTTTCCTTCTCCGAGCCTGCAAAAGGCTGGTTCCACAGAAGGATGGGGTGTTCTGCACAGGAAAGCAATGGCTGAGAGAGGTACGTAAAGCTTATCGTGGATACCTGCATCAGCACCAGCTCACTGTATAACACTGCCAAAAATTATTTGTCCTGTCTTATATAACTTTGCACACTTCTTAAGGAATTGGAATGATATTTATGATGCTCAGAAGGCTGAACTAGATGATCTGGTGATCTTTTCTGGTTTTAGCTCTACATTAAAATAATGAAGTGGAAATGCGCAGATTATCAGTCATAAAAGAGAATAGGCAGCCCTGTCCAACAAATATTTCTATGCTACAGTGGATGATGCTGTGATTATATTCCATTATTTGTCCAGGAGGATGCATGGAATTTAGGCATGTTAAATCTTCAGATCTGAATAACTTGCAGCCAAGTATAAAAGAGGAGCTGGCTGGGATCTCTGGTCTACTAATACAGGTTTTCAGAAAGTTTGGAAAAGAAACAAAATCCGAGGGAACTGGGAGAAATCTAACGTGCAATGACACTCTTAAAAAAGTACATGGGAGTACTTTTTATACCTTTTACTGATATCAAACCCAAAGTTAGTTTGATATCAATTATGGGAAAAACAAAGGAATGGCTGATTTTGGGCTCCATTATTACAAAATTAAAGGAAGCTACTGTAACCCGATGGCAGTTATAATACTGGCATCATGTTGTAATAATTGCCTCAATATGGGTTTAAGAAAAATAGACCTTCTTAAAACTTCTGGAGATTATCTTCTGGTTTTCCTAATAATAAAAATATCACTCTGGTAAAGTCTGATACACTGATGGTGTGACACAATCCTGTAAGGCAAAATTTTTTGCTAAGTAACCCCATAAGGATAGTCATCAAATGGCTTAACAGCTACGTGACTGACAGAGTTCAACATGCAGTTTAAAGCACGAAATCATAAATGAATGTATGGGCTTCTGATGGGCAACCTCATGGAATATTTATTGTCTGCCTGATTTTTTTTTTCAATGAAATGGAAGAATACAGAAAATAATTATTAATAGTGTTTAGAAAGGACACAAGAAGAAAAGGGGATGAGGTCAAATCACTGATAACAATTTAGGCATTTTTTATTAAACCGACTAGAAGCAAACAATATGAGCCTCATTATGTCCAAACCTCTGTACGTCTAGTTATCGAAGTAATAACAATAAAATGCCAAACACCATAAAATGGAGGACTCTGTTCTAGAAGGCCATGACTCTGGGGAAGAACAGAGGGTCTTGGAGAAAAATCAGTGGAATGACAACTCCCAAAAATCACACAACTCTGTAAAGGATAAGAAGAGCTATTATGTGGGATTCGTGAGATTATCTTACAGAAGTAAGATACGCATAGGCATAATATGCATATGCAGAGGCACAATACTGTAGGAATACTGCATCACAAGTTGGTGTCCACAATTCAAGAAGGAGGCTGACAAATTGGATTAGGTTTGGAGAAGCTCCATGAGAGTGATTAGAGAATAAAACATGCCTTCTCATCAGAAATTCAAGGCTTTCAATCTACTGAGCTTATCAGTCTAAACATGAACCACATGAACTCTGTTTCTGACTATCTACATGAGAAATCAGATAATGGATGACTTCAGTCTACAAGATGAAGGTGTAGGACACACTGGTGAGAAGCTGAAGACAGAGAAATTCAGCTAGAAAAAAGGTAGAGGCAGTTGGGTTATTTAGTTTGTGGGTTATGATTTTTTTTTTAATATCTAGAACAGTGATAGCATTTAGCTATTGGAACAGCTTAAGAAGAGGTGTGATAGTCTCTACTGCTGGCACTTACTAAATCACGACTAGGTGGCTTCTCAGACAGAAACTATTTGAAGATCTCGTGGTCTACATTAGGAGAACAACCTAGGTGACAAAAATATGTCATCTCACATAATCTATGAAGACATCACGCCAACTTTTCCTGTAGTAAATATAGATGAGGTTAGAAGCCTGGCTTTCTATGAAGGCTGTTTGAAAAACACCTACTTTACACATTTCTTCTCATCATTTATAAGTGAAATTTCTGTTCTGCTTGGTCTGAGTGTCTGCTTCAGGGCAGTTTTTTGTTGTTTTTCACCCATTTTCACATTATTTTGTTCTCTTATTTCCTTTGGAGACGAAACATGGTAGGGGAAGGATGAGCTTTGTGCAAGTGGCTTCTGTGAAGATACCAAGCATGGAAGTTTTATAACCCTGTAAACTATGATTCAACCTGCTCTTGAAATGTAAGATGGCACAGACATCATCTCATCTCCAAAATGGATCAACTGAGGCAGCTACCACACACACGGTGTTGCACAAGCATGAGCTTGGAAGAGAGCCCCAGAGCCTTGACTCCTACCACATCCACAAAGTGGAAAATTTCTGTCTTCATGATGCCAGCAACTTCCAGGGGGCTCGCGAGTTGGGGGAGGTTGTTTATTTTGGGGGGTTGGTTGGTTGTTTTGACACAGAGTGAGCTTTTTCCTCGTTTTGATCTTTTTGCAACAATATGTTTTCATAGCCAACTGATAGTTGAAACTGATATATTTTCACCAGTAAAATATGACACCCAACAGCAGAGTTATTTGCACACTGGGGCGTTTATTCACCCCAGGGAAAAAGCACTTTTAAATATGATGTTGGGTCCAGCTGGTGTCCAGCTCTGCTTCCATTAAAATCAATGGGAGATTTGCCAGGAACTTCAGGAGGAGAAGGAGCAGACATGTACTTTGCCTGGCAAAAGTTTTTATACAACTCTAAAAAGAAAAAAACCAAAATACGCACCAGACTTCATGACACAGTTCTCCTAGCAGAGCAGAACTGGCCACCCACACCTCTCAGCTGTCTCTCATTAGGCAGAGACGCCCCGCATTTTAAATGTGCCATTGTTCAATCCTACACAAATCTGGTATTAATCCCACTTGTCTTAATACAAATTGCCTACATCACAAATGCTAACTGATAAACCTGAGGTTGTAACTAGTGCAGAGATTCATTAACAGGTTCAGATAAAAGAACAAACCAGAAGCACAACCCTCCTCTAAAACCAAACTACAGTGGTTTAAAAAAGTAGTTCATTTTTTTAGCAGTCTTTTAATTCTTCTTTCCTTTGCAGTTCTAGGTTCCATAGAAAGCAGGAAGCTTAAGTGCCAAAATATTGCAAAACAAATGCTATTGCCAGTCTATTTTCAATATGGATAGTGAAAAGAATACTGGACACATTGCAAGAAAACCAGTTTTTGCCTGGTAACTGTCCAATTCTGCACCCTGAAGAAACTCAGGAAAGTGTCATATTAAAAGAAAGATTTTTTTTGGCAGTATCTCTAAAAAATGTCTCCACTATGAATACAGCAGGAGAGAAAAACTGTTTGGAGTAGTGACAACCTCAGCATTGGGGCATTCAGACTTAAGACTGAGAAGAAAACATTTTTAAAATACAGTTTGATTTTTGTATATTATACAATTTTACTGTTGACCCATAAAATATTACTAGCTGTCAAATGTCCATTTTTTGGTCCAAATATAAGATCTCTAAATATAGTAATGGCATTTGTATATATAGAAAAGGTCTTTGTTGTGGGCAAATATTATTGTTAATATCTGTCACTTGTCCTGTTGCTTATTCGGTTACATGGTTTCTATCTGTAGTCATAAATTGTGCTCTTACAAAACAGATCATGTTTGCACCTATGTAATTTTTCCTTTGCAACTTTCTCCAGTACAAGACAAAACATTGAGATGCACAATAACCCAAGTTCTCCACTACTGAAAGAAAACAATGTAAGATTTGATCACAATTATTCAGAAGCATTTATGACTGCGCCATCAATAACACACTGTAGAAAAAGACCAGATCTGAAAAGCATAATTTTCAAAGACTAAAATTATCTAACTCTTATGCTGCAGGGGGTAAACTTTCAAAGTGATGCACAGGGAGTTACGCACACAAATCCTATTAGTTGTTAACAGGATTTCTGTGTGGAACTCCCCATGCTCTGCAAGAAAAATTTACCCCTAAGTGTCCTAATGTGAATATTTACCAAAACAGACACTTAATTTCCAGATGCATACTTATAAGCACTACTGTGCTTTGACGTTTTAAGACCAATTTGAAACAGGTAGCTAGGGAAAAATAATAGAAGTGGCCAAATAGTATTTTCATTACATTATTCTGTTTCACCATGTTGCTATTATGTTGAACTTCAAAGCCAAAGCATTACAGGTACCTGATTTACTAGATAAGGGATGCACTGCAGATGTACTGCCTGTCCTATTTTGAATTTGATATGCTATGATCTCCACTTGTTGGCTCAGGATTTTCAAAGTGGCTCAGGAAGCACTTCTGTATTTCACTTTTCACATGCTCATTTTTACCTATCACCAGCTCCACTAATTTCTCAACTTCATCCTTGTCTACCAGTAAAGATCGATGAAGACACTTCAGAAATTCAGAATTTGTTTTCCGGATACTCATATCACCACTTACATTTGAAGGAACCTATACCTTTTCTAAACGAGGATTATTCTGCAATCCAGTTTACCAGTCCTCTGAAATTTTTCAATGGATTTGACATGAGTTCTGGGTTGTATCAATACCAAATGAGTACTTCATGATTTGGGGTTTTACTGTGGACATGTCATCAAACTGTGACCTGTGCCACTTTCTCCAATATATACAAATATTCCCAGTTAATATTAATTACTCAGCTAGGACTGCTCTCTATGTCTATATTATGAAGAAAAAAAAAAAAATAGTGATATTAAAAGGAACTAATTCTCAGCATTTACTACCTTGCAAAATAATCATGGGACATGTGCCTTGCCTCAAAACAATCCCGAGACCTCATCAAAAACAACCATTTTTCCTTTAATGCCACTCGTTCCTGCCTGCACGCCACAACATTCAGTACACATAACTGCCAGATTCTGTCCTACTGTAATTTACAGATGTGCTTTTGACAATGATCAGCAACCCTATCTACAGCGCCCCGAGAACTAGCCTGACAAAATGACCAACACGTCTGATGCCTCTGAGAAATGCCCCTTGCATTCTCAGATGAAAACAGATACCAAATTATTGCTGATTTCTTGGACTTCAAGCATTAAGGAGAAAACCAAGTGTGTGTGTCTACCTCCAAGTATACTTGCATGTTTAGGTGCTTAAAGACTGTACAAAGTCAGGCCTTAAACAGCTTCAAAGGAAAGACCTGAATTTACTTTAAATTCTTGAAAGGCCAACATACAAAGCTGGGCCAAGTAAGTTTGCACTCCTACAGTCTGGCACAGACTGTGGCTACTGCAAAGGAAAACAGGTGGTCAAATCATATTTAAGCAGCTCCTATCCACGCAGGAAAACAGGAACGTCTAAAGGAAGCCAACTTTGTGGCAGTTCAGGACAACAGCAATATTTAAACTGCCAGTGTTATCAATAGTATATGGAAACATGGTCTTAGCATCTACGTTGCTAGAAAATGAGCACACATCAGCTCAAAAGAATAGCCTGGACGGGATCAAGATACAGCATGAGATGTCCTAAGTGCTAATTGCAGTGATAGGCAGATTCTTCCTTTGCTCTATACTGCACAGCATGGAAAAGAAAACAAAGCATCTTCCTCCACTTCTAAGCAGAGGAGAACAATTCCCACCTGGAGCAAAGCCAGCTACTGCACTGATTTCACTGTATCTGTGAAATCAGGAGGCATTCAGACTAACAGAAAAGTAGAGCAAAGTTAGACAACACTACAAACCTAGCACTACGTCTTTATTAGCTACCCATTTTGACAAGGATCATTTGAAAATATTTGTAATTCATGTTCCCTGGTTTTAAAAAAAGTAGTAGTTTGAATAATTTTCCAGTAAACTTAATTGAGAGTTTTCCATTAATGCCCAATTGTATTATCCTTTTCACAATAGCTGGAACTTTAAGCTTAGCACCTAGAGTTTTGTGCTTGTATAAAAATGCCAGTTTACATTAAAAAACAAAATAAAAAAACCCCAAACTACCCCTCCACCCCGCCCCCCCAATTTCTAGTGCTCCTGGTCCCAGGAATAGTACTTGGAAATGTGAAATCTATGTGGCCAGAACCAAAAGGCCAGAAAAACAAAAAGAAAAAAACTCCAAAATATGTCGTTAGGTTTTTGATTGTTAAGAAACCAAACCAAAGTAATTTCACCATTTTTAGGAGCCTGCCTCATGACTGATTGCCAGAGGTGGTAAATATCAAGTAAATAGTTAGCAAACTTTCCCAGCAGATTTGTTGATACTGCATGCTAAGAGGAGCTCAGATCCTTGCTACTGACTGAGCAAGGACGTAGCTTCTGACACTTGGCTATCGTCGAAAGCGATGCGTCTCCTCTCCCTCAAACAGCAAATCAGCACATCCACTGCAAGCAACGGAGCCCAAGTAACTAAGAATTAATAGTGATCCAGGATTATGAGGTAAGGCCATCCTAGAAGGAAAGGAGCCCTTGACAAAGTACGAGAAACGGTCATCTTATAACTAAAATGAAGTTATTGAAGATCTGAGCTCTGCATCTGTTCTGGCAAGGGCTGTGCTGCCACATGGAAGAGTTGGGCTCTAAGATAACCTGAGTGCTGAATTCCTCAGGAGGCTGGAAAAAAAGCATTTGGCAGGTTTATTCCCCAGGAATGAGGAATCAGGTCTTGGTTTAGACCCTAGGTTAGGCCAACCTACCTCAACTCCCATTAATGTCATTAATAAGTGAGCAGGCTAAGTACCTATCCAGGGGCAGGCAGAGTATATCCTGGCTTTTACCTACTGATTCACAAAACTGCAGTGACTTGGTGTTGGAGCTGGTCCTTCTTGGCATAGCTGAAGTTTTTATAACAGAGCATCTCTTCCAAATGACAGGCAGACATTCTGATTTTTGAAGGCATCTTTTACCAGGAAAAACCTCTTGGTTTTCAAAGCAGTTCTCAATCTTCCCTTTTAAATTAGAGGCCAATATTAGCTTTCTACTCTTGGAGTCTAAGATTTCATCAGTTCAAACAAATAAACCTAATAACGTCCTTTGAAGAGTGCCATGGAAATAATTCTGACTTTGCTTAACACTGAAGCAGAAGTTTCATAAACCGTTTCTATTAGCCAAAGTTGCTGAATGAAACTGAAATGTTATTAAGAGCGTAACATTTTGTTTTTAATAACTTTCGGAGGTATATTAGCTGTCATACCAGAGCTCAATAGCTTCTTAGCTGTCGTCTTATTTTAGGAGCAACAGCAATTTCTAAACGTTAAGTTTGACAAGATCAGGAAAAAGTTCTCTTCTAGGTTGAACAGAAAAAAAAGCCCCAAATTCAAGCAACTCTAAATTGGCTGAAAAATTGACCAAAATTTGCTTGAAATTACATCAGCTGTTCAAAGTTAGAGACAAGGGAAAGACGAAGACATTTTCATGAGGCTGTCTCAGCTCTTCACATTCCCACTACTAAAAGGCAGATTCATATTTATATAAAATTTAATACGCAAGCTGTTCACCCATAATATTAAATTGCCCCTTTATATTTAATATTTGCTAAAATTGCTGAGTTATTTGTGTCAGAGTTAAGATTGCTGCACATGTGCAGTAGCTGTTTCATCATAATATATTTCAGTATACATTTATTATGAAGCTGTTGCCATTATAATGCCTAAATTTCTATTGCTTCCAAGGAGAAATATATTATTGCTGGAATGTTCCTACATGCACAGCATGTAGCTATGGAAATACAATGTCATATGCTTCTTTAGAGCTGTTAAGTACAGCATAGATTGACGGTGAGCCTGCAGAAAACCTGCTCTGGAGGTCCTATAACTGACTGCAATTTTTTTCTACTGTGTTTCAAGAGTACTGATATCCACGCTAATGACATCGCTCTGATAAATGCCACGCAACATCTCAACATTAGGACTCAATGGCATTATGAAAACCAAGATGAACTTTACAGTTCCAATAACTGGAAATTAGACTGTATACGCATGCCAGCCAGTCAGTGCTTTGAATGAATACAAAACAAAACCCACCAACAGTCTTACAGGCTACATAATTCACAGCTCAGGCTATTCCGATTATTAGTAAAATCCTCTGTTCTGAATGCAGCATTGCTGCTGCGCTTAGTTAGCACATCTCTGTGAAAACCTTGTTAAAAGGTTGAGTAGGGTGGTAAAAAGTATAGACGAAGTTAGGGCTCTAAGTTAGATGAAAGGCACACTTTCATCTGAAGTTCTGTGTTTGCTACAGGTTGCCATCTCCTAGAAGGCTCAGAGAAGTGCTGGGAGCATATAAAGGTGTGGAAAAACTGTGGTATTAAAGACTGAGATTGCTCACCTTGGAAAAGAGATGAAAAGATGTGACGGCAGTACAGAAAAGTATGAATGGTGAGGAGATGGGGAGGTCAGGAATTCCTGTTTCCTCTCCCACCCGAGAAGGGGCCTTCAATGCAATGTAAAGGTGGTCAATGAAAAAGTGATAAAGAAATACTTGTTAACCCACACATAATTAGATGGCAGAACTCATTACCATGGGAAGTCACCAAGGCCAAGAATTCAGCAAGACTCAAAGAGGATTTGGGCATTTCTATAGACAACAAGCAAAACCCGTTACAATAGCAAATGTTAAAAAAACAACTATGGGAAAGAAGACAAAATCTTATGCTTTAGGGGCAACAGATTTATGATCTTACTGTTAAGGATTATCCCAAGACTTCACGAAGAATAGAAAACTTCAACTCTGCCTACAGTGGGGATTCTTAGACCTTCTGAGGCATCTGGTGATGGCCACACAGAGAGACAGCACTCTTAATCCTCTGGTCTGATCCTCTTTGGCAATCCACATGTGTTTAAAAGAGAACATGAAGTATACCAAGTCTATTTGTATTGGATCCAAAAACCAGTGCA
This sequence comes from Platalea leucorodia, assembly GCF_965183815.1. Taxonomy (NCBI): domain Eukaryota; kingdom Metazoa; phylum Chordata; class Aves; order Pelecaniformes; family Threskiornithidae; genus Platalea; species Platalea leucorodia. The sequence goes on along the minus strand of NC_138826.1, from coordinate 52,678,808 downwards.
GTGCAACATAGACTCAAGAGAAAAATTGTTTTTATGAAATCTCTGATGAGGAGACACCCAGAGCAGAGCACTACAGTGACCCAAAATATCAGCTGGAACCCTGCATTCAACAGGCAAAAAACAGAACTGCCGTAACAAGAGAGCACATTACCAAAATCCTAACATGAAAAAGGTATGCATTTCGTCTGTCTGTCTTCATCTTTGCTTAGCAAAATAATACTGGTTTATATAAAAACGATGGCAGGTAGAAAGACTTTAGCTTTTGACAAAAGGCAGCTTCTTAGAGAGAAGCTCTAGGCCCCCTTCTTCAGTGAGACATTCTGCTGGTGTTGACCTGGGTACCCATGCTCACTTGCTCACCCAGGTAACTCTCCAAACTTGTCCTGCCTCCCACAGATGACTTTTCTGTTCTTGTACTAACAAAGTCCAAAATACCTCATCCCCTAAGACACTAAAGAATGCCTTTGCACGTGGCAGAGACAGCCACAGCATCAGACTTCCCAGTTCTGATGACAGCCTATGAACACCAGATCCCTTATTTAGCCCTAAATAACACTGCCCATAATGTCACCATTATTTAGTTCCTTTGATTAATTACAACTTTGCAATGACTTTGTTACATAAATTGGTTTCCTATACATATTAAGCGCCTTTCTGTCTCCCTGTGAGTCCAGCTGATGATGAAATGGCTTTTTCACTGCTAAGGATTGAGTGTCATGCATATGCCTCCACCTACATACTTAATGTCCTTCTTTGGCCTAAAATTCACTATATGTAGAAACAAGTATTAGTATTCTAGCTGTGGCAACCAGAGCTGCCGAGACTCGGCCAAAAGCTTGACAGATTTATATAGCGCAGAAGGGATGATGTAGAAGACCGGGAGAGGATCTGGATTTTGTCTCTCCTGCTTTGCTGTCTTCCATCTTTTTTCTTCCTTCTTGTCCCCTCTGAATTTGCCTTTTTCCTCCCTGTCCCCTGGCTGTACCAATGACACATTATAATACATGTGACACTTGATTTGTAGCTTCTGTCCCTCAGTAACTGGTAATCATGCCTCCTTGTTTGGTAAAACAGCTCTGGAGGAGACTGGAAAAGGGCAAGCGAGCATTTGGGAAAGAAGCATCTGGTTAAAGGTTGAGCCTGTTCCTCCTCCTGCACTCTCAAATCACTAACCTGAACACTCAGAAGAAACACACTTGATAATTCACTATAGCAAAAGCATTGGAACTGACAGAACAAACCAAGATGAAGCAAAACTATGTCAAAAAAAGGACAGGACAAGCTTAAGATGGAAGTAGGCTGGCAGGTGAAAAAAGTTCCAAGCACGGCATTAAGTTTTGCAGAGAATTTTCCTCAGGCTTTGGTATATGCAGATAAGTACCTCAGACAACAGCAAAAAAATCATTACAGATTACAACAGAAACAAATCTTCAATAAGATGGGGAAGGAAGGAGGACAATCTGTGGAGTCTAATCCTGGAGCACCCTTAACTACAAGAGAAGTCAAAGGAAACTGAGTACACTGCGTACCTGACAGAGGACCTAGATGAAATCGTGCTACTGTAAACTTCATATTAGGATGATTCTTTGGTGGTAAAGTAGAAACTTTAATTTGGAATTTCCTTGCTGCAAAGCCCTTAACATTTTCAGCACAAGACTTGGGTTTAATTTGAATAGGTCTGGGCAACAGACGTATTTACAGTGGCAAAGGCTTTTTATATTGCTTTCACTAGCAGAATGCAGAGGCTCAAATTACTAATTAGATACGAATTTCTATTTTAAAAAAAGTCAGAGCCAGCGTCTTTTCAAAAATACCTGACGTTTAAGGCAGACTAAATTGAGTCAGTATCTGGGAATGTGCGTGCTCTGACCTGTGTGAAAAGGCAGCCTGGGGTACCGCGTACAGGCAAGACAGTTACCATGGATACCTCACTGCTTTCGGTGTAGAAGCTTAACATTACAAACAACTTTGCAGCATTAGGCTACTGGCCTCATAAAACCGCTGCAAAATAACAATGAATTCCGAGATAACCATTATGATCTGTTTCTTGACATGCGAATACAAATCTTGTATCATAAAGCAAAAGACAAAAGCAGGATTGAGAGGAAATGGCCAGATCTTGCAGGCCTTAATTTACAGGCCGCTCCTGAAAGATGCTACGGTCCTCGGCTTGCACTGATGCTAATGAGACCTGCAGGTAGGCAGCTTGTCTCAGAATACTGTCCTCCTGCCTAAAGTTTTACCTAAATTAGACTCCAGACGTGAGCCAACACAACACAGGCAGAAGGAGATGCAGCCAGAGTTAAAATAACTCAATTATTGATCACAAAAATCTTTCCCTTTTAAAGTTTCCCTTTAACAGCGCAAGTTACTCTGTAAATATCTACCACAGGGTTTATGGTATCACGCATGCTGACTACATTAAAGGACAGGTATTTCACCTGAAATGTTATCCTGTATTCCCACATCCTTCAAAGATCACTGGGTCTTTGTGGGGAGGTGCTATACGTGCCTGTTGGGCAGTAAGCTGCATGCCTACTGAATGCAGTCAGTACTCAAGAGATGCCATAGATTTCTTAGCTGGACAAGCACGGCTTCACAACTGCAAGCCCATCTCTTGGCCTAAATACCACTCCACCTGCCAGACAGACACTCTCAATAGAAAAAGAAAATCTGCTTCATACCACTGTGCCTAATAATGGCAAAGGATATTCACCCCTGTCCACCAAACTATCTGATCTATTGATCCAACAGTCAACCATTTTTCAGACAGTGAATGCATCTGTCTCGTCCTTCACCTAGAGCAAAGATTCACAGGACATCACTTGAGACGCTTTCTCCTGCTTTTGGGATCAAGTTATGCACAAGAGAAGTTCAGGTGCGGGTGAGGCTAGTGTTACGTTTCAGGGGATGAAAAGTCCATCTCAAGGAGATTTATGATAATACAAACTATTCCACAACTAGGAGCTCACATGGATCAAATACAGTGCTCATAGCTGGCTCTTACTAATTAAGATGCTTCTACAACAAGATTACAGATGTATTTATTGCAAAGCTGTAATGGTCAAACCCTTTCATAAGGCACAGCCGCTAAACAACAACGTGCTGGAGGAGCCGCTAGGTACAAGCTAAGAAGTAAGCAGAGAAGTTGGAGCTGATCTCAGATGCCGACAGGTGCGCCTGTCAGCTCCCAAGATTCAGCTGAATACAGGCGTGCATACCTACAATGTTTCATAATCAAATAACATGTACTCCTCCAACTTTTTGCAGACCTAACTAACAGAGGAAAGTGGACTCCTTCCATGTTTTGTCAAATGTTTTTGGCAGTGGGTGAATTTCCATACACTGTACTAAATTTTGCACTGAAGGAACCCTACATTTTTGCTAGGACAGAACCATCTTTCAGCCTTCATGGCACACACTGTACAAATGCAGAAGGGGCACGAGCAAAAACTAAACTCTCTTCATCCAAATGACTAATACCCTAGATCTGTGTCACAAGAGACCACTTTTTTAATATCAGCCTTTCTTTGTGCCCATAATTACAAGAAGGAATAATATAGATCACATAAATGCCAAAGCAATCGATTCTATCTGCAAACTAAGTACGCAGATTTGAAAGTAACATGGCGCCCAGGGCCCACTTAGCTTATTTGAGAGCAGTGTGGGTGCTTAGGCCCCCACATAGTCAGTTATTGGCAAAAAATAATCCTTAGTTTCGATCTAAGCTCTCCACATCAACATTTGTACTACAACTACCTTACTTTTGCAACAGTGAGCAGCAGGTGCAATGAGTCTAAACCAGTAAAAAACAGTTTCTTGGTGGGCAGGGGTGGAAAACTTCCTACTAGTTACTACTGATCCTTTTATGCTGCTCAGTTAACACAAAGGAGGGGAATCAGACACCAGCCCACAGTGAACACTGAGCAGGCAATGCTAGCAGCAAGGGTACAAGGAAAGCGTGGCTGGAGTGATCCCATCATGGCTCTAATATCATTAGGAATCTTTTCTCTGGCTTTAGTGGGATTTGGATCAGGTACAAAGGAAGCCACCTTACATTTCCCTGATCTGTTGCTCCTATCAGCACAGTGAAACAATCAAATCCCAACTATCACTCCCCCCCCCCCCAAATCCACACACAAGCAACCTCAATAGTCGTAAGTCAATTTGATTCTCAATATATTAATGAGAGGAATTAGTAAAGTAGGTAAGGAAGTAAAGAATTAAATATAAAATTTTAACTTGGTATTTTCCCCTCCAACAATGTTCCTGTGTATTTTAAGTAAACAACCATCCAAAAGAAGCCTGTAAGTGGCTAGAGCTGTAATTATAACAATATTAATCTTAGCATCCAGGTAGAGGGAAACGAGGTACAGAAAATGCACATTAAAGCCTCACATGTACCCGAAGCTATGCCGCACACCCAAAACCCTCGCTAACACTGTACGAGTTGTAAGAAGCGCCACCTGATTTTTCTGCATGCTGCCTGTGCTACAGTTTAACATCAAAGAGAGTATTTTAAAAATCTTTCATTACGTGCAATGTAGGCTGAGGTTTATTGCTATTCCTTGCCCTTCTAATGAAGAGATTAGGTAGATTTACAGCAAGACATAAACTCCTTGGTGTTTTCCTAGAGAAAGAATCCCACTCCTCCTCATTTAAAAGCTGCTAGCCTTGCTGTAGGTGGTAATTATGTTGGGGGTGAATTGCTGTGGTTTCTGTCTGGCAACACATAGCACTGGCACATGCAATCCCCACACTGTCTGGAAACAGCATTACATCAAACCATCCAAGCTAGTGGCTTACACAACCAGCTACAGCCCTTTGAAATCTGTCAGCTCCAGTGACTTGCTACGTGCACTTCTGCTTCTCAGACATCAGCTTCATCACGTTTATCCCACAGGTATCGGGCTCCTTTAAAAGTAAAATTTGGAAGCATCGACCTTTAACCTAACTTAAAATCTTAATTCTTAAAAAAAGAAAAAAAAAAAAATCTACATATCAAACAGCAAACAACTGCTCGATTTTAACACCAAATCTGAACTCAGTTCCTGAGAGCCTGTGGGAGCATCCATGCAACACTACAGAGAAGAACCTCAGAAAACACGAAACAAGACAGCACCACAAAGGGAAGCTGCACAGTGCTGCTAGTGAAATTAGTTAATGAGTTAACGTGGAGCTAGTCTAGGGATCCCTAATGCAGGGCAGCACTGCACGCTTTAAGCAGGCACATCCCATAGTGAAATCTAAGAGCTATGGATCAGGTTCTTAATTAAATACGGTTCTGCTGGGATCCCTGCATCAAAATTAAAAATCACTGAGAAACCTCAAATCAAACATAGCACTCAACTTCATGTCTCCAGCTGTCAGGCAGCAACATCTCGTTCCGTGAAGACCTGTGAATAAGCAGTTTCCCCTGAAATTGGTGGGACCAAACATGAGGCAGGGAGCTGCTCAGCCCAGAACAGCTGTATCTGCCCCAGCATCATAGCTGTGTGTTAAGAATGCAATAGCCTAAGCCACAGAGTCACTGCATTTTCTACACGACTTGAAAACAAACACGTTGTACTTTAACAAGAAATGCTGTAACTATGTCCTTGGAGGATTGTTGTTCTGTACCAAAGAATTATTTCCCTTCCCTTCCCTCCTCCACTACCCTCCCCCATGAATTAGTAAATGAATTTCTGCCACAAACCCTCAAACCATATTCTTCCCAATCAAAGAGTAAAACGATACCCAAGAGAGCAAGGCAGCACAGAACCAGTGAGATCCTGCAGACAGCTAGACTGGATGGAAAGCTCCTGCCACAGCCACACACAGATGGGCACACACACTCAGAAAGCCTATGGGGGTAAAACAGGACAATACCAGAAAGAGGATTACATCCAAACGACATTGCTGGAAAATGTTCTCCTGGAACCAGACAGCTGAATCATTTGTGACCAGACCAAGAAGGATGATACACAACAAAAGACAGTACATGTAATTTAATAAGTAAGCACAGATTGCCCCCCACCCCCGCCCCGACCCTGCACTACAAGTTTGGAAACAATTCCTTAAGGGCAGGGTCCATATTATGGGAGAATCCAGCATATGCATTTATGGGCAAATATATTACAATCTGCATATATTTTCTGGGGAAATGAAGCCTGCAGTTTTGCTCAGGGTCTGCACTCCAGTGTTTTAGCAAATGGGGAATGTAATGTGTGCCTGTGAACTCAGCCAGAATACAGATCCAAGAAGATGGGATTCTTACAATGTTTTTTGTAAGATGCAGTGCTACAGGGCCTAAATAAAAAGCTTTTCAAAAAGTCATTGCACATAGCCTGAGAATAAAGTGCTAGTCCCAGCAGTAGCCGCACAGCCGGTATCCACATTGTACAACAATCGCACAGCTCAAATCGTGACTATGAAAGGACAGCCCCAGCAGCAGGTGGGATGGAGGGATGGCAGGGGAGTCCATACCCGAGCACCCCTCTCTCTCCAATCTGTCTGTTCATCAGTCATGTCACACGGGCTGTTCCCCTGCAAGGAACAGCCAGAGGAACGGAGAAGCTAGAAACGCGGGTCCCAGGCAGGGGAAGCAGCTGGCAGGCATCTGTAATTGAATTCCGGGAGGACTTGGTCTATTTTTAAAATTCGCTGTAGGTTGGCTTTTTTTTTTTTTTTTTAAACAGGTGAACATTTCCAAAACTCGACACAGTTTTAAAGTTTCATTATCTACATCTCAGAGTTCCAGCACTGTGTAAAAACTGTGCGATAGCAGCAAAGAACGAGCAATCAGAACCAGATTCTAAAACTCTGCACCACGGAGGAGGAAAATTAATCCATTTTATCTTTAATTGTATATTGCAAGGATAAAGAACTTTTGTTTTGAAGTGCAAACACACAAACCTCTTCTCCTGTATTTATACCCTAAACTAGAGGGACACTGGTTTTCTACCAACTCCAAAATAAAACAAATTTCATTGTTATTATTTATGTGCTGTGCTTCTGCAGTATCTACTAACCCACACCTCTGAGGGCACACTGATACCTAAGGAATGAAGCCCTACAAGAACTATCAAAACGTGAAGATTTTCATTATGTTCTTTCCATAACTGGTATCTGAACGACGTGTTTTCACGCGACCAGACTAACACCATACCAAGCCACCGGCAGAGCTAACCAGGACTCCTGACTGGTTCTCATTCATAAGCGATCTGACCTGCTCAAGTTGTATTTAGAGCTTTCCGCACCTTTAGAGCTTCTTTATCTCCTGTAATGCCTGTTAGACGATAACCGGAGTCCTGAAGTTCTCTCACCAGAGCTTGGGAGAAAAGAAGTCATTTATTCTGAGAAGGAGCATGTTGTTAATCTCCAGCTGTCAAGACCTCTGATTCTGCTTACCTGTTTGGGCACTGCCTCTGCTCACGAGAGGCAGGGTTTGGGACCACTTCCTTACCCTTCCTTGGACGGATTAGCGATGGATGGTAAAAGGATCCTAAATACAGCTCAGAATGGCTAATATGAAGAAGGAGAAACTGCAGGAGACTGCTAAAGCTGCACAGAGGAAAAGTTCTTGTTTCGCTCGCAGCACAGTCCAGTCTGAGCTATACTCATTTATTTTCTGAGTTGCTGCAGCAACTTAAATTCTCTGATGATAATGAGCAGTCACCGACTGCATCACCAACTCATTAAAGCAGCTCAGTATCCACTCGTTAGCAAGCACATTTATGCACTCTGGATTTAAGACCTGCTGGTTAGCAGAAATGTAGCATATGATATTTGTTGGGGTATAATTTGTATTATTTTTGTTCTGATTCATGTAAAACAATCCTTATGTAGATGCAGCATCCCCTCCCCCCCCCCCCCCGCAGTCTTTTGATAGTGCTAGGTTATACACAAAACCTGTTACTTTTAAAAATAGTCAGACGATAAAGCCAAGGATCATTTTTCAGCACTTTGCAAGACAGGGTTATGTAACTATACATCGCAATGTATATTTAAACATTGGTATGTCAACTGCGTATATAGAGAAAAAGTGAAAGAACAGAGGAAGAGAAATAGAAAGGAAGAGAAAACCTCTAAACACCAGAAAACATACCACTTTGTAATGCTTATTAATAAGAAAGTGACTCCAACAATAACTTCCTCTTGGAAATATAATAAATAGAGAATAATAGAATGTGTATCATATAAAGTGATATTATTTGCTGAATATTCCCCAAATGCGCAACCGGTATACCTGATGTTATCAAACAACATTGGATTTTGTTGCAAGCACAGCTTTATAAATGGCTATTTTCTTATTATAGCGGTGGCAGGGGAAATGTTTAAGAAGAAAATGTTTTGACTGCCACGCAAGCAGACTGCCTGTAAACAGTGTATCCGGGCCCTTAGAAAGCAGAGAAGATTTAGTACAGCTTCAAGTTTCCAAGGGTTTGGTTTCTTCGCAGCTCCTGAGCAGCAATATTATTCTTTTAAAGGGCAAGAGAATGAACATTAGCTTCCATCAGGGGAGGAACGATGAAATTTCAGAACGTACTTTGGAGAAAAGATGGGGTGAATGTTGCAGGGTGGGGACAGGGGAATCGCTTCTGTGTCTTTCAGTTCTGTTATGTCAATTTGTTCCTCGGCTACTTGTTAATAAAAATTGTTGCTTAAATTTTAAGCTGCCCCAGTGCCTCCACAGGGTTTTTTCCTCCCCCTGCAGTCACAGGACCTTCTTTTTGCAGAGAACCGGATAAAAGGCAAGAGGTTTATGGCAAGAACATTTGCAGCTTCATAGAGACACCCCTGTGTAATGCCACCAGGGAGTCTCGCCCATAAAATAATTTATGTGAAGTCCTAACAGGCCACCTGCACGCACAAACTCTAGCGCCTGCAAACCCGCATCCTCTGCCAGAACTGTCAGCCTCCTGACGACTAACCTGCCCATCAGCCCGACACCCGACGAGTCAGCTTTGCGGCCTGCCACGCTGCCTTCACAGGCAGTGGCAAGCCGGGGGAGGGCCGCAGCCCGCCGCCACCCAGCCACCAAACCCTGCGCCCTCATCTTTTGGCAAGGGGAGGGCAGAGGAGGAGGAGGAGAGGCCGTTGTTTGTTTCCCGTTGCTGCCGCTGCCGCCGCAGCCAGGTTACATAACGCTCGGCTCCGGGCTCCCTTCGGCGGCGCGGCGACGTCTGCGCACCGCCGACACCCGCGCCGGAGTCACGGGAGCCACGGACCCGCCGGGGTGCGGCTCGTCAGCCCACTCGCTTCCCGGCGCCTGACAGCAGCGCCTCACCGCCGCCGGGCTCACGGCCCTTCAGAGCGATCCCGTGGAACGGCGGTGCCGGCAGCACCGCGGCACACGTGACGCGCCCCCGCCGCCCCGCGCGCGCTGCCAGACACTGCGGGCGTTACATAACGGCGCGATGCCGCCGCCGGCCGCGGCGCGGGGGGGGGGCAGGCACGGGACACCGCGCGCCCCCGCCTCAGCGGCTCCCCTCCGTCCCCGCCCCGTCCCCGCTTCACGTGCGCGGTCACGTGCTGCGGGGAGCGCCCCTCCGAGCGGCCACGGCGGGTCAGGCAGCCGCTGCCCGGGCGGAGGCGAGCACGGGGGCGAGGCGGACGGTGGAAGGTAAACCCGTGCGCTCGCCCCCCGCCCGCCGACGCTAGCCCCAGGGCAGCGCGGGAAGGCAGCCTGCCGCCGCGCCAGACAGCAGCCACCTACGGGCGCCTGGGGCACGGCCCGCTTGCCGCGGCACCGGTGCAGAGGTCTGGGACCCGGCGGGGCCTCAGGCGGCTGCCGGCCGCCCTGCCTCCCGGCCCGCAGGGCTGCGGGTCACTCGCTGCTCTTCCACCTCCTGCTCATCACCGTGCCCGGCCTTCGTCCTAAGCAGCGGCCGAGCACCCCGCAGCGAGGTCTGGGGAACAGCCCTCTCCCGCTTCGCGCATGCTTATCGCACCAGGTATCGTTCCCTTGGAGGGATTCGCCACAAGCAAGGCAGGCGCTGTTTAATAACGGATCTATATTCTGTTGGGGATTAGACGTGCCCCCCCCCCCCCCCCCCCCCCCCCGCCATGTCAAAGAGGAGGGCTAGCTCCACTTCAGGCAAGGGGGTTCCTACCAGTGTCACCACCTGCAGGCCGGCATCGCTAAATATAGCGCCCACGGATCACAGCCTGGGTGCTGGGAGAAGCGCGGGGTTCACCCGCATCCCAGCTGATGCTGGCCTCGTACCCACATCCAGCTTACTGACTTGGAAGCTGCTCCCCACCCCACCCCTGCTCAGCATCAGTGCTTGCATACCACAGGGAGGTTTGCAAGGGAGGGTGCTACGTACAAGTCCCCGTGCTTTGTCTCTTCTTGGATCACCCTCTTGGGCTGCAGATGTTTGGAGCCACCTTGACCCAGAATTCTTCCTTCAGGAGAATGGGCATTGCAGGTCAAGTTGGACAACGCAGCAGGAGGAGTCTCTCAAGTCTGTACAACTCAAGAAGCAACTCTTTTCACGTATGCCAACATTTCAGCAAATTTAAAAAACACGCTTTTTCCCAATAGAAGCCAACTTCAGAACAAGAATTTATGTAGATAATCCAAAGCCAAGCTAACTGAATCAGTGTTTGTTAAGACTTCATACCATTTTTTTCAACAAATCTTTCATTCACAAAGCCCAAGAGCACACAGTTTGCTTGATTTAAGGAGGAGAAAATGGGCGCCCTGCCAACTGCTAGGTTCTGCACCGTCATACGCAAAGTCCTGCTTCCACTTTCAGAGAGACCTTCTTTGAAGGTGACTCATTCGGTCCTCTGGAGAGAAGCCCAAACCAGGAGCTAGCTTGTGATACTTAAAAGTACCTTCTGCTGCACTGACACATGTCCACAGCACCGATACATCACTGGGCAGCAGACTCAGGGCAAAAAGCAATGCCATATTCGAGTAGCCCATCGGACGGGAGATCAGGTCCCTTCCCTTGTCCTTCAGCAACCCTTCTCACAACACAAAAACCTAGAATGAACTAAGTCCTGGGCCCAAACACAGTGTTCATCAAGTCAGAAACAAGCATTAGGGCAATATATCTATTCACAAGTTTCAGGAAAAAAAATAAAGACAGCTTCCCCAGGGTGGCTCTTGCTCAAGTCAGATGGGCACTGTAACTTGTTTTAGCTGCACATGTGCTTTTCTAGCAAGAACGTGTCTGAAAGAGCCCCTTTGTGCACTGCTGCAGCTGCCCGGCGGCTGGTTTGCCACCTCCTGTGGCTTTGGAGGCCCCTGCTGGAAGATGGAGATGTACGTGCATGGCGTAGTCCAGGGCAATAAAGCAGCTACTTTTCAGCTGGCAAAGCTGCAGTGGGAAATTAATAGTTCAGAATCATGCAGAGGGCTTGAGAAAACACTTTTAATTTACTCTGATTTTATTACCTCGTGGGTCTTGCATGGGGCAGAGCCCCAGCTGGCTCAATAGTAAAATCGCACTACATAGGGCTTAGTAGCAAAACAGACAAATAGTGATCAAAGTACTGAACTTAAGACACAGAAGCCATAAACTGTTGGCTAGTTCAAAAGAAAACATTATCACAGCAACACTTCCTTTCCTGCTCTCAAAGAAAGTCTTTCTTCAGCTAAAAATCAGAACAAAACAGAGAAAAGGAAAAAATGTGCAAGAATAGGAAAGATAGAGATTGTTTTAAAAGTCAGTGGATTTTTTTTTCCCGTTTCAGATTGTTAAGAATTTAAAAATTAGGTTAAATATATGTTGAATTAAAGTATATATCAACTAGTTGACTTCCTTTTTTTTTTTTTAAAAAAAAAAAGGAAGTAAAAGACCTGTATTTAGATTACCTGGTATGCTAGAATTTGCTACTGAGTTAAAACAAGCTCTTTCAGTATCATAGGTATGGAAATAATCTGTTTATATAAACAGCTTCATTTAAGTCAAGTGACTCTGCAGACCACACTCCGGAGAGCAAACCTTTCCAACCAGCCTCACAGAGCATCAGGGAGGACTCCAGAAGGAGCCAGCTCATCTGCCACCGCCTAATCCTAGCTCAACACGCGTGCTTGGCATGCTCAAACACAGCAGCGCTCTCATTTGACTCCCTTTCCTTTGGCTGTGTGGCATAGCAGGTTATTTGCACACACAGGCAGAAATAGGTAGCACTTTGCCCAGACTTCTGCAATAGAAATTACTTGTTTCTGACTAAGTATACCACAGCCCAAAGTAATCTCTTAAACCTGTTACTCTGGCTGAGGTTTGGTTAGTTTGGTTGGGGTTTTTTTTTTGTTTTTTGTTTTTGTTTTTTTTTAATGCAAACATTTCCACACAGCACCAGAACAAAAATCCAAACTCAAATAACAAAATCTGAGTTTTTGCCATGCAGATATTATTCACTGTAAGAATACTTAAATGTGAAGAAAAAGAAGAAAAGGACAGCTTAAACTGTTCAACTTCCATTTTTCAAAAGGCCCCTTCTAGGTCCTTATGGTCAGTTTTATGGTCAGAATGAGAATGACTACACAAACAAAATGCTAGCAACAACCAGGACAAATTTAATAAAGCCTGTGACATATAGCCAGAACAATCCTCTGTGCCATCCAGGCTAAATTTACTGACCATCACCCACTTTATTGCTAGCAGTGAATTACCACTGTTATTTCCTCTGCCTCACAAAAGCAGCCTAGTTAATATGGGTCTCTTCACAAAATCGAGGGAGCTCAGGCTGTATGTTCTATTCTGCAGCAACATTTCTAGCCCCTTTGCAAAAACTGCCCTGACTAGTAAAAGAGGAAGAACTTCCCAACAATGTGCAGGACTTCCAGCATTTGTTTAAATGCAAAGATTTTCATTTTTAGAGAGTCAGTCAAATATTTGTATATTTAGAAGAGTGTGATTTCCTAAAGGGCTGAACTACACCCAGTAGAGTGGCCCGAGGGGAACCCTAGAGCTGAGAACCTCTAGCTGGTCGTAGCTGGGAAAACACCTGGTTCAAGCGAAGCTTGTGGTTTCCCTGGAGTCAGTAAGAAGTCTTCATACCAAAAGACCTGAGATTATCTAAATTTCTTCTGCACCTGAGACAGACAGACTGGCATCCAGCCCTACTGGATGTGGGGCTAATGGGACGTGAATGCTACCATATACAACTAAGGAGTCAAAAAATCAAGTTTTCTGCAGGAAAGAGGGGGAAAATAGTAAAAAATAAGGGGGGGGGGGGTGAAAGGTTTGCAGGAAAAAGGAATATAAGGAGACATCACTAGTGTAACTGCTCAGTACTTGGGGACAAAATGTTTTGGACAATGCCAAGAGGAATTTTCAGGGTGATATGGTCCTCTCCCCAACCGCAAGTGACAGCTCTGCATCTGGAGTTATCAACACCAGTCCAAACCTCCAGAGCACGTTTCCTTCTCTCACAGCTCAGCCAGCTCAGAGCCAGCACAGCCTCTCGCTGACATCCACGCCGTGTCAGCCCGTTACGCTCGTGACTGTGTACAGCAGAAAGCCTTTGCACGTGTGCGCTCCGAGCAAGACCCGAGCGATGGTGAAACTGCGGTGGGAAGAAAATGGATTAATCGGGCCTCACTGGCAAGGTGCCACGTGCTGCCCATGAAAAGCTGTTGCAAGGTAAACAAGGCACAAAGTGTTCATTGCCATAAACTGAAAGAACACTTTCACGCTCTTCCCAACAAAAAAGCTCTCTGCAAAAAGCCTAGGGGTCAAAGTGACACCAAGATAATTAAGCTCATAATCCTCAGGGCAATCACCAACTCCAGAACAGGCCCCTCATTGAGCAGCCTGGTCAACGCACATCATTTAGATATTCTGGTCTTTCCCCTGCAAACTCCAGAGGTCAGGTAACCATAAATGAACCTGGCTTTCATTTAAGTAGTCAAACACATGCATAATTCAATAAAGCATATTTCAAGCTCTGGGATTTGTAGAATAAAATTGGAAGAACAGAAACACTAAAGACTCAAAGAAATCCCAAATAAACTACTTGGAATTAAAAAATCTCATGATTTTCAAGCCAAATCTCGTGATTTGTTGTGGCCTGACTCAGGGTTTTCAGTGCTGGGGGTTGGCAACTCTGACTAAGCAGGGATATGAAATAAGAGCGAGAGTGACTGCCCGCCAGGCTTCTGTTTTCCTGGGACAGAAGACAAAGCAGCTCTGACAATTCCAGCTGGCAATACCATCCAGGCGCTCCTCCAAGGCCAAACATGCTGGGTAAAATCCTCATCAGACAAAAAAAAAAAAAATCCTATCAGAAGCAGTTACTGTGGTTGCTTAATAGCCGTTTTCCAAAGTTCAATATAGCATATACTTTCTTTTTCTTGAAAAGGGGGAGAGGGGGGAAGTTGGACCACATTACGGACTAATCCCTTGCCAGATGTCATTAGTGATGAAGTCCCTTAGAAATTACATCAGTATGAAACAAATCAGAAAACAGTGAGTTTCCATTTCCTCCTCATGTCTGGCTAGACAGAGACTTCAAGATCAGCTTTCATCTACAGCCTGGAATCAACCCTCCTCTGTGTCTTGCTTCGTGTGGCAGGGGTGTTAAGCAACTAATTGCAACCATTAAAAAGAAAAATAGCTCTCTCGCTCCTGCTCCCCGTCCCTGTCAAATACCGACTCCTTCATTAGGCTTCCCCAAAGCTGCTTCAGCACATTGCAGTAGTCTCTCCCTGCTCCCGATGGAGGTAGGTGGCTCCAGCTGGGGCACACGTCTCCAGCCAGGACCCCTGCATCCTCCTGGGGTGATGCAGAACCCTGAGCCTTCCCCTCTCTGCTGATAACCCCACGTGTCCCCTCACATCTAGTATCCAGCAAGACAGTCTGGTCAGAGTAGAATCTAATTTCCACCTCCCTGCAACGCTCAACCCTCCCTAGCTGCTCACAGGGTGATAGAGGAGAAGCAGAAGCACAGAAAGAGGTTGAGTAGAAGGGCCTTGCCAGTTCTTACTGCTTTTGCTTCCCCTAGTAAGGCAAGAGCATTGCCCATCCTGGTATCTGAGAGAGATGCATCTTTAGTCCTTTGTGTTTGGACTGACTAAACCAAATAATATCATAAACTGAGTTTTTTTTGTAGAAACTCAGTTCCTGAAACACTTTTCTGAATTGTAAATCTTGGACTAAAGCAGTTTATGTAACGCCACCTATTCACACTGCCCTAACTAACCTTAACTAACCATTCCATTATAATGAGTCCATTATCCCCCACTTTATTGTATTTTCTCTTAAAACAGAGATCAAAGATTTGGATCTAGTGGCATCATGCCGATTTCATTTTTATTACTGGCTCCCTAGGTCTATCATAAATATTCATTGGCCATCCTTAATACAATGCATTGAATTCTGCTCACTGCTATCTCTGGTGCGACTGCAAAGTACAAACAGGGTTGTTGCTCAAACATATTAAATAAAGCAACGGCAAATTTGTGACAGTCAACAACAACAACAACAAAAAAAAACAGAAAACAAAAGAACCTTTTTCCCCTTCCAAGGAAATTCAAAACCAGAGGAGACATTTTCTCTCGCCCCCTCCACGACTGCAGACATTTGACTGCTGTGGGAATTCAGCTGTGCAGAAGCAGCAGCAGCAGCTGATCTGCTCCCACAGACAGGAGACATTTTTGAAAAGTCCACAGTTGCCACACAGTGGTCTCTGCGATACTGCAGCACTCCTCTGTGCTCACCAGTAAAAATTATAAATGTTACCTGGCAGTGATACAGAAGCTGCTCAGAAATGTGGACTTTCTGTATAGCAACTAATACTTAAAAGGGAGCGGGAGGTGTGCGGGGAAAAACATCCTCCAGGCTCACAGTCAGGGAAAAGGTTTATGCAGTTTTATTCTCCTAACCCCCAAGAAAAACTGCAACTATCCCAAGCTTCAGGATGCCTACAATTTCTTTCTCTCCCCATACCCATCAGTCCCATGTTCGTCTGAGCTCGCCTTCTCACCTCAGTGTAGCTCCTCCCAGCATCAGGCAGGCAGGGTACAAAAACCCCCATTGCACCTATGTGAATTGCTCCTGCTCTGCGAATAAGCACGGACACGGGCCTCTTGGGATGTCAACTGGATACTTTAAACAAGCACCAATCACTGAAATTAGGGTGGCCACGGGAATTACGTTTTTCC
Source organism: Platalea leucorodia (assembly GCF_965183815.1). Classification (NCBI taxonomy): domain Eukaryota; kingdom Metazoa; phylum Chordata; class Aves; order Pelecaniformes; family Threskiornithidae; genus Platalea; species Platalea leucorodia. The sequence continues at coordinate 52,662,703 of NC_138826.1, read as the reverse complement.
TCACGTTAAGTAACTCTGAGAGCATTAACGCATATCAGACACTTTATATTCTAAGCAAGAACATCTACTCCGTTAAAAACAAAACAATATGGTAGGACACAGAATGCACATTCAAATATTTATCTTCTAATATGACTCCACCATGGAGGTAATACGCTGCTCATTAAAAAAAGAGATGGAATAGGAATAAATAATCTAAAATAAATATTTATATTTATGCATATGAATATATCCTCACACAAAACTCCACACACCTGGAGACGTGAACCATATGATAAAGCTGCTGACTCATTTTACCGATTAACCTACAACATACCTTTGGTCATTTACCTAGCCCCTTGCCATCTAGTATCTGCTAGAACCTTCCACTAAATTCCTAAAAATCTTGGCTGCTTTATTCATGATTTAAAATATACAAATAAAACCAGACAGAAAGAAAACCTTGATCTTGATGCCTTCATGATGTAGAATTTGCTTCAAATAACTATAGTGAGAACGGAATTTAACGTCTAGATGAACTGAAGTCTTTAGTGAAATCCATCCCACATGTATTCAAAACAACAACAAAAATAAAATCCAGTTCTTGTTGTTCACATAAAGGATCCTGATCAGTTCCATGAATTTTGTACCTAAGGTGAGATGAATCATATTCAGAGCTCTGAAAGTTTCATTTGTTAAACAGCTCTCTTCCCTTGCACTCTTCCATTTGTTTTTAACTAAAAGTAATAGAGAAGGATGCCAAACGGTTTGCAAGGCAGTTAAGATGTTCTTGCTGGTTTGTGGTTCTTAAGGTCAGATCCATAGAAAGGAATTGATATGAAAAAGAAGGGGAAAACAAGGAGCATCCTTGTGTCACAAACACTGTGTAAAGGGGAAATTCCAGAGCAGAAGTTGGTCATTTGAAGTTCAGAGCAAGGAACAAGCTACTCCAGTTTGTTATTGTTTTGGCTGATGCTGTCTAAATCTGTATCTACAGAAAAAATATTTTACAGTGTCAGATGCTCCTTTAGAGGAAGGATGATATATGTGAGAAAGGCAGATGATACAAGTTCCAAAACAATTTATCAATCAGGATTTGGGGCTTAATATTTCTGAAACAAAGCTGGATAACAACATACCATATTCTTAAAATTTGATAAATATGAGCTGCTGAGAAGCTACAATCTTTCGGAAGAAATGTGTTTACAACCGTGTGTTTTTTCAGCCTTGGCATCCTGCCACTAGATTTGTTTGTGACTTGGAGAACAAACAAACAAAAAATAACCAAGGTTTTGAAACAAAGAAGAATAAGTACCAGTGAGTAGCGAACACCATTGCTCGCTCAACTAGCATCTGAGCTAAAAGTACCTTTAAGCCTCTGGAGATAATATATTTGGATCACAGTGACAGTTTACAATTATACATATAAAAGAGAGGGCAAAATCATGAATGCGCCCAGTTCTGCAAAGTAGTTAGGCATGTTCTTCACTCCCACCGCAGCAGATTAAAGTGCTCTTGCCTTTCACTAGATCAGGACGTTACACTTCGTGAGAGGTCCGAAGTGCTGTCTCCTACCTGTCCTTGATATACGACTTTCAGTTTAAAGTTCTTGTCCAGGTCAACAAGGGCAATGCGCTCTGCCTGAAACTATCCTTGAGACAGACCACGATAAGCACCTCGCAACCGGCCCAAGTAAAGTGGCTTTGAACAGGCTTCTGAACACGAGCAGATGACAGGCCAAAGCTGGATCAAATCTCTGAGGCCTGTTACTGACAGAAAAAAATCTCCCCTTAAAAAGATGCGTTTCATATACCAAGTACTTACAGGTTTTTGCATCAGCAACGAAATAAATCTCTCTATAAATGTACGTGACTGGAAACCCAGCGGAACATCTGGGGGATGTCCCCCACAGCGCGCAGCAGTATTCGCCTTTGGTCGAGAACAACGCACGTTACAGGAGGGAAAAGGGATGCTGCAAAGATGAGGGATGCTACTTCAGAACAGGCTAGTTGATACCGTGTGTCACAGCACCAGAAACGTGCAGCAGTAACAAGATGGCGTAGTGGCTGATGGCCTGAGGCACTAAGCACGATGGCTAACAACACCTAGCTAGTACAAACAACGGTATCGCATGCCTTGTGGCATCTCTTTGCTTAATTATTCCAGCTTGAAGCCTAGACGGGGGAAAAGTGAAACTGCGTTGGCTTGTTTCTCTGTAGGTTTTTATTTCTTTGGCTTGTAAAATGTCAGCATATGGGTATAATGAGAAATTACCACACTTTAAGGGTCTGACCACATTTAGTGTTTAGTCTTGCATATCTGAAAGCTCTAATGCTCCTACTGCTGCAATTACTGGCTCAGAGGATTCACAGCAACAGCAAAGCTTGAATCCTTCACTGCAATGAATCAGTGCAGGCTTCGGTTCTGCAACAGACCACCACCTTCACGTAAACCACCGCACAGATGGAGGGGGTCGTCTCAGCTGTGTTTGAACTTTCTGCCATACTTCATCACTTAACTGTCACGACAAAGCCACAGCAGCGGCTTCCTGACCATACCAGAAGTACATGCTGGTCACAGCAACCAGGCTGGCACTGCGAGAGGTAACCAAACATTCTTCCTCCCGGCACCTCCAGCCCCTCCACTCCCCCCCAAACTGTGGCTATTTTCCAAAGGAGAGAGTTTTTAATGCAGGATACTGCAAAAATGTCCTTTACCAGCTGAAATGTACAAGTGATTTTTTTAAAAATTTAAATATAAACAGCATTGAGCTGTCCTGGTTTCAGCTGGGATAGAGTTAATTTTCGTCTTGGTAGCCGGTATGGGGGCTGTGTTTTGGGTTTAGGATGAGAACAATGTCGAGGATACACTGACGTTTTGTTCTTGCTAAGTAGTTGCTAAGTGGCGCTCACAGTGGTAAAGGACTTTTCAACTGCCCATGCTCTGCCGGGTGCACAAGAAGCTGGGAGGGGGCACAGCCAGGACAGCTGGCCCAGACTGGCCAAGGGGCTATTCCATACCATATGACGTCATGCTCAGTATATATATAAGCTGGGGGAAGAAGAAGGATGGAGGGGGACATTGGGCATGATGGCGTTTGTCTTCCCAAGTAACCATTACGCGTGATGGAGCCCTGCTGTCCTGGGGATGGCTGAACACCTGCCTGCCCATGGGAAGTAGTGAATGAATTCCTTGTTCTGTTTTGTTTGCGTGCACGGTTTTTGCTTTGCCTATTTAACTGTTCTAATTTATTTTACTTCAATTATTAAACTGTTCTTATCTCAACCCACGAGTTTTCTCCCTTTTACCCTTCTGATTCTCTCCCCCATCCCACTGGGGCGGAGTGAGCGAGCGGCTGCGTGGTGCTGAGTTGCTGGCTGGGGTTAAACCACGACAGAGCTTAAACGTTCTCCTATAGTATTTCCAACCCTCTCTAACCTTACAGCCACACTGAGCTTAGTGAGGAGAATGGCCTATTGACAACGGGAAAAAACAGGCTAGTGCACAGGCACTTCTAAAAATGAGCACAAATAAAACAGCAGAAATGGTGAAAAATTAAATGTAATTCTTCAGAATGCCTGCAGTGCCACTAATCCAAAATGTGAGTAGTAACACAAATAAAGGAATTTTGGATCCTGTTCTGCCTCCCATTTAAAATAAGCGTCTTTTTAAGGTATAATACATTCAGCAAGCCCCACATATTCAGAATTATTCTCTTTTTTCCCCTTTTATTTTTACCTACGTATGCTATTTATCTGAGTGCTGCCTAATTCACAGATGCAGCTAAGTAAAAACATCTTGAAAAGATGAGGCTATAGAACACAATGCAGTTTAAGTTGAGAATATCTTTGAGTCAAAACGCTGCAATGCTGGGACACTGTAGTGGTTCCCAGCAACATCTCCTGGCTTCTAAGACACACTGAGGCCATTTTTCCCAGCAGAAAAAGACCTGCGGCTCCCGCTGGTTTCAGCTTGACTGGTAGATCAGTACATTCATGAACTGGGACTGTTGCTTTTGACAAACTCATTGGAGGTTTGTCAACAGCTCCATGTGAAAAAGCTCAGGTCTTCTGGCACAAAATGACCAAGAGCCGATAGTGGCCATATCAGGGACTACATCTTACAGGAATAAAATACATTTGTATTTACACCAAAGCTGTACTATTTTTTCACATGTATATTTGGTGCTGTTGAACAAAGAGGAGAGGATAGCTTACATTTCATATCTAAAGTGGAACGCAGAAACGTTAACACTGCAAAACGAAAGGCTACAAAGCTACTTCTGTTATTTTAAATCGTGAAGCTCATGCAAACATGTAAGAGCAAGACAACATTTTTCATGAGTTTTTCCAAAAAAGGCAGAAAGCACAACTACTTATTTCTGACAATTAAGCAGCTTACACAGTCTTTGTTCTACTGACACTTAAAAATGCAGTTTTCAATTATTTATACTGTAGTTCAACACCTAAAGCAGGCAAAAAGTATAAAGTCTGTGTTCCGCAGCACAAGTAACCCCTACTGAAGGGTTCAATCTACTTATAATAGTGCTTCCCTTAGGAACGACCAGCTGGCAGGGTACACAGGCTTGGATTCTGCCATATTCTGTAATGCACTATCATCTATTAACACTCTGCTCAGCCAATAACATTACACTAAACTTGTCACATACACACGTTATCAGAGATAGTACTTTTTCCCCCAGAGATGCTGACTTCATTTAAGAACAGTTGGGAAATCAGAAGGTTGCCCATGCCCAAGGCACTGACACGCCAGCCGCTGGAGTGGGTTAAGAAGTTGCCGTATGAGCACACTTCGGTCAAGAGTTCAACAATTTCATCCAGTTCACTGATGGAGGGTTTAATTTAAACTTCTGAACCCTCTTTGAAGCAGCTGGGAAGACTCACCCCTCGTGGCCCACCAGCTCCGTTGTAGGGACAGTCAGTCACTTTCAGCAGGGCAGCAAAATAATGCTAAGATTTCAAACTGCTCCAGTCATTTGCAAAGTGAACATGCGTCAGTGGTCTACATGTCTCAGGTGTTTTTGGAAATGTTACTCAGATTCAAACTGCGACATGTAAGTAGGTCTAGAGGCAGCATTCACACAGAAATTAAACTGAAATTAAGCACTATGGTGCAGGACAGAAAAGAGTTGCTTAAAAAATTCAAAAATTCTAGGCCAAGATCCTTCTGGTTTTGTAAAACAGGTATAAAAACGGCCAGCAACAAAAAAACAGACATAGATGGGGCAGATCTAGTCCAAACACAGTCGTTTCTGTCTCTCCTGTTTCTCTTCTTAAACAGTCAGTCTAAAGCAGGCTTTTATCTATACCACAGTAACTGTCTGAACAGAGGCAATGTCGACTTCCTCCGCACACTGCTTTACCCAAGTGTTTTAACACTGTTCTGGAACAGCCTTCTGTAAGAGAGGGCTGGTAAGATCAAGTTTCATTGCAGTTAGTTACCTAATCAATACAAATAGGACTAGGACTTAACGTAGAACTCCCTGGAGATCGTAGTAATCACCCACAATTACTTATGAAAGCCAATCAATGATGAAGAGGTTTTATGTGTCATTTATATACCTTAAATCAAACTTCTGAAATTAAACTTTGATTCCTAACGTGATTAGATCTTGCGGCACTAAGCAAAACAATGCACAAGCAAGCACTGCCTCAAAGGCTGACTGCAAGGGCAACCGAGGATGGAGCCAGGAGAGCACGAGCAGCCCTGAAACACACCAGCAAGGCGAGGCGCAACAACGGAGCTGAAACGGTGGATACAGGAACAGGCATAAAAACAGTGAAATGAGCACCTACAGCTACCCTCCCGTTCCTTCAGTGAAACAGGCTACCTTCCAGCGGTCAAATGAAAGATAAAGACAGTAGAAGGCAAGGTTCCCAGACCTGGATCTCAACTGTGGGACATAAAGGGAAGAGGAAGAGAGAGGAAGAAATTTTATTTCATTATTTCTTCCTTGTTTCTCACTGTGGGAAAGTCTGCAGAAACTGGAGGTTTACCATTCCTGTCAAATTTATCACACAAAATACGTTATGATGGGTGATTAACAAACTCAGGCTTTCTATCAAAATGTCACGTGTCCCTGTGTAGTTTTGTTCTGGTATTACCATTACATATTTACTACTATAATTTTTTTTTAGTATCTGCCTAACATAGTTGAATAACTTTGCAGGCAGTGAGATCACAGTTCAAAAAAAGTTGGGAACACGCACAAGAGGCTATTAATTGTGCTACTTTTACTGTTCTGAAGTCCATACCATAAACAACGACTTGTAAGGGCAGCACGCTGGAGAAGCACTTGCAAACCATACAAGCTTGTTTACTCATTTATTTGTTTGCACTGATTCATTATGTTCCTCAGTGTAAAATCTATGGGACTCAAGGGAAAGCACGAGGGAGAAATTCTGTTTCCTGAAGAGCTCTTCCACCCACCGTGCCCTGCCAAGACGGTGGAGGTCACGCGAGGGGTCTGGGCATACACCTCTTACGTCCACTCCTGAGAGCCAGGGGCCGGGCTGGCTGGGTGAAGAACCCCTGCATACCAATGGAGCACACTCCCTCTGGTGGCTTCACTCAGTCTCACTTTATCAGCATCCACAACAGGGTACAAAAAGCAATTCAAACAGGCAAATTTTTTGTTTGCTTGTTTTAAGCCATACATTAAAGCGTTGCTTCCCCCCTCGCCCCCCGTAGTCTTGAGATGACATTAACTTTTGGTGGGTCTATGCAATTATTTTGGAGAGGTTTGGCAAAGTTCATCATAGCATGCAGTTACAAAAGCAAATGAGTTTTCCCATGTGATGCAGTGGCATTATGGACTCAGAAAGCTATTAGAATAAGTATGAATGATAATTAAGAATAATAATATCTGCTTCACCTGTGAAACTCTCATTATGACATTAAAAATATTTGTCTGCCCAGGCCTAGCCACATTTTTCTTTGAGCAGGAGGTGAAGAGGAGGTTGATTTTCTCTGCATGCACTGGTTGCTTTTGCGTAGAGCAGGACTGATGTTTTGCTATTGCTGCCTTTGTCTTCATTTCACTGTTCTGCCTTGAGAATTTTTTTAATCCTGTCTAGCAGGTTGCTTAGAAGCCTGGGCAATATGTTCCCATGTCCATATGTTGAAATCAAAACAAACAATATATAGTCAAAACAAAGACACTGTGAATATATCCCGTTTCTAATATATGGCTCATCTATCATAAAAGAGAAAAGAGTGTGTTGGTACTTTATCACATCATATGACAGGACCAAAACATTTACCTTTAAAAGTAAAATCTCGAACACCCAGAAATAGGCATGGGCATCTTAACCATCATAGACTTTATTTTTCTTAAGATTAGATTGGGGTTAAGATTAAATCTCACAGCTAGTATACCTGAATGGTGGATAATTTTGCCAGGTACAATAACATGAATAAGCGCTGTTACTTAGACATCTGAAAATATTTGGGTGTAAATGCCTAAGACAGTGAAACAGTGCGACACTGGGTTGTGATCACTATTTTTTCTCAAGGTAAAGTGAAACCCATGAACATACTTGACTAAACATGTCAGCTGCGAACAAATGAAAATGACAGCACTGAAAGATTAGAGAATAGCTCTATGATTCATATTTAAGAGTGAAGAATATTGAAAGAATTCAGAGAATACTCAGAAATACATATAAGAGGAAACCACACAAAATGCACAGGGATCAGGCTCAAAAAGAAGGGACAGCTGACATGTAAATCTGAATCTAGCTACGGATACCCAAAGGCACAGGCAAGATGAAAGAGGTATTTGAAAAACTTGGTTTTGCAAGAGAAAACTGGGCAATAAGGGAAGAGAGAGGAGTGCAAGAAATAATTAGACACTTACAGAGTACAGACTATGTCACTTCTCCCCAAAACTGGCAGCTCTGCTTAAACCTTACATATTCCCGTCACACATTTATGAGCATTAAAAAGTGTATGGCATACAAAAGTCTGGCACCACAGGCAGCAGGGAAAAACTGTACACTCGCAATTAAAAATCCCTGTATTTCTAATTGATCTTATGACAGATAGTCGGATGTGACATAGGACGACTAGTCTCCAGAAATACAGGATATCCAATATATAATACTCGTACATAGTAATACTCACTACTGCTAATTCATTTCATCTTCCTTGCCTTGGCTCTTGTCAAGTCCCTGATACAAAACCATGTAAGGCAGATAGTTTCTTTTGTTCCAGTCTTACTTTCTGCCTTACCACATAGTTCCTAAGACACCACGTTATCTTTAAAACACGTACGAAATTGAAATCATGTCAGATTCTGTTACCGTCCTAGAGCCAACATTTTAATACCATGCTATTAGTTCTATATTTAATACTAAAATGGTAGCAGTACCTCTTCCGCAAAGTTAGTTTTCTTGTCAAGCATTTCTCGTAACGTCTGAAGAATTTTAATGCAGAGCTTTTCTTCTTTCTCCATTAGCTTCTTTGTGTGATTAATCAACCTTAAAGTAAAATATTAAACCTTAAAGAGCATTGCACATTGTTGCTAAGCCATACTACAATTTCTTTATGCAAAAATTGCCTGTCACTATATTTTTCCTCAAGGAAAGGAAATAAAAGTAGACAAGAGAAATCATAATTAAAAAGGAAATGGGACTTTCAAGGTGGTGTGAGTTTTTTGTGTCAATTTTCTATCTTACCGCCCATATAGAAGACAGAATTCTACATCCACTTTTTACGAGTGCTTCCAGATTAAGATCCAAACTTGCTATTTCATCCTTTCTTTATTTAAAGGTAACCATGTGTTTATTTTAACCTTTATTTAAAGGTAACTACTGTTCACCACGCATCTTGCAAACTTTAAAAGCTACAACCTTTACACGTTCCAACCTTGATGATGGTTATATTTATTATATAATTAGCAAATGGCATCCAGCCAAAAGGATCCTCAAAAACCTTACATGGAAGCATTCAAAAATGCAGATATTTGAATGAAACATAACCATTGTCTATATTTGCACAACAACTTTACAAGACTGTTTCAAGTCAGAAAACAAGGTACATTTCTGACTCCAGCTAAGTCCGTGATGGGAGTTTGGGTTTCAGATAACTTAAGTCAATACCAGAAGCAGCCTTTCTGTCTCTGTGCAGAGCAAGTCCTTGCACTGGTTCACCTTACTGCTGGATAAATGTTTGTGAAAACAGAAGGGAGGAGGAAATCTGAAGGCCTTGGACAGTTTTTTTTTCCATCAGTCCCAGTGCTGGGTTATAGTGGATAGAACAGTGTTCATCAAATTATGGCCTAGGATCAGCATACAGCAAAGGCACTGTGGCCACCAATCTACACTGAAAGATGGCACCATTAATGGTCCTACATCACAAACAGTTGCCAAAAAAAAACAGTTGGGAGGGATGACACTGCATCATCTAGATCAGTGCTCTATAACCCAACAAAAGTGATTATATTTAGATCACTGTTATGTTAGTGCGCTAATGCCATCCTGGGCTCAGTGGAGACACCTCGCAGGACTCTCCTGCTGTCATCTTCACCAATTTCATGAGCTATGAGTCCAAGACAATGGAGCTCTCAGGCCTGCAGTACTAACAATATTTGTAAAGAGTTACACCTTTATCGTGGGATTCCTGCACAGCTCTGCAAAGCATTCCTATGCCATGGAAGTTAATTAAATCAAACAGAAAACTGTTTATTGCATTACATGGGCCATGTCCAGCAGCCCTCAACTTGATTTGATGCTGACTTTGAAAGGAGTGTGGTAGAGGGGATGGAATGGGACAAGCTCAAAATTTAACTTAATTTTTCCAAACATATAAAGTATATTGTTCTAACACTACCTCTGCAGAATATGCAAAAAGCCAAGGAATCAGGAGAGCTGCCAAATGCATTCATTTCCCCCAAGTTACCTCTGTTTAAATTATAGTTTCTCAAGGGCAGCGAGGGCATCTCACTTGAGGACTAATAAAAAAATGGCAAGACTCTATTCCAATGCACAGACTGCAAATAAAATGTCTAATAATTCAAGACCAGGTAGGGGTGCCAGTGAAATGTATTTTTAAAAGAGCTGTTGGCAGTCTAAAATAAAAATCAAAAGATTTATTTGCTTTACCAAAAAAAAAAAAAATCTAGCCCTGAGCACCCCACCCTGCCTCACTATGAATTCTTGAAAATTCTACCACGGAAAGTCTAAGTTTCTGCTGTAGATTGGAGAAACTTAATAGCAAAGTAGCCCATTAAGAAGTTGAGCTTGTTAGTAGTTTTAACAAGCTACTAACATTCGATTTCTAGGCAGGCAAGGCAAGCAACCTCTCTCTCTACTCCTCTCCAGACTCCTGAACTGCTGAGAAACATAAAACATGCAGCAAAAGACCTCAGTTTAAGCTTTCGATATGAACTCAGACACCTACATGCTTAAGTCACTGTTGAAAATCAGAGGTAAGTGCTGTTGAAAATTTTAACTCCCTGACATTTTTTCCAAAGAAGCAAATAGGCCTCTCCTTACAGCACTTACTTGGACATGAAAGCACCGCATCTTATTCTGGCATCGCTTCCCTCAGGAAAAAGAAGTTCTGGACTGTGCAGCACATCAACCAGCACCGAGAATTCAGCTTGCATCATTGGAGTGAACTGCTGCTCCAAGGAGGACACTACATCCTAGGGAAAAAGAAGAAGAATGTCATTCGTAACTATGTCTGGCCAAGAAAACTAGGAGAACATTGCTGTGGAGTTGCACAGTACTGTGCGATGGGCTATTCGACCCACTTCTGACAGCCAGCAGCAAGAGCCCATGTTAACCCAGGTGACAGCAAAGCAACCTCATGCCTTTCTTCATGCCACTCTTCAGGGAGGGAAAGGTGCCCATTACTATCTACCTCGCTGTTCTCTCTCAAATTTCTCCTCTGCAGTAATGCCCACAAAACACTCAGCAACAGTCAGGATGATGCTGTGCTGGAAAAACACTGCTTGTCATACATGGCGTTAGTGTATCACCTGAGGTGTTGCTTCCTGGGTATTTAGGGGTCCTCCATTTGTCTGGGTCCTGCTGTTTTCTTAGCTCATAAACTCCTCATGTCATTTAACCACTACATCCACAAGGTGATCGCCACCTTATAGGTATTCTCCAGTGACACAAGTCTGAAATAATGGCTCCTAAAACCCCTAGTACCTCCTCTGCAGCCAAAACAGGACGCGTGACCATGAAAAGGCAGAAAGGAGATCCTTCTCTGCGAACCACTTTGGGGAAAATAACACACTTCCTACCCCTCTCTATTGACTTCCGTAGGAGTCGAATTCAGATCATGGATCACAAGGCCCTGTTGGGGCATGTTGGCTTCACTTTGCACAGACACCAGAGAAGAGCTGAGCCCTCTGCTCCCCCCACCTAGAACTGCAAAGGTCACTGTAATCCAGAATAAAAATGCAATGAGTCTATCTCCGGTCTTTTCCACATCTGACACAGGTAAACGCACTACCACAACGGCTGCCCAAGACATTTTGCTATTTTTGTACCTGTAGTTTTTCTATTATATTCCTGTAATCCCAGGCAGGCCCACCAAGAGCTTCTTTAAAACGAGGTCCACTGCGGGCTGACATTCTCCACCCCATGGCTGCCCTCTGCACCATGTTAGAGTGACTCTTCATGAACAAGGTGTTGACCTGGCTGTCCAAATCCACTGGAATTGCAATCCCACGGTTCTTTGCTTTAACAGGAAGAAAAAAAATGAGACATTTACAGTGGCAGAAACTTGAAAATCTTATGAAGATCATGGCATGCAAAATCCTGGTACTCTTGAAGTTAAGAGGCAGGGGGATCTCACTTCAACAGGTTTTCAAAATAAGAACCAAAAACCTAAGGTGGTAGACATCAGCCATAATCTAGTTAAAGAAAGCAAGGTGTACCACTTCAAATGAGATGAGAATCATTTCCAGTATATATTTTCACAGGTACAGGCGTTTATTTTTTAAAACAGAATAATTTTTTTTTACTAACTTAAAAAAAAATCCGATCCAGAGATATTAATAAGAGTAACAAAAGGAGTATGCATTATTATTTCAACAGCTAGTTTTACTCTATTCAGAAGTAAATTCAAAAATTCTTTCTAGTGGACGTATGCACATTTAGCCAATTTATCCCAAGTGCAATTTGTTGCTTTACTGTGTATTTCTCTTACAAAGACCTTGAGAAACCAAGTGCATACAAATTAAATTTGAAAAAGACTCTCTCCTCTTCTCTCTCCTTTCGGTTTCCTATATAGGATTGTTAAACCATGGGGTTCTTGGATGCAATACAACCTGTAGTTGATAAACATGTGATAGTTTAACTGATAATTAAACAAATTTAACCAATGGTTAAAAAAATCCAATTTTCTTTTTTTTGTTTAGACTTTAGGGGCAGGAAGCAACAAAAGAGAGAATACCAGAGGAAAAAAAAATAAACTGAGGAAAGACTTGCACAAATTCTTACGGGGCATCCACTATTAAACTGCTATTGCATCCTGAACTGTCATTTGAAAAGGAAATTTGAAAGACAATGTTAGAAGGTATCTGCCCTCTCCCCCACAAAAATCTTTGTGTTAGCTGCATCTCTCCATTCCACTGGAGATCAGAGTGACATTCTTCTATGGCTCAGCGTGAGTGGTCTGAAATTCAACAAATAAATAAACAAGAGATCGATGCAGCAATATCTCTGTTTGAAAGATTAGGTCACATTCCAGTGATTAGGCTTTGTATTCTACATCATTTCACTTAATTTCCATGACACAGTTTATGCTTAATAAAAACTTAGAAGTAAAATGGAGAAGCAGTTCTAGTTCATTTGTAATAATGACTAATAACTGATTTTTCAGTTTTCCTTATGGAAACAAGGTGAACTTTTAAAAAAGCGTTAGCCCATATTACAGTTCTGCACGACGTTTCTCTGAGGCATTTTCCCCACCATTCTGCACTAACATGCACGCTTTCCACAGTAGCGGAAGGCGTCAAAAATATTCCAGCCCTCCCTCCCAGTTCTTAAAATGTATACAACTTTAAGTCCTGAACTCGTGAAGTCAACAGATGCCCTTCTTTGCTAAACAGCCTATGCATCAAAGCCCACGGGAGTACGTGCAAGCAGAGAGGCAGGCGTACAGCTCTGATGAATGAAGGCTCCTGTGCTGCCAAGCACAGTGAGTCACAGATCCCAGGCAGAAACTTTCTCTTCCCCCGAATACTATATTGTAATGGCAGCATTTATTATAAACCTAAATTTGGCTGTGACACCTCAACCCCCAATCTCACAGGCTACGGCAAGAGTGCTCTGTCACGCCTGTCCTCATCCCTTTAATAGTTCCCGCGGGTGCAGGGCACCCTCCTCTCTTCCCACTGCAAGGGTGTATCCTGATGCAGGACCAGGGCCTCTACCTGTGGATTAGGCTGTTTAACTGGGATGGAAGAAAGATCTCTTATTCTATTTCTGGTAGGCACTTTCTTTTAAACAGTTTGCCATAGGGAATTAAAAAATTTTTTTCTTAGGTCAAGATGGGAAGACACATTTCCCCACAACTGTATACGAATCCTCAGCAGCAGATGTACAGCAGTTCCCACACTGGCAATTGACTTTTCCTTTCCACTCTCTATTTGTTTTGAAGGCAAGGTTCCTGATTATCATGAGGAAAACACCATGTATGGCTGGCCATTATTTCTAATGACTGTTTTTCCATATTATTTGACTGGGTTATTTTTCAAAACACATTTGCCCTGTTGCTGCTTACTTTATTACAGAAGTCCATTAAAGTTCTGCCAGTGTGTGTAGGGTGCTGCAGCCTATTAATCCAATTTATTGTGTCCTAATGTCAATCACTGGAATGTTATCGGACAATGCTCACTTCTCAATTAAGTGGTATGTATACAGAATCCTGATAGATCCAGGAATAAATTTAGCAATGGGGAGCATGCTGTTCAGCGGAAAACCCAGACTTCTGCAGTCCTATAGATGCCATTTGAAGTTAACAACTTCCATCAGTGTCTGAGGAGCAGTCAAGGACTATGATTGTTCAAAGAGTTGCAGCTAATTAAAACTATCACAAAGAAAACCAGAGACAGAGGGAAAAAAAGTACTCCTTTGTTTTGAACAGTTCTTATATGTATAATTCCATTTGTAATTAAGATTTGTATTGGTTGTCAAAGGGCACTGTTGAAGTCTAAGCTATAAACAAAGCCTTTGTCTTCTTATTTCTTTGCAGCTTGTAGAAAGTTTATCTTTCATTTGTTTCACATTTCATTATTTAAAACAACATGAAACATATTTTTACAATTTGGAAAGCTGATGAACAAATGTGAACATAAATATTTATTTTTAATTTAGGTGTTGTAGGTTGCTTTCCTCTTCAAAATGTGTCAATCTCCCTTAAAGTATGATCATAAAATATTTAAAAGTATGTTTATTTTTGTTCCACTTAGAAATACTTTTGGACGGCACTCAAACTTGCAAAGTACGGTTAGAGCTGGTAGACAAAGGAGCTAGGAGGGGGTAAAACTGTGTCTTTCATCTGACTAGTGAGCTTGGGAAAAAAGCATGCTACATGGCTGTATGTAAACTGGTACGATAGGTGTCAGGCAGGGTGCTTACCAGGTTGGACTAGAACATGTCTTCAGCGAAGGTAAATTCTGCCTTGCAGTAGAGGGCACAGCACAAGCTTATATACTGCCCAGTTCCTACCTAGGGCACCCTGCACAGGGCTGATTACCCCCTGAGTACACTACACAGTTTTGCCAGTCTCAGAGACTGATTGCAGAAATGCAATTTGCTGGGAAATCCTTTGCACGACTAACTCTCAGTCTGCTGCCCACAATTCTACTATCAGCCATAGCCACAGCTGAGCCAAGATAAGCAAGCAAATGGTACCTGTGGAAACAGTAAGCAACACAGTGCCACCAAAGCAGCCAGGTCACAGTAAAATGTTCTGCTCTGTGCTGGATGGTTCTGTGTGTATGCAGTGCATCAGCAGCTTTCCTCTCCTTTACTGCTTAAACTATGAAAAAGTACTCTGAGATGGGGACTCAAAAGAAAAAGGGCAATATTAATGTCAAGAATCAAGTAGCTAAAAATCTATGAGTGAGCTGGACTCCACCAAGTCCCAAGAGCATAGTCCAACTGGTAACAGAAGGACTGAAATGGGCTGGCTGAGATGTATTTTGTTAAATTACCTGCATGTAATAACAGAAATTGGAAGTAAAAGGACCTATTTCAGGAATGCTTGCAGAAGCACTGTCCTTTCACTATACTGCCTACCTGAGTCTTAGGATCAATTTAGTACGAAGGATTTCCAGGAAGCGGCCCTTGCCTGTAATTTCCCTTGGAAGCCCAGTCTTCAGAGTAATCTATCTTGCCATAAGGAAGCTTGCCATTCTCCTTGATATTCCCACCTAGTGCTCCCTAATTTGAAATTTCACTCCATTACCTTTGTAGCATCTACAAAATATAACAGTATTTAGTGGCTTGACAGCTATTTAGTACACTTTACACTACCCTAAACCATCCCTGGTGTGGGTTCTCTGGGGGACACGCAGGCGTTGCACCCCTTAGAGCCCCTCAAGGAGGAGCGTGATGGGCAATCTGGGTCACAAAAAAGCCACAGCTGTACCTGGCTGCAAAGCCTTTACTCTTCTTGCTGTTTACGCCCCTCTGGTAGTTGCAGACAGCTATTATCATGTTCTCCCACACTTCCCAGTTGTCACTTAACGGAGCGATGCATATTTAGTTCAATTAATTTTGCTCCATAAATCAGTCCCTCCAGCTCCTTAATCATTTACTGACTGCTTAACAAATGCATTTGGATGGAGACACACTAATGCTAGCAACAGCAAGACTTTTTAAGGGAAATAAAAGCTTTGTGTAGACAAGACACAAGCCTGCCAATCTTGTACCCTTCACTTGGATGTTTTTTTCCAACAGAAAATCTATGCTAAAATATTTATCAGTCTGTAAAAAGATCATCATTGAATTTTTCTTGCAATTAGGGAAACACAAACAGTTAAAATAGAATAAAATATGTGCTTCATCTGAAATGTATTCTTCTTGCTGTCAAAAAAGTAACAACAGGATAATTATTTTATTTGAACCAAAAATTGAAAATGAAGGTCTAGCTTTTTATAAAGTGGAAAAAAGATTTTAAAACTCAAATAGGAAGTGAAATAAAGTATTTTTGAGGCTGAAAAAATTGTTGTAGGAAAGTTCATCTATATGGACATTAAAAAATGCACAATAATTCCAAAGAAGCAATAAAATGTAACCTAGACTTTATGTTTAATGTTTCCTGTTCATAATTTGTCAGGGAAAAGGAAAAAGGCTTTAGAGGACATAAAAGCATGGTCAAGAAGCACCACAGGAGAGTTTTCTGGATTCTGTACAAAGGGGTATTGGTGAGCTGAAATTGGGGAATAAATACTCAGCTAGAAAGGACTTCATTGCTCCTTCAAACCATCTGCTCTCTGTTACAGACAACCCATGTTCTTCAATATCTTTTGAAAAACGTATTGAGCCCCATTTAAAACGAAGCTAGCTTTTCTGCCATCCCTCCTTCCCTCCATTTTCTCTTGGCCCGTTGACCAAGGACATTCATCCAAAGTTCGTTCCAAACCTCTGATTTACAGTCTAAATTTATTTAGGTTATTTACAACCTAACATAATTTATGTCCAGTTGTTTTGGGGTCAGCACTGTCCTTTAGCTTAAATATCTCTTCTTTGTGACTCTTTATCTTCCTGAGTACTTGTAAAGAGCAACAACACAGGCCTTTGTTTTGCTAGGCAAAACACGTGGGGCTCCCGTAGTCTCTTCTTGTAATACAGTTCTCCTTCTCCCCAGCCACCACAGTAGTACTTCCTCTGTACCTGTTTCAGTTTTGAACTTATGAAATAGCAATTTACAGGACTCGCCTCCAATTTTGTAGGATGGAAACAAGGATTCTCCTTTTGCTTCTCCTGCACAGCATCCTAGAGTATAATCTGATAATGACTAATGTAATTTGGCTTGCTAACAGATTTTTTTTTTAAAGGGTCTGCCAAGAGGAATAGTCTAACAAAATGCAGGTTGCTATCTGCCACTGTTTACTCATCTGGGAAATTCCAATTATTTCATTATTGGTGGTAACAGGACAGCCATACACATACTACACCCTTGGGACATGCAGACAGTATCAGAGGGAAGATGCAATTTGTAAAAACATAAGAGAGAAAGCTAGTGGATACCACAGAGACAAGAGTGTAATACAACTAGATTCGCCCTTGTAACAAAACTGATGCTTGGGGGTGAAGATATAAGAATCACCACTTAATTAAGAAGCAAAGACAGTTCTTTGCATGGGTCCTGAAAGACTGGTCAGGCCTGGGAGAAAGACCTGCTACAATACAATTTAAGACATACAATCCAGATCTTCAGTTGTGAGGACAGAAGACATTCCCCAATTTTACCATATAGAAAGACAGTAGATGTTTAAAATGCAAACTTTGAGACTGGCCTCCACCCTTCTCAATCTTGCAAAGATTATAAGATGTAGGAACTGGAAGTCCTTTGATAATGAATTCATTTGAAATAAATTAAACTGTTAGGCCTCTTAGTTCCTCTGTTTTCACAAAGATCAGGGGACCTTTTAAAAATTTTTCATTAGTAGCTATTTCACCAGTGAGATGGAAGCTGTTCTGATCATTCATGTTTTGGACTATATTTTCAAGCAAAAGGTCAGTCCTATGTAAAAATAGAGAAAAAGCAGAAGTGGTATATGTATAATGTGTTAATTCTCATTACTGTGATAATCTGCTTCAGAAATCCATATGAACAAGACACATTAATACACATACATTATTTCGTAAGTGTTTCATGCCAGGTAGCCAAGTGTTTACTTGCAAGCCTCTATGCTTCTTGCTGAACTGGAGGCAGACAACTGCCTGGAGACAAAGCAGCAAGTGAAGCCTGAAAAGCTTATGAAGTTTCTCCCTAGTGGTCAAGTGGAGTTGAAGTACCAGGGTTATAAGAAATTAGCTTCTGCAACATATCCTTTTGTTGACCTGGAAGATAATGCACATTCTTACAGTGCTCATAAGATGACAGATGTAATGATCTTAAGCTCTTGAGGCAACACTTACATCCACCTGCCAGCAACAAACTAGTAAGCACTGAGCAGAATGTATGGTGCTTAAACTTTCTCTGAAATGGGTCTTTTAAAAGTGCATTATTATATGGATCTTTGATATCTTGGGAAATCTGTGTATGATCTTTCTTACTCCTGAGATTCATTTCTAAATCCAGGGCTATGACACAAAAAAAAAAAAAAAAAAAAAAAATCATGTTTGTTCTTTCAACTCTACACTACATTTATTTTCTATCAAAAGTCTTTGGTCCCTGCTGTAAATCTGTCCAATACTCTATCTCTCTGATATAGGCAAAATCTTTCCAGAGGTTTTCTTTTTAAACCCTGCTGTGAAACATGAAGGCCCTAACATTAAAAGCTGTCAGACTCTCAAGTCAAAAAAAAAAAAAAAAAAAAGGCAGAAGAGCGCTCACAGACGCCTAGCCAAAATCCAAACCTAGTCCACATACACAGCCAGCAAAAGAGCCAAAAAAAGGCTGCCCTGTTTGTATTATGGAAGAAACCTCTGCCTTCTCAAAAAGAAGCACCATTTTGTGCCACCCGATAGAGAAAGGCACCGGGCATGCTCTGGAATCACAAAAGGGCCTCGATTTTAAAAGCCTCTGGTATCCCCAGCTGGGGCAGTTTTTCCAAAGCTTTCAGCAGCATAGAGCAGGCCTACTCAATTAGCCCAGGCAAGGCACATTCGGCACCATGCCTAAAAATACTGAGTATCACCAGTGGTTGAAATCTCTTGCTAGCCAGCCAAACTTTTGCAGAGGGGCATTTGTTAAAAACTCTGCTTCCACTTCTTCTCCGGCTAACTTGCTCTTTGGGGAAATCCCCCTCACCTGTTCTGTTACACTCCCGTTCTGCACCTTCAAAATAAAACACCAAATAAAAATGTGTAGCAATTTGCTAACAACACAATTCAATTTTACCATGCTTGATATTGATATTAGTGATGAATCCTTAAACAGTTACTATGATATAGACAAGGGAATCAGCAATGTGCATGCCAACGCGTACTTTCCAGGGGCAGCTCTGCAGCTGCCAGGCCCGTGGCACCCCCGGGTGATGCCCAGCCTCCCTGCCCTGCTGCCACTGCAGGTGGCATGAAGGTCCCGGAGGAGGACACGGGGTGATGCCCTTTACCAGCAGCTCAGCTCCACTCTGCCACACCCAGGGCATGGCTGGGGTCCCATGGGTGGGAGAGCCAGAGTAGCAAGAAGGGTGGACCTGTAGGACCGTGCAAGAGCATACTTATAAAAAACCAACTGTAAACCATCTCCATAAAACAGAAAAAGGAATGAAACAAAAGAGAAGGCTACTGCAGAGCTAGAAATTAAATTCACCAAATAGGGAACTAAGTCACTTATCTGAAGAAAACTCCAGACATCAGCCATGCCTCGCATTCGGGCTTTCCCCTTGGCTCCCCCAGGAACAAGAGGCACAGAGAAGACTGCCTACTGAAGACCGCCAGCCCTTTCACATGCTGGTGCACCTGGCTGAGAAGCTGGATCTATCAGCCCCATTAAGGTGACCCACGCTTCCCCTGTCAGGCTGCTGTGGGGACGAGTTCAGCTTGGCTGTCTCGGCACTATGCTCAACTGTCTCCAGATACCCTCATCTCAGTGAGATACCAGAGACCTCTCTGAGCTAGAATTTGATTTTAGGTGTAGCTCTACAGAAATGAAGACGCTGAGCTGTCTAGAATCACACACAGGGCACGCTCGGCCTCAAAAATACTCTCACCTGCCCTACTTCTTCCCCCTTTCCCCAGACTCCCAAAGAAGTGATTTACTGATGACTCTTTCCAGAACTCCCAGAGAAGAGCAGGGACGTAAGTGTTAAACACACAAAGAAGGATTTCTAGGGCTAGAGCTTTATTTGAGACTATTGTAGCTGCAGCATAAAGGAAATAAAACATCTTCAGCTTCCAAAGTTCTCTTGCCAGATGGATCCATAATTAAATTATTTGCACAACAAATAAAACAATTGAAGGTTGCTAAGTCTTTAGGTAACTGCTTATTCTCATTCACACAAAAAGTTAATGAGATGTTTTGGCTAAAATGTTAAATGATACTCCTGTAAAACTATTCCAAAATCTAAATTTAGAGTCAATTGTTACAATGCCACAGATGCTGCAGATGGTTAAGGGACCCTCTCATGTTGTTTTACCATTATTTATTAAAACTTTTTAAAAATTGCATCAACAACAGAATTTAGCCAGTTTCTATATATCTCTGCCTCTACTCAGTTTTCATTCACTGTTATTCTACAAGTAATCAGAATGGCTTTTAGAAACTATATTGAATAAATAGAAGACTTTAAAATTGTGTCCGCAGAAATTTAACTTAAGAATGAACTTTTGCCAGTCTTAGCTACGTACTGGTGAAGAATCTTTTTTATTTTAGGATAAGAAGTTTTAAGCCTACCACTTTAACATGGTATTTGAATTTATTTGAAAGCATGTCACTTATTAGCTGCCCTGAGGACTAAATTTGATGTCGGTGCCAGTGCAAGACAATATTGCCCTGACAAGGCTGACTGTGTAACAGCAGTAAATGAGTGGGCCTGATGGCGAGGAGTAAGCAGAGAAGCTATGGAGTGGCACAATTGTGGTTTCCACGCCCAGCTCCCTGACGGGACAAAACCTGAACAATCCCAGGACGGTGACTGACAATAACGAATGCATCTCCCAGGAGCTAAGGGGGAAAATGATGGGTGTTCTCCGATGCACAATTGCTACGCATCACTGCTTACAATGGCTTGTGCAAATGTAGCCCAGCACAACTAGAAATGCCAAGGTCACTCAGCAAACATCTCTCTGACCTACAGGGTTCACCTAACAACCCTCTTCAATGGCACAGATCTGAATGGGTCATAAAAGGAGGAAGAATTTAGCCTCAGAAAGTGGCATTTCTGAAATCACCACTGTCACGCTTTCAGGATGGTAGAGTCACATTAAAAACTGTTCAGTCTCAAGTTAAGTCTGACCTTAAAACGCAGAGAACAATAATGAAAGTAAAACCTGGCACCTACCCACTTCAGCCAAAGTCTTGATACATGACTCCACTGAGGCCTTCTGCGTTGGGTTCGGCCAGGTACAGTTGTAAATTCTAAAAGCAGACTGCAGCAGCTGAATAAAAACAGGCTGGTGTGTCTGAAAGCAAAAAGATAAACATGGAAATTTACTCTTTAGAATCTCCTCACAAGTGCCCTACGGTTCGACACAATGTAAACCATGTGCAAGGGGTTTTCTGCTTGCAGACTCAAGTTACAACTCCATTAAATTCTCTTTGCTCTTCAGGACTGGAGGGAACAGAAATCAATGCTGTGCCCCTAAAAAGGCCAAATCATGCAATTTTTCCTCAGATCACCACCGATATCAAGCAAACACAGTACAGAGCAGGACAGAGGAGTCTACCCAGTTCTCAGGTATGTGTCCCTTTTGTCATAGGGCACAGCATTTTTCTCATAGAAATACAAAGATAGACCGTTATTCTGCAAGGATACCCCCTCCAATGAATTCACAAGAGCCAGGAGTAAATCTGGCCATATTGAGCTGTCTACTGGTTGAGAGCTGTAAGTGGTAGAAATTAAGAGTAAGTGTTTTAAAGAGGAATTAAGCTGCTAGCCAGTGGCATGAGAGGCGACAGAGAAATTAAAGGCAGATGTAAAGATCCAGCATTCCTATCTGGGTAGCAGAAGGTATCTCATTAACAGTCTGAATAACATATTTGTCTGTGTCTCTTTTCCTTACCTGGAGGCTGGTGCTGTTATCTGAAAATGGCGAATTGAAGAAGCCACTCACAATGTTCATGACGGGCTCAGTGACATATTTCTCCAGAGATGTGTCTGCATGTTTACGATCTGTGGTTGTGTTACAAACCTACAGCAATGAAGGAGGAAACAATGAGATTTAGTTCTTTCAAATAAACAAGCTTTACTATTTTGTATTTGTTACAACACATGTAATATTTCTTCTTAATATGAAACCAGATCATTTTTATATAAAATCTATCAGAGAGAACGATCTTAGAGTTCAAGCTGTATTTGTGATAGCTTATCTTTCTTCTTGGAGGTCCACGTTGTCTTTTGAATACCTTTCTCTTCTGAACTAGCTCTTTCTGGTTGGCTGTCCATTCTTTCCCACACTGTGAAAAAAGATCCGCCTAAATCAGCACATTGCATGCCACTGACACGTTTAGACAGATTCAAGAAGAAAATGGGCCTTTCCTCCCATTGTGGGGCTGGTTGGAAGAGGCTTTAGAGACAGATGAGACATAAACACCTTAGGTTAAAAAGATTTTACGTAACATTTAACTTCTCTCTACAATCAATCACCACAAATGGGTGGCGAAGGTGAAGCTCATTTGCAGGAAAAAATGTTAAAAAAAGAGGGAAAGAAAGAAAATAGCATAGTCAATACCAACAGCCTTTAGGATCATAAACTGTAAGACAGGCGGCATTACTTAGGAAAGCCACATGGGGAAAATAGGAAAGACAAGCTAAAAACAATGAAAGAAGAGAATGGATGGTACTGGGACAACTCTGGAGCACAGAAGGATGATTAAATGGTGGGAAGATGTGGGAAGATTTGTACAAAAGATTCCTGAAGACACCCTTTGGTACAACACTAAAAGTTTGCTGCTGCATAAAGATGTCATGCTTAAAGAAAGCAAAAAATTACTGACGTGGATCACATCCTTCAGTATTTCTTTACTTCTTTTCAAAATTTGTGAACATCTCTAGAGAGTCATGTTGACTTTGCGTATGTCAGTGTGAACAGTACTGAAAGGAGCCTACAGAGAGCCAAACGGTGAGAAAGGCAAGACTGGACAAATAAGTACAGACTATACTTACACTACCTCTTCAAAAGCCTTTAAATAAGCAGTTCTAGTCATGTTTAACAAGAAATGAAAGCCAAAGCTGTTCTCTCTTTCACCTATGCAAGCCACAGAGTACTGTAATGTTCTAGGGAATCTATGTGAGAACAGAATTTATTCAGTTTATAGCCTTCACATTACTATCTGAGCATTTAACACACAAACATGAACCTGTGTGGTATGTACTTACCATTACATCGCTTTATGGATGGGGAACTGAGTCCAGAGAAGCTGACTGATTGCTTAAGGTTACAGAGAAAAGTTGGTGACAAAAGCAGAAAGATAACCCACAGCACCCGAACCTCACACAGGGCAAACGTGCTCCCTAACTGCACAGTGCCACTGGCACACTTGGACACCACAAGACAGCAATTTCACCAGGAACGTTTTGAGGAAGGTTACTGATGCGACATCCAAAAGCACCCACGTTCAGAGGAAGACACAGCTCACAGGAACACAAAAGCATTTTGAGTATAACACACAAGCATTGTCATATGGTAGGCAGAGGAATAACCAAAGATAACTTGAGACCTACAGAAATGAGGCATCTTGAGGAGCTTTGCCTGTCTGCTTTTCTAAAATGTGTCAGATAAACAAGTCATGCCCCCACGTAGTGCATTTTTTATCACCCCAGGAAAGGAAAGATTCTGGCCAGAGAAGCAACAGTGGCTAAACTGAAATAGCAAACCCTTCAGCACTTCACTTTTGGGAAAAGTATGACACCACCATTATCACCCCGAGTCCTCATGGAGGTAACAAAGATTCAGTTAATAATCCAATTTTTTTCTTTAAAAAAAAAATCATAGAACTAAAAACCTCTTGAAGTTCTGCTTTTAATTAATCTGCATGCCAATTTTGGCTGGAACCAGTAGCTCTGAGGCTTAGCACTCATGATCCCAATGGGAAGACAGGGAGCTGTGCAGTGCTAGCATGGTGAATTCAGAAACTGCCAAAACTAAATTCCTAAACGCTTTTAAGCTTTCCCCTTCACTTGTCTAAAAAGCAGAGCCATATGTGGGGATGCCACTCTGCTCCAACACCAGTCTGAAAAATTCTCAGCACAGAAGGAATTCGGAAATCCTCTCATTTGTTCTTATCCCTCTGCCCTTTGGGGACTGAAAAATGTTTCCCCGTGGAAGAAAAAACCTGAAATGCATGAAATGGAGATGAAGATTGAGAAAGCAGTGTTTAAAAACCCCTTAAGAGGCTTTGGGACCGAAACTCACATGAATAATACTTCAAAAATCCTGCAGAGAAAGCCAGGATGACTTTACAGCTGTCAGATCCTGGCTCTTTCTTTAATCCTGCTCAGACTACAGCTGCTGACTTACAGGCTGGGCCACACGCAGGAAAGGGAAGCCTTTCCTTCAGCAGCACCCACTTTCCTTAGTGCAACGCTTTAAGTCATACACGGGAGAAAGTAGGTTGGCAGAAACTGTAGAAAGAGGGTGTCTTTGAAAGCGCGACTGCTTTTGGCAAACTGAATTTATACATGAATCCGCCTCATGCCTATTTTGCAATGTATCACGTTGTTGAAAGAGAATGACAGTTGGGGACTAAATATTTCCTTCCTGGATCCAGAAACAGATAAAAAAAATTGGTTACTCTTTTTTTTTTTTTTTTTTTAAATAAAAAAGGAAAGAATCCAACCTGAGGATAACACTCTCCATCTTTCACCTTAGTGCTCTCTAATAACAGACTGAGACTCAAAGCTCGCAAACTCACCCATTGACAGGCATTTGTAGCAGCTAAAAGAAAAGCGTTTCCCCTTCCCCCACGCAAAAGCATCCCTTTTAGCTCACTGGAACAGAGAGGATCAAAGGGCTCTTTTTCTAAATGCTTTGAAAGCTATTGTAACATCTTTCATGAGGCTGACAGCATTCTAACTGTCCTGATAGCTACATAACGCTGATGTATTTATAACACACGGGCTCTGCCTGGGCCCCAGAAAACCAAAGCTGAACAAATACACTCAATAACCTGGAAGATACGGCTACCCACAGAGACCTGGCTGAAGAGCAGGGCAGGCCAGAGCGCTTCTGACATGCTCTTGTAGCCGCTAACCAGGCCATTAAAAGGACTAATTAGGGACCTGCCCTGAGGGCTTTGCAGGAGAGCAAAATAAACCTGCATTTTGCCATCCAGTGCCAGCAGCACATACACGCACACAAAATACAGCATTAATAACACACTCACTCTTCACCTCTGAAGACCTGGAGTCTAATTTCTTTTATGAGAAGGGTATGTGAAAACAAGCTCAGTGGTCGCTAGCATCAGGACAACTCCACATCATTTGGCACGGTGCAGTTTGTCTCCAGGCTCACGATGGGAACTCTGGACAGAGTCCTCTTTCTACATCTCTGCTTCTAGTCCAAGGGCAAAGAAAATTGGTCACGTTCAAGGGCTAGGGAGGGTCGGCTGATTGGAGGGTCAGGGCCAGGACACGTCAGGAAAGGGCAACCCAGAAAGGGAATTAAACAGGAGAAAATACTTCTTAGGGTAAAACCAGCAAGGTTAAAAATCAGAATCTCCCTCCAAGAAGGTTTCTTATCTTAATTTTCAAACATGCTTGGTTTGTCCAGGAGGGCTTTCACTGTAGAATACGACCACAGAGACAAGACAAATAGCAGGGAAAGAGGGTTTGTAGAGATCTCATTACTGCTGAAAATAGCTACCACCAAAAAAACAGAGCACAAACATCCCTGTCTTAACATGTTCCCAGGTAAAAAAAGAAGAAAAAAATGAACCATAAGTTCTCTGTTTCACAGAGAAATTAACAGGTCCCAGTGCCTATCATATAGCACAAGTCTTTGCACTCATTCTTCTTTTGGCCATAATTCATGGTATTTTCTCCCAATAGATTTCAAATAAATTATTTTGTGGCACACTTACTTTGCGGTAAATATCTGCTGCAGGACTGAATTGAGATTCTTTTACCTTTTTTTCCTCTAATTTCAACAAAATGAAGAACACAAGGAGTGAGAACTTACAGATTATAAAATGTAATGGACCATGGACTGGGAAAAGAGAGGCATGCACAACAACATGCTCTGTAACATCTCCAAAATACTGCCCAGCATCAAGGATCAAATACAGTCTACCAGCCACCAAAATCCTGTGGTTCTGCTTCTCAAGCAGAAAGAGCAACTCCATTAGTTGGTATTAATATTAGGCTCTTAGAAGAAGCATTACCTGCTAGAAAAGAATATGTAAGGTAAGCTGTAATCATTATGTCACACAGGCTTCCAGTCATGGCTCTACTATTGTATTTTACCATTCCGGAAGTCATAAGATTTGCCTCGTTTTCTGCCTCCAAAATACCAAGGAATGGAAGCTTAATTCAACTTCTGACTTGAAACATAATTCACCAAGTAATGATACCATGAAGCTCACTAGGGTCCACAGGAATTGAATGCCTACAGTACTAACTGTGCCCCATAACCTTGCAGCCTATAGTTTATATATGAATTAGTGTTCTGAAAGACCATAGCTCCACACCTGCCTTTCGCATCAGTGGTGAGAATGTAATGACAGTAGAATAAAAGACAAGAACAGGCCAAAGTGAGATTAAAGGAGGAACATGAGCCAAAGAACTTCTTGATCCCTGATCCTCACGGTACTAACAGAGTAAAGCAAGAAGATTACAGATGTGGGGTTTTTTTTTCAGTCACCACCATAATGACATGTAACACACGCTCCCAGAAGACGTACACAGACTCTCAAAGCTGTACATGCATCCAATTTATTTTTCTGGAAGAAAAGAGAAAGGAACATGGGTTCCAAGATGCCTTTTAGAAAGAGAAGACTGCAGACCTAATTAGCAGGTTAAATGATGCTAAGTAACATAGAAACGACCATTTGTTTAAAAAAAAAACAAAAAAAAAAACCCCAAAAAACAAAACAAAAAAACCCAAACAAAAACCAACACCAAACCCACACCTATTCTATTGTCAACTTTGAAAATAAAGAACAAGTTAATAAAAGAAGTTCACAAAAAAAAGTTATTGCCAGTTCAGTTGCCACCCATGACTATACTGTAATATTTAACATCTCATGAAGCTTACCCTTGCCATATCAACAAGGAAGTTCTCAAATAACTTCCAAATATGGTTACTGGCATAGATTTCTTTCATTTCCACTTCAGTGTCCACATAACAGTGGTTAACAAAATTAACATAGGCTATTTTCACCTGCAGGAACAGCAAAAACACAAACAATATGAAATGAAACATTAACATGATGTTTTCTATCTGCAAAAATAGTGAACAATAAAGATGATCCTTCAAGTACTAACAAACATTAATAACAATAATAATGCATATGTTCAGTTCTGAAGATTTAAGAAGCACGGCAACAAATTGATTGATGTACTTACTGAAAGATCACACGAAGAAAAATGGAAAGGTTTTGCAAACAGTCTAATGATAAAACTCCCAGAAAACAAACCAATAATAAAGTTGATATTTAAATTATATTAAGACTACAAGGGCCTGGCTCCAAAGCCAGGAGCTGTCAAAACGCAGGACACCCCTGCATTTGCCGCTTGACTGCTGTGGGTTGATGCCTTGTGACAGGCTTGCCAAATATCAAAAAAAAAATCTTTAGCAGAGCTGGGACTGCAATCCCTATATTCCCACAATCTTAAGGCAGCGTTTGCATTTGGGGTGGGTGTAACTCGGATCTAAACGGAAGAGAAAGGTTGTGCAGTGCTGAGGCTGCAGTCACAGCAGCAAAGGGCTTAACAGGAGGACTGCAGTCTCCCTCCTCTCCTGCATTACAAGTCTGCATGTGCCCATCATAAAAATGGATATCCAGTGCCTGAAATGTATAGATTAAATATAAACATATGCAGATACACTGAAAATTTCTTGTCACGGTCAAAGGAGAGGAGATAGTTCCATATGTTTAATGCAGTCAGGAGAAAACTCATGTCAGACTTCTAGGTTTCGTTTGTTTGGGCTTTTTTTAATTAGCATCTGTTGAAATAGATGCTAGGAGGAACTTTGAAGCAAAACAAACATTTTTCTTTTTAAGAAAAGAATCACTTGATCACAAGGTGACTTTTTCACGGCATGGAGGGAGCCTTTACTCCTGCAGGTCCCAGTTCTGTTGATATGAGCCACATTTTTCTACTAGATAGCCTGCAGAAACCCATCTGACCAATAACACGGGGCCAGAGCAAGCTCCTTGCAAAGACTATGAAAAGATTTCTTCTGATCACATCAGGTTTGGTGCAAACAAACATTCCCCTTCTGATCAGCGTGAGGTATCACAGCCCTACTGAAGCATGCATGACCGGTAGTAGCTGCAGAATTGGGCCTCGATATGCAGCAAATAAAAACATTTGCTGGACTGCAACTGAATTTAATAAAATGAGACTTCACCCAAAACTCCCCCTGACTTCAGCATGGCCAGAATGTTACCCATCATTTCCAACAAATTCAGGCAGTGGCAAAACGTTGGCTTGACAAACCACTCAGCTGAGTCTTCGCAGCTACAGCCAGAAGTTATCAGAGCATTAAACTCTGATAGTGGCTGGACAAACCCAGGAAAACAAAACAAGGTGTCTGCCCCAAAAAGCTGACAATCAAAGCAGAAGGGACAAGGAATTTTCTGCTTAAGAACATACTGGTTATCCTTTCTTACGTATTCACCTTAACAAACAACACCTGTTTCCAGCCTGTTTTCCGTGCAAATATTCAACTTGTCAGTATATTATACACAACAAAACATTTTCTGAGTTTCTAAAAATGATAAGTCTGCTTCCTCACTCAGTGAATCTTACCTCAGGTATGCAGTCATCATGGGTCACTACTCTCACTATATCATCCAGTGGCAGGAGTGAATTGCACTTGATCTCTGTGTATACATTCTTTCCTTCTGTACAAGCCGCTAGCAATTCCACTAGAGTGATGTGATATGCTAAGGGTCCGCTCTCGTCTGCTCGATCTCGCTCTGAACACATCATTTGGAGTAGGACTGGAAACGATGCTCTGTCGTTGTAGAATATCAACACATCTTCACCACCATTTATCAGCTGAAAAAGATATCACAAAGTTTTAAGCACCATGCACTGCAGTCATTTTGGACTCAATGATCTTAAAGGTCTCTTCCAACCTAAATGGTTCTATGATTTTTTTAAATTTCTTATTTTGTTCTGCCTTTAAGTATGCAAAGACTGTCTAGCTAAAAAAAAAAAAAAACCAAAAAAAACCCCAAAAATTAGTCTGATGTGGCTTACTAAATGCACGTGTTAAAACAATATCCAAGGCAAACTTCTGCTCTTATCTACATAAGTGCAAATCTGGAATAACTCACCAAGGAGTGAGCTAATGAAAGGTGAATTTGAAGTTTAATTTCTATGTAGCTCTGTGTTTACCTAAGACAGTATGCCATCCTTATTATTCCTATCATCTCAATGTTTGTTTGAAGTTAATTAATTACCCTCACCTCCTATTTTGAGGCCACGATGCATTATTATCTCTGTTTTATAGATAGGGACTTGAGGTGCAGAGAGATTGAATCTTCCATGCTACCTCACTCAAAAAGCCTGTGGCTCACCCAGAATTTAACCAACCTCTTCTGTGCCCTTGCTGAGCATCAGAAACAAAGGACCATTCTTCCCAACCTATACAAATTTGGCAGGTGGGTCTTGACATTGTCAGTGTCATGCCAGCACTTCCATTTAACAGAAAGTTGGTGTATGTGATAAATATTTGATTTTGCAACAAATGCATTGCTCATCTCAAGAGGATCCAGAGCGGAGGTGGATGCTGGCAGCCCCATCTCAGCAGAAAAGTTTTGCTCTAACGCTGTTTTGAACCCCCATACACTGAATATACCTACTGCCAGCACTGCTCTGTGAGCTTGAGTGGAGCTGGGACAGGGCAGTAGTCCTGTCTTCTCTCCATCACTTTCCTTTTAAGCATAATGAACCCCTAATGCAGGTGAAAATAAGCTCCCATAAACCCTTCCTAGTACAGAATACACCTTGGCAGCACAACAGCCGTACGTATTTTGTGAAAAAGTCACTTGACATATCCAAGCCTATACGTGAAAATCCTAGCTTACTGAATTCAAGGGGAGAAATAAAGGGTGGTGGAGCTGTTGAGAAATGGGAAAGCAGCAAGAGCAGGAATGAAAATTAGTCTCCCAGAATGAAAACTCAAGAAATATTTCATTACATTTTCCAGGGTCTCAACATTTCAAATTTTGAATTTAGAACTTTTCTGATCATGTTTTCCCTGTTGCTTACCTATTTTTACTTTGACAATTGGATGGAGTGAGTTGTGAATTCAGTCTTTCCTGCAATACCTATTTCTCATTTATATTTGGGTTTCTAAAACGTTTCTACTCGTGACTTTTCAAAATAGGCATCTTCTGGACAATCCACAGTACAGAAAAAAGGTTTTTAAAGAGACAAGTGCTTGGGAAAGAGGAAGGAGACAGTACAGGGAGACCCAGATACCATTAACTTCATTGCGCTCAATGGCAAAAAAAAAAAGAGGGAAAATATGAGATTTCAAAATGCTGCAAAATTGATCTAACTTTTTAATACTCGTGTCTGGAATACTATGACATTTCACATACAAAATAATAAAAAAAATCAACACGGAGCCCTCTGGGAAGGTACATGCTCTGTCACTTTCTATTAAGTTTTTCACCACATTCCCATAGTTATTTTCCACTTGTGCACATTTTGGAAAGACGACTCTTTCCGTGTTCCCCCCGAGTTACACTCTTATGTCAAACCCAGACCTAATCTGTACCAGTATTGCTTGATATTTTTATCATGTCAAGTCAAACTGACCCCTCATCCTTTCATGTACCTATCACTGATGAATGAGGAAGAAATACCAGCAGATAGTGACCTTGTGAAACATGATGCTGCATGGCATGCTTGCTACATACTGACTGTGAGGAACCACAAACCAAAGCAGACAATGTTGCATCAGCACAAGAAGAGCTAAGGGGGACGAGGTAAGCATCGTAAATGCAAGGACAGAAGACGATGTCACCCCCTTCCCCCAAGTTATCCACTTATGATTTGTGAAGGGCATCCAAACATTGATCCAAACAGAGAAAATGATGTCCCTTTAAAAGCAGAAGTATCCACTGTTAGCCAAAGTTCTCACTGAGTATCATGAGCTCAGTGATGGGGGAGGGAAAAAAAAAAAAAAAGCCAGCTGCACGTTTTTCCACTAAAGTATATTTTCAAGGAGTTAAGAACTCTGTGGAAGTATAATGAAGGTTGGTCAGTATTGGAGCAGCTGTTGACGCTGAGTGATGTATCACGCCAGAATACTGTAGATAATAGAAAACACTGCTGCCACATTGATCTGGTTCAAAAGTAAATTCTGCTTTCCCTTTTGTAATAATGTTTGCACTGATAGGCACTGTTCTTCCAGGAACCTCAAAGCATGCTTGTAATGAGAAAAAGTGCCCTAAGGAACCTTTCAGGTTGGTAAACATCATTACTAGCACTTTACAGACATGGGGACCAAGGATATGAGAAGAAGTGAATAAGCCAGACTGGGAATGTTCAACGTATTTTGTGAAAGTACTCTTTCGCAACGGTGCTCCTTCATCTGTATGCACTTTCTAAAACATTTAAATATGATCAGTTTATCCCTTACTCCCAGTAAACAGGAATAAGCTACAATATACTTCCCATGGGTAAAAGAAAACACAGGAGTAGTTGAGGCATGCTGTACACTCATACCTTATCTTGTTTTGTGGTGAATTGTTTACATGCCCCACCTGGAGGCAGAGAAAACGTTACATCACTTGTTTAAGGTCACCAAGTACCTCTCAGTTGTCTACTGCGAAACCGTCCTAACTCCATGGCAAGTTCCAACCATTTGGCTACACTGTTCCCTTTATATTGGAATGCCATTCAAATTTCACTATTAGCATCCTTTTCTAACAAATCGTAATTACTTACCTGTAATTTCCTACTTTTGTTTTTAAAAACAGATCATTATCTTACCCTCTTTCATCAAAATAGGGGTGCTCCCTCCCCGCACCAAATTCCTGCAGGACCCATGATGTAAATGTCACAACTGAGTTCATTTCGATTTTCATCATGCAGTCAGCTTGAAAATGTAATATGACAATTTATCTTTGTGCTATTATAGGTCAGTAACAAAATGTATTTAAATTGAGAAAAATCTAAAAATTGTGTTTGATGAGAAAGTAAAATCCTACAAGAAGCTGTGGTGGAAGAGGAAAAATCTAAAAGCACAAAAGCACAACAACTGTTTGAATTATGTATATCAAAGGTTTGTAATTGATATTGCATGTTAAAACACTTCAGTCAAATTGAAAAGGTTGAGGTGGATGCCATTAAAGGTTATCCATGTAAGCTGAAGCTTTATTTTCTTAATTAGAAGTTTTTCCTCTTTGTTGCTGTAGAGCAAAATTTCAGCAGGGTTTAGTTTTGTTCACACCACAACTAGGGCTTATCTCTGTTTTCTTTGTTAAGATCTCTCTTCAAAAAAAAACCCAAAAAAGTGCACTTTGTAAAGAAAAATGTTCCTTGGTCTCCGATCCTACCCGGACTCTTCACCGTATTCAACTTTACCCACTTATTAATCTCACTGAACTGTTAACATAATTACAGTTAAATGCACGAGTGTCTGCAAGTTGAAGACTTCATTTATCATGCACACTATATATCAAATCCTAATTGCAGAGAAGTCAATTAGGTATTTTCCTAGTAACTTTATTGGCATAAAGATTTGTCTACAAACCACTCTGTGGAATTTACCGGGTCAGACTCTGAATCTAGCTAAAGCTAGAGTAGCTCTACTGACTCTCACAGAAATGCTCTGGAACAAAAGAAACAAAAGCAGAAACTAGTACCTAAAATTGTTACATGGTTACATGCTAAAAAAATGGTCTACAACACTATTTAGACAAACCCACAGAGGTAAGAGCCTCTTATGTGGCAAAACCATGCCGCAATATGGCAAGTTTGGTGCATAAATGGGATTCTAACTTACAGTACAGGAAAATGAAGGTTTATGTAACTCTGCGATTTCCATGCTACATCATCTACAAATAGACATCTCTGTATCACCATGCTAACACTCATGTTTTCTTTCTAGTAGTTATACAGATGGCCTTACAAAATTAGATTAAACTCCCCAAAATGTCTCCTAAAATATTCATTATTTGTGATACCATTTAAAATTCTAAAGCAATGACGCCATTATATCCCATTGGTATCAAGACCAGAAAAAGCAACCTCAAAATACTAGCATGTTAAAAAGACATCACACGAGTGATTAACATATGAACCCTTCCCTTACCTCTGTCATTACCATGTCCTGGCATTTTTTCACATATTTGCCATCTGCTTTCACAATGGTTTGCAGGAACCGCAGGTACTCCACGTGACGGCCATGGGTCTCAATGCAGTGTACAAAGTGCTGCACCACTCTTTCACTAATTTCATTACACAGAAGGTAATTATTCATGAAGATGTGCCGCATGGTTTCAGCTTCCAGGAGCTAAACAGATTAAAATCAAAACAGCCTTATAAGAAGAGCAGATTTGTTTTGAGATTGAAAGATTCACAGAACTCTCGACTAGAAAAAGGCACATTGGTAAAGGGAAACTGGAAAAGTCCAATGTGCACCAGCCCAGTGATTAAGCAGTGACCTTAGGGCCTAGCTTTCATTTATGATGGGATTTCTCCACACTTTCCTATGAGTACAAAATGGTCCTAAAGTGGGCATAAACAAATCTGTGCCCATGTGGAAGGTGAAGACACACCCATACACACACTACGCTGCTAGAGCACTCTATAGGGACTTTGGTATACAAGACAACTGAGACCACACTCATCCCACTCACCATCAAACTTTGCATTGAGGCAATCAAATATGATGAGCTACCCCTGGCTCCCTCTGTGCTTGACAGAGGCAGGCATTTCCAGCAGGCAAATCATTGCACGTGCAGTCTGATCACTCTCTGAGGGAACATCTCTTTCCATGTTAACTACAGAGGGAGCCTAAGGCTGTGTTTCTATCGGTGAGCAGCACAGTAGCAAGACAGGGATGCTGCTGAGGATCCTGCATTCAGACTTCATGCATTCTGGGAGCTTTTGCTTCAAACATCCTCTAGTTTGGTCCCTTGGACTAAAGGCTCATGAGAGTCAGGTGTGCTCCTAGAGTATACCTTTCTGTTTAGTGTCATCTGAAAGGAATCCACACCAAGTTTGCTCCACAATGTGAACAAAAGCACAATAACTGGGATGATCAGAAGATCAGCTTCAAAAGAACAGAAATGCAAGTGCAAACAGGCTCCATAGTTGGCACCTGAGTTAAGTGTCAGTGTTGGAGAGGATGGAGTCCAGGCGCTAGTCCCCACTGTGGTCAGCTCAGTGCCTTTCACTAACTTCACAAAAAAAGCATAAATAAAAAAATAACAGAACAAATGCTTCCTAATGTACACAGGCCAGGGGTCTACAATCCTAATACACTCTTTCTAATAAAAGCACATTTTGCTCAGTAGATCTGCCACTGAGCAAGGTGTCATTCTATATGACTATATCTGTAAACACACACATACATATATACACTTAATTTTTAATTAAAAAGAGGGACCGTGACAAAGAGGTTTATTGCAAACACAATGATTTAATAAAAGATCAAATTTTAGATTATCTGAATCAAATGGAAGCATCACCAACAAAAACGTATGGGTCTGATTTTGCTATCACACAAGCTTCATGAGAGCACAGTCACAGCATCTTCTACCCTGACTTATAGTCCATCTGTGAGTGAGTTAGGATGAATAAGATCAGAGTCAAGCTAAACATGATGTAATGATGTGACCCATGTTCATAGATACTTCCAGTAAACCACACAGGTAATATTGTTTTCCACTTTTAAAACCGCAACATTAAAAACAATGACATAAAGAGAGAAAAGACAGGAGAGAGAAGAGAAGACAGAGAGGGCACAATTTAGTTAAATTATTTATTTAGCACTGTCATTTTTCAATGAGTCCAAATTTACTTCCGATTATAATATTCTCCTTAAAATGAAATACTTACCCCCGGAGTCAAGAACAAGTTGAGATTTTTGTGGAGGAGAACTTGATTCTGAGGATTTCCTCGACAGAAATTCTGAAGGAAAGTGTGGGCTAGATTCATAACTTCATTCATCTTTTCATCGCTCTGCAGAAGACAAGACAAACTAATCAGCTGGGAGTACCTAAACACACTTGTTAAAACTGCACAACATGAATTCAGCTAGGAACAAAGCAATTCTCCTGAGCCTTTCATAGGGCAGGAATTATCCCTCTGGCAAAAGCAACTGATCCAGTTTTCTTCAGAGTCTGTTAGTGGCTACACCTTACTCTGAATCGACTTGACCATATGGAGTCACAAAGGTACGGGCACAAACTCAAAGTAAGATTTCCTCATGCATGGCTATAATTCCCTAGTTAAAAAAAGTGCTAAGTGGCTTGATTTTCAAAAAAAGCTCTCAAGCCTGCATTGATTTTAAGCTTCTGAAAAGCTTTGGCCTTTATATAGCTACATATAGAAACAGATGTATGTGTGCATGTGTGTGTACACCTACACGCATATATATGTTCATACACATACTCCCACACAAATATATGTCTAGTTTCATCCCCATTTCATATTCCTCTCATATAGTATCCTAACCATGATTTGATGAACCACCTATACAGACAAGCACTATTTTACTGAAGACAGCTGAACCCAGTGTCTATATCATAACATTAGTGTGTAACACTCAGGAAAACATAGCCCAGAAGAGGTTTTATCTCCTCTCAGTGCTTCCTATAAGATCTAGAAAGATGCGCTCTGTAAAAGGCTATCTAGATCATTTGTATGCTCAATGCCACTAAATCAGTACAAAATCACATTATCTTCTGAAAAACTTGCAAGTGCAACTAGGTTAGAGGCTTCCACCACAGAAACGAAGAAATTGTTTCAGACTTGATCCTTGAAAGCTTTTTGTCCAACTTATGTATCTACGATAGCACTCACATCAGTACCCAACAGTGGAATTTAGATACCCTGCCAGGAGCTCCATTAAATCAATACTTCTTACTCTGCAGTGACTGCAGATCTAAGGTTTGCCTATTTCAGGAATGGGATGATAGTGCAGTGATATCCAGGTACCTGAGGCAGTAAATGTTAAGTTCTTAATAACACCTGTTCTATGCAGGCAGCCATATTTAAACTTAGGCCCAACCCATTATTCTTAAGCTAGAAAATGGCATCATCATTTCATGTTTGTACCATAGTTGACTGAATTCAGTTAAAAAAAATATTCACATTGATTCTTGGGCCTTTTGAGGCCTTTCACTTTATTGAGTTCATGTCCTTTACGACTAAAATTATGAGAATAACCTTTTCATAGGGTATCTGCAGAAGGTCCAAGACTACCAAGTGGGCGCCCATATTTTTCAGCAATCGCTGCTGTTGATTCCGACATTTTTTATTCTGAACACAAAGTTTGCTGAGTCGAATCAAAATCTATAAATAAACAAACAAATAAATAAGCGTTCAAGCAAGCAAAGAACCAGTCATGTCACACAAAACCAAACAAAAATACATTCTTTCAAAATAATTACTAAATCTACTTATCAAACAAGTATGTCAAGCAAGTTTCTTAGCAGATATACCAACCTCTTTAACAATATTGTAGTTATTGCTTTTGTTGCTGTCTATCTGGGGTTTTTTGGTCCCATCCTGTATTGGACTCAAAATATTTGACTCCTGTAACAAAGAACACACAAGTGGAGATGTATTGCAATTTCCTCAACATGAACTAATTATATTTAGTAACAGCAAGTGAGGAAGTATTACAGCAGCTCATAGGGAACAGATATAACACAGATAATAAAAGTACTCGTTTATTCTTTATCCACCGGTCCAGTGCGTGAAAAGATTGACATTCAAGTCCTTCCTTTGTTTCAAATTTCCAACATGATTTGAGGCAATTACTCTATGCCTTCGTGCTTCTGATCCTCCTAAAAAAGAGTATGTCCCCATCACAGACTAAACATCCCAAGGAATTTAGCTACTATGAGAATAAGGACCATAAGTGTATTTCAATAGCCACCATTTGTTCCAAAAATCTCTAATACAGCTGGAAAGATTACAAAGTCTGTGTGTGTGAACATTAAAAAGTCTGGAGAAAGAGCTTAAGACGACCTCCGTAGTTGAGATAAGTAGGGTGGAGTTCTCAGCAGCGCAGGAACAAGTAGCATGTGGAAATTAGAAATGTTCCTCCCGTGAAGAGGACAATTCTGTCCTTATGTCTGGATGACACAGGAAAGGATTTAAAAACAAATGAGAACCTTAAGTTAAACTGCAGCATCCAGTCATGACGCTGTATGCTCTGGGCCTTGGCTTTTAGAAAGCCCCAGCTGGGTATGATAAATAAGAAAAATCAAGTCAGCAAGTAACTGCCAACACCCACGTACCTTTCCATGCATATCTCAATCAAAACACAGAAGAACATCTACACAAACACTGCCACTTAGAATACTGGCAGTGGTTTTTCTTTTTTTTCTGCTGCCAGATATGGTAAACTTTTCTTAACTGGAAACACAAAGAACTGAAAGATTGGACTTTGGATACTGAAATTATTAAGCATGTAGAAAAACTGTAGCAGATCTCGAGATTGCCTCACAGTATAACCACAAGGATGTAAACCAGTGTAATAGCATGAAAAAGAACCAAACAGGTGCGCTTCCGAGCTTCACTGTGTCCTCAAACTTCCTACTGTTTTAGAGAAGAGAATTATGCTAAAACACACACGTGCATGCCAGTCTGAATGTTTATACTCCTTGAAACCTCCCCCTGAGCTTTCTTAGCTGATGGTGAAGATGAGGAGTTCTGTAAATCCCATCTGGTCTTAATTTCCAGTGGGGCAAGAACAGCTGCACCACTTGGCCATGGAAGCTGTTTATTAAAGTGTCAGCACTGCTGTTCAGCGTGGTCATGTTGATCTATGCAAGAACAGTGGATTTTTATTTGTTTAGGTTTGTTAGTATGCATGCTGCCTTCTCTCTAGCTGTTTGAATCAATACTTTGGAAGGTATTTCAGGCTCTTTGCTATAATTAACCACCCTCCTCTGCTCTGGGACTGTGGGTTAACCAAGATTAATTTACCTGTTACTTTTATCAGCATTCTTCCTCAATCAAAGTAGTTTTATAATCCACGTGAACTATATGTCTTATCTGGAAGTGCTGATCAGCATTAAACTGCTGAATCTATCCCTACTCTTAACAAAATAAAAACCTGTTTATTGAACCCATAAGAGTATGCCTGGGATGTAGTTATCAAGAGATAATCACACCACTGGGATACCAGAGACACTGAGTTGCATATCTTGCCTCGTTACGTCCCATGACAGACATTCTCTGTCACATTTTTCCATAGGGTACAGGGAGTCATAGCGATCACACTGAGAAAGGTTCTCGTCTGAGTACCCCACTACCAGGAGATGGTGTTTTCTGAAATAGACTACTTCCTCTATTCATAAAATTCCCGGGATATCACTAGGCATCAGTCTTAGGATCCTTTCTTTCTAGCCCCCAAATGGAGGCCCAGATTCCAGCATTCAGTCCGAGCAGTTCCCCGCTGCTGAAATAGTCTCCCGCATCTCGGCAGGACAGCTATGCAAGGCGCTAGTCAGTGTCACGCTGGCACGGTTTGGCCCTCCACAGGCTGTATTTACACACCAGGGGAAGGAGGGGCACCCTCAGAAGTTTCAGTTTACAATCTCAACCTATGTATGATATTTCAGGAGATGTCCATTTAAACATTCCCAGAACCAAAGCAAACTGCCACAGACCAGAAAAGGAGGAGAGCAAGGGAACACCAGGCGCTTAAGGGTGCTGAAAGTTTATACCACTTGAAACCTCGCTGAACTTTCTTAGTGGATGGCGAAGATGAGAAGCTCTACAAATGCCACTGCCACTGTACTCCAGCTTCACCTGAGAGTCCTTTCGCTGAGACTGTCTATTTCTCCTCCTCAAATCTGTGTTTCTGGTGCTACACCACCAATGCATCCCCCAGTGAAAGGACAAGACAGACCACACTTTCCATAGTCCACGGTATCTATACAGAGTCAGAACACCCTTCCTAGAAATAACCAAGTAAACAGGCTTTATCTGCTTTTCCCTTCTCAAGCAAGGCTCAGTTATTGAGATCAATTTCAGCATTCCTCCCTAACCCTATGCGGTGTCTAATTCATGTCTGACCTAACTCCAAGCACTCTTTCCTACAGTTCTCATCTCCAGTTTATCAAGATGATCCTGCATGGATGTAGGATTTGCTGTTTTTCCTGTGAAGAACTCTGGATACTTTACTTAGAAGAACATGGCCTTTTTTCTACAAATCCCATTTCTGGAGTCATATGACTGCAAAAAAAAAAAAAAAAAAAGTAAGTCTCTAGCCCCACCAGGTTATGATAGAAAGGTGGAAACAATTACCCAAAAAGACTCAGAAGCCCAAGGGCAAAAAAATATATTTGATTTTTTAAAACTCTTATGACAATCTTGCAATGTGCTTCAGTGAGGACAGAAACTTGGGCTTAACATAAGACTGTTCTGGAATGTAACTTAAGCCCTTGTGCTCACTATAATGTTGTTTGGGAAAAATTAAGCACAGGCAAATGAAGCGTATTCCCCAGAGGTTCATCCAGCTCAGTACTGAATACCCAGCATCCATTCCAAGAAAGCATGGGATCTCACAGGGATGTTCGTCTGCTTGAAGCTAGCCACCTGCTTCACACATTGTAAATTATGACCAGCACCTCACCTCTTATGTCCGACTTAAGATCTCAAAGAGAGTATTTTGCCAGGTAAAAACGCTTCCCGGCTGTTAAAGAATAATTTAACAGCAGAAAAAACAATGGACAAGATTCTGAGCTATTGTAACCTGGCGCAGCTCTCACGGAATTACCACCAGATGATCTAACCAGTTGTGCAGATTACATATTACTGTTCTGATACAATACTCTCTCAGTTATGCCAGAGATAATATTGTGCATCTACTGAAGCACTGATAATCCATATAGACCATACATACAGACCCACGGA
Organism: Platalea leucorodia; assembly: GCF_965183815.1. Classification (NCBI taxonomy): domain Eukaryota; kingdom Metazoa; phylum Chordata; class Aves; order Pelecaniformes; family Threskiornithidae; genus Platalea; species Platalea leucorodia. The sequence continues at coordinate 52,622,613 of NC_138826.1, read as the reverse complement.
TGCCTCATGGGAAAAAAATCCTGAAAATATCCCATTTAGAGATGCTTCTATTTCAAGCACATTGTTTTGTCCCCTCTTCCTGCAGTTTCTTTGCTATCAGGGCTATCCATAGGAATAAAAAGGATCTTATTAAACTTTTTAAAAGTATTATACTCTCTCAGTTATGCCAGAGATAATATTGTGCATCTACTGAAGCACTGATAATCCATATAGACCATACATACAGACCCACGGATGCCTCATGGGAAAAAAATCCTGAAAATATCCCATTTAGAGATGCTTCTATTTCAAGCACATTGTTTTGTCCCCTCTTCCTGCAGTTTCTTTGCTATCAGGGCTATCCATAGGAATAAAAAGGATCTTATTAAACTTTTTAAAAGTATTATACTCTCTCAGTTATGCCAGAGATAATATTGTGCATCTACTGAAGCACTGATAATCCATATAGACCATACATACAGACCCACGGATGCCTCATGGGAAAAAAATCCTGAAAATATCCCATTTAGAGATGCTTCTATTTCAAGCACATTGTTTTGTCCCCTCTTCCTGCAGTTTCTTTGCTATCAGGGCTATCCATAGGAATAAAAAGGATCTTATTAAACTTTTTAAAAGTATTATACCTAAAAAACATTGTAAATATCCTGCTACAATTCTGTATCCTCTTTCCCCATTAGCTTTTCCTTTCATTAAATACATAAAGGAACATTTTCTTTCCTACTAGAGCTATGCTTGAGGAAAGTAAGAAATCCCACATACTTAAGCTCATGAAGTCCAGATGCCTCCCCCGTTCTGACACCACTAAATTCAGCTAAGTTATATCAGAGAAGGAGTAGGACCTACACTGTTCCAAGAAATTAGGATTCTCCCCTGAAGTGTTGGATTTTCCCCCCGCATGAAGGCACCTAAAATCTGCCTTCCCATCTGAAAGGCCAAGTGTACGTCATAAATATCTGCAAACATCCTGTGTCTTCTCAAGGGCTCTTACTTTTCCTCAAGGCACTGGCTTCACAATGCTGTATAATCTCCACTCAGCTTCCTACTAAACTTCCCTGGTGGCTTCCTTGCCCATTTTCTTTCCATTAGGGGACACTCTCCCACAGAAGAGAATAAGGAAAGTGCTGTCTCAGAAATCGCAGCTCTTCATCTCTCCCCACTTCCTCTGATGAAAATGAAAAAGTGGGAATAAGTATTAGTGGGAAAGCCTGCTTTATCTACTATTATGCCACAAACAGCAACCATAGCAACTCTTGCAACACCTTGCATTTTCTTAAAGACTCACACTGGAGTTTGGCGATTACACGAGGACCTCAGCTTTCACTGAAGAACAAAATTAAAAATTTAAATTAAATTAAAAAAAAAAAAAAATCAGGTCTTCATGGTTCCAGATTCAAATTCTAAAGTTTCTCGGATCATGATATATCCTGAGAGTGTGGGATGACATGAGTCAAAAAAAAAAAAAAAAAAGGTTTGTTTGCCTACAAAGTCTCAATAGTCAGGTCAGTTTGGTGAAGACTGGATTACTCATGATGTTTGAAAATATGGGTTTGATTGCGCTCCTCTCCCCTAGTTGCAGGAACAGGTACTGCCTACTTCTTCTTTCTTCCAGCAAGTCAACGCAACAGCCAACATGTGATCTCTACATTACTTCCTTGGCCACAAAGTGATGCCATACACTGTGGCTTGCTTGCTAGCTAGCCAGAATGGAAGGCAGCTCTGTGACATAAGAACACAGTCACTGAAAGCAGCCATAATACTGCACGTTCTCGCTTTGCTACTTTGATTAACCAGACCACAAATTTGCAGTTGTTCATTAAACTACCTATCAATACTGAAACAATTCTGGCAGCAAAGGCTTTAAACCCACCTCTATTGGCTCTTCTCCCCCTTTGGTTTGATTGTCGCCCACCTCTCCACTCTCATAATTGCTGTTCTTCTCAACCCACAATTCTGATTTTTCTACAGTCAGACGTAGCTGATCAAGATCAGCCTTGATTTGCTTGTAGTTATCAACATCTTGATTAGACACCAGCAACTGAACCTGGAAATACAGAAAATTGTGAAGCTATTACAGCAGTAGCACCACCACTTATGCCTGGGTAATTTGTCTGACAGTTTCCATTCTAAGCCTCTCTTTTCAGGTGCTTTATGTAACCTTCCCTATGAAATTGAAACATGGCACATGCAGGCTTTTTAGCCCCCATTCATCAAAAATCTTTAACAGAGCTGGAGACTGTAGTTGCCCAAAACAGGATAGTTTCAACATCCACAACATTCTCTCACCTTCTTCAATATACTGCGAAATATTTTCAGCACAAGCACAGATTTACAAGCTCTTGAGTTCTGTGCAGAGTTAGCTCTGATGCAATGATTATGATCCTCATGGTATTCAAAAAATACAGTTACATGGTATTCAAACAATATAGTTAGAAATAGCTTATCCCATTCAGCACAGTACTCCACAAGGGAAAAAAAAGAAAAAAAAAAAAAAATGATATGACAAGGAATCAGGACATCCGAAGAAAAGTGAGAATGGCCAGCAACTTTAGTGATCACCTACATCACCATAACCAAATATTGAAAAATAACGTATTTTCAACACTGTTAGGCCAGCTTAGAAAAACTCGTTTGAATAGAACTCATTAACTGACTTTCAGGTTCACATAATTTCCCACCATCTGAGTGGTTGCCTCTACTACGATTAATCTCACTTCTTTTTCTTTTTTTGTACTGCTCAAAATTATTTGGGTTTTTTTCACCGTTATTTGTAGTTCTTGATTTAGCATGATCTACAGATTTCCTTTGTTTGTAATGCTCTTTGCTCTCCCAAGATTATTAATGAAGATAATACATAAAAGAACTAACAACAATCTTTACAGTAAATCAATAAGCACTATTAAGAAATCACACTTATGTAAAAGATTACGGTCACATGGCAGATAAGAACACCGATAGGGTTGTTCTTTAAAAAATCACTACTTGCAGACATATTCACTATTTTGTAATATAAAGTTTTCATCACATTCTCTCTTAGCTTAGTAAAACCTTGTTATTTTACAGAATTTATGAATGCTGGTCATCCACAGACATTCATATTCCATGTTCTCTACAGTCTTTTTTGTTTACTTGTCAATTAGCCTTTTCCATCCTTTACGAAAACATGTTAAGCTACTCAACCCTTGCTTACCTGGGAATAATAGCTATTTATGCAACTAACCAGCATGGCCTAACTTCAACAATCTGGTTGGAGGCCATTATGCGACACTGCAAAAACATTAAACAAAAGCTTTCCAGGTCTTTATCATTCATCTGTTTTTAAACAAGAGAAACCTCCACATCTTACATAACGGTGAGACAACATGCTATCAAACTCCTGAAATAAGCATCAGATGGTCTCATCAACATGTGTTATATAGGGTTATGTAACAGAGATGTCTCTGTCATCCAGCCCCATGACATCAGATCTCCCCATCCTAATCCACTGACACATGGAGCCTGCACATGCACCGTTATCAAGCAGAAAGAATACAAGCTGAAAACAGGCTGGGCTCTATTACTCCCTTCCTGTTATTTGGGCATATCTGTATCATGCAGTAGAGCACAACGCAAAGACACCTGAATTAGAACTAGAAACACCACAGGAATAACAAGAGAGCTTTATAACCAGACTAAGTAGCTCTAAAGACAGGGAAGTCTTACTGCTGACACTGGTACACTGCTTGCAGAACATGAGCTGACGACTGTCTCTGAGGGGTCACTACATGTCTCGCTCTGAGATGCGTGTGTCCCAGCTGTCACCACGGACCTACGTTTTCAGTAATGAATGCAGTGCCAGAAAAAACTATTTCTGGGTGCACAACTATAATACACAAGAGCACATGTGTTCAACTCTAATGAAAAAAAAAAAAATCTCTGCTGAATTTGGACCTTTAAGGAAATAACACTGTCATGCTACGAAGAGCAAATTAGGTAAGTAAAGCAGCCTTTTGAAAGACTTTCCCTGCAGTCAGTTTCCTGGAATAAAGCTATGCCCATCCATACCTGTTTAAATGCTTGCAGAACTTCTGCTCGCTGGCTGAAGTGCTTAAATAGCAGGTGCAGAGCACCTGAGAGCAAAGGAGGGTAGTCATGCATGATGAGGTGAATGAGGACCCGTAAAAAAGTTCTGCCCCCTTCATCATCAAGCTGAACCGCATTCTTCTCCTTTCTGCAACAGAAATGGGAAAAAAGGACCAAATAAAGTAAAATAAATAAGAAAAAATAAAAGCTTTTGACATAAATATGCCTGTACGCACAATCTCCATTTGACAGAGCTCTTAAAACCAAATCAAATACACTGCAGGATGGAAACTATAAACATCACTAACATATTTTAAAAGGACTTCAATCCTACAGTTATATGCTGTTGCAGCAATCTTGTAGCAGAATGGACACTACAAAATGAAAGTAAGGATATATGAAATGTGTCAAATATTGCAAAAACATTCATTTATGGCTTGGATAAGTTGTGCCAAGCTCATCCCCAGTCCAAATTAATTGAAGTAAACAGCATTTCATCAGAGATTAATTTGGCCCTTTCCTTTTCGCTCCTTCCCTTTTCAGCTGCTATTAAAATTTCATTTAAGAAAAAATAAACTCAAAAATAGTAAGAATTGCCAAAAGCATCATATTTCTGCAATCATATTTATAATCTGGAACAGCAGAAAGCAGATTTACACTTAACATATCAAAGCAGAAATAACGTTTCCAAGAAACCATTCAAGTCGCTGTTCATTTTAAAGATGCAGATGCCAAGGGCTGTGTGTTGTTTTACATTATGTGAGTTCAGGGAGAGGACTGGAGGCATTGCTCTCACTGGTAAAGATTGAGAACGCATAAGGGACTGAGAGAGGAAAGATCAGAACGCCCATACTGCGGATCCTTCTCCCTAGCTCCAAGAAAAAATTTAAAGTCTATGGCCTTGTCTAAATGGAATTCATTTTTACTGGTATAATCATAATTATACCCATAAAATTAAACCAATATAGTGATAATGGTAATAACTCTCCAGTGGAGATATTTTCTGTACTTTTTTTTTTTTTTTTTGTTCACAGCATAGCTGAAACCACTGCCAAAGCTCTGCAAGCGTAACTTGTGATCTGCAGGCCTCTGGTGGTCCAGAAGATCATGGCAAGTGGTCCACAGTGGATCTGAGGAATCATATGAAAGAGATTATTATTGTTGACATAACTTTCTTAATAAGTTCAAAGACAAGGTGCAATGACAACTGGTCATGTAATCTATGGGAAATACTGAGGGTCAACAGTAACCTACTGATCCAAGAAATCTGGGGCTACAGCCATAAGGTACACCAAGAAAAGGTCTTTCTTTAAAAGCACCCATGTGAGGCATTATAAGAGAAATAAATAATTAGTGTGTTTTAGCCCAATACACCTGTACACCATTCCCCAGGTGCCTTTGGGAACAAGGCAAAAAATTTCTACCAACTCTTAAAACTAAGAGGGGGGTCATTTCCAATCCCACAACCATCCATACCTACTGGGCTGTTTGCTTATTTGAAATCCAGGGCTTTTCTGGCACTTTTCTGTCTATGTAATAGGTAGTCTTCAAAGGAAGAGAAAGAGACATGAAAACACACACAGAATAAACAGAGATTGTCCATGAGAAATAACAGTGTGAAGAGATGAATACAGAGAGATAAAACTTCAGATAACATACCTGCCAGCAAACATGGTTTCAGCCTGAGCTGCAATTTCATCTATGTCAGGAACAATTGCTGGAAAGCAATCAAAACAAAAATAAACTTTAAAAAGCCAGTGATAATTGTTTAATCTGCACAGCAAAAAAGAACTGTTTCTCTTTGAAGTAGATGTTATCAAGTAAAGGTCTAACTACGCATTCCTGAACTAGGTAAAATTCGCTATCTGCAAGAGTGGTAGGGAAGAAACAGGACAAGGGGCAGAGTAAAACTGTGTATTACTATTACTGAGGGAGAGCCAAATTCTAGGGATGAACCAGATCCCTATGGTGCTAGGAGCTGTACAAACCACCACCAGTGACCCGCAGATGACAGAGAATATGAAACTTAACGTTTTGTTTTTTTTTTAGATGAGCCAACCCCCACAAAGCAACTAAATGAGAAACATGACCTTTAGAGTATTTATCATAAGCCAAATCATTTATGACACCATAATTTTGTTTTAGAATAGCTTTAATATACCTTACTACTTAAGACTTTAGTACTCCTTAGCCACCCCCTCTGTTATACAGCACCTCCAACTAAAGCAATTCTCCCCTACTTGAAGGTGGTCACATAGACAGCTGTCAGCCTTTGGAGCATTTCTGTGTGCACGGGAACGCTCCCTGGAAAGCCACTCCATTCCCATACCATATTCACCTCACTTAAATGTGTCCTCATCCAACCCCAAACATTTTTTCGTTATCTATGCTGCACTACATTTGTCATCGTGCAGTGTTTTGGGAAGAGTACAAATAAGAGAATAAATTCTCATCATGGGAAAAAGGAATCACATTTTTGTTAGAGGAGGACAGGACAGCAAAAATCTTATTTTTATGGGATTCCTTAAGATCTTCATTTTTCCACAAGCTTTTCAACTTTAAGCGGCATGCATCTCCCTGGTATAGTTGAGTTCGTTGCTTGCACTAGTCTACGCAGAATTATTTTACATTGCAATATAATAGTGACATGTACCTGAGGCAATCCCTGGTGAGTCAGGCGGGGATGTTGTAGAGCTATCAACGTTTTCATTGTTTTCCCCAAACTCCCTCTTATAGATAGACAGCATGTAGGATATTCTATAGTCCAGTCTAACACTGAGAATAAACTACAAGAAAAAAGTTTAAAATAAGACTTTTCTTCTGCCTTTGGTAACATGGGTTAGGATTTTTCTGTGGTGAAACGTATAGGGATACATGATTATTTTAAGTACATATGTCCACTACAAAAAAAGAATCCATTACATTCATCAGTTTTCTGTGATTTCTTTCTTCCCTCCGACCATCCTGAGACATACTGAACTCTAACGACTGCTGAATACTAAGCAGCAGACTGGATTTGTCCAGGGGCTCCAGGACGCTGCCTTGTCCTCACTGCCTGCAAGCCAGATCAGTACACTCAAACCCATGCTGAATCCGATTATTTCATATTTCAGCTGGACTTCTAATGCCCCATGAAGATAAGAAGTGGAGTGGGATTGAGAGTAAAGACGACAGGTTCAAGGCTCAGCTTCTCAGATGTCTGACAGCCAAGGGCAGCGATGCTGCAGTAACTGCAGGCTCCCATGAAGTGAAGCACAAGCTTGGCATTGTCTTTTTTTTTTTACATTGCTAGTGATCAGCTAAGGATGTGAGGAGCAAACAGCATGTCCTCCATGAGCTCCTAGTAGTGTTGCCAGCATGCGGCAAAAAAAATTTGGCTTTGGAAGCTACCACTGTAATGGTAGCAGAGATCGCCCTCGCTCAGTGCTCTGCTTTCTTCTAATTGTTGGTGCCTTTTGCTCCTCAGCTGTGAAATTGGAAACTCATACAGGAAAAATCCTAATTCAAACCTGGAAGTGCTGCTTTTCTATTGGAAGAGTGAGGAAAATAACTTGGCTGGAGACATCAGTACCAGTTTGAGGACTGACACATATACATCTGACACTTCACCAACCAACTGCCCATCAGCCGAGTTTCAGCATTTCCCACACTTATGCTCCTTGCCCACAGTAAATATAAGTATACAATGACAGAGGTTTAAGATCACTTCACATATTTCAGAGTCAGGGGGCGTGAAAGCACATATGTTAAGCTACCAAGACTCAGGCAACAGGTGATGACTTAGCAAATGGTGGCAACCTGTTTCTTTGATCCCTAACTAAAGTCATACAAGCTTCCCAGACCCAGACAACTGTAATAGGATTTGACTAGGGTAACTAGGACTATGCCATCTAAAAGCAAATAAAATGTCAATTTAATAAACAGTATCTTTTCTTTAAAATCTTCTGACAAAAAAGAAAAAGGCAAGTTTATGTTGGTTCCATGATCAAGTTACCCTATAATTGTACAAGTGAGATTTTTAAAAATAAACATTTCCCAAGTCCACGCATAGTCAACTATGTCTATCAGGCCATCTGTTTAATTCTGGCTGATGGCAGAATGGAAAGTGTTAAGTAAAAAAATGCCTTTACTTAAAGGAATAAGAGGATATATTGAGAATTAAATTATTATAAACTGAAATATTTCTTAGAATAGAAGAGCTTTAATCACCACTGTACTAGCTTTGCATGATAATACAATAAATCTAAAATATTCTTACTTGCCTTTTAGGGTAATAGCACAGCAATGAAAGGTAACGTGATTTAAATTAATCCTTCTTCATTGCATATTAAACAAAACTGAATTATTTTGCATTTCTTGTGAACTAAGGTCATATATATGCACATTTACTGTGACTCACCCAACACGTGACAACGTGCTAATCTGCACGTTGCACAAATCTAAAGGTGAATGCACAGGACGAGGTTGGTGTCCTGGAATCATCCTCCTAGGCATCAGCCAGTAGACCAAGACAGTATGGAGAGAAACTCAGTCAAAAAACAAATGAAAATGAGAAGCAATACACATGAATGGTATTATTTAGGTAATAACCTCATAACACTCACTCTTTCACCATAAGCCTTCAACTAAAGGAGCTCTGGAACCAAAGCATGCAGTATTGTGGATACTCTTAACAACTGATAGTCTTTCAGATGACAAGTAATTAAGGTAATCTACATCATTTATAAGCAGTCAGAACAAATGGAATCCTACCAACAGATCCGCAGAATTTATAGAAAACACTGGAACATTCCTTCAGGGCATAAGTACTGCAGAAACTGGGATTTGATATACAGAACAAATGTGTGCCACTTCACTTACTAATAGCACAAAGTGAAAATTATATCTCAGGAGGCCTGCTAGTGTCATATAGCTTGTCAGTTCAGCTGGGAGAAAAATCACAGCAGCCCACAGACTATTCTTAATCTAACAGTGGAAATCTGAAATGGACTTCAAAAGTGCATGGCCTTGCATGACTTCAGTAGGTCTAGGTCCAATTCTGCCCTTCACCAAACTACTGTAAAGGAAAAGTCAAATACTAAAGTTAAGTAATCTACCCTAGGGTAAAATGAGTGTTAACGAGACTGGAAACAGACACGGTGTCTTCAGAAAACATTAGTGAGGCAGATTAAAGGACAAGTTCTGCCTTTTCACAGTTACAGTGACAGTTTCTACAGCATCTACTTCCTTCAGAAATGAAGCAGGTGTAAGAGTGAGGATCACAACTGTACTGTTGTTCACACAGAGGAGTCGTCTTCTTCGTATCACAGTCTTATTTTTACAATGATCAGCCCAGTGAATAGTAAGGATGCAGGTAACAGAAATTACCACTATGTGAATAAGCAAATAATTGTGAAACGGCTATGTAATATTCCACCAATCATTATTACCTGCAAAATCTCAATGATTTTCAATTTGGTGTCCATTACGATCACATCTTCACTGTCTGAGGTACTGGCTTGCTTGCTTGGGTGAATGCTTGGCTGTACATCAGGGGCACTGATGGGAAATATAGATCCTCTGCTCAGTACCATTTGGGTCATCATCTCTCCTACACCATGGATGGTCCTCATAACGTTGTTTCCTATGCATTAAACACAAACACATATATATTTGCCATCAGTAAAGCTTGCTTGGAAAGCTATATATCACACATACACCCATGTCATCAAAGCCCTTTACAGTCTTAACAGGTATATTGAAAAATAAGTTCTCAATTCCTGAACAAAACTCAGGAGAAGGAATTCATTCACGTTACCCAATGGTTTGGGGACAATTTTCTACACTGATTTTCCAAGAGATCATTTCTTACAGGGCAACAGACGAAAAAGATGCCAAAAGCTTTCCACAGCTCTGTTAATATGTTCAAGAAATCATAAAAAGTAGAGCAGAAGGAATCTCAGTAGTTCACCTAATCCATTCCTTTGTCTGAAGGTATATTATCACAGAATCATAGAATATCCTGAGCTGGAAGGGACCCACAAGGATCATCGAGTCCAACTCCTGTCCCTGCATAGGACAACCCCAAAAATCACACTATATGTCTGAGGGCGTTGTCCAAATGCCTCTTGAATGTTGTCACGCTTGGCGCCATGACCATCTCCTGGGGGAGCCTGTTCCAGTGCTCCACCACCCTCTGGGTGAAGAACCTTTTCCTAATGTCCAACCTAAACCGCCCCTGGCATATCTTCCTGGCGCTCCCTTGGGTCCTATCATTGGTCGTCAGGGAGAAGAGATCAGCACCTGCCCCCCCTCCTTCCCTTGCGAGGAAGCTGTAGACCGCGATGAGGTCTCCCCTCAGTCTCCTGTTCTCCAGGCTGAACAGACCATCTACATCTAAAACCATTTCTGAAAGAGGTTTGTTTAACCTGTTTTTCAGAATATTTAAATACTGCATATCCCATATTATACAGCATCCCTAGGCAAGCAATTCCAGTACTTGACTATGTTTATTGTTAGAAAACTTTGGTATTTCATTTATATCTTCTGCTGCTGCACTTTATGACCTTGCTTTGTAGACACATGGGAGGAGTTCGCGTACTCCCACTGATGTCTTCGTCATGATGGCTGGACATAATATATGCGCTTGACAGTAAGGCTGCTTTTGGCACTGCAGAAGCTGGAAGGAGACTATCCAAGTATCTTATATGTCACACTAGGAGAGAGTAAAGATTTGAGACTGTGCAAGTCTGATCAATCTCTGTATGTGGTCCAAATGGCAGGCCACAAACCAAAGCCAACTGACACAACTAGCCAGCCATCCCCCTTCAAAAAAGTCCCAGGAGAATGTCAGGCCCTGAAGGCTGTCCTGAAGGTCAAACTAGTATCTGCAATCACGGTGCCCTTCATAAGTTACACCTGGGGGAAAAAAAAAACTATTTTATACTCATGTGGCAAAAAACTTTAGTCCGGTCTAGTTGCAATGGTACCTCTCACTGATGCCTGTTCAGCAAAATCTACGAAGAAATACCATTTGTTCCCATAGATTATACTGGTCGGGCTTTATAGCGAATTTTGATATGAAAAGCATCTCAGTGAATCAATGACTATCTTCTTCCAAGGGTGGGGAGAAGAAAGAACGAGAGTTTTGTGCTACCTGCCTACATGAATTAGTTTCCTCTCTTGCAAACCACAGATCTGAATGAATGGTGGATAGGAAGGGAATGATCACATCTCTTTGCAGAAAGAGTGCCAAGACCTAGGCTACACCAAAGGCAAACAGGAGAATGGAGGAAATGTAGCTTTGCTGAGGTAAGCCTGAACAGTTCTTGTATGTCTTTTAGTACACTTTAATCACCACGCAACTGACAAGTTTTACTCACACTGAAGAGACCCTCCTCCCAGATAATCTGCTGTAAAAAGCCAAAGATATATTTTATTTTGTTAGCAGTATCTTCCTCTTACGCCCTTCTTTCTTCAATCCATAGAGCTCAAGTACTGCATGCAGGGAAAGCGGATGCCTTCAGCCCTGACTTTAAAAGGAAAACACACAAAGAATTTGCTTTTTCAAAGTGAATGAGGCAGATTAGTGTCACATTTGAGGTCCCATTCAGCATCCGGTCTGGTGTGCAATCACTCTGAATTGGTCTTTTGAAAATAATACTTCAAGTCCCTACAAAGGAGGGAAAAAATGTATTTCGGACTTTGCGTGATATTGGGAAAAAAAGCTAGAAGTCAAACTAAGGGCTAGATCCTCACATTAAGCAGGCACAGAAAGTTCTCCTAACTGCTTACACCAGCATAAAGCAATAAAATCATTCCATTCTTGCTGCAAAATTAAAATGGTGCATTTTCCTTTCAAATCAAGTAAAACAGCTGGGGAATAACATAGTATGGATCCCTCTCTCTCCCCCCTCCTTTCCACCCCCTTTCTTCCAGTGTGCTAAACACTTATTTGCATTGACCATCATTCAGTACACCCATGTAAAGCTAGATTACTAAGTGGAGAACCTTCAAACTTTAAAGCAGCTTCAGTTAAACTGACTTTTTGCATCTTCTTCATCTTCAAACCGTGAAATAAATGACCTCATTCATATCATCCTGTCCTTAATGCTGACTGATAAGCACACAGCGAGACCTATAGGTTGTGCAGCTGCTTCGTGGCCTGTAATACCCCTGCTCTGCATCTCAGTTGAGAAGTCATTGTCCTCTCCCTCACAACATGTTTTCAAAATCTCTTTCACTCAGTCGTACAGAGGTAAATATAAATAGAGGCACTGCTATTTGGAAAGCCCAGGAATTCTTTATAAAACAACTTGAGTCAATGGGGCTACCAGCTGCTAATTAAACCACTGAAGTCTAAGACAAGTCCAGAAGATATTTTTCTCGAAAACTAGATACAACTGCAGTTTGTCCCAAATGAGGCAGAAAAATTCCACTTTATCTAGAAAAGTTCCTGCCTACCCTTCAAGACTGAAGTCCACCCGGTGTGAAGTTAACAAAAAAGGTAGCATCTTTTGGACATGGAGTCAGACAGCGTCTTGGGTGGACCTCATGTTTTTGGAGAAAGCAAGCTGGGATTTTGCCTAGAGCATACATCCTGCTTATTTCCCAGCTATCACTGGGGTGCTGCACAGGCACCGCAGGGGATGGGATTCAGCTCCCTCTGTGACCAAGGAATTACTCACTCTCTCTGCATTTCAGGACCACCTCCATAAATGAGGAGACTGCTTTCTCCATCTCTAAAAAGGACAGTGAGAGGCCTGATATAACAAAGACTGGGAGGCACTCAGCTAATGTGATGATGGAGCCTACAAAAGCATCTAGGAAATAATAAGAAATCAGATGACTGCTGTCCTTTCCCCTTACCCACAGAACACCAGTGGTAAAAGATGGTACAAACCAGTGAGTGGTAGCTATGAACCTGCTTCCCAACAGCACTGGTAACAAGGATAAACCCCTCTGTCCACAACATTAATTTACTATTGACCTTCATGCGACTGAACTAAACAGCCAGAGGCAGGAAAGCAAAGGAGGATTAAGGTGGTACTTATTATCACTGCCATTTCAAATTGTATTTCATTAATGCATTGGAAAGGATTTTAGTGAGAGAAAAATCTACTTAATCCAGTTTAGTATTTACAGTTTAAATGGGTAGTGTCTCAGTACTGCATTATTTCTGTCAATAACAGCAGTGAGACAAGGTGTCATGAGTAAACCCATCTTGGAAAACTTTTTAACTAACTGACTGATGCTGACTATTATTTTCAATTAACTCAGAGCAGGCTTAGGGAGAACGTTCCCAGGTGAAAATAATACAGCAACTGGAGCAATTCAGCATTCTTTTCAGGAAAGATTTTAACAACTGTGTTTTGTAGGGTGCTGATGAAATGTAACCATCTCTTAGGAGCAGACGGCCATCAACCAGCACATTCATGTATGGCAATGAAGCAGCTGACTGTGTCTCAACACTGGGAGGAACTGCTCTGTTCTTCGAAAGAAGCCATGAGGATCACTCACGTACATAAAGAGTGGGCAGAAGCTTCTCTTCCAAAAGATCCCCCAGTAAACAGCACTCGTGGTGCTCAGTATTATCTGTCCAGCCTTGGAAGTCCAGACCATGTTAAGCATGGATTTAAATCTGTCACTCACAAACATCAGGGGCCAGCAGCAGTCTTGCTAGCGAGTTCTTTCTTCTTCTTATGCCTTTGTGTTCTCTTGGCTTTAATACAGTTATCTCAGCAGGAAAGGGTATGAGTCTCTGAGGTAAGGCATGCAGAAAGGTTATTGCGGCTTAAAAAGTGACTGACTGCATGTCAGCTAAGCCTGCAACAATGCAAGACAAAATACACTGGCTCAATAAAAGAGATTTAAGTTCTTAGTACATATGCACACAATGACTAAAATAACGGAGCTCTGATCTTAGTTACAGCTCCAAAGTGCTTCCTGAATATCAATGCCCAAGGAAAAATTAACTTACTGCCTCAGCTAGTTAACTGAGCTAAATCAGGAGAGATAGCAAGTAGATGTGAACCCTCATTACTTTTGTGTGCACTTTGCTAGAGATAAGTGAAGAGAAGCCTGAGCTGTGCCTTCATATGGTACTGCCACTCTTAACCTGCTGACCTCCATCACTTGTTGTCTTCTTTGAGGTCAAGGTATTAACATTTATATTTGGCTGAGAAGCGCGGCAAGGAGAGAACAGTCATTGCAATGTTGTAAGGTGCTAGTGTGTGTGACCAACCGCTTCTCTCACCAGCAAACCACTGCAAAAGTGCTCAGAGCTGTGACTGATGAGCAGAGGAAAAGAACGCAACGCAATCTCCATTAATCTTCCTCCATTCTTCCAATTTTCCCTTTCTCTCCCCAGTTCTTCCTCTCTCCCTCTGCCAAGATGAGTCAGATACCAAGAACCTTCTGTAAGCAGTGGACCCATTAGAAATGCCTCCTGTTGAATGTATGGTCTCACAAGGTTAGTCAATGGAAGAGTGAAATCACTGTACACATAAGTGGTAATTTAAAGGAGCTGCAGATTGACAGGCACTGAAAGAGGAGGAAAGAAGAGAATGCTTGTCATGTTTTCAAAAGACAACTGTGCATCTCCTTTTCATTACTTTTTATTACAGTGATCACAACTTCCTAATGAATATCAGTTTCTGTCACAAAACTGTAGCACATAATCTCATACAATTTGGCACGATTGACAACACAGCGGCCCCTCTGAGAAGAAAGAGTTTTCAGAGAAGTCAATTACGGGAAAAAAATAACAACCACCCAAGTAATCGAAACAGTGGATAATTTGACACTTCATTTTCTACATAAACATATTTTCTTGATAAGTCATTTACTGGTTGCAAAAATTCTAAAAGCAGAATATAAGAGTAAACAACAATCTGCTATGTAATACAGCATGGATGGTAAGTGACAAAATACCATATTCAGAAAGACAAACAACTGTCAAAGGCAGCTGGCGATTCATGCCTTTTCTTCAAACCGTTCCTAGGCAATTGCTATGCCGCGTCCTCAGTTTGCTCTCCAGTACCCACAGCATTTTAGGTATTTCACAAACAGTGCAGAGAACTGTGCGGTAGCTGAGTGTGAATACAGAATGGACGGCCTCAAAGGCTGGCAGATAGCCTTACAGAAAGTAGCCCTCTACTCCAAAGATATCCCCAAGGCACCAGGGAACTGACCTGCAGCCTTGTTTATTTAAAAATTAACTATACGCACCTGATCTGGTCCCCAGTTGCCACAGAGGGACAGAGTCTGCTCTTACTAACATTATCGTTCAGTCTTCCTCAACACAGATATAGGAAAGATGGATTCCTAGGGCTCAATTTTCAACACTGCTCAGCCATTTTTAGCTCAAACAGTTCTCCACAGTGCTCATCTCCCTACTCAGAAACATAAAAAGTGCCTATATTTTCAAAAGGACTTTAACACCCAACAGCTCTCATTAGGGACTGGAGAAGCTAGATGATCAATGTTTCTAGAAACTAAGTACCTATATAGGAGCTGACATATGATGGGTTCTTCAAGAAATCTGGTACTTAATGACCCAAAAAGACAAATGTACATGCATCCACTGCTCCAACAACTTTCATTAACCCGTCCGTAAAAGCCCAATACATTGTTCGATCTTGCTTATATAATGTAGCAGGGCACAAGCCAGACAGCACCTGCTGCCAACATACCCTGCCATGCCAACTTCTTTCACCACAGCCCTTCAAGGCCTCCTTCCCCATCCACAACCCAATGAAGTCCCAACACCTACTCAGTCCTCCTCAGCCACTCTCATTTTTCCCATGAAATTAACTTTTACCAACTGCAGCTCTGGTGAGGCAAAACTGAATTTTGCCAGTGCGCAGTGGAAGCTTTAGCCTGGTTTCCAAGCTCACTGCTACATGAGGAGACATCAGGCACGTTGCTGAAAGTCCAAAACTTTTAACCATCAGCAAAGTCAGTTTTCAGCAAAGCTGACCTTGTCTCAACCCATGCCTCGGTGTAGTTGTGTTCAACTAGGTTTTAAGACAGTACTTAGAACAGCAAGTC
Source organism: Platalea leucorodia (assembly GCF_965183815.1). NCBI lineage: Eukaryota > Metazoa > Chordata > Aves > Pelecaniformes > Threskiornithidae > Platalea > Platalea leucorodia. The sequence continues at coordinate 52,606,524 of NC_138826.1, read as the reverse complement.
ACTTTCCCAATGACTGCTGAAACAGGAGCCTTGACTCCCAATGGCCTTGACTTTGTGGATTTCAGTGAGACCTATACTATTGCTCCACCATAAGCTTCTTAAACTTTCAGTGCCATCTTAAAGCATGCAACACTGCCAATCCTTGGGGATTCTCTGGCAGGGAACCGTATGCGCAGCAATATCTAGTTACCAAGGGCTAAATTAAAAACCCAATGGCAGCTTTAGCTCTACATTTCTTTGCCTTTGTTGATTTGGCTTCATTGCTTCATGCAATTTAATTTTTCTGCGTGAAAAGTTATAGCCGTTTTTAAGACATATAATAACAACACCTCAGTACCTAAAGGAACACATTTTATTTCGAATCCTTTAGAGCTATATATTATTTGCCAGAAGCATTAAACCTTACAGTTCTGTTTGTGAAGAGGTATTAATTTTTACAGGTTTTCTACAGAATTTGCTCATAAACACTGCAAAACCTACCATAAACAGGCCAAGAATCGCACTTTATTTCTTCATTAACCATTTTTCTTTGCTCAATAACTAGCTGACCTCAGGTAAGCCTCACAGAAAACTTAAGGCATGACATTAAGGGCAGAAGGTGAGGCCACTTCTACATTTTATACAGCCCTCAGAACTAATGAGGCAAAACAAACAAAAACCCCACAATCTGCAATGCAAGTACATTTGCTGCCCGCCCCCTGAGTGAATCTGGCCACCCCAGCCTCCACTTACCTACAGTACATCCACAAGCCCTCCCTTTTTGCATACAAATTCACTGCTGCCCAGCCATGGTGAAACTCCACCAAACTTCGCATTCTCCTGACGTTCTGCAGGTTCTGTTGATGTTGCCTATCCCCAAAACCACAAAGCAGTGTGAAAATATACAGCTTTCACGCCATGGACATTAGACGAAGGAAAAAATACATATATCAGCATGCTGGCCTTGAAAGTAAAAAGCATCATGGGAATCAAGCCGCCTAGCCGAGTTACATCTATGAAACGGGTATCGATTCCTAGAAGAGCAATGGTCTCTGGAATCACATTAATGCACAGGCCTCATGATGAGGGAGGGAATAAGGAGGAAAGAGAAATGGTCCGTGCCAGAGAATTAAACTCCCAGACTGACCTCCACTTTGGTGTGACAATATTCGTCACTGAACAGCAGCTGCTTCACTAACACAACTGACTTTCCTAAGGGTTAAATCTTTTTTCTCTTGTAACCCTTTTGTTGTAAACTGCTGGCATAAATTATTGCTCCAGTCTGCCAGGCAGCCACTGCCTCATTAGCTCTGCTAATCAAAGTATGCCTCAAGAAGATATTTCAAATTGTTAACTAGACAAAGGAGCAGCTAACAGACATGGATGCAAGGCTGAGAAACAATACAGTCTTTTCTAATAGTCCTGGAAGAAATCTGGTCCTTCTTGGTCACAGAGGACCCACAGGCACAGTAGAAATGGCAGGTCCAGCCTTGTTCTAGTAGCGGTCTCGCTACTGGTGCTTCTAAGCAGCATGCATCTCCACTTGCAGCCAAGAGGGCCGGAAGAAAACCCTACCTATCTTCTTGTTCAGTTGAAGCTAAGGGACTAAGCAGACTACTAGGATCTATCAAAGGGGCCAATGAATGGACGCGAGTCCCCTGACACACTGATATACAAGCACTCCTTTGCAGGAAGATGGTAGCCCACCAGTGCTGAAGTCTTCAGGAGAGAGTGGGGGCTTCCCCATTCTGACCCCTGCCAGGGTCGAATCCTTTGGGGTACATCACAACAAAGCAGCAAAGCTTGCAGCATGACACGGGGGTCAGACTCTTCATGATACATTTTGAAGAAATGTTCCACAATCTCAGGACACCTATAGACAGATCTTTAGTCCATTTGGTCTACAGGAGGGATATGCTACCAAGCTAAAGACCCAGACATAATGTGAATGAGCTGGGATATTTGGCTACCAGTTTGAACAGGTAAAAGGTGGCATCTGTTGAGCCAGTCATGAGCAACACATTTCATGTGAGCACCACAGAGGCAGGAGGAGCTGGAGCTTACAGGTAGTTTTTAAAACCTGTTTTTCAAAAAGACTGAGCATAGCCTTCCTCTGTGGAAGCAAAGGGAGCCGAAAGACTGATGTCAGTGGACATCAGTCAGGGAAATTGTAGTCATTTACGTAGAGCTCCTGAGGAAAAGACATACCCTCTGTAGATAGCCTAGATTGGTCCCACCAATTTTCAAATTGGTACTGAGCACTGTGGAGTTGCATCCCAAGACATATGTAGGTTAAATTCAAGGATGTATTTCCTTGCATGTCATTATTCTCATTCCCAAACAACATTAACTAAATAGCACTGAGCTGCATTGCAAACATGTAGCTTGCCTGCTAATACTACCATGTCATTTCATCTTTCAGACCTGACATATGCTGCAGCTGCATGGTTTGACTAAAATCAGCTATTTGAAAGATCAATCGCACCTAGAGAAAGATGTGCATTTTAATTCACAGAGAATAAATAACCAGTATTGGACAAAGCAGATTGGCTCCTGACTCTGGAATGATACAGCAGGGTGCACTTATTAGGAAAGCAATGACTTTACCTTTTAATTAAAACTGCAAGAGATTATCATGTTCTTGAAAGGTGCCAGAATGACAGCACTACTAAATGAAGTCCTCACTCTCTCCTTAAGAAAAAAATGCCTCTTTAGGATACAGGTAGTATATTTTGTAAACCCCATATTTTTTAGAATCTAAAAGGGAAAAAAAGAAACAGAAAAAAGCCTCAAATAACCTCAAACAATGATTCAAAGTTAAGACACTGAAAAAAGGAGTTGGCTGCAACATTTTCAAGTCAATTAATTTCTAGGATGCAATCTAGGTAAGAAGCATTTCTAAAAATGTCTATCTTTTTTTTTTTTTCCCCCCAAGATCCTACCTCACAAATGTTTCTAGCCAACTTCCCCCAATCTGTCCTCATCAAATAAGGTCACACCTGAAAACTACATGCACACTAATTTAATTCTGGTTAAGGTAATTGACAGTGGCATTAAAATCAAGCTTTTTAAAGGAAGTGAGGCATAACATTAACAATAACATAAGACTCTTTTCAGAATCTTTGCAGAACCAATATAGAGAAACTTGCACAAGACATCAAGGACTACCTCAGCCATCAATGTGAGTCAAAATTTAAGCGAAGGATGGAAAAGGACATCTTGAGGTAAAAGGTTAATTAAGTCTCCATGCAACTTCCACTAAGCCTAAAAGTACATCCCATTTTGCAGATTTGCTTCAACAGTTCAACACTTGACGTATATACTTCCTTACTTAGCAAGTGGTTTTACTGAAATAAGTGGGTCTATTTAAGAAATCAATATTAAACAGGGAAGAAGACTCCAGACTGCTGGTTGTAAATTTGGTTGTTTCAATTCTGAGGTGCACAATTCCAGGCAGGCTTCCCACAGCCAAGACCCACCTCATTCTTCCCCCCACCGTTAATATATTTCTACCCATTCCTAAAATCCTGACTACAGATTTCATGATGTGGATCAGTTGTCAAACCAGTGAAGAGCCAACCTCACCGGTTCCCTACAACTCCACATTATAGGAATCAGATGCTGGAAGCTTTTGTTGCTACTGACCTGGAACAAATCAATGTCAATAATGGAAAGGCAGTATACCCTATTTGTCCCCAAATGTATTCAGCACTGAGTTTCCCATAGAAATCAATACTTTTTAACAAAAATAAAATGCAAGACCTGTCATGTAAAATAAATAGATCCTACGCAAAATTCTTAACTTCTATAGAGCTGCCACCTTGGATCTACCACAGCTGCAGAATAGCAATTACATGACACTTCCATTTGGTCAAACCTCTTCTCAAGTCATTTGTCCTAGAACCTGAAAATCAACTGCATTTCTGAATAGGCATAATTATTGACAAAATATTGCTGTTAAATATCCATTTAATATTAATCTATGTGTCATGGCTTAACCCCAGCCAGCAACTAAGCACCACACAGCCGCTCACTCCCTCCCCCCACTCCAGCGGGATGCAGGAGAGAATTGGAAGGGTGAAAGTCAGAAAACTCGTGGGTTGAGATAAGAACAGTTTAATAATTGAAGTAAAATGAAATAGAATAGTAGTAATAGTAGTAGTAGTAGTAGTAGTAGTAGTAGTAGTAGTAATAATAATAATAATAATAATAATATTAAAAGCAAGTGATACACTATATATTGCTCACGACCCGCCAACCAATGCCCAGCACGTCCCCGAGCAGCGATCGCTGCCCCCCAGCCAACTCTCCCCAGTTTATATACTGATCATGATGTCATATGATATGGAATAGCCCTTTGGCCAGTCTGGATCAGCTGTCCTGGCTGTGCCCCATCCCAGCTTCTTGTGCACCTGGCAGAGCATGGGAAGCTGAAAAGTCCTTGACTTAGTGTAAGCACTACTTAGCAACAACTAAAACATCAGTGTGTTATCAACATTATTCTCATACTAAATCCAAAACACAGCACTATACCAGCTACTAGGAAGAAAATTAACTCTATCCCAGCTGAAACCAGGACACTACATAAATTTACAATAAGATAGTGATGAAATTAAAATATACAGAGCCCAAGCTGGTATTCAGCAGCACTTTCCTACATTAGAGTTATAGGATCAGGCCCCTAGTGCTTGATAAAATTTAAACACATTTGTTTATACCATTAAACCATGAGTCCCAGGCATCGTGGCTGGCTTTCAGTATTTGTCAAAACTAGGTTTTAGAACTACACTTCAAAGCTCTAAGCTCAAAGTATGAAATATATGTTCTTACTGAATTAAAGCTAATGCCTAGACATTTGTGATCACTGACTGGATGGATTTAAAAAATCTAAAAAAAAAAGAAACCCCAAAACCCACAACTTTTATGATCTCCAAAACTAATAATTTGGTTCCAAACATTCACAGTATATACACAAAATGACAACAGATACAATCTTACTTTTTTTTTTTTTTTTAAAAAGAACATCAATGTAATGAGTTTTGTAACTCAGGGAAGCTAACGTTCCCTAAGAAAGAAGCTGTGTAAATGTGCACATCCCTAAAGCAATGATGTGTTGGAGGGACACCTACCTGCAATACTCTGTGTTCAAAGGTATGATACGAACGTTGCAAGTATTGGATCTGCCAGAGAGGATGCTGTGGAGTGAGACCCTTGCCTCATGATATGGGAGAGCAGAATCTCACCTCTTCTAAAGACAGGAAGAAGTCACCCTCTCCCCTAACTGACTGGAGGGAGGGCTCCCACCATCCTGAATGAGGGCAGGGAACAATCCATCTGTCTGCATTTTATGGAAGTTATGAATAAGAAAACGCTTCCTGAAAAAAAATCAATGGACCATCCTGATTTTAGAAAATGCCAACACATTTTCAAAAACCACTGAGTTTTACTTTCTATTGTAATCCTTTTTACTTAATAGCCTAAGAGATCAGTATTGTAAGTTAAAAGGGACAATAAAAAGCCAAGACAGATAACTGATAAAACAACTAACAGATGTTCTCAACAACGCAGTTTTATAACAAAGAGAGAGGGTATCTGTGTAAAAGGGGAAGGGGAACCTTTGATGTACAATCTTATAAGTACTATAAAATCGAAAAACAATGTATACCTACAGCTTTGCCTGGTGAACAATCCTTACTGTCAGAGCGAGGGGAGATCTAGAAGAAATTCCTGAGACTAGTTTCTCTGTTGGCCTGTTCATTCCTCAGGATCCCTACTGGATCCTGGACAAGGTGGATTCAGACTCCAAAGGACCTAGGTAACATCAGTACCTTTGGGGTCCAACTTGTTTGGGTAGAAGTGACTGCACAAGATGCAAAGCACTGTAAAATCAGACCCCAGTCTTTCCCCTTCCCCCAGAAGATAAAAAAGTACAAGAACATCATTAAGACACATGATCATCTCATAAACAGGCCTGTTCCAGCAACCCTAATACAGCAAGGTCTCCCTGTCCAACACAGACTCAAGCCCAGTGTTAAGTCAGGACTCACTTATCCTTAGCATCACCTACAGTCCAATGCATGCAGAGGCACAGAAGTTCCAGCCCACCACCACCACTCAGACAGAAAACATAAGCACTTTCTGTACCTTACTGTGGGCGCAAGCACAAGTTCATGAAGTCTGAAAAGATGACACAGAAGCAGCCAACTGCACTACAGCACAAGCCAGCAAATCCCCTGAGTTCAGCTCTTTCTAGCTCAGTGTGGACACATCGCACCTCAGCTACAGCTAAGTGATACCTAGCAAGGCAGAGAGCACACAGGCAGATCAACTGTTCTGTGTTTTCTCACTACCTTGTAGCAAAGACACAATCAGGATTTGGGTGCAAGACAACCACAGGGCTTGTTTTAAAGGACTGCTACCCAACAAAAGTTTTTTAAAAAAAAAAAAACAGGACGGAAAGGAAAAAAAAGAGTGGAGCCAAATACTCAGCTGGCACAAACTCTCACAGCCCCAGGAACTAGAGCAACTTATGCCAGCCAAACTCCTGGCCCTATGGTCTGATTCATTCCTCACCAGCAGACTTCCAGATGAAATAAAGATAGGCAAAAGTTGTAAACAGTTGACATTTCAGCCACAGCAGTTATCTCCAGAATGTCAGCTACTACAGTACCCGGTGGTTTCTTCTTGGGCTCCCTCTCTAACATTAATATGCAATTAAAGTTAATGCTGATTGGGTTTTATGTGGTTTTTCTTAATGGAAAGTACTCCCCTGTTTTGCTTGAGTAATGTGTTTTTCAGACATGAAATATGTTCTTTGGGCATGAAGTTCTATTAGCTGGGTGCTCAAACAGGAGTTATGAAACTGCCTAAACTGGTTCTAAATTATGCATCCTTGTGACATATGCATCTTCATAGCCTAATGCAGCCCATGGGTAGGTAAGTAGGCACCTCCAAAAGAAGAAGGAGGAATGGTAAGATGCTTGGGCATAGCAGTTAAAACATTCAGGATCATTTATTCTCAACTGCAAAGTGAATGCACAGTTTATGTGTTTTATGACCCGTCAATCAGAAAAGAGGGAGGCTGAAGACAAGATGACCATCCAAAGATGGGCATCCTTTTCTTTTGTCAAAGACTGCAGAAGGCCTCTCAGGCAAGTCTTACAGCTGTTTCAACATAAGAACATCTGTCTCTCCACAGCAAAATTTCAATGCCTATCTTTAAGTCTAGACAGCACAGCCAATATCTCTATCTTTGGTATCCCTTAAGATGGCAGACATGACTGACGACAGCCTGAGCTAGCAAAAAAACCTCTCTAAAGCAATGGGCTTTCTAGCCATATAGTTAGCAGGAAAAGGGGAAAAAAAAACCAAACCAACCCACAGATCATTTCCAAAAGAACATCAGTGGATTGTCACATCCTGACCTGAACTGGTCCAGTGTTTAGAAGATGACCATCCATGGAGACAACTACAGCCAAGAAAGAAGTTTAAAGAATCTGTATAAAGGTGGAAGCTAATCAAAGACACACAAAAAATCCCACCTTTGTTCCGTGCCTTTTTTGCTGAAAGAATGTGAGACAAAAACAAATGTGTGACAAAAGTTTCCAACAAGGTTCCAGTTAATGGTTGAGTGTTACTAACAAGGCTATTGAGCTTCCATTTGCACAATGGTGACATTTTCTGCATTCCTTCACACTCATTTATTTCAGAGTAAATTCATTGATTTGCATGGAATTGCTCTGGAAATTAGTATAACTGAGAGCAGGTCTGTTTGCACTTAATGGGTGGTTCTTTCCTCTCCTATATAGCCTAAAAGGAAACCCTTCAACAGAAATAAAAGGAAATCAAGAACTAAACACAATTTTATTGGTAATGAAGGTGAGTAAAAACATTGAATGATATGTATAACCATGATTAAAGACTTGAGCAGAGAGAGAACTTAACTGAAGAACCACATTCTGCATGCTCCATCTTGCCAATATGTCAAGATTGTATCTGGAGTCAAACTGTGTCCAGAGCCATTTAAGAAGAGAGTCTGCAATGCAGTATTTCAGGGACAAAAAAGGAAAACGTAATTCCAAGTGTCTGAACGTACAGTCTTCCCATAGTGCTGTAGAGGGACTGCAGCCAGCTACAGCATGCCTTAGTGTGCACAGCAATGCAGGAAAGACCTTTAGGGGCTTTCAGGAAAGTGTACTGGCAGTGATGGAGGAAAGATAGAGAACCAAGCATGAGACTTCTTGGCTCAGAGATGACAGAGCAGACAACGACAGTCTACACTTCTCCAGAGTGCGTGAACCTCCAAGAAGAAAAAGTTATGAAGGATGGCACACTCATGCAGGGCATCTGTAGGAGCGACTCAGCAAAACAATGATTAGGAAAACTCAAGGCTGGGAAAAGGCCTCCCAGAGAAAATACAAAATAATTGTTGTTTCAAACAAGACAGCTCATTCTTTTCAGTGCTGTGGGCCAGCTGGCAGCACAATGACACACTAGCCACATAGTAAAACAGAATTTGCCATCAGCCAGTCTCCTGGACCCTCAGCCCACATGACTGTCACACTTCCCTTCCAGACACGGAGGAAAACTAAGCTGCTAAGTTTCAGCGCTTTCCTAGCATGCTCATTCTTCAACCCAGTTTTAAGCCATGGTAGAAAAGGCAGTGGGACATGCAGCATTTTCCTGGGGTTGTCAGACAGGCACTCTGGTCTGGGTTAAAAAAAGAATACTCTAAACTGACAGACAGATGCAGAGGATGGCCTCATCTGGACTTCCATCTGGTGCTTCTGCAGTTCTGGGACCAGTAACATTTTATTCTCCCTTCAAGTGAAGTGCTAAGAAGGCTAATAAGCACTTGTGCCACATACAAGGCATCACAATTGCTGTGCCCTGGCAAATGCTATCTGCACTTGCTTGGCATGTTCAGCGCAAGGGACACTGAGGACTAGATCCAGATCTGAAAGTTCAGTTCAGAACAAGCAAAGGAGCAGCAGCACCAACACAGTAACCACAAGTCATCAAGTCTGCAGCTGTGTTCAAAAAGGTTCCTTTTTTGCTGACCATCTTAACGTATCCTGCAATACATTCCTGTAGGTGGGTTTAAAGAACCTTGAAAGATCAATGAGACATTCCATAAATTATTTCCACCCTAAATAATGAATTACACACTGGAATAACAGTCTTTGCTGCTTCTCTCACCTCCATCCTGAAACTTGCTCAACCTTTCGAAGTATGATGATATAGGAACTTGAACGATATCTAGAATTGCCAGCAGCGTCCGGGTCAGTCTGAGAAGCTCACTAAAACTATAAAAGCCGAAGTATATGAGGTTTCGAGCCAGATGTACCACCTATGAGAAAAAGAAATTAAAAATGAAGGAAGTATCAGCATGTGGTATTCGGCTGTGCAATACAGTTGCATTTCACACAGCAACTTTCACAGAGATCCAGATCTAGAGTGCATTCAAATTACACAAGCCTTTCCCCTGATTTAACTGGGCCTTGGACTAAGGCCAGTGACATCAACGGTTTTTCAGAGTTAGACAAAACAACTGGTCAGTCAAACTACAAGAGAGAGCAAAACCAACATGAGATTTAGGAGGGCTTGAAAGGATACAATTGCAACTGGGAAAATAGATAAGATTGAGAAGCAAGACCCCAGGAAATTGTTTAAAGAGGCAGCAGCTGTAGAGAAGATGGAAGTCAAAAGAAGAGTAAGATGACTGTGGTAAGTGTGAATAGATGTGATTTCAGATGACCAGAGACAGGAGTGACAAAGCTTGTGAGGTAGGCTGGAGGAAGAACTATAAAAGCTGTAAGCATTTCCCCTTTATTCAATGTTATTTGAACCTAGAGGATCTAGGCCTATCTAAAGTTTCTGTCAGGAATTTCAAACAACATTTAAAACACAAGATTAGGTTATTTAGAGTATTTCCTTCAGTATCATATCCTACACAGAGAATAGTACTTATACTGAAGAATCCCTGCATGCTAATTGACTAATGTGGAAAGGGCATATGACCATTCACGCACACACATATCCTTCCTCCTGCCACTGAAACGCAACCATCTCAGGAAAAGGAAGGAAAAATACAGCTGTTTGTTTGACAGCAGACATTAATACTATTTTCTGCAGTAACAGTCATCACCAAGAACACTGGAATTAGGAACTGGTGCTTCTTTAGGACATTTTACGTGGACACTTATTCTGCAACTACCTTTACTTTGAAAGAGCCAATGTCAACTTAGCTGGAATGAGGAGGAATACTGTAAGTAGGATGCAGATAGCTGAGAGGTACCTCAAATGTAAGTTTATTTTTCTCTTTGTCTCCAAATGGAAAGGGCTGATTTACAACTTCTTTCAAGTACTCTTCTACAAATTCCATAGTTAGCGCAAACTTCCTCTTCATTTCATTCCTCGAAGAGTCTGTGAAAGAATCATACCTACAATGCAAGGCACAGAAGGAAGAAAAATTAAATATCTCTAATATCAGGATCAGCTGTCATTAAAGAATAAACAAACCAATCACAATGCTATAGAATTACCGTCAGTTCTCTGTAAGGAGAAGGGGTAGAGGTCAGCTAATTCTGCATAGATACACAAAGATGGCAGACAAGGGATGCACAAACCTTCCCTCCAACAGTACCAGGAGGGGTTGCAGTGAATGGGAATAATGGAGACAGGAAAATACTACAGTTCTGGCAGACAGCACTCAAATCTTGCTGTGGCAATTCAGTAAGTCACTAAGTCTGAGCTGTCCTCTCTGCCCATCAGCCAGAGTTTACTATTTCCGCAAGGAAGACAGCAGATCAGGAAAGCAGCTCGGGACAGTCAGCTTCCTCCTTTGCACCACCAACTAGGACTGAATTGTCATATAGGTTAAAACAGTCCATCTCACTAAAAGAAGCAATACCATCTGCTGCGCTGCTGTACTACTTCCCCTTTGTCTCTTCAGCCAGATACTCCCTGTCTGGGTCTAGCCCGGTGGCGCTGCTCCATCAAATCAATTAAGCCAGAAAGGGTTTCCACTGAAGTCAATGGGCCCATCTCCCATACTTAAATTTAACACATGGTTAAGTACTTCACTGGATGGAGGCCAAAGCCTCTGTGAACTATTGCAGGGCAATAGCTGTACCTAACTGTAAATTCTGGCTTTCCAACTGTGGCTTTCAGTTGAGCTTGAAGTATAAAACTGACTTAGACTTCCAACCTAGCAAATGTGTAGTGTTAGAAACAATTAGATTACTTCAACTTCAGTTGGTCTGAGGAAAGGCCATGCCATTTTTCCCCAGCTGGTTCCCTGTAAGAACACAGTGAAAGATGAAACTGAAGGATTTCCATGTAAAGCTACCCATGGAAGTTTCCAAGAGTAACAATAATTAATAGTTCTATGTTCTGGACAAAATACCTTTTCACATACATGTTGTGTTGACATTAGACATCTAGAACCATTTTGTTCTGAGACTAACCCCTACAAAATGCTTTTGTACTTTAGTTTGCAACACTTCCAACTCACTCATGAATTGTGATCTTAGTAGGAATTTCAGTCCACAATCTGGCATATCTGACAGGTACCACAGATTCCTGAGGATCTCTGTCCACATGCATGTGTAGCATCAGTCGGCAAAAAGAAGCCCGGAGGTCGTAAGGGAGGCTTTCATCAGACATACATCGTAGGATCAAGTCTACTGATAGCTGCGCAGAAATCTGGTTGATAGCTAGATATTGGCGGTCCAGGCACATTCTGGCAAAGAGGTTCAGTTGGTACCTTAAAAAAATCACAACATATTTGATTTCTTTGAATACCGTGAAACAATATACCTCAGAATCTCCACTTTACAAGCCTGATGTCAACCTTTCTGATGTAAATGCTAAAAAAAGACAAGTGCTAACCAAGGGACCGACTTGCCATTAAAAATACTAACATCAAGCTCCAGCCTCTGTGAAGACTGGGCTCCCTTTGAAACTCAAAGGGAGCATTGTTAAATGGAAGGCTGAAGCATTTGGACTATTTATTTTCAATCTGTTTAAGACACTTTTCCGTGATCCCATCTCCCCTCTAATCCTCAGTACGCACAGGACACTCCTTCCTCAGAGCATGCCTTGCTTCCAGGGCAGCACAACCTAAATATATAGCCCAATAAATAAAAGGTAAGAGGCAAAATGATAGAGAGACATGAAGAGCTGTCATGAGCAAAGGAAACTCAAGATTTGTCTGGAATAGACAGCAGAGACTGTGATGCTTCCTACAGGAAAAAAACTTGAAACAAACTTTTAATCCCAGTTTCTGGCATGACTTGGTTTCCTTTTTTGATATTGGCAAATGAACTGGCTAAGAACAGCACCAGGGTCTTCAGAAAGTGTACATTTTCTTCCATTTGAATAAGTAGTTTTACCTGTAGTAAGTAAGAACTTCTAAATCTGCTTTTGTGCCCTCCTTTGCCTCCTGAGCCAGATGCCTGATGGCTTTGCCATGAGGCTCCTTATTACTGTCAATCCAGTAAAGCCACACTTCCTCTTCATCAATGTCATCCGAGATGACTGGGCATTCCAAGGGATTGTCCATTTGTGTCGAAACCAGCCTGCAAACACAAATCATTCACAATGGAGCCACTAACAGACTGCTACGAATGTACAACAGAGCAGAGAGAACAAAAAGGTATGTTCTAATTATAGATGCTCACTTGGTCTGTATGAGAATGTCAGCATTCCCTGGGCTCAGCATAAACTTGCAGATGAGTTCCTGAGTTACTGGTATTGCTGTGGTGTTAGATACACACAGGTCCGATAGATAATCCAAGAATCTGCCATCAAAAAAACACAGATGCAACAGAACATGAGACTTAAAATACTACGCAGAAACATTGCAGTAGAAATCTCTAGCATCCATCACTAATGTGCTCAAGGAAGAATATATCGTGAGATTTATCAACATATGATCTTTGCTCATTCATACTATTGCAACTCACAACAGATAAAGATGAGTAATAGCTTTAAGAGCCACCCTGAATGGTGCTGAACAACCAGTCAGGGAGGGAAAAGAAAAATATCCCAAGTGTGACATTTCTCAGCAAATCAAAGGCCAAAGAGTTGTGCCAGAACTTAAGAGCAGCCTGAGGCTGTCCTTAAGCTTGGCTGGCAGAAGAGCTCCATTGAAGGCCCTCGTCCTTGTCAGGAACCAAAAGGAAGAGTAGACATTGTCACCCACCTTCCCCATCAGGTAACACGTGTCTCCCTAACCCAAGTAGCAAGGAGATGTTACTTGTGCTCACAAGATAGCCGTGTGCCCTCTGAGGAACTCCACTGCACTGGAGGAGTCCACACTTCCACCATTTAAAGATGCCTTTTAAAATCTCTGAAGTCACACAGCCAACAGTTAGTGAAGAGTGAAGATCTGGCAGGACCTGAAGACAGGACCTCTGTATTCAAAGAAGGTCATTCCATGTAAAGCAGAAATAACAAAGCTTTGCATGGAAATCAGTTTCCTATGAATTTGTCTCTTGAATTTAGGTCTTCTGATGTTTAACAAGGTTCAGGCTGAGGCTTTCCTCGCAGTTGGGACATTCATTAGGTATCTGCTTCTTGTCCCTCTCTCATGGATTCCTCTGTGTGTACTAACAGTAGTCCATACTGCAGCCTTTCCCTCACTGGAATATAAAAAAGTCCTCTTCCCTCCATGTAGCTGCTTCTTTTCATGACATTCGTAGGAACTGCGTATCTCTGAGCCCACCACTCCTCTAGCAAATGTAGCTAAAACTGGGCAAGAGGCTCAAGAGCTGGTGGGGGAGCAGATATGAGCAGGCGCACACACACAGATCATATACTCCACTTCCTTAGAAATCCTGGTAAAAAAATTGACCATCTACTATCAGCCATTCAAGGATCCAATAGTTTGAACCTCTATAGGTGACCATCCTACCAGACGGAATCAGAGAATCACCTCTGCATTAGCACAGACCACACTCCCCACAGAAGTCTGGGAACTGCAAGGGATGAGTACAGAAAACATTTTTAGGGTACACTTAGGAACAATGTTACCTGTCGCTGAAATGAAGCTTTGTGGCAACAGGTAATTAACAGTTCACAGCAATATTGCATCACAAAGATAATATTAAGTAAACAGCACGTAATCACACAGAATTCTGGGGGAGTTACCTCGTTGGAGCTAAAACTTGGGAAATTTCATAGCTCTCACGTTTTAGGTAATACTACCACCATTCTTATTCACACAAGCAGTGCTGCAAAAGTCTACAAGACTCGCCATGAAAATAAGTGCCTTTACTGTTCAGATTGCACCATCTTGGCAAGGTGTATTTTTCAAACATTTATTGCTCTTGGAACTTCAGCCTTAAAGAAGTGAATGTATATTTTAATGCACAGCAATTGCACAATTTAGTTATGCAACAATACCATGACATCCTCCACCACAAAGTGACGTGAGATTGTCAATAAACACTACGACCGTTCAGCACTGAGAAGGAGCTGATGCCATGTGGTTTCCTCTTAGTACTGACTAAACCCAATACAGTTTAGCATGGGAGACGCAAGGAGATTACAGAGTGAGGCAAAGCAGCTGCAGACATATAGAGAATAATTGAAGCAGTGAAGCACCAGGGCCTTGAGCAATATCCTTAATCACTAACAGAAAAATGGTAATCACAATTACAGAGGACACTATTTGGCCTTCAGTACATTAATTTCTTATATTTGTATTGCTTTGACAATTTTACAACTGAAAACCCAATGAAAAAAATAGACAGATTTTCCATTTAAAAAATCCATTTCCTTTACATTCTGACCTAAAGCTAATAAAAAAAATTTCCAGCTGAGTGAAGTTCAAGGCCAGAATTTTTCATTTGGAACAAAATCTGGTCTAAAACACATGTTCACTGGGATCTTCACTGTCCTAAGCCCCTTTCAGGTCTGACCTGGAATCGAGACCTGCAGGAAAACTGATATTAATAAAAGTTTAGAAAAATTGACACCTGTGTAATCTGCACCAAGATTATCAGCAGGGGAACGAACACGAGTGGCAGTTTCATAGAGGAGCTGCAGACTTATGAGAAATTCAAATTTCTGTTTGTCTCTCTCTGTCCCAATCTGAACTAAAACTAAATTTTCAAAAGTGTCCTGTAATGTATAAACCTTGCTTTTCAGTAAGCACAAGTTCTAAAATGCAGATATGGTCAAATCCACAGAATTACAGGTGTTTCTGATATTTTCTAGCATGACACTACATGTGGGTTTTTTGTCTGCCAGGTCAAAAAAAAATTAAGCTGGGAGAAAAAAGAGACAACAAAACAATGAAGAGCAAGCAGATTCACAGTCATTGCAAATATAAAAGCATAACACTACAGAAAAAGAATGTTACGTGGACCACTTCAAACCTTGGCTCTCGATTTCTCCTGAGTAAATTAACAAATGTCTCTATTTCTTTAGCCGTGATGTGTTTCTCTAGCAGTTTTCTGTTGTTGTGCAACAAAGCTGTGATGGTGTCTTCTGCCAGAATATCATAACCAATCTGGGACTGCATGACGCAGAAGTTCTTAGCAATATATTCCTGAAAAAATGAAAATTCCCATGATGACCTGTTAAGCAGTAATGTTTTTCTTTTAGAACCAGAAGCATCCAGCTCAATTAGCAATCAAAATAATCATCAAAACTTTCCTCTCTGAACTGGCCTGAACAAAAGAACATCTGAACACCTAAAATATGTACCCCAGGATGACTAACTCTCCTTATTCTTTCATACACCAAAGGAATGAATCCATGAAAATATATACAAAATTCCAGAAATGGCAACAAATTTTTCTAAAAGGAAAAACCAAAAGGTTTTTATAATGTTTAAGAAGCTTGCTTTCCTGAGTCTTCCCTCCTCCCTTTCTCTCCCTCCAAGACAGAAATATTTCTGTAAAGCATTAGAAAGAAAACAAAGAAGCCACATAGAGCAGTTCAGTCTTTTATCTCTGGTCCCTTTAGTCCTTTAAAGTTAGTGCAGTTTTCCCCCCCCTGCAACATGCAAAGCACTTGACACCATGTTCTGAAATACTTCTTGCTCACAGGGAGTCTCCAGCAGTGGGAAATCAGGCTACCTGATGGAATAACCTCTGGTCTGATTCACTGCCATCCCTCTACAAATATTTAAGCAATAGAAACAGACAGTTCTGCAGACTTCTCACTTTATAATCCAGAGTCCAAGAACATAATTTTAATAACAGAAAGCTCATGAATGAAGCAGTGGACTCCAATCTCAGTCTAAGCCTGTGAAAGTATAAGATCAACCTATGATATTCATTGCTGATCACTCAATTCATATGCAAACGCCTACAAAACAAAACCAGTGCTCCTGAGCCTGAGGCAGTATATGACAGTGACTTCTTACTACTAACCTACACAAAACCCAGTCCTTTCACCATTACCACAGAGTCTCACTTGTAAGTGCAGAGAGCCATGTCAAACTCAGGATATATAATTTTCCTCCTGAGTTCTATAATTATCTTGAATACCACTGACCTGGTTCTTCCTATAGTCCTGTTGGGAATGTCTGAGAACTCTGTAACATAACCTTAACATGTATTTGTATGGAGCATATCTCTGGTCACCTAGGTCTTCAAGTCTCAGCATTGATCCTTCACCTTTGTCCTTAAAAGGAGCTTTGAGGATGCCGAATATCTGTGCAAAATCAAAATCACCGAGAATGAAAATCAAACCCAGGTTTTTCCTTAACTTATAGCAGTCAATGGAAATGTCCTCTGACAGGATCAGCACAAGGGCCTTATCAACCAAAGTCAGAAGTGAATCACTGCACTTATCTACATATGACTAAATACAAGTGGGGGCACAACTTCAGACATTACAGCTTTATATTTCCCACCAACTTGACTGACATTGCTTTCTCTTTACTGCTGTCCCCTATTTTAAACATTGTTAGTTAAGTGCCTTAACTTTGGATAAATGAAAGGATGAAAAAAGAGGACGATACTGGCTGCTGTCCAATTTCATCCTTTTCCCTTTTTTTCTTTTAATTTTAGTAGGCTACTTAAAGAGAACATTAATTTTGATTTACATGCAGGTTGGTCCTCATACAAACAAAGTCAGGGATCCAAAGGGCATCAGAATTTTTCCTATACGAGGAACACTTGCAGGATCAGGACCACATTGCAAGCTTGTTTCAAATTTCATCAACAATTTGCTATCAAATGTTGTCTTAAAACTCATTGGAATCACATGAAACTAATAGCCAAGAGACATGGCCCCTCGTGCTTCTATCCGATTCACAGACCAAGAGGCGAGTCTTGCCTAAGTAGTGTCATATCTATCCAATCTAACCAGACATTAACCCAACATGGCATAAGCCAAGTTACCTAAAAATAACATTTTTTTTCAAATCACTCTCTCCTACAATCTGTTTGTAAATACAAGCAAATCATTAATACAGTAGGACATACCTGAGCCAATATATTTTGTTCCCTCATTAATTTTTGCCGTTCCCGGTTTGGCTTGGTAATGACCACATCCAAAACTTCCTGCCCGTTATTAGGCACATCAGCAACAAAGAAAATGAGATCTTCCAGTAACTTGGTTACAAACCTAGAATGAATAGACAAATCATTATTATATATAGTCATTCAACAATTGCTAGGATTCATTAAGAAAGAAAATCACCTTTTAGAACAAGCTTTATCTAGCACAACGGAACTTCAATCACTGCAAAGTTAAGTTTGACATGTACTTAAGGATTCCAGACCTTGGTTCAGCAGAGGCTTAAATCCATCACAGGGATGTTTACCAAGGCATTACACAACAACCAAAGGGAAAAAGGGAGAAAAATACAGGATGCTGGATTGATGCAGAGTATTCAGAAATCCAAAATCTGTACCAGCTGGCCTCAAGGCCCAGGAACAGTAGAAAGACAATCTTACACAGCCTAGCAAGAATTTTTATACTTTATCACAGACACGGGTCTGTCAAACAAGAAGATGGACTCACTAGAGGAATAAAAGCATTCTGCCACTAGACTATTTCTCTACTGACCCAAGAAACTATCGAAAAATGACTATATTTGTTTCACTCTGCTACACAAAAGATTTGGCAGAACCAAGTTCTAAAGAGGACAGAGGCAGTAGTAATTCCTTCTCTCTTACCTTCAGAAAATGCAAGAAGAAAGTGGTCATTGCCAATTGTTTTTGTCATTGCCATTGTTACTAACATACCTCGCCAGGCGTGCACAGAGAGAAGTACAGATGCCCACAGATTTCAATGAATCTCCCTTAAAAGAACTTGCAATCTTCTACAAACAAAACCCAGCACATCTCCTACCCTGGGGAAGCATCATCAATTGGACAACATCTAGTCTATAACTACTAAACTTGTGGCCATGTTATGAAAGTGGCAGGAAGATGCCCAGCAGATTTTCAAAGTCATCTCTGCAAGCCAGACACAAAGCTTCCATTACCCACAAGAGGGCTGGGCTGTTCAGCTAAACCCTCTGAGTGAGCTTTAGCTTTAAAGTCTCAGCCCACTGGGAGAACAGCAAGGTCCCCCCCCAAGAGAAAAAGTAGAAAAGGCAGATGTAGGATGGAGCAACCAGGAATAAACTGTTGAGGCCCCTACTTACCTAAGCAGGAAGGTGATAAGACAGGGAAAAGAGGGTTTTTTTAACAAAGGAAATCACAGGAACAAAGAAATAATGGCACTATTCTGAAACCACTCCGAAATGTTTTATGTGTGTTCAACCAATCTGTCAACATCAAGACTCGACAATACTGGGTTGCAGTGACACAGCAGTGCAAGGTTAATACAGGAATGTCACACCTTGATCGTGTCGTATCCCTCTCTGGTTCAACTCAATCATGAAATGGCCCATCAGCTTTTCAAGGCTGAGTACCAACACCCAGGCCATTACAGATCTGCCTGTTACGATAAATCCTCCACCTGATATTAAACCATCTGGTCTAATTGCTACTGACAACTGACAGCAAAAATTCAGTTTTATCACCAAAAATTAACATTTTCAGCAAAAAGCTGTATATGATGCATGGTGGAATAGAAGTTACAAATTAACACTGCCAGAGATGCTGTCTAATATTCAGTTTAACCACAGACAGCTGAAAACAAATAGCGAACTACATCACTGGCAGCGGGATATATTTGGCTACAATGTACAAGAAAATCTCTTCATTCAGGGGCGGGTGTGAAGAACAGACATTCTAATAGCGCTACAGCTGAAACATAGATGAATACAAAGGGTAAACACCAAAATTATGTAAAATAGGAAAAGAGAACAGGGAAAAATAGAAATAAGAAAGGAAAGGGACAATTGGGGCAGCTTCTCAGTCACTCGAGACCTTCTTCTACTGCCCTTGCAGCATGAATGTGCAGTACAGTGAACTCCACACGAATCAAGAGTCCTGCCGTGCTGCCTACTGTATAGATGGCTTACTTGTACATGAGAATCAAATGTAATGGACGCCCATATTACAGCTCAGAAGCGGTTTATCAACGGAAATTAGGAAACTTTGCCTTTGCCCAGGGAGCTACCCAGTTATTTATGTGGCCAGTGAGCTGGGGAAATGCTGTTTACCCCCATTTTGCAGATGAGATATACAGACCAGCCTGAGGTGCAGCAGGGACACTCTGACAGAGGTGGAATCTAATCTCAGGGTAGCACTTTCAGCACCGAAGTGTTCTCTCCCAATTGCCTCTATGTCCACAAGGATGTTACTAACTTACCCATTACTGGGATGCCATGATGTCACAAGTAACCAAACACCAATTAAGGAGGGAAAAAAATAAAACTCACTAACCTCCTTTCGTTCTGGGTTATTGTTCCATTCTCCAGCTTTTTAACAGTTGATGCTAGAACCTTGTTTGCGTCATTGGCAAAGTCCAAGTCTCTGACCTCAGACAGAGGAACCGATACAATGGCAAAAGCTTCCTTGTCCTCTTTTGTTTGGCACGTCCCAATCTGCAACAGGTTTTGGTTTAATATGGGTAAGTAATCCTCTTACCTTTCTCCTAATTATTACACATATTTTATATGTTAGAAGTGAGATCACCAGTAGAGAACTTCAGGAATGAGTTTGGGATTTCAACCCCAAGATATACATGTTTACCTTTAACATCACAGGCCTCTCCTCATCAGTGTCTATTGGAATGCTGGTGCTAGTGACCCAAGTGTTAGTGCATAAATGCCTCAGTCGGACGTATGAGTTCCTGAAGGAGAACAAGGCAAACAACAGGTTAGATGGATCAGTCCTGAGCTAAATGGGCAAGGTGGGATGCAATGCAATACATGACCATGACATGAGACTTGAGGGCATGAGTCACACCAGCCACTCGTAATTAATAAAAGGGTGAGGGAGACCTAAAAGATACTGCAGTGTCCTTTTCCCTTGTCTCCTTCCTTCTCACCCAGAAGAGAGCTGCAACAAGAACAAACAGCATCTTGGGATTATGCAGAATGCTGTTTTTAAGTATTTATATAAGCCTAGGAGTAAAGTATTCCTTAAAGAAAAAAATTAAAAAGGAAGGTGTTATCAAATCCCATCTGAATAGAAATACATTTCATGAATAAAACCAATTCTTTTCGTATTACTTTTTTCTGCAAAGTAATGAACCCTTTCAACCTGTCACAGCACAAAAGCCAGAAAGTAAAACTGACCATGGTTTCACAGCTTCACCATTATGATCTGCAAACCCTTGTTGCAGGGAGCAAGCATTTACAGTACCAGGTCTCAACTGAAAATCAAGTGAACAAAGAGCAGACATGAGATTCTTCTAAATTCTTTCCATATGATAATCTGTGGTATTATCAAAAAGCAGAGCTGAGAAATCAATTACAATTTTTACTCTGAATTCTACTTTTTAAATATATTCACTGTGGTGTTCATTCACGCTCTCCCTTTCATGCTGATGGGCTTTGAGTATTCAAGTAAGCAAATTATCTGGCAAAACTTAGCATAGCAAATACACTTCAAAGCTGCATACATCAATATTTGCGGGTACCTAGCTTTAAAATCCACCCTCATAACAACTAGCCCCAAGTGTCTGTGTCTGCATGCCCGTTCAGTCACAACCAACACTGTGTGACTTATCTAGCCAATCTCAGCTAAGCAACACAGTTGAAATTTCAAATATTCACAATTAAAACCCAGAAGCCACTTGCTGAATTCATTTGAATAACAAATGTGTTCAGTGGCATCGTGATCTGTCAGGGAAACAGAAGCCCAGTTCACCATACATGTTATTTTGTTGGGAACAATTCAGTTAGACCTATTAGCAGTACAGTTTTTTTTCAAACAGTGCACAGGGCTCAATTCTGTCCTCATATATATCTGTGCAATATTTAGCCCATTATTTTTCTCTTCACAGGCTCTCTTTAAGTCTCACTTGTTTTATCCTTATAATTATTTTACCCAGTCACAGCAGCAGTATCATGTTTTATACATCCCTTGTTTATCCATGAACACTCCTCAAATTTTAACTGAGGGATAATACTAGCTCGTGTTTGATTTTTTCTGCTTTACTCACCAGCATAATGCTAGGAAGAAACCGTGTCAATGCAGCGCTATTTTTTGCCTTTTTTTTTTTTTTGCTTTGCTTTTTTTTTTTTTTTTTTTTTTTTTTACCTTGGAACCAGGCAATCAGCTCTCTGAAGAGTGGTGGCATCCAGTTCAAAGAGAGATGCGATGTCATTTCCATGTGGCACAGAGACCAAAGTATACATAATCTTCTCCCCTGCTTGGCGTTTCTTCTTTGAAGCAGGAAGGTCGCCGTCTCTCTGCTGATTAGGCACAAGGGTTATTTGCTTGCATCAGGGCCCATTATAAATTCTCCAATTACCTTGCGGGCAAGTAATACATCTGAATTGTACTTTTTCTTTTTTTTTTTTTTTTTTTCATTCTAGTAAGAATGTACCATGACTGGCTTTGGAGTGTGTAACACAAAGGGTGCACTTTGCCCCAGGTACATGGGGTCTCAGACAGTCATTATAACAACAGCAGGTCACAAGCTACAGAGAGGCTGCAGTACTGTATACATTATTACTTGACACCTACAACTTCAAAAAACCTGCGGTAGTTGCAGACCCTTCACTCCCAATAGATGTAACTACACAGTGCTGGTTTGGAAAGGGCCAAAGTTAAAAGAAGAGAACTAATGAAAACTGCATTTTTTAAAGGGGGGAGGGGATTAAAAAAGTAAGCAATTTGCCTAATTCCACTGTTGTTAAGTTCACTCATTTCTTTCCTCTCATATGGTCAGAATCACAGCAGCACACTTTCCAAACAGCAAGAGCCAGAATATCTGCTCCACTAAGATCAAATTGTCATTGGAAGCGGGGGGGGGGGGGGGGGGGGGGGGGGGGCAGCACACAAAGCACCAGCTAGATTGTATTAGACATCTTAGCACAGGCTGATAAGGCATTGGAGGCTGGATCCAACATAGGTCTGAGTGTGCCCACTGAAACTGGAGGAGTTCGCTCCCTTCGAGGAGCCTAGCTTTCAAGCGGCAGATTTTTGTCGCGTTGGTGCCTCAAAAGAGGCGTGCAAATCTAAGGCAGTGATCTTCCTCCCACCATCTGCTGAAGGTCCATGGGAATTTTGTGACCCAGCACCACTAAGCAGCCATCTTAATCTTTAGTTATCTACAAACCTTTGTCTTCACAGACAGCAAATCCTACCTTCCCTAAGCACGTATCTTTGCTTGAAGGAGCAATTCAGAGTCTGTGCCTGTAACCACGCAGCAGCCAACAGAATTACTGGCATAAGTAAAAGCTGCTCCTCTGGGGTGTTGAGTTACACATATTACAAAAGACTAATAACCAATTAAGAGACTGGCAGCCCAGGGCCCTTCATGTACACAAAATATATCATGGGGAGGAAAGAAAAAGAGGAATGAAGAAAGCCAAAAGAGAAAAATCAAACACTGGAAACCTGAAATACTATTATAATGATTTATAGTGCACCACTAGGGAAGAGATGTACAAAGCAATGTAAAGAGGCTAGACTGTACTCAGTTTGCATTAGTACCTTGATTAAAGCCAAACTGTAAGGGATAATCAAGGGCAAAGCTTTGATTATTCATATTGCCAATTGATTAAGCAACAAAATCAAGGATGAGTGAAACTATGTAAGAAATACCTAGTTATAATCTCATTTCAAGGCACTTTTTGAATCCTTCCAAAACATCAATTTTTTCATTATCAAGCCTAAAAAAGGCCAGCTTTCCATCCCATTACTTCCACGAAGGATAGAGACAGTAAGGAAAAATAACAGGAACCAATCCTCTCAGAAATTTTTCTTAGGCTCACCTAGTGATTAGAGTATTGTCACTAGTTTTTGAAAGGAAGGCTTGCTGAGACAAAGGGGAACCATCTCCTGTGTCTTGCACAAGAGTAAACTCTTATCTGGCAGTCCTCACATCCTTCCATATACCCCGCCCAAAAATATTAAACAAAATTGCACATAAAAACGTAAGCTGTATGCAAGGATTGAGAAAATAGCCAAATTTTTTGTGATTTCCATATACATTTTGTTTTACAAACTCAGGATGAGACCCAAACTGGAAAGGCAGGCAAACTATAAGAGAATCCTCTTAAGAGCTTAATAGGTGTGAGTCAGAGTCTAACATCAAATGAAAATCTACTTCCTAAATTTCCAAACAAAAATGGAAAACTGGAAAACCAGTTTAGAATTCAAGAAGTCTGTAAAGGGGTGAATGGCACAGGATAAATTTAGAACAGCATCCAGACTTTTTGATATTTCCCATAAATTACATTCAAATCTAGTTAGGGTTTCCCAGAAACTACTCGCTCTGCTATAATTTCCAAACTGAAAAGGCTGGTATACAAAAAGGCAGGACACTTCATAATTTTATGCATTTTTTTCCCTGGGGGTCTGGGAAAAATACAGACCAAAACATGAAACTATATTCTACTCTGTGTTATGGAAGTTTTTTTTACTCACTCATGACATAATGTCTGATCATCTCCAATAGATCATTAAGCATGAGTATATACGCACATGTGCAGGTTTCTATGACAGCAGGCAAAGTCAAAGGCAGGTCTCCTGTGCTTAAGTAGCTCATGCTAACCACGAGCTCTGTGGAGAAGTTCGTCCTGCAGTTTGGGGCAGACTCCACTCACTAGTTTCTCCGACATTTGTATAGATGCTATCGAGCAACAGAGTTGGCTCCTCAGGCCTAAATCCCGCCAACCAGGCTTGGCACCTGTCAAATCAGACCTGGCATATGAGCAAGAGCTGGCTTTCTGACAAGGAAGTCCACTTCAGTGGAGGGCAAGACAGTGTCTGTAACACTGCTAACTGCAATGCAAAGCTTAGCTGAGCAAAATCAGACCTACACAACAACTGTACATTAGTTTCAGACTGGACTCCAGCACAAATCTCAGAAGTCTCCTTATAATGTTATTTTAGGATCTCAGACACACCTCACAACCCAACCTGGATTATGGATGTTAAGCACTAGTCAACGAAAAAAAAAAAAAGGTAACAAGAAGTGACCCTGAACTTGACAGCTCTGAAAACAACTTACATATATGGAGTACATGAAAGACAAAGCAACAGCCATCACATATGAACATACATGGATTTACGTCTGAATTTCTGAGTGCGTGCACACATACCTCTGTGTGAGAGAGCGAGAGAACTCACACACACTTGCACACAGAAAGTTTCTTATGATTAATTAAATTTAGTAAGCCATCATCAGAATCTGCACTTAACCTAACCATTATTGAATCAGCAGATGAGTCTATATGAGGACGTGGAAAGAAGTGAAAGTATTAGACTATTTCAAATTAATTAGACAATATGATCAGCTCAGGAGAAGCACTGCATTCCTAAGCAGATGAAAACAAGATGACATTTACTCAGGTAAGAAACTGGTAAGAACGAGCAGATGCAGCCAGCAGAAACAGATTCAATGAAGAGAAAGGAGGAAAAGAACTGTAAAAGGTCTCAAATGTAGAGGAGAAAATTCAACTTAAAGCAGTATGAAGAGGAAGCCAATGAACAGTTTCAGAGATGTTGGTGATGTGGTCAGTGACAGCAAAGGAAAGGACAGCACTCCCAAGAATTCTTTAACAAAAAAAAAAAGCAGGTATAGAGTACAGAGAAGCGCAAGAACTGTGGGTAAAACAATATTAGCAAATAGTAAATTCACTGAGGAAAAAAAATAGTTTTGATTGTCCCAAACTACTGGCAAACTAGTGACAGGCTGTCCCAAGACAAATCAAATACTTATCCAAGGGGAAGAAGGTGGAATCACCTCACTCTGTCTTGCACTGGTCAAATGATTCACAAGGATGAAGGAAACGCACATTCAGCTCCTCTTCTGCCTGGCGGGCATTGGACCTACACCTTCCAAAAGAATGGCCCAGTCCAAACACCAGGTGGTACGAAGAGCAGAGTCAGCCCGCTCTGCCTAACAAAAACCTAAGCATCCACCCAACTAGAGGGCTGTTAGCCCTGAGTCACCAGCCCCATTCTGCAGCAGTAAAGCAAAGCACGCTACCCACATGCACAACGGGACTTGGCCAGGAGGAGGAACTGAAAATACCCCTACCATACAGCCAGCGGCCCTGACACTCTTCCAGGAGGACTCGTCTAGGAAAGCGAAGGCTGAGAGTTCAAAAAAGGAGTCCTAGCTAGTGAAAACAGCCATTTTGGTGAGGAGTGGAAATACTGACCCAGGCTCACAGCAAAGTCTGTAATTCCTGGGCTACCACCACTGATTTGCAGTGCATCATACCGATTTAAAAAGCAGCTTAACAAAAAAAAAAAACAAACAACAAAAAACCAACAACCAAACCAACAGATATAATATGGTGCTTGCAATCTGAAGGGCAAATTTAATGTAACTGGAGACGAATTCCATACTGCAATCAGAGACAAAATAATCAGGTACAATCAGATTTGTCTTTCTTGAGACTTGTAGCCCAGCAGATAACCCTTCCTCACAGCTCCTAATATAATTTGCTAGTAATTGTGACCTATCCCAAATCCCCATTATTCACCTCAACTGGGTACCATACCTAAAATTCAGGAGATTTACATGGAGTTTTGCTTATAGAGGGGCCTCCCTTTCAACTGCAAAAAGCAATACAAAAACATGACAGACCTGAAATACCTTTTCTTTTAGAAACCCAATCTACAATTCCAATTGGTAAAGACACCTCTTGTGGCACAGAGACAGACAAGGATAATGCCCTGCTCCTGAATGAATACACTAAGCTGCACTACAGATTTCAGCAGAAATTAAATTTAATAGCAGCCAGAGTTCTGAAAATGCCTGTTAAATCCAGTACAATGTGGTATCTCAATATGTTAACCCAGTTTAGGAGGCTCTTACAAAACCAGCATTTTCAGAGAACGGTAATGTGAGCAGAACTCCATAGGTTAGATGATTTAAAAAATTCTATATGAAAAGAAAGCTGAGTAAATTAATGGCCAGCCTTGCTCCTGCATGTTACGAAGCCCTGGCAGACAGCACAGCAGTTAGCCTCCTATAACACCTTCACTGTTGACTCATTTGTGAGTCATCGCATTTTTAGCAGAGACATCACGTTGCAATTCTGTTGTTAGGAGCCAGAGACATTCTGTAAGAAACAATGTATGCGCTTTCAGAGCTGATTCAGACCTGTGTGCAGCAGCAGAATAATAATAATGTGCCGGCATCCGTGTCTCCCCTTCTCCCCCCAGCCTATCAAGTGGTCTGACTGCTGGCTTTATATAAGCAGAGACACTGCCATTTTAAAGCTGATGATTTTTTTTATTTTTTTTAAATGTTTTTCAGATTGTTTATTGCCAGGTTAATTCCTAAACAAGCCTTTAAAAAAAACAATAAATTCCCCAAGCCTATTCTACTTGTTTAAACTGCATCACCTGTGTCCCACATTATAGAATCTTAATTAAACAAACAGTTGCTGGAAGGTAAAATAAAAAAAAAAAATTAATTTACAGTGTTTATCAGAAAAAAAAAATCACCTGAGTTGGAAGCAAGGAAGAAAACTTTGAATTGCAGAGGTGTTTGGAATTCATAAATATAAATAAACAGAAGTCAAAGGAGGTATGTCAAATTGTATCTAGAGTCCACGGTAGAATTGTCCAACTTCTTTACAGGAAAAGTAAATGCATACCAGTCTCAATCCTAAGAAAAATCTTAACAACAAAAGCCAGTTTGGAACTGGTTAGGATTAGCACTCTCTCATGAAAATGCAGACAAATGGAGTTAAGGTACCTATCCAAAGACAGCCTTTAATACAAAGGCGCTAACAAATGCCAGGTTCCCAGCTGTTCTTGACATTTCCCCAATGTTTATAGCATTCTTCTGGATGCTGTAAATTTCTGTGATTAGAAATAATAGACTACTTTGCAGCATAAAGTAACACCAATTTTGGCTTTAATGGGAGCTGTAACACAGAGCACTGCGTTTTGTTGCACGATACGCTACAACCTCCTAGACTTCAAGAGATGAAGCAGCCTTTTTTGGTAAGGCCTTTAAATCACAGAAAGGTCTTCCCGTTTAAAAAAAAAAAATCTTCTGGAGTTCAGATGTGAGAAAAACATGTATAAAGAATATTAATCAACTCATTGTAAGGCCAAATTTTACCAGAAATAAAAGCAGTGTTTCACAAGACAATTTGGCTGGATTCTCAAGAGGCAGCCCATAAATGAGCAATGAACCACAGTCCAAACATAGCTTTAATGCTTGGGAACAAAAGTCCTAGTGACTTCCAGTAATATTTATGTTCACCAGAGCCAAAACCCTTTCAGACTTTAAAGTCACTTAAGGTAAGGCAAAAAAGATGCACTTAGGCAGAGCCTAGGTGCCTATGCCCACTACTGCACCATGGAAAATCCTTCTCCATTGCTGCTTCCTAAAATTCAGTTGCCTAAGCAACTGTGATCAGGACTTGTAAACCAGGCAGCGAACATGCACAAGGAGCCCTATCGCACATTTAGGAGCTAAGGGTTGGCACGAAATGCACAGATGGCTGTGCCGCCTTGAAAACCCAGACGACAGAGAAGGAGTTGGTACCCTTTTATCCAACAGACTAGCAGAGAGAAGAAAAACACAGGCTGCAGGCTCAGTTTCTTCCTTCAGTTGAAAGAATGCAAGTTTGGATCTCCCATTTCCCTGCTACTCAGACTTCAAATTTTGCTGGGGTACGTCCACTTCCACCTCCCCCTCTAGAGCAGATTTACTTCACGGGCAGTATTTCAAAATTAATTGCTTCAAAAGATGAAAAAGAAGATGCCTTTGCAGTGAATCAGTTAGGCAGTCACCTGGCAGAAGAAACACTAGATGAAAACCATGGAGCAAAAAAAGCGTGTGCGCTCTAGGTTATGTGCATATTGGCTACAAGACTGACACAGCTGGCTCTTAAAGAACTAAAAATATTGTAAGATTCTTGTACTTCTGAGGGATAATTCAAAACACCGCATCATTGTAACATAAAAGAAATTCCTGCACAGGGATGTGAAGCTTTTCTGCTCAGTTGCTCAAGGCCAGAATGAAGGCTTAAAATAGCCATTGCTGACTCATGCTATTTCCAACAAGAATATAAAGGGGTGAAGGATCCAAATGGATTTCTACCACGCTAAAAGTGCCTGTAGGCTTGCATTTACATGGGGGTGTTACCAAACGTTGTTAAGAGTTCTTTCACAAAAGATTTTTCAAAAGAAAGTGCTGACTGCGTAAACTAAGCAAGATAGCAGTTTTGATCATCAATCAGTTTTGATTAAATTTTAATTGGAAGTATTTGTCTAAGCTGATTTATCTGATCTGGATTTTTGGTTGAAACCAATACCCAGAAGGATTAAGCCAAACTGTTAGAGAACTCACCTTTAGCATTCATGTTCAGAGTACTCTTGTGCCTTCTTCATTACCCAGTCCAGCGAATATTTAACTATTTAGATGAACTGGAATTGCTACAACTGGAAACCCTATACTGTATCTAAATTAGTATAGTGTGGTACAATAGGATTGGATCCTTGGTGACCAGGACCTAACATCTACCCTATACACATTTTCATCGGTCTTACTTCAGACTAGTTGTAGTCTGGTTTTCTGGCCTGGGCACCCATGAAAGGTTGAAGCACAGTAGATACATTCAGAGATGTGTGTATCTTTTTACTTTCATCCGGCAGAATACAAGTTCACACGTTCTGAGATTGCTCTGCAAAGTGAATTGGAGTGTCTTAAATAGGGAATAATCAGGAGATTTGATTCAGAAGTGCTGGCATGATGAGAACTACAACGCTAATGCAAAGGCACATCTATGAGATGAGCTTTACTGTTCACAGAACAAGAGAATGAACACAAGTATTTCCAAGCAAGCACCCTGTTCACTGGGGTATTCTAGAACTTATCTTGATTTCCATTCAAAAGATCCAAAGGCTTCAAGTGTCATTCCAATACAGAAGAAAAACAACTGGTGTAACTTCCATATTTTCATGGGAGAGAATTCTCATTTCTCTGGACAGCTTAGCTGTTATTGCTATATTACCATTAATACCAAATACCAGGGAAGATGGAAAACCCTTGTTGCCAACTCCTACGAAAGTCTCCATTTTTATTAAAATTGCAGTCCTGAAGGCATGTGATTATGTAAGAATCTTGGGTGTCATTTCATGAAAAATAAAAAATTCTTCCCCATGCAGAGAAAAACTTGAAAATGTGTCCTCTAAAAGAACAAAAGCCAGAAGGCAACAGAATGAAATTAAACTGATTTTTTTTCAAAGAAGATCTCAGTGTTTTCAAGGCAATCTCATGAATTTGATGGAGGAATGGTTCTTTTTTGGACTATTTGTTTTCTCAGTAACAATAAGATTCCCCCAGGGTTTTAACTCCACTTCCTTCCACACGTTATACGCTACAATGTGTCTGGCCTTGCCTCGTTAGTTAGAATTAACTAGCATGCCCTTGACACTGCACAAGGCAAAGGCTGTTGCCTCCTAGGCAAAGGGCATGAGGCTTTTGTCCAACCCATCCACGCTGCAGCAAGGACAACTCGGATCCTTGCGAAGGTGCCATGCTAGAGTTGCCTGAAGTGTGACAGGGCTCAGACTAAGCCTGTGCCTGAATATCGGCTTGCATGTATTCAATACAGGCAATAAAGAGAGTCTCAGCATGTTCTTAGATTCAGAGCCACACTTGATTGACAAACATGTCCCCAAAGGGGGCTTGTCTCTACTAGCAGAGCCTCTGAATTGGTACTGGCACATAAGTAACCAGACTTGCTTGTCCCTGGTTTTCTTGCTAAAGAGGGTGGTGGGTTTTGCCATGAAGTAATACATCTGACTTGAGAAGAATTAATACATTTCATATCTGCAGTCACCAAGCAGAACAGCTTCCAACTAATGCCAATTTGATGCAGAATTTGAGTAAGTTTCCTATCATTTGCCTTATGCGAGGGAAAACTTTCTGTAACGCCAGTTTGGAGTTGCACCCTAGCTTACACAGGATATGGAAAACAATCCCAGCGGCCGTGACACATAAGTAAAAGGAAAGCTATGAAGGACTTTCATATGTTGGGCTGTATTGGGTTAAGGATACAGTATTTCCCAGATTATATGCAACATATAAATTCCACTTACCAAAGCTTTTCCTTCATTATTACCTTCTGGATAGTGTGGGTTAAGCTGGAAAAGAAAAGAAGTCAAATACTATCTTGATAGCTTTTAGACATTTCAGAACTCAGGGGAGAGGGGTTGGTTCAGTTCTCTATTATGTGTCCACCCTGCAAAAGGACAGTGGAGTATTTAGAAGCAGTATGAGAACAAGAGTATAAGAATTACCAATTCAGTTTCTGACTGACTTAACTGGCGATGTCCTCACTTCAAAAAAAGTGCAGCTTGCGATCAAGCTTGTTAACTCAACAGAGGAATCTCAAATAACCAAAACGAACGATAGAGAAAGCACAGACAGTTACTAATCTAAATACAGCAAGTTACAGTCACCCACACACGCAATCACTTCCAGGACTGACCTTGAGCAGATATATTGAGACAAAAACTAACATGCTTCATGTCTACTGAGATTTTACAGGAAGACAGTGAACTCCGAATAAACACATCTTTGAAATAGGAATGGTAATGCCACTATAGACAAGTGTTTAATTACCCTGTGATTCTGTTTAACCATTATTAATGGGGATAATATTTTCTATGTCATACCAGGACTATCAAGCATTAATTAATAACTAAAGTAGTATGAGAAGCTTGGATGAAAGACACTATATAATAGTAAGTGTGAAGTATTACTATTTAACAGTGTTTAATATGATTTTACTTTTGACAAGGGAAATACATAGACAGAAGATGAGGGATTATGTAGGCAGACATACACTCAAATAAACAAACACACATACACCCACACACTCGCTGCACATGAAACCTTTCAAGATTTGACTTACATAATGAAACAATTTTGCCTCAATATTTACCATATTCCCTGACACAGGATATGCCTTCAAAGCGTTGAAAATGCTGAAGTGAAATTATTAGTTATATAAGGTCATTTAGTTTTTAAGCAACGACAGCACGTATACATCTCACAGATAAGTACAGTCATTTTCTTGGCTTGAATTTGGCATTACCGGTGTGGAAGACCCAGAAATTAATTGCACTGGGCAAGCTGAACCAGTAAATCTTTTCAATATCACGTCATCATACTTCTAACATTACACAGACAACTATTGTGAAGTTTTTATTAAGTTTATAAGGTTTTTATTAATACTGTATCATTCATATCCCTTTACCCAAAAAAGCCAGCTGCTCTCCACATCATGAGCCTGAAGAAAGGAGGAAAACTTTCAGATATTCCTAAAATTGCTGAAAATACCTTCCCTCTGTGTCATGACTTGATGTGCTAACACAGAAATGACCAAAGGTTTATACTCCTGTCTTCATTTCAGTATTTGCATTAGCCACTGTGTTACCCTCACAAATCTAATTTAGAGAGCCTGCTTTCCTCCCTGCATTGACACCTATCCCAAATCTTGCATTTTGCTCCTCCGTGACATTTTCACACAGTCTCCTAGCTCCGACTCCCACCTACTTCTGTTATACAGCAACAGGAATGGGAGATCAACACTGAATAACAGACAACTAGAAGATACACAAATATACATACATGTACATATGCATCTATATGTAACTG
This sequence comes from Platalea leucorodia, assembly GCF_965183815.1. Classification (NCBI taxonomy): domain Eukaryota; kingdom Metazoa; phylum Chordata; class Aves; order Pelecaniformes; family Threskiornithidae; genus Platalea; species Platalea leucorodia. Next base: position 52,574,361 of record NC_138826.1, on the reverse strand, counting down.
TTCTCATATAGTTTTGGTTTCTTCATAAGTTCTCACACTTCTTTCAGCATTACGTTTCTTCACCTGACACCTTAGAATAATTCTAGTTGCCCATTCTAACAGCCAAGCTCAGCTCTCTACTTTTGGTCCTTCATCAAGAACAGAGAAAATTATCAGGTGGTGCTCCTTAGTCACAGCAACACAGTGGCCTTTCAGCACAGGTGCAGAGAAGGTACAGAAAGGCTAAATTCGATCCTACCTTCAGATTCTGCTGGTTGTAAGTAAGCAAGAAATAGTCTGGGTCATTTCAGGTTTGTCACTAGACTCAGCACAGAGAACCGTGCACTGAGGACTAGATCTTCAAACAGAATAAATCTATGATGTTTCACTGAAGGGCCCGAGTGAATACGGTTGTCTACCCACTATGAATTGGGCCTTGAATTCTGCTATTCTTCAGCTGTTTGCTTTCAACATAATGATGCTTTAAAAAATATATATATAGCAACAACAGGAGAAACGAGGAAAATCTCTCTCCCACGCCACTTCTTGCCTTGTTTAAGAATGACTAAACAGATTGCCCTAAAATTTCCAAAATAGTTCACTTGTGGACAGAGTCTGAGGGAGACAGAAGGCTCAAATGAAAAATACAGTGCATCCTTAATGATGGGTTTTCTTGCCCCACCATAATAGAAATAATAGAACTAAAAAAATGTTGTTTAGAGAAAGTTTTGAGATGCTGACGTTAAACAGCAAACGCAATGAAATGCAGTTTTAGGGCTGACGTTCATGGCCCCATTTTTAGCTGTGCTGAGCAGCTGCCACTTTCATTTTCATTTCAGCTGAGGTGGTTGGTGCTGAGCATCTCTGAAAATCAGACTATTAGCTATTATCCCATACTATATTCTCCAGGTAGAGGGGCATAAATCATGTAGTGTTGTATGTCGTATTACACCTGTTCTGAGTCCTTTTCAATATCCAAGTACAGCAGAATGAGCTAAGGACACAGCGACAGTCTTAAGACTCCAAAATCTATTGCTTTTTCTGATTTATGTAAGATCATGTCTCTGTTCTTCGATAAGCCTCCAAAACAAAAGAATCCTTGAAAATAACAACATTAATAATTTTTTTTCCCTTGTTGCTAATGAAATCAAAGTAAAATTCTTTGCGAGTGTTTAGAAAGTAAGAATACTACGCTAAAATGGGCCTCATTTAAGTTCATCCATCTTCAAGCTTTTTTGTGTCATTGGATGTGTTGAAGTTGCAATGCTACTGAAGTATAGCTGAAACACAGTACTGTATATTTCCGTAAAATGCCACTGGAAGGTGCATGCAGGCAATACACAGTAAGAACACGATGCATTGTAAACTGCAGAACTCAAGCAAGTGTGATTGTATAAATCATTATTGTAATAGCTTCATTATATGTTATGGGGTTTTAGAGTATATCTCCAACAGCTTCTTTTCCAATGCAGAATAATCCAGAAATCCTAATGCTCTGATGCTTGTTTTTCAACAAACTTAGGCACAGCCATTTTTCACCTTTCCATGGATGGAAGAGAAAAAGATATCACAAAATGAGAGTTCAGCTTCCTCATGGCTGAAAACTAAATATCATCAAAGACCTTGAAACTCATTTCATGTTACGGCACACTCATGAACTCACTATAATATCCCAACACTCACCCATTATGTAAGGCCACATAACCTAACCACCTGAGTAAATGGCAATTGCTATATGGTGGTAAGGGAGGTGCCATCTACATCAAGTAACACAGACTGCATTAGTAGAGAATAACTAGGGAAGGGCAGAGAATTCACATCAGTGAAGCTGTGAACCGGCCGCCTGATAATAGCTGTGCTCTTCCTTCACTCCACTGTCACATGGAAGGCCAGCTTTATTGTGGGGATTTTGCAGTTGGGCAAGGCTAAGGTAATCAGGTCTCACAGCTCCAATGACAACACTTTATGACACCGTGAACACTTCATCATTTCAGTTGTTCAGCCACATGAACCCAGACCCAACTCTACACATCCTCCAGCCTACAGAAAAATCTCCTAAATGCCAGAAAACAGGGCTACCGCATCAACTTTTCTTTCACATCACAGCCCCATGGAAGATATTATGGTTTCAGACACAGAGGTTAACAGCGCACGCTGACTTACATGCTGCATGAGCTTTTCCTTATGCTAAGGCCCTGTCAACAAGTACCACTGTAACTGCAAATGCAATTTGAACAACATAGTTCACAGGAAGTATCTGGAACCTCAACTTGTCTTGGCCTCAACCTACTGGGGAGAAGAGAGCTTGGAAGCAGCCTAGCAAACTTGTCAGCAGACAAGGACAGTCAATACCATGAAAAGGCCACCACCACACAAGATCATGTTTTAAAATGCTAAAATCATTGACTATTTTGGCATTTATAGAAACATTTGCAACTACAGAGAAGACAATACATTCTTTAAATCTAAACAGAACTTGCATTTACTTGCACAGTTTCCTAAGAAGCCAAATTCCTAACTCATGATCTACACAGGGTATGTGCAAAAGCCTGAAGGTCAGGGTCAGCATTGCAGGTGGTCCTCCTGGGTGTATAAAAATTGATGTGTCTCAGATTTCACGTTCGGCCTTTTTACATGGTGGCATATGAGTAGACATATGAATGCGTACATATACCAATATGCTCATATTGTGGGAGCACCAGAGGCCCCTGGTAGAGAGTAAGTGTGACAAACACATAATAGAAGTCAGCTTTTAGAGGTGGAAAACTGAGGTATAAGCAAAGTCTTTAACCATTTCTGGTTCAAATTCTTTGGAAGGGCAAGGAATCACATTCCTGAATTTTTGCCTAATGTCCTCATAATGTGATCATCCTCCTGTAGAGCCTGCATAGCAGGAAGACAACTTTCACCTATGTGTGTTTGTGTGTTACTTCTGGTATTTGGTGCTCGGAGAATGCAAGTGCCCTGCTAATCCTGAGAGGTATCCTATTAGATCAAGTGCCAGAAGTCCCAGGCTCTGTCATCTCTACTGATGACGTCTCTACTGATTAAAGCTAGTCAAAGTTATATCTTAAAGTTTTCAATATATAAGACTTGAACACTGCATAATCTCCTGAGGTTCTACTATTGACCAGAACAACTTCTCACTAATACTTTGTTTCTGGCTTTAATTTTATGTTTGCATGTTCATGTAGGAAGATATGCTTTACAGTCCAACAACCGAATTATAAACCTCAGTCCATACTGTGGACAGCTTGACATTTCACCTTTATAATGAATGCTGCTTTCCTAGACAGAGGAATGCACAGAAAGTACCCAAACAGGCTATTTTTGGACACTCTTAATTAAGAAGGAGAGAGAGCAGTTCGGGAAAAGAAACACCCATGCTGACTTTAATGAAATTTTGTTGACTAGGTAAAGGATATTTAAAACATCTCATCAGGGAAGGAATTAGATTGCCAAATTTCAGCTAAATGAACATTTTAACAACTTGGTTAAAACCCACATTTATGAAGGAAACCCTGACAGACAAAGAATAAAAGGATCTAATTCAACACACGTAAACAGTTCCTATTTCATTTGATAACCAGCCTGTTAACGCACAGCCTGCTACCCAATCAACAAGAGCAAGTGTTTCAGGAAAAAAAAAGCCACCACAAAAGAAAAAAATCCACTTCTCAAATCTTTCATCTTCATTAGCCTTGCTTTGTTCTTTGTTAATGTCATACTGATTAGCTTCCAATAAATCTAAAGGACTTTTGCACAATTTCAAAGACTTCAGTGCTATTCGAAGGACTTCTGCCATCTTATTAACTTGCTGGAGAAAGACTGACTACGACTCTACCTCGATAAACCCCATTTAACACTGCCATAGCATCGGCACAAAGTTCCTGATAATCACCATCTGAGGAAAGTTTAAAAATCTTAAAAGGCCTTTTATTTGAGGATTGTACTTTGTTGATGTTTTGCTTATGAGCCATGTCTTAGCAGATCAGATGAGTTTCCAGGGAGCACTGGGAGAGCTGAATCTTTTTGTCTGCTTCTGGCCCCCCATGCAGCACAAGCAGAGTGAAGTGGGCTCCGACAGCCATCCCTGTGTGGGGGAATGACTGGCTAGTCAAAAACTGGGATGAGAATCAGCTCTGACACCTTCCTGTCCCAAATATTCACCCTCATCATAAGAAGAAAGGATAGGTTGTCCTGATGGTGGTTTTAGCTGCTGTATAAGCAATGGCAGGCCAGTGTTTTGGTATGCTTAAATCACCACTGATTTAAAGGTCTCACATCAGCGGCGTAAGCTGGAGCTGCTACAACATGTGGCTCTACGTTAGGCCAGGAGAGAGTGGTGACTGGGAGGTCCCTTTGCTTCTACTGTGATCAAGGGCAGAGAACCTGACCACCCACCGACGCCTGGTGCTCAGTCCCACGCAGCCGTATCCCATTCTGCAGAGGAAGTCAAAAGAAAGAAAAAAAATGTCTAAGAGACCCTTTAGTCTAACCTGAATGCTGGACCATAAGCACAGTATGAGCTTCAGCGGCTCCATGCCAACATGTGCTATGTGAAAAAGCATCCTCATCTCTTCAAGGGTTATGTTCTAAATATTAATGCCTTTCATTGGTCCTCCCAGAAATAATTAGGAATGATTGAATTAGACATTACTGAAATGTCTACCATTAAAAAAACACCACAAACACACACACACACACACACACAAAAAGCCCCAACAATAAAAAAAAAAAACCAAGGGAACCCTTCTAAACCTCCATCAAGCATCAAAAATAAAGAAAAAGAGGCAGAAATATAAATGAATAAAAGCTTCTTAAGTAATCTTGAAATAAGAAGCAAAAAAAAAAAAAAAAAAAATGCATTGAAGAACAGACCACATGTCTACATTTGCTGTTTTGGAACACATCAAAATGCAATACCAGCAGACGTTGTATTTTTAATAACAGAAGCAGTCCTTACAATGGCTAAACAAGAATAAATGCTGCATTAATGGCTTCACACTTCCCTTCCTCCTAAAGCTCATATGTATACAAACTCAAATGCAGCGAACTTCAGACAGGACTGAAAAAGCCCAGCTGAACACAAGCTCAGAGATCACTGCTGCACTGAACACAAGCTCAGAGATCACTGCTGCAAAACTAGTTGGCTGGGGGAAAAAATCCTTCCTCCCAGATTCAGATTTCTGAAGGTATTTGCACAATGACAGATGCAAATATTGTTCCTAACTTCCACCAAAGTCAAGACAAGTCAGGTCAAGAAATTTAGCTGCATTCTTAAAACCCTGGGAAAATCTAGCCCTGGGTTTTGCTAAATGGACAGCTTCTAACTCTGTCACTTTAAAAAGCCATATCCAAGTCTGCCAAACAGGTCAGACTGGCTCTGTAAATCAGTAATCCATCCTCCTCCTCCTCTAGTCTCTGGATCTTTTCCATCTCCTCATGAATAGCTGTAAATTACCCTTCACTCCTTACAGAGCTTTAAAACAAAAACACACTCCTCCTATGAGACAGTGAAAAATAGAAATAAGGCTTACGGTGCCGAGTTCAACCTGTCACCTTGGCAAGCCCTTTTTCTTACAAGAACCTTTAATCACTGAGCCCAACAGACAGAAACTAATCAGAATGCTGTATTAACATTTAATGAAGAGACTGGAAGAAAACGATTCAGAAGATTTTGAAGCAATCTCCAGGTAAGGAGGTCCTGCAATACCAACAAATTAAATGTCTGAGCAGATGCGTGAAGGCCTTGGTGGATGCTGCCATCTCCTGGTACCTTCTCCAGTTTACAAACTGTTATCCTTGAGCAAAAGGTACCTACACATCTTAAACGAGGCCATTTTTATCCAGTTATTTGCCTTACTGTTTCTAAAGGCAGAAGGAACCACAGAGCATTTACCACTATGCTCTCCTCCTCTCCATGAGCTGTATGATCAGTGGAAGAATAGTTTTTTCTGCAAAGGCTTGCTTCCATGTCACCCCAAAAAATACCACTGGAAAACAGCGGTCCCTTTTTGCTTCCTGAACACAAAAGATCTCTGTCAGTAGTCCAATTTCCAAAAACTGGATATCAAAAGGTCTAAATTAGGCCTAAATTATGGCCTTCAAATATTCAATCTCAGTTGCCTTAATAAAACATCCTATGCAGTACTCCATTTTCCACAGCAGTTTAAGAAGGTGAAAGAAAAATAAGTCCATGAAACTACAAAGACATTTTCTCCAAGGCTCCAAGGGGTTAATCCCTTAATTGCCTCAAGTTTAAAAGAACCGATTTCCCTTTTACGTTTTTTTTATCTTAGCTAACACTAAGGATACTATTACTCATACAAATATATAATCTCTCTCAAAATCTCATTAAACGCTTTGTTTTCTATTCTTGTGGCAGCAAGTTCCACTTCTTTACTATGTCCTATTCAGAAGGCAGGAGAGAATTACTTTCTATCAATATTAACTTGAACATGCACTCGGCTGTCTTCACCATGATCCAAATCAAGCAATTACTACAACAGGACTAAATTTATTATGAGCAGTATGGCTCTGTCCACCCGGATAAACGCATATTATAACGATATAGATCATATGGCAGGCTAATATTTTTAATACTGAGACAGAACAGAAATCCATTTAGATGAATGTAAACCAAGATTAATAGCAGTTCTCTATTTAAAGTGAATGATGCTTCTCTGAAAAGAAACTTGGGCAATTTTGACAGAAAAGTAGAGTGAGATAATATGGGAAGAAATTATTCAGGAAAGACGAGAGAAATATGGGTAACTTTTATTGGCCATTGATTCAAGGGTTCTCAGTAAGTGGTTTACACCAACCACCACAGGGTGAAATTCAGCTGACAGTCTCACAAGGCAGGACCTTCAACGTTGGCTTCAGCAGTTCCTGTTAACCCACCCCAACCACTGGTGCCCTTATGCCTTAGCTCAGTGACCCTGTTTACGGCACAGACTATTCCCTCTTCCCTGCACCCTGGAGTCTCTGCCAACACCACCTCAGGGATGGCACGTTGTGTCATGGGACCGCAATCAAACACTTGCAGTTATGGAGGCTTCAGTCCTGCAGCAGTCAAAGAAATCTGGGGGGTGGCTGCACAAGTGAAATCTGTTAGAGAAAGTCCAAACCCATCAGGTCAGTATCTAAGACACCCTTGACCCCTGAGCACATAAATGCTCATGTTCCACTGACTTCAAAGACAAAACTACTCCCGAGAGCTTTACTGAATGAGGGCCTTTATATGAGCAACAATTTGGTTTAATGAATGAAGCACACTACAAGTCAGAAAAGTATGTTCGGTTCTGCCATTACCTCTGAGCTCACTGCTTCAACCTATTGCATTGGCCAGCCTGTTCTCACTCTTCTCTTTCATCTAGAAGAACTTCAGGGCACAGATTGCCTTTTGGAGCAACACCAGTACTCTACGCACTACCTTGGAAGACACAGTAATAATCTGAACCCTTGTTTATGGCCACAATTTTAGAGAATCACAGAAGGTAAGCATTAAGGCTACCATCTTACTTGCATTACCTTAAGTCATTTAGTCTAGTATAGTTAATTTGGTGTTAAAGACAATTACCTCACCAGATTTACTGCCATATCTTGGCCAAGGTATCTAGCAACTCTAGTCTATTCAACAAGTAAAACAGAATTATCACAGATTTTTCCTTACAAATTCTGCACTTGATTATCTACATGTTCACAATGTTTCACAAGCAATGTACTGCAGTTTATCTATTGTCTACTGCAATATCTGAGACTAGCACATGATTAGATACTTGCATATATCTTTTGTGATTATTTTAGCAATATCCATCTCACCTGATAAATTTAATATGGAGTGACAGGACTTACCCTGCGTTTTTTGTATGGGCACACATATTTCTGTTTAACATCCTCATACAACAAGTGTTAATAGTTTCAGTACAGATTATCCAGTTTAGAAATCACAGAACTGGAGCTGCTGTACACATGGAGAACAATATTAAAGGTGCATGTTTTGGGTCAGCACAATCAATAAGCTGACATTCAGTTCAAAGAGACTTTTATCCTGGCGATTAGAATATTGAAAAGGGTAGGTGTGTTCATGAGAAAGGCACAGCTGTGTGGTCCCAACCTGCAGCATTTGAAAGGCTGTTCAAGTAAATTGCAGCTCGCTCCCACACACAGATAGATTTGGGTGCGTTCTACATGTGGTACATGCACTGAAAAGACTTCAAAAAAAAAATTTGGGAAAGTCTTTGTTACTTTGAAGCATTCAATTTTCACCTAACCCTACAGCCTCTCTTCATAAATATAAAAATTCAAAATAACTTGGGTCACTTTGCTGTAACCAGGGCTAAAAAAAGAATCTTCTACAGAACTTTTTCTAAAAGACTGCCGACTCTGTGAAGATGAGAATAAAACTCGGCAGCCTGGATCTTAGCTGGTGGCTTAGTGTCTAAATCTCCTGCTAAGGATCTAGCTCAGCTCTTTCAGGTGAAATCAAGCCCTTCTGACACTAACAACAGAACTCCCACTGTTTCCAAAGAAGAGAATTTCTCTTTCCAACTTTTCAGCTGAGTATTTGGTCCTGCTTTTTTATGATTTCAATGTTTTGGGAATGTCTGAGCCAGTGGCTTCAGGTTTCCAAATGCCAGACACGTAGGAGACATTATCACCTATCCAGATTTCCAATGTTCCAAGTCTTACCACCAAACATGAAAGCCTTTCTTCAGCATATCCCTCCTGTGCCTTAAGTAACTGTGTGAGAGCACGCATGCATCTGATGTGTCAGACCGTGTCCTCAGGATGTGCATAGTAGTAAGGGAATGACAATGCAGCTATGTGCAATTAGCAAATGTCTTCTACATTTACCCTCCTTTAGCAGTGGGTCTTTCAGAGTGGCTCACCCCCAGCCCATAGTCTGGTAGCAGGGTCTAGGTTGCTCTATGGTATTAGTAGGTCTTAAGGAACTTCAAAGCATATTAATGAAAATTAGCCTAAGTAATGCCAAGTGGAAAGAGGATTAAAGGAAATGGTACTACTTGAGACTGTGTCAGAAGTCAGAGGTATCAGAGGACCCTCAGTCTTTGAAAGGTAAGAAAAGCTGGATGAGTGTGATTCTTAGGAACACGGAATTTAGGACTTACACATCCTGACTTCATTCTCTCAAGTTTATAAGTATTAGATTTACAAGTACTCACCTATATGTTTTGTTTACTGAACAACTGTATTGCCTCACTTTTTTTTTTTTTTTTAAAAACTCACTGTAGTATTGAAAAACCTTTAAGTTTTTAAGTTTACTAGTTTTAAATTCCTGAATTCTCTGGGGCAAGCATCTTGAATTTTCTTAGTCACCAGATCATCCCCTGGCCTTAACAAGCTGCAGTGGCATCCCTTCGCTGCGTGGCTCAGACCCACTGAGTCACAAATCAGGCTGACCAGTTACATCTGGCACAGGAAGCCTCAGAGAAAAAGAGAAGGCACAGCACTGCTCACACAAGGTACAAGCCTAACTGTGGAAGAGCAAAAGGAGACACCCAGGTGAAGGACACTTCTGCTCATTGTCTGAGACTTGACCCATGGAAGGCTCCACTGCAGAAGCCTCTGTGGTACACATCAAGCTGATTACAAAGGATGAAGTAAGGAAAAGATGGTTATAAACCGTGATGAATCCTGATTTACAATAGCTCCAACTGTGACAGAAATTGTATCATTAGCCAACAAGAGAATGCTTAAAAGATTCATGAATTTTGTTTATGTGTTTGTACTTATTATTCCACTCTAGATATCTTTATCATGGAAGCTTAAACAAAATCAGGTCATGGCAACGTGTGACGTTGTTGATAATGCATACCATGAGTAATCTTCCTGTGCTGCAAGAGCACAGATAAGTGTTCAGTAAGCTTTGCCCAATTGATTTAAAGTTAGCTCATGCACATTAGGTATCTGTCTGCCTGTTCATAAATCTTTGACGTGTATGTCTGGCTGGTGTGTTGCGCCTGACATGTGAACTGTGTAAAATACAGTTCACAGGTTTTTATTACAGCTGTACCTTTAATATCTCCCCCAACAGATATTTTACACTTCATAGATACAGTAGCTAACGCTGCTCTCCAGTCACAGCATATCACCTCTGTTCAACTCAAATGCTCTTCCAGCTCTCACTCTACTGTGCCAATTGTACGTTCCATATTACGAGTCTTCCTGATGGGTATTTCCTTTCCAGAGGTAGAAAGGGCCTAAGCTCAGGTTTGACATTCGGTGTAGTGTGATACCTCTTCACCTGAAAATTTTCCTCCTGAAAATCCCTGAGCACACGAGGTATGGTGGGAGAAGGAAGCCCATCAGTCAGAGTGCTTGATGCCTTTCCTGACTCTTCATCAGCCGAGCTAGTCTGTATAAAATCTTTCTACTAGGAGCATCTCTCACTGTAAGCAGAGAAGAAAAAGGAACAGTCTCCTAGGTGGGAGTACTGGTTGCCACTTGAAAATTAGCTACTTTTAGCCAATATTAACTACACAATAAAGCCAGCTGGCTTCAGCCAAGCCAAAGTATAGCTGCAGTATGGAGGTAGCAGCAGCGTAGAGCAGAGCAGTTAAGACATGTTGGCCCACTGCCTTTAAAGGGATGATGCTCTTCGCCACTCAGGCCTATCAGGTTTCTAACTTACACTGTGAGCTACTGCTAAAACCAATGAAAAGATCCAAATTCCACTCAGACTTAGGTGGAAAATAATATCAGTATCTGTCCTGGTGGTCCACTATTTATGTTTTGACACTGGTTTTGACATAATTAGAAATAAGTAAAGGTTTGATAGCTCCTGTTTGCTCTTACTCTGAAATCAGTGCAGGCTGTGAGAGGAGCTGGAAAGTGAAAGCAGCACCCTGGGAATACTAAGGACTTTGCATACAGAAGTTACGCTGCTGTAAATGTAACTCAATCCAGTTAAAGCAAGTCTTTTTTCAGGGATTCCCTAACATATAGTGATTTATAACTGGCTTTTGTAGTTGTAAATTTTCACACTCATGCTTGCAAGCATAAGTCAAAGAAACAATCCTGCACAGACTTAAGTAAATCAGTGGGGAAAAAAAAAACTACTTTTCATTCCATTGATATAACTTGGACACAGACCAGTTCTAATATGGATTAGATATGACTTAAAAAGTTCACAGCTTCCTGCAACCAGGGAAAAATCCAAGGCTCTCGCATTGCATAAACTTGGTATTATCTGCTCTCTTCCAGCTTGTCAAGAGCCCTATTTTACTTTTAAAGACAATTATGGGTCTTAAAAGATATTAAGCTGCTCTTTTGGGGGAGTCACAACACTATTTTGCCCTAACATAAAGCACCAGATAATAACCAGACAAGTTGCAAGATCATCCTCCTCCTGGACCTTCTGTTCCACCAGAAGGGACAAGATTTCCTCAGACCTCTCTTTATTCAATTTTTTTTTTAGTCAAGACAAGAATGCAGCAGGAGAACACTGCAACCTGCTGTAATTACAATGTACTGTCATGACACCAATGGTCATGACAAGTTTGTCCTTCCCCAAGTTTGTAGAGAACACAGAGATGCCCTGGACCACATGCTGGCTGGCAAAGATCACCGCACTGAAATCAGCACCATAGAAACATTTTTTCAAGAAGTCTAGAGCCTGCAGGGGAAAAAAAAGGAATGACAACCCCTGAATTAGAGCAGCTTAGAGTATCTGTTCTAGTGCCTGCACACAGACTTCTCTGATCAAGCTCAATGATTACCTTGCATTCAGTTCCACTCTGAAAGCTTTGATCTGTATATGGCTGCCTGAGCCAGCAAAGAATATTCGACTGATCGCAACACTACTCCAAAAATCAAGGGCAAACAAGAGCAGAGAGATAAATGAATCCAAGGATTCTTGGTGTAAATACTGTGGATATTTCACAGTGGTGTTTGCCCTGGCTGCCATGACAACAAACAGCAGATTCAAGATTCAACAGCACAGTTGAAATTAAGGTTATACATTGCCTTGAACTCACCTACTAGTGTCCTGTAGTTCAGAAAATTTCCCCTGCAACCCTTGGATGCAGCAATACAGCATGACACAGCAGTGCATATCCAGTTCTCCCCATTAAGACCTGATGTGAGATCTTTTCGGAGACCTACATCGTGGACCTACCTACTATGGCATTTCTGAATTATCAGGACATGTATAGTACTTGGTTAGGCAGCAAACCACCGCTTGTTTAATTGACATTCTTACCTCTGCAGCTAAGTAGTTTCCAGTTGCCAAATGCTTAAATCTAAACAAGCTATTCCACTGTCCTGCCCCTCCCCGGCAAGGGTCATGATGGACAACCTAAAAGAAAAAGTACAGATTTTAATTGTGCTCCTCAAGATCATACTTAGATCACTGATATTTCTTACAGCTCATTCCAAATAAAAATATGTAAACTACATAATTACAAATAGCCTACCGCAGAGAGGAATTCTGTGTTCACACTAAGCCCACCATAGATAACAACTACTTACATTTCTTTTTTGCCAGGTGCCAGGAAATACTACCCCTATTACTTTCCATGTTTTCATTAATCTACTCCTTGCAAACATGATAAGCCAAATTTTGCTTTAAAGTGACATGGTGTGAATCCAGAGCTCAAGAAAGTAAGTGGAGCTGCTCTACACTTACATAGGCACTACTTAAAAGCAAAACTCAAACCTCCTTACCTTGCTTCACCACTTATACCAGCTCTATTTTTGACAACACTAGGGGCTTCTGACAAATTTTTGTTCAAGTGATAAAATATCCTCATATCATTTGAAATATCCCAGGTTATTTCTTTTTTGCCCTTGACTGAGCTGTAGGTCATTTGCTACCTTCAAACGTAGCAGTGCCTGTCTCTCTTAAGGAGTAATCTCAAATAACTACAAGTGCAATATACTCTATTCCATACAATCCTTAGTCAGACAAAAAACAACCTGAGTGAGGACCTTTATTTTAAGTGCACAAAATTTGTTCAGCACATAAGAATTTTTGGGTATAGGAGTTACATTCCAATAATAGCAAGGGTTTGAGACACATCAGTTTTCAATGTTCCTCAGTTAAACAAAAATATATTTGCTAGTCATCTTCTCAAAATCACCCTCATTCAGCAACAACACCTTTATTCAGCCTAACTTTAAACAGATGTTGATGTGCCCTGTTGCAGAAGGATGGACTCGATCACATTTGTGAGATTTCTTGTCAGTCGTGAATTTCGATTTTCTATATTGCACATGAAGTCAAATATAAACACCCAGAACTCAGGATACATGAGTGTCATTCGATTGGCTTTGATAAAATCACACCATTTACGTCAAGCCTGAATTTGACTCTTCATCATTTTAGTGCGTGTAAATATATAGTAAGAGAACATCCTCTCTCCACACACGCACAGCAATAAAGCATCTCTTCAGTGTTCATCCTACACAAGCTGCTTCATAAAATAATAATAGTTATGGGGAGGTGTGTGATGATATCAAGAGGCTATGAATGATTCGCGTTGTGGTAAAGTATTTTTACTGAACTGTGGCCTTCAGGTTCTAAAATATTTATAAAAAGAAAAAAAATACCTCTATTTCCCACAGCGCTTTAGAACTTGTTGCAGAAGTGGCTGACTGACGTAATGTAGTACGAAGGAAAATATGTTGTTTCTTCTCATATTCGTCACAGGTCAGAAACTTCTCTTGCTCTGCATGAAACAGCCTAACAACATCTCCCTAAAGTAATATGAAAAAGAAGCATTATAAAGTGGTAGGCAAAGCCACTAGACTCATCCTCTAGATCTGTAGTAGCTCCAGTGATGTCAACATAGCTGATGGGAAGAAATCATTTATTAGTTTCCTATTGCTGGAGCAGGTACCACGTGCAGAGCATACAATCTCAGCACTGAGTCTGGAAATCAAATGAGATAATTCAGTCCTGCAGGAGACCCATGCACTTCTGTGAGAACAGAACTTGCTTCAGAGCAGCGTAATGAATAGTGGGCAACAATTAACCTAAAGGTGATTTTTAATTCTAGCTGACTTTACTAAACGGATTTTTTATTTCTAATCTCTCTCTTAGCATTTAGGGAAAGTGAACAGATTTTTCTAACATCGTATTATCTCACCTCTTCTACTCTGCAACCAAAACCAATGCCCCCTCTCTATTTCTTCTTTTGGCATCATTTTTGCTTCCTTCTGCCTCTCCCCAAGGCTTGAAACACTATCACCACATGGGTCTACACAGATATGCCATTTTCCCTTTCAAATTCTTCCTCAAAAACTGCTGGTACCTTGATACATACTGAAAAATAGCCAGTTGATAATGACTTAAGGTACAAGTGAGGAACAATGAAATGTGTTTCTTTTTAAAATGAAAATGTAAATGATCTCAGGGAGTGATCTGGAGGCATGAAGCTGTGCAATCCCTCAGCATTTAAAGCTACATTGTCTTATTACAGCTATTGTCATCTTTCATCCCTCACTCCCTTCTGTAAGCTTGTTATACCTGCTTTTAGCACCTTGGCATAAACTGAAGTGTCACAGCTATTCTGTACAGAGATCATCATTCTGGGCTTGAACTTCACCTTTTCTCACGGATCCTCAGTTGTCTCTGGGAGGGAGAAGGGGCTGGAATCCAGACAATTTCACTTAGTAAGACAATAACAACAAAGGAAAAATATTCTGGCTGTTGAAGGACAGTAGTGAGGGATCCTCAACAGCTCCATAAAGTCCTCATTTCTTCTTTTATTCACCATGTAATATTTCTCTACAGTCAAATATGGCACCATTTTTCAGATTCAAGAAACAACTTAAAAAAATCATACTTACTCCTTTCAGTACATCATCTCGATAACTACTGAACTTCATAAACAAAGTTATTTTCCAGCTTGTGTTACAGTTGACAGCATTTACCTTTGGGGGAAAAAAAAAACCCACACACAATTATAGCCTTAAGGGGTGTTCTTTTCTTTTTGAGACATTCTATTCTTCTAAAAGACCACATCGCACCTAGGGTGGCAAGGGACATGGCTTAGCTATGTATTTGTACAGTTCCTAACATAGGTCCTGAATCTCTCAAGTGTTAATAATAATGATGTTGATGTTGGAGAAGATTCAGTGGGCAAAATGCTACTCTGTCTGTTGACAGCCTACCAAAGACGACCTAAAGAGCTGTTGGAAGAGGACGTACTCTTACATCAGTGAAAGTTTCAAATACTCAAGCAAACCTCATGAAGCTTTCAGTGCCAGGCAGAACTGCGCCAAGAATAAATATATTTCACCTTGTTTTTTTGAGGCCAAGCTGGAGCCAATGTCTAATACTGGCATCTGGCCCATGGTGGGCTCATGGTGGGTTCTGGTTACCAGTAAAGAACAACATATAATACATCTCAGATTAGCAGTTACCCCTCCTCCCTCCACTGAACTCACCTCTTTGCAGCCAGGGTTATCTAGAAGCTCAATGTTGCTGGCATGTAGAGGCTGCCCTGCATTGACTGGCATGAGAACAACTTTATCTCCCACAACAACCTGGAAGTCAGAAATAAAACGCAATTTAGACCTATGTAATTATCCAATAAAATGAAGTAATGTTACATTTTTAAAAAAATGACTCAAATGCATGCTCTAGGAATGGCACTCAATGAATTTATTTGCAGACAATTCACACACCAGCTCTGTTCGCTCGTGCCTCTGCTATTTCTTGGGTTCAAGATTTCACACTAATGAATCCTCGCATTCTCAGTAAGCATGTCACCCAGTTCAGCAGAAACTTGAGATAATGAAATAGATATGAACCTATGAATTCCAAGAGCAGTTCAGTTCATCTAAAAGTTACATTAACGACTCTTTATCCTGCCAGCCAAAAGGCAGAGAAAGCTTAGAAAATAATCTGTAGTCAGACAGCAAGACTCTTTTCCCTCCCTTGCTGTCAGCCAACCTTCTCCCATCAATGTATCTTTCATTTCACAAAAGCCTTAAAAATTTGCCTGCGACAAGACTTCTTTAGCCCAGTGACTCCCCAGCTCTGTAGACCATCTTCTGGCAAATGTCATGACTGGCTCGGGAGTTCTGCGACTCACACTGTAGGACTGCAATCTGGAAAGGAACATAAATCACTGGAAACTCAGAGAGGCAAACACACTCCATCCCCTCTGCTGTTACTCCCTACATGGTGTTTGGAGCTCAGCACAGGCAGCAGGTACATCAGCTGAGAGACCTTCTCTCTATGAGAGGAATTCCTAGCTGACTCTCTGCAAGCAAATTCCCATGCCCTTGCAATTCTTTACCTATATAGACAGGGAAAAACAATATATGAAAATGTCTTTGACCTAAAAAGTGCTTGAGACATGCACATAGAGAATTCAATTCATACCTGGGAGGGGGGAAAAAAATAAATAATTAAAAAAAAAAAAATCAACCCACATAGCTTGGTTGGCACTGGGTCCTGATTTGCTTATGTTGTTCACAGCGATTTGAAGCACACACACACATGAAGACAAGGGGCTACATGTGATTTTTGCTATATGAAATGCTGCACAAGCCATGCTTTCTTTTGGAACACAAATAAACAAAAATACTTTCTGCATTGATCAGCACATTTCCTATGAAAAAGCTGAGCCTAATTCAGCCTCATGTAACTTCAACGCAGGTGAATTTGGCCCACTTATTGCAGAGGTGAAAAGAAGGTTGCCTGTTTTTTACCAACACAGCTAAAATAAACAGTAGCAAAAGACAGTGTCATCATGCTCAGATTACACATAGAAATCCTGTTTGATCCAAGCAATGAGAAGTTCACTAACGGAACCAAAATAATGACAAGATGCCTTTAAGGTACATTACTTATGCAATACATTCCTGCATGCCATGCTTCACACAGACATTACTTACAGCCCATTTTAAGAAGTTATGACCAGACAATTCATTAATCAAAAAACCATCAGGCTTGCATCCTGCAAAGTGGAATCAGGACTTCAAAACTCTTGCAAGTACACCAGGACTATAACAACTTAATTAGTAAGAGAACACATTGTTGAGCATCTTATTTAAAAAGAAAAAAAGGAGGGGCAGGGGGAAGGTATCTTTGAATGCAAGCCTGTGACTACCATGGAAGTAACCAGAGGAAAGGAGAAATACACAGCTACTCTGCTGTAGGCACACATCTGAGGAAGAACTGTTATGTGCGGTCATGGTTTCTGTCTCAGTCTCCCACCCTGCTCCAAGTCCACATCAGTAACCTGCCCTCAGTACTGGCCAGCTCTGCCAGCTGCCACAGAAGCAACGAGACATCCTATGTTCTTTTCCTTACTTCTTTTTCTTCTTGCTTCAAACCTCCATAGGTGGTGGGAAGGAAGGGATAGAGGCAACTTCACAGCACTTATTTCCTATACACCCTCCACCAGTGATGCAGAAAACGAAAGCAAAGTGAAGAGGGAATCTTGTTCTCTCGTACATGGCTGCCTTGGGCAAGCTCCAAGTCTGCTCTTTTGAGTTCCTCCCGCCCCCTACCCAGTTGATTTCTGGCTCCAAATAATGCCCCAGCATGCCCAAAACACTGGAGGCAGAGCACTCGCATGGCCACGTGCCCATATTTCTGCCTGTAGAATTGTACTATATGGAGATTATAGAAGACAGAGCAATGTATTCCCAAGGTTTTACTCTGCAAAATTAAAATTTACACCAGCTCTTTCCCCTCTTCCTTAGCTGCCCTTGGGCACAGCCAGCCACAGTATGCTGTAGACCAGCAGTGGGTAATAGTTTGACAGGTCTCTGGGATTTCTTCCTTACATACAGACATGAATTTGTTAAAGTTGCATCAGACACACAGCTTTTGACAAAACTCTTACCCTTTCTGGTCTAGGTAGGAAAATTCCAAAGAATGATTAAATTCATAGTGAAGCCAATGAGAATTCAGCTTTTCAATTCAAGATAAACCTACAAGGTCCTTCAGTCTTGGATGCAGTGGAGTTCTCCCCACACAAGGTAGTTTCTAAATTCACGGAACCCTACTTGTCCATGTCCTGGTGGAGAGGGTACATTGAGAGTGCTGACTCTGCTGACAAAGCTGACTGCGTTCTGTCTTCTGGGTGGGGGACCAGCGCTGGCACCACTTAGAGCGCTTCTGTCGTTCATATAAACTCAGCAAGCCCACCTGCCAGCTACATCTACCCCGCAATCAAGAAGTAGGAGCAAATACTCTAGTAGAGGTGCAGTACATCACAAAGACTGGCAGTTACAAAAGGTTCTATTAGCTGTGAAGATGCAGTAGCAGTAATTTCAGTTTGGACTAACTATCCAAGTAGGTTACCGGGCACACCGAAGGCTCTGCTACTCCATCTCCATTGCTTTTATGTTATAACCACATCTGCCAGTGGCACTGCTGACACACTTCAAAGATCGGGAGGACTAACAGAACTTTCCCACAGACAGCTGGGCATTCCCCAAGACTGAGACCACCTTCCTTGCAATGCTGCAAGATCAAGCTTTCAAACCACCAAAATGGCAGACAACTAAAAATGCAATCCACACAAAGCTAATCCTGCTATCAGTGCACGTTTTGCTATTCAGTCAAACTGGAACCAGCTCTAGCCTCAATCAGTCACATCTCCCATTGAAGGAGAGCTGGTATATGCTTAATAAAAAGTCTGCATAAAATATTGCAGTTATGCCACTTATTGTAAATTTTTGGCCATATTTTTTCATTACTTTCATTGACTTGCATAACTAAGCAGTTGCTAATGAAGCCCAGCTAACCCTCCTTCAGAAAAATAATTTTTAAAATATTTCGCAAGGCTAAACAACTGTATGACTTACTAGAAAAGTCACATACATAACTTTCTATATCACAGCTTCCCCCAGACTAAACCACCTTCCTTTCTTTTAGTATACATGGCATATTTGGATCTACCTCGCTTGGGTTATCCAACACAGAAGCAGTCATCCAAGCAGTAATTCAATACTCACTCCTACTGTTCTAAAGACTTTCTAAATTGTGTTTTCCTAGGGAATTTCCTCGTTATAAAACAGAAAATGAAAATAAAAAAACCCCAGAGTTTCCAAACAGAATAAGGGCCTGACATACCAAGCTAACTCCATGCACTGAGAAGTCAGAAGAAGAAAAGTATACAAAAAAAAACCTAAGTCCTTTAAAAGCTAACCTAGTGAGTGATATTGGGTGCTTTGTAGATGAATCCCCCAGAAACTAGCTTTTTAATGGGCACATCTCTGGGAGTAACTGAGAGGGAAGGAGTGGGTACAAGGCTGGA
This sequence comes from Platalea leucorodia, assembly GCF_965183815.1. NCBI lineage: Eukaryota > Metazoa > Chordata > Aves > Pelecaniformes > Threskiornithidae > Platalea > Platalea leucorodia. The sequence goes on along the minus strand of NC_138826.1, from coordinate 52,555,129 downwards.
GCCTCTCTCCATCTGTGAGAGTCAAATGAAGGATTTTCCCCATCGCTCACTACCCCTGTCCCCCTTACAACAGCTGCCTAGTTTCTGTACCTGTTGAAGGGGTGGAAATGTGCCAGAGCAGTTATGAGAAAGCTACCAAAGGACTAATGTTTAGCACTGGAAATTTGCAAAAAAGATTATTAGATCTGTTTGGGGCTGGTAGAAAGCAGGAAAAACTTGGGTCTCAAGATTTCTCTCTGTAAAATATAATGGCAAGCTCCCAGCCCTGAAAGGCAACACCTGGTGACAGAAAATGAGCAGCAGGCAGGTTCCAAAGGAGGCCATTAAGTTAGGAGTAAACCTGACGGTTTCCCACACAGCCCTTGTAGCTCAGAGCCTGTCAAATACAGCCCTACAGGGAACAAAGTAGGAGAGAGGTCTGTGGAGTGGGATGTTACGGCAATCAGTGCGATGATTTGCAAACTTTTCAGACCAGCAAAAATGCTTCCAAACTCTTATGTGCCCACAATAGTGTAAAATTGAATCAAAAACTCTGTAGTACTGAGGATGGCTTATAAGGCTTAAAAGCATTCTGCTGCTCTCAGCTGTAAGGGCTCACGATAGCTTTGCACATCACAATCTGGGAACCCCAGGTCCTCACTCTGGAGAGCATGACATGCACTTATTTCCCAGGCATGAGGGCATGAGAAATTAAAAAGATGCTGAACTGATGTTATTCTAAGAAATTAAGCCAAAACCTTAAAGCAATAAGTCACCTTTTTCTTTCCAAAGAGGGAAAGGAATACCAAGTTAATGTTTGATCCACAACACTTCTTTTCCCCAGCTGAAAAGCCATGCAGAGGTGCCCCAGAGGGCTACTCATGTTTGTTGCTTTTCTCTGCAACAGGCTTGGGGAAAGGGGGAGCTTTTCACATACCCTTCTTTCCCTGCTCCACGCAGTGATCAGACTATGACTTTAGGGACTTCTGACCAGGAGCTGGGAATGCAGTCCTTCCCCTCCCCACAAGAGACTGCCAAAAGGAGCTGCAAGCAACCACACTCATCCTGGATAGCATCCCAAGAGCTGGGTAACCACAAAGTTAATGAGAGAAAAAACAGGAGAAAACAGGCATTCCTGTCTGCGATCCTGAGAGGGCTCTTTCACTGATTACTTCACAGGGGAGAGTGGCCAAACATTCCCAGCCAGGTCTACAATATAAAACCACACAAGTTCGTCATGTGCCCTTCCCAGAGGCAGATCTGAATTTTCCATAGCGGGCACTTAACCAAGCCACAGCCGACTGAATGAAGAACTGAGTTTTGATCTCATGGCGCAACTCTGCGCCATGCAAATCTGCAGCAAAGAGCTTTCCTATATATTCTTCGTCTTACCAATACGCAAGACTCCTACTGAAACCTACCCAGAAAAGACCCACCAGACTATCCAACCCAATTCCAATCAGAGATGCCACTCTCATGTTGAGGAGGGATACAGATTCAAAGAAGCCTGATGTATCTCCTAGAGACATTCTCTGTTGGCCTCCTGAAAAAAACGTTGCCCAGAATATTTAAAAAAAAAAAAAAAAAAAAAAAATTTTACTCTAGTGTAAACTATGACTTATTATCAGCTTTGTAAATCTGCACACAACAGGTGGACTTAGCAAAGATGCCCCAACACAGGTCAGCAGAGGCTGAGATGAATGTTGCAGCAGTTCAGATTCCAGACCATATAATTTGGTAATATTTTCTAGTTACACATAAAAGCTAATAGTCCCGAGCGCCGCTTAAAATATTTTTTTCTAAACTTAATCCATTATGATTTATGCCGGTAGCAAAGAAATCATGTGTCTTCTGGAAACTTTCTGCCTTCTCCCTCTTCCACATTCAGTATTTCCACTTACATTGTCACCTTCACTCCTCAGTTTCCAGAACGGCTGGATATAAAACCAGGATCCCTCGTTCCCTGCAGCATCCAGAGACACCCGCATAGCATTCTTCTCTAGCAGAGCCGGCAATCTCTTATTGACTGTGAGGTACTTGTTACTTTTTATGTGCAGTAGCTGTGAACCAACAATAATTTAAAAAATTAGTACAGCTGTTGCTTTTTCTCGCTTCAGTCAAAAGAAGAGGTGCAAGCTTTCACACTGTAGCGATTTTTCATAACATACATAAAGACAAAATAAAACTAGAAGAGGGTTATCAAAGTATACTGCAATTTTGGAAAACAGATGCTGTATCTCAGGTTGAGATAAATATGTCAGCAGTCAATTTTACAGCATATACTACACAGGCAGGGCAAGGGTCCTAATTAATAGTGTTACCTTCAGCAATTTCATCCATTACAGGAAAGTTGTACTGCACTTAAGAACATAACTTCTGTCTCATTTATACGTCATGAAGTTCAAATGACTTCAGTGACTTAAAAGGAGCTGCACAGCAGCTCTATAATATGATTTTGAAATAAATCTTGAAAAGATATGTATTTACATTCAGATTCTAAGCCGCAGCAGCAAAACTTACACATGAAATTTATATTATGACATATTATTTAAACATGAATATGCGGCACTTCTGGTAGGCTTTAAAACAGACAGAAAAACACAATATTGTAAACTTCACCAAGTTCTGTTTACCTGACCCTTGACAATCCAGATTACAGTGGTTAGTTTCATTTTCACTGTAACCTTGAAATGAAACAACTGTTTCCTTTCCAGCTCTGAGAGAAGGCAGATGAATTTCAATAGGTTTACCTGTATGACATTGCTATATTTTACAATTTCGCCCAACAGCTTCCTGTTCTCGCTTTCGTTCTGCTTTTGTTCCAGTTCTGCTGCATGCTGCAAGAGAATGATTATTTCTTTAAATTCTACAAAATCAGTACTGTATTCAGCTACTAGAACAGATAGTGTAAAAAGGAAACAGCAACACATTTAAAATGCCTCCTCCAACCTGCAAGCATTACTGCACTGGAAATACTAGCACCCAAAACCTGCTGCAGCATGATTTTCTGAACTATAATCACCCAGACCCTGGGTAATGATTCTGGTTTTTTATTACCCAGAATAGAAACTCAGTTACAATTTATGGATCACACCTGAGATGCATGCTATTTTAAAAATTTTCAAGCACAAAAAGTAATTCCAGGTGGTTTATTTCATCCTGAAAGAGGAAAAAGAAGGGCCTATGATTAGCTTCTTCCTGTCACCATTCCTTTTACTTGTTGGGTTTTTAATTGCATACAAATACATTGACTTGATATATAACAAAACAAAACTAGAACATCACACATTGCAAAATCAAGGCTAAGCACAATAGTCTGGGTCAAACACAGCCGGAGAAGAAACTCTCAGCTCCAAGCTCTAATTGCTGTGTAGCTAGCTCTAGCCACACATCACGTGCCTTCCTTGCTGTTTTTAACTGGAAGCACTGGCAGTCTCCTCACTGCACATGAAACTATCAACAAGGTTTGATATGACCTGGTTTTCACTTAGTCTTATGCATTCAATTATAACATCAGACCATCTCTTTTTCAGGAGACAGAGGAGTTGCTCCATCCACACTGTATTTGATGCAAAATAGAATCTGCCCAATGGTTCAGAGAAGAATCGCCTGGACTGAAAGCAGACACAACTGCAATTCTGAGGAATTTCCAGACTAAAGCGTTGAAAACGTCTCTCTGTCCACACCTCTGCCTAACTCCTGGAAAGGACTTCTAAAATAATAGCATGATTTAAACCAGGGCCCACTCCTGATTTTAACAGCTCCATTTTTACTTTATAAAACTTCTGAAAGCAGCATTTTGCTTATAGCAAAGACACAACCCCGTGCCCAAAGATAAAAACCAGGGCAGGGGCAATAAATGCCAGTCAGGAGGTAGGAGAGCTAAGGAGAATATAAAGTTGCTACGGTGGCATAATAATACCCATCATGGTGGTTCCCAAGGCACTTGTTGTTATTCTTTTTCATTCTATTGTAATTCTACAGCCTGCAGATTGAGATAAGATTACAAATACAGATGCCTCTTACTTGAAGTTTCTTCAGCAGTGCTGCTTCTGTATGGTTTCCTTGTTTGGCTTGCTTGGCTTTCCAGTACTGCTTCTGGGCTGAATATCGGTTCATAGGACACACCTTGAAAAGGCAGTCTGTGGAAGATTGAAAGAAATACTCATAAGTAACGTTGAAAGACGTTTCCTTCATTTGTAAGTATGCTTTGGTTGGTTTTCTTTTTCCAGAAATGCCTAGATACCAGTGTTTAAACATTGTCACCAAACAGCTTGATGGCAATAATACCATAAACAGGGTGGCAGAACATCTGAGTTGAACCTAAAGCCTTCAAGGCCCCACACGTGCCCAGTCTGTGCAACCTCTCTGCAACCTCTGTAAGAGTCCCAGGCTGTGAGCCTGCCATGTGTAAAACTGCCTGCTGCTTTGTTAGCGCTCTTTGCTGCAGCACAACATTACAGATGAACTGTTTAAAGGCATGTGAAACCTTGAAAAAACAGTCCTGCTTTCTGTATGCCATACATCTGGCTGCTCTGCTCCTTCTGGCACTGCTGAAACAAAGGATTGCACAGACATTCAGCTGCAAGCCACCAAGGAGGTTAACGCGCTGTTCAGGTCTACATGCACCTTCACTAAGATTGATTAAAAAAACCTAACAGTAAAAACGACAAAGTGGCACAAACTGAGCACCGGCACTGTCCAACAGACCAGGCAAAAAACAGGTAAGGAGGGAGGGAAGGCCACCCAAGAGGAATCGCCCAAGTGGGGGGGCTGCGAAAACAACAACAGAGGAGGAGATACACCCTGAGGAGTCTGCAGCCAATGGGGGAGCCGTGGATTAAGAAATGAGGAGCAGCAAAGGAAAGCGAGTCGCAACACACTGACCCCTATCCCCTCCCCGCAAGAAGCACGTGCAGAGTGCAGCAAGGGGGCTAGGGACTGCAAACGGGGAGAGATGTGTCCGGGGGAAGCAAAGGGGTGCTTCCCTCAGTGCTTGTTCAATTGTTCATCTTTATTTCCCAATACTGGAATCAATAATTGAAAGTTAACGTTAATGGGCAATAAACTAAATTTTGTGAAATTCCCTGTCTCAAGACTTTTTGGGTTTTTTTGGGCCAGTGACAGTCCTATAGACTGGAAACAGAGGCTCACAATTTATCCAAATCCAACTACTTTTAGAGTGATAAATGATACCCAGTCTTGCATGGTCCCAATCATCAACTGCTCTAAAAGCTAGGCTTGAAAGACATTTTACTGAGCAAATGTTGGTAATTAATTGTCCTTTCACGCCCCATGTGTATCAACTGGCAAGAGGAAGGGATAGGAAAGTATTAATTAGCAATCAGAGTTTTGCTGTGAGACTAGTTAAGACATACAGGACTGCATGTGTATTATTATTACTATATTGGCTTGGATGGGTGCACTCTACGCTGGGTTAGAAACTGGCTGGACGGCCGAGCCCAGAGAGTGGTGGTGAACGGAGTCAAATCCGGTTGGCGGCCCGTCACAAGTGGTGTTCCCCAGGGCTCAGTGTTGGGGCCGGTCCTGTTCAACATCTTCATTGATGATCTGGATGAAGGGATTGAGGGCACCATCAGTAAGTTTGCAGATGACACCAAGCTGGGTGGGAATGTCGATCTGCTGGAGGGAAGGAAGGCCCTACAGAGGGACCTGAACAGGCTGGATCCTTCGGCTGGGGCCAACTGTATGAGATTCAACAAGGCTCAGTGCCAGGTCCTGCACTTGGGTCACAACAACCCCATGCAGCACTACAGGCTTGGGGAGGAGTGGCTGGAGAGCTGCCTGGCAGAAAAGGACCTGGGGGTGTTGGTTGACAGCCGCCTGAACATGAGCCAGCAGTGTGCTCAGGTGGCCAAGAAGGCCAATGGCATCCTGGCTTGTATCAGAAATAGCGTGGCCAGCAGGACCAGGGAGGTGATAGTGCCCCTGTACTCGGCACTGGTGAGGTCGCATCTTGAGTACTGTGTTCAGTTTTGGGCCCCTCACTACAAGAAGGACATCGAGGTGCTGGAGCGTGTCCAGAGGAGAGCAACGAAGCTGGTGAAGGGTCTGGAGCACCAGCCTTATGAGGAGCGGCTGAGGGAGCTGGGGTTGTTTAGCCTGGAGAAGAGGAGGCTGAGGGGTGACCTTATTGCTCTCTACAACTGCCTGAAAGGAGGTTGTAGCGAGGTGGGGGTCGGTCTCTTCTCCCTAGTAACAAGGGATAGAACATCGGGGAAGTTTAGGTTGGATATTAGGAAAAACTTCTTCAGTGAGAGGGTGGTCAGGCACTGGTACGGGCTGCCCAGGGCAGTGGTTGAGTCTCCATCCCTGGAGGTATTTAAAAGACGGGTAGAGGTGGTGCTCGAGGACATGGTTTAGTGGTGGACTTGGCAGTGCTAGGTTAACGGTTGGACTCGATGATCTTAAGGGTCTTTTCCAATCTTGACGATTCTATGATTCTATTCTAAATAATGATAGTTCGTTTTTACTTAGGAAAGGCAAGGCCAATCTTCACACTAGATTTCCCTTCCCTCTCCTGTTGTGTTACAAGAGGTGTTCCTACTGTAACATGGTTTCAGTAGCTCCTTACAGACTGGGAAGAGAAGGGTATGTTGGAGGATATATGGAGGATATATCTCGGAGGAGCTAGATTTCCCCCTCTTCCTCCTTGTGTGAAAAAGTAATTCCATTGGATTCACAGTGTTGAAAATGAGAATAGGATCTGCCTTGGTATCTAGCATCTTCTACAGAGAGGTTGTGAGTTTGACACTTGAATTTCCACTCCTAAGGGTGGAACAGTTCGGAAATTTTTCTCATCTCATGTGTGATAGATGGGACTTCCCACATGTGCTGTTGTGGACTGGAGAGCTAGAACAAGTCCTAGGTAGTTAGCAACTGCAGATGTTAAACTTGGTCTGGGAATTAGATAGTGAGTAGTAGAGCACCGTGAAATAGAAACTGTTTGCTGCTGACCTGACTCAGTGGTTAAAAACCCAGACCATGACTTTGGGATAGTTCCCTATAGCTTCCCCTGCTGCTGTTTTTGTGACAATAATGGGTGAATGATGAGATTACACTGTGTTTAAAAATGACATGCAAGGTTGCTAAATTCAACAGGGTCACCTACACATTGATCTAGTGTGTAACTGGAACGTGTACTTGGTATTGTGGTTGCTATTTCATGTTGCAGCACCTTTGATAACAGAGGTAAGGGTGACTATACAGTGCTGTTGGAAAGGGACTCTCTTCAGAGCAGGCAGCAGGAGAGCTGAGGGTAGAGAGGACTGTTTTTAAATTATTCTGTGCTATGTGATGTGTATGCTATTAACTGTGTTGAGTGTGATGGTAAACAAGCACTTCAGGTTGTTCACATGGAGCTAGCGTGTTTGTTCTCCTCTTTTTCTCTTGCTTTTCTGTATTTTCGTGAGGAGCACTGTCTGTGCCATACTCTGTGCAATGTGGCTTTCCAGTGGTGTTGCAGAGTCTCTTCTTTGTGGGAAAGTTGCCTGATGACCAGCAGAGAAGTGATGTTGCTGATTCTGGCCAAACTGGGGTGTCAGTGCCTGCAAGATGTGCTTGTGGGATCAGAAGAGGAACTTCTTTCTTCTTAATCCAGCCCTGGGGCTAAACCCTCTTCTAAGTAGGATACATTGCTGCTATTACTTGGCTCTAGCTTGTGCCGCCGGTTGAGTGGCTGGGAGTCAGGCAGGAATAGTTGCTTCCCTCCTGTCTCTACTTTCCTGAGAACCTGACATGGACCAGGGAGGAAATTCTTCAGAGGTCATTCTCCTCTGGGGAGAGTAGAACGGGAACAGGACCGGCCCCAGTACTGAGCCCTGGGAAACCCCACTCATGACCGGCCGCCAACTGGATTTGACTCCATTCACCACCACTCTCTGGGCTCAGCCGTCCAGCCAGTTTCTAACCCAGCACAGAGTGCACTTATCCAAGCCGTGAGCAGCCAGCTTCTCCAGGAGAATGCTGTGGGAGACAGTGTCAAAGGCCTTACTAAAGTCCAAGTAGACAACATCCACAGCCTTCCTCTCATCCACTAAGCGGGTCACCTTGTCATAGAAGGAGACCAGGTTAGTGAAGCAGGACCTCCCTTTCATAAATGCATGCTGGCTGAGCCTGATCCCCTGGCTGTCCCGCACGTGCCGCGTAATGGCACTCAAGATGATCTGCTCCATGACTTTCCCCAGCACCGAGGTCAGGCTGACAGGCCTGTAGTTCCCCAGATCCTCCTTCCGACCCTTCTTGTAGAGAGGCGTCACATTTGCTAACTCCCAGTCATCTGGGACCTCCCCGGTTGACCAGGACTGCTGATAAATGATGGAGAGTGGCTTGGCAAGCTCCTCTGCCAGCTCCCTCAGTATCCTCGGGTGGATCCCATGGGGCCCCATGGACTTGTGCACATCCAGGTGGAGGAGCAGGTCGGTGACTGCCACCTCTTCGACAAGTGGGGCTTCATTCTGCATCCTATCTCCATCTCCCAACTCAGGGGCCTGAAAACCCTAAGGATGACCAGTCTGACTATTAAAGACTGAGGCAAAGAAGGCATTAAGTACCTCAGCCTTCTCCGCATCCAACAAAGGAGGGAGATTCTCCCTGGCCCTCCCTTTGTCGCTGATACATTTGTAAAAACATTTGTTGTTATCTTTAACAGCAGTGGCCAGCTTAAGTTCTAGCTGGGCCTTCGCCTTTCTCATCTTCTCCCTGCATAACCTCACAACATCCCTGTAGTCCTCCTGAGTTGCCTGCCCCTTCTTCCAAAGGCCATAAACTCTCCTTTTTTTCCTGAGTTCCAGCCAAAGCTCTCCGTTCAGCCAGGCCGGTCTTCTCCCCCGCCTGCTCGATTTACAGCACATGGGGACGGCCTGCTCCCGTGCCTTTGAGACTTCCTTCTTGAATAACACCCAGCCTTCCTGGACTCCTTTGCCCTTCAGGACTGCCTCCCAAGGGACTCTGTCAGCCAGGCTCCTAAACAATCCGAGGTCTGCCCTTCTAAAGTTCAGGGTAGTGGTTTTGTTGCCCCCCTTCCTTACTTCTCCAAGAATCGAAAACTCTATCATGTCATGGTCACTGTGCCCAAGACAGCCTCTGACCACCACATCGCCCACCAGGCCCTCTCTGTTCGTAAACAGCAGGTCCAGCGGGGCACCTCCCCTGGGTGGCTCGCTTACCAGCTGTGTCATGAAGTTATCTCCCACACGCTCCAGGAACCTCCTAGGCTGCTTTCTCTCTGCTGTGTTGTATTTCCAGCAGAGATCTGGTAAGTTGAAGTCTCCCATGAGAACAAGGGCTAGAGATCGGGAGACTTCAGCCAACCACTTGTAGAAAACTTCGCCTGTTTCCTCATCCTGGTTGGGTGGTCTGTAACAGACTCCCACCAGGATATCTGCCTTATTTGCCTTCCCCCTGATCTTTACCCATAAGCATTCAACCTTATCATTACCGTCATTGAGTTCTAGACAGTCAAAACACTCTCTAACGTACAAGGCTACCCCACCACTTCTCCTTCCTAGCCTGTCCCTTCTAAAGAGCTTGTAGCCATCCATTGCAGCACTCCAGTTGTGTGAGTCATCCCACCGTGTTTCTGTGATGGCGACCACATCCTAGTTTTCCTGCCGCGCAGTGGCTTCCAGCACCTCCTGTTTATTTCCCATGCTGCGTGCGTTGGTGTAAATGCACTTCAGTTGGGCTATAGATCTCGTCTCCAACACAGGCATGCCACCCCTAGGCTCATCCCTAGCAAGCCTGGTCTTATCCCCTTGCCCCTCTGCATCCAGTTTAAAGCTCTCTCAATGAGGCCTGCTAACTCCTGAGCCAGAATCCTTTTCCCGCTTTGCGACAGGTGAACCCCATCTGTCTCCAGCAGGCCTGGTGCCATGTAAACTGCCCCATGATTGAAAAACCCAAAATTCCACCGCTGGCACCAGCCTCTGAGCCACGTGTTAATGAGGTGGGTCTTCCTGTTCCTTTCTGTGTGCCTCCCGGCTACTGACGGGATGGAGGAAAACACTACCTGATCCTTCAAGTAATCGCCCCAATTCTCTAAAGTCCCTTTTGATCGTCTTTGTGCCTCTGTCAGCTACCTGATAAAACAGGCAGCACTCAACTACAATCAGGCCCAGCTAAGCACAGCTATCTGATGTTAGCACTGCCAAAACCACCAGAATAAGACTGTGCCACATGTTCCTCCCACCGCCTGTGCCCCCAGAGCTAGCAGTTTGCAACAGTGCTGGCTCTCAACCCACAAACTAAGGTGCAATGCTTTTAGTTCTGCAAATATGCCATCTGGCCTCTCATATGTTGGCCATCATTATACCACACTTTTCATTGCATTGCCTCTTCCCTTCATAGCAATTGATCTTCCTCTGCTATTTGTAGTGGCAAAGCTTGTTCATACAAAAACACTGCCGATGGTAGAACTTTCTTTGGCACTGACCCACAGTCCTCACCAATTTGCTCCTTAATCACAGCCCTGAGTTGGTGTTCCTAGGAGAAAGCATTACAAATCTTTACCAAAGCAAACCCAGCCACCTTGCAAAGGTGTTTACTTTCATTTCAAAGGGGAACATTTACAATGAGAACTATATCGTACAACCTAGAGTACATAACTCCCAGGTAACGTTTACAATATCCTGGACACCAAGAAGGAAAAAAAATTTACAAAACGCTGTATACTGTTAAATCATACTGTATATGTTGTAGATTTTACTTGGAGTGTTGGGATTTCAGCTCATAAGACAAAAAGTCCGCTATTATTTTCTGTAACAATCTATAAATTAACGTGCCTTCTGAGAAGACTTCACGAAACACTTGTTTCTCTGAAGTAACAATACTTCTTTTTATAGGACCAGTCTTCACTTCTCAGTTACTCCCCACACATCCTGCTACTTGAGTAAACACACCGCTTCCCATCCTCATGCAAAGTCTCAAAGCACAGTGCTACGTCACTGCAGAGAAATGCAAGATGTACACGGATGTGCAGTCACTACTGTGTGGGTCTGCCTCCCAAAGGTGGGTGAATTTTTCCTAATGATAGTTCTCAAAGAAAAGGAAATGTAGAGCAGGCGTTAGATAACCTCAGCCACCACGCAGCTCCATCTGGAGCCATGCTGCACAACGCAGCTCTCCTGACTTCCAGTCTAGTCCTTCAGATGCTGAACTACCAAGAACTTTTTTAAAATCAGTATTATTTCAATTGTATTTTCCTCAATTTATAGACTAAAAAAAAAATTTCATATTCTTTGATTCCAGACAAACTTTTCCCTATTTTTTTAAGATACCAGATACATTAAAAATAGGTCATCTCATTATTTTTTTCTGTTTTTTTTTTTCTACTAACATTTGTCAGAGTAACAATAGGATACTATATAAATTCAAGCTTTGTGGTCCTAAACACTGGGGAGGGGGGGGAGGGGGGGAAGCAGTGCCTGCCCTAGAGAAGCTATAGATTAAATAAACAGGAAAAAAGAGAAACTGAGGCATAAGATTTCAAAGCAACTTTCCAGCACACACAGTAGATCAAAAGCTCAGCCCTCCTGGAGGTCAGTCTAACAACCCACTCAGGAGACAGCCCGTCTCTTCTAACTTCTCCAGACATTCTCAGATAGTCCTAACTCATTACTTTACAAAGTTTTACATAAATGCTTCTCTTCCTGAGGACGCTAATTAAGTAGGCACTATCAAAGGTAAACAAATAGCTTTAAAGCAAATAGCTTAAAAGTATCAGCCGGTTTCACTTACTAAACTTTCATGCATTCAACTTCTGCAGTTTCATCAATTTTCTCTTACCCACAAAATCTTCCAGGCAAAATTTCAATTACTTGTGCACAAAGTGAAAATGGAGAAAATAAGAAACATTGCCCACCCCAGCCCAAACACACATTTTTAGAACAATAAAAATCACTTCAAGGTTTCTTTACAAAATGGAAAAAAAGGGGAAGCTCTCCCTGGTCACACCTCCTACTCTACACCTCGGCTTATTAAAAGGTAGGAAAATATGACAAATTATCAGTGCTGAGACACATATCAATTACTTATTTCATTGGGGGGGGGGCGGGGAAAGAAGATATTTATTAATCAGAACAATCAAAAGATAGAAAGCAGCAACTCCCAGAGTACGGGAGGCGATCCACAGAGCACGCACTCAGCACCAAACTGACCATCTGCCTGAGCCTGCCCATGTGCACAAAATGCCAGTCTTCAAAAGGTGAGAGTGGGTGGAACAACCACACACAGCATATCCTCTGAGCAAAAAGCAGCTACACTCAGGAAGTCTGAAAAGGCAAATAACTCATATTATGCTTTTCAAATGTTTCTTGATACTGGATAAAGACGGCTTAGAACAATATTTGTGAGATGCTTTTCCTCCCCACCCCCACCCCCTTTTTTTTTTTTTAAGTGTTAGAAATTCAACTCTTGCCCATCATGGAACATCTCCATGATTTGCGGAACTAGACAAATTATTACATGGCTTTACTTAAACCAGCAGGCTGACAAATGGGTAAGTGGAAGTGATAGGGCTATTAAATCACAGTGTGTACAAATCTATGTGTTTTGAAAAAAATACAGGAAGGCAAAAAAGAGCTGAAGTGAGAATGGAAAGGGAGGAATGCGAAGGAGCAAGGAGTGGGGCAATGAAGAGCCCTAAGGAGGACAACAGAAAAAGCTATCAGGAGTCTGAGAAGAAAATGAAAGCAATTATGGAAATGAGAGAAAAAAAGAAGAAAACACAAGGACAAACCAAAATGATGTAGAAGGCAAGTAAAAAGGAAAATGGCAGACAGTAGAGGAAAGGGTAGGAGGAGGAAAGGAGAGCGCACAGAGGAACATAATGGAAGGGAGAGAAGAAGAAGGAACAATCTTAGAAAAAGCTTAGACCAGACTAAAAATTGAGAGAAAGGCAGGAGGAGTATATCAAGGAATTCAAACATCACTTTCATTGCAGATGCCTCAGGAAAAAGGGGTATAAAATGTAGGGAAGTTTAAATCAGTTTAAGAACTTAGGTCATTTTACATTTACAATAGACGAGAGACTTGTGCTCCTTTTTCAGAGTTGCTAAATTTGACTAACAAGTAGGTCCTAGCTGTGCTATTTTACACCTTGGAAGCTGAAAGTGCTTCCCACTGGACATAACAGCATCAAGCTGAAGTGTGTTTAAGGTCACAGTCTAAGGAAACTTGCAGTTCTGTTGCTCACAATGTGACTTTTCTTCAGAGGTACAGGACTTCTGGCACACACTGTTCCTCCTAACCTCTGTGAACCTGGGCCTGCAGCAGGGTAAGCATTTCCATCACGACACTAAGTGCTTTAGCTCTCACTAGCTTCAGTTAGAATTGGGACAAGAAGCACCTGGCTTGAACAGTCCCTTAAACTCAATTGCAAAATAGTAAATGCTTTTTTTTTTTTCTTCCCAACAGACGTCAGGAAACACGTGTGGGACCAAATTCTGCCTTCCTTTGCACTGATGCAAATCTGGATATGCACACTGACGAACACAGAGCCACTCCAGGCTCATTCCAGCGTGACTGAAGGGGAAATCTGGACCACAGCTTCTTTGTATGGACACAAAATGAAAAGCAACCATAGCTTTCCTTAGCTTAACAATACTCCATTTTGTAGGATGTTCTGAAACAACTAGAATAGCTACCACCCACTCAAAAAAAAGAAAGTAAACACATAACAAAAACGAAACTGCTATTTTGAGACACCTCTTTACGTAGGCTTTCAGTCCCGGCCAACAGCTCAGTACCTAAATTTGATCTCTGAGTGAACTCTGTAGAAGGGATACAAGTAGTTAGAAAACACTTTTTTTTTTTTTTTTTTTTTTTTCTGTTGGAGAAAGGGTTGATAAAATATTACCAAAAAAGAGCAAACATAGTCCTCTGATGTTAATTTTCAGAGTCAGTCCTTGGAATATAAACATCTTGTTAGAAACATGCCTTTCTCATACTACTTTGACTCTTAGGTCATGCTCTAACCTCAAATCAACACCAGTTCAACTATCAGTGATAAAAACATTGTAAACCATACAGACAGCAGTTCCTATTACTAGAGGCCCTACTCTTCCTGCTGTTAGATGCTATTTTTAGTTGCTTATGTCTAATCATTCAATTAATCATTCATGCCTCAGTATTCTTTTTATGTCAAGAACCTACTTAAAGCAGTTTTTGTTTGTTTTATTAACTTTGCTGTTTTAATTGAATGCTATTTCCCAGAAGATTCTTGGGGGGAAAAATACGGGTTTTGCTTATGTTTCTTGGTTATAAGAACAACATTTAGCAACTCTTTTGCCTCAGTGCTGTTGAGCAGAGCTAAGAAATTTAACAAAACATGGCAAAGATGTGCTTTTGGTTGCTCTCATAATACAGACATCTCTGTGCTACCAGGCACTAAATCTCAATTAGACAGCATGTTTCTGCTGTGTTCTCAGCAAAACCCCTGCTATTTTCACACTTAGATTTTGACTTGTAAGATGAAGGAGGGAACAACCAAATGATGGCTTTATCTTTGCTGCAGCCATTCTCCTGAATGCCACTTGATTACACATACCTGAAGCAGCATGAAAATGCTACTAGATGCTGCCCCTAGCAATATAGCCATGATGTTATAGCATGGCGGGTTGCATCAATTAAGGTGACAAAGCTCACTTTTTCACTACTTTAGCTTCTCCTACAGATGTTGCAGTTCATCCAAATTTGCATGCTACCACAATGCTAGCAATAGCTAAGCAAGCCACTTCAAAATTAAGTCAGATATGGCTGCACCCTAACCAGAAAGAGGTAAGGAGTGACAGGAAGACAGGCTGCTGGAGCCAAAGGGAGCTAAGAGGCAGCAGTGAGGAAGAGGAGGAAAGTAGCTAGTAACAAGCTTTGGGGCAGGGAAGAAAAGGGAGAAGAGGGGATCCCCAAGAAGTGAAGGATCTGAGTCAGAGGAAAGGAAAGGTTAGATGCTGCAGGGAAGAGGGAGCAGAGGCAACTAAAGATAAAGGGATGCGTTATGCAAGCAACAAACAGGTCACAATAGGGAACAGAGCCAAAACTGTCTACAACTAAGAAAACATTCCCCTGCAGAAGCTGGGATGTAACCCAGGAGTACAGTCCTTGCGTTCCCCCAGCAGCAGCAAACAGCTGTACGTCCTGTCTGTGCCTCATCCCCTTTTGACATCTAATCTACGTACACATGTGCTACTGCCACCACTCATGGCAAGCCATTAGCGCTTAGAGTTCAGCAACCTTGTACCCTGGATCAAAGTGCCCTGACCTTCTTGATGCTGTTGAAATAACTTTTTTTTGGGGGTTGGGGAGGAGGAACTCAATACAGAACACTATCAACTTCTTTCTTTGCCTTTTCAAGTTAGGAAAGAACATCACACAACTGCGATAAAAGAACTCTACTGTACTGAAGTTATAAAATCAAGCCCTCAAACGTTAGACAACGAAAAATTAAGGTTGTCTTTTTAACCTCTGTTCAGCTCCTTGATTGTAGGCATTTGAATGTATTCTGCAATTATACTACCACATGTAAATCTTTTCCAGTGACCCCTGTCTCATCTAGAAACCTGGATATGTTCTACTGGATGATCTTAAAGGTCTTTTCCAATGTAAACGATTCTACGATTCTATACTTCGGGAACACCTCAGGGTGGTAAGTGACAGAAATACTGTCCAAAGAATCCCCACCTGAAATTCTGTGCAACCTGGAAGCTGTGAATTAAACATGTATTTGCAGGCAGCGAGAGGATGAAATCACAGTTAGGTAGCCTGAAAGCCACACTGGAGAACTAGATGTTATCCCTATCTCTGCTCTAAAGTTATTCCATGACATCACACGAGTGACTGAAATTTATTGCTAGTAGTTTCTAAGTATACTTCCTCACTTTCTCAATTTCCAAGATCTGCCGATGTGCTGAATGCTCACAGCTGGAACTGGAACCAACTGCTGATGTTTCCTGAATATATAATAGAAAAAAACCTTGAATACTCTGGGAAAGCAGAACTTCAGTCTCTCAATGTTTTAAACACAACTTTTTTGCAATAATAGCATATACATACTACAGTATAATAAACACTGGAAATAAAATAATAAGGTTAAGAATGTCAGTGCAACCCCTTGAGAGGCATGAAACGTGTTTCCCTTGCTCTAAACCAGGCAAGCCATAACTGTCTTTATCTTGTAACAGGTGTGAATCCAAGCCCATTTAAGCCAAGAGAGGTCTGGATCAGGCTAGTAAGGCTCTACTTTGGCACAGCTAGAGCCAATGGTTTAAATCAAGTACAGACAAGACCGAGAGGTTTTATTTCCTTCCTCGCATATAAACACACAGAACTTCTGATACCACAGGAGTAGTTTTTAGCATTCAAGAAGTAGAAACTGCATGTTGTCAGTGCGTTGTTATTTTGTCCAATAAGCAAAACAGAAGAATTATCTAAATCTACAAGGTCATGTCTAAGAAAGTTGAGAAAAATTATGCAGGGTTTTAAGCAAAAGCAAAACAAAAAGCTGACAAAATATTTGGGGGTAGTCCTTAAAATGTTTTATCTTTTAAAAAAAAAAAATAAACAAACCAGCAGCTCAAGTAGTTTCGAACCTCATGAGCTTGCTTCCCATTTACAGTAAGAGCAGGGCTGGAGCAAGGAGTTGGTCACACAGCAGGGGATCGGTGTTCAGTGTACAGAACAGAGCAACCAACTCTTGGACTACAAGAAAATGAGTCCCTTCCTCCACCTACCCCTCACGCCTTTGCTGATTTGCTATTTAGTTCTCCAAATCTGTCATTCACATTCCACTTTGAAACTCCGACAATGTGTTCACAAACCATGAAGGCACCTGGGAAGTTACATGTCTGGTAAGGCAAAGCGCCCAAAGAGTTAGCACACGCATCAATCGGTCATTAAAAAAAAATTATCCCCCGTTACTGACCTCTGAACTTCTTTGGAGGATTAGCAAGGTCACCTGCCTCCGGCTGAACCACACACCGGTCATCCACTAACCTAGAAAAGCAAAAGTTATTACACTTACTAAAATATGCATTTGACATCAGTGTACATAAATGCAGAGACATCCCTGTCACACCATAGATACAGAAGCTTACACATTTCTCCAATTTAATCCAAAAAATACCTTAGAAACTCTATTATTCAGTTACTAAGCATAACCAAGAAAAGAAAACTCTACATTTGCCTTCAAGAAAGAGGATTTCTTCTATTGCACTAAATTATGGCCTACGTTTCAGGTCCCACTTCATTTAAATCTGGTTAAAGTCCCTTTTGTTACACTGTGTACATTGATGTTACATGTAAAATTCTTGTTTTCTTTCATTTAGAGCCCACTAACCCTAAATCAGAAACAGTTTGTTCTTCTGCAGCTGTCAGATTTTCACAGCTATTACCCTAGGGCATAATCCAAAATTCATCAAAATCAACAGAGAGACTCTGAGGCACTTAAATGAGCCCTGGAAAAAAGACCTCAGAGAAAAATGTTGGGAAGGCACACTTGTATCTGATACGAGAAAGGACATTTAAAGCACTGCGGGTTAGGTTGGCCATACACTTGCAAGCTGTCCCATGCTTGCAGATTCCTGCATCCCCACTGAGGACTTTTAAGGGGATGCACAGTAAGCAGCCTTCATGTGGGTACAAGAGTTTATGTGGACCTGCTTACAGGATCAGGACACGCCGGGGGGTTTCTCCAGTAACCTGCTGTTCCATAACACTGTTTTATCTAGAATTTGAATCTGGAATCTGATAAAGCACCTTGGATTTCAGTCTTTAAACATTCTGCTATTCTTCTTCACCATTTCCAATCTTTTTCCTCTGAGGAGGCATGTGGAATTAAGATTCAGCTCCGATCAAAACTCACAGGACCACATTTCCCCTTGCTAAAATGAATAAGCATTTATTTGATCCACAGCAGAAAATCTAAATAATAAATCAAATATATTTCTCACAATATTTTAGAAGTTAAATAAACAATACAATTCAAAAATATAACTCATTAATCTTATCACAGAACTTCCTAAACATAAATTCAGCTTCCTTTCAGGAAGCATCCTGTAAATAATCTGCCTGTTTCAAACAATTATTCAGGAAAATCATGTTTAAGGACACACTACTGCCCTGCCACTTCACAACAGTCTGAGCAGCATTTTCTGTGGGAAATTGCCAGAAAAAGCACAATTTGGGTTTAGGCAAATTACACAACAGGCGTATTCAGTTTTCGTTCAAGTTGGTGAAGGCTTTGCATCTAGCCAGGAGCGCAGCAAGACTGATCCCCCAGCATGCCCAGGAGTTTTCTGCCTCTAGCGAGCTGACTGCTGACAAGCTGCCCACTGTGGTTGCAGCTCCCAGGAACAGAAGCAAAAACAATAAAGAATTTTGGAAGTCAGCAGCTTGGATCTCACAACATACTTGGATGCAAATGCGAGGTGTCAGTGAGGAAGGAGAATTGAAGTAACAGTTCCAGGAGCAGGCAGGGGACCTGGCATGGCCTCATGGAGTTGTGTTTTTCACAGTCCAGGTTAGGCCAGGCTTAACAAGAACAAAGTGAGGTTTGGAAAGCAGGACTTAGGAAAAGTCAGTCCTGTAAGATGCCCTCCGTCTATGACGGGTCAAAGCTTCCTATAAACAGCACCTAAAACCAGGAGTCACGGAAGAAACAGGGCTGGAAAGGACTACCTTAACAGAAGCTTTGCCAAAGGATTAAAACGCCAAGTAGTACTCCCCCATCAACAAAATCCCTCAAAGACTTTCTGAATGAACCCATAAGGTTTGACCCTTAAGCACTGTCAGAATGGAGGACAGTACGTTGGAAGTTTGTGTTCCTCGGTGACAACTTGCGCACCCTTGTGACAACTATAACCGTGGATGAAATGCAAAACTTTCATCACGGCGCCACATCACTGTAAGAAAAGCCATATAGAAAACAAGGTGTTGGTGCTGAGAAAAACAAGATCCTGCACACTCTCTGAGCCAGTTAGCTGCAGTGTTCAAACACATTAGACTTCCAAGGCTCAGAAAATAGACATTAAACAATTAATATCAATCACTGTCGTTTAGGCAGCGCCTTTAAAGGCACAACAGTAAGGACCATAAATGCGTTCTGCAGTCATCAGGAACCAAAGACACCAGACAAGACAAAGGAGAAAGGAACTGCTGCTGCTCCCATCCTACAGACACGAAATGACAGCACAGAAAGATTAACTGACATGCGGCGGGACAGCGGTGTGACAGACCACAAACATCATGTCCTGAGCCCTCGCTCAGTGCCTCAGCTTCCGACACCTTTGTTTCTTACAAAGTATCTTACAACACAGGACAAAAGTCTGGATAAAGCATCGCTTTGTCTATACAGCAGTCTTCCAACAATTTAATCCCCAAAATTTCCATATAATAACATTCATCCTGTATTCCAGCAGTATGTCCTTCTAAGAGCTCAGCAGCTCCTTGTTTACTGCGGAGGTGCTTGTTACAGCACCGTAGGGAGAGCCGAGTTGCACGTCGCACGTGAGGCAAGACTTCAGCCTGCTCTGTAGACTGGAACAGAAGAGGCTCTTCAAACGCAGACCACTTCCTCTGATACACAATTCAAAATATTCAAATCCCACTTTTTATACCGAGCCAAAAGGCAGCTGTTGGTTTGTAACCGAAGCCTGCTAGGTGGTTGCGTTAAACAACCAGTAATTCATGACCTTTGTAACCTGCAAACAATCCATTTGAGATGTGTGAAACCGAACAACAGGCCTGACTACAAAAGGTCCTGGGCACCTGCAGCTTCTGTCAGACCACGGCACAGCATGTTTTAAGATTACTCGCTTGCTGGTTTGCATAGGAGGCCAAAGTGCACCAGACAAGACTTCTCTGATAAAGACAGAATTTACTATACAATCAAATTTGCTAGCTATTTAAATACTGATCTAAATTATTATGCCAATATTCAAGCCACTGTATCATCAAAGAAGCTCTGGCAAACTTCAAAGGGTTTAATTCTTCAGCTGGGCTGCAGACAATACTGCTTTGTGCCCTCCCTTGTCATTCAGTACCTGGCAGATACAACATGACCACATTTCAGTTTTTTGTATGTTGGCGGCATATAAATGACGAAGGAGTTCCCTGCACGTGTACGATATGATTTTTATTTGTGCAAGTTCTTCCCTGAACACAATAAATATCTGGTTTATGCACAATGCCTCCAAGTAATTGTTGCACTGCTGTAGTAATTAAGTTGTACAGTAGTTCACTGGGGCCTAAGATAAATCATCAGAAAAGTCAAAATAATAATTACGGCCCTGGACTTTACGCATACTCCTTTGTATTCAGTAATTGCAGAATTAGGGTCTGAAAGTCACAATGTTTGTGGGATTGCTTGTCTTAGGTGCCCCGTCATTCTCCCACTGAAGCCAGTGAAAGTTTTTCCACTCACTGCAGGGGAAGCAAGGGCAGTTCCTCACCATGCCGCCGCATGCAGCCATCCTCACAGACTAGCAGGTATTTAAGCCATTAAGACCTCAAAAAAAAAAAAAAAAAAAAAAAAAAAGCCACATTAAACAAGAACTGAAACTATCTAAAGCAATGCCTAGGAGTTAAGGTGTGCTTCTCAGCAGAGGCAGGGGAAAAAAGTAAAGGCAGCTTTCAACTCTCTCTTAGCATTAGCCAGGATAGTGCATCATATCATGTGAAGTGGTCAAAGCACGAACCTGTACAGAGTCCTGCACCTATCTTCCTCTCCCTTCATTTTCCCCCATCATTTGGTGGGGTTAAATCTGTCCTTTCCCACCACATGCAAAGCCAAACATGGGTATAAGCATTCAATTTAGTAATATCTTGCAACACTGAATTCCATGTATAAGGTAGCACCTGTGTAAACGTATTTACAAGCAGTTTCAAATATAGCGCCTCTCATTTTTGTTGTTTCAGCAACAAAAGGACAGGATCAACTTCTCCCTATACTATTCATCATTCGTATTCAGAACTTGTGTAATATAAACAACTTCAAATTTCCCGTATAACTTCTAATATCCCTCCACTCCCTGGGCACTGGGCAGAAGCAGGGAAACAATAACTGGCAGTAATTCCCACTGAATCTTTCTACCAGGTAGAGCAGCAGCCTTTGTAGGGACTTTCACTAAAAGAAAAAACAGAATGAGTCTGTGAAGAACCAGTGGGGACTCACTATGTATTTGGGGAAACAGGAGGAAGGACGCACCGATAGGAAGAACAGGACTAAGCAGTAGCAGCGTAACTGAGAAGGCAGGTATGTTGGCAGAAAAGACTAATGATACCTGGGTTTACAGGCAGGAATTATATATGCTGGATGAGTCTTCATGTCCTATAAGCTCCTCTGATTACCTAACACAGGCTGAAGGTAAATACACCAAAGGTTTCTAGGAACTTGCAGATGTAGCGCGAGGGTCAAGGAATAGTTGTATAGCGATAACCCTAGAAAAACTGTTCACCATGATGAGTTATTTTAAATTTACTACTGAGATACAGCTGCATTCTAGAAGAACAAAAACCAATGTAAGAAAAAAATAGAAAAGGAATGATGATGGATTTAATGAATTTTAGGGCTCTTTCATAATGTAAGATGCTTTTTAGATTGTCCAAGAAAGCAGCCACATAATATTCATTTATCCTAGCTTTGTGCCTTCAACTTAAAAAAAAAAAGATCCTGAAATGTATTTTGTCTCTGCCTACCAACAGACTTCCACTTTTCATAGCCAATATTATTAAGCAAAACAATACCTAAACAAACACAGAAGACAAAACACACAAACACACAGATTCTCTCATACATGTAACTACACATACGTGTGTGTGCGCGCGCACGCACATAACTTGTTAAAAAATACAGGACCTAGCCACTGATGTCTAAATATTATAATACTTGGGGATGAGCAGAACTCAGCTTGGTACTTTTTACACATATGTAGAGTATTTTTACTCCTCAAAAAGCTGAATAAACTAAGCTAGAGGCAATGTCTTCAATCTAAGACACTCTTTCAGTTGCTCAGCTTTTACTCTCTTAATGGTATCATCATCTTGCTGATCTGCTGAGCAGCATAAGGCCTGACAGCAGCATGAAGAAGGGGCAATGTTGACAACAGACATCAGCAAGAGGAGCTGGACATTTTAATTGCCAGTGGAGCCAAGCAGTGTCTTTGTTCAACATCAGTTCACAAATCACGCTGAGGTTGCATCCCAAAGACACAACCTCAGCACCCCGTCGTGAGCAAAGGACCAGCCCTGAAAGCCTCCCTTCCTTTGCTCCTCAGACGTCCCTTCACATACACAACCTCCTTATCAGAAACACTCCTCCAGAGCACCTTCCACCCAACACACTTCTTCCCCTCCTAACTGCAGCTCTCACCTATAAACCTCTCCCGCGTTCCACACATCCCAGCACACAGTAACCACTCAAAAAGAGAGGTGCTACTCCTATCACTAAGCAGCCAACCAATAACAAACAATAGGTTATTAAAATTTTGCTGCCCTGGAAATCAAATATCAAATAACTAAGTGCCAAAACAATCAGGTCCACCCAGTTCTTCTCCAAGTCCACCCACTTTTCATTTCACTGAGCCTCTTATCAGGCATCTAGGTCAGCCCACTTCTTGCTTGCTTCAAGCAGTCTCCTGCCAAAAATCTACAGTCATCATACCTCACCCTTCCCAAAATGTGAGTTCATATTCCTTTTTGACTACCAGTCCTGATTCAAATGATTTACAGCTCTATGATTTAGCTCCACTGTATGAAATTTGCCCTTTTTCCTGTCTCCTTCCTTTCCAAAGCCAAATTTTTCATCATCACCTTTTCACATCTGCGATCTTTCAGGGTCTCCTACACTAACCCCAGCTTGCACAGAAAATAAACAGGATCTTCCTTGCACTTACAGTAGGGCTATTAAGCCTCTGTACCATTTAGGAAGATTCCCATTAAAAATCCCTTCTGATAAATGGGAGGATCACAGTACACAATATTTAAACAAGAACTGCACTATATGCCAATGAGGTGCAGCAGCACAGAGAGAGACTAGAAAGTCTGACTCCTGTCTGACTCAAACTTTAGCAATTTTATACTTTCCTTTCTGAACAAATTTTAATTGCTACAAACGCAAAGCTTAACACAGGTTGAAAGAAGCTATGAAACGAATATCCCTACTCTGGGAAAACAAACTTGCATGCATCTAAAATATTCCAGACTTCTCAAAGTGTCTTAAACAGCAGACAAATTTTGTCATAAACCATTCTCAGCATAAACCAAGAATGTGGGTGCATTTTATCTCAGCTAAACAGATGAGGAACACTCAGCCATTCTCATCATGCTGAAAAATAACTGCGCAGGTCACTTTGAATGGTGTTATCAACAGCCATGGCGACTGAAGGGCAGAAAGACACCAAGCATATACTGGGAAACAAAACAACAGCATGCAAGTAGGCAGCTCCACACTTGCACTAACTGTTGCAGTAATAATCAGCCCTGAAGTTTTTTTTTCCTTATCTGATAGTGCATTCATATAGTCTTGTAACTGTACCTGCAGGCTTGCATGTTGGAGAGGGGAAAAAAAAAAAAAAAGCAGAAGTTTTGGCTGTTCAATTAAGTAATCCAACTATAAATCCTGAATGTCACTTTTTTATTCTGTATTGTATTATATCCAGTCATGCTTTTAGCTTGTAAAAGGTTCAGAAACCTGTTCAAGTAGAATTTGTTTATTCATTTTATAGTTACAGTTACATTGAAAACATTGTGCCAATTACAGTAATGATAAGAATAGAGTTAAAATAAATTATTACAATAGAATAAAGTGTTATTTGGGGATTACAGTGGAGGGGAGAAAACATGACTCTTTCTTAGATTTTAGTCTCAATTTTGCAGGTTTTTTGGCCTGTATAATAGGCAAGTAATTTCTGCACAGGGAAAATGGTACTGGACTTAGCTTGTGCATACTAATTTTTGCCAAGCAAAGAAACATTTGCACAGTATTTCAAGATCGTCACATCAATACAACATACATTAAGTCACTTTTGAGTGGTGCCAAGCATACCTATTTTCCACTGTCAAAAGGGGACTTGGGACCCGGCAATGGGAGGAGGTGTGCCAGCCCGTCCCACCCCGCTCATTCCCCAGTCACACAAACTCCTGCTACACTTCAAAATACTGGTGCTCTGCTCCCAGGCTTGTTTTGGCTTCAGTCCGTCTCAGTACCTTTGAAAAACAAATTACATTCCCATAAAACCAAGGAAATGTCCGATTTCTTCCTTTCTTTCTTTTTTTTTTTTAAATATGAAAAATAAAACTCTATCATACAAGGATGTTGTGATAGCCTAAAGGCATTCGATAGAAGAAAATCTTGCACAGGAAAACATACTCTTTTGGATGAAATTTGTATTGAGACAGTCTTTTAAAGCTAAGAAATGGAAAGGATAAAATGAGTGTTAGGAAAGCTTTCTGAAAGCAGCAGTGGCTTGCAGAACAGAGACCCACTAACAACATGCATCACCTGGGAGACTGGGCAATTTTTCCATTACTAACGTTTTCTTATTTGAGTGAAATCCTGGCTCTCTTTGAACTTAATGGCAAAATTTCCACGCATGTCTTTGAGGCCAAGATTTCACCCCAATGACCCTCCCTTCCCAGAAGTGTACTGGGAGGGTGAAGTGCTGTTTAAATAAGAAGCGGTGTCAGCACCAAGTGCATAGTTATATGGGAGACTCTTCAAATGGAGGGAGACCACCACCACCAGTGAGCTCACCACTGCCAAACCAATCTCACCTGGAGATGGGGCAGGACACGGCATTCTGGTGGCCTCGGTTCAGCCAAGTAAGCATAAGGTGTCTAGCTCAAATCCATCATCTGAGATCCTTTTTCAGTCAAGACTGAGAGACAGGCACCTCCTGAGGGCAGTAACAACCTACTCCAGGTCAGATGAGCAAAATAGGAGGATAAAACATCTCTGGACATGGCCTTCCTCTCTCCCTTGTCTATTTGCTACTTGCATAACTTTGAGATGTCTACGCTTTGGAAAAACATGTTAAGTGAGACCACCAGCCATCTCAGGACAGAGGTACTAGCGCTTTGCAAGGCTTCCCTCCTACTTCAACCTGAACGCCTGGCAATTCTTCTTGTGCCTGGCTGAGATGCAGATGAGAAACCCAGGTGGACCTGGTTGAGATATTCCTCCTGTCCCCATCCACCTTCCTTCTGCGCACCCTCAGCAAAACAAGACTGGTAACAGTGCACTCTTGGAGGTGTGCACTCACTGCCAGGTTTCCAACAACCAAAGAGTGTTATGTTGATGTGCCCACATGTCGGGTACAAAGAATATGCATCTCTTGAAGCCTGCAAAGTCTTTTTTTTTTTTTTTTTGAAAGATAGCCAGCGTGACCCACAGTGTACGTTCAAGGGTGAGGATTTTTATGCTGATGCAGTTTGTCTCAAAAGATTCCAGCCACTGAGGTGTGGTGGAACAAAAAGAGAAAAACCTTCCCTCAGTTTCAATTAACCTCGCTCAACTATTGCTGAGGAGGACAGTTGTGAAGGACCGTTTCAGTTAATTGTACACAAAATGAAGATGGTAAAGAAAGCTGTATTAATTATTACAATTTTTTTACAACCGGAAATTTTATCATTTCAAGACAAGACTCTAAAAAGTGTGATGTTGTAGAAGTGAACATATGTATTAAAATACTGTAGCTCTTTGAGCATATCATCATACATTAAAATCCACAAATGTCATCATCTGCTCATCAGCTGTTCAACAGTCTATTTGAAGTATTATCCCACATACAGTATTCAACTGAGGCTTTATATTCATGTTCTTCAGGGCAGAGGCCACATACCACAAACATCCATGATAATCTCCCAATATTCCCTTTGTTTTAGGAGCATCTAAGGCATCCTTCATCAAAGTTGAAGTACAATCTAACTTCTGCAGCTCTTCTACTTAATCCTTACTCCAAGTAGCTACATATTGAATTCAAATAGTGTAACAAGTCTAGGATTTGGCCCAACACAAACACGATGCTTACTTAGAGGTAAATCAGAAAATCAAGATTAAACACATAACTTTAACTCTGCTTGCTTACACCTTACAACTACCCATAACAGGTCTGCCACTCAGCTCTCCCAATGTAAAAAAGCACGGATGAAGTAGAATTACTAGGTATATTGACATAACATACATTAGAAACACTAACACTGTGACCACTGCTAACTAAAAATGGGATTTTCAGGAACTATGCAAGCCTGCATCTTTACGTGAATTTTAGGCATGTAGTTCACTAATCAGTCCCTATCAGACTGGTACATAGTGACTTCAGAAAAGAGGTCCTATTAATAGCATCACTGGTCTCAAAGTCAAGTAGACACGCAGAACTCATTGCAGGGTTACCTATTCAGCCAGAGACAGCAAAGCAAAGCCAGCAGCAGAAAGAAAATAATCACAATCAAAAGAAATTCTACATTCAGCTTGCACCAGAAGAATTTGTGCTTTTTGCCCAGCTTTGTTTATAGCTACATTGCACGTATTTGTGCATGTCCACTTTAAAGGACTGTTCTGAAGTACTGTGTGCTAATGAAAGGAATCATAAAGGCTGAATTTGCCACTGTTATCACCATTTAATGAAAACAGAGAGAAAGGTTTACCCGGAAAAATACTGTTGAGAAATACCAATATCTGTCCAGTAATCAAAAAAGTGACTTCATCACTGAAAATGGTAACGAAGGCATTCACACCTACACATCAAAATGGCAACGCTTGTTGTAAAAAGGAAGCATAAGCAAAAGGAGAGAATTAGGAAACTAACATTTGGCTGAAATAGCATAATGTAAAAACGTTGTTGTTTAAGTAGACAAACTAGCTTCAACTGCTACTGTAAGGTCTCTAACGAAACTCAACAACTTCTTGGACAATAACATATATACAAACACATACATACACAAATACATACACACAAATTATCAATCCTGCAAACACAACTTGGAATCCAGATCCTGTAAATCAAACCAAGTTCTTCATCCATTTTGTAACACAAACAGTAATAATCCAGCAGATCAACTGATGTCACCCTATGTAAAAATGTGCATGGAAAACATTTCTTAATCAAAATGCTGACATTTTACACATTTTGCAGTGTTTATCTCACACAGCAATGGCAATTCTTATGTGCCTAACTTTTTGCTAAAGTTAAAAAAAATCCCCTTTTTAGGTAACACAGATACTGAAGTACTCTATATTACAAACTTTATTAGATGTCAGGACACCAAATGAAGAAAGGACTCGCCTCATTTCAGAGGCCTTCAAATGGTGACAACTCCTGAGCAAGTGTGAACATGTGTAATTCCACTGAAGTTAGTCAAACAGCACTTTTCTACAGCAACGAAGCATCTGAGCCAGTGCTTTTTATATTCTTTCTTTAGTGTTCCTTCCCTTAGCTGCCCCAGAGCCTGCCTTCAAGGCTGACCGAAACTGTTGTGCCACCACAACCATGCAACACAACTTGGGCCCCCACCAGCCGCAGCCCCCTTCCACGTAACGTGCTATATCCTGGCACCGGGACCAAACCTGGGCTTTACACCAGGAACATGAACCATCCCCAACCACCTTCTTGCCGAGGCAGCGCTCTGGAAGTACAGTGCTGCCTGGTTTTGCTTTCAGATAAATGGAGACAGCTCTCAGTTTAACAGCGTAACCACCATCAAGCTTGTACCCAACACGAAATTCAGCTCCCAAAATCCTGCTGCTGGTTTCAGCATTTACTTCTGCCTCCAGGGACAATGACTTGGTTTGCAGGAATTCACTGAACGAGGTCTGCTCACCCTTTGATACGTGTCCAGCTCTCAGTGATGGTAATGAGAATTAGGAATGGTTATTAAAGGATAAGAGAGCACTTCACATCAACACGTGTCCCAATTCTCTCAACAAAAGATTTTATTTTTTTATTTGCATTTCTCAATGATAAATGTTTACAAATTTTTGCAGCTGGGCCAGGTATTTTTACATATTCTCTTTGCTTTTCTGTTTCTTCCGCGGCAAGTTAAAAAATATGTTCCAAGCAAAAAACAGCTGAAAAATTACAGTGACTCTATTTACTTGTTTTTAAACTGAGCAGAGCCAATTTCCTACTGGGAGAGATCGTTTTGGGAGCTGTTCCAGATTCTCTCAGAGCTGCTTTCCCAGTCGCTGGGAACAGCTCTCGGAGCCTTTTGCCACACCTACACCCAACCTGTACCCGCTCGCTTAAGAGAGTTACACGTACCGGCGCTAAGCAGCAACCTGAAGAGGAAATGCTTGGGAACGCTCCTTCCACGAGGGAAGGAGTTGGGAAGCAGGAGAGTCAAGAAACGGCAGCCATAAGCAAAATGGCAAAATAGTAGCTTCTCTGCAGGTCTATGGGCACGAAGGTAAAGGTGGAAAAAGAGCCAACGCATTGCTGTGCTACTTACGTGAATCTTTCATAACTGGCATTTTAAAATGGGAAAATGCCGTAATAAGCAGGTTCAAACCTCAAAACTGCTTCAGACCTTTCTCAAATTGACCACAATGCAGGTTGGCATCCCCTCTGGTTTTAACACAGCAAGGGTATAGTCACAACAGCAAATTTAACATCCCCAAGAACGCTCCCAGGGCCTGAGGCCAAGTGGCATGGAAAACCCCACGTCTGCCTGAGCAGACCTCAGTGTTCAAGCCAGGGTGGCTGCGCGCTCCAGGAGGAGCTTCCAGGAATCCTCCAGCCCTGTCCCTGCACAGGGTCTGGGGACAGCATTAGTGCCAAAATCACACCACGAAACACTCTTAGCACCCCAGAGAACATGTGAGCACGTGTTTATTAACACAGACATAGCAGAAAATTTTTGGAAATGGTCTCATCCTTGACCTAGCACTTCCACCCGTGCTCTCAGTACCGACATTATGCTGAGCTGGGACAGGATGGGATTTGTATCACGACATAAATATCAGAGCAATGACTCTGCTGAACACCGAAGAGCGCTGACTCTCAGGCTGTGCTGTCAGTCATCCAAATATTATATCACCTACTAAGGTGTGTCTTAACAACAAGCTCTGTTATAAAGAAATGAGTTTGGCCTTTTACGTTAAGGCTCTCCAGTTCTGCAGCATTCTTTTCAGCTGAAGGAAATGCTTCCAGGTCTCCTCATACAGTTTATCCTGACACAGTAACAGAGGAAAAACGCCTGCAAATAATCGCTTTCTATTTGGAGAACTGGAGTCCTTTATGAACTTACGTACGCTTACTGGGAATTAACTGGCAGAGAAACAAAGAAATCACACCTTCTAGAAAAGCCTGCACTTCAGTGATACGGTAAGTGGAAGAATGGCGTTGACTTCATTTTTCCTTTTAAGTGCATTACTGCTGTACACACACTTATTAACACTCATGTTACAATTCCATAAAATCCGTAGGTTTTAAAGATGCGGACTATGTTTTACCTGGGAAAAAGAAGCATGGTTCCTCCTTCTGGATCAGTAAGCGGAAAGCACTGTTATTCTCAAACATGATCCAGGCACACACAACGCACCTTCTCCCTCTGTGCCAAAGTATCTCTCTCATAAAGCAAAGGCAAGCCAGCTTGAGGGTTACAACTAACTGTTGTTGCAAAAGTTTTTCAAGTCAAAGCAATCAACTCTAGAAGAACTGCGATGGTATCACACATTCTATTCCAAATCTTTCGATTTTTGGTGTCTTTTCTCTTGGTCTACTTCCCGATGCTGTATGAATATATATTGAAAAACCCTCTACTTTCATTGAAAAGGAAAAGAGCACGTGTTCCTTGCTGTCACCACTGCCCAGAGAAACGCGAAAAACATCCTCCAGCTCTGAAAGCTCAAAAACCAGAAGACAAGAGAATGAAACCATACGTGATTACTTTTTTAAAATCTCGTGATTTTTCAAACCCCTCTCTTTTGTTTGTGGGGGATCTGACGCATAATTTTCAGAAACAAACAGGAAGCACCGCAGACATCTCCAAGTATTTCCTCTCTCCACCCTCCCACCCACCCCCCTTTTCTTTTACTTAATTTCTGGACACTTTATTATTCGTTTTGCTATGTCAGCAATGAAACAGTGCTACACCAGCTCCAGTGTGCTAAGGTACACGAGACCTTCTTTTGCCCAAATCAAAGGGAAATGTGCCCTTCCTCCCCTCGACAGGCGTTCACACAGCCCCCCTCTACGCCAGCTGAGAAAGTGAAGCCCCTCCACCATGCTTCACTCCACTGCAGCCACCACAGCCTACAGCATCACCTTGGCAGCCCCTTCCCGGCGGCGAGCGAGGGCTCCCTGGCCGCTCTCCCCGAGGAAGCCCGGTCCCCAGGGACTGGCAGGGGCAGAAGCCGACTGTCGGGATGCCGGGCGCTGGACGTGACCCTCCCCGGTACCTCCCCACAGGGTTGTCCCGCTGAGTGGGACTTGGAGCAGAGAAACAGGATGAAGAAGTGTTAGAAGGTAATGTGCCGGGAAAGCTTTTTTACCTCACTTGGTTTATTACAGTGCTTCCTTTCATTGTATACATGGGAAAAAAAATCATTTCCCCTTCTCCATTCACCACGAGGACCTGTCACAAAGCTGGCCAAGCAGCTGCTTAGTGCTGGCTGGCAGGAGGCATTGCGGAGGGAGGACCTCAGGGTCAGCTCCCCGGCACCCAGAGCAGAGCCCTGACTGCAACCTGCAAGGAACCACCAGGAGTTTTTTAGCTTGCCCTGCTACAGCAAGCAGTTTTTGATGACCATGGGTGCCCAACACATGCCCTCAACCAACAGGTGGGCGGGGAAGGGGCAAAATCTGACATGTGAGAAAGGCAGGCGGTGGGACAGCACACTGACAGAGCTCCAAGGCTGCAGGGAGATGAGGCACGAGGGGGCAGGAGCCCTGCACCTGCTGGAGTGAGGGGGGAGAAAACAAGATAAGCGGTGACACAAGAAAAGAAAGGACCTGGTTGGAAGACGACTATGCAGCTACAAGGAACTGGAGAAAGGTGACAACACAGTGGGTGATGGAGTAAGTAGTTGTCATCGCTTACTCCTGCACAACCAACTCTCACCCGGTGTGGCGGGGACCGTGGAGGCATGCAATAGAAAGCTACCTGTTTCCCTTTTCAGAGATGTCAGCTCTCTCAGGCTACTCTTTTTTATTTTTCTTAATGGAAACAAATAAATAAGTGGGATACGTTTTAGCGGCCCTTCCCAGGAAGAACGGGTTCCACCTTTCAGGGTACTTTGTGTCTTCCATCTCTGTGTGTCAGCATACGGTCTTAAATGTAATTACAGGCAAGCCTGAGATCCTGAGGTTTATATCCATGCCACCCTGGTTCCCATAGTGACTTTGACTGCAGCAGGAAGGCTGCTCTGCTACTGGACAGTTTCCCTGCAAGGGGAACCTGGACACAAAACAAGCATACCAAAGTTCACATCTAGTTTCAAGTTAAACAAACTAATTGGTGTACACAACCCCCATTTAAAAAGTCCTGCTAAAGTGAATCTAATATTGTGCAATAATATTCAGCACAGTAAAACTATTCTAAACTTTTCCTTATCGCTCCAAAACCCTCTTGGACACATTACCACAAGAAGTTAAACCGCTGCCTGGCACATTAAGATTAAAAACCTGCTCACTGTCTTAGCTATGATTCCCTATTCATTTGTGCATAGTAAATAATAATACTCAGCTATCAGCTGATCTGAAAAGATAGTACAGCACCCCACCCAAAAATCAGCTCCATTTTTATCACCTTTCCAGATTTTATTACATAATCAAACAGCCAAAGGACTATCTCTGTGGTGCAGCTTTGAGCATGGTTACAGGGTTCTTTCTCCAAGTCAAACAGCACCACATTGTCTGGGATAATCTCAGCCACTCACATAAACAATTAGTCTGCTATATTTTGATTAACACTTCCGTTTAAGAGGACATTGAGATGCTTCAGCCTGAGTGGCAGAAGGTCTGGCCTCCTGCTAAAACAGACATGCTCTTCTCAAGCTTCTTCTCCGGTTGGAAATCATGGCTGCCAGCCTTGCCCCAAGTACCTCTCTGAAGCAGAACTCTATTATTTTCTGATTTGACACATGGAAATAAAACAGCATGCGTTTAGGTGATGCCTGACACTTTTTTGAGTTACAAGACTCATAGATCACAACATTCAATAAAACGACTAAGTTGACCTAAATACAGGAAAGGGCAAAAGTAAACATTGAGCTAGTTCACTAATTTCATGTTACAACCTTTCAGAGTCTTACTGTCTCTAAGCAACAGTCAACTCCGTTAGCACAAATCATCTACTAAATTGTTTAAGTATATGAACTCATATTGCTTAGAGAGAGCTAAGAAGCACTCATGTAAACTGTTTTGATAGTGAACAGTGATGTGCAGCCACTGATAAAAAATAGTTTGCAGAGTAAATGTATATTCACAGCCTCAGTGGTTTGAAAAACTATTCACCAAGTCAAAAGGCACTATAACCTCTGATACCACAGTCTACTCACATGTAAATTCTTCCATCAGTATAGTGCCCTAAATAAGACATCGGAAATTAACTGCTCTCCTGTGATCCATTAAGATATAAACAGATATTGGTTAAACCTAAACGGATAATCTTTCTTAGAAAAATGGAAAGCAGAGACAAGGATTTATTCCACTGCATGTATGTGCTGCTTGCTACTCTGGCAACTTAAAAGGAGTACAAATTGTTCCTGCACCTTGCGATGGGCAGTTCATCTGGTTGGTCTGCAGCTTTGTGTTAGCAATTACGTGAATTGGAAGTGAGCTTGAGCCTTTGTTGTTTCTTTCTTCTAATCTTCAATCCAAAGAGGTTTTAGAACGTATTTTTGTTTATTTTTACTTTTCAAGTCTAATTTTTTTTTCTAGGAAATGAGCACCAAAAATAACTATTTGTTTGTATATAAAGCTCTGTGTTTATATGGAAGAAAAGCTTGTATCTAACTTGTCATCCTGGAATTAGAAAAAAGTATCACAGCATTTATACTCACCAAGGTTGTGCGTAAGTTCCTGCCAACTAACTTTGTACAGATCTTGTCATAGCTGTGGAGCAGACTTTCAACTTGCATTTGGATCAGATTCTCTGCTGGTCTACTCTGGCAACACAGTGCCCAGAAAACACCTGACCAGCAAGTGCTCAATTCACCATCTGCATGGGATGGAACAAATATCCCACTTCCCCTCCTTTACACACACAATAGCAAAGGTGGCAGAAGTAAGATAAAACTCCCCAGCACACCCCAGCAATCCCCTCTGGCCAAGACCCATTTGAAAGCAGTTGCTTCCACATTACAGCTAATATGATCAGAAATCCAGATGCACAGAAATTCATCTGGCCGCTCAGGTGCCAGTTTAAGGTGGGAACACCAGCCTCCAGAAAGAAAATCCATCATCTCCAGAACACAAAGAGCCACTAGCCAGCTGGGGCAGTGTTGAAGTCCTGTCCATTACCTCTCCTTGGAGAGTTCAGCCTTTACAGAAAGGATCTGAAGTCATTTACATCTATACCATTATAAAGAACCTGTCAGCTTCTTCCATGCAATCCTAAGTCCCTTCCTCACAGGCACTGTCTATCCTGAAAGACCCTACCTTCAATCTAGGGACTTGGTAGTGGTGGAGTCATCAGCCTCCTGAGATAAATCCCTGATCTGGGCAAAGAGCAGAGCACCTTCTCCTTCCTGCAAACTAACGGGAAACCAAAGCTCGTTGGCATCTCGAGACTCAGACTCACTTAATTTTTCAAACTACCCTACAAGGAGAAACTGTGCATAAGATGATTGACTCTTTAGTGATAACAGATAATCACTTGTTATCTACTGTTTGGGTTGCGTGGACCCCTTACTGCTCAAATTTTCCCTTCAACATCCTCCCACCAACCACACAAACTGCAAGTGCTGAGGCAGAAGCAGTGTCAGTGGTGCAAAAGATACCCTGAAGCATGCCATGGCCAGCACAAACTGCTCTTTCAGGATGCCAGAGCTCAGTAACGGGGACAAAATGGGCCTCCTGTTCCTCCACAACTGACACAGTGGATTAAATGCTGGAAACAGGGAACAACAGTAAACAACCTCAGGCTGCATAGCCGAGAGACCAGGACCAAACACCACATGGAAAGAGTTACCAACATACTTCACTGAACGCATAGGAAAACCATCCTCCCTCTTCTCTTCAACTAGACTAAATAACCTACCTCATTTCACTCAGAAGAATTCAGTCTCATTTTACATGGAGAAGGACCAAGAGCTCATGGAAGATATTTAAGGTCCAGCTTACAAAACAGATCCATATTTCTTCTGGCTGCAAAAGTCAGGGAGAAAAAACTGCACCGGTTTTTAAGAGAAATAATGAGTGCCCTCACCAATCCTTAGAAAACAAGCACTGGGATCTGATTCCTCAAACTACCATCACATAAAAACATCCTGTTCTTGAGCAAAAAAAGCCAGAACATAGAAATTCTGAAACTCCTTCAACAGGTAACATCATCCACCAACCTAGATACCCATGCAGCCAAGGTGCAGAGACCGCTCTGACAGTATGTGAAGATACTTGAAGACATTTCATCACTCAGGCAAGTCTGGGAATACAGTATCTTCGGTCTCCTCGGAGGGCTGAAGTGATTGGAAAGAAAAGCTGACAAGATATTTTCAGTCCTTTCAGGCTAAAGGGATAAAATGCCTCTAGTTTTTCTATGACCTGTACTAAACTGAGATGATAGATGAAAAGCAGCTACTGAAAAAAATGCTTTCTTTCACACCAGCTCGCTGGAAATCTTCATTCTTTTCTCTGCACATGAACTTAGTCTCTGTAGTCCATGCACTTGTCACTATAAGCTAGACTATTATAACGCATCTATCTCAACTACATACAAGAAGGAGGCACAAAGTGCAATTGAGATTGAATTTTCCTTGATTCATTATGTCTCACTCACATCCAGTCAATCGCTGGACTCCATACACTTCCCTGTAAAAATGTGTCCAAGAGATGTCCATGTTACCAAACAGGCTTGCACAAGATTTTCCAGTCCAGTGTTTGATCTTCTGCACAGACCACATCACCCCAAAATTTCTTTATAATAAAGAGATTTGCTTTATATTGAAATAAAATAACTTCTGGAATACAATTCATATTCTCGTCCACTCCTGTTTTAAGTCCCTCAAAAGCAATGGGATATAGTGCCCTAATTTCCTTGCGTCTATAAAATAAGGCAGTTGAAGGTATGAGTCCATAATGATCCTTTCCACCACACCCATGAGACTGTGGGCACGCTGAGATAGTGCAGCTTTTATGGAAGCCTACAGTCTCAAAGACCTAGCGAAATACTTTGAATTTAAAATTTTCCTTTGATCCATAGATGGCTTACTCTTGACTCTAAATCTACAGAAATCATCCAGCAAAGTCTCTTCTATTTCCAGTGCCCTTTGGTGCCTGACTTCACATGCATCAGGCAATTTTGTGAAAAAAGTCATGACTGTGTCAATGGACAGTCATAACTATCAATTCTCTGGCAGAAAAGAGCTAAGCTCTTCAGCAACACACTCCATTGATGCCCCCAGAAGATACTGTTGCACTGGGGCTCTCTGTCTTATCTGTCTTGCAAACATCACATTTCCTGCAACATTTTCCACATCCTGCTTACACTTCACCAAATCATACTTTTTTCAAATCAGCTATGCCTCTTGCAGCCCCCCCAATTTCAGCAGTTTCAAAGCCACGATACAATTTCTAAATGAATATAACCTCCTCCTTATTTCTAAACTCCAAGCTTGCCTGATGCGACCAGAAAACCTTGATCTTGCCACTCTGAGGGGATGCCACACTTTAAGATGATCGGAAGAGGCAGTTATCTCCCCAAATACTCTTCTGGGAAAGCTTTTGGCTGCTGTGAAGTCCATTCCAGGAACAACACATTTTTCAAATGGATGACGCAGGAGGTTTTGCATCTTATTCAGGAGGTTTTGCAAGTTATGAGAAGGAAAGAAAAAGGGATCTCTTTTTCAGCAGAGTCATTCCTTGAAATAATCCTTTGATCTTCTGCCTAAGGCAATATCTGCAACTAGCCTCCAAAGAGTTCGTTTGGGTGAGGCATCAAGGTCACCCTGCTGCTCCCAGATCTGTGAACGCCTGTGAAAGCACAGCCCTATTAATTCCTACAACCAAATGGTAAGTTGTTCTCAAGATGCCTCACAGCATAGTCCTGACCGTGTACTTCTTCCTTAGATAAATTACAATGAAAATGTCTGAAATTTTAAGCATCAACAGCAGTTCTCCCCAAGTAGTTAAAAAATTTTATCATACTTTGTCACCTTCTAAACTCCCCTGTGTCTTCTCATACCTATGTTTCCACACCTGGATAACTGATCTGCAAGGTAAGTGATCTGCAAGATCATTTCTAAAGTCAAGTCTCTGCTGAGGCTCAAACACAAAGCAATCCAAAGCTTTCCTCATTTATATTTTGTGGAAAAACAGATCAGGACCACAGCAAATATATTTTTGACCATCCCATTGACCCACCTTGCTGTTTAAGAGTGGGTATATTGCCTGCTCATTTCCCAAACTTGTCCAGACAGCTTTTAATTGCCGCCCATAAAAGGTTTCACTTTCACCTGCAAATCATCATTCAAAGCGTTCACTAGGAAACCTCTTTGTTTTGACTCCTTCTGATGCACCCAGTTCTTTTTTCAGATGGCATTTTTATTATTGCTTTAATTCTATCTGCAAGGCTTCCAGTTCTTGTATTAGAAATTATATCATTTCTCTCTGGTCTCTTTTGAGGGTGCAGTTTTTTTCTGTGATTGCTTCTTGCACCATGGCTCCACAAGAACACCAGTCACAAATTTCCATTTTGGAAGTCAGATCCATCTCAGGATACCAGGTTATCGTTAGTCACAAGCAATGATGTCAGTTCTGGAGACTTAAGGGCTGTTTCCACTACAAAGAAAAGTTTGAGATGGTATCAGGTATTTTCTTCATCATTTATTCAGAGAGAATTTATAAATTCTTGTTTTCCCAGACACAGGAGAAATCAAACAGCAGGAGTTTCCTTGATTATAGTTTTTAGAGAGAACAGTGCTCAGTAGCACACTCATTTTTATTGTCCTTGGATCAACATATCAGGTTTTCTCTGGCTGTGACTGAGGTTTTTGTCCTGTAGTTCTACTCACTTAGGCCTGTATAGCTTGCCTTGTCAATGCTGAATTTCTAAGAAGCTTCTTGGGTAACACGGCTCAGCTTTTACTCAGGCTTTACCAAGTGTATGGGCTTTGGGTGGTGACTTCTATTGCTTCAGCCATCTGGTTGCAGAAAGGAGGAAGGATTTTATCTCGTACCTCCATTACAAATGAAGAACAGTAATTATACTTACCAGTGTCAATGAGGTTCCACGCAACGTATGAGCACGACAATAATGCCAGCAAGCGTGAAACTCTTTTCAGCACACTTTTTTTCTTGTGATGATAAACCTCATTCTGCATCTTTAGATATATACTTAAAAAAAAAAAAAATTGACACGTGGAGACTTTAATAAACTAGCTAGTTTTGTCACAACTGCCTTACTCCCAGGGTTACCATGAGATAAACCAATATAAAACATTGATGCAATTTAGCATTGAACATTTTACCTGATCAACATTTATAAAAAGAGCACTGGCCCAGAACTTGGGAGTCTCTGGTTATATTCCACAACTTGTCAACGACTTTGTGCAAGTCGCTCCCCTGCTTGTGTCCCATCCCTTATTACAATATTTCCTTTTAAATATACTTTAGATCCATGGCTGAAAACTCAAACCAGCACTGTCCCACGTCCAGCTCTACTCAAGTAAAATGATTCTATGAAGAGCAGCCTAATCACAGCAGACAGTTTCATCTGCCATAGAAAGGAAATGGACCAGATGAAACAGTCCCATGGACCGGGAGTTTGACTCCACCAGCCTAGTGGACAGTATTGCTTCAAATAAGGTGTTAGAACTTTACGTGTAATGGTTTTACTACATCCTAGATATTACGGGGGGGGGGGGGGGGGGGGGGGGAAATACAATAATTGGTCCTTACATTCAATGGCAGAAAAACCTGTTCAACTACAAAAGTTAATACAGACAAGACTTATTGCCTGCCAGGTCCTGACCTTGTTTTGTTTTTGCAAGAGAAGCCATTGCTAACACAAACTGAGCATACCTCTAACCCAAATCCTGCAGCTGCCCAAGGTCCACAGCAGTGCCCTCTCTGAAGAGCCAGATGCCTGCCTCTGAATGGTTTCATGATCAAATCCTAATCTATCTTTTAGTACTCCTGAAGATCTAGCCAGGGAAGTAGAAATCTTAACTTGGATCCTCTTCAACAGGTTCTTTTAAAAAATTGCCTCATGACATATTTGCAGTTTAAGTCTACAGATCTGCAGGTTTAGGACCCACATCTCAGACCACCTACACAGGAAATAATGTCATGAAACTCTGCCAGTATTTTGTTAGTTACTTTTTCTGAGTAAAAGAATATCTAACAAAATGTCACCTATAGCCTGACACAAATAAATTATTACCTCCTCACTAACAAAAAAAAATTCCACTAAATTTTTTGTATGTTATTTTGTACTTTTACCATTTAAAGGCAAGGATTTTTTTTTTCTGTATTCTAATATTCTTTGTCAATAACATGCTACAATGACAGCAATGATATGTAAGGGTATCTACAAAGATACCTGAAAATCTTATTTGAAACTTGGGACTTCCTGTATTCACCGAAATAGTCAGCTTTATTGTTCTTAGAGCAACACTAAAATCTAAAATATTTATTACATCAGTTCGTTACTTATGAAACCTGTTTGACAGTAAAGCTTGACTTACTAAGTTCTGC
Organism: Platalea leucorodia; assembly: GCF_965183815.1. Lineage (NCBI taxonomy): Eukaryota > Metazoa > Chordata > Aves > Pelecaniformes > Threskiornithidae > Platalea > Platalea leucorodia. The sequence goes on along the minus strand of NC_138826.1, from coordinate 52,516,286 downwards.
CTTCAGCCTGAGAAGCATTACAGACATTGCCCTACCTGATTTTTACATCAGCAAGCCTGATGTAAAACCTCGTTTTAGAACAATGAAATTCCACAAAACTCTCCGCTTAACCCTGACTTTTCAGCTCTCTTTAGAGTCAAGCTCACTGGGCCCTGTTTTTCAAATCTGGAATAGGAGTGAAGTCTATGGACTGGCACCCTCACGAGTGGCAGACAGCAAGGAGAGAACAGTGCATTCGGCTGAAATTGAGTCTACCTTAGCAAAAAGCAATAACCTAAGTCAAAAATTGCCCAAGATATCAACATGAATACTAACAGGCAGTTAACCTTTTTCACTCAGCGCAGTTTGCCGGGTTTTTTTAAATGAAGGAATACTTTTTTTAAACTTTCTAGGTAGCCTTAAAACGCTTACTCTCTGATCAGAAGAATGGAACTTGGAAGACTGGAACTGAAACTGATGCATTTGAACATTTTTCACCACTCATAACTGTACAAAGATCTACTCTTAGTGTTTTCAAAACTGACATCCAGTCTTTCCCAATACATTACTTTTCCTTCCTCTCTTTATTTATTGTTTCTGAACAATAAAAAAATATTAGCCAGATTGAAAAGGTGACTGAGAATATTTTAGCAAAGCACGCTACTGTTTCAGTTATCTGGAACAACTGGGGAGTCCGTCAGAAATCTAAGCCCAGCTAACTTTAAAATGAGATCAACAAGGTCACACAAAAAGCACTGTTTCCAGTCTCAAGTTCTCACATACCATTAGTTAGCGCCCCCCCAACCTGCAAAGCATGTGCACTGATTTTAAGTTAGTGGAAGAAAATTACTACTGAACTCAAGGCACTTCTTACACATGTTTCATTTGTGACCATTCCTATTTTCAAGCTTTTCTCCACATCCACGAGGGAGAAGCTGAGGATATCCAACATTCATAGAGCCCTGGGAGTTAGGACTTTACAAACAATGTCAGGTGCTGCAAGATTCAGGACAAAACTCTACTGGTCACATTCAACTTAGCTGCCCTCTAAAGCTGCCTAGTTAAATTTTCGACATCATAGTGCTCAAGATGATACAACTACACAAAATTTCACAGGCATCACAGATGCACACTGGAGCCAGGCAAAACTCCCCACGCTGAAATGAAACAGGTCCTGCAGGGGTGGCTGGGGATGCCTCGGCGGCTTGCGCCTGCTGCTCCTCCAGCTCTCATCCAAAGCACCCTCAGGAGGCAGGCAGACACAGCCGGGTGACCTGCCTCTGCTCTGCACACAGGAATACCACCACAAGTTTACACTGAAAAGAGGAAAAACCCTAAGAACTGGGCTGCTGCCTTTTAACTGTGGGCAGTAGGCATAAAAATTTGGGGCTTACCATGAGTTTAAGCAGTTGTTTTCCTAATCCTACGACTGCATGCTTTCAGCTGCCCCTGCAACACTGATTAACTTGTGTGTGTCAGGTGCAGGGAACAAAAAGCTGTTTGAAATTCAAACAAGTCTCTCAAAGAAAATCAAGATAAGAAGTCCAAGCATTGGATCATAACAAGTTTCTGTATTTCGAGATTCATATAAAAAGCCTTGTTTCAGGGTTTGTTTGTTGATTTTTTTAAATGACGTTGATTTTTATCTGCCAGAGGTCAAAGAACAAAAACTTGATTGCTGTATTTTAATAATTCTTCGTAGTAAGCTTAACTTAGAGTGTCAAACGATAACCACCACACTTGATAATGCTCTTTTAGCCTTCTGCCAAGTAATTTCATATAAATTTCAACTCCATGCCTTCACTCATGTGGCAGCAACAACCTAAAGAGGCATTTCAAATTAACTGTCCAAAATTTATTATATAAGATGACCGAAATACCACAATTCATTATACATAACCTTAGTTGTTACAAAAGCATGGGGCATCGCATGCACTCAGCCATACACTGCAGACAATAGTATGGAACCGCATCAGTAAGGACTGTTGTGCTTTTACACAAAGAATTGCTAAGATACCACAGGCAATCTTAAAACTGCTATTTCTTTCTGAGGAACTGACTGTGTAACTCAGACATTCTCTCGGAGAAGGTAGTAGTATTATGCATTTTCCTAAACAACACCAAAAACCCTGGGAAAAAAAATATCAAATATTCAATTGTTTGAGACCATACTAGCCTCGGCACAGACCTCCACCATTTGAAATATCAAAGTAAACCGCGGCAGTGACAAGCTGATTTCTGCCATGTGGAGTAATCTGAAAAGAAATAAGACAGTTTGCCAGTAGCTTTCATAGCTATTTTCTGTCAGCAGGGAACTGCAGATCTCTCAGCAACTGTCCATCTTCTTCTGTTCCTCTTCAGCCCTACTTCCCCTCTAACGTGTGCTGTCTTTTAGACCATGCACATCGGTTACTGCCCCACCACGCACACCTACCTCTTTCCAAACACCCTTGCTCTGCTGATTTCTCTACCGCCTCACCCTGCATTCACCAACACACCCCTCTGCACCCATCTCCCCTCTCTCCTCTTCATCGTCCAGGGGCCAGCGAGGGAGCACTGAAAGGACAGGGGAGACCGTTCTCCTGTTCTCTTTTCCGCGACCTAAAGCAACCCCGTGGTCACTCATCAGCCAGCAGAAGTCACGGCAAGGAAAATCCTGCTCAGGCGATGTGATGGGCCTGGGAAGCCCACAAAGGGCTGGGGCAGCTTCAGCACAGGCAGCATCTCAAGTTGCCAAACTCTAAAACGTTCCTGCTAGCACGAAAGGACCCCCCAAACCAGAGGCACAGAAGGCAAGCTACTGAGCAACGGCAAGAGGGGAAAAAGCACTCACGGACGTGGTTTGCAAAATCTGCCCAAAGTTTAGAATGACAATTCACTTAGCTTGCTAAGGCAAAAGGTAAACCCGAGCAGAAGAGCCAGCGCTGCCGGAGCCCTGGAAGGGGCGGCTCGTTCTCAGGTGCGCTGCAGGACAGTGCAGCAGCGCTCACACGGACAGCCCCCGGCAGCCCAGCCTGTCCCACACTTTAGGGTCCTCTTTCCTTTATTATTAAGCAATAAATAAGAATTGTTTTAAAACCACATGCTTTAGACAATACTTTGTTTCTATTGAACAGCAATCAAAAAAAATGCAACCAAATGAGCATAAGAGGTAGACGGAGATTCAGGCACAGATGGGTGGAAAAACAGCATTAAAGCAACAAGACTACTCCTGACACAATCCTTTGGCTACCACAGCCAAAATCACCCCTCAAAACCTCAAGCAATACCTAATACGAGAAACGAATAACAAGTACATTTTAAGCCTGTGTTTTCTCTCTCTTTTGCTTTCCTTAACTCTATTTCCAAGTTTGCAATCAAAACCATTACCTTGCTAGAATGTAATTTCTTGGTTTAAGTTTGTTTCATATTTGAAGTGAGCTGAGAAATTATTCTTACAAAATAATTATTTTTACTTTATTCTTACACAAATGATTTTTACTTCTCCAGAGATAGGGAACACAAAGCAGCTGGACAACTGAGGCTTTCCTCTACCCCCCAGGAAAGGAAGCTGGAAATCCCGGGAACTGGGATTCACCTCCCACACAGCTGCAGGTCAGGCTGGGGACTCCTGGTGCCCAGTGCTAGCAGCGAGGAGAAGCTGCCCCTGCCAGATAACACCCGCTGCCCTCCGGCAAAAGGCAGGTATGAAGACAGCCCACGCGGTCATAGGGGTCTGAATGAAATCCCTCCTCAACCCACTGCTGCCAACACCTGGGCAAATTTCCAAAGGGGCAGAGAAGGACAAGCCCTCCATGCTGGAGAAGAAGTGGGTCTGGAGACAGCACTGCAGCTCAGGGAGGCTCTCGACGTACAGCTGCAAGATCCTTTTTTTTTTTAAAAATAGGGATAACTAATGCATTTTTCCTTATCCTGTTCTCAGAAATGCCATTTTACTTGAAACTTTCCACACAAAAACATTCAGCCCCAGGCATCTACCTTGGGTCCAAAAAGTCAAGGTTTAGCATCATTATCAACAGCTGAAACCAGGACCTGTGTCAGAAAGTGTCTACACATCTACATAGCAATGGAACTACTGATTCAAGTAATTAGATGGAATCAGATTTACAAATAACAAATGAAGGTTTAAAAGAATCAGTCATAAGGGTTTTTATGCCCTTCATACAATTAAAATATGAATCGCTGAATAAGTGACAAAACACAACACAGACAAGGAAAAAAGTAGAACCCTGAACTACTGTTCATTTTCCTCTCTCCATTTTTTCCATAAATATCCCTAATCAAGTATATCAAAGTCATATGAACTCCACGAGTCTCCCTTTTGTACAAGAAGTTAACAGACCTGTCAGAGCAAGCAGAAACCAGACTTTCAAGTGCCTTAAATACGCGTGCAGAGGACAGGGCTTTGTGCTATTGCCCAACGAACAGGCTCACACTTCGGCAGAGCAGCAGCAGCCCGCACCACTAACAACGCAGGACCGAGGGTTTCCAGCACCTCGCGGGACAGCCACGCACCCGACTGGGCACGGGTTCACGTGCTTCTTAGGAGAGAACTTCCCAAGCTGGGGAAGTCAGACCGATCTGACTCTCTTCTGTGGCACTTTTAAAATACAGGATAACCTTGATTTCTAGTGAGTCAGAGAACCATGTAAAGACTGTTTAGGTAATCCCCTCATTATGTAAAAGGAAGTTAAATCAGACTTAAAGTCATGCAAGTTAAACCATCTCCCCTCTCCTTCCTGACTACCCCCCCCACTACCCACAGCCCAGCTGAGAACTACAGAAGTTGCAATAGCCACACCACTTGTCTCAATTCAAAATTCGAGTCCTCTCTTATTTTCATTACTACCACACAGCTTACGGGTAGACTCACTTTTACATTAAATCAATTGGTTCTTTCCCTAACCCCAATCTTCTCTCCACTTCTCTTTGATAATGAGCTCTTTGAACCAAGGATATTACATTTTAGTGTACAGTCTCATAAATCATAATACCATAATTAAGTCTAATTCTGTGTTCCTACACACCCAAGCTGCGCTCTGTGCGCAAGTAAAACTTCTGAAACAAACAAACCCCCTCTGGGGCTCATTACTTGCTGCATTCCCATAAGGGTGCTTTGTGGAAAGCTTTGTCTCATTGTTTATTTAAAGACAGCACTGTTGTTAGAATATTTTAAACGTGCATCAAAATAAGTTCATTATAAATGGCAAAGCTGGAGCGGTGCCTAATTGCTAATGTGAGTGGATAATTACAGAGGATATAAGCTTTGATATATGCATTGAATTGCAAGGTATGCAAGATACAGATATGTCTACATCTCTGCTTATGTGGCATTTATTGTAAGACCAATGAAGGTATTTAATAATGCATATAATATAGCTTATGCTTAAGAAAGTTATCACAGAAAAGAAGTAACACCGTATAGCTGAAAAGTGTCATATAATGGGCCAAATTAGATGCCCAGGTACATTATCATACATTCAAAGTAGCTGCAGAATTCAGACTAGTGTTTTTGCATTAGGAAGACAACCAAGAGAACGTATTTCTGAAAATGGTAATCCTACACAGTATTAAAAAAAAAAATTAAGAAACACACAATCAAAACTGACAAAGCTCACTGGTACTGTCAGTCCAGAGGATAAAGTACCTAGGTAATAAAACATACAAGTACTTTTGCCCACAGGAAAGCTGAAATTCATCTTCCCTTCCCTTTTCTAGGTATTATTTGATTCTGTATGCATCAGAATTAAATTATGAGTAATTGTCGTTATGCCACTCTCACTTTCCTCAGGCTTTTTTTGTCAGCTGGCACAAGAAAGAAAAATTTGGTATTAATTAAAGGACGTATACTCTGTTCCTTAACCATAGCTTACATTTTCAGACAGTAGGAGAGAGGGGTAATTATACTACAGAGAAAGGGGTAAAAGACCTTCTTTACCCCTCTCTACAGAGAGAGGGGTAAAATACTACATTGGTGTGTTATAAGCATCATCAGTCACTACATCTTTTCTCTTCGCACCATTCCTGAGGCCACCAAGATGACACATTTTAGCCTTTGTTGTATGTGGAATATTTTGATTTATGCTGTTCCATAAGCACTTTCTACTTAATCTTGTCTCTTCACAAAGTATGACTGACTCAATCTGTGTGTGAAGTCCAGCTTCAATAAGACAACTAATGCACAAAAGCCCAGTGAAGGGGCCTGAATAAAACTGTGATACTTCATTTCAAATAAGAAAATTCTGGCAAGCGCTTCCACAAATTAAGAGAAGTTGCTCAAGAAAAATCAACATTAAACTAAAGAAAACGAGTTTGCATACTCTACAACACACTTTTTGCTGCTAATTAGAAATAAGTCTCGGCACCCCTCATCATCCATGGCCATATATTACCTAGCAGGCAGCTCCTGCTGCATGCTCCATTAATTACGTTCCATGAGGTTTCTCGCTGCTATGGCACAGAAGTGCATTTATGGAGGTGAGGCAGGAATGCAGCTGCTAATGGTGACTAACAGGCCCATCGTCAAACTTTCCAACAGCTGATGCTGGTCGTTGTGGTTACTTACTTTTTTTACACCCTCATTGTACCAACAGGTGATTAATAGCAGCTCTAATTCCCAGCATGCATAATTGCCAACATTTACAGCCAAAATACTAGGGAAGGTGGCCTTGAGGTTCAGATGCTGGTCTAGGACAATTTAAGATACCTGGATTCATTGCCGAGCTCTGCCACGTACCTCCTGTGGGACATAAAGCCTCCAACTGTGCAGATGCTAAAACACACTAAAAAGCTCAAAAGTGGGGAAAAAAACGACATTATTAGCACAGTTCAATAATCCAGTACCAAATATATCTTGAAATGGCAGAAAGCTACCCATGGATGTAAATTCCTTTTCCCAAACATTTCCTTTTCTGTACTGAATTGCAAGACTACCAGTTCATACATACAAAAGCATACTCCTTTTTAGAAAGGAAGGGGTGGGGGCGAAACTCAAGAGGGCCTTGAGATTGGAAAAGACAGATTATACATCATCAGCACCTCAGAGCAGCATCCAAACCCAGAATAAGCCCAAAGCCAAGCAGAAAAAAAAGAGCAGGGGATTGCTTGGACTCTCAGTACCTCAAGCAGCCAAAGACCTGCAGCAGCCAATGGAGAATGCTCAGCGCCAAAACCCTCTCCTGTACCACCACCCAGAGGTGCCCCCCTCCACTTGGGATCCACAGCCTGGAACATCCTCCTGGAGACAGGTGGTTATACCTCTTCTTCCAAAAATGGAGCGCAACCGCTCTCTTTTAAAATATGGATACAGGAGGAAGACTTGGGAGCAGCGCTGCCTGACTTCCCTGCCCCTGCCCCCATCCCACACTGCAGCACTAACCCCAGATGCGGAAGAGAGGTTCAGTTTCCTCTTCTGACTAAGGATCAAATCTGAAAGCAGAGCCCTCACGCTCACATCCAACAGCTGTTTATAGTAAAGAAACAGGTCAGAGACAAGGACAGGAGCACAGGTTTCTTCCAGCTCAGAGAAGTGCCCCAGCCTTTTGGGTCCCATTTACAGAATCTCGTCGTTCCAGCGATTCTCAAAGCCTTTTTGTAGAGGGAAGCGTGGAAAGCCACTCCTGCCTTCACCTAGCACCGCTTAGCACGCCCACCTGGACACAGGGCCAAGAGGCACCGATCCCCTGTCTCCTAAATAAGGAGGCTGGGACCTCCTAAACTGCGCAAGAGGAAGATTTCCACACTCAGGTTATAGCAGATACTAACCTGACCCTACAGTTGATCTGAATAGCTCAGCTGCATCTTTCTCTTGGCTTTAAATTTCCTGGGGAAACTGAGTATGTGACAATTTCTGCACTAGCAAGTGAGCAAAAAATGCATGAAACAGCCTTTGCTTAGAAATCTCCCTCAAAACTAATCTGTTGAGCTGGTTCAACTCTTCAAGGAGTAAGGTCTGCTGACGTGACAGACCTCCCCGGCTTGGAGAGGTGCTGTGCACTTTATCTTATTTATAGTATGGCCTCACTCACGCTTTGTTTAAGAAACAATTAGCCTTTGACAGCTTAAAATGAACAGGACTCTCTTCCTGCTGCAGAATCACTAGACCTGAGCTGGATTTCAAGTTCTTGCAACTGCATGAGACTACCCAATGGACTCAACCGCGTAAGCGACAAGTTGGTTTGCCCAGCACCTTTCAAAAGGGCACCCTGAGCAATACAGGCAAGAGCAATAAAACAGGGACCCGCGCCAGTCAAATGAAGCAAGCAAGCAATCATTCCCGCTCCTACCCCACTTTGTCCTCACCAACAAGAGGCACCTCTGGAAGTCGAGGCCACCTCTTTTCAGATGTTTGCAACCAGAGGACTTGCAGGAATGCAGGAGATGCAGGAGTTTAGCAATGGTTGCACACCAAATGTGCAGCTGGGCAAACTTGTTCCCCGAATGTACAGTTGTTTTTTCTGCCTCTTGTGTTGCTGCAACCAGTCCAAAGGCAGTAATTGCAATAGCTGGCACAGATAACATGACTTGGCATCACAACTTTAAATTTCAGTCCAAGCTCTTGTACCACCAGCAGAGGGGTCAGCATTCCCGTTTACCAGACATGGGAGTTTTCCACTGGTGACTTCACATTTCCTTCAAGGCCTTCAGCTCCTCAACTCCAGCCTCCTGGCTCTGAGGCTGCCTTTACCATGCCAGCAAGCAGGGCACAAAAAAGCTGTATTGAAAAGCTAACGGAGCTACATCAGCATTCTTGAACTCCTGGCCTGCTGCTGAAGGAGAGACGCACACAGGAGTCCTGTCTCATCCCAAGTAGTTTTCTTGAGCTGGGTTAGCTACCTAAAAGAGAGCCTGGATAGTCTGTTAGTTAGGGTATTAGCTTGAGTTCAATAATTTCTTCTGGTAAAGAGCTCCCATATGCCTTAGGCAAGCTTTGATCTTGGCTTCCCATCTATAAAACTGGGGGTAAATGTCCTGCCCTAACTCCAAGGGATGAGGGGAGGATCAGCAGTCTGAAGACCGCGACACGGGAACACCAACACGTACTCAAGTGACACGCAGTTGTACAAGCACCGGTCACAGCAGAAATGTCTAGGACTGTAGGCAAGCAGGTGTTCTCAGAAATGAGGAACGTCTCTCAACATAACGAAAAGTAAAAGTACAGCAAATTTAGCTTCCCCCAGATAACAGAACACAGCAATGAGACAGAACAACAAAACCAAACAACTCAACAACAAATTATGCCAACAAAAAAGAAATGCTGGGGTTACAAGAATAAGAAACAATATCCAGTGATTAACAGTTGCAGAAAGCAAACGTTTTCACACAGGATTTAAAATTACAAGAGTCAGCGAAACAAAAGGAGATGTGAGACAAAATAGAGTCATGGATACAGAAGGCGCAAAATAAACAAATAGAGGAACAAGCCACAGAAAAACACTTGTCAACAGATGAAATGAGTGAACAGTAAGGATAGGAAGCAATACTAAAATAAAAAAATATAAAGGACCTTGAACACCAGCTCTTTTGCAGTAACAGTACCACACCAAGTAACTTAGGCATTCGTTGTTTGCATTTTAGTACCACCCTTAGCTCACCCTACAGCCCCCCACTGGAGAGCTCTCGGGGCACAGGGAGCCTCATACAAAACACACAGGGTGATACCCAGGCACAGGTCAATTAGCAGCAGATCAGCCTTAGCAAGCTGAACCGTTATTCTGAAGGTACTGCTAACGTTCAAGCAGCAAACCACGCTGATATTTAACTAGAGCTTGAGCTGCCTCGTCAATTAGATCGCTGCAAGTCGTGCCGCGCAGGAGATGCTTCCACTGACAAAGGTTTAAGGACGCGCTTGCTTTGGACGTGCCACAGAGCCACTGAAACTCCTGCAGCTCTCCTAGGAACATCAGAGGGAACCTCTGCACCCTCGGGACGCGTCGCTGCAACCAAACGACGGGATGGTTTAGAGAAAGATATCAAAGTATTCCTATCGTCATTCACCGTGGTTTTCTGTCCTGGATTCCAAAAAGGTGATTTAAAGTGGTCAAGGTTAATAAAAACCTCAAGCAAGCAGGAGGAGTTCAGTGAGGCAGCCACAGCTAAACTACAGCTTTTCACCCCGCAAAGTGAAAGAAGAGCTCATGGAAAAAGCATCCCCATGAAAGTACCTGTCTGACTAGAAATATCTGATCATTAACAACTGCAGATAAGACTTCAGGCGGACACAAACCAGAAGTAAAGGGATGCACGTTTAACGAGCCGGTTACGACCACGAGCAAGAAAGCAAAGTTTTTGTCCTTCGCGTCTTTGCCAAAAATTCTCAGACGTGCAATAAAACAAAGCCCCCCCCCCCCCAACAAAACAAACAAACAAACAAGGAGTTGGCTATAAATAACGATTACATTAACGCATTTGGGTAGAGCGCAGGGTTACTTCTACACAGCGGGTTCTGGCCAACGCCGCGTATTCCGGTTTGGGCCGGCCCGGAGGCGCAGCCCCGGCAGGAGCCGGGCGGGGAGCCCGGGCCCCGCGGCCCCGGGCCTGTGCGAGGGAGCTGCTCCCCTCCTGCCTCCCTTCTCCCCCGCTCGTCGCTTCCTCCTCCTCCCCTCCCCGGCTCCAGCTGGCGGCGGCGGCGGCGGCAGCGCGCGCTGCCGGCCGCTTCCTGTGCGGCGGCAACCGGCGCTGCCCGCGGGTCGCCACCCGGCAGCGGGCACGGCCCGGTCGCCACCGTCCGTCGTCCCCCCGTCCCCTCACTCACCCCAGCGTGCTGATGAACCCGTTGACAGAGCCCTCCGCGTACAGGGACACGATGTCCCCGATGTACAGAAAGCTGGACATTTTCTCAGACATTTTGGCTCATTTTTAGTTGGGTTTCGCGCTCCTCCTCCCCCTTCAACAAAAAATTAAAAATAAAGAAGATAAAGCCGATGCGGGGGGAGGCCGACGGGACGAGGCGCGGCGGCGGCGGCGGGCCGGGGGCTCAGCGCGGCCCCGGCGGCGCGGCGCGGGCTGACATGAGCGCGGCGCCGCTGCCCTCCGCGGCCCGGCCCGGCCCGGCCCCGCCGCGCCGCCTCCTGCGCCGGCGCCCGCCTCCCCGGACCGCCCCGCCCCGCCCCGCCGCTGCCAGCCCCGGGCCCGGGGGTCGTCACCTTGCCGGAGCGGGGCCGTGCGCTTGGGCTGCGGGTCAGGCCGCCGTCCCTCACCCGCCAGCCGGGAGCGGTGCTCCGGCCACCCCCGCGGCGCCTCAGGGACTGCCTGCGCCGCGGGGCACCCTGCCGGGGAAAAGAGGGGGCCCCGCGGCCTCCAGCGCGCTGGAAGAGGGCCCTGCGAGCCGCCGAGCCCTGCGAGCCGCCGAGCCCAGCGCGGTGCCCGGGGGGCTCACAGGCACCGGGCTGCGCTGCCTCGGGTCAGGGCCCGCGGCCGGGCGGCGCCCCCGAAACCCCCCGTCCGCCGGTGGGTTCCAGCCTTTGGTGCAAGGGAAAGGCTGTGGCCGGCGTGGGGTGCTTATTCTTAAAAACACTGCACATTCTTTAAACAAAAACGTAATTTCCACCAACGGCTTTAAGAATCAAAGTATTTCTACTTTTTCTGACTTTCCAGCTATATTTTACCTCCCTGACACAACTCCCCTCATTACAGGCAAACTCAGAAGCAGCGCTGGTTACCCGGTGTGTTTTTCCAGCAGATTGTTTGGATTAAAAAAAAAAAAAAAAAAGAAACAACAACTCACCCAGGTCTAACAGCCTGATCAAATACTACCTCTGAAACGATAAGAATATAAATCTGGTTGCAGGAATGTGCAGACTGCTGGAAGTGAGTAATAAGCTGAGGGTTTCATGCTTGCGTTTAATTTCCCACATCTACAGCTTCCAGCCTTATCTCACTTCAGAGCATAAATTCTTGACGTGAGAAACGCTGGGTCTTCAAAGTAAAAAAAAGTTTTCCCCGTCTTGCTCTTTTATGGTGAATATTTTGGATTTGTCTCTTTTTTTTTTTTTTTTATACCCACCAGGATACAAAGACACCACCAAAGATCTGCACTTGCGTTCTGCTTATGTATGTGTACATACGCAGGCCCTAGATCTGACACTTTACCAAATTCTCTCAATTCAGTCTCCTGAAGTAACCACAATTATTAAAACATTTCGGGGGGGGGGGGGGGGGGGAAATACGAAGAGAATGGGTGCCAGAGCCCTTGTTCTGGGACCAGCCCCTGCACAGGAAAACCGAAGATGAGGTGTTTCAAGCTGCCCAAAACGCACATATTAAATCCTAAAGCTGGACTAAATGAAAACATACCAGAATTAGAAACTGAAAGCCAGAGCAGCACAAGGCACTGAAGGCTCCCTGCCCACCTGCCACCCGAGTGCAAAGCATTGACCCCGGGTCCCTCCCAGGAGGGACCACACACAGGGCTCAGGCGGTTTTAGTCCGTGAAAACCTGGTTCGGTTTGAACCCAGGGCCGAGCAGCAGAGGCTCTACAATGCATTGACGATATCTTTTGCCCTCCTGACTCTGTTTATCTCAGCCATTTTATACCAGGCTTTAATGGCCTAATTAAGATACTTTAGCCAGGGAGGTTTCCAGCAGTAAATGAAATCCTGGCGTGCCTTAGATCAGTGGGAGTTTTCCTGAGGATGGACTTCAAAACTTGGCCGAGCGGCAAGTTTGCCTGTCCTTTGTACGCCTGGGAGCAAATCCCCATTTGGGACCATTCCCAGCCAGGAAGGTTCAACTCTGTTGCCTAAACATAGGTTACTGGGGCCATTTGAAGGGTCCTTCGATACCCAAGACACCCCTGTAGGTTGCCAGCAGGGAAGCAGGACTGCTATGCCCTTGACAGCTCTGCCTGCCTGTGGGCAGCTGGAAGGGGCCCGTGTGTTTTGCCATCGCAGGAAGGTTAATTCAGGTCACTTTAGAAAATATTTAGCGTTTGCTTGCTGTGGCAAAGCTCAAACTGATAGGAGTCCTACACTTGCAGTCATCTTTGCCTCTTTCCTCCCCGAAGGAAATCAAGGCGCAGGCTGTGTTCTCCTTCCTTTCTAGGCCTGTTCATCTTGGCTCAGGCTGGAGCGTGCCAGCAGCTGCAAGCTGTTACCACCTCGTAGCTCTCTAGTGATATATATGAAATGAACTGGAAATCTCAATCCAGTTCTGAGCAGCCATGGCTATTAACTAGAAATGAATCGTATGAAATCAGCGTTTTTCTGAAAAAACTAAAGGTCAAATCCCAAAGGCAGTCAAGTATTTAAGCAAACGCTTCATTTTAAACCCGTCTCGTTGCAACAGTCCAAAAATCTCATTGAAGTTACCAGATTATTTGCACACTGAAAATAAGCAAGCACTTACCCACTTTTGTAGACCAGGTCTTAAATTGGTGCAAAGATCACCCTGCAAAAGCAGATCTGAGGAACCCTTGCTGATCCTCTCCTTACAGACAGAAAACTTAAGTAGTGACGGATGTTCCTCTAGCATTTTTAACAAGCATTAACCCTCTTCTATCAAAAATAATGATTGTGCCTCTCCGAATGCTAGTTTTATGAAGATAGCATCTGGAAAATTTTAATTAAAATGAAAGAGGTTGTCATAACAAGTCTATGTAGAAAAAAATAAAGCATGGTCAGAGATGGTAATGGAATATTGCTTCATTTATCTGGAGCAGAAATAAACCAAACTGGTTGATAAATACAGATCTTTTTACTACAGTTTTTAACCTTGCAATTAGCTGCAGGGTGAAGGTGAGGCTGCTTAGTCAATAGCTGGAATATGTTTTCCATCAGTTATCTCTGGTAATCTTTTGCTCCAAAGCTAGGAATACAGGCTTTGCCGTGAAACAGGACCCAGATGCAGAACTCATCAGCTAGTGCTGACAGGCTGCCCCAGTGCACATATTACTCTGTACGGTGTAAAAGAGAAGAAGTCTTCCTTACTCAACTTCCATTTCTAGTCTATTACTTATTTTCAGAGGAGAAAATATTTCTAGTGATGTTTGCATTGGTATTCTAAAATTAGATCTCTATATAAAAGTATTTGGCAGTATTTTAATACAGGGAAATTTTACCGTGATCTCTACGTCCTAGATTTTGATGTTCATTCCGGGGCTGAGGCATAGAAGAGAAGCAGTTTATCCACAGAGAGATCAATAGAAACACCCCATTGCAGCATTGGGCATCCACTTTAGATGTGAAAATGCACAATACGTGGAATGACCTTAGACTCAAAAAAACCTCGTCATGTAAATAGGCCAAATGCTTGCTCCTTTTGGACCTTTCACGTCTTAGGAAGATGTCTGAATTTCCTGCTTGTCTTGTCTACACAGGGAAGGCTCCTGACAGAAGTGGAATTTTTTATGGATTTGAAAATTGTCTGATTGGAAAGACTTTAATCCCACACCTACCCAACCTGCCTCTTGTATGAAGTTACAGACAGATAGGCCACTTCAGCGAAAGCAAACTGGACCAATTAGAGGCTTATACAACAGGCAGCATTGATGTTTGTTTTCATGAAAGCAGAGGATAGTGCTGTCCAGCTGCAGGGGAAAAGGGGGAAGAGAAGAATGCCTTTAACTGTTTTAGTACAATAGATATAGATGGGACCAGGCCAACACCAAGGCAGGCACCCCAGAGCTTTAGCATGTAAGTATATGGAAGTTTGGACCCAAAGCCTTGGGTTTGCTTCTCATCTTTCTAATGGGGGTGGGGAAGAAGAAGAAGAAAGATTAAACCATTCCAGACATTTTGATATTTCAAATCCAACTCTGATTTTAAAGCCCATCTGTAGCTGGAATATTTTTAACGTACTTATCTCAAACAACGCACAATTAACAGCTTACTTGAGGAAGGCCTGGCTTTTAAAGGCACCTAATGAAGTTTCCCACACAAGCCGGAGACGCCCATTACCTTGTGGATATTAGTATTTGAGACAGCGTAGCTCTTCCTTGAGCACAATGGCATTTCAAAACACTTGGCCTACAAGTTGAATCAGGGAGCGCCAGAACAGCTTATTTTGACAATACCCGCACACAAGAATTGATTTATGGCTGGTAGTGCTTTGTTTTATTTTGCCTATAGCAAATGTCAGAGTACTAGGTGATTTCTTGATAGATAGATAGCTGTGGGGACTCATTTTGCCTTTTTTCTCATTGTGGGAGTTAACTCTTTACTGACGACGTTTTAAACAATATGTTGGTATTGGTGCCATACAAAATATTAAGCATCTGGTTTAAAAAAAAAAAAAAAAAAAAAAACACAAAAACCCACACAACAGAATACCCTGGGGAAAAAGAGGCCTGACAGAGATACATGCAATTCACTAACATAATAAAACAGGAGTGTAGTGAATCATGCAAAATAAGCACAATATTTGACTGAGAATGAGAAAATCAGAATATGGAGCATTCAGTGCTGGCCTACCCACTTTATTCAACCTGCTTTAGTAGGAACAGGAAATTCTAGCTAAATTCATATCACTTAGTTTTATTAAGGACTTTCTACTGGAGGGAAACACATTTTTCTTAACATTAGAGGTGGCCCTGAAAATTAACAGCTCTCGCAAGTGACCTCTTAGGGGTTTCACTAGGGCACAGGTATGAGCTTTGCATCCTCGCTATCCAGGCACGCTTGTTCGCATTATGGTGTGCGGGCACGGACGGGGACTGGCTGACTTGCTGTTTGCTACATCTGCATTTACAAGAGCTAATATATGTATTAATTCAAGTATTTAAATAGTCGCTGGTTTGCTATAATAATCTCTTGAAAGAAACAAACTTAGAAATAATGAAAACTGAAGTTATTTGTGAATTAATTATTTAAGTAAAAGGAGTTTAGATTAAAGAGGAAGCCTGGACGCCCTTCAAACTGTGGCACAATAAAACAGCTATGTAAATAAACTTCTGAGAGCAGCTCCGAGCCATTCAAGTGAAGATATTTTTCCTTGCGATACATTCAAGCCTTTTGAAATAAGTTTCCAACTGTTTAACGACCAAAGTTGTTCATTCAAAGAGCCAAATACGAAAACTCGACCAAAGCAGAAAGTACAATGTGCCTTTCTTTGAAAACATCTCTGTAGAAAGGATGCTTTATTTAGAGGATTCAGGAAGTTGAAGCGTTGCCTTCTATCAGCTCGCGACCACAGAGCGAGCATCAGGAAGCGCACAAAAATGAACTTACTATTCCTACGTGGAACAAGTGCCAACGGTTACACCGAGTTTGCTTTCAACCTTGCAGAACTCACTGCCAGCCCCCGCAGACTTGTTAATCAGGCAGCGTCTCCTGGGGTTTCTTTTCTGCTTGGCTGCCTAAAAATGAAGCCTTTCCCTACAAAATAAAGAGAGAGACATACCTTGTTTGAATTTTCTCTTTTGCTGACCGTCATGAGACTTTGGAAGGTTCAAACCTGAAAACGCAGGGGAAAAAGTAAATCATCTTCATAGAAAGAAATGAAAAAAAAGTCTCCTTTTCAGTCCTAGCCCACTCCTAACCATGACCTATGCAACAGAAGGATCAGCGGACCTGTAGAATACAGTGACTGTAATTACAAAGCAATTATGTTTTGAGTCCTGTCATTAATACCATAGTACCAGCTGACCCTTTGGCAGTGGTTGCAGTGCGGATACAGCATAGTTAATACACAGCAGTTCTTTAAAATAATTATGCGTGAAATCATACAGGCAATGATGAACATTTTGATTGATGTATCTCACTTAAACTCGATATCTTAATTTTGGAGTAAAAAAATTTACAAAAATTTTGCGAAAATTTCCACAATAAAGTCTAAGAAAAACAACAGCTCTAGTAAGAAGCCTAAAAATGCAGTTATATTTGCAAGCTGGATAAAGGGGCAATAGTTAGTATTCCTAAAGAATATAGCTAATGTATTAAAGTGAAAAATCTCTGTAATTGCGGTATACCTGCAATTTAATTGCAATCACGGAGCTTGAAAAAGCATACCTGAGGAATACCTCCCTATCTTTCTTAATTTTCTCATGCAGAGCATCAGGAAAGATGTTTCAAACCTGTGGAAGCTTTGCACTTTATTACTGCTTAAAAAGCCTTGTGCTTTTGATGCGTTTTTTTCTGATCAGCAATTTTTTTTCGTATTGAAAACCTTTTTAAAATTAAATACTGCTTTTTTGCAGGAAATGTCTCCTTTCACTAGCATACTGGCCGTATTACTTTTTAGACAAAAAAAAAAAAAAAAAAAAAAAAAAAAAGGGCTGTGCCAGCTTTTTTTTTATTTTTGACCACATTAAAAATTATCAGAGGGGAAAGAAAACTGCGATTAGTTTTGCTCAAGCAGCCATCACCAGGCCCATCCTTCCTGGACCACACTAGCATTTCTAGCTTCGGGATGAAGTGCGGTGCCCTTTCTGGTCTGCGAGAATACCTGCTGGTGAGCGCACCGCCGAGGATACAGCCGGGTTTGAGCAAGGAGACGGCAGGAAAAACAGCTTTTCTCAGGAGACCCAGTCTTTCCTCGTGACAGCAGGGGCCACAGATCTTCACCTTAGGCCTATTCTAGCTTTCACATGGGTAAAATAGACTGGAAATAACATGTCGGGAAGGTGAGCGCAAGTCAACAGGCTTTGGGTAGTTAGCACTGCATTTCCAGAGAAGTCATTAAGGGAGGTTTGGAGGCATTAAAACCCAGCTAAAGAAATAACTCCTCTCACTCACTCCTTTCTAAAAGCACAACATGAAATATCTGATGTTTCTCAGAAATGTGTTGGGAAGGAAAAATTAGAGATCAGGAAGGACCTTTTTTTTCTATCGATTAATGTGTCTAGAGAATTATTTGATAGGGAGGTACAAGAAATCCTCTTTGGCAGTCTCAGTCCACCATGCCCTCACCTCTGATCAGCATTGGTGCATCCGGGTTGGATCCTTCCAAAGTCTCTTCTACTTTTACCTGTCCCAAATGCAGATTACTCTCCAGAACATTATGAAATTATTTAATTAGAACAACCAAATGATGGGGCTGGGATTCCAAGTAGGCAGAAAATGTCTTTGAGGCCAAACATGGACCAAAATTTGAGGTTCACACCACCAATATTCCAAACTGATTTCATGCCTAGATGATGGAAGTGCCCTATATGGGAGATGTTCTCAAGGGATTTCTGTCGCCTCAGCCCCGCTGTGCCCAGGAAATAATAGCCTGAATAAGAATGGATTAATTAGGAACAGGGTTTTTCTTTTTAAATTAATATGGAATTATGGACATCACCAAAACGCTAGTGCACGTTTGGATCCCCAGACTGGAGTTTCTCTCTTCCTCCCAGTGCAGAATGCAGTGGATTGAAACAAAAATCTTGTCTAAAAGCATGCTGAATCCTGAACTGCTAAATTTACCTGGAACTTAAAAAAAAAAAAAAAAAAGCTTGCATTCTAATCACATGGAAATGCCTGAACTGCTTTTTCCTTTAGGAATGCCGCGTGCATTTACCTCTGTCCTGCACCATGCGTCAATTTTTGACATTGTACTAATGGTGTAAGTCATGAGTCACAAAACAGATGATAGCAAAAAAGTCTGCATTAAGTTCATGCCTTGTCCCTGAGGAGTTGGGTTTTTTTTGTTTGGGTTTGTTTTGGTTTTTTTTAAGTATGTTCCTCATTTGGGTGTCTTCCTTAAATATTTTAAAAGTTAGCATAACACAGCTGAATCCTGGAAGGCTGAGACATGCAATTTCATATCCTCTAGCATCATAATATTTAAACAGATACATGATGTACATACTTAAAGAAATCCCTGTTTCAGTGCTATAAAAAAAATAAATCAGTGAAATAACCTATTTCTCAGTAGCTCTTGCAAGATGATTTGCATCTTAGTAGTAGTTGAACTTAGAAATATGGACATGTTCAGGAAATTAGATTTTAACTAATCTGTAGGCAACCACAGAGAAATGCATTAAAAAAGCAGAATTATTACCCATCGTTTCCATTTTGCCAATCTGAAAAAGGAAAAGTTAGCAGCAGATAAGTTATTCTGCTAGTGAAATGGGGTTTTGTTTAAAAAGCACAGAAGAAATGCGTATTGTTAACACGTTATAGGCAAAGAAACTGCTGGAATTAGCTAATAAGAACAAAATTTTAAAATGCACATGGATACATTTAGCACCACACTTGGCATTATCTCCTCAGTGCACTGCAATAACATTAAATTGCTGGTTGAAAACAGATGGGAAACAAAAGTCAAGCCTGCTATCTGACATCAGCACAATTAGCACCTCTGTTTCACAACCCTGGCTCCAGCTGTGGGAACTGCTATCTTTTCAGTGGCAGGGACATAAATATACAAACAGAGGCAATGTCATGCTTGTTGCATACTCCTTATTCAATAGCTGCAAGTGCTAAGAACATCCTCACAAGATATACATGGAGCGGGACTGGATCATATCAGGGCACAGGCTGGATGGAGATTCACCCACAGATTCACTAGAGATGTAACATTTTAATGAGAAAATGAGAGTGTAAAGGCAAAAAGAAGTCCTAAAGAGAAGAAAAAAAAAAATATTTCTGTCAGTTTTCTCATCATAGTACAATTTGCTCTCTGACATCTAGGAGAAAAACATACTTCCCATGGCAGCCAGAGCCTCTAGAAATCCCCTGAGCTGCACCTCTGCCAGCTGGGGCCATGCGGCAGCTGCCTGATAAAGCGAAAGAAGGACAGGCAACCGCTTCCGCGGACGCGGCAGAATGGAGCGGCGTGAAGATACTGCTGAACCGCTCCAAGGCGGTGAAGGTGGCAGATGCTATGGTTCGTCCTTGGTGTCATTTCTGCTACAGTGATATGATGATACACAAAAAAGCAAAACTAAATTGACGTTTCTGCAGCATGCCAACAGAGGCTGCGATGAAACCCCCTCTCCCCAGTACGTGCTGCCAAGCCGCTGCTGACCTGCGGCACAACCGCACCCCAAGCTTTCGTTTAATCCTCGCTCATCTCTTCCTACCCATTGCCCTTGTTACCTCCTGTTTTCAATTTCTTCTGCAGCTGCAAGGCCACTCCATCCTTCCATGGCAGGGACAGGTAATGTCTGTCTGCTGCTGCCTCCTGATGTCCTTCGTTTCTCCGTTTCAGCCCCCGGCTCACAGACACCACCTGCGAACATCAGGGAACAGAGAGGATTTTGGAAGCAGTGGAGAAAAGCAGCCCTCCCCCAGCAGCAAGAATCTTTCAGTGTATTCTGATAGATAAAAGTTTCCTCTTGGCTATCTCATCTGAAAAACTGGTTTATCCCCCATTCCCACAGTACATAAGCACCGCACTAATAAACATATCTTGACAACCACCATGCGAGAAAGCAAAGCATTACCTGAGTAGGGTACAGCACAGGTGAAAAAGGGAAGAACTGAGATATCTGAGAAGACATTTATGAATTTAGCCACTGAGAAGCAGGCATTTAGGAAGATTTTTTTATTTTGTGAACCAGCCGAGCTGTTGAAGCACTTGCAGAGAACAGTGAGACACCAGTGCTTAACTTGCCTATCTACCTTTGAAAAGCCTGGGAGGTTCCTATCTGAATCTCAAATGCTATTGAAAAGAGCATTACATGATGTCTCCCAAGGCAGTGACAAGACACAGTGGTGTTGTCTCCAAGTCCCAAGTTAGTGCTCGAACCACCAGGAAACCCTGGCACTAGGAAATCAGCTGGTTCTCATACTTTAAATCCCAGGGATACAACGGGGGCAGGGTGCGGGGGGGTGGGCGTGTGTATCGTTTTAAACTCATCCCATAGAAAGAGAGAATGCAGACTTGACTGACTGGCGTAGTCCTCTACAGACAAATTCAAATTAATAGCGTTCTTACCACAGAACATCCACATCCAGTTGCAGTATCTATTCATCAAAGGAAATGCTCGGAAACCCCACAGAATCGGAGGCAGACAGCCCAGAGGGAACAGGCTATGACAGGTCAGGGACAGGATGTTCCTCCATGGTAAATATTCCCTCGATGAGTTACGTTCATGGTGCAGAACCACAGGAGGAGTGCAGGGATTTGCTGTGGTTTATTTTGCCTTACAAGTTTTCATTTTGATTTTTACAACTAGCATGAAAGTATGATCCTTTTTTTGATGCTTAAGTTCAGAGAGTTTATATTACAAGGTGGCAAACCCTACGGAGAGGCTGCCATACACATGGCAGAGAATGACCGCCTTCGTGTGGGAGGTGCAGCGTTGGCTCAGCCGGGACTTTGAGAACTGCGGTGTTTGCAGCGTACACACACCCCTCTCCTCCCTGTAGAAAGAAATCACAGGTTACTGTGCAGAGAAAGGAAACTTGTTGCTTTTCCTCAGATGCCAAACTACATTGATATTTATTCTTCATAGAGCTGTAGTACCTTGGAGCCCTTGTCAGTCACTAGGACCCCAGCGTGCTGGACACTGTGCAAACAGACCAGGCAGCAGTTTGGCCTTTACATACAACCTCAGGTAAAGGCTAGGAAAGAATAATGAAAATTGGTGGTCAAGTGCCCATCTTGTTTAGTCCCTGAAATGCAGAGGAATTGTTACCATTTTCAGCGGGCTTTTATTTGGGTTGCTCCTCTGGGTGTGGTGCCCACTGGTCTATCCCAGACACCCACGTGCATGCACATACACAGCCTCATCTGCTGACAAATTTCTTTACATCATCACACATCAGTTTACTGTTGCAGAGGGGATAATTTATGTTCCCTGACCAAAATCCGTAAACTTGCTACAAAATTCATACACCTATTTCCAGAAAAATACCAGTGTATCAGTAACGTACAACAATGTTAATGGCAGAGAGAGATATCCCCAAAAATGAAAAGTAGGATTCAAATTAAGGGGAACACCCAGCAAATAAAGGAGCCAGCTTACGTGTTTCTAATGAAGTTAAAGATTAATGAGAAAGACCATATACAGAGAACGTGAGGAATCGTGTACGGTTTGTATTGTGTGTGGAATTAGCTGACTGTGTATTGCATAAAGCTCAGAGTAAATGAACTCCACCAGGAGGCTCTTGGATGCTCTTGACTAGCAGCAAATCAGCTACATTTCATTATTTCGCACTGATGCTCTTACTGGAAGTGTACTCAACTCATTTTTAAACAAAGTCTTTTCTGTACCCAAATGGCAAACAAATCACTGATTAAAAGGAGAGATAGCATGCCCAGATGATTTGCATCTATCTAACTGCACCTCAAGTCATATAATTATGCATTGTAACACCACTGCGAAGGGCTTGAACTAAAATTCCCCAAAGACAAAGCTAGTAATTGCTGCAAAATGAGGTTACTAATTTATTTTTTAGTATCACCCCCCAAGGCGTGCTGTGATGCCTGAAGGTCCCCAGTCTCCAAAACAAGAGTAAATTTAACTCTAGCCTCTTCCAAGTTATTTTGCGTTTACTGACATAAAAGTGTTTTGTGGGGTTTTTTTTCCCTCCCAAATCTGCGTGCACAAGACCAGTTTCACTCCATAGCTATGGAAACCAAGGGGCAGACAAGGCCAGAACCAGCGTGACCTTCACAGCGAGATGCAACAAACCCACTGCTGACAATTGCGCTCCTGGCACCAGCGTTTGCATCCCAGCCCAGCAGCTCTGCGGCGCAGGTCCTCGCTACCAGACCTGCAGAGCGATACCATTTCCATGCCCACAAGAGGCCTCGCCTCTGCGCTTCCTCCCAAGAGCACTGGGGGTAAGACAACGACTCCAAACCTGCACGAAGGCGATGGCAGGCAGGATAGGCAAGCTGTGACTCCTCTTCAACAAGCTTAAAAATTATATTTATGTGACAGTTATTTGGGAGAGGGAGGCATTACTAGTCACGGCTTGGATTAGAGACAGGAAAAAAGTGAAGCAAATATGACTTGGAGTGGAAAATAATTTGGCTTGTGGCACTTTTTTTGCAGCATTTATTGATGCTCATTCAAAAAACATTTGTTTCTAACTGCTGCACATCCTCTAAAAGCACTCTGTGGTAAATAAGTCTCCCACTCTGCTGACACCTTCAGCAATGCATTTGAAGAGCCACCTTCCAGCCTCTGCCTCAGATTTGCTGCCCAGTCCACCCAAAACCACCTGGCCTTAAACATGGGAAAAAGAGGGAGAGAAAGAAATATCTAACTCCCAGCAGGTGAATATTCCTAATGTTGACAAGGTCCAAATAATTCCATTCCCCATACTCAATTACATTTATTTGCTACCTGCTCAACAGGTGAGAGTCCTACGTACGCAGACACATATAAGAAACCTCTTGAAAAACAGTTCTAAGGACTGCCTCAAAATGAAGCCCCCTCCTCCTTCCCAGCTCGCACAAGCTGCTCTGTCTCTGACCAGTCCAAAATTACAGGCTGAGGTGTCTAGAAACAGGAATCCCCTCCAGCCTGTATTTTCCCTGGGGTGACGAGACAGGTGAGTTTTCTTCCAGCCTTTCCTGAAATTGCTCCTGCCAGGGAGCTGCCCTGGACTGCAGCCAGCTAAACCCTTGGAAGAGGGGGAATGTCCTTTCCAGATCCTCTAACAGTATGGTCCCAATGCTCAGTAACAGCCAAAGTGGTGCAGGGGTTGTTACGTGTTGACACTTTTCTCCTGTTGGGAGAAAAATAAGGAGCAAGCCAGAGAGTGGCTTTATTCCACTGCATAAACCTGAGGTTGGCCCAGACTTCACGTAGGGGTGCAGTTCTGTCCCTCTGCTCAAAAAAGATATAATGGAACATGAAAAGGTTCAGAGAAGGGCAACAGTGGTAAACCAGCTTCCATTAAAAACAAACAAGCAAAAACCCCAAAACCCACAACAACAAAAAACACAAGGCTAAGTGTGCAAACATTCTCCAATAGCCTACCACATCAGGACTGGCATGCGGAGAGTTTCCAGGGACTGACGTTCGCCCCTCTCTGCTAATGCAACCAAGAGGTGCGGAGCGAAGCCACAGAAAGGAGCCACACGCAGAACGAAGCAAAAGGCACGCGGGCCCTTGCACAACAGGCAGAGTGCATCTGCAGAGCTCCTTCCCCCAGGATGTGGTACGTTGCCAAAAGTTTGTGTAGGTCTATGGGGAGACCGTGAAATTTCACAGAAATCAACCAAAAATCGTTGTAAACAGAGACACCTTATCCAGCTCATGGATTTCCTGAATTGGCTGGAGGAAACATCACTGCATACGTACCTTGTTCTTGCTTCTCCTCGGGCATCCACCTCTGGCCGTTGCTGAGGGGGAGAGGATACTGAGCCAGGTGAATCACCAGTCTGAGCCAGTGTCACCATTCTTGCATTCCTGTCACTACTGAAGAAAATGGCTAAACTTTAACTGGTTTTAACAATTCTGGTCTTAAAACCATTTAACTTGCTTAGAAAAGCTAAGTTTATAAAGAAAGCTACAAGAAGTTGGGCATGCAGTTTGCAAAGCAAAGCCAACTATCATCACCTGAACTTACCCAAAGAAAATCCAACCAAATTAAAACACACACACTACGTATATATGAAGAAAGAGTCTCATTGACTATTAGTGGACAGAATTCTCCTTGGGATTTGTCCTCAGCCCCAGCTGAAGTCTGGGAGGAAACAGTCAGGCTCTGCAGTATTGTTGAACGCTTTCATGTAGTGGGATTCAGAATGCTTTGTAACCTGCATCCCAAATTCCGCTCTCCATAAAACCATGTAATACTGTTTGTTTTCAGCTGGGTTGCCTCCTTGTTTAAAGAAAAAAAAACCAAAAACAAAAAAAACCCAAAACCAACACATAGATTTTCAACTGCATAAGAAATGCTTCCCACAGTAGAGCCTTGTTTGGGGCTTGTTGAAGGTGGTGTCCTATTCCAAGGGTTGGACCTGAGCAAACACTGGAGTGTCTCATCGCCTGTAACACCACAAGTGAGAAGTAAAGCGACACCAGGGGCTGTGGCCTGCCAGCTCCTGAACCAAACCTGAAGCCTCAGATGTGCCGCGGGAAGAACTGCCTCATGAATTTAGGATGTGTGTACAAAATGGATCTCTGAAAGCACAGCAATCCCCACCACCACTCCCAGCAAACCTCAGTCAGACAAAACTTTCCTTCACGCTTGAGTTGGAATTTAGCCGGAGCAAAGACCGATGAATCTCATTTCTTGTTGTTTGAACAAGGAAAAACACTGCTGATACCCTGGCAGGGCAGGCTTGCCTGCCCTGCCTGCTCCTGTGTCACAGGAACCAGCTGTGGAGACACGATGTTTCGCTCAGATCGTTCTTTGTAATTACCTAGACTATCTCTTGTTTACCTTGGTGGAAACACCAGTACATGCAGAGCATGGAGCGTGCACCGCTGTTTTACCTGCACTGGCAAAAAACACACAGAGTGAAGATTGAGAGATTAAAAAGAAAGCTTTTTCAGCATTCTGGCTGAGCTGCTCTGGAAACCTTAGGAATTTGGGAGCAAGGATGTGCATAGACAGGTCTGGAGCGCTTCAAGCAGCTGCTGGCTTTGCCAGCTCATCTCCTTCTTCCAGCTGCACGGAGCCAAGAGGGAGGACGCGACATCATCAGCCTCCTTTAAAAAAGGGGTGATGAAACGAAGCACAGCATGGTTACCCTGCCACAGAGTGGCTCATCAACAAGCACAGCTCTTGAAAGCCAGCGCTGCAAATGGGGGACCAAGGGATTTGGTTTCTGCCACGCTGGGGTTGAGGTTTCTGGCTTGGGTGACGAGGGATCCTTCCCTCACCCACCCACCCACAGGTTCTCTTCAAAGCTGTGAGCTGCTGCATCGTTTTCAGAGTCATTTCATCCTGTGAGCAGTGCCTGGACTAGCCATGCTGCATATGGTCATTTGTAGACCTGTTCTACCTCCAGTTATCCCCAGGTGATTGTGGAGCCCCTGGTTTTGGTTTGGGGTGGCACACGTTTACAGTCCCCGATACCTGCCCAGCAGCAGTTTGGCTTAGTGGAAGTGCTCAGGATTTACATCCCGATGGCCTGACAGAAGCAACTCCACCGCTTGTTTTAATAACAACAGTCTAAAGATTGCTTGGAGGATCTCTGGGAGCTCTCCAGCTGTGCTGAAGGGTGAGGAGAAAGGGGAACAGAGGGTGCTTCTCATGCACAGCCCACTCCAGCCCACTGGTCCCATCAGCTTGCCCACCTCTGAATTTAGCTGCTAGGGTCCTGGCCAGTCCTTGTATTAGCCATGCCTGGACACAAGAGGTGGGGGCCTCTTCTTGGTCTCTTCACATGCCTATGCTCTACTGTATGTTGGTGAGGCAAAACTGCTGTGCTCATCCTTTCTCACGGAAGGTGCTGTAATGGGGCTGACACTAATGCATATCAAGGAGACGTAGCTAGACTTTAATCAGACTGCGTCATTCAAAACCAGAAATGCAGTTAGAGAAACAGCAAGACTTCAACCCTTCTTTATCTGTCTGTACTCAGGGGGGGAAAAGGAAGGGGAGCACAAGAACTTCTGCAAAAGCACAAAGGCAATTTTTACAAAATAATTTCTGAGGTTCAAAAACTTGCTTAATTTTACAAGGCATTTTGTTCCCCAGGTACAAGTAGCTGGTATTATTTCAATTGTTGTATACTTAGAAAGAAAACACTTTTTTCTAGCTGAAGCCCAAGTTGTCTCGGGAGAAAAGTTCCAGAAGTGCAGACTAGGACCATTGCCTCTGCTGTACCACTGCCATGTTTGACTCTTCCAGTCTCTGTCCATTTTTCCTGCACTTTCTTTGTGTAGTTTCCATGGTCTCATCGCTTGCCTGTTTTCCATCCTGGAGTTTTCCCTCTCCATTTTCTGCTCCTGGGCTTGCTCCTGCACAGGCAAAACCACCAGCCAGCCTACGGCAGATCAAAAGATCCGAGCTGTCAGTATTCAAACCGACTCCAAAGCAGATAAAAGCAGCTTACCTGTACTCTGCTAACTGCACAGACGATGAAAGGCCATTTTCCCACGTCGCACTTCATTACAAGAGTCACTGACAACATGAACAATCCAGCAGAAAAACCTGATCCATCCTACAATGCGAACTATTTTTTGTCCTTTTCTAGTAAATCCCAGTTTGGAGACTACAGTGCAATAAACATCGCTGGAGAAAAGAAGTCTTCAAGCATAAAACCAGCACAAAGCCAACAGTAGCTCCTTAAGCTCTCAAAATAAAGTTTTTTTGTTTACAGGTGTCAAATTCCCAAGGAAAAATATCCATCTCACTTATAGTTTAATTTCCTGAACTGTAATTTATCTACTGAAAACAGAGCTGATTAATTCCCATGTGTATCAACTCTTTAAAAAAATGCTTTCCTCCTCCTTTTCTAAGACAAGAACCAATACCAAGGATTTCAGATTCTGTTTTTTCATCCATGGTGAGAAATAAAACCTTAGGTCTGAAGACCACCAAGCTCCAAAGAAAGATACTTGATTTCCAACATTGCATCTAAGATAACTCTTTAAAGTTTTTTGAGGGAGCACATCCAACACCAGTATTTTCCTTTCTTTGACACAGGTAATCCTATGTGACAGCAAATATTTACTTTTCCCTCTTTGCAAGAGAGATGCCTTACACAAGAATACATTACAGAAATTCGGAGGCGTTTTGGGGTTGTTTTTTTTTTAAACATATGCTCCAAAGCTGATACTACCTTGTGATCCCAGGACTTGAGCCCCTTGCTGTTCCTGGCAAAATGAGCAATTTACAATGCAGCTGGACCACTCCCGACATAAGCATTAACTGCTTTCCTGATCCTCCCTACCAGGAGACTCTTGGACAATCTTAGTCTTTCCCTTGGTTACTTTGACAATAGCTCTCCTTTGCTTGAGGCCAAATTGGGCTGGTTTTTAGGGTATGACCATCTGGTAAGAAAAATAAATGTTTATGTACTCACCAAGTAGAATACTAAAGAGATGTAGATTAAAAAAATAAATTATACTTTCAACAGAAATAAAAGCTGCTCCATGACACACTCATCACATATTTGTAACCACCCACCTCCAGTGCCAGTCTGCAACGACTTAGGGCTTGCTGCAAAAGCATTCTGAGGGAGAGGACAAAAAAAAAAAGTTATCAGCAGGAATTCTGTTAATTGTCACCAAAAACCTTTCGCTAAATCATTTCCTGTCCTCCGAATCCAGCTGGAAGCGTTCGCCGGCGAGAAGGCGGACACACAATCGCATGGCCCTGCCGCTCGCTGCCAGACAAACGGAGGAAACCGCGTCCTATCATAAATCTGTCAGTCGTGTACCAAATGGGTATCGTGAGGGTTGGGTTTTTCTTCCCCCATAATTATCACTTGGCAGACACACAGAAGCAGAGTTTGGAGATAAACTATTTGTGTCATAGGCTTTTTTCGGTGGCCCAGTCCCACAAATTCAACTTCTCGCAGACCCGATGCCAGAGCAGTGAAAGAGGCTGAATCCAGTGAGAAGGGGATCAGAGGGAGCTCAGGAGACCTGTCCGTAGCCCCGCTCTGCCGCTGGTCTGCAGGGTGAGCGTAAAAGATTTCTCCTTTTAAAAAAAAAAAAAAAAAAGAAAAAAAAAAACACACCAAAAACACAAATCCAAACAAAACCAAACAGGCAGACCAATAATACCGCTCTTCTTTTTAGGTTCTGTCAGTGGATGAGCTAAAGATCAATGATATCAAGAAGTATGAAGTTAATTTATTTAATGCACACTGATCATCGTTGCTTTGACATGTCCAGGCATATTCGAGAAATAGGTAAGTAGGCAGAAATAAAATAAAGAAAACATCTGTGAGTTTCAGTAACAGAAGAACCGCACCCAGACTCCTGTCTCCATACAGTTGGTCCTGAAAAAAAGTCAACATTTGCCCAGTGGCCTAGTGCTGGGTTACAGATAAAGAGGTACAGCCACAAAGTCAACCAGTCCCGGTGAAGTCCACAGGACAGAGCAGGGGTCAGAAGGGAAATGGAGACACCAAGAGGTAAATGGCAGGAGCTACAGAGGAATTTGGGGAAGCAGGGAGGTCTGGAGACCATCCGGCATGTGGGCAAGGGGAGTCCGGGCCAGGGGTGGACAGCAAGGTGTGAGGAAAGCCCATGGGTGTGCAAAGAGTCCTTTAAAAAAACGTTTTGGATGCCAGAGTTTGCTAGGCAGGGTCTGGGTGGCTGCCCATCAACAGGCACCCAAAAAAAAATAATCACCGAAATGCTCTGCTGGTTCCTGCCAGGGGCAACTCAGGCAAAGGCAAACAGCGGCGGCCGAGGCAGGATTGAAACCCGGCTCTCCTGGCTCTGGGTCCAGCACCCAGCCAGGAGGTCACAGTGGTACTCTTGCCCTGCTTTCAAAAGCAAACAACAGCGAAATCTGTTACCGTGGCAACTTTGAGTGGTGACTGTTGCAGGAACAAACATTATGTATGCAAATAAAGGCATCCAGGCACAACAGCCTGCAAAAAAAAAAAAAAATTAAAGCAAAGAGCCAGACTAATATTTGCCAAAATAAGAGCCTGAAGTAAGGCTCCTAGATCCATAGCTAGTTCTTCAAATAAATAGTTTTGTTTCCAGAAGCTCTGAAAGACCACAAGAAAAGAAATTGAACTTTTCCTAAACACTTAGCTAGTTTATCTGATGCCTTATCAGAGCATCAAAACCTACTATTGAGATCTGGCTTTGAAAATGCAGCCTCACAGAAGCTGCTACTGTCTTTTTACATGAGCAGTGACTGAGCTCAGCTAAAGGCTTTTTGCATTATTTCATGCATAATTTCATTTCAGGGAAGAAGCATTTATACAAACTAAATTGTTTTGGTTTTCTCCCATCCCTCCAAGTTCAACACAATTCATAGTCTCAGGCTGATTCTTACTGTGCTGCACCTTACTCTTTGCACAAGAGCATAGGGTAGACATGGGTCACAGTCGGCTTCTTGGCCTCATCTTACATTCAAAGAATACTAAAAAAACCCTCTACCAACTAATGGGCACAAATTTGTGCTTCTGTTCAGAGGAGATCCCTTATTGGAGAGCTACAAATGTGTCAGGTGCTGTGCAAGACTGCGGTGCATTGATAGGCCTGTAAGGAATGTGCATGCACAGCCCTTTCCCCCAGTATACTAGACTCCAGCTCCCTCACTTTCCTTAGTGTTAAATTCACTCAAAACCTCAAGAGCTGCCCCTTCTCTCTTTTTTTTTTTTTTCCCTATTACAACAATAAGCCTCAATAAAGACCCTTGAACACCTCAACATGAGTCATGCACGTACTTACCAGGGTCTTCGAGCAAGTCTCAACCCGCTCTAAAATCTGAAACTGTTTTTTTCTTTAATTTCTGACATATTAAATATTCAGGGATTATATTCAGTCCCCTATCAGAAGTCCTGACTTCACCACTGATAAGATATATGATTCCTTGAAGACGTGAAAGCAGACTCATGGCTGCCTCTCTGTAGAGGCCTCAGTAACTCTGCAATCATTAGTTTCACACGTAAGACAGCACTTTTCTTGAGCTGTGGTTTTCTGGGCAACACTTGATTTCACCTACAACAGGGAGATGATGATTGCCGTAAGCTGAAAAAAAGGCGAGGCAGAAACTGAGTCCCACAGGTAACTATGGGCCAACCCAACTGAAAGGAAGCTGTCAACGTTGTCAACAAATCAAGAATGAACATAAATACTACTTCTACTGTAACTACATCTCCTTTGTTTTAAAGAGAAAAGTATTTTTAAGTGATATTGCGCTTTTTTCCCCTCCTTTTGTTGTTTCTTTGCAACAGAGGCAGCCTAAAGTGTTTCGTGGAGGATATGAATTTTTATTCTGCTCGAGTGTTCTTAGAAATAGCAGGAAGAGCTCGCCCAGACAGCCCTGAGGGACGCAGAAAACAGGCAGCCTTTTTTAAAAAGACGACTTCCAGGAACTAACCTTCCACCTTGGCATCGTGAGGAAATGAAGCTTGTGCAATTGCAGCCTCCCTGTCCTCTCTGAGCACCCAATCCTCTCCCCAGCCAAAACGCCTGACCCAGTTGTTAGCATTTGGAAAGGGAGAGATCCTAAGGACGCCTTGAAAATTATGTTCGAGTTTTTTGAAAACTAGAAGTTGGGTAAAGGACAGAAATCCAAAAGCGTGCCGCCACTGAGGGAGGGGAAAGCCA
Organism: Platalea leucorodia; assembly: GCF_965183815.1. Taxonomy (NCBI): domain Eukaryota; kingdom Metazoa; phylum Chordata; class Aves; order Pelecaniformes; family Threskiornithidae; genus Platalea; species Platalea leucorodia. The sequence continues at coordinate 52,485,282 of NC_138826.1, read as the reverse complement.
AAACCAGCCCCGCTCAGCTCCTCGCTGCCCTTCATCCTTGGTCACATTGTCCATGGGGAAGCTGAGATCATTAAGGGAGACGAAAGGGAACTGCAGAAAAACCTGAAGGAAACCAGACTCCATTAGCTCCATTGCTCAGACAGCAATTTGCTTAGTTAATTGCCGAAGTAAAACAAACATAGAAAGAAAAACATCTGGGAGGAAATATTGGTAAGAGGGATCTGACTGTAAATTTGCCTATCCCCCATTAGTCAACAGCCTCTCAGTTTCTGCAACGCAAGAAAGGCACAGGGGTTTCAGCTGTTGTTTGGTTTTTAAAAAGCACACTTTAGGACTTGCTTTAAACAACAAACAGGGGTGAAGGAGGGCAAACAGACCAATTGCCCCATTTCCAGCACCTTTGAAACCATCTAAAGGTGAACGAAGTGCAGTGCACACCCTAAACCCAGCGAGCCTCTCCTGCACCGGGCAACGCTGCCGTCCTCTCTGCATCTTTCTCATTACTTTCAGGCAGGGTTGAATTAACTCTCCTTATGAGAAAGATCCACATCTGATCACGGGGAAACGTGATTTTTTCCTTCTTTCCAGCAAAGCAGATAGGAACCGTCTAATATAAAGACGGAGCAATGGCAACAGCATCTGTATTAGTGGAGGGACAGCGCTGGATTTAACTGAGTGCTTTGAGCCAAACTCCGGGCTGGTGCCAGGGGAAGGGAGCTCCGTCCCAAACTGTCACATCAGCTAAGAGCAAGGCTAAACCGAGCCCATTGAGCGAGACAAAAAAAACATTATGAGGTTATTACAGCAACTTGTTTGAAAATTTGCTGTGGGAAGCCAGCAATGCCAGCTGAATGCAAAAGCTGAGCCCGGGAGCAGCAGCAGGCACCATAAATAAGGTTCTGTCAGCGTGGCCATTGTAAACCTTGTGTTCCTTGGTTGGTACATAAGCCACCCCCTTTTAAAAAAATCACAGGAGGCTGGAACTTGGCACGCCGGCCTCCCTCCTGCCCCGGTGTTTGTACAAACCTTGGCTCTGCTCAGGCTCCTCCATTTGACCAAAAAAAGGGCAGAGGGAAGGGGGGGAGAAACAAACCAGGACGACATTGCCAAAATATTTCAGTCAGTAGCTCCATGTGCCACGAAGGACAGCTTAGAGTAATATCAGCTGATAGGATTTCTAAAATCCCTTTTGAAGTGATGGCCCCCATTTTTATTAACGGCTGGAGAGAGATGCAGGCAGTTTTAAAGCTCTGCAGGTCTCACGGTTAATTTAACAAAAGGTGTAAAGCCAAAAGTCCTGCTTTATGGGCAAGCTCTAGCACCATCTCCTGTCTCCCTTCCTGCAGAGCCCAGCATTGAAAACAAAACCTTCCTACAACAGAGCATCTTTATTCAAGCCAATCTAGTGACCTTCTCCTTATTAAATAGCTAATGACTTTGAAAAGGCCAAAATTTAGTATTATTTCAAGTTTTATCAAAAGATGATCTTTCGTCAAAAAAATGGAAGCTTTGAATTTACTCTGTTTTCCTCATTTCCAAAGAAGTTGAAATGGAAAACAAAAAGACAGCACTTCAGAAAATGAAATCACTGAAGTAAATTCTTTCTTCTTAGTTTTTAACTCTCCCTAGGAAAAAAAAAAAAAAAAAAAAACAAATCTAAGATGAAATAGTGAGGGCTTGTCTGAGCAGGAAAGTTTTATCTGCTAGATATATAGCTGTAACTATGTAAGTGCCTAAGTCCTTTTACTACAATCTCTTCCAGCTCAGTTTAAACACTTTGCAATGTCATAAGCTAGGCTTTAAAGAGGAAAAGAAAACCATAACTTGAAAAAAAAAAAAAAATGCTTGTAGCAAAAGAAGAGTGTTCACATGGGTAGTTAAAACCAAATTTAACCCTGGTATAAATTCATACCTTGGCTTTCATGTTTAAACTTTCCCACGTCGACAATTTCTCAGAGGAAATATGAGGGTTTGGGAGGGAAGTGAAGTGGGAAGTGAAAATGCTTTCCCACTGCAAAGCAGAATGAGAACTAGAAGCAAGTAAAGACAAGGTTTAAGAAGCAGCTTTCCCTCAGATGTTGTTCCTTTGTCCTTTCCGCTCTTTCCCCTGTTCATTTTAAAATAAGAGAAAAAGAAAGAAAACCTGAGGCAGCAACTCAAAGATAAACACGAGCATGTTTACAATTTATAAAATTAGGGAATTTTTTTTTTATTTTGAAGTAAGGCATGAAAAGAAACCCAACTCTCTTTCTGACACTTATCGCAGATACCACAACCTTGACTTTCTCCATAATTTGCATTACGCCACACTAGACATCTGCCATTTGGCCCCACTAAATAGGCAAGGGGGGGGAAGCAACACCTCAGTGATGACACCAGGCGTCCTCCATATTGAAAATAAAGTGTGCATCCCCCTTTAACACAGCCCTTCCTCTGGATAGAGCGGTGAGCTGTTAAAAACGACCCTATTTAGTAAGAGTGAGGTAAAAGGAATACTTATTGGAAATGAGTGTGTCTTGTGCCCCAAGACTTTTTATCCCTTACGTAGAAAGGGTGCGTTACCATGATCACGCTGGTTCTGGCTGGCCTGTCACACAGGAGCGACATCGGTTTAGACACACGGGACCATACAGGCTCCTTTCTTCCCTCATATGCATTTATGTCTTTCCCAACACCCAGTTACCAGGTTTCTGTCTTCCAGAAACAGACAATATGTTTATCGCAACCATCCAAACAAAAACATCTCCCATATTTTGCATAAGATTCAATGCACCAACAGCCAATTTGCAGGCATATCTCTATATGTTACTAGGCAACTCCAACACAAGAGTCTTTTCCTGGAATATAATGGAAGTCAAAGGAAAAAGGTGGAAAACTCCTATACCGAACAATTCAGCAGAAAATGTGCTACCACCAGATTTCCTCTTATGTCAACCAAACCATTCTGAAACTGCCTGGCAAGTTATCAAGGTGCAGACTCCAGGGCCGTCAGCACTGCCAGCTTCAGATATTCAAAAAAAATAATGAATCAGACCTCATAAGAGAACCCAAAATATTATTTTTAAGTCACCCTCTGCTTGCTGAATTTTCTGGGGGTATGGGAAAATATCTAGATTTCCTTTGTGGCAGAGAAGGCGGCTGGAATATCACCCTGTCTTAAGAAGTTAAAATTGCCAAGCAACTCCTTGATTCCAGGTGCTGGGGCTTTAACAGATATAAAAACCAAGCTTTGTGGTAGAGGCCGTAAAACTCAACCGTTCTAGGCTATTTTGGATGTTGCAGGAGACCCTAAAGCCCTCCAAGCAGGCTTGCTAAACATCGCATAGAGAAGTATTGGACATTTGCTCCCCCTTTCCTCTAAGCAGGAGTGACAAGAGAGCACCTTAGGCAGGGGCAGCACAGGGAAACCAGACAGTCACGATTTCCATTTTACAAGTTTGTGTTTCCCCTCCCTTGTTTGATCACTCAGTCTTACGGAAAAAAAAAAAAAAGAAAAAAGAAAAAAGAAGATAAAGAGTATATCCTTCAGTTGTGTTCTTTGGTGTTGCAGATAAAGATTTAGGGGTGTGGTTTTTTCCAGTTTCAGAATCATATCTGTGTAAATGTAGTACAGACTTGTAGGAAAAAGATTGTGTCTAAAGCTAGAAGTGAAGCAAAATAAGTAAGCCCTTTATGTCTTTACAAGTACTTACAGGTGCCCCTGAAAGATCCTGTTTGATTCAGGTGAGCTTTGGATTACACTTACCCACCTTTATCCACGTACCTGGTTCAACGGAGTCTGGTCATGAAATCACATGAGAATGAAGTTATTCCATGAAACTTTTGATATTTCTTGGTTCTGGTTGGAAAAAAAAAAAATCAATACTTTAAGCCAGGAGTCCTTGTTTCTGGATGAGCTACATTTGTTCACAAGTTTTCCTGCATTTAGCCATAGAGCGGCACTTTAGGTGGTTTCTGGTTTTATCAAAAGGCATTTACCCAATAGACCGCCACATGCCTCTGTCGCAATTTAGCTAAAAAAATTATGAGCTCAGTAATTGTACTACAGTGAGAATTACAGGAAGTCTCCAGAGAAGTTTTAGAAATCTAATTATTTTAAGTTTCCTTAGCACATTCATGCGAGTTTTAGTAAGTTTATATCCAGAGCACCAAGACAGCACACAACGTGAAAATATTCTGCCTCACCTGACACTACAGAGCAAACACAGGATATTTGCTGCTGTCAAAGCCCGTAGGTCAGAAGTTACTAACAAGGGATCCAGTTAAGTGAAATGCTCCCTGGCAATTCCCCACATGAAACGTAGGTGGGTCCGTGGGCTTTGGATCCCTGAATTGGGGCAGATGTTGCACTTCTGGAGGTGGTTTTGACTACTTTCATCTCACAGCAACCCAGGGATCTCAGAGCGTTCCCATCATTTTAGAGCACACTGATGATTCACACATGGTTACATGGCAATATTTACTGAGCTCTCAGGAGGCAAATTCATTAGGAGAGATTAGTCAGCTGTCAAGCACCCATTCCCTTGCATAAGAATTATAGTCTCTAAATAAAAGTTCTCATCTCCAACTCGAACTTCCGCCCCACCACCTACTCACTCTTTTCATAGTTTCATAATCAGCGAAGGAGGACATGCCATTATGTTTTTAGAGGTTGCAGAAGAAAGGAACATGGGAGACACTGACAATGAAGAAATGGAGATTTGAGCGCAGCATCTTGTTTCTCAGCATAACTGAGCATAATCAAAGAAACGCAACTTTTGATTTACTCAGAGCCAATCACAGTTGCAACAGAAATAGACTTAGCTGGATACAGATTCATCCCCGTCCAAAAGCAGCCAACAACCTCAAGCACATTCACTGAGCTCTGCACACCTATCAGTAGGGCAATTGGCTTTCTGTTTTTTCAGAGTATACTTCCAGTAGGACGCACTGCAGGCTCTAGTAAAGCACTGTGTTTCAGGAGATATCACACAAATTTTGTCTTTATGTATGAATACCTGGAGTATTGATTTACATCACCATTTCTCGCTCTATTCAAAGCATACTCCACTCATTGCTAAAATGGAAGGGATCTGGGAATGGAGCATGATAGAAAGGCTGGTAACTACTACAAAGCACACTGCAAACACATCCACAAACAGAAGGAAGAAAATAGTTGTGAAAAACCAGCAGAGCAAGACCTCGTTCCTAGATACATGGCCATTGAGTTTGCAGAGCCAATGCAAAGAGGGCCATGGTTTTCAAGACATCCTGCTGCGAGAGCTATAAGGAGACAGGAGGACTCACTGCACTGCTTCTGCAGTCCTCTGGGTCCAAAAGATTGTTCATGCTTTTCCAGCTGTATCGATTGGTTTAGTAAGCATTGCTGCTGCCACCTACAAGTATTTTCTTCTTGTGTGCTTTTAAAGAAAGCTATCCTAAGTAGGATAAACCAAGCATATTGTATGCCCTTCTCATCTAAAAGTTGGAAGCCACTTGCAGGTTTATGAGAGCCCCACACCTGCAGGAACTATTTTAGTACTTATTATTGCCTTTATTTCCTCTTGAAAAAGGAGCATCAAATGTAGCAAAAGTCCAGCCCTTGATGCTACAAAGCAAAGGATATTGACTCTCAGCCTGCCTTTGCCCTCACAATTTGTTTGCCGTATGCCATACTCACCTTTCCCTTTGCTACCACTGTACCACAAAATCCTGGCAGGTCAGGTTACTGCGCTGTTGATCTGGCTCTCCTCTAAGCCATATGTTGAAGGCCCCCCTGATGAGGCCCTAGTGTAGCATTTCATCTCCTAGAGACCAAGTGGGCTTTTAGCATGACAGAAGCAGAGATGGGAACAACGGTAAGTCTGAAAGAAACTGGGTTAAAAAGCATTATGAACTGGCTTTGTGCTACATGGTGTTTTCCCCTGAAAAACCTTCAGCTGAATGGAGCAGCTATGGTAAGTACCAGGACTTCTTAAAAGCCTATAACCCTCCCCAGATGTCACTGTGGCCCAAACAGACCAGCAGGGTTGTAACGAATGCAGTGTGAAGCCTCGCCACATTTGACAGCTTTCTGCTTCCCGGCGAGATGGAGTTGACTGATCTGAAGTGCATGTGCACACGGGTTTGGTTTTTTTTTTTCTTTCCCCTACAGCTCCAAAGCGCAATGATGTAGCAGCAGCCGGCTGCCAGCAGCGCGCAGCCCCGGAGGCCCACTGGGTGAGGATGGATGCCTGCAGGGACCCAGCGGGCACCCACAACAGGTTTCCCACCTCAGGGTACCCCTTGCTCCTGGGGATGCGAGTCTTACCCACGCTCCCTCTTCTCTTTGCACTGGTATCTGTCTGTGTAAACACGCCTGCTGTGGTTGCCAAGGGATCAAATAACAGCCGTGAAGAAACAAAGAGCCTGCAAGGAATCCCAGATGCAACTGTCCTTATGGGAAAAATATTCTATTATCCCATGCCAGTATTTGCCTTTCAGGGAACGATAACTCAGTACAAGGTAATGCTATTAAATACACTTCTTGGTACAATCCTGCAGCAAATGGGCATTCGCTTCATGTTTAAAATGAACTCATTAAAAATCTCCTAGAGAAGTGCCTCAGATGTACTAGAAATAAGTAGAACTGATGGCAAAATCTCACTATCAATCACTGCCAACGTAGCAGTTATGTACTAAGCAAATAAACAACCCCCCCCATGACATGTATTTTATCTACCTGCAGCCTGAAGAATGCAGGGTCTTAAAAACAGACAGTAAGTGTTGCCACTACTTAAAAAAACACACAAAAGCACTACACAAAAAATAAGGCACTGTGGTTTCTAGATTTTTAAATGGATCATTTGTGGCTGCTGCTGGACTTCTGTCCAGTTAGAACTTGCAATATGTAAAACTGGAGCAGTAACACCATTTCCTATCTCTAATTCTGCTTATCTGCCGTCCTCTTACGGAGCAGGTCACTTTAGCCAGTGGTGCAGATTTGCCAAAATGGTTGGACTTCAACCCCAATACAAACACGCTGCAAGGACTGCCGATGGCAGGGGAGAGCGGAGTATACCTGCTGAACATAGCTGCCTCTGGAAGGACGCAGGCCCAGAAAACACCGAGAGCTGCTGCAAATTTCACCATCCACGTTCAGGACGACATCCTGGACAGGGAGGGGAGCTTGAACCACATGCCAAACAGCTACCAGTGAGTACTGCTAGCTTCCAACAGCTTTTACCCTAATCAGCGGGAGGGGAAAAAAAAACAACAAAACAAACAAACAAACCTTAAAAAAAAAAAAGAGATGGGTGCTCCCTAACTGACACAGGGTGTTTTTTTTCCTACCATGGAAGTATGACATTGAGGAAACAAAACCAAAGCAAACAAGAAACAAAACAACAACAAAAAAACCAACCCAAAATATTGAATAAGCACATGTTGAAACTAAAAACAGGAGGCTTCATTGCCCCAGAGCAGTAGTGCATGGCAAGCATGGGCATGAAGACAGCAAGCCCAGTGGCATCGGGGCACTGATTCTCCAGGTTGCCACTGCACAGGTGGCACCAGCCTCCCTGCCCCAGTTCGGAACTGGAGCTCTTCTGTCAGCAGGGAGAGAAGCAGGGTCCCAACAAGGCTCTGAATTGCCTCCACAAGACACCGTCTATTTCCACTGATGGTGCTTTCTTAACCTAAGTACCTACATTTGATGTCTAATGGACTGGGAATATCTCTTTAAGTTAATTACTTCCAAGTCCACATAATGAGGATGGTGTTTCTTAAATCCAGACCGTGCTGCTGTGTTCTACACAAGCAATGGGATCAAACTTACAGCTCACTGAAGTTAATGGAATGGGGAACATTCATATATCCAGTAGAAGGAAGTTTTGGACTTAGAGGTAAAATTTCAAGTGATGCATGTGCATAAGATCGTAGACTAAATCCAAACAGGTATCTTCACAAAAACAGGGGGGCAGATAAACAGCTCTTAACCAATGCAATTTTGGACTTTCAATAGCAGGTGTGGGAAGAAAGTTCCCATCACTTCTGCTGAAATAATTCTCTCTACTGGAGCAGAAACCCTGGAAGTACAGGAACGCCTCTACATCGTGTGCACGATGGCCGAATATCTCCACCTCGATTCCTCCCTACTAACCCTGTTGCAGTACACAGATTTGGCACACAGAGGCTCGCAGAGCCTGCCCGTACTGGCTGAAGACACTGGGCAGATCGACTTTACGGTGAACCATTACGTAGGACTCTCCTGGCCTGTGAAGTGTGGAGAGTTTGCCACGCTCCACGAATTCATCCAAGTCCTGCGACACAACATTGACTCACGCCACCTCTCGCAGCTGCTAGGACATGAAATTGCAGGCTGGAGAATACTTAGGAGAGGTGATTATGAAAGAAAGTCTCCAAGACAACAACGTAGGCGATTAATGATCACGCCAACCCCTACATTAAAACCAATTAGAATTACCCAGAGACCAGCTGCAGGAGATGCTTCCAGGCCTTTGTCCTCTACTGTGCCAAGCCGCTTACTCACACAACTTGCGGTACCACCTACTCAGAGTTTGTCATCTTTCCGTGAAGAAAGTATAACGATGGCAAGTTACAAGATGCAGAATAATATCCATCTTAAAAGTCAAGAAAGTTTGGTCACCTTAGAAATGGACTCAGCACGGGACATGCCAACTAACCCACCAGCATCTATTATGTTTGCAGACTCTAATATTCCAGATCTTTCACCTTCACTGATTGCTAAAACAACGCTTCTCTTCACTGAACTGGAAGCGCTCCCTACTAAAGCTTCTGGCACATCGTTGCTGTTAGAGCAGCCGGAGCCTCACATGCCTGAGTCAGACTTATATTTCCTTTCTAGTAAATCAGAAGTATCCACATACCATTTCCTACGGGACATCACTTCAGACAGAGACCAGCTTTCCAGGCCCAGGTACACTTGGGTGATAAACACTCTTCATGAATGGCCTCACAGCTCAGCAGAGGCATTTCCTTCTACAACAGAATTTCATGTATTTTTGCCAGAAGCAATGTCAGTATCAGAAGTGCCAGGTTACAGCGATGAGGCAAAAAGCCACTTTCCAGAAGTTGAAATTCTTTCTAGTGCATCCCTCTCTCTAGAAACACTGCCTTCGCTGTTCCCAAAAGCTTCAGTAAGAGCCACAACTTTGTCTGACTTCACGTTTCCCATCAGTGACACGTTTCCACCTGTGCTAGCAAGTAGCGGTCTGAGCCAAGTGTTCACTAATGAGTATGAACAGTTATCTAAACCTTTTATGACTGTCCCACAGCCCAATGGGTTTCCATTTGCTGGAGGGAAAAGCACAGTTTCTCCTGTAACCCAGAGAGAAGCACAGACCCTCTGTCCCAAATTGAATTTCAGTCCTGAAGCCTCAGCCTGCTTTTCTAGCATGTTACACAGCACTTTCCCTAGCAAAGCTGAAGCATCTTATCAACCAAGTCTGATCATTCTGTCCCATCCTGATGCTGCTCCAGTTCTTACTCTACCAGTAGACTTTTCTAGTTTTGGCATGCCTGAGCTATCCAGACCAACAAATAGACTTCGTTCTTCTTACGGCGGCAGCATGCTCAGAACAGAGATGCAGTCTGCAAGTATTTTATCCAGCGGCACAAAGGAATTGCATTCAGAGAGAGATCTGCAAACAAGAAGGATTTTGCCAACCATCACCGAGCCTACCCTGGAGTCACGCAAAATCTCAGACTTCAAGTCAGATGCTGTAGAAGTACCTCTGGTGACTTTATTTAATGCCACTTCTCATCTGTCCAGCAGTATACCAGGTATGTTTAAGATTTGACTTTCCATTCATCTTCTTTCCTGCCCTGAGAGTCCTGACAGAATAGTTCGACACAGTTTCTTCTGCAAAAGCATGACTTCACTGCATGAGGGATGTGTCAGCAGCAGTGTTCCTCGTAAGGGAAAGTTTGTTTTTTTTTTTTTGCTCAACTTGGTTCAGATAACAGCTCAGCTGAACAATCAGACCCAGCTTTGGCCATCCTAAGGAAAGATGTGGACCCATTGAAAAAGCTCCGAAGGTACCCAAGCATGGTCAGAGGTCTAGAAAACATGACAAACTGAAATAATGAGTCTAGAAAACTGAGGAAAGACGCAGGTTTATGTAACAGTTTGCTGAAAAGATGAAAGAAGTGTTCTCGGTATCCCCTGGGGAGCGAAGCAGTACTCACGACCTTCAATTGCAGTTAAGATGATTTAAGTTAGACATTAGATAAACTTTCTCACAGTAAAGATAATAAAACATTAAGAGAGATGCTTGGGGAACATTGTCAAGGGTTTTTAAGAACAGAACAATAAATATTTATCAGAAATTACACAGAAGTAGTTGAGTATCCTACCAAGTGAAGAATTAGACCAGACACCCTTTATAGTCCACCTTCTCCTCCAACTGCATGAATCTGTGATGCAGGCTTAAGTATATACTAGGCTACAGAGATGGTATGTTTGTAGGACCAGTTGTATGTCTGAATCAGCTCATGTTACACCTGTAAAAAGGTACACATGGTAGATCTTAAATACTTACTATGTGCAGCATTCAGAGCCAAACTCTTCCTTCATTCTAGAGTGACCTGACTGCCCCTATTTTTGATGCATTGACCTTGTTAATGCCTTTCAGAACCATCTCCTTTGTAAAGCTTTACTAGACCTACGTTAAAGTCTATACCCGTAGCACAAGACCGTAGTCTGAAATATTTAGGTCTGCAATCAGGTACCCAAGCAAGCATCTGTCAAAGCCCACAGACGGATAACACAGCCCTAACACGATACTGTTATTAACACTCTCGCAAACACAGGCAATCTAGAGATGTTAAAAATATCTTTCTGCTCCAGTGAGAGAAGCCACTTGGGTGAAGAGTTCCCCCATTTTCTAAATGGGAGGTTGAACGCTAGCTTCCTTCCCATAGTCCTTCCCATGCTGGCAAAGAGTTTTCAATCACACACCATAAAAGCTTTTAAACTACATTCCCAACCCTATAGCAAATTATTAATGTAAGATCCCTTTTACATAAATCTTATAAAAATCTTTCACCTTAAACTGTAATGATCTTCTCATTTTCACAGAGGTGGTTCAGACACTACTGCCATCGCACCGGGATCCAAGCACCGTGCTGTTTCCCACATCTGAAAGACTACAGTCTGTGGAAAGCGCATGGGTTCTTCCTCCATTTTCTGTTTCACAAGAGCTTCAGAATATAAGCCCAGGTAAAAAGAAGTTTACCTCTCTGTTCTTACTTCTGAACATAGCTGTCATCAACCTTTTTATCCATCTTGCAAAGTATCTCTGGTTTCCTATACTAGAACCCATGCAGTCCTCAAACTATTATGACCTAAAGATTCACATCCTTCTGAATTAATCCCTCCCAATTATTTACATTAGGTAACACGTAAGGAGAGGATAAGATTAGGGCATGATTTCACTCAATCTTGGAAATTGGTTCCTATCCTAAAGTGCAGAAAATACAAATACATGAGATCCAGAAAAGGCAGGAAGAAAGGAAATTTTTTGTCACAGGTTACAGCAACTCCCTGCGTCCTGATTTTTTCCCTTACTCCTAGACCCTGCCAGCAAACTTCACCTAACAGTCACAGAGAGAAGGTTTTCTTTCATATTTGTCACCACATTTGATCATCCTACAGCTCATTTGGTGTCCACTCACATATTCGTAGGAGCTCTTCAAACTGGGCAGATGCACAGCACTCAAAGTAATCCTGTCCCAGGCAGGGTGTCTGCCACCTCCAGAAGTGGGGTGATGCTGAGACACCCAGTGCTCACCTGATTAATCTGAAATTATTCTTGATGCTAAACAAAACTCAATGTTATAAAGAAAAAACATTCTCAAAATCCCCCCACCCCCCCCAATCTATGATTAGTGTTGGAAATAGAAGATGAAACAATAACATATTTTAATAATTACCTCATACACGAGCTCCGTTTCAGAATCTGATAATGGAGCACTCGGACATCAGGGCTGTGACTGATTCTTTGCAGAGTTAAGAGTTGTTTCTTCAGGAATCGTGTGTTTCCCAAGAGGACACTTCATGTGGAAACCTAATCACGAGCTTCTACATTTTCTGAGGATCTCAGCTTATGCAAGCACACTCCCAGGGGTTCTTGCAAACTTAGTGTTGGGAATGAAGGCAAATCAAGGCAACGCCTGCTGACAGCCCTGCTAATGAGATATCTATGCTACAGTCTTTGGTAGGTAAAGCATCACAGTGCCAGGCAGTCTCCTGCTGGGCAGCTTCAAACTGTAATCCAAACTCAGATTTTAGTAGACCATCCAATCATACACGGAAGGGCCTTGAAGTTTACATAAGCTTCCCCTAACAGAAAATGCGGAAAAAAAAAAATTCAAGCAAGGTGATATTTAAATGCTTTGATATTTAAAGCATTAGAAATGAGACATACTGAACTACCACCATGACGTAAATGCAACACCTGAGAGGCAGATTGTGATATTTCTGTGTAAAAGTTACTGGAATAAGAGATTATTGTTTGGGAAGGCACTATACAAGACCCGACTAAGAAAGAACAGTGTTGTGCATATGTACAACTCTTTAGATAAACATATATCTAAATATGCTTAAGCAAATGAAGTTGTTGTTAAGATGTGATCAAGGACAAGACTTTACAGTACTGTTATAAGCTTAAGTTTCAGTAGAAGTGAGGCAAGTTCAGAATTTCCCTTACCAGTCCTTCGCATCTGCCACGGTCATTCGCAGGTCAGTGGCTGTGCGAAGTGATGGGCACGCTGTCCATTGAAAAAACAAATGTCATCCGCTCGCTGGAATCCAGGCTAAGAAAGGACAACAGCTGAAGTGGCTTGCTTCTGATTTACAAGACATTATCAACTAGTTATCACATGATGTAAAGCAGATTTTAAGATAATTTATCTTTTATTTTCTGTATTTCAGCTTTGAAGTAATCTGTTTAAGACTAAAATCTAAACTTAAACCTTTTTAATTGCTTTTAAGATTATCCTCCGATGATATGTTGAATTGGTCTTGTTAGCGTTGGGTTTGGAAAAAATACAGATTAAACAAAACACAGTGCTTTACTGGATTTTAGATAGTTATGACCCATGTATTTTCAGTCTAAGCCTCCCAAGGACTAGTATGTGATGCCCATTTAAGGATGCTGCAGAAACTCTAGATTACCAACACATTTCCATCTTAATGCAGTCAGTGAAAGTATTTAAAAAAGAAATCTTCAAACTGTCTTCCAAAATGATGCCATAGCTAAGTGGTTGCGCTCAGTTACTCACTTCGTAGGAAAGAATGCTTTGCAATGTCTATCACAAAGGGAAATAAGGTAAGAAAAGCAGCGGGGAGTTCTGTTGACCCTAAATAAAATCCGTAAGAAGCACTGTTTCTCAAAAAGGAGTCTAGAGGGCAATGTAACACTTCTCTTCTGAAAAGTGGTAGGTGATATAACAAGGGGCAATAGCCACAAAACTGCATCTCAGGAGGTTCAGACATCAGGAGAACTTTTTCACTTGGGGGTAACGCAGCAATGGAACAAGTCACACAGAGACTTGGGACCCTTCATCCTCAGAAGTTTTTAAGACTCAGCTAGGCAAAGCCACGCTTGATCTCATTTCGTCTTGGCTACAGCTCTGCTTCGAGTGGGAGGTTGGCTAGATGACCTCCAGAGGTCCCTTCTAGCCAACAGGCTCGCTAATCCTATGAGGCTGATGAGATTTCTTTGCTATCATTCTGTATCAGATAGCTATTTTTCCCTCATAATTCTTTCCTTTCCTTTTCTCCTTCCTCTCTAAAGGGCAAGCAAACACTTCCCCAAAGGTTGTTCATTCCATTAAATTCCTAACAGCAACTATCGGATGCCTCTTCTTTTTTCCTATACCTGACAACACCTTTTACGATGAGGAAGACGGCAACTCAACTCGGTTAGCTCTACGAATTATTCCAGCTGATGGCTCTCCATTGGGATCAGAAAGCTGGCTGCAGTTTAACACCTCTCAGCAAGCCATGCACGGCTATCCCCTTGATATTGATTTCCAGTACTCGCCTCAGGAGTTTGTGCTGTCTGCCACAGATTCAGGAGGACTGACTGCCTGGGAATCCTTCACCATTGAGCTTCTGAAGCCCACCAACGTACCATGCCACCTTTACACCATCAGAACAAAAAACAGCTACTACTCTTTCCTGAGAGAGAGGAAAAGGATTAGTTTGTTTCTAGAGAAGCTCTCCCTCTATTTGAACTCCAGCAGTCCCAAAGACATCATGGTGACCGCTCTCAAACCTGGGTCCACAGTAATCTCGTGGTATAACAGTCTGCTGTGTACAAGTGCCAACAGTTCTTCCAGCTGGTGCGCAAAAGATGAAATCCAGGAAGCGCTAGAGAAATTAAGAGTGCCGGATGGCTATGTTAGCCCACATTTTGTCCAAGCAATGTTGCCAGAATACAAAATTGATGTCATTTTCAACATTTCATACAGCGGAGTCTGTTTTCCCACCACAAAGCCATTCAACGGGCCTTTCAACAGTACTGTGCCTACACTTCAAGACAAGAATGACTCCACGACTAGGCAGACCCCATCGGCCTTACTAAGCAGTCTTTGTGTCACTGTCGGGGTGCTTCTGATAATGTTGCTTTACTGGTTTTCAAAGTGTCGCAGGAAGGTTCCTGGATCACAGTCTGTGACTTTTCAGAGAAACTCCCAGTTAAACCATGCTGATGTGGAACTGGATGTCCTGAAACCTCGCAAAGCACCTGTACACGAGTGCAGGGCTTCACCATCACCTCAGTTATGGATACCACCTTCTGTATCACTCACCTCCCAAGAGCAGTATTCTAGGTCAGTAAGACTGCCTCACATCACACCATCTTTCCGGCCGCCGAAATACCAGCTCCCTCCCCGTTATCAAGAGGGTATGACTACCCGGAATGACCAGGGCAATACCCACAGACTTAAGATCTTTTAAATGATATTAAGAGCAAATCTATAAAAAGACAATTTGTTCTAGAACGTACTATCCTTATTACTCAGAAAAAAAGTCTAAGCAGTTAAGAGATTTTATCATTTTTCAGTTTAAAATAGAACATACTTAACCTATGCCAGACAAAGAGGCAGTAGCAAAATCAGAACCCTGAAACTAAGTACTAGAACAAAATGCCAAGTAAAGCAGGGAGAGGAATCTATAGATGAGGTGGGTAGAGCGATATGCCTGTACAAGTCAGAACGAGAACATACACATCAAGCTGATGCTGGTGAGAATGAGGGGTCACAGCCGGCACTGAGTAAAACTAACTCCGTTATGACTCCCTGATTCATAAATACACCTTTTACATAGAAGGGGCAGAACTGTCAGAAGGACCATCACAAAACATGTTTCCACTGAAATTCAAAGGTGCTACAACCCTTGAGTCTCTATGCCATCTTGGAATTTTAGATTAGTATTTTCAAAAAATGCATCCAGTAATTGTCCCTCTTTCATGGGTGACGTTGTCCTCAATCTTGCAAAACTTTTTTTAGTGTTTCTATTAAATACATTATATGTAGCATTTATAAAGGCAACGGTAGCTACTTAACGTGAAACTCTTCCTGGTCGGTAATTTTGTAATGTACTTTTTAAAATACATTTTAAAGTTACAGGCTTGCTTTCTTACAGTAAAACTGGCTCTCTTGTCTGCTTCCACCCATGACAGTTCAAGGACCATAGGGAAGAAAATGTGTAAAAGAATTTCTAAAAACTTTTCAAATATTTTGAAATCCTTTCAGCTTAAGATATTAACATATACAAAATTTAATCCATAACTTAATTATGGGTTAAACTACTTAATCCATAACCTCCAATTTTAATCTGTAAACTGTTTTAGAACTGAGAAAATCTTTGAACCTGAAGGCACAGTGTGAAACAGGACCAAAGTACCACCACATAGAAAGGAAAGGAGATACATACAGAACGCCCTTTCCAGAACCGCCACAGGACTTTACCGCAGAAGGTGGGTCCACAAAGAGCCTCAGACCACTGACATTACAACTCTGGAGATAGAGTTTCACTAAGCTGTCTAGGCACAAGAACTCACAGGGCAACTATGCTGCCATGGTGTGCTCTTGCTGACATGGTACATAGTGGCCACCTGTTGTTCTGATGAACCCCGACTGAGCAGAAGGTATAGAAGCCACCCTGTATGCAGTTTGGGAGCAGGCTGCCGACCAGTCCCAAGGGAATCCAGCCCAGGGATAGATCTGGGAACGGTCCACAACTGGGAGATGAGAACAGCTCTCCAGTGGTCCACTATCACGTTACAGTGCAATTAATGTTTCCAAACAACCGGATGCCAGCATGATGTACTAACACGGGTCCCTGCAGCCTCAGCAGGCTTGCCTTCTCTCCAAACTTAGGATTCGCACCACCCAGCAATTCCAACACAGTACGGCTCAACCAGTACTCATGGCATAGAAAGAGAATTTGAGCAGCTCACTAGCCACAGGTGTACCAAGAGCTACAGGACCAAAGTATTTGAACAGATTAAATTATATTTGTGTGTACATTGTACACGTACAATCCACCTCTAGTTACAACATATTTGTGGGAGCAGATGAACAACGTGCACTGGTTAGCTGGGCATATGAAAACGTTGCCAACATGTTCTGTTCTTTTTTTGGGACAGCAGTTGCTCTGTGAGTATGACGGTAGTAACAGGCTTTACATCTTCTTGCATGAATGAGTAGCGCTTGTCTGGGTTTACACTGTTAAGTAATTTTTTGGATAAATACAAATTCCTCTAGATGACTACTTCAATGCTTTCCAGAAGCCATCCAGCTATAAACCAGCTCTAAAGTTTGATGTAAAAATCAACAAAGCAGCAGTAATTCACTGTAGTCAATAGTCTAGACATAAGATTGGAAAAACTATAAATCTCAAGGATTACTGCAAGAAACATCAGCCCTTGTAGTATCTCATGTCTCAGTAAGACTCAAGTCAACCACCTTGGAGAATCGGGCCCTGCTCATTTAATCACTTAACAGTCTTACCTGGCAGATGTTCCAAAAGTGGAAAATGTAGTGAGTAAACAAACTAAACAAATACATATTTTAATAGCAGGTGCAGTATTCTTCTTTTCCTCTAATAAAGTGTTTAATTCCTGTGCATATTTAAGGACTACAGCTAAATATTAATGGCACATCAGGAGATGCAATACACACAATTCCCCAAGGCACAGGATAAGCTGTTCAGTTATACTTCTCTCAACTAGCAGAAATTGCAGAAAGCTGACACTTACTGCTCCCTAGGTTCCAGACTTTAAAACTCCTTTAGTAAAAAAGAGAAATAGCCAAACTGATATGCAGTACAATCTCATTAAAAAAACCTAGAAACTTATGAGAAACAGTAATTCCATGGTAGTTTTCTCCATCAGAACATTTCAGACAGGATATCAAGAGATGTGGTGATGCAGGACATCCTATTTTCAATTAAGTAGTGAAAATAAAAGTCTTCAGACTTTAGGATCTCCAAAAATTACACACGGCTTCTGTAAAAGCTACATAAGTTTTAGAATATGGTAAAAAAATATTATCATGCAAGTACTCTTTAATCACTCTGTTAAAATGGTTCTAAAATAATTTAACAGAAAACGCATCTGCATCACAGTGGCTCAATAATCCCCTTGAACCTATACATGGTACTTTAACACAGCTGAAGAAAGGACTCTGCTACCAAAGTAAGCAAAGAATACTTGAATGATATTTGTGTTCAGATCTAGTCATCACGGACTATGGTGTTTAAAGTTTCAGGTGAAGAAATATGAATATATTAATTTAGTTTCAGAAAAGCTCACAAAGACATGTCCTAAATCAACTTAAACTATAACATATCAAATCTGTGAGACCTTCAGTTGCTTATACAAGCTAGAATAAGGCAACAAATACAGATCAGAGGAAGGCTGATATACTCGGAGGGCTTAGCTATTAATCTTTCCTTAGCCCACTCAAGCTGACACATTTGGAAGCCAACCCAAAATCTTACAAGGGATTACATCACACAGACATTGGGCAAGAGAGTTTTCCCATTTGAGAATTCTACTCTCCATTAAGAGAAAAAGAGGCTCTACTCAAAGAAACTGAAGACAGATCATCTACTTTGTCATTTCACAGCCATTAATATTCAGAATAAGTCTCCCCATGATGTTCAAAAAGCTTAGACCTAAAACCACAGGTGTCTTAGAGGGCATATTTCATCAAAAAATAATTTAATGATTAGCAAAAATTTTATTTTACTTTTGCTTACAAACAAAGACTTAACTCCAGCACAAAAACCTGAAAGGCTTTGCTTTCTAAAGATCATTTCTAGTAAGTTTTTAAAAGTCCTTAAACCAACAATTTTTATCTGTGAAACCACTCGCTCTCCCACCCCTTAGTTGAAAACTAAGACTGGCATTGTCTCAGCTCAGTGACTAGGTACTCAGTGTGCGGTCTTTTCCATAATTCTGGACTTCTGAGGAAGTTCCATATAAATAAAAGTATTCATGAACCAAAATTAACAATATTATCAGTTAATTATCAATTACTTGATTTTTTTTTTTTAAACAGTCATCACCGATTTTGAAATATTAAACAATACTTGTGGGAAAGGACTCGAAACTCTAACATTTTTGATTACTTGATTTAGTCCATGGCAGCACAGGTTTTCTTCATCCTAAAAACATGACTGTAAAATACTTCAGGACAGCTCCTATTTGCACACTATTCATTTAATGTGATATGCGGATTTCATATTTCATAGCAAAAATAAGAATAGAAAAATGTAAAAGCCAATCAAAACAGAGCTATACAATTGTACTGAAACAGTACCAATATCAATTCCAGCATTAAATATTTTTGCAATTCAGCCAAGTTTTGTCCAAAGAAACAAAATTAGTCATCACTGCCGGCCTGCTTTTCCATTTTCCGTCGTTTCCATTCTGAAATAAAAGACAACAACTGGTCAGGCTTGTTAATGGAAATATAATCAACAGATTAAGAAAAATCAGACTTAAGTATTTTTTTAATAAATATTTTTTACTTCACTAGCAATCCTGTCACTCCCTGCCCCCAACATACACAATCTTATCCCCTCTTAATACTCCTTTAAGCAGCAATCAGTACATAAAGGAAAGGTTTCTGCAAAGAAACTTTCCAGCAACAACTGCAAAAAGCTATTCATTATCAACCTCACGAAAAGACAAAAGCCCATATTCATGTGACTACAGAGAATCTACTTCCAAAATTTGAGCTTTAGCTATTTGTTTCAAGGTCTTCATTTTCATCCTTCTTACACTGATCATTGACTACCACCACCTTATTTACTTAAGAGGATGCTGGTATGATTTTTCAGTATTTTTTGACTACTGTCAACTTCATTACAGCACAGCATAAGATTCAACCACTCTATAATTGACAATATTTTTATATTAGCCATTCCTTTGGAAGCTAAAGCAAGCAACAGACAGCACAAGAAATCTCAATTTAGCTACCATTTAAGCCCCTCAAGTTTAAGAGTTTTGCTGCAAGAGCAATCACTAAGGCCCAAGGAAGACAATTTATCAGCATTGAGCCTTGCTCAGCGTAGATGCAAACAACTGAAAAGCAAACACTACTGTAGTTCTTCATCAATACTGAGAGACAAAGGAATGTATTTATACATTTTAACCCTCAAAAGAGTAAGGAGTCTTTTTAATGCTGTAATTGAAGTTTTCCTCCATACTGCATATTGACTACTGCTAAGATATTTGTAGTGCATTTACTGGTACAAACCCATTTTCTTCTTTCAGATGTTGATATAGCTCAGCTTTATTGTTGACAGAGTTCAAACGACCAATAAATTCCTGGTGTTTCCTAGAGTTGGCAGTATTAATCCTGTTGCTCCATAAAGACAGCAAGGACATTGGCCCTAAAATTGCAAGTAAAAAGAGTCTAAGTGATATCATTTCTGAATTCTTAAACATTACATCATTATAAAGGCTTAGAAGAAATTACAGACTATGGTAGTACAACATATTAAACCCACTAATTATTAAACAACCTTATAATAGAGGCTAAATACAAAATATGCAGAGTGATAACAGCTGAGTAGTTGCTTCATATGCAGAATCTGAACATCAGCTCAGCCATTGCGACAAATAGCTCCCACCAAGGAAGAGAAGTCAGTGTGAACTGCCCATTCCAACAACTATACTGTTTAGGCATGTTTATATTTATTAGTCAGCAGGAGACAGTGATTTCTGATACCTGTCCTTGAATAGCATTTCTGACATACAGTAGCTCAAATAGCACCAGCAGAAATTTTCCCCACCCCCTGTCACCCCAAGTGGCTATCAGCAGACCCACACAATATCTTGGTATCTCTCTTTTTACATGGACCTGTTGAGGTTAACGTATTTATCACGAATTTCTCAACATCGAGTGTTTAATTAAAAATTATCCTCTCTGACTTAGCTTTAACCCCAAGATGATTCATCTCATTACTTTAGAAAACACAGACTGATACAACAACTTCTGTCTTTATAAAAAATAATCTGTTTCAATTCTTCTGGTTTACCTTTTGCCTTTTCAACTGTGGGCATTTCATCCATTGTAATAAGAGGCTTTTTGTTGGGTGGCTCAGGAGAATCAGGGGAATCTTTGATAACTTCAGCTTCTGCTAGTTCTTCTTTTTCACGATCCAAAAGACCTTTTAACCTTTTTGAGAGGGAAGGAAAACAGTGAAGCAAAATATGCTAGAGCAGCACATACGATTCGCGATACCATTCTGTACTCCTCAGTTATACACAACCCATATCATAAGAAAGTTTCTTTTGACCCCTTGGAATGGGTGAAAAACAACAGGGAAGAGTAGCAAATAATCCTCTGAATAAAGCCTTAAGTAAAGGGAAGGATCTTAAAATATAATTTCACTTTAGTTAGCAGTATTTGTATTGTAGTTGAGACAGCTGATCATCCTGAATTTTGAAGGAAAGATTAAGTAACAGTGAATATACAAAAATACCACACTAATTCCTCTTATTTTTTCTATGTGAATTCAGACCTATTCTATACCAAATCCCTTTTATCTCAGTCCCCATTTTTGTTCCACGTGTGAAAGTAAAAGCAATTGTAGGAATGGATTTGATCGTACACAGAAAGGCATGAAAGGTCATCGGCATAGTGACAATAATGTAGGTGAAAAGGTCCTCCTATCCTAAACGATCATAGTGTGCACAAAACATATGCAAATTAAGCTTACTACCATGAGGATATTTTGATCTCTTTAGAACAGCACTTTGAAAGACAGAACAGAAGAGACTGACAGATGCTGACCACTTAGACAAGTTACAATAACAACATGAATTATACACAGTAAGTATATGAACAATCAATCCTGACATTCAACTAAAGAGAAGAGCCAAATCAATCTGGATTGTTTATGTAACTGAACACTAAACTGTCTACAGCTCAAGAGAAAATAACTGCCTGCCTGAGTTTTCAGTCATGCTTTATATTTCTACAAAGCTGTTTAATGTCTAATAGGTGGTGTGGTTACAATAAAATCCAACAGCAGTGACTCCTCAAGCTGCAAAGCCCTGCTAAGTGATCAACACCTTGTCCAAGAACCATACTGCTTGTAAAATATGTTAATTTGAAAAGTCTGATAAGCAGGCACCATAATAAGATGCCCATTGCCCAAGCTTGGTAATGGTGACTGATCCAAAAGACCTTGGGATCCACACTCACTGGTAGTAAGCCAAGGTTACAAACATGAGGACATCAAATTAAAACCTGCAACTGTTTCACTGCAATTCCTCTCCCCTTTGAAGTAGGGCAGGACAAAAATTACTATGCTACAGTTTTATTTCACTTTAGAAAATTTACCTTTCTGATTCTTGCCATGGCTTATCTGAGTCATAGTCTTTGCCCAACTTTTCTGACTTGTCTTCTTTGTCTTCTCTCTTTCTACCTCGTTTCTTGCGCTCCTCTTCTTCTGGGGGTTTGCTTCTGCAAGCCATCAAACATTCTAAGACTCGCTGGTGTTTATCAGAGTTGTTTATGTGTGCTCGTACAAGGGTCTCCAATTCATTCCACATAATCCGGTACTGTTCATCTCTAAGCAAGGCAAGAAAAAACCCAATAATTACATACAGGATTACCTAGACCATTAAACCATTTAGTAACTTCAGGTTAAAAAACAGACCTTAAGAAACAAACAAAAAAAACCCAAACCAAAAATAACTCTGAACAGATTCTCTGTCCTCTTGTACTGGAGGTCTATCCACCTGGGATTACTCCATCCTTGAAATCTGAAACCAAACTGCATGTAACATTTCCCAATTAACATCCAGAGTTAAGTTTAAATAGAAATAGACTATGTGCACTGAAATCAAATTCTTATTTCCACAAGATCTCACTGCCAAAAGGCACTTCGGAATCCTCTCAGGTGTTTGCTAACTATGCAACATCAGGACACGCAGAGGGCCACTCATGTACTGACATGCCACTCAATTACTATTTAATTCTTTGGATGAAAAAAATTAGCAAGAAGTGTACCAAGCTACTGTAAATAACTTCCAGTCACATGAGCAAATTCTGTAGCTGAATTTCTTTTCAGCCAGTTCTTGGAAATACAACGCACACACCACAATGACTGAGCTATCAGGATATGCTATGCTTGTTTTAAAGGAGTAGCTCATATTTTAAATAACTGTTTCAAAAGGATTTGACTATTCTAATATAACCCAATTTTAAAGCATTGTTCATTTATAATATGCTTAAGTTTTCCTTTTTATTAATTTGAAATTATTCCACTTTGTCCTAGCTTGTATCAATCTCTTATCTTTCTTGATGACTATCTTTGCTTTCCTATTTTTTAACATACTCACAATTCTTGGGTAATAAAATGATGGGGTTTTTTTTCCTAACATACAGCAACATCAGTACTATGACAGACCCTAAATGATGCAGGTAAAGTATTCACAGCAGTTGTTTTGTGTACGTACAGCATTTAGCTTACTACGTATTACCTTTGGATGAATTTTTAAAATTTGGTATGAAAATAATGTCAGTAGAATATTTCTAAAAACATGCATGTAACCTTTTTGGACCCTTTCCTCTGGTACCAACTGTTGAAATTGGCAGCGGATCATTTTTCCTCTCCATGTCTACCAAATTGTATATTGTTTTTTGACAATTCAGAACATCCTCATCAGTCATTGCTTCTTTTACAATCACACTGGCTAATGGCACTACCTGTAAGACAAACCAAAAGTCAACGACGAGAAAATCTGTGTATGTCACAGGAGAGAAACAGGAAGAAGAAAGAAATCAAAGGCAATGGAACCATGGAACACCACACAACAAAACACCCCTTCTTATCCTCAACTTAATAATAACTCTGAGCAGATACAAGCAGATGCATGTTTTCTTTACCCAGCAGCACTGTAGCTGTCAGGTTCAAATATTCCACCCTATTTAGATGGCAGTCCAATAACCTATTGACATTAAATGCAGAGTACTTAAGTGAAAATAAATCTGAAAATAAACTGATTTTGTGGCAAGTGATTTATCATAAAATAGAGTTAATATTTCATCAAGTGGCAAGGTGAAAATTCATCTTCAGATGAATAAAATAATAAAAATGAATTCAGAATAAAAGGTTACAAACCCCAGGTTACTTACAGCTTGCATGTTGAAGATGGTAGTCTGAGAAATAATCATAGGCCAGTAACGAGTATGTTTCTCTAACTGATCTTTTGCACGTTCCAATGGAATTTCAAGACTTCCATCGATCTTATATCTGGGCTCTAGAAAAGGAGTTAATCGGTTTTCCCTCATAAATTCACCAAAATCCTAATGATAACCAAACAAGATACAATTAGGCATTTCTCTAACAAAGTAACTTTCACTGAACGGGTGAAACAGCATAGTCTTGCTTATCACTAACCGTGTACTATCCCCACTGCTAAATTTGACCCTAACAACCAGAGCCCTGTTTCTAGCTTTCGGATGTACGTTATTCAGGGTGAACGCAAAAATAGTTGTATAAAAATATGGGTTAAACTGATGCAAGGTGTTTGATCAGGAAGCTTTCTGGATCTGCAAGGTATTTCAAGTCTGGTAAGAGTTTTATGTTTTTCCGGAAGCCATTTCTGTTTGTTTACAGCAGATACAAAGGGTGCGTTGACAAAAAATAAAGGAAAAAAACCCAAAATGAATGCCAGCTGATTGTCTGCACCATATCCAGGTTTCAAAGCTGACAACTTCATCTTTTCTGTTTATTGTACAAACCACTCCCATTCAATCTATCCTTCTGACAATAAGCAGGATATAGTCCTATGTGTATCCAGCCCATAGAAAAAACTTGTCGAGAGAAGTGTTATTCTAGAATCAGAGCAAACTTTAAATACTCGTAGTGCATAAGGAGGCAAGTACTTCCTCGACACAGAAAGGATTCTATGAAGCAGGCATAACAATAAGCAGATGCACTACTTTGTACTAAATATGCATTCAGTAATACAAACAGTTTGACCATGCAATCCACTCCAGCTCTCCAGAAAACATAGCAACATTTACTTTACACATCTATTGCACTACATCTCTTGTCATCTGAGATAAGCAACAACTTAAGAAAAAAACAAAACAAAAAGAATCTTACTGTAATTCGGTAGTCAGTGACTCTTCCACCACACCCTTCGCTAATTGATGGGGGATCTTCTAGAATTGATCGCGAGCTGCTTAATACATGCAGAAAAATTTCTCCTCCATGGCTGCTGAGCATGTGACTAATTACTTTAGAGCCAGACTTGCGTGGCTGTTCCAACAAAACAGAACGACCTGTTGGAAAGGAGATCAGTTTCATTAGTTACTGCGTGCTGCAATATTAAATTAAAACTACATATACACAACACAGGTTTGTACCTAGCCAGTACGACTATGAATCCATTAAAGCTGTTTTTTCACCTAGCTGAATGAGAAACAGCTATCTCCTTTGTATTGATCCCATGTCTTTACACAGAACATAGCGTCATATGCTCTTAAATTTTACACAGAAAGATCAAAAAGCCTCTCTCCTGGAGCAATCACTTTCTCTGTAGGACATTATTCTTGGGAAAAATATGTAAGACATTAAAATGGCATGTTGTGTAAGAACAGTTTGCTACTTTTTAATTATTACAGATTATGTTGTGTACTAAACTTATTTGGCCCTACTGCAGAAGCTCTCTCATTAAAAGTAATTTCTAAAAAGTAGCAAAATAACCTACTTGAGTATAAAGGTATCAGTTGATACTATTTGTTAACGTTTAAAATGGCTACCCTTTTTCAGACAGCAAAATAAAACTGCCTGTCTTATTTCCAGTACAATACACTAAGAATAAAAGGGTGCACTCTCCAAATAAGTTGGTTATGAGGAAGCAAAAATAGAAGATCAGAAGAGAATGGTAATCTGAAATATGCTATTAATTTTGGTTCCAACCATTTTTATTAATCAAGGTACTTTTTCAGTACAGAATTTTTAGAGAAAAATACATAAAAATATAGTGTTCAGTAAAACCACGGCACACTTTAGACATTCAAATGACCTGACTGAAGAAAACATCCCATTAAAAGGATGTTTGTGATGTAATTTTGTTTACAAACTGTAAAAAACCCCACATATAATTAGCATTTACTACATATTACTTTTTTGGAAGAAACAGCTTTGGCTTACCTTTTTAACATGTATTTAAATGGCAACCTCTTATAGCAAGATGATTCATGGCAATGGGCAAGATCTTGCAGATAAGTGAAAGATAACTAAATCTAACCTAATTTTTGACCGATCCCAGTACACATAGGTATGCCTGCTTCAATTGACCAACACACTTAGTTGGTCATAACCCAGTTAAAAGAGCCTTCTGAGGCTGCCCAGCATCTGCTGAAAATCAAGCATAGATATAAGTTGCTAATATTTTGCAATAGTCAGAGTAAGCATTGTGATCGAGTGCACTATCACCTACTGAAAGCAGTGTTTCCTACTAAATAGTATAAAGTGAAAAGTATGCTACATCTGGATTCAGAAAAGAACTACTAGAATTCAATACTTGCTCCTTCTTTACGTCTTTCCTCCCATCTTCAAGTTTCAAAACACATTCCATTTGCCTTTGAGAACATTTAACAACTTTCTTCTCTGATTGATATGATGTTAAAATAAACTTGACATTTTTACAGTATATAGACATTTACTGCTATACAAACCAAAATGTGGTATGTGCTCCATTCACAATATTAACAATTAAAATGTTAAATAATTAGCCAAGGACACAAATTTACCATTAAGGAGAAAGTTAGTAAGGCATGAAGAAGGTCTGCTATTTACATCTACTGGTGAAATTCTGTACGCTCCAGTGCAATAGTGTAATTCTGAAAAAGAGATGAGTAGAAAAGTTGAGAGTGTAGTTCCACATACAGAAAAAACATCCCACAAAATAAAAGAATGAGGAAGAGGCTATTCCACAATCAGCAGAACTAAAGTCTAGTTGTCTCTCGATCTAAAAGCCTGCTCCTTTCACCATCTCCTTGCAATTGTTTCAGTACCCTCAACTCCAAGAACTTAATACATTCCCAAGCCCTATTTCCAGCAGGACCTCCAATTCTTTGTCTCCTCAATCATTTCACTTTAGAGTCAGCTTCCTCTTATTTTTCTTATCTATACTTTTGACCTGCTGGCTCAAAGAGTCAACATACCTTCCTGATAGTCTGCAGGGTGCGTGACCTGAATGGCCAGGTGGTTCCTGTGTTACTCCAAATCTCCCCCGTCTTTCTCTCCTTTACTCAGATTTGGGTAGAGATGTTTCCCTTACTCAGATTTGAAAGTTACTATAGAGGGACTAGTCTACTGATAGTATCATTGCATACATTTAATTTACTCACAAAGCTTTTTACTTAGCACTCTAAAGATTACACCAAATATAGTACTTTGATACCCTTCCCCCCAAAACAAGAATTAAAACCAAAGAGTCAATGTCTGAAAGCTGCTATGTTAAAAAAACTCCACTGTGGAACTGACAAGGTATACTTGGTCCTGTAGGAGGGGCAAATAATTACTGAACATTGTAGTCAAGGAAAAACTTCATGATACTTAATAGGAGATTGAAAAAAGCCACCAACATTACTACCCTTCTCACCTCTTACACAAACCACTGATTAGCCAAGATCAAGAGAGCATCATATGACCATTAGTAAACCAGGGTGCAGTCAGCAGCAAGGTTTATAGAGCAAAAGATAAAACCAGCACTAACAAGAAGCAAATTAACTCCTTGTTCTGATTCTTATCAGCATATGGAGAGAACAGTGTTCAACATAAGTCAGAATATCAGTTTTGTAAGATACCATGTTACCTACCCACACTATTTGTTCGAGGAGTACACCATTTTAATGTTACAGTCTCTTTAAATGTGCCTTCTCTACTATTGCCACCTAGATGATTATCACCTGCAATATAAAGTCAGAAAAGTGCATGATCAACCATATTTTCTTTATTACAGCAAACACCTCTAAACTTTTAAGGTACAAAATCTTTATAATATGAGCATATGAAAAATGTAATCTGAAGCAAAGAAGTTATTAGCAGTGGCAGTTGAAAAAATAACCTTTTAAAATCAGCAGCCATTGCATATGTTTTAAAAACCAATTCAGCAAACAAAATACTGCAACTCCAGAGTATGTTCAGTAGGTTTGACTCAACATTCAGAGAATTATAGATATGTTTTATCTATAACAGGCAATTTTTTTCTTCTAAAATGCCTAGGGCTTTAAGACAATATCTTTTTTAATTTTCCACACAGATATCAGAACCCTTAACAAATGTAAGAGCTGATCATTTCTTACACATATTATATCCCAAAGTCAAAACTGAAACTGATCTAAAGGGACATTTAACAAGTTAGGCTTTTGGGGGAGAGAAGTACTTGGTCTCATCATCACCTAACTTTGCTATGTCACATTCAATCTGAACATCTCTCAACACGTTTTACTGGCCATAGATGTTTTATCATTAAAATATTTTCATACAACATCTCACCAATAACTGGTCTGACAAAAACCACCCGAAGGCCTTAAAACAGACATTATCAATACTCCTTAACACATTAAACTATGCTTCTACCAGTGAGTTTCTCAATTCTTCATGATCTTTGACTCACATTATCTCGGGGAAGAATTAACTCAGTTTTGCGTGAGGTTTCAGAATTACAGTAGCATAGTCACTTAATACGCTTAAACCCACAATAATTGGGAGGAATGAGACACATACATCAACATGCAACATTGTAAGGGTTTAGTCTAATCTTTCACGTAAGAAGTTTTCTTTTATTTCATATCAGACACATTTACTCACAAAAGATTTGTTTGATTTGCTTATTAATCACGCAGGTAACTTGCAAAAGTTTATTTTTTTCAGTCAAATTAAAATAAGTGGAATCATTTTAGAAAGTTTCTCTCAGAATATCTAAAGTCCAAACTTATTTAATCTAAACATTTTCTAGCAACATTTCACAGAAATAAGATTAATGTAACTGAATTCCTACTTTCCTAGCACCAGAGCTATTACAGCTGAAAGATTTATTTAAAAACAAATAAAAGACACCAAAATTTACAGGATCTAAGAACAGACTTTTTCCTGTCAGAGTTCTGATGGAAAAAATTTGGAGGAATTGCACTCAAGAGTTTGCTTTTGGCTTTACTAAGCAGACTTATTCCCTGAGCCAATAGGTATTACAAAAGTATTTCTGAGCCCTTACAATAAAGTTTTATGCTTTCAGCATGGTAACACAAGTTCAGGTGAATCTGAATTCATTACTGTAACATCCTATTCTTTTCCCTCAATCTTTAATCATACACCCCACTAAAACATGGAGCACAGTACTTGTAGATGATGAGGAGTTACCTCCTTTTCCTCAAAGTAATGGTAATCCCCGTAAGAGGGAAAAAAAGGAAACACTCCCTAAAATGGCTACTCACAGACCATATGATTTCAAACTTCAGAAAAGAAATATCCACTCTTTGTTAAATAACTCTGACATAAATAACTCATTTGTTAAATTCTTCACTTCTTAGAAGTTAAACCACAATCAAGTTTCTAATATGCTTTAAAACTATGTAATATAGTTTTGGATAGTAAAACAAATATCTGCAGCCTATATCTAAATACAAGGATTCTACACACATAGTAAATCAGACTAAGCTTTTAATGGTACTGAATCATATAACAGAAGTTACAATCAATGCAGTAAAAGAAAATAAAACATATACAAGCCTTTAAAAGCTTCAAATGAGACTTCAGCATTGAAAAGACAGAGTCTAAGTATTCTATAACACACTGGCATAGGCTGAGGGTTTTTTCACTGCTTGGCATTACTTTTAATTCTACTAATGCAGAATTTTTAGCCTGACTTATTAACAAAATTTTACATCAAGCACTGTTTCTTGAACAAAGTAGTTTCGCATAAGGCTTACTGTTGTGTTTTTCTAACCTCAGGTGAGTTAAAAATTCATTTCAGAGGAATACTAGGTATTAATTCAAAATTTACAAAAATGGTACTAGGTATTTCAAATACAACAAGAAAGCTCAAAAGCCAAATAATTATTGTCTTTTCAAAGCAATTACTGTCATAAAAAGGCCTATGGGATGTAAGTGATGACAGTTATTATTGCCTAACAGACAGATTGAAAGTTAAATTGTGCAAGGAATAATTTTCCACAAATACCCACAAGAGGTACTTTTTGTAAAATCACATCTGGTCTCTCATCTACTTTTTACACCTCAATAAGAAGTTGACATGCCCTCAAATCTCACACAAATATCCTGAACATATGTGAAACCTTGTCTGATTAATTTGACCTGTTTTTTCATTGTTATATCCTTATTACTACAGTAAAATATGCCCGTAATGAGTAAAATGCCAATGCCAACATTACAAATCAAGTTCTTGGGTTGTAAGAAATAACTGAAAATATACTAATCATGCTTGAAATTTACATCAATTTGAAGCTCGCAGTCTTTCTTAGTGAATACTTCCAGCAGGCTGATCAAAAGTCACTTTTAGAGGACTATTTCTACTTACCACTCTTTAAAAAGTCAACATGTGCCTCTTTGTGATGAAGCAGCTCCACATCATAGTTGGCTGATGTGTTAGCATGTTGTTCTTCCTTTAAAAGAGAAAGGTAGAAAGAATAAATAGAATTATTTTAGCTACAGGTCACTGTTTTCGTAAATGAATGATTCTACATTTACCTTTCACTCCAGAAGAAAACAAAAAGTCTCCAAAGTGCATCAGACAACAACGGGATTGCAATGTTGAGGAAACTGTTTGCTCTCCAACCTGTTTAAAGATGCAGCCATCTGCTTTTTCTCTTTTTTTCCTTTTTTGAAACCCTATGGTTTCCTCTTTATACAAATGTCATCACAGGGTAACATAGTGTAAAATATAGGTTAAAAAATAGGATTAACTACTTTTGTTCAAATAAGTGAAGTTAAGGAAGCCTACGACATATTAAATACCATCAGCAGTTACAACTTACTGAGCAGCAACAAACAGTCACTGCAGAATAGATTGGCAATTACTCTTCATAACTAAAAATCTCAAGAATCCAAACAAAAAAACCCACACTTTGAGCTTACTATCATTGCCTTGCACTTAAGATATAAGAAGTGTACTTGCAGCTGCAAGTTTATAATTAATTAAAAATGGATGTTTGTAAAGAGGACACTGCATCTTTAAACAGCTGCAGAGGACTAGCAAAAACAGAACAGTAACCTTGGTAATTTATTCCAAGTTAAAAAAAAAAAAAAAAAAAAAAAAGAAAAAACCACAAAGAACCCAACATAGTCTATTACTATAAGGACAAAGGCAGAAGGGAGAGGCATACCAGCAGCACACAGGTCAGAAAGTTACAGACAAGGTATTTGCAAACTTAAGTCACATTTATGCCATGACCCATGTCAGTTTCATTAAAGCTGTGAAAATAATTTTTAATTTAATGCTTTAACTTATAAAATCCATACAATATTGCTGGTTTTCAAAGATGCAAGTAATGATTGACAGTATTAAAACTTGATGAATTTTTTAAATCAGGAAGTTTATCTGCCCCTGGCCTTTTTGTTTGTTTGAATACTGACACTTCTGTTTCAATTGTCTCTTGCTGCCTGATCAGAAAATTACTGTAAACTTAATAATACTTGAAATTCTTAGTTGCACTGATCTCCCTCCCAGTAGTGATAAAAAAATATTAAAAATAGGGACATAAACAACTTTGAACAGAAGATGTTTAATTTAATATCTTTCTTAACTAGATATATTCCCAGTCCCCTTGTTTCTGGTTTATGGATCTTCAAACTGGAAAACCTACTGGAAAACCTTTAGTCAAAAATCAGCTATTAGTTACAAACACCTTTATGTTGGGTGGGCATGACAATGGAACAGAGGAAAAAGAGACTCACTATGCCACTATAATGCACAAGGGTCAAGAATATCTAAACACAACTAGAAAAAGACAAAAGAATCACAGACAAAGTAATCTGAGGTAAATAAGATTGTATTTATATAAATTAATATGAACAGAACTGAAGTAACACTTGTATTGCTACATCAAAAATTGAGATTCAGCAATACAACATTTTGTTCTGTGATCCTTCTTTTTTTTTTTTTTCCCCTTCTTTATTTTTACTAACCTGGTCACAGACATTGAATGTGGGCTAATAAAAAAACAAAACAGAAAATATGATATGGAGAGAAAAACAATGTAAAAATTCCATTAAAATAAACATTAAAAGTTTTCAAACAAATTTAGAAGCAATGCAGCTAGTTAACACAAAGCTATCAACACAATATTACCTTCATAGGAATGTTAGTTATTGTGGTTGATGCCAGATCAAAGTGCTGTTGTACTAAAACATTCAGTTTTGTAGCCAGATGACGTCCTGCACGGACACTGTGCACTTCACTGGTTAAAACAGGTGAAAGCTAAAACAAATTGACAGAGTATATAGTATTAATGGATTAGGCTCTAGTATCATATAACAGTATTATTAATTTGAAACTCTAAAATAAGCACATTTATACTGCTGATTTTGACTACGGGGAAAAACTACCACCCAAAAAACCCACACCACAGGAAACTAAGAAGGAAGGAACAAAAATTATTTCTCATTCAGGATTTTGCAGGTTATGTCAGTTGTTAATAGTTGCAGTTGCTACAAACTGTCAAAAAATCAGAAGTGTGCTAAAAAACTTGGAGTTATTAATTGTTAATAGGAAGTTATTAGTATCACAACATTGGGAAGAAATCCTCTTATAATAGCAGCTCTGGGCCTAGTTTTTCCACTCTTTTACCTGCTGAGTAACAGAAACAAAGTAATTTTTATATACCTACCTGTAAGTGCATCATATATACACAAGGGAAACAAACAGAAGCCATAAAATGCATTTGATTTTTCCCTAGCCAACAAGGACATTGGTTTAAGGCTTTAAAAAAAAACACGCAAAAAAAACAGTGATAAAGATTGTCTTACAGAGGAACATAGTAGTCAATTTATTCTCTTCTGTTCACATTTTGGTTTTTTTTCGCAGAACTACAAAAGGGTTTTGCAGAAAAGAATCTCAGGAAGCTAGCTATTATGGTCCTTTTTATTTATGAAATAATATGCAGGACTAGATGCCTTTCATGTTAAGAATAAGACTTTTTCTTGAGTCTTTTCTTTCAGACAACACGATAACATACTGAGCAGAGCAGACTGATGAAGAGCAGAATACATCACAAAATATTTTGTATGTACTTGGTTTCAAACAACCACCACTAAGTATACAAGTCAACAGAGCACATGTGCTTTTGTTACTGAACCGAGATGTTAATATATAGGATTTCTTATACGCATCCTTACACCTTTTCATAAAATAATCTTTATAAGTACCTGTGGGATATTTCAAGTATTTGATGAACTTCAAGCATATTCTACATTCCCACAATATATTACCCTTTCACTTGGAAGCAGATATGCTTTCCAATGCTTTTCATTAAAAAAGTATTGTTTGCTAACAGTGAAACAACAGAATTTATACACAAAAGCTCATTTTGGTTTCATGAGAAAACCATTTAACCAAAATGCTACAAATGCTAACACATTAGTTTGGATAACATGGAACAAGCAGTGCTGAACAATATCCACATCATTCAGTAACAGATATTTGGGAAAACAGGGCTTGTGCTAGCTAGCAGCTTATGCCTGAATAGCAGGAAAGTTACTCAACTGACCTATTCAACACACCAAGTAGTTGACGGTTTTCCACTAGGTTCCTAAATGTGCATTTCCTTCTCAAAAAAAAAAAAAAAAAAAAAAAAAAACCACAAAAAAAACAAACCATCAAACCCAAGACTATCATTCTATGTCATTAACAGGCTTACTTCACAAAAAAAATTAATCATGAATTATTAATGCAAGAAATTCAAGTAATGAAATGAAAAAAGGGGAGACCATATATGCATGAAGACTACAAAACAAGAAAACACAGCATACACTTTAGATGGCAATATGCAGGCTGTCAACTTTTCAAAGAATTATCACCTGTACTTTTTCCTACAACTTATCAGGGACCAGAGGCTCAAAACATTATTGCTGAATACTTAAATTTGCACTGTCTATTTTGAGTCTGACGTGGTTCCTAATCCTTGAACAAATTTTCTCATTTTAAGCTCCTTACCTCTTTTTTAGGACGATCTGAAACAAGGCTGTCTTCACCAACTGGGTAAGTGTGGATTAAGACCAATTCACATTTCTGAATCTGCATTAGACTTAAAAATAAAAACATTCTATTTAGCCTACAGTGTGGCAGACTATCTCCTAGAAATTAGATCAATTCTCCCAAGATTCATCTCATTTCCAGAACACAGAATCATAAAGATGTATTACGACACCCTGTTTCTGAAAGCATTCTGTAGAAACTAGGTTACATTCATCATTTTCAAAAGCACACACTTCAAAATCAGTTTTTATCAGAATAAAAAAAACAACCAAAACCATATAACATTTCTAGCTCTTCAGGTGCTATAGCACTCTGTTTCTTTTTGGACATATCAATGGAATAGGTCCTTAACTGGTGTAATCTGTTCAGCTTCATTCAACTGGAAATAGACACTACAGAGGATCTGTGCCTCCAAGTGTGTGCGCAGGTATTAATAAGGGGATTCCAGTGAACACGAAAACAACTCCCCAGATAGCATGCTTATCTCCTAACGTGGCTGGAAATTTGGAGAGATCAAGACATTGTTCCACATCCCTATCTACATGAATGAGACCACTTTTCTGTCTTTACAGTGGACTTAGAACCTGGTTCCCTGGGGCAGTATCCTTTGTACATACATGAAACTGCAATTGCAGCAGGTAAATCCAGGAGACTTCTGCTTCTGCTATTTAAGTGCCTAAGGAGCAGCCAAGAATGGGATCTCAACCTACCATACACTTTACAAGGCAACACACAGGCCCTGGGCCAAACAGTTCACTGTTTAATTAGACAAAACATATGGTGGAAAAACGACTTCTTAGAGGAGATGCAACCTGTATTTCAAAAGATTCCTGTATCTCAAGGGAAGTGTCAGGCAACACAATAATTTAGAAGTTAAAAACTAGTTTCAAAGAAGTTAGCTATTTTAGTCAAAGAAAGATGAATGTAAAATTAATGCAGTTATCAAGAAAAAATGCATCAGATGCATTACTGATTACAAATATACAGTATATAACAAGGCACAGTTATGTATCTCATTTTGGAGCAAGGTGTAGAAGATAACAACCTAAAGAAATACTGTCCTATGAGGATAAAGGACGACACTGAAAAGCTAATGATTACACACCACCTCTAAGTCAACAATATCATGATTTAGCACCTTCTATTTCACACAGGCATTCATTCCAACAGTTCATTAGAATTAAGTTTTAAGTGACAAAGCTACATCCGTATTTCATAGAGGATATAACAGGCACGCGCAGAATAAGAGAAACTACATTTGTAAAATGTATACTCACTGATCTGAATTAGCTGCAAGCTTGTTATGCTCATGAATGGTTTCCTGAACACAATCCTCAAGCATCCGAACATGACTGTCACTAGAAAGAAATTTTATTTTTTTTTTAATGCAGGATAATCAATCCTCCTGTTCAAAGCAACATGCCACTAAATGCTCTCCTATTTCAAGTGGGAAATTTTTGGTTTATTTTTGTAACAGACCTCCATAAATGAAACCTTTAATAAGGCAAAAAATGATCTAACGAAGAACACAAAAAAGCTAGCTACTTCGGGCATTGATTCATGACAGTCAATGGAAGACTTCTAAAGTGTATGAATAACTTTCTTTTAAATGGTAGAAGCACATTATCATACATACCTTTTTGCATTAGTAATACAGATGATTCTTCCTCTGTTTCCAACACGTTCTGCATTCTCCATGAGCATGGTTCGAGCCTCATGCTGGTATTCCGTTATTTTGCAGAGTGCTTCAACTGCTGCAACCAGACCATGAAGGATGCTGCAGCACTCTGGGTCTGCCCGAGGATTAGGCGGCCCGACAGCTGCTAATGCTGCCATCAACTAGTTAAAAAGAAAGAAAGAAATTATTATTGAAAGTTACTTTCCAGCCATTTGTTAAAATGATCAGTTAAGAGAAAAGTCATCATTATAACTTTTTTTACATGCAAATTAATATTGTTGGGAGAAAACCAAACAGGGCAATTAAAGACTATTACATGCTGCCAGCCTTCTGGAAAACATTCGGCCCTAAATTATCCTTCGCAATTCACTTATTAAGTGTTACTAAGCCTTGAGAATATTCTCATTTATTACAGAAAAATACCTGGCTATAATAACAATTTATATCCAATACCTGAAAGAATTTATAACATTATCAGTTGCCATCTGCTTTTATTTTCTGAGAATTTGGAAATTCAGTTCCTCCCCAAAACAAATTTTTCAGAGGAAAAGCCCATTCAGTACGAAACAAAACAAGAGCAAAGAGAAGATTTACTTTTTTTTTCCCCACAGTTTATTTGCCTATCATGCAAATGTAAAAAAAAAAAAAAAAAAAAAAAATTAAAATTCAAGATGTATCACCAAATTACAGAGGAAATAAATAGGTAATTTCTTCATAACATTTATTTTAATATATAACTCTATACTCAGAGCTACTGAATACTTTTAAAATTATATAAAGCTGCCTATAGACTAGTCCAGCCTCAGGCTACTACTTAAAATTCTGTTACACAATAATTTCAGACCAGATCCACCAACATCTTAATTAACCAAGGTTATTTCATATTAAACATAGTAAGAAGCTGCTATTTATTCCGCAATTAAACTAGACTTACAAAACAAAAGAACAGTTACAAAGCATACCTCCTGTAAGTTCTGATCTTCTTGAGTCCAAGAATTTAAGACATGAGCCCCAGAATCACTTACAATGAAATTCACCTAAAAGGATCAAAAAACCACATGTAAGGTAACAGCCAATCATACAGATAATAGCCATTATGGCTACTTCCCAAAAACCAAACAAACATGAATTACACCTCTTCCTTCTGATACTCCGGAGATATGTACAATGACAAGCCAAACTAAAAATAAGACAACAAAAACACAAAAAGCATCTACTCCTGCTATATTCAGTTACCCCTTTAGCAACATGATTAACAACAACTTATTCTAACTATTTATATTTTTAAGCCACTAAACCAATCTCTACACCAAGTTAGCATTGCAGGATATTATGAAGTATTTTAATAATAAGGCAATATTTGCAGTACAATAGCTACAAAATAAAGTGAATTCCAATACCGCAATATTGCAAGACTGTCACAGTAGATCACAGAGGTAAATATCTAGCAAGATTTAATAAACATCACAGAGCAAAATGTTCTAAGGATGGCAAAAAAAGTCAAGAGGAAGCACACCTTCCATCTCAATTTCAGTTTCTCACACCACACAAGCTCCAGTTCAGCCAACTGATTCAAATTCATTAAGCATACACTTGATATAATCCCATAACAGGACTTGATTGTATATTAAATGCTCTAAACTAGTTTAAATTAAACATTCGTTGTCTGGGAATGACATGCAACCGGACATGCAATCCATCAAGGCAGTGTGGCTGACATCCATCAAATCACTGAACTACCAGGGGCATTTGCCTGGCCTCTGCCTCAGCTGCTCTCTGACACAGCCAGTATTCCACCGTCACTACTTTGTACCAATATCACTGTCACAAGGTTGTTTAACTTCCTTTTTTTAAGGGTTACTAACTTTTAAGACATTGCACAATGGTTTACTCAATAGTGGGAAAAGAGCTAAAAAAACAGGGATTATTTACCTTAATTTATGATACAATGTTACAGAAGCCACCAGGCATTTATTTTTCAAAACAAGGAGCTGTGTGCCAGGAAGCTCTCCCACTTTTTCAAACTGGTAGCTTCAGCACTATCCTACCTCTCCCTAAAGCCCAGAGTTCTTTCAAAGTTGACACCAAAAACCTTATGAAGTGCTACCAAGTGCATTTAGAAACAAAATTCAATTTGAAGCAATACCTCACTCAAGCTTTTGTAAACTTATAGCTCAGGAGAACACAATAATAAATCTGTAAGTTACCTTAAAGTACCTCTCCTCATGTTTTGCACTGACTTACAAAGTGACACTGAGACAATGAAAGGTCCCAAAAATAAATATGTAATGGGATTCATATACTACACAAATTTAAATAGGTATAAGTGTATCAACAGCACAAATAAATTTTTATATAATAAATTATATTTGATCTTTTACTCTAACCATAAGCTAATGATATTAAAAGACTTCATTAAAATGGGAAAATATCCTTTATACTATCAACCATCATATGCAGTATGCCTAGAAGAACTTACCAGTTTCTTGAAAGGGAAAATATCATACATTATTCTACAGTACTCCATGGATGATTCCACTGAACAGGTCCATAGTGATTTTGATATGGGTGCTAGGGGTATAATTCCTTGGGTCCGATTCTTTACTAGCATATCGAATTCAACATGTTGTCTGCAGGATTCTGCCATGTATGGGCAGTGATCCACAACGAAAACAGTTTTATGAGACTCAGAAAAGATTCTCATTTTCTTCCTAAAAGAAACAGATACTATAATCAGAAAGAAATTGCAAAAAGGCAAAAAAATCACATCACAAAATTACTGTGCAATTTATATAGGATAGAATTATCTTACTAGAATATGCAAGTTTTAAGATATTACCTCTTACAGTATTTAGATTACATATTGCATACATTAGCTCCTACAAAACTGTTATGGTTTAAAAAAACTACAAAAATTCACATTTCAAGAATCTATTTACATCGAGACAAATATCCTCTAGAACTCTTACTGGTCCATATATTTAGTATACTAGATTTCTAATCAGAAGAAACTACTTTTTCTCAGGAGGAAAAAAATATAGAAAATGCAAAAGCATACTGTTGAAAAGGCAACAACGATGCACAGTATTACCCTCCCCACTTTTTTAATTAGAAGAAACTTTTAAGAAAAAAAGTACAGAAACGGCTTCCTATTTAAAGCTAATTTCCTAAAATAAGCAACATTGAAAAAATAATTTATGACTAGGCTATACAGACCTTGAGGTAGCATAAGTATTCAGACCTTTAAGTAGGTTTTCAGCCCTCACTTTGCTAGGTACATCTTTCGATGTTTAAATGAACATTTGCATCTGTACTTTGATCTGTCACTGACAGACATACCAAGTCTGGAATTATAATGTAAATGTTTCTTATCCAGGAAGACTCATCGGAGCACCCCTTGTATTCTTCCCAGCTACGAAGCCTGAGCGCTCTGCAATGAAGCGTGGTGCACCTTCCTGTTTCACACCAATACACTGGGTTTCCCTCTCCTATAGCATCGCTGAAAGAAATACTTTCGAAGCAACTATAACATCAGATCCTTGTGTTAGGGTGGGCATCATAACTTGGAGACCCAAGCCACATATGAAAGTTAATCTTAGACTAGTGCTACTTCGACCACTAATCTTAGACCAAACACTCCTCGTCAACTTCTAGATGTTTCCATAACGCTTCTAGTATAAAAATCTATTTCGTCCCCGCAAATCCTGCTGAATTACAGAATAGAAACAACCAAAAAACATACATGAGCTCATTTAAAAAACTAAAATATTAAAGCAATAGGGATTTACACAGGTCAGACTGCGGGCAGCACCTCGCCCCGGGGGGGGGGGGCAGGTTTCGCACCCGACCTCAGCAACGGCTGCGGCTGCCGGGGCACGCTACGCCCCGTTCGGCAGCGGCCACGGCCGGCCGCAGCCTGGGCCAGCCCAGCGCCGGGCCCGGCCCAAGACCCTGCATCCTATCTTTATCCTGGCAGGGGGCCCGAGGGGCCGGGGAAGCCGCGCCGGCTCCGCGGGGGCAGGCAGGGAGGCGGGCAGGAGGGAGGCACGGCCGCAGAGGGCCGGCGGGGTCCGGAGGAGGCGAGGTGGGTGCCCGCCCGCCCCGGGGCCGAGGGAGGGAAGTGTTTCTCACCTGGGCCGACTCCTCCTCTGATGCAGAAGCCCCGGGCCTGCTCCGCGCCGCGCCCGGGCCCGGCCGCGGGCTCGCTCCGAGGAGGAGGGATGAGGCCCGCGGGCCGCCCTAGGCGGGGTCGGGCGCGGACGCCTCCGGCCAGGCGACCTCCATGCCCCTCCGCCCGCTTCCTCCGCCGCCGGCTCCGCGGCGACCGCGGGGCCCAGCTCCTGCCTCCGCGCCCGGCGCCCGCGGGGGTGGGAGAAGCGGCCGAAGCCCCCCCCCGCTCCGCCCACCCCTGAGGCCGCGGGACCCCCGCGCGGCCACTTACGCCGCTGGCGCAACGGCTCCCCCAGCGCGGGCGGGGGGAGCGCCTCTCCCCTCCCTCCCTCCTTCCCGCCTCCCCTCCCCTCACCTCCCCGGCGGCGGCGGCGGCAGCCACCCGGGCCCCGGCGGCTGGCCGGGCTCACGCACCCGCCATACCCGCCCCGGCCCCACCGCTCGGCCCTCCGCCTGGGCGCGGGCCGCCCCGCCCTGCCGCCAGACGCCGCACGGCGCGAGGAGGAGGCGGAGCCCGAGGCTGACGATCTCGCGAGAGCTCCCTAGGGGAGCGCGCGGCGGAGGGCTCGGCCTTCGACGTCTGAGGCAGCCAATAGGGAGGCGAGGAGCCGGGCCGGGAGCCGGGGAGGCGACTCTCGCGAGAGCTGGGGGCGGTGGCAAGGTGTCCTCTCGCGAGAGCGGCGGGCGCTCGCCCGGTGCCGCCGGCAGGTAGCGCGGCCGCCCTCGCCTCACGCCGCCCCGCCCCGCCCACTGGCGGCGACGCGCCTCCCCCGCCCCTCCTCCTCCGCTTCCCCCCTGCGGCCCGCCGCCATTTGACAGCGGGGCGGGCCGGTCGGGGCTTCACCCCCGGCGCCGGGCGCTGCCGGAGCCGCCGGTCATGAGTGAGTGGCGCGAAGCGGGGAGGGGGCGTCTGGGGACAGCCCGGCCGGCGGCGGGGCGGGGCGGGGGAGGCCAACGGACTCGCGTTGGGGCGCGCGGGGAGCCTTTGGGCCGTGACGTCACGAGGGGTGCGAGGGAGGAGGTGGCGGTGTCGCGACAGTCCTGACTGGCGTGCCTCAGCGTCCGCTCTGGCGGCGGGGAGGAGGAGGCGACGCTCCCTGAGAGCGAGCTGCCGCCCCGCCGCCCGCTCCCCTCCCTCGGCCGGCGAGCGGCGGGGAAGCGGCAGCCGTGCGCTGTCGGTGACCGGGCTGCGGCGGCGGCGCGGTGCGGGGGCCGGGCCTGTTCGCTGCGGGAGGCTCGGTGCTCGGTTGGTGCCGCTGGAAGCGGCGGGGGCGCCGGCTCAGCCTGCGGGGCTCGGCTTCTACGCAGAGAGCGCTGGTGGACGTGTGCACCCCGCCTGAAACTCTTAGAAACTGCAGCGTGGTTCAGCGTTGCAAAACTGGTAACTGCGGGGAGGAGAAAAACCGAAGCGTTAAGCTACGGGAAAAGGCAGTTTTCAGTAAAGATATCAAAGAAAGAAGGGACAGAAAACTCGGGGAAGGCTATTGTTGCGCAAAAATCTTTATTCTTTGGTGGTGTTGTTTTTTGTTTTTTTTTTTTTTTAAGGGCAGCCAAATTTGATAATGAAAGCAATTAGTAAATAGCAGGAAGTGACAGGAAATGAGCATGTAGTAGCAGTATTGCTATGTTGTTTGAGTTGTTGCTCTTGCTACCTGTTGACCCTGTTGGTGAGATTGCAGGCTAACAAATGTGTTTGCAACTGGGCATCGATTGTAGGGTAGAGTTCAGGAATCATTAAGTTTAGCTGCTATAGTCCTCATGCTTGTAAAAAAAAAATAATGTGGTTTGAATCAAATATGTGAGATTAATTGGTTGGGTTTTTTTCCCTAGATGTCCAGGTTACCTCACAGATTTAGATCTATTTTAGGATAAGACAACAGTTTTGGTTTTTGTAGGCAGCCAGATGAGCAACTAGGGAGAATTTTAAATTCCAAGGATTAGGGCCAGTGTCTTGCCCAAAGGAATCCTAGTCAAGATTTGGAGCCGCTATGAATTACCCTGACACAAATAATCCTTCTCCTTTTTGAGGTACAAATCCTGCCTGAAAACAGGCCTCTGGCCTGCTGAAGCTGCTGCGCTGTGAGAGTGGATAGTCACTGCTGAATTTGCGCGGCCGCATTCCATACAAGGCGTGCACGTGCCTTCTCCAACTCATTCGCTGTGAAAAAGAACGCCAGTGGCTTTGCTACAAACGAGTTTCTTTTTCTCGTGTGTGTGTTTGGGTTGGGTCAAAATGAGAAAGTGCATGGGAGGATGAATACGTCCCGTGTTTAAAAATTTATATTGATGCATACAAATAATCAGAGGTGTTAACTGCATTGTACTCTGAATGCCAAATGTATTCCAAGCTCATGGAGAGGGCTGAGAGGCTTTGTTTACACCAGCTAGAGAATTCATGATCCAGGAATTGAGTTAAAGACTGCTCGTCAAATTCTCCTTAAATATGGATCCGATTAAATCAATTTCTGTAACAGTTTAGCCAGCTAGTGTGGAAGGTCATCTTTTGTCTGTGATGTTTTTGTAGTCCGGTAAGAACGTGAGACCAGAATGGGAAGGAAAAATGAGGAGCAAGAAAAGCAGATGCTTAAAAACAAGGCAGTATGATCCCTGTCTAAATAATACTTAAAAGAGCTCAAACTGCTAAACCAGAGTGAATAAATTAACTACCTGTGATAACACACCAGTCTGCTGAAGAACTTGGCTTGATACCTCAAATACATCATGTGGAATTTAAAATCATGTGGAATTTAAAATCATGTGGAATTTAAAATCGTGGAATTTAAAATGAAAACTCTAGTGGATAAACAGGAAGGAATTAACATTACGAATGTCTATAGGAAACTTGTATATGTCAAAATGCTGATGCTTTCGGTAACATGTGAATCACAGAAAACACAGATTAAAACAGTTGCACTCTGTGCCTACACAAAGCTGACTTATGGAAGCTCCTTTGTCAGTAAGCAAGTCTCAGTCTTTCTGTGATGGCAGGGTCCCTGAAAGACCCATCTACATAGAAAAAGTAAACTAAATGCTTTTATATTACATGCGCTCCTCAGAGCAGAGGGAGCAGCTAATGAAATTACCAAATTAAAATGCTTTTGAGAGGTTAGACCTTGCAGGATGTTCTGGGTGCACAAGAGCTCTTCAGAGAGAACGTTCCAAATTCTGCTGCTGTCTTGCTTAGTTTTCTCCCACCTTAATGCACGAGGGCAGGATATTCCTGCTATGTTTGTAAATCTTTTGAGGGGAATGGTGGATCTTCTGGTGTTTGAAATATCCTTACTTCTGCTACTTGCCTGGGACAGTGGGAAAAGGTCCGTTGGGGAAAATGTGAGGATTTCTTTAAGCTTGGCTTAAAGATCCTAGGCTGTGGTTTGTCAAGGTGCCTAACAAAGTTAGAAAATCAACTTTGAGCAATTTTTTTTTTTTTTCCCTGTAGCTCAGGAAAGGCTCACTGACCTTTTATGCTTACAAAAATTTCTCCTTTATCAAACGGCCTGGCTAATAAATGGGTTTAGTTGATCTTTCAGTACCTTAGAAAGTTTCCTGAAACAAATATCAAGCCTTATATTAATAAGGCCCATAACTCTAATAAGCCTCGATAGTTGCTGTGTGATTGCTGAAGGACTGTTCAAGGAGTAGATTTCCTTTTCAGCAGAAAAAGTGCAAGGTTTCTTAAAAGAAAATATAAATTTGGGCTGAAAATCTCTGTCTTGAAACTTAATCTATCAAGAATGAGTATGAAAAAATTCAATGTAAAGGCCAGTGTTTTGGAAATGGTAGCATGTACAAGCATTTTGCAAGTTTAGCAGTTCTATCAATAGGTGATTTCTGCTAACAACTACTGCAATTAGAAGGCTGGTATTTTAACTATGCAGTCGGTTGTTTTTCTTAGCTAAGTTGCTGTCTTTCTCTATCCTGTTGAAAATTTTACAGTTTCATTCTGTACAGTGATGTTTGTGTTCATTTATAGACATGAAAAAAACACAGGCCTTTAGTTTTCTGAATTTTCCCCGAGTAATTTTCTCTACACTGTCAGTTTGAGCTGTTCCTTCTTTGCTGATTTAATTCATCAAAATCTTCCAGCCCACTGTAGTCCTTTGGCATTCTCTTTTGTGCTGGATTTATACTTCTCAAATATCTTGAAGTATATCTGACTGGTAGGAGGGCACATTAAAAAAAAAAAAAAAGGTTGTATTGAAAAATGAAATCGTTAACGTAATATTCTTTTTTTTCCTCTGGTACGTATAGAAGGACATGGACTGCTCAGTTTCCATATGTTCATAGTCATCCTTTTGCACATAGTATATTGATACTCTCCTCACAACACAAAGTTTACTTTCATTTCCTTGCTCTGATATATGGTCTCAATCGCAAATAAAAAAGAGGACAATGAAAGGCAGACTTTAGGGTATTCTTAAGATACATAAATTTTCGCTACTCCTAAAAGACAACAAAATGTCTGGATGTTTCTGAGGGAAAGGTTGTATTCAGCTACTTTAGTCTAAAAAAAAAAAAATTCTCTCTATATATATCTCTCACATAGATAGCTGTTCTCTGTATAGCAAACAGGTGGTGTTGTGAAAATAATACATTTCTAATCTTTAGAAATGAGTTGCACAATTGAAAAAGCCTTAGCAGATGCGAAAGCACTGGTGGAACGGCTAAGGGAACATGACAATGCAGCAGAAGCTCTTATTGAACAGACTACAGCTCTTAACAAGCGGGTTGAAGCAATGAAACAGGTTTGTTTTTCAACTTTGTTTACTCCATTAAAAGAACAACTTGGAAACACATAATTTAAAATAAT
Organism: Platalea leucorodia; assembly: GCF_965183815.1. NCBI lineage: Eukaryota > Metazoa > Chordata > Aves > Pelecaniformes > Threskiornithidae > Platalea > Platalea leucorodia. The sequence goes on along the minus strand of NC_138826.1, from coordinate 52,440,854 downwards.
TCTTGTGTGCTACTGTACAATGTAGAATCAGTATGTTATTTGGTTAATCCTTTAATACCATACTAAGTATTTTCATTATAGGTGTGATTATGATCTAAAAATAGGTGGTTTATATATTTAGTTTGATCCTGTGAAGAAGTTTTCTCTGTTACTCTAGCTTAAATATTGAAAACTAGCATTTATTTGAAGAACACTGGTCGAAATGGGGTTAGTATCTTACAAACCATTGTGTGGTGTCTTGTGTTTTGCTCTTCTGTGAAATACTACTTGTTTTATTAATTTCAACATACACATTTAATCATATAGAGGCCCTGTCATGTTTTCTTCTGTTCAGAATACTTTATCTTTTCACAGTCACCTTTTGTTTCAAAGCAGCCTCTTAGGCTTATTCGTGATCATTTCCATTCTGACGTTAGGCTATTCGAGGCATGTTGTTAGATCGAGTGTGACTTTCACTAGAGAACTCCTGGAAAAACATAAAGGTGTCTACTCACTTTCCATATGGGAGTTCATCCTGTCATTTTAATAGAACACAGGTCCTGTTAATGGGCCTGCAAAATAATAAAACCCTGCATGTGCTTCATCCCTCTAAAACCAGTTGTGCAGAGGCGTCATAACTTCAAATCAAGAGTATTAAATTTGCCCATTTGTTAAGAGTCAGGATCCCTTCATTCAGGTCCATGTGACTTGTACCCATACAATCTTGCGGTTTAAGGTATTGGGAAGCCACAGTAAATATATAGAGGTTAATACTGGATGGTTTTTCTTTACCATATGTGTCTCAGTTTTAAATTACTTGATGGTGAATTTGACCTGTGTTAATTGAAGGCTAAATAATGCCCACTACACACATATGAGGTATGAAGCTTGTCTAAAAACAAAGTTGATACTTTTGTGTCTCTTAAGGGCAGTATGTTAGCAACACCTTCAGAAGTGTTTTTGTTTGTTCGTTTGATATTATTATTTAAAAACAGGCATTATCTTGCTGGTTATAGACTTTGACTGTCATTAGAACTGGTGCTTTGTGACTTGCTGAGTAATGCTTGCCTTCGGTTACTCAAATACGTTGTGGTTGTTGTTTGTTTGTTTGTTTTAATAACTAGTACCAAGAAGAAATTCAAGAGCTCAATGAAGTAGCAAGACATCGTCCTCGGTCTACGTTAGTGATGGGTATCCAACAAGAAAACAGACAGATTAGGGAATTGCAACAGGAAAATAAAGGTAAAATGTGAATATTCTATCCTTTACAAGTTCCACCCTGCAGCACTGGAATTAGTGAGACTTTTACTATCTCAAAAAATTGTTGTAGAAGAAATTTTTTCTTCTACTCTCAATTTGTCAGCTTAACTGATCATAATGCAATCTAATAAAGAGTCCTTATGTCCAACCACTCGGACTATGATTAACAAAAAGAGAGAGTTGTGGAAAATTACTTTTTCAGTCCTTATCTAATGTTCAGCACAAGTGAGGAGATAAATATAACTTACTTCTACAATATAGGTATCTATTTGGAAATGTGTTTTCCCACTGCTAAAAATAACTAATTTAGGAGCACTCAGGACAAGTTGTAGTGTAAGTGCAGTAGTATAATTCTTCCTGGAATTCTGTACACTAGGAATATACTGTTCCTCCTGGAATACCTTAGGTATTCTAACAGCTATATTCAGCAAAGGAGTCAATGATCTTCATTTATATGAATCTTGTCTTATCTCAGGAGTTATTTGTCCTTTGACTTAGTATATTTTGAACACAAGCATTTTTTAACTCTTATTTTACCAAGCTGCAGATTAAAACAGATCTGTAAACTTCTTTCCAGCTTTTGTACAGTGTTGCTTATGGTGGCTAGAGTAAAGCTCTCCTCAGCTACACTCAACACGGCTTATATCAGCTAAAAGGATTGAATATGAAGTCATATTAACAAAAGACCTTCTGTTTCTGACTGAACAAGAATTTTCCCAGGGCAGTCATCACTGAAGATATTTGCAGAGCCTATGTAGATTTTATGGTGCAAGACGAGGGGACGCTCAGTTAAGGGCTTATTTTAGTTTTCTTAAGCCGAAGTTCTTTTGCATTTTGTTTCAGTTCTCCTCTGTTAAACTTTAACTGAATTTAAAAATTATGTTGGTAGAACTACGCACATCTCTTGAAGAACATCAGTCTGCTTTGGAACTCATAATGAGCAAGTACAGAGAACAGATGTTTAGGTTGCTTATGGCGAGCAAAAAGGATGATCCAAGTATAATAATGAAGTTAAAAGAGCAACATTCCAAGGTAATGACTTCATTTTTTTTTTTTGCCTTTGTTTTTTTAGTTAACGCTTAGGTTAGTTTGTAGTGGATCAGTTCAAAGCTCACTTTGTCTCAGTTTTTATATCATTGTACTAACAAGTCCTAATTTTTGTAATGCAGTCCAGGAAACACAAACATGAAACTTCATCAGTCTAGTAAGTCAACCTTACTAGCTTCTGATTTATTTAAGCTTTTATCAAGCAGCATTTCATGACTGTATCTACTTAATTTACTTTTGTTTTGCCTAGGTCTTTAAGGCAACTGCCCTATTATACTTCCAGATGCCCATAGATCTCAGTAACGTTCAAACATTTAGACTGCCTTTAACTTATGCTTGTGACTGCAACAAATAATTAGTAAACCTGTGCTTACTGGGGAGGGTAGGAGGAGTAAGCTTCTTAAATTCAATATGCAAATTGTTTCCCCTAAATACTGTAAATTTTTAAAAATATATTTTAAAAGCTCTTTTGAATATTGAATAACTGAGCACATGCTTCCCCTCTTTCCTGCTTCAGCCCTTGGTTCTTGCTTCGGTACTGATCAGGATTGCTAAGTAGAATCCAGGGCGGCCTGAGATGCTTGAAGGGTGGTGACAGTTGCTGGTATTCAGTGTGCTTCATCTTACGGCTTTTGAAAACTAGAAAAGCAAAGTGCCGTCAAGCAACGTTTTTGTAAACTATCATGAGGGAGGTGTATATGAGTATTCAGCAGCTTCATGTAAGGTTAATGTATGTTTTTATAGCATTAATATATAGTGTAGGCTTTTTTAATATATTTTCAGGAAAATTCATGATTCTAGGTCACTAGCAGATCTAAACAGGAGCTTTCTAACAAAGTATTATATTACATTTTAAATGAAAGGTAATCATCTCAGAGCCGTGTAACTGTGTAGACAAATATTAGTTCTAAGCGTTTAATAATCTTTGACCTCAACAAACTAAGTCTGCAAAGCAGAGTTAGGGTCTGCATACTGAGAAAACAAAGTTTAAGAATTTGACGTTTTCTTATCTCCTTACAAAATCACATGTATGTAATTAGTGCCATTGAAATCAATGGGACTACTTAGATTGGTACAAAAGAATTTACTGGATTAGAACTACATCTTTAACATAAATTCCTAAAAAATGATAGGTATATGTCCTTTTCAGAAGAAGTTACCTTAGCATACATCTTACAGCCTCAGGAGAGGGTAAATTTATATCCAAGACAAGAAGATAGAATTATATCCATCCTGAAATGGACTTTGAAAGTTCATTTAGGAACACTTCTATGGGTTAAAAGCTTGAGGTAAAAAAAAAAAAAAAAGAAAAAGAATATTGAACAATATTATTTAAACAGGAGATTTAGGCCAACATTTTGGCTAAATCTGATCCCACAAGAACACGTGAGGAAGAGGATTTATCACCCTTGTCCTGACACTTAAGATTTCTGGAATTTCATTATTTCTTCTTCTGATCAGCCTTCACATTCAGTAAGATTGAACAATCTTGAAGCAGTCTTTAAATACTTCTCTCCTGTTAACTAAGAAATCCATCACACCTAAGGAATTAATCTCACTGTTACCAGTAATCGCTGTTCTCTCAAGTGGCAGCTATTAACTTTAGTGCCCATTTACAAAAGATTATTAAAAAATCATTGATTTCTGCAGATCAACAAGCACCTCTTTAAACACAAACCCAATTTATTTTAGCAGTGTTGTGTGCATGAGAAAAGTGTGTGTTGGTAGTAATGACCCTGATCTAAGTGTGCTGTTTGAATTCACTCAACTGAAACAAGGCCTAAAAACATCTGTGGTTTTTCTCTTTGGAGAAAAAAACCCAATATATGGCAAACAAAAAGGAGAGCAATACAAGAAGTGTTCATAGATGTTTGAGGCTATCTTCATACAGAAACACTTTGATTGTATTGTTTGATATTACAGCATCTAAGTTTTACACATCTTTCTTCCAGACTAAAGCCTTACAGTTTTGTGTTTGCGTCTGATCTAACATTAGCGACCTTGGAACAGGCCCTAAATTGTATTGATCAAGAGGCCGTGTAAGATGGCAAAATAGGAAGTAGGGAGGACAGCAGTATATCTAAAAACCACTAACTCCTTCCCAGTCCTTCTCAAGGGTGCATCTTTGCCAACTCATTCTTTTACCACTGATGACAGCTTCCTTTCATGCTAAATTTAGTTTTTCATTGAAAAAATGTTTCGCGTAATGACCTTCACTGAAAACTGAGAAGAAAATAAAGATTCACAGCAAGTTCTTTTCCTCCCCGCTCCCCTCTCTTTTTTTCTCTCTCCCCTCTATGCCGTGAGCAGGCATTTAATGAGTAAACTTAAACAGCTAAACCATAGCTTTGGCGATTGGAACAGCGGAGAAGAAAGGATGGAAAGGGCCAATGTTCATTTTAGTAAAGTATATTTGTTTTGGTCAGGTAAAGTTTATGATTCCAAGAGAGGCAGTTTTTTATGGTAGTTTAATCATTTCTGGTAGTTTAAAGGCATCTGCTAGATGTATGGACCTCCAAACTCATAATTTAAAGCTGGGATTTAACTTTAGTCTGTACCGTTCTTCATTTCAGTCCTACTGTTCTGCTTTTCCTGATATTAGTTTGTAACTATTGTGAATTTTGTCCAAAGGTCAGGTCGGACATGGATAGGCTGGCATGATAGTAGAGTTTGTATAAAAGACAAATTGAGGAAAAGACAATGAACAATAAAAGCTACTGGAAATACCACTAAAATATTTGGCTTAACTGAACAGCAACGAATGCCAAAGGCATAGGCTCTTTATCTGGATCTGCAGGGGAAAAGAAGTAGTGACCCTTTAAGCATTTCCTGCTGGTAGGTTGGCCAGTGAGAAAATAAGCTGTCACCTGAACCAACAAGGTCCAGGTAAGAGATCACTTCTCTGCAAACAGTGAAGATTATCTAAAATTTAGCTTCCTTGCAAAGGCTGTTATGCCAATGTAAATGGCTCCTGTCATCCTACCGCTGGCAGTGGAACAGGCCAAGAGCAAACCAAACTACCGCTCTTTTTCCTCCTTCTTGAATCTTTCAGCGAGATGTGGTAGCCAGGAAAGTGCCCTACCAGCGTTAATGAACGGACACAAAGAGGTCAGTGAGGACGCACAAGTTTTTCTTACAATTCAGCAAGGACAAGGACCTCTGAAGTCCAGATCCCAGATAAGCTGGAATTGGAAGTGGATTCAAGCGGAAATATCTAAAAAAGAGCTAAGGACAGATCTGAGTTTCCTGATGTGTGACATAGTAAGGATGACCACTTCACCTGGTCTTTTTAAGAGATAAATGCCTACCCCTGGGCTGGTACTGGCTGTACCAGGCTTGAGATCAGGTTTCAAACAAATGGAAAGAATGTTGCATACCCTGCTGTCCTTAGAGGAATTCAGCTTTTCTGCATATCCAAAATGATAGACATAAATTCCTGCAACACAGGAAGGCCTTGTCAGAGCAAGCACGTGGCTAACTTGTAGCTGTTTGGAAGATGTGGAAGCTGTGGAAGACACTGTCATTTAAGCTTATATAAAATTCTAATAAAAGGGATCACTGTGTGGCAAACTGGATTTATTTAAATAAACAGCACCACAGTGGCTGCTCATGCTGTAAAGTGATAGAGAACTTGTTTTCTCAAATTTAGGCCCATGTTCACATTTTTATTAAGGGGCACAGCAGTCAAAATGTACATTCAATGCTTTGCTTTTTTTAATAATGCAGAAAGTATATTACTAAAGCTGTCATTTTAATTTTATGTCTTAGGAGCTGCAAGTGCATGTGGACCAAATTACAGAAATGGCAGCAGTAATGAGAAAAGCCATTGAAATCGATGAAAAGCATGGCTGTAAGGAGCAGGAACGTATCATTCAGCTCGAGGTAAGTATGGAACCAAAACAACAGTGGCACGAATAGCAAGGGAGTATATGTTACCACAATTACTTATATTGAGTTACTGTATCTCTTGTGAGCTACTGTACCAGTCGCACTGCTATTTTGTCATACTTGCCTTGTTGGGAGGACTGTAAGTGCTATTTTCCCCACTCTAGCTTACCCTCAGGTCTTGCATAGGTGATACTTCATCACCAGAAATGAGTGATTTGTATTTATGTACTGGCTTAAGCGTTCTCTTTTTTTGAGTCTCTGTGTAGCAAAAAAATGCTAGAAAATAATACAAGTTCATCCTAATGAATAAGACACTAGGATGCAAATAATAATACCCACACCTTTGGCTTTTAAATTTTTTTTTTTTTTTTCATAATGAGGGGGGTCTCAGTTGCTTATCATTGGAGGGTCAACACTATTGTTTTTTAATTAAAGTGCTAGCAAAGCAATTCATTATGGGACAGGGAGTGTGGAAAGAACAGGAGTGTTGTTTTTTTTTAAATACAACATTTCAACTTAATTACCCTCCTCTTAACCATCTTTGTGTTTTGAACTTTTTTTTGGATGCATAATGCCCATTCAAGAGAGCAAGAGGGTCGGAAACCTAATGTTCTTAGTTTTAGAAGATAACGTAGCACTACCTGCCTGCAAATCAGTATTGTAATCCTCATATATATGTTTGGAGTAGAGAAGAGGGGAGATTATTAATGTAGTGATCTTGACTTCTTTCTGGAGTTCTATTAAATGCCTTTTCTTTCCCTGGTTATAGCAAGAAAACAAAGGCTTGAGAGAAATTCTTCAAATAACTAGAGAATCATTCCTGAACCTCAAGAAAGAAGATGCATCAGAGAGTACGTCTCTGTCAGGATTAGTAACAAGCAGTGATTTGAGCCTGAGGAAAAGCTAAAAACTGTGGAAGTCGCCAAGCTTCAATTGCACACTTTACAAATGGAGTATCAGGGGTCACTTGTCAAGCACTTGTTACTGAATAGGGCACCAGCAAGCTAATGCATCTTAAACTCCAGTTTAGTGGCTTTTATACTGCGCAAAATAAATGAAAATTGGTGTTCTACAAAAACCTTAGTGACAGATTAATTGCCATAGATCTAACTTCAGTAGGAAATGGATTCATGCACGTACTGAATTGAGAATTATTTTTATATGAAGTCATTTTACAGATAAAAGACAAGATTTCACATAATTTATATAAGTTATTGCTCATACAAAGTTTCAGCGCACCTATTATATAATAAAGGTAAGATTTAAAGTCTGATCTCTGGCTAAAAAGTAGTAACTTATGAATATGATTTGTGCATGATCCACATTACATTTTTTCCTTTTAGTAAGTTTTTAATAAATTCGCATTTTCCAACAAACCTGTTTAATGGAAAGGGTACATAGGCAGCATAAAACTTAAGGATTTCTGTTATTTAGCCACAGGGTATCCTGTTCAAATACAAGGCCGATTGTTTAAACATAAGTAATGCTTTTGCGGTTGTTCAGTATTCTTTTTTTTTTTAATTGAAGAAGATTCTTTAAAATACATACACTGAATTGTATTTTCAAAACATGAAAAGAGCTGCTCCCACTCTGTTTTCTGGAACACGGGTAGCACGGTATCATTCTGCCTTAGCTTTTACTTGTGCGAGAGAAAACCAGGCTCAGTTCTCTCTAGGTAAGAAGCCACGTTAGTCCCACCTATTTCTTCTCCGATTGCCTACCACAACTTCCCAGCTGGGAAACGGCAATTTGAAAGCACCCAAACAGCGGCAGCAGAAAGGCGGTTGGGGGAAGGAGGGAGCAGCTCTATGGCAGAGTTGGCAGCCTGCACGCCTGCAATCAATACTCTTCATTTTTCTTTCTTGAGCACTAGGCATCAAGAAGGTTTTTAGGTAAGTTTCAGGTACACGTTCTGTTTGCACTAGAGAAAGTTTCAATATGCTATACTGACAAATAGCTCGCTTTTATTCCTCAAACACTGACAGAAGCGAAAAGGAATTGGCTTTTCTAGATCAAAGCGCAGCTTATATGATCCGCGGATACGGTGGAAGTGCTACACAAGACAGGCTTGTAGTAAAGAGGTGCCGAAATAATTCGCATTTGGCATTTGTTTGTCTGACTACCGCTTCTTGGTCAAGGCAGCAAGAACATTCCTAGTGGGGACGTGTACCATCGCTTTTTGTCCAGCGTGTTAATGTTTTCTTTACTTGGAAAGCACACTCTAAGAAGCAGAGCGAAAGCTTTCAACCACAGAAAATTGTAGATCTACAAACGCCACCCACAGTTGGATATTTTGGCTGTTTAATAATGAGTTGAAATCCTACTCTGAAATCAACTATTGCTTAATCAAATTTGATTTTCAGTTGCAACAATGCAAAAAGAATTAAGCATCAAGCATTTCTAAGTGCGTCAGCTTTAAATACAACTTCCTTTGACTCGGTACAGCTTCCCTGGGCTCAAGGTGAATGCACCACAGGTCTAAGGGTGAACTTTCAGTTCCCAGTGAACGACTTTGCAGGGAGCTGAATATTTTTGTTCTGTTGCTGTCGGTTGCTGCCCTCCTTCCCATAGTGCTTTTAAGAGAAACAAGTGACATGGTGAGAAAGAGGAGTGTTTAGCAGAGACGATAAACACTAGGTTTCGATTAACAAGTGCATATACCAGGAAATGCAGTTGAAGAGCTCAGAAAGGACAGATAAATCAAGCTCTCCAAATTTTCACAGCATTTTTTATAAATGGAGAAACTGCTACTTCTCTTTCCAGAGCATCTTAGCTTGTTTCTACGCTTAAGAATATATTGAGGACATTCATGTGCATGGAAAAAGTGTTTTAACCATTTCCAAACTTGCTAAACATCTGGGGGGAATTTTTTGGGGAACATTTTAGCTCAAGCACAAAATATACTTGTCTGCTATTATTATCTGTAAAACCTTGCCAGTGCTTTTATAATTTAGATTTTGCATTTCTACTGTAGCTTACAAGCTGGTGACTTATCAGAAGTGACATCTCTTTTTAATGGAGTGTGTTTTGTTGTTGCGAACTTCCCAGAGGTTTTGGGTTCAGTTGATTAAGTTATTCTTTTTAAATGTGTCTTTTCCGCCATTGACTGGTATCAGAGGCGTTTATATCCATTTCATGCTGAATGGAGTTTCACGGCTGACTTTCTGGTTTGTCTTTCAAATACAATCTCCAGAGCTGTATAGCAGGGAAGGGTTGTTAGTCTGTGGCAGTTCTTTAAGGTTGCTCTATTATGAAATAATGCTTGATTAGTGTTTATTTTTGTAAATTAAAAAAATGTGACTTAATTTATCTACTCCTAGTCTTCACATTTGATATGTCTCCCCGGTCGTTCCCCGGACCTGATCACTTTAGGATTTTAAAGAACCTTCACAGCGTGTGGAGTGACTATTTTTCATTGCATACCTGTTATTTTTGTAATGCAGATGGCTTGAAAAGAATTTATGGCTAGAGTTGTGTACTGTACAGTAAACTTATTTTATCAATAAAGTTGACTGAAAATATGGACGTCTTCATGATTAAAGCAAGGTACTGAAGCTGAAATGAGCCTTGTTAGTAACACGTAAGAAAAAAAGACACAGTTTTGCCATTGACTCAGCTTATTTTTATACTTTAAGGCAGGCAGGCCGGCCCATTTCTAGTGCTTGTATTTATGCTGCTGTACAGCTAAAGAAAAAATCCTCTGTGAAGTCCTCATTTTCTCTTGGAAAACTAACAGTCACTTCTGCAGATGTAGTTACTCATCTTTCAAATGAACCACCAGAACTGTTTACTGAGCAGTAAGGATAAATAAAAAGCAGTCCACTGGACTTTGGTTTTTAGATCAAAACATATTTTGGTACAGATAGGACATGACAGTTGGGTTTTCTTTTTGAAGATTAGAAAAAAAAAAATCACTTTGACTTGGTTCAAGCTCTGGGTTCCTTTCTCTGTGACATGTAAGTGAGAATGTCAGTGGATTGCATTCATAAGCTAGCAGTGTAATGTTTTCTCCACTTCCCCATGATTCCTCAGAAGAGAAACTTTTTTTTCAGTGTCATAAATTCTGTGTTTAAAGACAGGTAAGAAATGTCAAGCTAAGTCATAAATGCATGCAGCAGCTATTCAACCAAGGTAAAACTGAACGGCAGCTTGAAACTCAATTGGGCTGTTTTGTACAATTAAAAGCTTCAAATAGCTCTGGCTTTTTAACAAACACATTGGATTAGAAGATTACGTTAAAATACAGAACTAATGGCACTATTTTCATGCAGAGTTACATTTACTAGGATCCCTCCGTAGATACCTAAAATAAGATTTACGTTGGCTTAGGAAATTTTCAGTTTTAGTTAGTAAACATTAAGCTTTAAAAGCACTTTTGCTGATTAAAAAAAATAAAATTCTAAAGTCTCCGATTTGAGTATAAACCATGCACTTGTTCTGTCTGCAGATCTCAGGTGCCTGAGATGACAGGTGGCTAAACTGGCTAGGAGAACACTGTAGTGCTGGTCCCAGTAGGGCAGGTGGTATACAGTGACAGCGGGAAGAGGAGACAGGAGAGCAGAAGAAGTCCTAAGTTGGAAGCGAAGGAATGTGGTAGAGGAGGAAGTTTTAAACATTAGACAAGTTCTTTACCAGCCTTTGCAGCATCACGCTGTTGGTAACGCTTACGTTCTGGAAGCGGCATCAAGCTACGCACGGCCACCAGAGACCAAAAAAAGGAGAAAAGGCCACAAGATGCAGTGGGAACACTGTTGGGCTGTAGGCGTCCAAAAGCTGCCAGCTGTCTGCACAATTGTCACAGAAGGCATCGTCTCAGAGCGATTCCGTTTAACTTGGTGTGCAAACGAAACCATCTCATTATTGGCCTAGGAAAAAGTCTATCCACTCTCCCAGACATCCCCAAAGCAGCAGCAACGAACAAACGCCTGCTGTTCTTGTTTAAAGGGCAGAAAAGTAGATTCTGTATAACGTCAACAGGGGACCTCTTGAGGCTGAACTTCCCCTTCCAGAACACCGAGGTGCGCTGGGAGAGCCACGCGCAGCAGGGAGCTGGTTTGCATCACACGCACGTACCTGGTCGAGGTGCGGGTCCCGTTCAGCCTCACCTTTTGCCCGTCCCACTTTTTTCATTCATTTGTGCCGCTGTTGAATTTCGTACCGATGACAGTGGAGTGGACTGATTTAAACAAAATTGTTTAGCTTCCACATACTAAAATGTGCTGCAAAATAAAACAGATTCTATCTCAGTGGCTGTATGAGAAAAATGTTCCTGCTGCCCGCAACCACCTCCCTTCCCCAGACATGTTCCAATGCAGCAGCACGCCTGCTGGGAGCCGGTGTGGCCACGCCTTTATATCAGAGAACATGATTATTTCCCGAGTTCAGAAAAAAAAACCACAACCCTCCTCTTAGATCTAGAAGAAGAAAACCTCAAGCAACTGCTCAGCATGGAGGGAAAAGTTTCATAATTCCAGTCTTGAAAAAAGTGCACGCTGGCAACGTCTGTGCGTGCTGGCAGCACCCCTCAGAAACGAACTGGAGAAGGGTGGCACAAGGGAAACAAGCAGAACTCCAACTGCAGTCCCTTGCCGTTGTCCTAAGGTGAAGTTTTACCTTTTTTTATAGAACGGCAAAATAAATTTCCTTACAATGCTCTCACCACCAAAAATACCTTAAGAAATACATTTGAGGACAGCTATTTCAGCAGTGAAAAGCATTAGGTACATTTTTGAAAATTCAGTTGTTGGAAGTTTGAACTACCACAAACAGCAATGGCTGCAGGGCGATCAGTGTCTTAGGCTTTCCAATACTACGCTCAGGAACATAGTAAACAATTTTAAAATGAATCATCATATGCAACTCATTAAATTACTGGCTAGGCAAACAGCAGCTGCCTCCTACGATCCATACTACCTCTGCTTTTTTGCTTCCTGCATATAACTTTTTTTCCCCCCAGAGCATTCAGGATAAGAAAAATGAATCCAGCTTGTTTTGAGCACATTAGATAATTTGTTGTTACACCAGAAGGCACTATGGATAACATGGAAAAGGGTGCTTTTTTTTTTTTTTGACAAGGCAGACTTGTGAAGACCCAGTTCTGAAGCAGGTAGGTAAGATGTACACAACCATTTTTTCCTCCCACTCCCTCCATGAGCTAATTTATTGCTCTGTTTTGAAGTTGTCTTCCCCCAGCATGCATGAAGGTATGAAGCCTTGCATACTCCAACAGGAGACAGCTGTCTGCCTACAGCTACGTGCTAGCAGACAAGGTCTGAGATCAATAAAAAAAAATTCTAAACAACAAGCATCTGCTTGAACAAACAAAAATGGTATTGGAGCTCTTGTTTCTAAAGAAAACTGAAACATCAAAGCCTACTAATCGAAGATGTGGGAGGGGGCAACCTGATCAGAGGAATATTGACAAAATTCAAATAAATAGGCAGGGATGTATCAATGCATCTCAGCCACTGAGTTAAGATCCCATTGACCTAACGCTTACAATACTCATCTGTAGGATGTTTACTTACCAAAAGCTCAACGCTTCCTATTCTGACTATTCACTGGACAAACTGGCCAGAAACTAAAGTTACAATAAAGCTCATGACAAATACCACTGCAAAGATCACATGCAAACCTACAGCACGCTGCTGCCAGTTTTAGGAAGAGAGACGAAAAGCTCAAAGGCTTAGTGAAAAATGCATATTTTAAAGCAGGGCATATTCTCAAGAAGGGCTTCCTGTTTTTCAGATAAAGGACAGCTCTAGGCAAGGACAGAAAGTTGAAGAGCCTCACTAGATAGAAAGATACAGAGGGCTGAGATGTGTCAGCGAAAACTGACAAAAGGCAGGCTTTGGGAAAGGCCAGTTTTGCACGTGTTCTGGGTTAGAGTAAAAGACAGATACAGAGGGGACCACAGAAATCCTTTATGCCTCGCTTATTTCTTTTGCTATTGCAGAGAAAAGCGAAGGCTGGGTGTAAGGGTAACTCAGCGCTAGTTAGGGAAGCAGGCAGGAAGATGCAGTGGATGACCAACAGCTACAGGATCAGCAATGCTGAAGGATGATTTTAACCCAGCCTGCTGCCGGGACACTGCAAGCCAAAACGTACACCTTGCACTTCAGGGTCAGGAGCAGGAGTGTGCTCACCTAGTCACCTAAAAATTAAAGAATGAGTAAAAACCACATCAGGGCCTACTTAAGGAGGTCTGATAGAGGAAGAGAACGTTTTCGTTGTGAGCAGAGCTCACCCGGAGCTCCAGAGCTGACAAGCTCCCCCAAGAGCAGCAGAACATGGCTCAGCCCGAGAGCAGCAGTGAGGAACAGATCTCACATGGGACACAGGGGAGACCAGGGCAGAGACAAAGGGTCCCATTCTTCCCTCTGCAGGACACAGCACTCATACAGGCAAATTGTGAAACGCTTTCTCTCCAAACCCAAAGCCACCAGAGGTCACTGCGGTTGGCATAACTAGGCCCTGCTAGGAGTATCAGCTGCTTTACCTACATGTTAGCTAAGTGCAGTCCTTAGCCTCTAATTAAAAATTAAAACACCCTCCTGAGGAGTTACTGATGTCTGTGCCATAACAACAGGATTGTGGTCCTCAAGCAGTTTTAAACTAAGTATTGCTTTACCCTCTGTTTCAATATGCAGTTGCTTAGGGCAGTTTCATACAGTTTTGGCAATGCTTAAGTGCCTCAGAGACAGGAAAACAAAACAGCTTGAAAGCAAGCCACCAAACCAGCCAGGACACGTTAAAGCCTCCCTCTGACAGCAATACCAGAAAGATGTCAGCCACTCGGCGCGTTTCACAGGACTGAGTTTTTGTTTCAGACTGGCACTCCACAATGTTCGCATTCTGCTCGGGTTTCTCAAAGCCAGGCTCACGGCCACGAGCAGCAAGGTATTAAACACAGCCAAAATTTTCTCAGAAGTCTCTAGCATGGGTTTTACACAACACCCTGTATCTGTCTTTTACTCCAACCTGGAACACATGCAACACTGGCCTTTCCCAAAGCCTGTACCAGCAGCTGAGCCCCCCAAATGGTTCCGAATGCTTTATAACCTGCTGTATGCAACATATTTCTACCAACACTGGTTGAGAAGCCCCAAGAACAGTGACTGATACCTCCTCTTCTTACCAAGCACTAGCAGCATGGACTATTAGACTGGAAGATCTAGACCACATCATTCGTCCCAGTAAGAAAAGCCACTTGCATAGGATACCTAACTGCAGAGACAATGAAGGAACATTTATTTTGTGGGCCCCTTCTATAATTTCCTATAACCTGCTCCCAAATCAAAACACAAAGCTTAGGAAGGGAGAGTTTGTCTTCCTCCCCTCCAAGTACACCTAGGGAAAGCATGATCTGTTTCTATTTTCGGTCACGCTTTCTGAACATTTGGGGAAGCAGGCAGGCAAGCTGCCCTACACATGTAGCACTCTGTGAAGCAGCAGTCAGGCTGGGTTTGTGTTTAAGTGAGGAAGGAGACACAAGAACAAAGGAAGATCTGTTTCTTTGAAAAGATCGGTGTCCTCTACTCCACTTGTACCACAACTCGTTTTAACTGCTAGGAGAAATTAGCATGGGTGCGGGAATGAGGGGAGGAGGAAGAGTTTCTCCTATGGATCTGAGGCAGGACTGGAACACACACAGATGTGGGAAAGCTCTACAAGCAGCTCAGAAGTACCACAATCGGATCATTGCAGCATTATTAGAGTGCAGCAAAGACTGCAGAAAACTCAGTTAAAGAAGCGTACTGGAGCCATCATGGCAGAAGAATTCTCTACAGCAGCAGGAAGATCACCATCATAGCCCAGAAAGCTTCAGCTCACATGAAGCTTCAAAACCCTTGATTTTACAGGGGAATCGCTACCTAGAAGAACATAGTTTACATTTAGATTCCCCAGGAACATCAGATACCCTTATTTTAAGCTAGCTAATACAGCAAGGCCATGAATGCTTCCAGTGAGAGATTCTGCAGTCAGAACAGAGGTGTAGCAGGGTAGGATCCAGTCTTCCTTTTGCAACTGCCTTGGGGGGGTACACAAAAAAAAAAAAACAACAAAGAAAACAAAAAAAAACCCCACCTTGAAAGTTACCCCTTCAGCACCCTAGTGGATCAGTTAGTGTATTCTGATTATCATCACTGTTACTCACTATGGCTTACAGAATATGGAAGTAAATTCCCATATCACCTCTCAGCAGTATTAAAAAAAAAAAAAAAAAACAAAAACCACAAAATCTCCAAGTCAGGATCTCAGAAAGAGAGTTCAAAGCCCAGTTCTGCCATGGACTTCCTAGATGATCTTGCAGACTAGTTTCCAGTGAAGAAGTGGATGACAACCATCCCTTTGTTCTCTAGAACCTCATCTGACCAAGCTATTAAAAAAAAAAAAAAGCTTCTTTGGACCATGCACTTCCTCACTGGTTTCATACAGAACATAACCACACTCCCAGCCTCTGGGTGTCACCGTAACTGCAGTAAGTCCTTACAACAGGTCAGCTGAGCTCCCCCCCACCTCATCCCTTGAGGGGCTAAGAGATTTTTCAAAACAAACTATCCCTACAATACCAAAGGCAGAAGCTAAGTTGTAAAAGCATCATTGAATCCAAAGAGTCCCCTTTAGTTCCAAGTCTTTCAAAAGACATCTTTATTACAAAAGATATAGAAAATTAGAGTTAAACTTGTTTCTTCCACAATGTTAATCACAGCAGTTATATAAAAAAACCCACCAAGGTAAACAGGTTTAAGAGCATTTATATACCAAATAAGTGTTTGCTACTTGCCATCGAATATGGCAAAGACATGCTTGCTCAGTATCAGTGCGGTAAGGGCAGTCATCAGCGAGCACCCGTCTGCCAGAGGCCAGGGAAAGAGCTCCTTGTTTGCCCCCATGTGCCACACAACAGCACGGTGAAGCAAGACCCAAATTGCAGGATCTCAGCCTTGCTCTGCTGTTTGAGGCAGATGTTGCAGCTCCAAGCAATCATGGGATTTGTCTCTTTAAATATCAGATCAGTCACCTCAGATACTATATCATTAAGCTTTCACTCAAAGAAAAGTGGCCGGTAGAGTAATTTTAATGTAATTAATTCCTTCCTATTGCCAGGGTGTTTTAACGTTCAACTAAGCTCCCAGATAAAGTTCTTTTGCCAGTTTCCTTACAAAGAACTGTTTCTGACATACTTACTACCAAGAATGTAAAGCGGTGGCCGAGAACTTAAGTTTCCACCGCTAGGGTATTCACTCATGGTGGTTCCATTCAGGCAGCAGAACAGCCCTTCACCTTCGGAGAGGAAGGACTATGCACTTTGCTGCCCACACGAAGGGTACAAAGATAGCGAGACCCAGAAGGAAGAGCCACCATAACCTGGATCAAGATAGAGGATGCAAGACTTCAGCTATCACTGAACGCATTACAGATCACCAGGTAAACACTGAATGTGAAGACCAGGATTGGGCATGGGGGGCAAGGGCAGGTAAAACCGAGGACAGCCTCAGGACTGCTTGTGCATTTACGTGAGCCAAAACCACAATGCTCCAGTTTGCGTTTTGAAAACGGCTGTTTGTTTTGTTTTTAAGGAAGTGAATAAAGCCACCACACCAGATCGCAATCCTCCACTGAATGTAAGAGTGGTCGCTTCTCTGTTTTTATACTACATTCTGCTCTGGGCAGATGCAATCCAAATTGGTAAGGAACACATTCAGTCAGCAAGGATCCTGGTCAGTATTTTGCTAGCTGGATGCTGTTTTCACCCCTTAAAGGCAAAGTTAAAAGATATATTGATGAAAAATTAAAATAGTTAGTGTTTCAACCAATTCCAGGAAAAAAAAAACTGCCATTGGTTACAAAGAGCTTATTTAGGTTTTTTTCTTTTATGACAGCACCACCACAAAAGAGATTATACCAGAGCAGAAACAAGTCACAGGCTGTTCAGAAAGCAAACAAGGAGGCAGACCTCTTGTGTTCTCTTAGCAGTCATCTCTGCACAGAGACCAGATGACCAGCTTGCTACAGAACCATCCAAAAGCGAGGGAGAAAGTCTTCTTGTCTCAGATCAGGTCCACTTCCTGAGCCCCAGTGTGCACGCTTACAACAGTTAATTCAGTGCAGTTTAAATTCAAGCCACTTAGTTTAGCTTGCAAAGTTCAGTAATACTTCTTGGAAACAATTGTGCCTGCAGCCACACATTTTGTACCTATATTAGAAGGTGATACTTCAGTTCCTGTTAGAACTCCTTCTGTATATGGTCCTTACCTCTCATCCCTTGCATTTTGACAGACTCCTCAGGAGCGAGTCAGGCAATATTTCAGCAGTGGTTACCACACTGCGAGGGAAGAACCAGCATTGTACAGGTTGCTTTCCAAGGGCTGTTTTATACTTCCCATACCTAAACATCAAACTAGATCACCACAAGATAAATACCTGTACTTGACCATTAGTACAAGATTCTGCAGCTAGACATACGCAAGTTACAGCAGGCTGAGTGGGCCATTGAGGAAAGAGTCACAAAACAGCATGTAGTGTACTGGACAGATAACTTCTTCCAGGTTGGGCAAATACATTCCTCTTATTAAGCAGGACAAATTGGCAGTGGTAAATCCTGCACCACTGGCTGGTTTGTTGGTGATCATTCATCTCACCATTCCTAGATTCTTCCTCTCTGTTCCCACTAGTTATCTGGTGGGTTACAGAAGCAATGGAGTTCTTTCCCCAGCTGGCTGCTCTTTCTGAAAAAACTCTTTGATATGCAGGAGCTTGTTATGGATCCTCTCTCTTAGGGGAGGGATATGATGGCTAGGGTCTAAGACATTGGTGCTTCTGCGCTCCCTTTCCCGCTTCCAGGTGAGATAGGGGTGCGGTGGGAAGGGCACTTCACTTCTCTCTCGGCGAAGCTGCACAGTTACTCCGCTAAGGGCCAGCATTGTCCACACTGACAGGATAATGAAGTCTGAAAAAGAGAAAGTGAAGAGATTCTATATCAAAGCAGAACATTCCTTCCTTTCCCAAGCATAAACACTGAACAAGTTTAGCCACAGAAAGGAATGAAGTATTGTCTCTGCATCCTCACATACCTAGAGTAAATCCATGAAAAGGCAAGAACACACATGGATTTGAGATGAGTCTGTTCAGTCACCATACCAGGCCTTTTGACTGCCCACCCTGCAAACTCATCAGCAAGGTGGCAGTCCGAGCCTGAGAAGCACCTTTCGCAAGGGCCTCTGTCACATAACACCTGCTGCAAGGGTGGTGCCTTTCAGTCTACTCAGTACTTCTTTTGGAGGATTAGAATTTTTCATCTGGGTGTTAAATCTCACACCATACTTACTGTGTTCTTCTTTCTTCCCTTCCTACCCTCAACGCTCACTGTTGACAATGGAACCAAAGAGGCAGTGGTTTCTCAAATAAGCATTTCATACTAGTTCTTTAAAAGAAGTCTTAAGAGCAGTACTCACCATTTGTTTGAAAAGGCACATTGGTGTAAGCTCTGCTGAAGTAATCATTGAGGACCCTTCTGAGTAGGTCTAAGGTGATGTAAGCAAGACTTGTGTAGACATAACAAGCAATAGCTAGGATCACTGCATAAGAGCCTACTATTCCAGTAGCCAGTATGTTCAGCTAGAGAGGGAGAAAAAACCACAGCTTTAGGAGACTGATAAACACTCTTTGTTTCCCCACCTCCTTAAGGCAGTATCTTGTATCAGTTCTTCTACGAGAAATTGACTGCACGCACCCACCTGTTATCCAGACATATTGTTAAGACAGCAGAAGTCTACTAAATGCAAGTGTTAGTGGATGCTATGTATATCCCTCCTCCTGAAGTGACAGCACAGATTACTTACAATTCTTGGACAGCCAACAAAAAGCACTGGAATCATCAAGGCTACAGACGAAAAGGTCACCCAGAACACAACATCATCACGGAAGACCCTGTAGTCTCCTGCAAAGACACCATATTCCACATGTAATCTCGTAGTTAGCAAAACATTTCCTTTTTTGTAAGTGGTTGGGGATAAGCTTTTTCCCCCAAAGATTCTGTACATTCAGAAATCTAGACTACAATGTGGAAAAGCTTAGCTTTTGAGCTCAAATGCTGATTAAGATGCATTGTAACACAGTAACTCAAAACAAGACCAGAGAAAGACTGTCCCAGTTGAGTATAGGTCCTGTGCTCTAAGTGGGGACAGCAGATCTTGTCCATGAAACAAAGATTTTTGATGAGGCATGTGTTATTCATCTGGTAAGAAAGAAAAGTACTAGAGTACTTCTGCCCAATCAGAAGCCTTTTTATGGCTATATAGGTTTATAATCTATAAACCTGCATCTATGTATGTTTGACTCTAGAGTATGGTGCAAGTACAACCATCACAACAACACAAGGCAACAAATTCTTCCGGCTTTAGGAAGAGTAATTAAGTCATTCATACACTACTTCGTTTCTCCTGCTTTCTAATGCCTGTCAATTAAACAGAGGAGACAAGCTGACCCCCAGCTGAGTCACTGTTTTACTTTAATGAAGAGCAACCAGGGACTGCATGGATTATCACAGAATTGTGGCTTGGGTCAAACACAGATGACTGGAGAATGAAAAACTGTCCCACCAAGGGATCTTAAGTCATTTTGAGATTTAAAATTAAAATAGAGAAAGCAGTGTTGCTGATGCTCTGATGTCCCAGAGGGATTCCAGCTCAGCAGCCTTGCTTGCTTTTAAGCAATTATCTATGGTTTCTCTCAAAAAAAGTCATTCTGAAGACCCTGATGATGTCAATCCAGCTGCAAATACAAGTTAGACTCCTACAGTGCAGTGCTCCCAGAGCCTTGCACCGTAGCATGGTAAAAGGTAACAGCAAGAGCTCCTCTTAATCCACGATGCCTTTATGCCTGAAGCCTCCAAGTTAGACTGCAGATTTTCTACCATGACTTGTCCTGGACAAATAAGACAGACAGCAAGTGCTCGCCTGGAGCAGAGCTGGTATCACAGACTGCTGAGATGGCATGCAGCTTAAGTAGGAAAAGCCTCAGCAAGTTCTCTGCAGAATAAGCAGTTTCCTTTTCCCATCAGTGCAGGTTCCCTAAGTAGCTTTAATTACAGCACACCTGAAAGAAGGCTTCAGGCACATCTCTATTCCTCCCAACACTGGAAAGGGAAAGTTAAATATAACATTAAGACAAACCAGATAGTGGCATTAACCTTAAGAGCCTTGCAGTGTCCCTGTAACACAGCAGGAACACATCACTCAATAGCCAGCACTTTGCAGCAGAGTATTTCAGTGCATACCTAGCGGAGTAAAGAAGACTGTCGATGAAAAGAGAAATCCCAGCACAAGTCCAATGATAAACATACAGAGTAGGACAGAGCCAAATCTCCACCAGCTTGCAACCAGGAAAAGCCCTCCAATAATTCCAGCTACTGCTGTCAAAATAAGACGCACTGAAAAAGAAAACGGGAAATTCCAACACTCTGAAAACTTCAGTTACTGCAATAACGTATTTAGCAGCTTTACTTACATGCTTGATTTTGTTACCTAATGAAAGCTTTCTGAAGAAAGCCAAACAAGAGTATCAGTATTTGCTTCACACATTTCACTTAGACTCCAGTCTGCAACTGAGGATGTGCTATTGAAAGAGTGGTATAGGACTGCAATGAAAGTCTTGCTGCTATGTACATTAGCGCCTTGAGTTCCCAGGGCAGTTATGGTTGCAACAGCTAACACACATGTATCAAAAAAAGTAACTATGAGGTAGGACAAAGACAAAAGGAACTAATTCTTGCTAGTCTAACAAGCAGGATGCAGGCCTTCCTCTGTCATTTTACAGATGAAATTTGCATTAGACCCGAAACTGAGGTCCATCCATTATGAAAGAAGTAGGAAGGATGTTGCAAATTTCCAGAGTTTCTAAAAACCTGTATCTTCCTTGGATAGATACTTAAATTTGTCTTTTATAGTTGCAGCTATTAATTCTGCATCACTATTTGATGTTGGAAGCAACAGTTACTCTGCTACATATTCAGCTATTATGGTAATCAAAGCTGCGTTCAAGTACCCAGGTATCATCCTCCTATCCTTCCTAAGGCTGGCCAACAACAAGCACAACCGAGATTTTATTTAAGGGATTCATAACAACAATACTTGGGAAGAGCACAGGGTATCCTGACATATCTACTCACCATCATAACCCAGGCCAGTTACCCTTGTAATGAATACAAAGAAGAAGAATCCTGTGAATATGAAGCCCATGAAGAATAAGTCTAGAGAAGAAAAAAAAAATATTTAGTATGTTGTCATATCACTCCATACCAAGCCCACTTCAGTACATCTTCAGACATCTTGATGTTCTCTCCCTGTGGTAACATATCAGCTCAGTGGCTGAGAAGCACTAAAGGAAAGCCAGACAACACTTTGTTCTGGAAAAGGGTGTCCTAAAGCACTTCAAACAGTCAAAAAACTACATATTTATATTGCCCAGTATGCACCCTAGTTCTATGTTTCTGTTCTTTGCATACCAGAAACTTCTTGCTCTGCACTTGAAAGCTCTGATCCTGCAAAAGCAAAGCAGTGGACCCAATTGGCACATAATCACTATCAAGTGAATCTTAGTAATAACACCACCATTCTAAGATACAGCAAGTTACATCTATGAAATTCCAACCAGACTTACGAGAAAAAAAACCCTCAACATTCAGTACCTGTTTTCCAGAATCTGTGTCCAAAAAAGCAAGTGAAGAGACCAAGAATAGCAAGAGCAGTGAAGAATACTTTGGTAGAGAGTTTGCCTACAAGGAGAAAGAAAGGGTTACTAGAGCATTCCACCTAGTAGTCCCAACAATGAGACTAAGGTAAGGTCAGGCTGCTGCCACTGAGTCTACTGACAACTTAATAGCTGCCACTCCTTCAGACACACGATGTGAGCAGATCCGCAATGCCTGAACTAACAGTTATCTTGATAGGATCTCCAACAGAATACTGAAGCAGTTCCAGTCTGATTAAGAAATCAAGAGCTTCCTCCTTATTCAAAAGACTGAAGTTTCTGTAACAATAGTTAAGTAGCTGTAACTTGCCGTTTATAATACCAATACAGCTTTACCTGAAAATTCTCTGCTCAGCTTTAAAAAAGGGCCATCCAATCATCTATAAAAATCAGTGCTACAGGATTAGTGACCCAGGCAGCAGCTACAGTCTTTATCACTGCAGCCTTCACCATAGTCTCCCTTTAATATACTCTCCATGCAACAGAAAGGACCAGCAGCATCCCAGTTTGTCTCACTTCTGTCTCCTAGGCAAAATTCCTACTGGTTTATTAATAGCATTTTTTATTTTTTTTAAACTGCATGCCAGAAGGGCTACCGATTAAAATTAAATCTTCTGAGAAGACATCACTTGTGTTAGAGTATATAATAAGAAAATAATCATGAGAACAAATCTTACTTTATGAACCATATTCTACCCATTATTCTTGTCCCTTCTGCAGTCATAATGCGAGTGGCAGCTTTGCTCTTCTTCTGCTCAAAATTCTATCCTTATATACCTTTGTACAAAGTAGCATGACTTTGTAGCCATTTCACTATTGCTGGCATTATCTTCATGCTTATTGTAGGTGACTATCTCCCTTTAAAATATTTGTAAGTTACCAATTCCTATAAGCATCAGCACAGTTTGAAAAATTAGGCTGGACCCTAATCTAGCTCATGTTTTATTAGCGTAGTTTCACATGCAGCATCTATGGTCCTACAAGTGATTTAAGATTATGTGTCCAGTTCGAATAGAAAAAGCTAGAGTGGCACTACAGAGTTGAAAGCTATATATTTGCAAGCCACATGTTAAACCTCCATTAAGTTAAACCTTCAATTGCTAATAGTTCTCCTTAGTCTTATTTCATTATTCTACAAATTTCTCCTTAAACAAGAAGTAGACTCTGTCATAAAGTAACAAAACATATCTAGTGTAGAACAAAGAGCTCCTTCACACTTAAAAAAACAAGTCTCAAAAGCCCCACTCAGCATGTTGGAGCACAACAAGCTTAAAATGAGTTGGCAAGGACATACAAGTCCCAACTTACTGAGAGAAAAGCAGTTATCCACCAGGTCAGCAAAGCTGCAGGCATATGTATGCACAGGTATGTATGCAGCAGAAGTATTCCAAAGAGGATCCCATACTATGACGTTGTAGATCACACCTTGTCCAGGAAGCGAGGAAAAGTAGACGTTGGTCTTGTCATCAGCTGTCAGAGTAAGCATCTGGAACAGTAAAGAATATTCTTAATTGCAAGGAACTGCTTGTCACTGTCAGCATATTGATGTGTCCATACAGCTGAGGGAATACTCAGCTGTTCAAAGATGATGATCAGCAAGAACTGCAGGCAAGAGCTCTCTTATTCTGAACCCTCTCAGTATGACCAATTGAAGTATTAAAGGCTTACAGGACAGACTCCACTTCCTCCGACATTACTATGTTTTCTGACGGGGAGAAGATTCTCTCACTCATGTGTTTTGCTCCTCCTCATTTGAGGACACAGTTCAGTTTCCCTGTCAGTCTACTAACCCAGGTCTGGCCTCTGAAGCAGGCAAGACCGCCATTCTACTCCCTAGCAAGGCCAGACAGGTCATGGCCACCAGGATTCTCCCCTCCCTGTCCCTTCCCATCTCTTTGCTGGGGAGTATGTAAACACACAGCAAGTATTTGCTCTTGCCCATCAGATCTCTTTATGCCATTCCAAATGGGGCCCGTTTCTAGTCCAGTTCCACTATACTCTCCTCCCTCCTCTCTTCCTTGCATTCCCTGGCCACTTCTCAGCATCTGAGGATGCCAGTCCCCAGCATCTATCAGGCATGGTAGGAGACTGTATCAATCTTTGTCAGAAGTGGCTCGACTTCTGGATTTACAGGCACTCAGTGGCAGTACTGCTATAGGCAAGCTGGCCTCGACACCACTGAAGGAGCGCTGTGGCTAAAGTAGTATTCAGCAAGCAGGAAGACACTGAAACAAGAGCTCGTTTAATTGAGAAAAGAGTGCAAGACATAGAAACACATCACAGACCAGTCACTAATATCTACCCGGTATCAGAGCCCACTGCAAGAAGCCTCAATTCTGCCACGCTTCAGGCTGTGCTAACTAGCCACCTCTGTCCCAGGAGAGAGCGGCTGCCATTTCGCATGCATCACTCACTGTATACTTCCTAGCCAGAAATCCAAGATACAAGCCAGAAGCCCAAAGCATCAGCAACTTGCTTATATCACCACTCAAGGAAGATAAGCACAGGGGAGGAAAAAACTTAAGACAGTGCCACTGCCACGTGCCTGGTACACCAGGGCTTCAGACTTACTTTAATGCCATTAGCTTTGATACTTTGCACCTCAGACATCTTCTGTATGTGGCTCATGAGTACCATCTCAGACAGATCGTTCTCTGGTAAGAAGTACTGGTAGACATCATAGTGCAGTCGCCACCTGGAGTTCTGACCAGTCCCTGAATCGCAGGATGGTGGGTTTGCTCCTCTGCAATTAAAGAGAGATCAGCCCCCAGATCTTAACATTAGTTGTCAGAAGTTACCTGTCTGAGGTGGCAGTATTTGGCTTCTACTCTTTAGAAGTTAACACCAGCAACTAATTCAAAACTAGACTGTAAATGTTTGTGAGCACAGACTACAGCAGTATTATGCAGAACTACCCCGATATAGGTAGTATCTGTGCTCACAGCTGCCTTTACATTTACAGAGGCTTCCTATGAGTTGTCATAAGGAACCAGCACAAGAGTTCCAAGAGGTCACAACAGCCAAAGGTCACAGCATCACTGTTTGTTTTTCCCCTGCATGCTATATATACAGCTCTGAATATAGCGTTCCCCATTCCCTGCCTATCACCTGCAACATCAGGCACTATTCAGGAAACAATACCTTATAATTTCAAGTCTCAATATGAAACAAAACTCCAGGTCATTATCATGCTTCAGTATCAGTAAAAGAATAAAACTGCCTATAATACATGACTGCCCCTCAAACAGATTAAGTCATTATGAGGAATGGGAAGATCCAGTATTTGCTGACTGCACATCTGAAGTTGCATAACCTCTCCCACAAGACGCAACTCTCAGCTTTTATCTCTCACTGTGTTACCTCTCCCCCTTCTCCTTATTTACTTCTCAGTTTGTTGCAGCAAACAAGATTTCTGCCAGCAGCTGGATGGTCAGCCTTCCCAGCAGAATCTTGTTTTATGACCTTGGCCAAATACAGGACAGAGGAGGTCCTGCTCAGTGCACAGAAGTTTTTTCACACACCTGGTATATCCCAAGTTTGCAGGGGCAAACTTGATGTGTGTATCAACCAATGTGTAGTCTAGGTAAATATTTGGATCCACTTCCAAGTCAAATTCTAGATTGCAGCCTCCAGGAATAGGATCTAGAACACAGAAAACATAGCTGTAGTCGTTTTTACTCCCCTCTTACACAGCATGAAAAAAGCTCTAAGACCTCAGCAATGCATGTACTTGTAGGCATAATCTGCTTGCTGAGCACATAAAATTGTCACACAAGTGGTTTCACTGCAGTCTAAGATAGGTCCTGACACATATGCACAGCAGTTTTCTACTCTAAGGCTGAAGTCATGACAAGACCATACAGTACATCCTATACATGACTCGCAATTCAGCGATGATACTAAACTTTTTCAGCCCATTTCAAAAGAATTTCTGGCATTTCCATCATAGGTTTGCACCATGTAAGAACATCACTTCTGAAAGGTCAACACTTCATTTCATAGTTAACTTGTAATAAGCAGAGCTGGCATCCCTTAAGAAGTAATAAGGACATACCTTTCTCCATATAGGGAATAGAGATAGCTGTGCTGAGCACCTGGCTAGCATCCAGTGACCGAAGGTACCAAGTACATATGCTCTGTTGAGGCCGAAGGATGGAAACCAGTCCTTTGTCTACTCCAGTTCCTGAGCTGTTCACAGATGGATTCTGGACAGAAACAAGTTATAAAAACAAGCAGTGCTTCTTGAGAAGATTTCCACCACAGCTTGATGTATTGCACAGAAGTCACAGTCCTGCCACAAACCTGCAGGGCACACATTTCAGTGCCAATTCCCACAGATGAGGCATTCAGCCCTTAGCTAGCTAGTAAAAAAGGAAGATGGAAAAAAGGAGCTGGAAGAAGGGAGTGGCCTCTGACACCACACACTGCCTAGTTCAGGCTCAAAAACCAAATGATATGTTTGAGACTACTAAAGAGTTAATCACAAATTGCAGAGAAATCTAGCTAGTTGAAGTCTACCGCTGCAAAGCAATAGAGTCACTAGTAAAGGTGTAAAAGGATTGGAATAACCCTCACAAGAAGTTGTGAGTTGTCACTAAAGAGCATTCTGGGAACGAAAGTGCAGAAGCACCTCACTATCTCGACCAAAATGGAGATAAATGTATGACAGCCGACTTAACACTAGCCATGCCAGACAACAGTGCTTGGGGCCAGGTCAGCTACTGACCCAATGCCCACCAGCACCATCCTTTTCATAATCACAGGTCTTGAGGAAAGATCAGGCAGCAACGGCAGCATCACACTCACGTGGCTGGAACAACCAATTGACCTGCAGTCAAATCTATTTTTCAGCATGGAAAAACGTGCTTTTGTCCAAGAAGGCCACAGTTATCTGAGGCAACACTGCAAGGAAGCACTGTGGACCTGGCAGGCTTTAAGGTCTGGCTCAGCTTCATATTTCTAGAGGCAGACCATCCCTAAAGCAGTATAGCCACATTTATGCATCACTGCCCTTGGCCTGGTAAGGCCCATGAATGCAAAAAGGATCTGAATTGACAGCAGAAGATTCTACCAGTGGTAATCAAAGACCAAAACAGGCGTAACAGTAATGTCTTAGCCCTGTAATCCTGGCTATTTCCCCAGTACAAAGATGATGAGCTGGGTGACTTGTGTTACAGGTTATTCATCTCCTAAGATTCCCAGAATACTCCTTGGCACTCAGTATTTTCTCATTTGGAAAATACTGATGGGGAAAGGGAAACTGCATGGCAGCTGTCAGATTCCTATCTACTACCTTCAGCTTAGCCTACATTCTGCTCAAATACCACTTAGAGCCTCACAGCACCATAAAAAAAAAAATCAGTATTTTAGATTTCATGCCAGTAATGACGGGACAGATTGAGGCTAGTGTATAGCACTACGAATGCTGGCTAGAAGTAGCAGCCTTCACTGGAATACTGTGGAGGAATTTCTCTGTGTGCCACCAAAGGAGAATTAGATTCAGGACAAGAAGCTGGGGTAACAAGACATCGTATCATATCTGTAGTGGCTAGATCCCAGCCACATAAACAGCAGACAACTAAACATCCCAAAATGATCATGTTTAGTGTATAAGGTATCCAGCAAACACTTACCATGAATGTGTTTTTAATTGACAAGCGGATGGATAGCAGTCAGCAGTCACATGTCAAAAACACCATTTCCACCCAGAACAAAGAGCCTTGAAACATTTTCAAGCCAGCTCTGAAATACCTTTAGCATTAAGTCCTCCAAAATAGCAGCTATGACATATAGGTACAAGAAAGGATTTCTGATACTAAAATAATACTAACAGTCACGCAGGTACGATATTCATATTATTTATATAGCTTCAGTTCTGTATTCGCTTCAGTTCTATATTCCTACATGTACCAGAGCCAACTCCTTTACTGAAAGAAAAGTAGCACTTAAGAACAGAAGTGACACTCTTACCATACCTTATCAAAGGATATCACCACATCACTTTGCTGGGCATGTACTTGAAAAATAACAACAGTCACATTGCTTGCAATGTTCCTGATTACAGCTTCCACCGGATTGGTCTGGTTAAGTAGGACATTTCTGAATTTTCCCAAGGAGAGCTCAAGAAGACCTGCATTACAAAAGAGGAAGACACGTGGTTTTTTTTTTTTTGTCCAGAGGGAAGCAATTACCAAGGGGAGCCTGGAAGCTTCCAGTAGCCCAATATTAGTCAGCTGGGAACAGAGCAAGATGTTGTTTTATGCTACTCTGATCCTGTAAGCTGTATGAAGGTTTCAGAGACTACTATACACAGAGCTATACCTACAAGAGCAGATATAGCTAGAGAACCTGCTGTGCAGCCTGGCATGCACCTAAGCACATAGGGCACGACTTCCTGCCAGAAGCTCGGTATCTGATACAGTTGAGCTCATCAGCAATGGACACGAGCTGCAGCTAACCAGCGAGTGCAATCAACAGCAAGTAACATTCAGCAGAATAAATAAGAGGATACTGAGTACTACTTGCTCTTTGGCAAATCCAGGTGAGTATGCTTGTATTAGCCAGCCAACTTGCAGAATACCTGTTAGACTTCCTGGGTAATTCCCAGACCATGGGAGCTGGAGTCAACTTCTATAACAGAGTCAAATCTGTAGTTTACATATGTATACTTACCCACTTTCAGCTACTTCACATATGTCTTTTGCTCCCACACTATTCTTAATTAGGATTGTTGGGCCCTGATTTCTGTATCTAAAAATCTGACTAATTTTTCCAAGACACAACCAAGACCATTTCCTCTTACAATGAGCACAACCCCATGATCCACTGTCATTTAAATTAAAAGGGAACCACAAGACCTAGGATATAAGTTTTTTTGAGAATCAGTTTTGGCTTGTCATTCAAGTCCTGCAAGAAAGCCTGGTTTCTCCCTGTGCTGGGCTCTTGAGGGACAGAGGATGTCAAGGGAGGAAAGCGAAGCAGCCATACAGAAGCCACAAGATTCTCTTTTGTTGGAGGTTAGCAGGCAGACTAGATGCTTGCAGAGCACGCACAATGCCTTTCAGGTTTTTCCCCAAATTCCCCAGCACGCACACACAGTAGCCCAGCAAACCTAAAACTTATCAAGCCTAAACACATACCGAGTACTTCCTCAATAAAGTTGCCTCTTCTAGTGTAAAGGGTTGATACTGTCAAGTACTTTAACAGAAGCACAGAGTAATCAACAGCACCATCCCATATACACTGTTGCTGATGACACAGGTGGTCTCCCATCCAAAAAAAGGGAAGGGATACAGTCTTCTCATCCAAAACTGTACCCAGTACTTTGTAATTCCGTTCCTGTTATCTTTCACTCTCCTCTGCCAAGAACTGGCATCTTTAGCCAGCTTCTTTGCCTCTTGATGATATGTAAACAGAGGCAACCTCCTACCTTCATGCCTCCTCCACTCACCCCACAGTGGAGGAAAAGTCTAACTCATCTCATCTTGCTAACTTCAACCCTTACATGCTCACCCCCAAAATTTGATTAATACCAGTACTGCATCACCAAAAAAAAACCAGCTGAAATATGGGGATCATAAACTAAGAGAAAAAAAAATTCTCCATCGTTCTGTCCCATCATCTTTAGTTTACATTAAGGTAAAAGAAGTGTCTACTCCAAGTTTTCAAACAGTAATTAATGTAAAATTAAGAGCTACAAAAAAGCTT
Source organism: Platalea leucorodia (assembly GCF_965183815.1). Lineage (NCBI taxonomy): Eukaryota > Metazoa > Chordata > Aves > Pelecaniformes > Threskiornithidae > Platalea > Platalea leucorodia. The sequence goes on along the minus strand of NC_138826.1, from coordinate 52,411,220 downwards.
TGTGTATTCTTCCATTTCTGATAGAGTCCCTTGAGCAGCATTCAGCTATCCTCCCCTTCATAAGACCTCTTTCCTCCTTAGCTCTTAAGTTCTACCAGAAATGCAACTAACAGTCTGAATGCTAAAGAAAAGCATTCAAAAGGCACAGACCACACATCTATGCACTCAGAAATCTGGAGTGAAAGCTTAGAACATAGGAAAAATATTTTTCTTTGATCTTTAAGAACTTCAGCACAGTTTCCTGAACTGCAGGATGTTCACACTTAGATGTTATTTTAAGGAATAAAGCTGAAACCATATACACCCTCTCTATGCTCTACATCAAGGGGAAAAAAAACCTGCATTGCTCTATCTTGTTTCTCACCTCCACTCTGTACTCATACCCAGAGGCCTCTGCATTAATAAGAACAGGTTTGTCAGCAAGACATGCAGCCACTACTTCAACATGATCATGAGACTCTAAATGTCAGAGGCACTCTCTCAAGTTTAATTAGCGTGGTAAATTAAGGCATAGTGTTCTACATCGCTTTATTGTCTGCATAATTGCTCCTAAAACAGTGCATGTGACATACATTTTAAACCAAAGTCCGGACAGAAGAGCATAGATTCAGGGGTGAAGAACAAGAATGGCTACATCCATCAGATGAGTATTTTTCAGCTTCTTGTTCACATGCTCCTTCAACCACACTGCTGGCCAGGCTTGAAAGATGACTAAAGGGAGAGTTCACAAGCACAGCAGAGCAGCAGAACCCTCCAAGAAGTTTGCTGGGAGAGCAGTTGCTACATGGCCACAGACTACAGCACCTTTCCAGCCTTCTCTTTTTCTGTCATTTGTAAAAGTCACTGGTGGTGCTCTGAGGCAGAAAGGGAGCATGAAGAGCAAGACAAATTAACCGACTCACAATTCATGAGGCCTATTGCTATTGCAAGTTCTCAGACAGGCGTTAGACTATCTGAGCCATACAGAGTTCAGTATTGTCAAAGATGCTTTGAAGGACAGATACCAAGCCCTCCATGAACACGCAGTACTGGCCACGGCATGGAAGCTGTTTCCTTGGGCAAGCTTGACCTCACTGAAGGTAGCACACCAAACAGTACTGCAGGTTCAGCAGCACATGCAGCAAAGATAAACCACTGCCATTTCCATTAAGAAGCACAACTGAAGAAATGCCATTGCTGCCCATACAGGAACAGTCTTTACCTACAGAGCCATGTTCAAACATTACGCTTGCCTCAAAGAGGTTCTCTACAGTCAGAGAAAATGCATTTCTGCTCTGTGCCAACCAAAATACAGTGGATATGCAGAATAACCTTATGTAAGCTTTAAGAGGTAAGAAGAATCTCCCAGTGTAGGGAGTATGTCAACAAGCAGTCACATGAAGACATTGAATGGAGATGAAATGCAAGCTCAGACTGAAAACTAGTTTGAGTAGGGAAAAACATGAGTATACAGTTATTTAAGAAAATAAAGGCAGCAGCCATATTGTATCAGACCTGTAAGGCCATGCATGCATGGATGCATAGCAGAGTCCTGCTAGAAGGTCTCCATCTTCCCACACTAGTAAAACCCCAAATAAAAAGACCCCACCCTACCCCCAAAAGAAGTAAGAAGATTTATGAAAGCTTCTAAACTTTAATTGCATGTCTACTGAGACTCATGCTTAGAGCACAGTTTGATGCTTAAAGCATAGTGCCACAGAATGTGGCTTTTGACCAACTGCACCACTCCCATCCCAGAAGACTATTCTGTCCACCAATTTAGAGGTCATGAGGTCTTCTACAGTCTGAAAAGTGAGGGAAGAAGTACCTGTCTCACATGCTTACAGTTTTACTAATCCACTTTGATTATCAGCCAGAACACACAAGACCTGGCTTCAGTCAAATTGCTGGCGCTGTTGATTAAGACATCACTTGCGCATCTGGGCAATAACACTTCAAGATGCAAGTGACCAGCTGTCCAATACATTCAGACAGCTGAATAGCTTTGTGTGAACCTCTTATTTTAAAGTGTTGTCACTGCATAGACTAAACAGCTAGCATAAACTAAGTCCATCCAGATAAGCTCCCTTTATGAAAAGGGCATTGCTCAATCCTGATTACACTATAAATTCACTTTCACTTTTCCAACACTAAACAACCTGGTTTGGATGTAGCAAACAAGGCCAGCTGCACTCCTGCTTCATGAAGGTGGAGCTCCCTGGGAGGCAACAAGCATGATATATAAAACACTTCTGCACAAACACCAGGTTTGAAGAGCTGCAGTCCATCAGAACCCCAGAGAGGTAATATAGGCCATTACACAGAGACTTTACTGATTAGCACTTTTAAAGTGAAGCAGGATCTTCTAGCATTAGGAGACAGCACAGCCCATCCCTGCAAACCTGGGTGTCCAAGACTGAATAACCACAAGACAATTTCAAGTAAGTGAACCATTCAGCAAGCATCCTTCTTCAAAGGGCCTAATGATCAGCTAGACATTGGTACACAAATTACACAGCTTATTAGCTTTTCATGAGGAAAACACTTTCCCCCTCCACCCTCAACTCTGCAAGGAAATACAGCAGCACGCTCCTTCAAGGCAAAGCAGTTAGCTTAGTCCCATATTCGTTCCCCCTTTCTACATACTGTAAAAAAATTAGTTGACTCGTGACCCATTTTCAGTCAAGTCCGAGACAAATTGCTTGTCACCATCTTTTAATATAAGCATTAAGATTTAAGAACATTGAGCCTTACTTCTCAGACCTACTTGCCACCATCAGGTGCCAAGCCTGAGCTTCTAGGGCTTGCAAGAAGCAGGGAACACTTGGCTCTCCCCTAAGATTTTGAGCATGAGACTGGGGGGGGGGAAAGGGACGAAGCCTTCCACGCTTGAGACTGATTCCAAACACTGTCCTGCAGCCTTGCAAAGTATCCCAAGAGCAGATTTCTCCTTTTGGACAATTAAGGTTCATTAGAGGCAAGTTTAAAAATAAAGGAAAACTAAGAAGAGGAGGCTTACATCAGCCCTAACATAAGGGACTGCTTGCTTATCTCTGAACTACCTCTGAAAGGAAACTGTTTTTTTTTTTTTTTTTTTTTTTATTTGAACAGATAAGAGTTTAACCAGAAAAAAGTAAGCAGCTGTTAAATCTTCACAAGCTATACTCTACACTTACCTCTGGATGCCTATTTTAGTCACATGCAGGAACACAGGGGAATTACCAAAAAAAAGTCCATGCCATATAAAGTCAGATTACATCAGTACAGCCAACAAGTAATTTTAGGAACCAAGCTCTAAATTCTAAGGGGTTTCGCTTATTTTGTTAATTTTACAGGGACAATGCTTTTCAATGCACAATTCGCAGAGTGCTGGGAACGCACGACCACCAGAATGTGGTAAAAAAAAAAAAAAAATCATCCCACTATTCACGTTGTTCCCTTTCTCATATAAACTCATGGGTAGTGAATGCCACCTTGTTTCCTTAGAAGGATACAACTCTACACCAGACTCATCAGCCTGTACTGTATCCCTGCAACGGCATGGTAAAAATTAACCCAGCAGATCTATGTAAGAGTTAAAACGATAGCGTTCATAGCAATTAAGCTGTAAAAAAAATGGGGAAAAAAAAGGGGGGGGAGGGAGGAAGGGGTTCTCCCTGCACACACCAAAGATTAAGATAACCGCGAATATATAAAACCCCTCTCCAGCTCTGCAGACAGCTACGTCTTCGCTTTGATCCTCAGTCTTGCTCAACCCTCGACCCAGCAGCAGGTCGCCCCGCCGCTGCCTGGGAAACCCCCAAAAGGCTCTGTAGGTCCCTCCTCACAACAAGCCCCTTCCCCTCCATCCTGCTAGGTATCGACCTGGCCAAAAACACCCTCTCCCCGCTACAAACCGGCCTCCACCGGTCTTTCCGGCTGCCTAATGGCGGCCACGGCCCACAGCTCCCCCCGCCCACCTCTCCGCACCGCACTCACCTGAGGCGCCGCCATGGCGCAGGACCCCCAGGAGCCCCAAGAGCACCACGGCGGAAGGAGGGAGCCGCATGGCGCTGCGGAGGGAAGGGGAGATGAAGCTGAGAGCGGGCCAGGGCGCTTAGGAGGAGCTTGGGCCGGGCGGGTCCTGGGAGGCGGCGCAGCGCCCGCCTTCGCGGGCGCTGCGCCGCCTCCCAGGACCCGCCCGGCAGAAGCCGTTCCCGCCACCCACCTGCGCGAGTCCCGGAGGTAACGGCTCCAACCGCCGCCCCTCAACGGCTTTTATCCTCTCAAGTCGCCTCCGCCGGCTGCGTGCCAGTTACCGGGGCGGGTGAGGGGGAGGCTTGGGAAGGTTTCCAGGTCGAGATGGGGAAGGTTGCATTTAACTTTTTGTTTTGTTTTTATTTTTAATGTAGCTGACGTTTGGTTTTTGCCTTACAAACGGTGGTAAGAAATGCTGGTAGGCCTCAGAGCTGTGCTGAAGGGCCTCTGTCTGCGAAGGTGACTCATGGGCGTGTGACGGGAGAAAACAGAAGGCAAATTAAAAGTCTCTCTTTTTTTGGGGGGTGTGTTTTCGATTTCTTGTTTGGGCCTCATTTATGAATTCGCGTCATAACCTAGACTCTAAAAAGCCTCGTACAGTCACCCCAACTGTGTTTATTTTCCCCCCCAGCTTGCTTTGATCCAGTTGAAATGCAAAAGGCAGCTGTCAGTCTGGCATAAGAAGAAGACAGAGATGAGCGCTGGTCCATGTTTATATAATTCCAGATAAATGGGTGTACTTTCTTCTCCCTGCCTTTCCCTACTGTGCTTCGGAAGCCAGCCTTTCTCCATCAGGTTATCTAGTTTGCTGAGGTTTGTTTTGTTCTGCTCAACGAGGTTCCTGCAAGTCAAATCTTGACTTAAAAGCCTGTCTAGCGTTTGCCACTCTCATAGCTGACCTCTGTGAGCGAGGCCTCAGTCGCTCTTTATTCACCGCTCGGCGTCCAAGCTGCTCACCCGCGGCTTCCAGTCACAGACGCACGCGGTGCCTGCCAGAGGCTCGCCTCGTGCCGTGAGCCTCACTTGTTCCAGGCTCAGTCCGGCATCCTTCCCGCTCGTGGAAATCCAGGAAAGAACCCGTTGACTTCAGTAAGAGTTGTAAACCCCTTAAAAACGCGCGGTAGGTTTTGGTCTACGGCGCAGTAGTTTGTGACCTGGCTTTTCAACAGGGGAGCACGGAGGAACCCCGCATCCCAGTTTACACGCGCAAGCCGACAAAATCCTAACCCCGACCACGCCATCGGAAAAAAACGCTCCTGGGGGATTAGTCTGCACCGCGGCAAAGCGGGTAGCCGTAAGCGGCGAAGGAGTCCCGTGGCGTACGCCTTGCTGCGGGGCGCCCGCACCCGCGGCGTCGCCGGCGCCTTAGCCGGAGGCAGCTCCCGGAGGCCGCCAGCCCAGCTGCCCCCTCGCAGCCGGACTGCGGCCGGCGCCAGGGCAGGTCAGCCGTGGTTTCGCCTCGCCTCGCCTCGCCCGAAGACCCCCGAGGGCGGCGCAGCCCCCCCGGGTGCCCCGTCCCACCGGCTGAATACCGGGCGCGCACTGACCGGCACAAACCCGCGGTTCTTCTCCGGCCCAGGGGCACGGAGCCGGCTCTTGCTGGCTCTACGCCGGATCGCTGAGAGCGCCACGCTCCCGGCCTTCCCCCGCTCCCCAGCCGCCTGAGGCGATGCCTGCCCGGCTCAGGGCTGGAGTGGGGCACCCGAGCGGCGGGGCTGCCTTCCGCCGGCGTCGGAGCGGCTGTCGTACAGCGACGGCTGCGCCTTCCAGTGCCAGTAACACAGCAACGGCGGGGTTTTGCCCTGCTACAATCGTGAGCGCTGCTGAGAGAAAGAAACGGGCTCGAACCGCCCGGTCCCGCAGATGAAGGGCGCCCGCCGCCGCAGCGCCTCGGGGGCCCACCCCGCCTCTGCCCCGCGCGGTGGTATGCAAAGCCGGGGCCTGCCCAGCAGTTCAGCAGCTGCCACACACGGGCGACAAAGCAAAAAGCGTCAGAAAGTGGCTTCCTCTGGCTCTGAAACGCGGGGCCGCCCCTCCTGCTGCCGCCCCCGGCCGCGGCCGCCCGGCCCCGCCGCCTCAGCGGAGGTGGGAGCGGGCCTCCTCCTGGCCTGCAGGGGGCGCGCCAGGCCCGCCCTGCCACACCGGAAGGAGGCCCGCGCCGCGGCTGTGCCGCGCCGTGCCGCGCCGTGCCGCGCCCCCGTCCCCGCCCCCCCAACATCCAGGCGCCCCATTGGCTGAGCTGGTTGCTGCCGCCCGGTCAGGTGGGCGGCGGCGGCGCCATGGCGGATCGGTTGACGCAGCTGCAGGACGCCGTCAACTCGGTGAGGCGAGCGCTGATCTCTTCTCTCTCCCGACGTCCGTTGTTTTTCTTACCGGCGGGGCGGGCAGGCTGGGGTAGGCTGGCGCTGGGCTGCGTCGCGCCGCGTCCCCTCCCGCCTCTACGGCCTGTGCCGCTGCGCCCGGGCCTGGCCGTTGTTGGCCGTTGGGCGTGTGAGGGGCTGCGATCCCTCTCCGGGTCCCCTGCCCGCAGCGCCGAGCGCTGGCAGCCCCCAGGCAGGGGGGCATCGCCACTGGCCGTCATGGGCTGCGGGGGTGTGCGCCCACCTGACGGCGGGGTGTGGGTGGGCTGCTGCGTGGGGTCCACTGGGATGCAAAAATAAAATTGAAATAGCTTTAGTAGTGACATAAATTAACGCTCTCTTTGTTGCTTGCAGCTCGCAGACCAGTTCTGTAATGCCATTGGAGTGTTGCAGCAGTGTGGCCCCCCAGCCTCTTTCAGCAACATTCAGACAGCAATAAACAAAGATCAGCCTGCTAATCCAACGGAAGGCAAGTCTGTTTTTCTGCATGTCCTAACAAAATGTGAACATGTTCTGATGTAGCACATCTATGATACAAAATCTGTACTCTATTTCATGCTCAACAAACAATTCCACCGATAACTGGAGGAGCGATTGCATTTAAGTCATAAATTGGTGTCAGCTGCACTTGCTGCATGAGATTGTGATAGTGGAAATGCAATTTTAAGTGTTAAGTAAGCATTACAATGTATTTCTTGTCTGGGTTTCTTTGCACAAATACAGTAGCTCTACAGATATAAACCATTTTAATAAGACTGCTGCAAGAGGTTGTGAGTTGTTCATTACTTCCAAGAAGTCTTTTTAGAAAGAAGTAGCGTTAGTTTTATGAAATCATGTATGAGTTTAAAATTCTCCATGTCATAACCTTTTAATTATTTGTGTTTCTCCATGTATCATCTGATTATGTAATTAATTAAGGAATAATGTCATGTCAAATCTCCCCATTGGCATTTGTGGTTTTGTTGTTGGCTGTTTTGTTTTTGGGTTTGGGTTGTTCTTTTTTCAGAGACGAGAAACTGATCTAAGACACCGAACTTGGCAAGCAAACTAAAAGTTCTCCCTGATTTGATAATTTCAAGCTAGTATTTAAATAACCATGTTATTCTACTCCTGAATCTTTTTTCTTCTCCCCCCCCCCCCCCCCGTTTTTTTTTCCTGAGAAAATTTTACATATATCTTGTATCAGATTAGGTTTGTCTATTAGGATGTCAGGGGAGGCTAGTTTGGAGAGCAGCAATGCACTTTCTGGGACAGTCAAATAGTAGTTCTTTATTGGTCTATGGTGGTTTGCTCTCTGATACTGGAATTAGTTGGAAGAGCCAGCTGAAAGGCTTGGTTCCTTCCTCATCTTACCTGCTGCTGTCCCAGGTGCCGGCATCAGCGTGGTGCCAGGAGCTAGAGGCTTTGTTAAGGTCTTAAAATGGTAGGTCATGACTGACTTCTCTTTTGATTTTTCTTTTTCTAAAATTCTGAATATAGTGACTTCAGTAAAATCATACAGCCACGTTAGCAATGCTGATGAGGCAAAACAAAACTACCAGTTATGTTTCTTTAGATATTTAAAGTCTTAATAAGAAGGCCTTAAAACTCTTTACAGGTAAACCCTGTGGTGACCCTGAGTTAGCTTTAAATGGATATGTTGGTTTTGTTGTTTGTGGGGGTTTTTTTTAAGTTAAAGTCAAGTGTACCTTTGAGAATGCCACTGTCTTCTATAGATTTTTGCCATTAGAAAGTATTTTCTCTCTTGCTTCCACAAATAGTTCATGAACTAAGCAGCATAAACAAATACATAAGATCTTAACTTATAAATTGAAAAGGGCTGTTTCAATATTTTAGCGGTAGTAATGGACTTAATTCAAATTGAATGGACACAATTCCATATGGAAAGGTTTTGTTCCTGGCCTCTTATTAAAAGTCCATGCAGTTCTTTCACTGATATAGCAGCTAAATTAAGGTCAGTTTTAAACTTCCAATCCTTTTCCATTTCTCAGAGGCAATTTAACTTTTTCTGTGGCTGAATAGGAATTTTTTTTTAATTAAAAAACCTCAAATTCTTTCACTAATAATCTGTTGCTTAACATGATTTAAATAATCCATCTATTTGAATCACTACCTTTACATTGTTTCTAGTGTTCTTTTTTTGTCTAGTGGCAGATTTCAAGGCAAGGATTGAAAAGTTAAATGAGTTTCTAGCTACTTCTCAATACTTAATGTAGTGACTAGGACACTTAATACTGGTATTAGTCATTTCTTAACTGGCTTACCGTGATGGAGTTCTAGCTGTTTTCTCACTTGTACAAAGCCCAGGCCTTGTATAACCGGTTACCTTGTTTAATCTAGGATTGGAATCAAACTACCTTCATCTTCTAATATGGTTGAGTTCTCGTCAGTTGTGATACTGTTGTTTTCTTCATGTAGGAGAATTTTTAACACCTGCATACTTAAAGTCTGTAGAACTTTCTGTGCTGTGTATGCAGAATTGTGCTTATTTCTAATAATGTACTGAGTAGGCTGACTTTTCTTTTTTAAAGAGTACGCCCAACTGTTTGCCGCATTGATTGCACGAACTGCGAAAGATATTGATGTTCTAATAGATTCCCTGCCTAGTGAAGAATCAACAGCAGCTTTGCAGGTAAGAGTGTTCTTAATTGAAGTATCAAAACATAACTGAAGGCAAACTTCTTCCTTTTTTTAAACATATTTTTTTCTCTCTAGGCCATGTAATCTTGAAAAATGACTTTAATGTAAGCCTGAATTTTTCATAAGGGTAGCCTGTGAGTACTTCATAGGCTTAGTGGAAATACTGAAGTGGCATCTAGTTCTAAATAAGGTTATACACAGTGAGAATATTTTAAACTTACTTTTCTGTTAGAATGTTTTCTGAAAAAAAAAAAAAAGGTGTTTTTATCTTAACACCACAATACTGGAAACTGCTACCTGTTTTTTTCCCCCCACCTGTTCAAATATTAATACAACAGGTGCAACATTGTGGGGTTTGTTGTTGTTTTTTCCTTTGGATAATCTTTCATACTCTCTTGCTCATTGGGAGCACGTTTCATTTTGTAGCTGCAGAGCCAACACTTCACTGAAGCCTGTTGCGTCCTTCCACAATGTTTCTGGTTGGTAAAGGGTTTGCAGCGTATCCTTCAAGTTCTCCAGCTCTGTCACAAAACAGTTCTTTCCCTTTTCAGAAGTTGCCCTTCTTGGGACCAGCCAGCCAAACTGGGTGCTTTTGTTTCTTGCTCCTTCTCTCTTCAGACCAGAGGTACTCTAGGAAGAGCTTGGGAACAGAAAGTGGCAACTGATCAGGCAGCTATTAGCAGGTGCAGCCGGTATCACAGCCTCTGTTCCCTGCCGTACAGGAGCTGAACTGCTGCAAACAGCCTGTGAATCCTTTCACAATACTCAGCTGTTTCTCACTTCCAAGAAATGCATTGGACCCATGATTCAAAGAATGCCACTGTGTTGGGGTTTTGGGGATTTTTTTTTTTTTTTGCTGTTGCTTCTACAGATCTTGCCTATTAAACAGCATCTTTTTTTTTTTTCTTTTTGACTCTAACCGCTGGATTTACATCAAGTATTTTCTCTTTAGAATGCAACAAGGGTGCAAAGAGTGCTGTTTCTCTGAGAACCCTGGAACTGCTTTAAGAGCACCTGAAGGTTTTACACCTGAGTTGATAATCTGTAACTATTCAAAGGCATTTTACAAAAGACTAGAGGTGCCTGCTGGGCCAAATACAAATTACTTGACAGTCACATCACATTTGGTTTTAAACAGAGGAGGTTGAATTTGGAAATGTTGCTAGTCACAATAAAGGCTGAACATACTAATTGGGCCTGTTAACACCAGCATAATTTCATGTAACTGCATATTTAATCACTGAAGACAGCTTTCCTGCTGCAGACAAATTACAGGCTTCTTCCATGACTGAGCAGGGTCTGATCATAGTGACAGCTGATGCAGGGAAAGCAGGGTGCTCCAGAAAGAGGGGCTCGTTATCCAATAGGAGCATGCTTTCCTTCGAGGTGATACTCGAACAGTTTCTTGCTCTGTTAATGCAGAATCTCGTTTCACAAGAATTTCTCATCTTTTCTGTTTGGTGTGGTTTTGAGATGTTAGCTTAGATTCCATCACTTACTGATTCTGGTTTTTATTTGCTGTTGTTTAATTTGGTGCAGTATTAAAGATAAATATCCTGACATTCTTGTAAAGACTGTTATGAAGATGCTTGAAATACTCAATACGCAGTACAGGTTTTATTGAGAAGTGGTAGATACTTGGCTAATAGAGATGTAGTTAGGCCGATCTTTTTTTTTTTTTTTTTTTGATACCAAGGTTGTCTTGGTATATGTTTCAAATCTGACACTTGTCTTAAATGAAAAAAGGGGCTGCTACACTAATGCCCAACACAATTTACCCGTCCCTTTTGAGTTTCCTTGTGGTGCAGTTGGTAGTACATATTCCACTCAAATCTGCAGCTTACCTGCAGTCAGCTATTTAACAACTGAGACTGAAGTAATTGAGCTGGATTCTAAATTTCAAACTTTTACCTTTTGTTATCTTCCTTCTATCTTCCTTCCTCCAAGGGCTGTCAAGTCCTTTGTGCATATATTTATATATAAAGACATCAGTGTTGCAGAACAGAAGATGAATATGTGGGTAGAATTTGCCAGTTAGTTTAAGCATGACTTCTTAAGGACCTGTATATAAACCTGGATAACTGCTTTAAAAAATATCCATTTGAAACTATTTTGTTTTGTCTTTTCTGTTATTGAGTTAGAACAAGTTTTTTAGTAGTTTTAAATTTGGTAAATATTTTAAAGTATTAATATATTTTGAAGTTAAAATGTTTTATTTCACTAGATTTTGTCTTACTGAAAAGCAATTTGGTTCTGAAACAAAATATTGAAGAAAAAAGGTTAAATAATACAGTTTCATCTGAAATATGCTATTTAACGGAAAGGTTTAAATGAATTATGCTTACATCTTGCTGAGCACCTTTCAGTAAGGGAGAGGGGACAGGGATAAATGCTCCTCATCAAGAAAAGCTGTGCTGAGCCAAGAGTCGTAATATGAAAGAAGGCGACATCTCTGTTGGGGGGCTTTGTGTTTACTCAATGTGGATATGCGCTGTTTTAGGCTGCAACCTATAACGAGTTACTTTGAAGTTGCTAGTATGTAATCAGGGGCTAAAGAGAGAACCTTTCTCTTTTCTAGGGAGCACTGAGTGTTCCCTCACCGTCCTTTAGTAGCAAGTCAATTTTGTATTTGAAGATCCTTACTTTTCTCCCTTTTACTTTCAAGGCTGCTAGTCTGTATCGATTGGAAGAAGAAAATCATGAAGCAGCTGCCCGTCTGGAAGAGGTAGTTTATCGTGGGGATATGCTGCTGGAAAAGATACAGAGTGCCCTGGCAGATATCGCCCAGTCGCAGCTGAAGACGAGAAGCGGCACGCACAGCCAGCCCCTTCCAGACGCGTAGCAGCAGAGGGCAGCGCGCCCCTGCGAAACCGAACTGCGGTGGGGCGGGTTGGAAACACGGCTCTGCACCCACGGGGAGGTGTAACACCCAGCCCCGCTCCTGTGGGACTCTTGAGCGCTCTCTTGTCGTCGGTAACAATGTCTTCTGTCAAAGCTCACGCTGCACGTTTTGTATGAGAAACACTTCTATTGCAGAATCGGTGGTTCTGTTCTAGAATTACGTGTATTGATGTATGTTTCCTTGACTTAAAATATTAATTTCTGAGCTTTCTTTTCTGTTCATAAATCTGTCCGACCTCAGTCTGATTTATCTTCATTACACAGATCTTACTCCCTAAAGGGAATTCAGAAGGAAAATATTCTCAGAGTATTTGTGTAATTTGCTCAGTCCTACTTTCAAACTTCAAATATTCAAACACACTTGAATTTGCCAGGGTTCCATGGAGGCAGTGCGAGACGATGATGTGAATACAGCGGTGGCCATCTGTTTTAATTAACAGAAATGGTAATCAAACATTTGTATTACTACTTGGCTGGTTTACCACCCTTTACAGAGCAAGTAAAAGGATAAGTAAACTCTAATGTTTGCAGAGTAAGTGTTCTTGCCATTGGCATCTCATTTAAAAAAAAAAAAAATCAATCTGCAGGTATCTGATATTGGCATTTATTATTGTTTGTAATTCACAAATGGGTCTTTGACTCCATTATTGCCACTGACACGCTCACTCTTACTTGCTCGTGCCATTTCTCTGCTTCTGCTGATACTCTGCATTCTTGTGGTGACTGGTGAACGCCTCTAAAGCAGACAGTAATGAGGAAGCATTGGATGATTGGGAATAAATTAGCAATGAGGAAACTGAAAATAACTTATTATGTAATGTTGCTTTTCAGTGTAAGCAGTGGCTGCCACGTGAATGCTGTGATCATAAGCAGCAAGAGGCCTGTCATCCCCAACATGCTCTAGAGAGTTTTTTGTTTTTATCTTCACACACTGAATAAATTTTTGCCCCTTGTCTTAGGATTCTAGAAATACCAACATCTCCTTTTGTATTTGAAGAAAAAACAAAACAAAACAAAAAACACACCAGATAATGTAGGGTTCAGTGCTTGAGCTTGGAGTTGAACTGTTAGTCATTTTTTGTATTTTTGAGTTAGCAGCCTTGTATTATGGTAGGATGCTGTTTATTGCCACATAATATCTGCTCATTTCCTGATCAAAACTAGTACTTCTGTGCATTGGACAAGCTGTCATTGACTTGAAAGTTACTATTGTTGCTATTGCACATAGACAGATAAGAGCAACTCAATATGTCTTTAGCATGCTGATCCTTAAGGAATTAGATGCAGCCACTCACTAGACTGCACCAGTGAAAGGAAGAGTATAACGCGGCACAGGATACATCTTGTATACAGCCCGTTGTGACGATCGAAAAATACAAAGGTGTTCCTACCTGTAACAAATACTAAAACTGAAGTATTTAATCGGACTGGTATTTAATTAAATATTTAATATTATTCTGTCAAATCTGCATATCTGTAGTCATAAACTTAGTCTGCTGTTGTGAGGCTCTTGTACTATCCAGATTCCACAGAAGGAACAAGGGAGGGGAACAGGCTACAGCACGGCCCTAGTTCTGTAATGGGATCTTTATTAAGAATAACTGGGCTGTGGTGGTTTACTAAGCCATGTAAATACGCCCATGTCCTGGGAGGCTCGAGGGGCCGGATTTTCATTTGAAGTCAGTCATGGGGCCTGTTTGTTGTTTTGTTGTTGTTTTTTTCCCCTAGAAAAATTGCATCCAGTGCATCTCAAGTTGGTTGGGGAGGTGGGGTGGATTTTTTTGTGGTGGTTGGTTGTTTGCTTTTTAAACTAGTGGACTTAGAAAACTCAGAGTGAAATGTTTGGACTTTGCTTGTGGATTTTTTTTTTAATTGAGATGTCTTAATTTGAGATTTGTACATTGCTGGAAAAAGGGTTAGATCTTCAGAGTAGATTCCCTGGTATAGCTTAACATGTGTATCACCTCAAACTTGTTAGCTTGGAAACTTTTGCTGTGGGAGATGGTGTACTCTTCAGTAACAATACAATTCTTTTAATTTCATATCTTTCTATTTTTCATACTTGAAAACGGCTGTATTGCTGCAGCCTGATATTGCCTAATTGTAGAAGCTTTTTATTTTAGTTGGTGTTTATTTGAATATGCTAGCCCACTTTATGTTAAAGTGTGTGTCGGTATCCGACAGTTAATCTTAGAAGTAAACCTTAACCAGAGGTATAAGCTCCCTAGTAAGTATGTGTGTTTTTTCAGTACTTGTGTCTAGTTTACTGAATGTTGCCAATTTAATAGAGATGCAGTTTGTGATACAGTTAAAAACAACTAACACCAAAAAAGTGAGAGCACCAAAATTTCTCTTTTTTCCTTGAGAAAATGTAATGTTTTGGTGAGTGAGTAGTACTGTAAGATGTACGACCGCACTAGTTCTTGTATTGTGTTGCTAGACTAGCTGTTGTAAATCTTTACCTGCTCTTTTACAGTCTGCAGCTCAGTCGGTAAGGTTGTATATCTTTTGTTGGGCTCTGACATGAAGAAAGGGGAAAAACACCAATTTGCTACAGCTGTCTTAACAGACAAAGCATTAGATTGGGGATTCGAGATGTGGATTCCTTTCCTCTCTATCATAGATGTGCTGATTTTTCCAGCCCCTGCTGTTGGGGCTTAAACATCTCTGTTTAAAAAAACGATGCTTAATGGTAGTGATCTCCTTAGGGGGGTACTCATGCAAGAATTGTAGGGCATGCAGGATTACTGTGTCTACCATTTAGAACCCCAACTTTCAGTAAAAAAAAAAAAGGGGGGGGGGGGAGGCAAATGCCCTTGGGAAAAGGCATCGGATCCTCCCTGAGAAGTCTTGACTGCCTCCAAACTTTCAGTACTGAAGAGAGGCAGGGTGGGGGAGAAAAAACCCTGCATAACAGCTGCTAACAAACCTAACAGGTTACATGCAAGAGAGCTGTAAAAGGAAACTTTGGTTGAGGCAAGAGAATAAATGGAGGTAAAGCATGATGGGAAGAAAACAAAAGTATTGAGCAAGATATAAAATGGTTCTGCATATTATGTTGGACAAGGAGTACTGCCCAGTGAACAAATTGTGCTTTGAAGAAAGATAGCACAGAGCATAATGGAAAATTCCATTGAAAAACAATCTCAACCACTTCAAATGAGCAGGAGCATTTCATGCTGAGAATCCATACAGCCCACTGGCAAAGATGTTGGAATCAATTTAGTAAATACAAGCGGCTGATCAAAGCCTAGTATTCTTTACTATAAACAACCATGCTTGGAGGAAAGGAACACCTAGCAGCAGCTGTTCTCATTTTCAGATACAAGAATACAGAGGAACTCATACACTTGTTTTTAAAGATACTGGAAAAAGTGCAGTAACAATATTTTGGCTTCATGTCTTTATGAAGTTAATCCTGGCTTACTACTGCAGATGATCTTTGGAGATCTGGGAGCTTCTGCTGTGTGTGGCATGGGGAGGGTGTCCTGGCCGTCCCCGCAAAATTGACATCAAGAGATTTTGGGAGTTTGCAACGATACAGGCCAGAGACTGCCTGGCTGGGGAGCAGCTCAGCTCAAATGGCCTGGGGGTCTTGGCAGACAGCAAGCTGAACTTGTGCCAGGAGCTGGCCCTGGCAATAAAAAAGGCCAACAGCATCCTGGGCTGTATTAGCGGGAGCGCAGCCAGTAGATCGAGGAAAGTGATTACTTCCCTCTGCTCAGCGTGTGGTAGACTGCATCTGGAACACTCTGTGCAGTTCTGGGCCCTCAGCATCAGAAAGATGTTGATAAACTACAGGTTCAGCAGAAGGCCACCGCAATGGCGTGGGCTGGAGCACCTCCGCCATGAGGAGAGGTTGAGGGAGCTGGGCTGGAAGAAGAGATGGCGTTGGGGGCACCTAACAGAGCCTGCCCATACCTACAGGGAGGTTATGGAGAAGACAGAGCCAGGCTCCTGGCAGTGGTGCATGGCAGAAGAATGACAGCCAGCCGATGTAAATTGAAACAACAGAGGTTCAGACTGGTCACAAGGGAAAGATTTTTTTACCATTAGGACAGTTAAGTTTTGGAATGTGGTTCCCAGAGAAGCTGGAAATCCTGGGAGGTTTTTCAAGACGTGACTGGATAAAGCTCTGAGCAACCTCGGCTGGCCTCACAGCTGACCCACCTTTGAGCAGGAGGTTGGACTAGACACCTCCTGAGAGGTCCCTTCCGACCTGAATGGTCCTATGGGTACTAGACACATAACAGTCTCAGAAAGAACCAAGAAAGCATTAAGTGTGGTGTTGTCCCCTTTCTAGAAAGGCAGATCTGGAGGACAGAAAACTTGAGGTATCTGGTATCAGTCTCATTCACATTGATGAGATTTTGTGATGTAGGTCTCTGCCCTGGAAGGCCATTGAGTTGACCTTATGTGTGGCGTGAAATTCCATGCTGCGGTGACCCAAGTTTCCAACAGGTGCCCTTGGAGAGCGTGATATGCAAAATCCACATCCTACACTTACAGAAAATTGATCTGTCAGATGATGCTGACTCACTATTAGACAAAGGCAGACTCCTCTAAAGAAAGAAATTGTATTTCTCTTTTATATAGCTTGTTATGTAGTCTTACATAAGAAATAATGAAAGCCCTATTTTCAGACACCAAACCTGAGACTAGAGCAAAAGTTTTATTCTAGCTTTTTCTTTCAAATCTATGGAAGAAAGTTTGAATTACTTTTATTGACTTAAGAACAAATTGTTGATTGACTGACGTGACCTTTTTACCTCTAACCCATAGGACTATGTACCAGCAGCAAAGGGCACAGAAACCAGAGTTTGCAAATGAGGTGGTTTTTATGCTCCAAATACGTCAGCCACTGTGCTTTATGGGCTTGCGATGAGCAGCATCCACGGTGGAAATGATCTCCAGGAAGGTTTTGTCTGTTTTAATGTAGTTAGTGTAACATGCTTTGTAGCGTATCTTCACAATTATTACACACTGTTTGTGTACACTTACATGCAGGCTTTCTGTTTATTTTTGTTTCTTGGAAAGCTTTGTAGGGAAACTTGCTTGTTCATGGTAGCTAAGCAAGCAGAACAGGAATTTTATATTCTCGCTGCTGCTGTACCCAACCAGCATGGCCAAGTAGCTAAACACATTCGCCTCCTGCTCTGAGCACAAAAGGGCTATCATTTTATGACTGTTTAGACTGTCACCCTGTTTCTTCTAAATTTCTGTTCATAGCTAACATTCAGGTAGCATAGCACAATAGTAGAAACAGACATTCCCCTGACTATTTTAATTTGGTATTTACTTACTATAAATATTCCCAGGGTCCTGGGTTTAACCTCTTTAGCCTTATACACTTCACTGAAGCCCTAAATGAATTAATTTTTGTGAAGTGGAAATTGGTAGCTGAGTAGGGACTGTGCAATTTGGCTGCAAAACATCCTTTCTCCATCCTGCCCGCTTAAAAAGAGAAGATTGAAATAGAAGCCCTCTTTCAGGAAGCAACGTACTTCATTCTACGACTGTATGGGAGAGCAATTGACTACACGTTGACTTTCCACAAGTGCTAGAGAAAAATCGTAATTGTTTTCCCAAGTCATGATCCAAGGGAGAGAAGCCATATTCATAAAAAGGACAATACCCTTGAAGCTAAGAGCTTAAAAGAAGGGGGCTCTTGCACTGAGACCCTACCAAGATTGTGGAGGTGAGGCTTCTGCAGGTGCCTCTCGGGTGCCTTCTCCAGGTGGCTGCAGAATGATGAAGAGGAAGAAGTAATAGCCTGCTTGCTTGGAGCCTGGGGAACTGCCTTCAGTGGGGAAGAATAGGAATGCAAGCTTTATTTCAGCACTGAAGAAGAGGGATGTTAAAGGAAAAATGTCAGGACAGTCGGAATACAATTGTACACAACCTGAGAAAGTGCACCTTTCTGAAAGAAAAGAAAAAATATGGTTGCCTCTCTTTGCTTCCTTTCCAGAGGTATCAGAAAAAGGTTGCGTTCTGTTTACAGTCGGCCTGCCATTTTGTTTTGAATGCTCACATCAACAAACGCTCAACATCATAAGCAAGCATTAATTTTGAAAACTGGGCAGTTTTTGGATTCTGCAGTTAAATAAACCTCTCCACGTGTGACAGTGAGCACTCTGTGTTTAATGAACCTGGGACTGAAAGGAGAGCTTTGGCAGAGGAGGTTTTCACTTGGTGGTGTTTTAAAAATGGCAATAAGCTGCTGTCAGAAAGCTTTCTCTTGTGCAGCCATGCAATGAGGGTGCAGTAATTTATCCAACTTCCACTGTAAAAAAGCCAGCAGAATCACCCAGCTGTTGTCAAATGACATTTGATGGAGAGGAAGCAAACCCTTTATTTCAGTGGGACTATGTATGTGTGTGTAAAGCTAAGGAAGCATTCTAACTGTCCTAGGCTCTGTAAAGCGGGGCATGTGCCTCTCTGTACATTTACTGTGTGATTTCCAAAGAAAGAGGCACAGTGTAAAATGATGGAAGAGAAACACTGCTATGAAGAAGAAAAACATTTTAGACAACTTCAAGGGCAGTGAGTGAATATATAACGTCCCCCTACCATCAGACCTCCTGGTGAGGTACCTCCTCCTCTCTCATGGGGCTCCCACTTCATGGCCCTCCCTACAGCATCACAGTCAGGGCTGGGGCTGCAGTGCAGACATGCCTTCAGCCTCATGAATGTAGAAGCAGAGTCACACCTAAACTGGATTCCTAAAGGATGCACGATGTGGTCCTTCTTCCCCAAAAGTCACTGAGTTTGATTGTAAGATTATGCAACTTTTTTGCATATGCAAAATTACATGGTTTTAATTTGTACTACAGGAACCAGCTATAAAAAGGTGCCTACAGTTGATGTGGGTGACGTGTTTCAGCTTGCTTTAGGCATCCAAGAGCCCAAACCACACTGCTTTAGTAGTCCCTATTAGCAAAGGAGAGCTGAAGTTCCTAGGCGCTACAGAGGTCCTGAGGTTTTCAGTGTGTCAGGCAGATGTACAAGGCGTGCAGAGTGGCACCTGCCCTTGCTTAGGCTGACCAACGACAAGGGGAACCCTTCCCGTGACTCCAGCAAGCTGTGGAGGAGGCCCCTGGTGTGCTTAGAGGGAGTGAAATCCTCTAATGAGACAGAACGAGCAGCTCTGACTTGTTTTGGTGTGCTCAAGCGTGCAAAATGTAATTCTACTCGGCGCATTAGTATTTCTCAGCCAAGAACAATTGTGTTTGCTTCCCTATCTTGCCTCCTCTGCAGGCTATTTTGCAGTAGCTGCAGGTGAATGGGTATACAGCCACAGTCACCTGTGTGGTTCCTTCCACCTGGTCCTTAATTGACCAGTTAAAAGTAATTAATCCCTGCCAGCCTCTCTAACAGGAGAAGGAATTCAGGTGGTGAGGCGTGCTAAAAGGCACTGTTTTGACCTTAGGTGTAGCTGGGGAGTAAGGGATCAATTTTCTTTTCTCAAAAGCCGTACCATGAACTTGTATTTATGATTTAAGAAAACTGCTAGGCATCTGTAGATGACAGCATTCCTTAACTGTGTTACTTGTTACGACTAGGTCATGTTTAATTGTCTGTCATGTAATGGTGGATACTAACCTCATCAGAAAACCTGACTTTGGAAGTCCTGGCTTTGGAATAGACCATAAATTGGTAGGCTGAAATGTAAGAAAGGCATTTATTCCAGGGATACTGTACCATGAAGAATCCTATGGAGCAGCATCAGAAATGAATCTGATCATTTAGGGTAATTAAGTGGTAATATTTACCATGGTAAGAAAGATTATGCTTCTGCTCTGCACAGGTCTTTATGCTTGATTGCTACCAGAATAAAGCTGCAAGAACATAACTTCTCAAATAATGAAGTTAAAGTGTAAACAGGTTGTAGTCTGCTTTGTAAAGGGAACTTGTGGTTGTTTTCTGTCGATAACATCTGATACTGAGGTGTGGCAACTGAACTTCACCAGTTAACTGTACATTTTCCAGACTTAGCTGTCTTCAGCAGCAAATCATGTTATGATTTATGGCTTTTCAAAGAGTAATGGTTTTTTTGACCCAACCATGAACACAGCTAGAGCTGGGTGGGGTACATGAACGCTGCGGCTTGCTTAGAAAGCCCTCTGTGGTGCTGCACTGGTATGTCTGAACCACAGGTTCAGGGTTAGACTGATCCTGAAATTTAAGTTCAGGAAGACATCATCCCCAGTCTTAGTGACAGGGTTTTTTAAAATTATTTCTTACTTCTTTATGGCATGGAACTGGATTATTCCTTAGGATTATCCAGGCACTTAATCTAACGAGTTTCTTACTCCTGTAGGGAACGAGTACCTTAATAGTGCCCTTGATCACCTGTGCTTGCTTCCTGTGGCACTCTAGCATTTGTGGCTCTTGGTCTTTGGTGCTATAGCTTTGTGGTGTGAGATGCTGTTCTGTGGTTTCAGTGTTTGGGGTTGTGTGACTGAACGCTTCTGAACTAAATACCATGTGGCGGTGTGCAAGTGGTCTTGCTCGCCCTGGCAGCCCCTTTCAGTTTCATCTTATGTTTAGTCCTTGTTATGGTATTTCCGATCTAACCTACGTGCAAAACCTGACCTCTTTGGTGTTAACAGTCTGTCGCAGAGATTTATTACAATACCCCACTGAGGTCAAGGGAACGTCCTTTCCCAGAAATGGGAGTGCGGGACTGCGCTGGAGTGCTTGCAAGGAGATGCTGCACTGCAGAACTCTTAATTCTCTCCTTCACTTGTGATTCATAATCCTGACGTACTCAGGAACTCCTATACCAGACACAATAGAGCCAGCTGTTGCACTTGGCAGAAATGCGTTGTTCTGGTATTTTAACCCTCCATAAGCCCA
Organism: Platalea leucorodia; assembly: GCF_965183815.1. NCBI lineage: Eukaryota > Metazoa > Chordata > Aves > Pelecaniformes > Threskiornithidae > Platalea > Platalea leucorodia. The sequence goes on along the minus strand of NC_138826.1, from coordinate 52,390,464 downwards.
CGCTGAGGAGAGAAGTATGGCAAAACTGGTTGCAAGGAGGCACCCTTCCTGGTTGTGACCGCCCTGGACTGTCCAATAGAGCTGGATTCCTTTCTTTCAAAATCTTCAGATCAGTCCTTTGAGAGCACATCTTCAGATCAGTCTTTTAGTCTAGAAGAACAGCATTTTGAAATAACAGAGTCTTATCATAGAGACTGCGTTTAAACTGTTTGTGGTCACTTTTGCCTACAGTTTTTGGGGGATAACCTACACACCGCGCTAAAATATCCTTGAGGTCTCATGCCAGGCTTTTTTCTCAAAGGTATTCCACCTCAACTGGAATCACTCAAATTATCATTAATCCAGAAAGACAGATTGAGAATGTGTGGATGTGGCTCATACTCTAGTATGAGGAAGAAGAGAGAGGGAAAGACACCGGTCCTTGCACAAATGAATACACAAAGTGCTCCAACAGGAAAACAGAAGCAAAGGTTCACCACTTCAGCCCTAAAGTTAGGGCTCTGCACTGGAAGGTGAGCAGCCTAAGTTCAAATCCCCTCAGTCAAAATGGGTCTCCCTACGTTGAATATAATACATACTAAACCTTAGGGCTAGATGGGGACTTGGGATGTACAAGGAAAGGATTGCTGTGTGGGACGGAAAGGACAGTGAAAGAGTATTGCAGCAAGAGAATGGGGATGTAGTAGTCCCTTGGTGATAATCAAACTCTTGAATAACCCATTTAGTTGAATTGTGCATCCCAACAAGTGAAATATCTGCATAGCATCTTGCGACAGGAGACCCATTCATTCTGAACGGGAGTAAGGAGACGGAGAATTATTTTCTGTAGCTCAGATGAAACAGCCAAGTATGGCTGTGACTACCTCTGCTATTTGCTTTGCCATACTTTCACCTGCTTTTTCTCTGAAATGAGGTTTTCCTACAAGAGACTGTCCTGTCAACTTGATCTGATGATTCTCTGGCAAATCAAAATAAATATAATTAAATATTAAGGAACTGGGCAGGCAACGATGGAATAGATACCATGGGTACTGTACAGATCTTGGGGTGAGATTAGTTTGATTGTGTTTAACAGATACATACTGTTTACCTGATGAGAAAGGTATACTTTGGTATTACCTTCTTTTAGTAATTTGTAAGTTGATTTCATTTTTGAAGTAATTGCTGGAAAGACAGGTCTTAAAACAAACTGCTCTCATTATCCACAAAGAAGGAAGACCGCAAGCATTCTTCTGGCACCAATACCCCGTCTGGAGGGACAGGTGTTATTCTTTGTCCATTCAAACCCCGTGTTTGGCCTCAGAGCAGCAGGAAGGGATTTCCCTTGTGTCCTTCATTATAGTGGCTTTAAGTAGGTCTACCCAATGAACCATGTTACCACTTCATTTCATGCCGGCCACAAGATGAAATGACGTCGGCTATGGACAAAACTGGCCTTTGTTACCAGGGAGGTTAGCAAATGCGTATGTCATGGTGAAGGATGGCGCAAGTCAATCAAGCGACAAACCGAGTGAGTTCCCCAATGCAGGCAGGGTCTGAGTCTCCACCACACGCCAGCTGTCCCTGCAGTGTGCCAGGACAAAAGGAGCAGGGAAGGACTAGGGCCTACTGTAGTTCAACAGGAGTTTAAGGAGGCAGGTGTGTCCCTTTGCCACTGGGGATAGAGGCACAAGGATGACCAAAGCCGCGGTGTGCTTTGGACATGAGACTAAAGTATGAAACCTGTAATTTTAGAGTTTCCTGTCTGATGCTGATTTTGTCCCCCCCTCAGTCAGTGAGGTGCTGCCAGCTCACAGACAGCACAATAATACTCCAAAAACAATGAAACAATTTAATCATGTTTTTAAAGCTTGCATGTCTTAATATTGCAAATCATTGAGATATACAATAAATAAACCTTGTGAAATGGGAATAAGTTGGGGGAAAAAAAAAAAGTCTGACTGATTGAAAGGTTGAGAGCACCAGAATATGTCAACAACATGCTTTAATTACTCTTTGTATTAGTGCCCCTGTCACTGCTACAGCTTTCAGAAAACTAGCTCTGTAACTGTCTCTGTTTGGAGGTAGAAAAAGCAGTCTAGGCTGACTCACAGGTGTCTGGAAAGGCCAGAATACTTGTCTCGTTGCATGTTTCATCACGGTATTTTCAAGAAATTACTGTAGAATGATGTCACCTAGGGAAAATGTCATCCCACAAGAACTGCCCACAAGTTTGCCTTTATTAAGAAGGCTGAATAGTTCAGTCTGAGTTAATGGTTAAGCTGAATAGACATTTCTCACTAATCACAACATTTTCCTTACTGTCTTTTTGGAGAGGCAGTGGGACAGGGGTTTTGCAGACTTAGGTCATTCCCAAGTCCACTATGTTTACTTATCACATAGGTTTGTAGATACCTACTTTGGCATATCAATGTTAAAAATAGCTTTGGGTGCTGGGCAGGGAGATGAATTTGAAAGACTTCGAGGAGCTCTCAAATTCATTCCACAGGCACAGACATTCGGATGGATACAATTCTTCTTGTCCCTCTTAAGGGTAGGCTGGCTTGACCTAAATACTCATGTAACAGACTTTAACCAGGAAGCCACTAGAAACAGCTAGCTAGGTTTGATAGCTAATTAAAATAAATAAACAAAGAACAGTTAATAGAAAACAAAAACGTGTTTTCAAAAGGTAGAACAGTTAATAGAAAACAAACAAATTGAGTACTAACTAAGGTCACCTCATTCTTTAAAAACTTCTCTCTGCCTGAGACTGATCATATGCCACCTAAGAACCAGAGTGGGTGTCTATATGGAGGAGAATCTGGTGCCCTCTACTTCTGGTCAGCGAATTATGTGCGTGTCCCATGCTTCCTGGGGCTTGTCTCCTTGACCCATCATCCCTTCTACCTTTAAATTGAGTTTAAGCTAAGGCAGCTGGATTCACCCCCTTGATCTCTTGGCAGAGAGACCCATGAATGCTCCCCCGCAACCCGGCCTTTCCTACATCCACTCTGCAAACCTTTTCCTTACATCTCATTTTTGCCTGGCTGCAATATATTTCTACCAGTCTGTGGGTGTCTGACAGGTGCTGTCTGTGTCTGCCAATCTCCAGTGGCACCCTCACCCCGGTCACCTCCCTGTGCTCCCTCAAAGGCTCTCTGGCCTCAAGGACCTGGCACAGCTGTCCTCCCAAAACCCATTGGCCTCACAGCTGGCTCTGCTGCTCAAAACCCCTTCATGCTGCTTTGTAAGCAGTGCTTTCTCCAGAAAAAAACTGAGCTGCTGTCCGAGGAGAGAGAATCTGTAATCAGGAGCTTCCAGAGGAGATCAGAAACATGTTAGCCATAGGCATTATCACACCTATTGTCAAGGTTTGGGGAAGGGGATTCTTTGCCAAAGGGATCTGGAGAAAGAAAGAAAAGAGTAAAAGTAAATAATTTTGATCTTCATCCCTCTCCCCAAACCCTTCCTCCTTTTTTTTCCTCCATTGTAAATACTTATTTTTGCTTGTGAAGGTCCAAGTTTCTGGGAGCTTATAGTTCTCTCCCAGCTAGGGTAGGTGCTGTGTGCGCAGTGGCTTATGGGGTGACAGTGATTTAAAACTGCTCTAAAATATGCTGGTGAAGCTCTGCCCCCCTCTGTGATTTTAGGCACAGTATTTTCCAGGTGGCATTGCTGGTCTCCTTAAATGGCAGGCAAGCAGTTTGCTGAACGTTTTAAAGTACCTCTGGCTTTTTCAAGATATAAAAATAAGCCTGCCTTGACCTATTTTGAACTCATTTCTTAGGGACACAATCTCAGTTGATGTTAGAGGTTTCCAAAACCTTTCGGGAAGCATTTTAAGTACAGTGCATTAGACTTAGCCTTCTTTATGGCCCTGATTCAGCACTTATGTATGGCCACAGCCTGATGTGTTAGTGCAATACCATTTGCTCCAAGTTATGCGTGTTCTGAACTGCCTCTGCTGGGAAGCAACGGATCAGCCTTCTCATCATGCTCCCTGTCTGCCCCCGGACTTACTGGAGAAATTAATGATCCAAGCAAGGGACTAAATCAATTGAATCCAAGCTATAGACTTCTTCAGAGAATGCTAGTGTCAGCTGGAGCTGTTGTAGCCAGCTCCATTTATTGGCCCATGCACGCTGTGCAGTAAAACACTTGTCAGTGACACAAGCTTGGACCAAAATGGCAGACCCTAGCATCCCCAAACACTAGGGGAGACTGGATCCAAGCCTACCTTTAATGCACCCAGCTTTCCCTCAGGATTGACTGAACCCCTTCATCGCTCTGCTGGAGGGGCAGAGAAGGCCATAGGAACAGCACGGTAGAAACGTAGGTGGTTCCCAGCCCCCCTGAAGAGAGCTGCTCTGTTGTTGTCACCACTGGCCTAAGGCTGTTGGCCATTTCCATAATCCAGCATTTCTGTACCTGAATCGGGAATGCGCAAGCCCGAATGTAACTGGTCAAGCGCTCTCTAGATTCCGGAGTGACACATTTCTGCACACAGTAAAGACTCTTCTTGTCAAGTATTACACACAGTTATTGCTGGATTTGATCCATAAAGCAATAGGCAAGTCAGGGTTGAAACCTGAAGTAATGTGTGAAGTAATGAGTTAACTCCTAAGCATGTTTTTCAGCTTTATCCCTAAATATCCAAATCCCCTCTTATAGCTCTGTGCATATAAATATGTGTACAGACACCCCCCACACGCATACAACGTTTGTCTATGAACATAAATTTGAAGTTGTATTTATGCTTGTTATTGTTATTCTTGTTATTATTCTATGTGCTACTGAAATATAAAATGTTAAAAGATACCCAAGGAAATGATAATGATCACGGATCATCTTACTGTCCTACCACTTGTGTTCTCGCAATTATGACAAATTTCTCTAGGTTGTGCCAGCAAAGGACAGAATAAATGAGAACCGCTTATCACGGAGGCTTCACTGACTGTCATTTCATCTCCCTCCCACCCCTCCTCTATCTCTTTTCTTGGATCCTCCTCTTCTTGTGTTCCCCCCCCCCCCTTCCCACTTGTCTCCTCACAGGATATGAGTAACTGCCACTGAAGTCAAACCAAGTTACTCACTTCCTCCGTCAGGGAACTCAGATCCCTAAAGTATACATTCTGCAGAATCGCACAAACTTTTGTATGCCTGCTCTGGAGTGGGAATGAGCTCAGAGAGAAGGGCCTTGTAAGGTTTCTAGCACTTCATGGGTTGAACCGGGTGGGAAAAAGCACAAAATGCTGTTTCACGAAGTATTTTTGTGTCTGGAGAATGAACAGTCATACAGAATAATCAGTCATACCTTTAAAAACTGGTGATGTTATATAAATTATGTGGTTTCATTGGAAAGGGACCATAATCTCGTATTTACTTTGACGTTTCTTATCAGTTCTTGTTCTACCTACATTGCTTAGTCCAGGAAATTGTTCAGCTAATTTCTAAAATAAAGAGTTACGCTGGAGCTCAATGGGCACAAAGTTTTGTATTTACAAAAAATGTACTATATCAGAGTTAGAAATACAGTCAAATCAGATTGTCAGATCTGAATAGTCCCACTTGTCCATGGACTTCAGAGATAACAAGTTCCCTGCCCAAGCTCCCTCCAACCAAGGAGGTCAGTACAAGCTAACCTCCCCGAGTACTCATCTAAACTTAAATCTCTGTTGTGTCTATAAAGAGAAGACCCCAAGGCCCAGTGAGAGTGAACTTTGCACTTCAAGCAGACTGACTGCATCTTTATATATTTACTCACAACTTCCTCTTGACTTATGAACCTTTCTGAACCATGGCCTTACAACCCCTTCTGAAATACACTGTAGAGCTGATAGGAAGTAACAGTTAGTGCTTACTGTTAGTCCTGCTGTGTCTTCAGGGAGCAGCCTGGAAATCTGGCTGATGATCAAGATTAGGAGCTGTTTGAAGATAACACTGCCTCATGCTTGCATGTGCTTGTGGTAGGACTTCAAATAACTCTTTTAACTCTAGGCCTTGCACGAAGAGTAGAGTTGAGAAAGACAACCTCTCAAGATGGTTTCCTTACATGGAAAACTCCCATTTGGCTGACCCTGCAGGCAATAACACTCTTAAGCCTGTAGTAGCACTTGTGGTTATGTTTTCAAAGTTAAACTAGGCACCATGAAAAAATGCAGGCACAACAATTATAGAAAACATCCACTCTTAGTATTACTGGATCATGTGCCGAACTGCAAGGACAAAACAGACGCCTTTCAGTCCTACAGAAAAACAGGGTTTTCTGCTGGGCTGCAGGGTACAGTTCTGCACTCCTGAGGCTAAGCTTACTGCCTTCAGCCTAGCAAGTTTTACTTCAAGATACGTTTCTCCCTGTCCATCTTTTTAAGATTTCCTTTTCTTTTCCTGCTTCTGCAGTGCTTGCTGTTCAGAATATTTTGAGTCTCTGAATATGAGTGACTGTTGAGAGGCCTCTGAACAAAAAACCCGAACTTTAACGCTGCTGTGACTGGAGTCAAAGCAAGTGATGACTTTGAGTATGAGGGCTCAGACGCAAAGAAGGATGCTGCCTCTATCCCTCCACAGAGCCATAAGAAAACCAGTACAACCATTTGTGGGCTCAGGGGGAAGAAACAGCAGTACAAAAGCTATTTCACAGAAATACATGTGATTTGCCATTCAGATAAGACCTATATTTGCACTCATTGAAGCCAGAGGTAAACCCTAGTACCTGCAATGTACAGGATAAGAGCATAGAAAGAAAACAGAAGTTTGCCCACCGGTCACCTCCAGGTTCCAGCAGAGATGCCAAGAAGCTGTCTGGGGGGTTTCACTGACATCTCAGAGCCATACCTGAAAACGCTGCTATCCTCAGGTTTGATTTCTGCCAAAGGATGAAAGTCTCCCCTACAGAGCCTCCTATATGGAGTCTCCTTTTTCTGTCATCTATTCAGTTGCTCACTTGTGCAGCTCAGAGTGCTTCACCCTTCAGAATAGCATCTGCTTTTAGGGAATGCTATCAGGCTCCCAGAATCTCTGCCATAAGTACTGCCAGAACTGGCTCCAACCTTTGCCTCGTCCTGCCCAAAGGAAGAGCTGCCAGATCAGAGCTGAGAGGCACTTGCAGGGCAACACAGAAGAAGGTTTTCACATCTCTTCCCTTTCCTTCAGGGTTAAATCCCAGCCTCAAGGAAGTGAAAGGCTAAAGTACCATCAGCCCTCCCCAAGAGTATCTTGCCATGACCTTTTATAATGGACCTACAGTGATGGCTACTGTTTGCCTCAAAGAAAAGGGTCCTTAATGACTCTTTTTGTCTTCCCTTTTAGAAAATAATCATACTAGTTCTTTTTCTTGTACAAAACCATATTAAAAACAAAAATCTTGGAAAAGTCATTGCAGGCTTTTTTTTTTTTTCCTGAGGGAGGAAGGAGAGCCACCCTGTTGGCAAACTCTATTTGTTTTTTCCCTCCTAAAAACATTTTTTCTTTGCCTTAGTTTTTGTTATGTTTCAAACCTTTCAAATAAAAACTTTTTCAGTATTATTCATAGTCAAAGCACTATAGACTTTTTTTTTTTTGCTCCATAACACTGTTCATTGATTTGTATCTTGAAATGGTTTAAAGTATACCAGAGAAGGAGGCTGGCAGGGACAAAGGAAGGGGCAGCAAAGAGAATTAACAGGACCAGAGAGAGATGGGGCACTTTGAGGATCCAAAAATTCCTGAATTCTAATAATTCCATCTCTGCCACAGGTTAACTAGCTAGACAATATGAAAAGAGAAAGGACTGCTTAATTCAGGCTATATACTGTGATTTACACTGGGAAAAAAGCAATAACTGAGAACAAACAACACAAATACTTGGGGAAACATTTGGGAGTAAAGATGTCTGTGCTAAAGATGTCATTCCCTAGCTCCTTCAGGGAGAAGCTAGGAGAAGAGTATTTCTGATGCTTCCCAGAAATGTCTCAGTAAAGCCAAAATGTTTGATATTTTATTCTTATTATTTCTGAACGAGAAAGCCTGTGGGGAAAATGGATTTTTACCTCTGCTAGGTTTCCTCTGTCAGAAAAAAGAGTGCCTTTATGTGTGTGTGTGTGTGTGTGTGTGTGTGTGTGCACGCGCATATATAGATAGCCACAAGTCCAATTTGGTTTTAAGCTTGAAGGTCACCATTAAGCAAAGATCATGGCCACACATATTGAGTTATATTTAGGGACAAAAACATAACAAGGAAACAGGAGAGTCTGTATTTTGTCAATGTCTGTGACACTTTTATTACCTATTTGTTATTGCTGTGTTATGGGAAAGTCACTGAAGCATACATTATTATTCTCTACTCCATCTTCATTCCACATGCTTCAAAACCAGTTAAATGTAAAATTTCAGATTAGCCGTGGAAAAATCTGCACGTGTCTGTATCGAATTTACTCCCAGCCTGCCATTTGTCACTGTCCAGGAGATAAAGTGGGGTCGAGATGCTACTTGACCTCATGCTTTTGCTTCTTGGAATCCTTGACTAAGACCAGCCACGTGGGTAAATACTCCATCCAGATTTTTAAACACTTTCTCTGCTTATCAGTTATAAATTCATTTTCATTCTTTGTTTTCAAAGTCAGTATCGAGCTGTCACAAGAGTTAATGATATTTCCTGAACAAGCATCCATAAACTGATCATTTCCACTCAACCCTTCCCCATGCCGTGAGTCTTCCCATGCTGGTTCAGCTGGTGCTCTCCGTATTCCAGCCTTGGAGAGAATTCATTAACAATATGGCTACTATTGAAGAAGCATGTTTACTGCTGCCCAATGAAAGACTCCACTGAAGTCAGGAGAACATCGCCAGAAAGGTAAATGAAACTTTGTACTGGTCTTGTAGGACTGCGGGAGAGTGCTCGCCAGAAGGAAGCACTCTGTATGGCCGTGCTTGCTCCCTTCACCAGTTACTGCATCCTGAAGCTGCCTGGGTCTTGTCCTATACATAGCTTCTTTCTTCAAGTGAGGAAGAAGATAGTGCATAAGAGTTAGCTAAATGGCAGCAATTACCTCAGCCAGATGTTGCCACTACAAATGCTGGCTTGCTGCAGTTCAGGTTGTTTCTCTTTTGACTTACTCTTTGTTGCTACATTTGTTTATCCAAAGTTGGAGCCAAGAAACACTGGACATCTCTTCACATCACAGCAGTGCCACCGGGGATCCTTCCTAGTTTCACGTGGAAACTTACGAGGCTTCAAAGAATGCTTAAAAGTCAAGGGGAATATTCAGCTTGGTTTGAATGGTTTATCATTCTGTTTGCAACTATGAAATTGAGATTCAGATTTCAGATTTACTGAGCAAAAGAACTCCTGTGCATCCACCCCTTCGGAGAGGGCACCTGACAGCTCCTCCTGTGGTGGCAGCTCCACAGGGACGAGGCAGGAATACTGATGCTGACATTCCCTCACACAGATCTGAAAACACTAGGCAATGGGACTAGTTTGTTACTGAAGCAGGTACTTAAGCAAGTGATATCTGTACTTTCAGTTTACATTTTTGTGTGTCATTTTGCCACCTACCTAGCTGCCCTCAAAACTAGTCTGTACAAGTTAACACTTGCACTGGTCTTCACTGTTGTTTTGCTCTCTTTCCTGCATTTATACGAATACACCCAAAGTCATCGCTACACAAAAGCTCTTCTGGATTAGTGAGGAATTTTGGGTAAGGTCCCTTCACTGCATCAGAGTACACTTGTTTGATACAGCTCTCCTGGGACATTTCCAGACAAACTTGTCACACATGTGATGGGCACTCTGAAAGCTTGGTTTTGGGCTTTTGATCTTGATCCTTCAGGATCTGAAATTTTAGGAAGAAGATTGAGATCAGACATGATAGTCTTCTGTTATCTTAGTATGGGTCTGCAGGTAAGACTACATCTTAAGACTTCCTTCTATCATTAGGTAAAGGAGGCAGAAACTGAAGTGGGTCTGGGTGTGCCATTAGCTGGCCACATGTTTGTAATACAGATAAATGCACAGCCACTCTTTCTGATAGGAACTGCACCCTTCCCGTCACTCCGTAATCTGCTCTCGTGCTTCAGGGAAACTGTAAAAATGCGACAAAGGTCATTTATTTCATTTTGCCTTCTCTGGCTGATAACACACTGAACTGACTTTCTTACACCTGTGTTATTTCTGCTGCCCTCTGAATTGCAGTTGTACCTGTAAGAAGGGTTTGTGCCTGATTTTCCAGAAAATATCAGCCACTTAACCAATTTGTCCCCACAAGGAAGCTTTTCCAGTCCAAAATGTTTCAGTGCGATTGCAAGACGAGCTCTATTTCTCTCCCATTTCCTTGTTTGCAGTGCACAAACAGTGACCTCACATGTGCCAGGACTAACAGACTTAGTCATCTTGCCTACAACTTCTGAGGCATTAGCTCAATACCATTTTCTAAATGTAGGCTAGCTAGATCCCTTTATCAGAATAAAAGCCTCAGCTCTGGCCTTTAACCTGAGTTCCCCTTTTTAACAAGTAACTTAGAAAATGCTGCTTATGTAGGAGGACCACTCCAATTCTCTTTTTCCCCTGGAAGCTCTTCTGCGTGAGCCTATTGCGCAGGCTGGAGTTTCAGCACACGTGAGCGTTGATCCTGGAAGATGCGCACGTTGCCACGCGTACCTCAGCAATGACAACGTGTTGCTTGTCTCCACTCCCTCACCTGACACGCGCGGCACAGACCGCTGAGAGTGCAGCCTCTCTTCTTGGCTCAAACCGCACCAACAAACCAAGCACCGCGCCAAGCAGCAAAGCACCCGGCTAGAAGGAAATCCCAGGCCTGCGGGAGACGGGTGTGCTGCCAGCCGCCCCGGCGCTGCGATTGCGCTGCTCTGCCACGCTGAGGGAGATCATAGAGGCTGTAAAGGCTAGAAATTTAGTGGAGCCTTCAGTTATCACAGTGGGGTGTAATACTGGGGCCAAATTTTTAGATACTTCCGTTTCATGGTGGAGCTCATAAGAGAAGATGCAGCCCTTGACTTGGACCTGAGTAGTGCACAGTATTTACAGAGGCCAAATATCCATTACAGATATGCTCAGCTTCAGAAAGGGGAACTGTATAAAAATGAGGAAGCGTTTTAAAAGGAATTAAAAGGGGCAACTATGAGAATTAAATTCCTACAAGATGGATGGAGGTTGCTGAGGGATGACGTATCGGTAGCGCAGTGCCAGTACACGCCATCTTTTCAGAAAGGCTTGAAGAAAAGGCAAAAGGTAGCCAGTTTTGTTAGGCAGCAGAGCAAGGAAAGGCATTAGAAAGAAGTTCAAAAAGCTGAAGGCATGTCCAAAGGGAGAAAATAAAAAGGATAGTAAACTCTGGCAGATTAAATGTAAAAATACAATAAGGGTGTCCAAAAAGAAGGATTTTGACAAATAAATCACAAAAATTACCCAAACTAATGATAAATCTTTTTTTTTATTCGTCAAGAGCAGAAAACTTGCCAGAGAGTCTGCGGGAGCAGCTAAGGACCGAGGTGCCAGAGGAATTACCTGCAAAGGCACTTTGTGTAAGGAGCAAAGCTTAGGGAATTTCCCATCTTGAAATTCATGTCACATCCAGACAGACCTACAGCTACAGCTACTACCTCCAACTGCAAGGTCCTGCAGTTGGGGCAGCCCCCGCTTTCAGTACAGGCTGGGGGATGAAGGGATTGAGACCAGTCCTGAGGAGAAGGACTTGGGGGTACTGGTGGATGAAAAGCTGGACATGATCCAGCAATGTGCTCTCACAGCCCAGGAAGCCAACCGTATCCTGGGCTGCACCAAAAGAAGCATGGCCAGCAGGTCGAGGGAGGTGATTCTGCCCCTCTACTCCGCTCTGGTGAGAGCCCACCTGGAGTGACTGCATCCAGCTCTGGAGCCCCCAACATATGAAGGACATGGACCTGTTGGAGCAGGTCCAGAGGAGGGCCACAAAAATGATCGGAGGGATGGAGTACCTCTACTGTGAGGAAAAGCTGAGGTTGTTCAGTGAGTTGAGGTTGTTCAGCCTGGAGAAAAGAAGGCTCTGGGGAGACCTTATTGCAGCCTTTCAGTACTTAAAGGGGGCTTAGAAGAAAGATGGGGACAGACTTTTTATCAGGGCCTGTTGCAATCGGACCAGGGGTAATGGTTTTAAACTAAAAGAGGGTACATTCAGACTAGATATAAGGAAGATATTTTTTACAATGAGGGTAGTGAAACACTGGAAGGGGTTGCCCAGAGAGGCGGTAGATGCCCCATCCCTGGAAACATTCAAGGTCAGGTTGGATGGGGCTCTGAGCAACCTGATCTAGTTGAAGATGTCCATGCTCATTGCAGGGGGGTTGGATAGATGACCTTTAAGGGTCCCTTCCAACCCAAACTATTCTATGATTCTACTTTGCGCCATGAAACTTTATTTCAGTAAGCAAATTATCCCTCTTTTTGACAAGCCAGTCTCTTTCTTGCAAATACCTCCACCCCCATTATACTACCTGGTCTAATAAACTTGAGTATGCTGATGAGGGTTTGTGCTACAATAAAAATTTCCTGCTGGGGGTTACTAATCTAATTGCTGGAGTGTACAAGTGCCTGGCAACAGATCTACAGACAGCATTTGAACCACGGGCCAGATGTCAGTCCCTTCTGCGCCTGCCTTCTGCAGCGTGGCTGCGGCATTGCAGAGAGGATCTCAGGCTGGAGAGAGACGTCTTGGGCCCTTGTGAGGAAGGGCTGGAGGCCACAGTTGCCTGTGGTATATTTAAACACTGCAATAATTGATCCACATGGTATCATCTCTTTTTTTCTTCCTACTTTGTAGATTATTCACGAAACTGCTCAAAGGTAGCCAAAGCCCCTGTGCCGCAGTTATTCGTACTGGGAAGAGAGGGTAAGGGGAAAGGTATTTTTATAATTCTGGTCAGAGCATAGCCCCAGGGACACCGATGGTGAGGAGTGCAAAGATGTGGCATGTTCATCCCCCAATGACTTGAGCAGCTATCAGGGCCCTCCAGGCACTTCACGTTTTGAGTGGCGTAACACTTTGATACACCTCTCAGAGTCTGCTCGCCCCCAAAACAGCAGGCCTAATATTAAATACCTGCTCAGGTTGCTTCAAAGGTGTAGTTAGAAATACGAAATGACCCTTTAAATTGTGTTACAGCTGTATCTGTGACTGTGTCATCCATCCCCCACAGGCTTTTAAATGTTTACTTCTTCACTGAAATATGAGATTAATGTTATGTTACTTATCTCTTCTCCTATAGCAACAGGTAAACTTTCAAAATGTCAGTGACATACATACATACGGAGTAATTACTGTTTATCCTTAAATCCTGCTGTCAGAAAATAATGCATACTTTAAAAAAATGTGATTTTTCTAAATATACCTTAAGACATCCTCATCATTTTTGTGCCAGAAATAAACAGAAGAAAGACCCCTTTGAGTGGTGTGTTACTCATTTTAAAGAGCCTGTGGAAAACCAACATACTTCCTTATTTATCTTTGGGAAGGAACAATTTCGTCAGGTTCTGCAGGAGAAAATACAGTGCTACATTATGCAAGGGAATTTCTATTTAAAATAATTGTGTACTTAAAATTCACTCTGTTGCTCATTCAATAAAGCACTCAGCAATTCTAAAGCTGGAAAAGGCCATTAGTATCATCTTATCTGACCCTCTCCATAACAGAGGCAACTAAACTTCATCCAATTTCCTTCAATAATGCATTTTTTGGTTAAAGCTTATTTTCAGAAAAGGATCTAGTCTTGATTTAAAATCTTCTAGAAGAGAATTTGCTGTGTCCCATGTTAGTCTGGTCCAATGCATAATTGTACTCAAAGACATTATTTTATTTTTTCTGGCTTTATGTACCAGCCAGTTGGTTTGGTTTATGCCTTCCTCTATCAAAGGGAAGGATGAGCTCATCCTTCAGTTATATATAGTTGTGTCCAATAAGATTTGAGTATAAAAGTAGGAAGACTCAAAGTTTCAAAACTACGGAAGAAGCTTAAGAAAAAAGTGAAGAGGGAAAAAAACAACCTTTGGTAAAGCTATTTCTTGGAAGTGTCTAGAGTAAAGACGCTGTGATTGTAGATCAGACCATGCCATTAGGAGGGCAGAGTTCTGCAGTCTTCACTAAGACAAAACATCCATCAGTAGCTGATGAGAATTTCAGATTTATAGTGACTTGATTAAGGATTATGACACAGCTTTATAAAAGCCATATACTTTTAATTTCCCTTCTAATAGCATTTTTTCTTATTCCGTTGTTCTAACTGCATAAGCTAGCACAGTTAAAGACATTTAGAAATCTGCCTTTCTTGACAGAGATTTTACAGTATCAAAGAAAAGGGTTTATTACAGATTCAGCATAGCCCTTGAAGTGTTTTTCTGCTAAAGACGTGACTTCTTGTTGAAATGTTTTCCTGAATCAAAGCCTTAATCCCCTACACATTTAGGTCTGACTGATTGATAGGCAAATCTAGTGTTGTGATCCCAGGCTCTCAGATAAAACCATGCATCAAGTAACACTGCAAATACCCCCCATACCATGGCTCTTCATGCAGGGCAAACACAGGATGGGGCTGGGAGCCTACATTTTTCTTCCCAAAGGGCAGAAGTTCCTTGACGTTTCTCTCCCACTGAACCAGAGCGCTGCTCTCCTCCTCCCCACCAGCTTCAGCTCTTCCACTGGGGTGGGAAATCCACGGTGTGTGCCCAGAGTGAGCAGGAGCAGCAGGACATGGCTCGGGGCTTGCTGGGCTGGAGCTGTTTAGGTGGCTGAAGCAGCTATTCCACCTTGCTGAGCCAGGAGGACTCAGGGCAGCCTTGCCCAGCGACGGGGGGGGGGCATGACAAGGGTAAACATGTTTATACCTATGCCCCCACCCCTCAAGGCTTCCCTGGGTGACCCACCACTGCTGCCTTCGCCCTGTCCTAGCACCTCTCCCGCCACGTACATGTCTCTGCTCCGCCCAGCCCTGTTTGGCAGGACTTGGCTGGGTCAGCAGCCCTCCTGCTGAAGGTGGAAAGCACAAGGCACAGAAAATAATCTGACAGGACTGGAAGCAAAACCATTTGCCCTCTCTCAGAGGGTTGCTCTTACGTCAGCGCCGACACGGCATACCATTTCAGTGTCTTCAGAGGTAAAAAACTAATCCAGTACCTGTAGAGAAACAGCAGCTGCTGGATGCTTACTTTGAAATGTGTAGTTGTAAGGCCAATTAATGGAAGAATTTCTAGCTCTAAGATCCCTTCTTTATCTTACAAATGGTGGACATTCTGGCTAAAGCGTTTGTTAATATGTTTTTCATCTTTTTTTCATTTAACTCCACAGTTAACAGCACCCATAATACGTATCCCAGAGTCATGATGTCTCTTTTAACCTCAATGCAATTGCATAGCAGTAAGGGCTGTTTTCTGAACAAATTCTCTACTAAGGAAAGCGAAGCTGAGGCTCGCTATTTCTGCCTGCTAACAGGTCCAGTAATACAGCATGAAATCAGTTCTTCTCCAGAAAAATGATCTTTGCAGGTATTATGGTAAAATGAAAAGTCACTAACAACAGGTTTGCCTCTCAGAAACTAAACAGTAATACAGCTAACTAGAAAAGGAGGTAATTTCTTTGGCTTTTGAAAGAGCACAGCATGTACCTACTGCACTTGGATTTCTATGTAGAAACACATGAAACAGTGTCATTATTGGGTTCACATTCACTGGATGGTCTTCCACCTAACAGTCAAATATTTCAACTTTTTCCAGTTTATCAAATGCAAAGGCAGTTTCTTTTTACCACTGAACAGAGGGAAAGCAGCAGACACTTTTTCTACAGCCTCAATTAAGCAGATGCTGATGGAAGATGAGAAGACTTTTGATGTTAAGGCATGTGCTGGCAGCAGTCCTAGTCCTTACCAGTTGATTTTAGCAAATTGGAAATAAATCTGCAGGATGAGACTTTGCAGAAATGTATTTAACTATGTCAATGGAAGGAGCTTCCAATAGACTTTTTACCATATTGGCAGACCAAAAGCAACTCTTGTGTGATTCATGTTCTGTTTCTGAAAGCACAGCATATTTTGACCCATGCAGAGCTTCACAAGAGATGTCCTCCAGAATTCGAGAGACTTATCAAAGCATAAACAGGAGCAGCACAAAAACACTGCAAGTTACATGGTGGCCTGGCCCTTGTAAGCAAATTCAGGCCTTAATAGGAGTCTGGAAGAGTATAAGTTGCAAAAACAACATAGAAGTAATGATGATGTTTATAAATCATCCTGACAGTGACATGTTGCAACATAGTTGTTTTCTTTTCTTCGGAAAGGGCTTGCACTCATCAAAGGCAGTGATTTTTCCAGATATATTCATTTGGCTCCATTTCCCCATACTTTATCTACATGCCAAAATAAATGCTTGCCAAAGATAAATTCACAGATCTGGCAGGCTAGGAAGAGTCTCAGGAGATCATCTCGTCCAACATTCTGCACTGAAGCAGGCTAAAAGTATCTGGACACCATCCCTGACACTTTTATCTTCTTCACTTTAAGAAATCGATATCCCTGGGTAGTATGTCCTAACACTTTACCACACTTTCGGATAGAAAGACTTACCTAATATCCTGCCTAAGTCTTTTAGGTGAAGGTGAAACTGATTCTTTCTTGCCCTTCCCTAAACGGACATGCAAAGTCATTTACAGTTGTTGCCCCATCTGCGTCAATCCCTTCTAAGCTGCTGTGCCGTTTCTCAGTCTTCTCTTTTCAATCCAGTGCCTTCACCTTCCTTTTTGTGAGTCACATTTTCTACACCTCTTATCATGGTTGTTGCTTTTCTATGCTTTTCCCTGGACTCTGTCTACTTACTGCTTCCAGCTGAGACAAAGGACTCCAGCTGGGACTTTACCACTACTTCAGAAAGTGGAACAATTGCTACTGCTGCCTACGTAAAGATAGTTTTATTCTCACAACAAAGCTCATGTCTTCCCCAGCAGTATCTGATTATTGACATATACCTAGCTTGAGCTCTGTAGTGTGGATCATAGAAAACCAGAATTGCAAGGGGATAAAGAGAAACTATCATCTAGTGAATGACACCTAGAAATCTTCAAAAGGTATTTGTCTCACTTGTTCTTTAAAAATGTCCATCAGGGGAGATTTCATGATCATTGTAGACAATCTGTTTCAGTGCTTCACTGTCTGCACATTCAGATGTTAGGAGACAAAAATGCTATCTTAAATCGTACTGTAGGGTCCAGCCAGAAAAATCTCCCTCTTCTGCTGTGATGCTGCCTAGCCAATAACTTCCAATTTTGTGCTTGTCTGCTGAATTTCTCCTCCCTAAGGAGGAAGACTTTTGTATTTGTCTTTGCTGAATTTCAGCTGTTTTGATTCCAGATTCTCTCTAGTTTTTCAGGCATATGTTGAATGCTGATGCTCGTGTCCACAGTACTTGCAACCTTGACCTATGCCACTCCCATTCACTAATATTATGACCAGAGTCTCTTGTTGGTCCTCCACACTGTCAAGAGAAATGCTGAACAGAGCCAGGTCCAGAACAGAGCACCACAAAACTTGAAATTTGACAGCAAAGAGCTGACAAGTGCTCTTTGAGAGCAAGTTTCCAACCATTGCATACCTTTCTTCTCATGACCCCATCAACACTGTATTTCATTAGTTTCCTTATGGGAATGCCATGGAGAAGTGGCAGAAATGTCACTGGGATTGACGTTATATCACATCAGTTGTATCCCCCTTTTTTTCCCCGGTAGGCCACTTAACCAGCCAAAGGCAGAAATTAAACAGGCTTGACATGACCCATTCTCAACAATCCTTGTTGCCTGTTTCTTTTATCAGTTTATAATCATTTAGGTACTTACTTACAAAATAATCTTTTTAACAGCTTGTTCTAGAACCTTCTCAGGAACCAAAGTTACATTGACAGGTCCAAAAGAGTAGCATCTCTTCTTGTATAAAAACACAGACAGAGCATGTGTCCATGGAGTTTCCTAAATCCTCATATCAGAATACAGGTCTCCTTTCACACCTGAAACATTGCTACTGTTTGCTCAGAACTTCAGTTTCCACCATCAAATCGATAACCTCGACAGAGGCTCAAGCGTGACAAGAGTGACATTTCCAGGGTTTTTCATTGTTAAGCGCCACTGAGCATTTGCCAGCTGTTTTTCTCAAGGGTTTGTTACTGAACGTAATATAGGCTAAAAGGGATTTTACACCAAAAGAGAAGCTGCCCCAAATCAGACAGCAATGCCAGAACCTCTCTGAGCAAAATCATGAAAATATTTGTAAGAGGACAAAATTTATGTTTTTTCTTTCCTAGCTCCAATCTTGGAATTGCTGAGTTGTGTTGATTGAATCTTTCAAGAATAAAATGCAATTATAGGGGGTAAAAAAGGCAGTGTCCTAGGTGGGATACCACATCCTGAATGGAAGCTTGCAATGCTACAGACGTCGTGGTTATAACTCTTCCTGGTTCCTATATGGAAAAAGAACTTCATGTCCCCACTGTATCTTCCATACAAGTGCATTAGAATTGTTGAGCTGTGTTCACATCATTTTCCAGGAAGCAGAAAATATTATTACCCCCTTCTTACAGTCAGGAAAACATAAAGAGACCTTGTTCAAGGTCAAAGTGAGTCAGCAGAAAGCACAGGATGAAACTAAGCTAATCATCTCATGTTTTAATAACTAAGGCAATGCTCTCCTTTTTTTGTCCCTTTCAGATAGTGTTCACCTGCGTAATCTTATCTCCAAACCAGAAGAGCTCCTCAGAGGTCTATAGTTGAAATACTGGTGAAGGTCAAAGGGAAATGAGCTCTCTCACTGGACAACCACCTTGTTTTATGCTATATTGATTTACAACGCCCTACAGAAACATTAGGGGGTATGGTGTGACTAATGGACAGTTACTGAAGTTAGCTCTCATACAGCACATACTTTCCTCCAAAAATAGCTTTTTAAAATAGAGATATCCCTTACAGACCCATTTATGAAGTGAAGAGTCCCCTTCTTCCCCTGCTTTAATTTTGTTATTTAAAATATAATGAAAGGGAGAAAAATCAGAACTGTAGTGAGGCTGGGCTGACGGTGATGTTGCTTCACAGAAACTCTCAGCACATGTCCATCACTCTGGAATCTGAGCAGGGATTCAAGTCTCCCTCAGACAAGTACCCATTGCCCCAAACAGTCATTAGGCCCTTGAACTGACTGGTGTCCTCACCTCAAATCACTACAGCTGGACGCTCCAGAAGAAAGTAGGCAAAAAGCCTATGATACACTGGACTGTGGGGACTGAAGGAGAATTTATAGACATGCTCTGAAATGTGTCTGAACAGCAAACAAGTAACTGCATTTCTCTGCCTACAAACCAGTCATAGTCTGCTCAGTGAATGCATATATTTTCTTACCTCATTCAAAAGAGAGAGGATTATTTTTAAGGCAAGGATCTGTGTAGGTGCATTCCAATTTTTGGAATCTCTAAGACGGCCAAAAGCTATTGTGTAGATAAATATTCACTGGAAAAAATACACTGAAAGTACCATTCTACCCTTAAGCTACTGAGGATGCACAAGATAGAGATGACCCTGTGTTCATATAGAAAACAGAATAAAATAAGATGCTTATGTAGCTGCATCTGAAATGCGTTGTAGTTGCCACTTTCATTTACAGGTTTGCATGCATAGCAACAAACAGATACTTGAAAAGTCAGGTGTATGGAATAAACTTTATCTAGAATGCTTTAGCTGACAGATGAGAAACTCAAGGGAGAGCTACTGTAGCAGCATTAGGCAAGAAAACAACTCACAAAGGCTCTTTACAAGGCTGGGGAACATGAAAGCAACAGCAAATTATCTGTGAAGCGGCAAAGCTTTTCCTTTTTTTTTCACTTCTGTATAATTATATGTTGTAATATTTTTTCTGTCTAAAGGTCATGGTGTGTTTATAATCGTAAAACCAGGTGTTGTGGTTTAACCCTAGTTGGCAACTGAGCACTACACAGCCACTCGCTTAACCTCCCCCCTCAGTGAGATGGGGGAGAGAATCGGAAAAAAAAAGTAAAACCTGTGGGTTGAGATAAAGACAGTTTAATAAGCCAGCAGAGGGAGAGAAAATAATAATAATAATAATAATAATAAATAATAATAATGATGATGATGATGATAAAAGAATATACAAAACAAATTATGCGCAACATAATTGCTCACCACCTGCTGACCGATGCCCAGCCCAGCCCTGAGCAGCGATCGCTTCCCCCCGGCCAGCTCCCCCCAGTTTCTATACTGAGCATGACATTGTCATACGGTGTGGCACAGCCCTGTGGCCAGCCTGGGTCAGCCCCCCTGGCTGTGCCCCCTCCCAGCTTCTTGTGCACCTGGCAGAGCATGGGAAGCTGAAAAGTCCTTGACCAGTGTAAGCCCTACTTAGCAACAACTAAAACATTGGTGTGTTATCAACATTATTCTCATCCTAAATCCAAAACACAGCACTATATCAGCTACCAGGAAGAAAATTAACTCTATCCCAGCCGAAACCAGGACACCAGGAAAAACCTGCTCTTTGAACAGGATACAAACTTCTGCCAGTTATTCCAGCTACAGGCTTGAAAAATTAAAACGTGACAGCCCAAAAAGCTTAGAAACTTCATATCCCTTCTCCAAAAAAAATGAAAATGGGAGAAGTGACCTCCTACATCCTCAAAAGCTTTTTTTTCCCCAGCGTTAATTTACTAGTGCTTTTGAGCACTAGTTTCCGTAAGTCCAGAATACTATATGGTGGGCTGTTGCATTTAGCAAAGTGGCAAAGTATGGCAATCATCACATTCAGTGTTATTTCTTTTGATGAAACACAGCAATCTGTAAATTATTTGGGGTAGAAATGGAGTTCATTCTTCACCAATCCTTTGCAAGCACTGTAATAAACAAAGGTGAGAGATAAGAGTAAAACCCAAGGACACAGGGCAGGATGGCATAGGTTGATAAGCTGTCCTGTAGAGATGGAGCTAGGGATGGAGAGAAAGCACTAGTGTAGACGTTGGTTTAATTCCTGGAAGATGTTCGGTAAGTTCCCATTCCTTGCACACGCTTGCTGTGTGCCCTTACAAAGGTCACTTAGGACTAGCTCCACAAAGAGATACATGCATTAAATGCCATTGCTGATCATAGAATCATAAAATGGTTTGGGTTGGAAGACGCCTTTAGAAGTTATCTAGTCCAACCCCCCTGCAATGGGCAGGGACATCTTCAACTAGATCAGGTTGCTCAGAGCCCCATCCAACCTGACCTTGAATGTTTCCAGGGATGGGGCATCTACCGCCTCTCTGGGCAACCCCTTCCAGTGTTTCACTACCCTCATTGTAAAAAATATCTTCCTTATATCTAGTCTGAATGTACCCTCTTTTAGTTTAAAACCATTACCCCTGGTCCGATTGCAACAGGCCCTGATAAAAAGTCTGTCCTCGTCTTTCTTCTAAGCCCCCTTTAAGTACTGAAAGGCTGCAATAAGGTCTCCCCAGAGCCTTCTTTTCTCCAGGCTGAACAACCTCAACTCACTGAACAACCTCAGCGTTTCCTCACAGTAGAGGTACTCCATCCCTCCGATCATTTTTGTGGCCCTCCTCTGGACCTGCTCCAACAGGTCCATGTCCTTCATATGTTGGGGGCCCCAGAGCTGGATGCAGTCACTCCAGGTGGGCTCTCACCAGAGCGGAGTAGAGGGGCAGAATCACCTCCCTCGACCTGCTGGCCATGCTTCTTTTGGTGCAGCCCAGGATCTAGGACTTAAGTCTTCTACGCCTCAGTTACTTATCTGTAAATTCCAGACAACAACACTTCCGTATTTTAGTGTGGTATTAGAAAGATAAGTACATTAAAGATATTTAAATGCTGCAGTGAAAAGGGTCATGCAAGTAGCAAAGATATAAAGAAATGAGCCGCAGTTTCTAATGCCTTCGAGGACTCCTGACTGTGGAGTGAGTGCAGGGGCTGCAATCAAGGAAGAAAGAAACGAGACAGAAGAGAGCTGCCAGTCCCCACAATACACTTTCCTGGAGGGCAATAAGGGGTGCTTAGTTTGAAAGAGGACAGAAAAGTCAGTGCCTTTTGCAAAGTAGAATATTGCTGGGTCTGTTCTGTGAGCAAGTTAAAATCCTCCAAAAAGCCTTAGCAGAAACCAAATGCTTGTCCCCATGGAACTGCGCCCGCCCCCTTGGCTATGGGCAGGTGTGCTTTGATAGCTTCCTCTGTGAAAGGGGAGGGGTGTTTGTGGGTTTTATTTAATACCTCCATCTGGAGGTTAGCACCCTGTGATCACAGTTTTAACCTGATGGCATGCTTCTGGCATTACACCCCAAGAGGAGGAGTATAATGTGAGCAGGGGTTAAAAAAAGACAGGTTTTGTTCCCACTGGACAAATCACTGTACTTTTCTCTGCCTTTCTTTCCCTATTCCCAGCAGTGTCCTGGAAGGCTGCAGTCCCCAGGGAGGAGAGATATAATAGCTTGACATCACTGGCTGCCTTGTTTCTAATTCCCTGGAGAACTGAACGTTGCTGTTGCTGTCTGATGGCTGAAAAAGGGCTTTCCTAAGATGTTAAGGTCCTTAGGTCTCCAGGACCACAGTAACTCTGCCAGAACTTTCTTATGGCCTAAAGGAAACATTTTTGATGGAGGAGTTGCACTGGCTTTACAAACAATGTGTTTTACATTCATTCTTTCCACCATCTTCCTCCTGAGGAGAGCTGGTGGGAGACCAGGCAGAACACCCCACCTGCACTGGTCGACAGCATCACCCTTCTGAAAAGCCAAGCAACCACAGAGTATGCCAGCACACCAACAAACCCTGGCACTGCACAAAGGAGGATGCAGAGACAGCCCAAAAAGGGTTACTCAGACATACCACCACCCACTTCCCTCCTGACTGGGAATGAGAACTTTGTATGTCGGCACCAGTTTTATTTGAGATTCTAATTACTGTATGAATATTGATTATCACTTAAAACATGCAGATCAAATGGATGATTGTGTCTGAATTGCTGTTATTGTAGTCACTTACAAGAAGTCCCACTTCCTTGCGAGATATGGTGTGAACCCACAAGGTTCATGGACAATGGGCACAAGATCTTCCTTCTGGAAGCAGCCTACAGTATCCACTGGATAGAGGTTGAGTTTGTACCTTATGTTCCTTAGAAGCAAAAGGATTCTCTTCTCCTCCTACACAGCCCATCTCCTAAAAAAGAAAGGACAGAAAGAAATGTTTAAACACACCAGCTGATACCACCATTATAAAAACAAACAGAAGAAAATGGGCATATTCAGCTGGCTTAAATACCACCAAGTGTCATCTTCTCATGTTTCCTGCTGTCTGACTCCCAACAGTCTCACTCTGCACTTCCCTCAGGCTTTCTGAATTGCTCTCCAGAGGCACTAAACCCACTACAGGCACAGACATTTAGGTGGAATTTAGGCTAGCTGGAAATGGCCCAAAGCAATTTGAAAGCATAAGTTAGAAGACAGAGCCACAGAAAAAGAAAGAAATGTTCTCCTTGTTCATTGATATTCTCTGCTCCTTTAAGACCTGATGTGGACTAATTGAAGGTCTCAGATTTCATGGGACAGCTTTCCTGTAATTTTCATAAGGAGTTTTTCTTGCTCTGTTATTTGTAGTATTTTGGGATCAGATCTTGGCAAAAGGAGAACCAACTCTTATACAATACATGGTATATTTTCACTTTAGTGATAAATGAAACTCTTGCCAGCAGGTTTTTCATCCATGGCGTTCTTAATGGCTACCCCCAGAAAGGATCCTTGCTCCCTTTCCATGCAATGATGCAGGCTTCATAAATCTACCAGTATTTCAAAATACATCCTCTAGTGGGAGAGAAAACATTCCCCTTCTTTTCCTTCCCAGCCATCACTCTTTTCCAATTTAGCTTTTACCTTGCGGAACAAAGCCTGATGTATCTCACTCTTTCAAGCAAAAAGGAACAAATGTTCCTATGGGCCTAGATCCAAGCACACTGAAGGTAACACAAAGTCTCCCAAACAATTCAACTAGCTTTGCATCAAGCTCACCAAAGATAAACATACGCAGTCTGTGTAACGAAAATAAATGAGCATCTGGATTTTAAGCCTCTGCCAGCCCATCCAGTGAAACTCAATGAGGCAGCTGCTGTCGACTTCTTGACTAAGCCAAGCTAATAATGCTATGAAACAGGTGAGGAAATCAAGCTGCAGGTATGTGCTGCTTCTGAGTGGCATCAAGAATTGGCAGGGAAGAGCATCCTGGCACAAGCGCGTGAGCTGCAATACAATAAAGCTGGCTCCATAGCTAACCTACACTTTCTTAGTGAGCTGAAGATTTGACAGAGACTCTTGCTCGACAGTGCATCATAGTGATGCCATCATCAGCGCCCTCGTGTCCAAGTGACTAATTAAAGCAGTATAGCCACATGAGTACATTGCAAAGAAGAGTAATTCTTTAAAGGATGGCTTTGTATGGAAAATGGTCCAGCTGTAGATCCTGTTATGCTGGTCTGTTCCTAGGTGGGAATTATGATCTTCTATCTTATATGAATGCACACAAAAGAGATGGCAAAAAAGCCCTAAGGCAGGAGAATGGCCAGGGTCCCAGTGGTTTACCTGAGGAAAACATGGTGCAGGAGGGAATCAGCTGCGTCTAGGAGAGACTTGCAAGTAAAAAGCTCTGTGCTCCACAAAACAGCTGGATGAGGCAGCAGCCAGCTCTCTTCCAAGTGTCTATCTGCTAGAACAAATACCTGAGAAGTGTCCTGCAGCTCTGTGCCGCTGCAGTACTCCTTCCTTTGATGAAGCTAGAAGCTGAAAGGTCCTGACCCACTTGAGTAAGACCACTGATGATGCGAACTGGTCATGAAAGACCCTGTGGTAGCTTCAGCTGGAAAAGGAACATCAAATCCCAGATGATGATGGCATTGTCTATGCAGATTCCCTTCTCACCACTCTGCCCGGCTTAAAAATCATTCAGCAGTCCTCATTTTCTGCATTTACAGTCTCCAGGCTGCTGATTTTCTGCTATTTCCCACACCAAAGAGAAGTGCTTTTCAGCAACTGCCAATTTCTACTGTGGAGAGGTGTCACGTAAATACGTTAATTGATTGGGAAGAGATTTAAGACCATCAAGCAAAATATCTAACAGAAGTTCAGAAAACTCCTCTGATTGCTAGTCTCAAAGTTTTAACTCCAGGTATCATATTTCCAAATGTATTTTGTTTCTATGCTTGCTGTAGTAAGGACTAATGCCAAACAATCTTTACATACAGAAATCCTGTGTGAGCTAGGTCAGGCTAAAGCAACACATAAGAGGGCATTCTGGCACACTTCACTAGTCTGTTTTCTGCCCCTTTTCACCCAGTCCCTACACCTGAGTCTGTTGATAAAAGTGCTTGGACTTGGAGAGCTCTGCTCTCCTCAGACTTCCCCCAGCTGGCCCTAAGGCCCTTGACCAGCAGAGTAAAACATGGCCTTGGCAGAAGGCAATTTTAATGGGTAAGTCTAGAATTTTAATCCCAGCTACTGTAACTCACCATTTGTTTTGATTTGATCTATAACCCTAATAAAAGCCACTTCCTATGAAGCTAAGCTGCACAGAAGTGGCTGCTGTTTTACTGGGAAGTATAAAAATCAACCCTCACATATTACAAGAGACTCTGAGCCATCAGATGTGCTCTTCAGCATTTATTATCTGATTTGATGTGTTAATGGCTGGTTATTCTCATTAGCTGTTCTCTGGATTGATACAAGCTGTTTTTCTGCACTTAGGCTGTGCAGCCTACTGTGTAAAGGTAATTAGCATGGGGCCTATGGATTAACTGGAGAATCAGATGTCAGCTGTGTTTCCATTCTCTAGCAGTAGCCTGAAGGAAACGATGCTTCTGCAGTGCAGTTAGCTATGCGGTGCCAAGAGCCCCTGGCTGAGACGAAGGCACCGATGTACAAACAGGAAGGCAGTTGCTGCCCTGATGAACTTGCACCAGGGAAAGACAAGGCAAACAAGGCAGGGGTGAAGCAGAGCCATAGAGATTAAGATATTTGTTAAACAAGAATATGCCAAGTGGGAGACGGG
The DNA here is from genome assembly GCF_965183815.1 of Platalea leucorodia. NCBI lineage: Eukaryota > Metazoa > Chordata > Aves > Pelecaniformes > Threskiornithidae > Platalea > Platalea leucorodia. Next base: position 52,364,401 of record NC_138826.1, on the reverse strand, counting down.
GCTCTGCAAACATGCTGCTTTGCAGAAGAGTGCTGGCTTTTAAGCAGTTTTACCTGGCCGCTCCACTTGCTGTGACAGATCCCTCCCTTGTGTTAAATAAAAATTGTCCACTGTGTTAAGGAAAGCTGTGCCAGGATGATTGGTCACTCTGTACCAGAACCAATAAAAGATCAAATACGAGAAAACTGTGGAAAGCTACATAAGCAATTACAGCGGAGCAAGTCTTGTCTCATGAGGCCTGACATTTAAACGCACAGACATTCTCTTGATGTGTGTGAGGTAATGCTGTCCTCAAGGGCAAAATCACTTTAAGTGATATGACTGCAAGAAATATAGTACTTCACCTTTTTCTTAAACCATCTGAGAACAGAAAGCCTTTTGTTTTGTTCCTTTGTAGTTAGAGCGGGTGGAGGGTAGAAGCTGGAAACCGAGAGCGTGAGCCACACCTACGTCTGATGCTGAAAAGGGGTTGTCTTTACAGCTGGAACAGAGCTAACAGACTTCAGCTCTCAGCCATAAAATCCTTGTCCAGGCTGCATGAAATCTTTCTGTTGCCACAAAGTATTATAAAAGGTAAGGCCAGATCCTAGAAAGAACCTGGAAAGAGATCTTGTTGCCCAACATGATAGGATTGCTTGGGTGCTGCTGATGGATGAGGCAAGGCTGGTAATAGTGGCCTGCCCGCATAGCATGCCCAAAACCCAAGTAAAGAAAGGCAAAAAATAGCACATACCAAAAGCAAAATGTGAATTTTCAGGTTAGAGGAGGAAAAGCATGAGGAAAAGCATAAACAAAGTGTTGGAAAAGCCGAACCTGGTTGCTCAGCCTGGGATCTTGAAAAGAGTCTTTGAGTACGAGGACTGAAAACAAGCCCACAGGGTCAGAGGGATTCAGGCCCATCTAGATCACTTTCAAAAGCCTTATTCAACCCAGCCTAGGTTTGTATCTAAACTGAACTTGCAAAACTGAAACACGCCAAGGAAGCCATAGGGGCTCACCGTGTTCAATGTGAGGGACATAGGCAAGAGAAGGACGTTGTCACTGATGTACACCGCTGCATCCGCAATACCATCCGCTGGTTCACTGGAGAAGCTGGTCAGCTGAACACAAAGGTGCAGACACACCGTGGCGAGAAGGAAGAAAGCCACTCACCCACCATCCCTGGCATCCATATTGCCCCATGCCTGGTGTGGCTGTGGTAACATCATTTCGAGGCCACTGCTATTGCACTCAGCTTTTACAGTAGGGTCTTCTGACTGTATGGCAACATGTTGCTATTACCAATTTACGAGTGCAGCCCCCTTAATGGCTAAAGGTGTATCTATAAGCATGTTCTGGTCCTAAAACTAGCTCTAAAGAGCATCATTAGAATAGCCATGGTATGGATGTGATCCCTCTGCTTTGAACCTGCAGGAGGCTAAATCAAGGCTAAAAGATTTATATCCATGGATTACGGCAGCCAGTTAATGTCTACTACAACCCCACCTAAACAAACCATCACTACACCAGCCTGCCATATTGACTGTCTGCCAGTCAACAGACGCTTGTGTTCTCCTGGTATACCCAGTAACCCACCAAAAACATTACTGGGTCCTTTTAGAGGAACCACCTAAAGACACAATGCACTGTACTCAGAGAAGGAGATTACTTAGTCTATAAAAATATTAATAATCTTTTCGGATAGCAGGCCAGGAACTGATCAGCAGAAGCACCTATTAGTGTGCCCTCAACAGGGAATATTCATTAACGTGCCCAGGCTAAACGATGCTAAAGATTTGACCTGTAATGATGGTTTTGAAGGCATGTGCAATGTATCAGCTGCTACTAACAAACTTGGTTTGGCCATACATGGGAGATAATATGGGCCCATCCTGACAACAGCTGATTATGCATTCACTTCAAACAGATCATGCTGAAAAAGCACTGCACAAGCAGAAGGCAGGAGAAAGAAGCTGGAGGGATGAATCTGGCTCTTGTCCTGCAGCTGTCCTACAAGGGCATTCTCGTTAGCTGCAGGAAAGACAGAGAGGAACCAAGTGACAGTACATTGGATACACTGATAGTGATGAGGAGGGGTAAATCCTAATCCACCTGGGACAGAAACAGTATCAGGTATTAAAGCAGAGGGCAACTGTCACAATTAGGGGGAAATGCTAAACAACACAGCCGCACACAGATCCTAACGCAATCCCACCGCTCCAGGGTAATCACTAGGTCTCCGGGACGATGCTAAGGGAGCATGCACTGGTGGCCTGCAGAGCCATCTTACATTGACATTCCTATAAACTCGGCCAAGCAGCCCCAGCCTTGGAGGAATAATCATGATGTGCATAATGGGAGAAAAGCAATCTTATCTGCTCATTCCCATGAAACCGCCCACAGGCAGACGCAGAGCTCAGCAGTGGGTCCTCAGAGGCTATTTCACATCGGTAACTGGAAGATGTCCGCCACAAGCAGCTGCGACAGCATTTTAGGCAAGCCAAGTGGTAAATTGATGGCATGTAGTGACACAGATTCAGTCAGCCTCAAAACAGCCTGATTGGGGGCAAGAGAAGAGTGAGGCACATGCTGCCGTCAGCTGCGCCATCGTGTGTGACAGCTGGAGGCCCCGGGCTTTGCCAAGCTGTCAGCCATATGGCAAATGAGGTAGAGAACCATTAATCTACGTCCCCACAATGAAACTCTTCAGATAATGCAAGCATGGGGCCACGTTAGCATACCGCAGATTTTGCTTCGCTTTTCAGTACGAAAGGCAAATCCCGCACACACATCCCACATGCACTTGCCGTTCAGGTGAGTAGGAAAATAGTTCATGGTGCCATTGACCTCTTGGCACAGGTGAGTCACCCAGCAGGATGCATTTGGGATGGCAAGGTCCTGCTAGCCACGCTTGTCTGAGCCACCCTGCCGGAGCTGGGTACAGCCTGGGGCTCTTGCCTTCCAAAGTATTTTCTCTGAAGTCTTAGGAGGGTTATCAGTGATAAAAACAGCGCTAAAATTCAAGGGATTTCGTTCTAGGGTTCAAGGAGGATTTGAATTTGGCACCAAAGCCATTGAAAGGGGAGCCCTCTCTAGCCCCAGTGGTAGGAAGCTGAGGTGATTGCCCTCTTTGATTTTTGCTTTTGAGAGTGAAACAGAAACAGTAAAGGTTTGTCTTCCCCCAGGGCTGAGCTACAGAAATGGGCTAGGATGCAGCACTTGAAATTCCAGACAGACACTGTAATAAAATGTGGAAATTGGATGCAAATTATTTACTACATTTATGATACCACATTATTTACTGGTACTGCAGTTTGATAATCACAGCAATAATTTTCAAATTACCTTTGCTCAGCATTCACTCTCTTTTATGAGCACTGAAATGCTTCCTCCTCTTCAGCAGAGAGGATTTCTAAGACTTGTCCTATGCTCGTAAATTGAAACAATTTGCAAATGGCTATGGAGGCCCAATGAACTTAAGGCTGATTTTCAAGGGCACCGATAGCAGTGAAGCATTATTTCTTTACAGACACCAGGACATTCAACTACTGATTTGTTGCAGACCACACAGGAAGTCCCATGTAAAACCCTGTGTTAAATTCATGGCTCCTAATTCCCAGCTAGTAAGGAAAAATAAACAAAAAGCCACTAAACCAACTTTCTTCTCCTAGCATTTACTTGCTCCTCATACAGAGAGACTGGCTCTAACTCTGAAGAGCACACATGTCCCAGAACACAGTATAGTTGAGACGATAATCTGCATCTGATAAGCTGTACCCTGGGACATCTGCTCAGTATTGACTTGCTTAGGTCTAATTGTTGGCTAGGACACATGGTAAACCAGGACATCAGATACGTGCTGGGAGTAGGTGGAAGATCAGAAATATGATCCTGGGAGCCAGTATCTTGGCGTACTACATATCCAGGCAGGCAGTACTGTAAAGTTGACTATAAACAGGAAACTTTCCTTTCCCATTAAATCAATTATCCATTAACAAATTAGCCAGAACAACAGGGTAAGATAGGTCTGAGTACTTCAGAATAGACACAGCTAGGCAAGACATCCTGAGTCTCACAACTTCTAAAAGATGCTCAGTGAGAACAATCTCACAGAAGCTATCCTCCATCAAAATGATCTGACTCAATATGAGGAGACACTGGAACATAATTATTGCATGATGGTCATCTCTTAGTTGTGCTTTTCTGATGTCTGCGCCCTCGGATAAAGGCAGACATGGATTACTTAACTGGTGATGCACACAGTGTATATTTTTATCCCAGAGCCATCTATAAACAAAAGCACATTTATATGCTTATTACGTATAATGCAATAAAAAAGCAAACCCAAAGCAATGAATCACTTCCTTGAAAGGGTCTTGCTTAATCACGTGCACGGTCATGCTGAGTGATGCTATTGTGAGTATGCCGATACATCTTCAGTTTAGTTTTCTCACTGATTAAAAGAGAAATGTCTGTGACATACTCATTCACATTAGCAATTTAATGTGTTGTCTCATTCTTGTGTTTTTGCTAATTAAGGATGTTGTGCATCATAGGGCAAGATAGCAGGTAGCAATCAGATATTAACTGGGCTCCACGCTGTGCAGTATATCCGCCACAGATGAGCAGACCAGAAAAAGCCTGGAGCAAAATATGAACCTGCTCACATGCTTTCTGAGGTGCCCTTTGAACTTACTATGACTAAAGTGATTGGCCCTTTCACACACCTTTGGATTGCAACCTTGGTTGTTGTCACACTAGCATGAAATTTATCTCACCTAACTTTGCTGTTCTAAAACACAGGTGTCTGGGCTACTTCCATAGGCTGCCTTTCAGGCTGGCGGGGGAGAGCGAGGCATCTCCTGGCCACATGCCTCCTTTAAGAATGGTCAAAGCCAGGCAAGCAAATCCCTCCCATGCCTCTGTACTCATGCAGGCTAGCAAGAACTGCGCATGCATCAGAAGGAGGGTGTAATAGTGCATCTCTGGAGAGACTTTTCACTGGTGCTGGGAAATACTTAGCGTTTACAAACCTATTTGAAGTATGAGAGCCAGATCCTCAGCTCATATCTACTCACATCCACTTGCAAGGGCCCCAGAAGCTTGCAGCTACTGAGTTCTCCTAAGGATTAAGCAGTCAGCAGAGGCAATGTGCCATCATAAAATATAAGCTAACATAGTCTTACTGTAGCACCTTTGCTCCAGTATTACCATCCTTACTCTCACTGCAAAGTCAAATTTGCTCCCTGTCATCCCTGCACCATGAAACCTATTGGTCTGCAGCATCCACTAGGTGCTTCTCATCCAACACCTCATCGGGCATTTGTTCAGTGATCATGTGTCACTTTAAAACTCTGTCCTTCCTTCCTGTGCTGTGAAAGCAACGGTGCTTTCAGTAACACAAACCAGCTGCGTTTAACAAAGTCTGAAATTACTTACATATTTCAAATTCACTATCTGTTTTTTCTGGAGCCTCTGCATTTCACAGGAGGTTTATTACTCAGCCAGACTACCCTTTGCAGTATTACAAAGCAGGCTCTTGCTCACAGGGCAGAGTAGATGTTTGTATTTCACAATCTGCGTTTATTTGACAAACTCACAGTGAGGGATTCTGTTCTACTATAACCGCAGATTGTCTTATTTACAGACAGGGTAAAACTAATAATTAGTCTAGTGAGACAATTAGGCAAACACCATTAATTATCAAGTGTGTAAACAAAATAGGTCTACATCAGCATTCACAAAGCTGAACAGCTGACCTTTCCACCATAGCAAGCCTTCGCCTTTTCTTGCCTGTTTTCTTGTATTTGCTGCTCCAGTTGTGAGGTTCAAATAGACCACAAGATGCCCCTCTTGCTGTCATCCCACTGCTGTAAAAGCGGGTCCCATTTTCAGACAGCGCAGAGGGAGGAGACCCTGCCTGGTGGCCCAACATGCTCTGCAGGAATGTGTCAGTGTCAATTAATTTCTGACGAAGCCCAGGCTGGTTTCTGGGGCAAACATGCCTGCCAGGCTGATTTACACTGGAAACCAGCCTGCTCCCTGTTAGTGTGTCTGGCTGGCACCTGCACAGCTGTCATGGCATGGCAGGCAGCTCGGGTGCCAGCTTTCCCAAGCTCCCTGCCCCTCAATAGCCTGCCTTTGGTAGTAGAGACATGTGTACCCAAGACCATCCGACCCCTTGGCAAAGAAGAGGTTGTTCCACTTCCCACTGAAGGTGTGTCAGCAACTGCTTTCTTTGGATCTCAATATTCTGATCACCTGCCATTTCTTATATTTTAGGCGACACTTTTTCACCTCATTATCACCTGAAGGGCCTGCATTTGTGTATTAGGTGTATTGTATTGTCCAGGACGGTCTTTGTTTCATTGCTGCCAGCAGAATTCAAGACATCTTCAAGAAACAGCACAGTGTTGTCCTCAGCTGCCCTTGTTTTCTTATAAAGTCCTCCCTTCCTCTTGAGGCTGAAGATTTCTTACCTGTGTTCAGCTCTTCTCATGGACCGCACATATCAGAAATGAGCCATATAAAACAAACTGACCAATGGACTGGGGCAGAATGCCATGCTGGTGCGACAGCAGCAAAATGTGCTGTCCCAGCAGTGGGCTAGGAAGGTTAGGGGAAGAGCGTGAAGAAAACCTAAACATGTAGGACAGGTGGAGATATATTGGCATGTTTTAATCATGTTCTGCACACACTGAGCTTCCATCTTAGGCTGGGTGGCTTCTTCTGGTCCCTGACACACAGGGACTGTCAAGAGCTCAAGCTTTCACAACTGGATCCGACTCTCAGAAGTCCATCACCCATCAGTGCTTCTTGTAATGCTTAAGGCCAGATTTTCAGCTGATTCAACTGATTTTTTGAGATCATCGGAATGCCTGACGCTGTGTGGAATACTCAGTCACCCCGAAAATCCTGCCAAGAAGAATAAAGTGCATGGAGGACCTGTGCTGGTAAACCATAGCACTCCATAAACCAGAATAAAGTAAAGAATAACCTCTGCTGGGAATTTACACCCTTGCAGAAAAGGTATCGGTTTGCCAGTGCCACTGTAGCTTAGTGAACATGCATCCTCCCATTAAACATTTCATCACAAACTATGAGACAGCAATCCACCAGAAGCTATAAATTTTTTATAACAATCAATCATAAGGGTCCATAAGATCCATCTAGTCTTTTGTTTTTCCCCGATACAGGATTTTTTGCCAAGAAACAGCTTTCAACTAGTGGAAGGACTGTGTTTTGGGTGGCTGATCAGCCCATTCAAATTTTGCTATCTACTGAGGCCTCCACACTTCCTGAAGGATCTCCTCTGTCTACTTGAATTTTGTGTTTGATGGAAATGCTCTTCCGCCTCCAAGTCTAAAAAGTGCAGGTTTCAAACACACCTGGTTTTCTCCTGGGTATATCTCACCGTGAAGCCCCAGGGAAAGATCACATGCAATTAGCTTGCATTCGTCTACATGGCATTTGCTGATCTGCTGGAATCAGAACTGGAGCTAGTGCCCATCCATGAAACACCTCCCATGAAATGCCTTTTGAACTATAAATGAACCTTGAACAGAGTTACCCACCAAGAGCAAAGCTTCCTAAGGGAGCTTTTCCCCCTACTTGCAGGGGCCAAGGCTACTTGCTTCTGCACTGGTAAATTCCTGAGACACCGGTATTTACCTGTTACAGTAAAGAAATATAGGAGTGGTCAATCTGCACTTTAGCCCCAAAGCATCTGCAAGGCAAAACTGGCTCTGGCTTGTTCAGTTCTGATTCCGGAAAAACAATTAAATTGAACCCTGAACCACCCACAAGATGATGAAAGATGTGCTTTACTTGCCTTTAATAAATATTTGGTCACCAAAAATCTGTCACAGGTGGGAACACAGGCTCTAGGTTGCAGCCCTCCGTGCGCCTGCCTTTTGCTCTGCTGCTCTGCCTTTACTTGTCAGTTCCTCACTCTACTGCTTTTTCATGAAGGGTACAAATGGGAGCGACCCCAACAAGAGAAACCAAGAGAGGCTCAGGCTAAAACACACGCAAGCCTGACATTAGGAGACTTATTTTAACAGCCCCACTGCAAACTAGTAAACTTGTGTTTTCAAAGTAAGTATCTGCCTTAACAACTGGCTTAACATATAGCTGACATACGATGCAGTTTCTCTTTGTTTCTGGGCTTTTTCCTTTTCCTTAACATGGGAGTGGCTCACTTGGATTAGGCACCAGACTCAAAGAGTGAGTTCATGCAGAAAGAGCAGCACACAGAGAATCACCTACTCTCTCTCCACTGACTTTGAGGATTAACCTTGGGCATACTCCTCTGCATTTCATTCTGGCTGGTTTGGGCAGTTTCTTGCTCAACTTGTTTCTTTCTCTGAATCTCATTTTCCAATGTCCATACTCTACAAGGACACCTATACAGGGTACCTCAGTATCTAACTTGGAGCCAGTTACACTAGGCAGCATGATAGACCCCATAGCAAAGGGTTACGTACTGCAGTGCATAAACCCATTTATGGATTGCTGTCCCACAGAGTCTGTAAGGCAGACAGGAAAATTTGATCAATCCCATGTTCATGGCTTCACTCTTTCTAACACTTGAAATAGTAATAGAAAGACAAACTGAGGGTCTGTGAGTATGAATAGGCAGTGTAAATTCCTTCTTCAGCTTAAATACTGCAGTCACCACAAGATTTCTGCTGTTGTTATAAATCCTTAGTCATGCAGCTTCCACCCGTCAGCTCTGATATAGTAGAAAATACAGGGAACTAATAGCTTATTACTGCGACCTCTGCACTGATACTGATGCTTCATGATGCAATTCCTGTGGTTCAGTTAAAGCCATCTGCTTGCTGTAGAATTCCTGTGTTGCATTTGAAGCATTTCACTCTGATAGATTAAGAGCTTTCATAGGTGATAGGTGGCAACTGAGGTGAGATCAATAAATACAAGGCCACTCTACTCGTTCCAGCTTTGAGTTCCTACCTAAAGACAACCTGCAAAGGGGAAAGATGCTGGGCGGGCTTTTTTTAGTTTCTCTTCTGATGTAAAAGCAGATATGAAATAGCTTGACTTTACTTTAGAAATATCAAGTCTTGCTTTCATTTCCTTACTGGAGATTTCTTTCTTTTGGAACAAATTCTACTTCTTTTTGAAGGGGTTTTTAAACCTTCTTGGGATGATGCTAAGGGAAATTTGACTGTGGTTGCTAAACACTCACAGGATAAAGAACATGAGAAATGTAAACTATAGTGAAGGGAGAGTGCAGAATTAAGAGTTCTAGGAAAACAAATTAAGTAAAGTTAAATATAGGATGAAAGCAAGATATTTTTTAGTAAGTGTAATGAAAAGCAGAAATATCACATAAGGAAAAACAACCAACACTATTGGCTATCCAGTCTTCTTTAAAATTACATAAAGCAATACATTTGTGGAGCAAAATCCCCAGTCAGTAGGGGAATACTCAAAAGGATTACAAAAATGTCAAGAGATAGTATAAAAGCGAGAAATGGAAAGTACGCATGAGACCATAGACAAGTTACTACTGCCTCAGTCCTATAATCTCCCATCCTACTAACCTTGAAATTACAGTCCTGTTGTTTTGCAGAATTACACAGTAACTGCCGTAAACACGGTATATTTACACAAGTTGGAGAATGGGAAATCATTTAAAATCTCTCCCAGTAAAGACAGGCCACATTATAAAATGCAGTTCCTCAATTATGAAAAGAGCTCAACCCAGTTAAACAACAGTATTTAGCATTTATACAGTTCTTTCACTTGCAAATGCTTCACAAATATTATCCAGCTTAGGGCATAAAAGGTATTCCCAATCCATTTGCTTTTTGGCACAAGCTGGACGTTACTGACCACACAACGAGCTCTGCCCGTGCTCCTTATCCACTCCAGTGCAAAGTCAGGGTGGTGAGCCCAGTCACTGCCGCTGACGTGTATGAGGAACACTCACCTGTGCTCTCATGAGCTATTTGGTAGCTGTTGTAGGGACAGTAACCTCCTTCAGAAGGATGGCAACACGCACAAGGGATGAAACCAAGCAGTGTTTTCAAGTGCTCTTTTTTGTAATGCAGATATGCTCCTGACCTCCCCGTTGAGAGACAAGTAAGTATTGTTACTCCTAAGGCAATAGCACTCCTGTCTCAGACCTTCTTTTGGAGTACCATTGCGGCTAGAAAAATTTCCAGCCCGTTCCCTTTCCTATTAAAGCTATTGACAAGGTGAAATGATTTATTAGTGCTGTGTTTCTGCGGCATGGTATTTTGGCAGCAATAAATCTCTGTTCAGACAGATGATGTAATAATCTGAGCTTTCTACAAATTACTTAATGTTTCTTGGTGATTCCTAGAACAGTTCATATTTCCTAATTGAAGGAGGAAATGCATGGACTATTTTTCCTTACCATGAATCTGTTTCAGAAAAAGGTTAGATGGTTTTTTAATTGTCTTTTCCTGTCTGGCATGGTAAATTGGTCCAGTTGATCACAAAAAAAAAATATGTGCAATTTCTCAGACTTTTCTGTCTGTGAATTTTTATGTACCTTTGTGACTCATAAAATATAACCAAATGGAGAAAGACATAAATCAAAGGGCCAGATCTGAATCCACACATTCCACCCTTCTGAAGGAGTTTGAGGCAAACTTCGTTCCACCAGCACTGGGATTTTTCTAGAGAGACTTTTGTGGTAAAGTCTGATTCCTTCAAATACACATGAATACGCACAAACGCACACACACACACACACGCACACACTCATTCTATAATTTGCACCACATCTGTGCATCTCTGTGATCAATTCTTCTAAATCATGAAAATTGCCCAAGGGATACCTGCTTTATATTCAATTGATATAAAGCTTTAATTTGAATGCAGTAATCCTGACGAGTAGTATCTGTATTTTAACAAAAGTCAGGGCTAAGCGTCTTTCCTAAGGCTACCCAACGAATCAGGAATAGATTCCTCTAGCCCTTATTTTCAGTTTTCTGCACTAGCTACTTTGCAGCTCTACGTTGCCAAGAACTAATGACTGCCTTGCCCTTTTTAGGTTCCTCTTTTCTTTTTAAGAGTGTACTAATAAACATGCTAGCTTCCTCTTCTTCAGGGCTCATCACTTCGCCGTCTCAAAGAGAGAAAAGCTTGAACAGAAACAATGGAGCTGAACTCCTTGAACTTTAGGGACAGCGATATCTGGATTCTGTGTCTGTGTTTTGTGACTCACACCTCTTTGTAGCTTTGAGAAGTAAACTAAGTAGATTGCCTCTGTATCACATTGTTGAGACAGCAGCCAAGCTAGCCAAGTTATTCTGTCTTCGTGTAAGTGCCTTGCTGCAAGAAACAAAGCAAAACTGTGCAGATCATTTGGGAAAGCTACCTGTTCTGCAGGCCAATGCACTTTACCATTATGAAGAAACTGGTGTGGGGAGAACATACATTACATTTCATCACTCTTCCCTCCTCTCCTGCCTATTTCTAGCTGGCCGAGCTGAGTAAATTGCATGAACACTTTGCTGAAAGTAAGGCATCAATAAAATATTCTGTGATAAGTTACTGTATGAAGTTCATAGTTAAACAAAATGATCCCTAGTTCCCCATGCAATAAAATATACTGAAATCTTGCATTTCTTGTCTGCTGTTTTCTACAAAATTATATGAAATGACAGTGATAGGATTAGCTAAAAAGCAGCATCCATCCTTTCCATCCCCTGAAATATCTACAGGACGCTTCCCTCTAGGGATCAGGTCACTTTTTGTTTGACTGAACAACAATGGCAGTTACTAAACTTTGGCAAAAAACCACCTCAGCAAGATCAAATATTTAAGTCTCTATGTCCATTTAAAGACATATGTTATATGGTCCTTGGAAGACACTTGATGCAAATGAAATCAGAATGATCGATACACAATTTTTCACGCCAACTGCCTTCCTCTTTTGGATAAACATGAGAGGGCTTCTGGGAACTTCAACAGAGATAACTCGACATTTTTTTCTATGATTAATTCAGTAAGGGGTCATGGATATGACAAAGAGTGAGTAAGCATTAATGATCGTATTTAGATTAACTGCCAGGACATTAGAGCTTACACCATCCAAACTGGAAATCCAATATCATGCTCCATCTTTCCCCAGCCCACATCTTCACTCTGCTGCACAGTCCCCATCAGCTCTGCAGGGAACTGCTGGTGTCAACCACGGTACCAACCACAATTATGGGTCAGTGCCTACAAGGAGTCATACAGATGCTGCCTCAGCAGTCGCAGAGATACACGCGCTACAACAGGAGAGCCCATACGCTCAAAGGAAAGCAGCTTACTCTGTTGATTCTCAACAAGGAGATTGTCCTTTAGCATATCTTCAAGACACATGCTAATTTCCTTAGTGCTGCTCATGTTTCTTCCCAAAGTCAGGTAAATTTTTAAAAGCTCCTTTTGTGAGGGTGTTTATTGGACTGGCATTGAGTACAACGTACATCTCCTGCTGTTGGTCCCCTGCACCTAATATCTATTGTGAACTTCGAGCTTCTCTGGACAGGAAAAAATTATTTCCAATATCCAGAAAAGGGCTCTGTCCATAGGCAGGGCTATAAATAACAACTAATTCAAGCCAGTGCCTATGCTTTGTTCTCTTCAAACAGACGAGGAAGGGAATGCGTAATGAAAATGTGGTCAGTAGTATTTATCATTGAGTTGCCTTCCTCGCTCTGTCAGTTATTGCTGCAGGAGGCCCACTGCTCCATGCCCTGCTTCCTCTCCAGTCCTTCCAAAAATAAGCTGCACTGAGGCCAAAAGTTCTCCCTACTTGTTCCCAGCTTGCAGTTCGGAAAGTGTGATGAAGATCCATTCCTAAGAAAGAAAGGGTTCTTCTGTAGCAGACTTTTCCTTTCAGACCATAGCAATGATGCACTGAACATCCAGGTCAACAATTCCCATCCCCGCCCCACAACAAAACCGGGATTTCTTAGATGCAGCCCCAGTAAACTGACATATTTGATGCTAGATGTTGGACAGCTGGAATGACAGCGAGATGCTGTAAGCTTTTCCTTCTCGGCTAACAAACATGTGGGACCAGTTACTTTCATGCTATGAATTGTGTGTTTGTGTGCACGGTGGCACTTGGCAGTAAGCGCTAACTTGCCCTCCCTGTAAGCAAGTGGGGTCCTGCAGTAAGGTGTTCATCCCCATAAGCACTCACAGTCTGAAAGCAAGTGGACTGGGGAAGACATTCCAAAATCATGCTAATTAGGGGAAATGGAGTGAATAATTTCTCCACCAAATTGGTCTTCTTAACATCTTACATAGATACATGCTTTTTCAGATGATTCAACCAACTGATAATGTTTTGCCCTACATTTAGGGCACAACGCCAAAAAGAAATTCTCTTAACTTCGACTAAATCTTGCCCTATTGACCAGCACAGGCTTGCATAACCAGCTTTGCTCTAAGCAACTTTTTTGAAAGTAAAATTCACCCACAACTTATTGTATTTCTAGTTCCCTTTAATTTCACGTGTCTTAGCTCAACAAGACCTGCAATTTGGCTTGCTCTTTCTTTCATCCTTTTATGGTCATTCTACTAGTCAATTTTCCTTACAACAACAGTCCTTCTCTGTATTTTTAATTAAAATATCCTCATTAAAATGCACACAGGCAAAGAGACATGAAACATATACAAAGAGTCCTTTCCTCTCTAAAGAATAACTTTGAAGAATAGATATCGTGGTGATAAAATAGATCAATGAGAGAGAAGATCCAATGTGTAAGTGATGCTGTTGCTGCCCTCAGTGCCATCACCAAAGCCACAACCTCACACGTGCACAGAAGTCATGGAAGCTTCATCCCACACATGATGTCAGAAGGGAACAACCCCACAGCAGGAATAGGAAGGCGGAGGTGACAACAGATTAGAAGAGCAGCATCCCTTGACTTGAACAGTAGGACTGAACATCAGCTGTAAACCATAACTAGGTAAGTGCCGCCATGTTCTTTCATTAACGATGATCCAGATGGTGCCTGCTTCTCTTAATACATTACCTGAAAAGATCTTATTTTGGCAATAATGAGGACTATTTCTGAATACTTTTTAAGAGAGCTTAAGAAACTGGGTTTAGTGCCAGTTTTAAATATTACAATAGCTTGAGCTTTTGTTAATCACTTTTACATTCAGGAGCTGTCTCTCTAATGACGTCCTTTCCTGGCAGACCTCAAAACTAGTTCAGAGGTGTCACTTTAAGAAAGGTGTGATGAAAATTTCACAAACAAAGGGGTGTAGTCTTGTGTGACTTATGGTATATCTAATTGAGATGCATTTGTTGCTTTTATTTTTTATTGCCTCACTGATGTTACTGCACACCTAAGAATATTATTACAGGCAAGAGCAGCAGAAATTTGTCACCTGCTTCATGGCATTGCACCCGTGCGGCCAACCGGTCCCTGGGAGTCTAGCCTGGTTATAGCTGATGCATTTTATGAACAGCATGCTAATCTTGCAGATCTCAGGCTATTTGCCCTTTCTTGTCAGTTCTTGTATCTATCTATCTGCTACGTGAGGTAAGTCCATACCTGGAGTGGATGTGGCAACTACCAAGTTGCTGTAATAAAAGGTGACTTACCACCATTCTGTAAGGAACTGGTACATTTGGCTACTTACTCTGGCTTAAATAAGGCATTGCATGGTGCTTTAGACATGAGGGGAGGAAATTACGGCAATTTAAAACAAAATCGGGAAGTTTTACCACTAGGTAAGTCAAAATTGCTGGACCAGATGTGGTAATATTTGAAGCATGAAGTAGCTTTACCAATAGGTTACTTATGAATTATTCCTTGGTGAATGTTCTCTTTTTGAGGAAGTTCTTAAGTGTTTTTTTGCAATTCTATTCAATTCAAAATAGTTCTTGGCCGGGGTAATAGTGCAATGACATAAGTTCTGCCTTCTTGGATTTAGTTGTGCTGCATCATTACATTTTTGAAAGTCCAGCTAAAGAAATGTGATTTTTACTGGCAATGGAAGTAGCTTTTCATCTTCTTTTCACCTAATCAAGAGTAATACAGAAATCCTGCACCAGGCTGCAGACAATTATTTGTAAGGTAGTGGTAGTTTGTTCTTTGACAAAATTAGCTCTGTTCATGTAGCTGGCAGTAGAATATTAATTTCATGCTCAAAATACAGCATGTGAACTTGAAATCAAATGAAGAATGGATATAAAAAAACAAGATCAAAAAAGCACAAATATAATGATCACTTGGCTAAAATTAATGGTGTGGCTTAGTCTGACAAGCCAGAACAGTACTAGGAAAAAAACCCTGCTTGAAATAGATTTTTTCTTGAGTGAGGGGAAAGTAGAGGTGGTTGCAGTGTTTCATTTTCCCAGTATTTTATAGAGGACTGTAAGGAATTCTTTTAACATCTATTTTAATAAAATAGACAGGGCCTTCCAGAGAGGGGAGGAACAAGCAGAGCACTCTGATGAGCATCTCTTGTGATGAAACTTGTATTACTGTACACCTGATGTTAGTGTGGAGAGTCACAGTTCTGGATTTTGGCCTAAGCACCCCAAACCATTGTGTGCCTCAGAGAACAGAATCCTTCAGTGAAGTCCAGTTTCACTAAACGTTTTATCTAAATACCTGCTTACTCTAAGGTATGTTCTGTGCCCATTTTGGCAGCAACTGATGTCTAACAAAAATTATACTAAAAAAGCAAAATCAGATGAGACCAGATGAGAGCAAAACCAACCTCACAGACAGCCTAAGAAACACATTGACATTAGTTCAATACCTGCACGTAGTTGCCAGAAAACCTCTAATGGTCAACAAAAGGCCATAAAAGCCCTGACTAAATAAATACACCATTCAGTGTGCCTTCAAGAGCTCTAAACTCAGACTCCGGTATATCTCCTAGGGAAAAAAAGATCTCTTAGCCAGATGCCTTAACAGGAATACATTGTACTAGTCCTAGAGCTCTCCAGAAAGCTTCCAGGTGATCACAGAAGCTGAGAGCAGTATGATTGAGCTGAACTTTACAGTATTCATAGGAATATATGGGAAAAAGGAGTATTCAGATATGTCCAGGGCTATTAGAGATTGCAGCCAACACCATTTACAGGGAATAGTAAAGAAGAAAGCACCTCTTGCTGGTCGTTACTGAAGAGCATTTTGGGGATTATCAGCTGCAGAAGCAACTCACAGTACCAGCTACGAGGTTTAAACTGTTACCAGTGGATTAATAGCTTTGGAATATAAAATACAAATGCTTTCAAAATGAAAAGAAGGGATTTGAACCTAAAGAAAAACAAATGTCACTGGATTTCCTTAGTCTGCTCTCCTATCTATGACTGATGTCCTTTGACCTCACCAGGTGTGCTAGTCATGTGCAGACAGCCACATGATAAGCAAATACTACTTGCATACAGAGCCATTTCCCAGAGCCAGTTACAAAAAGGATCACACAGCATTGTTGGCATCCTGTAAAGTGGACACTCATTAAAGTAGCATAATTATTTAAAAAGATGAATTAAAGAGAAAACAAAACTACTTGGAGGGGAGTTACAAAAGTGAAAGAGCCAAACTCTCCTCGGCAGTGGCAGATGGTATAACATGTGGAGGCCACAAACTGTTCTGGGAAGTCCAGATTGGACATTAGGATATATTTTTGGTGGGAAGGGTAGAAAAACACTGGACTATATGCCCTTGGAGGTTTTCAGGACCTTGCTAGACAAGAAGACCTGTTGTAGCGTTGGTTGTAGCCCCAGTTCAAGTGGGTGTTTGGACATAATGATCTACAGAGGTCCCTGCCAGCCAGCGTTGCTGTGCTACAGGTTTACAGGCACAAACAGACTGTGTATCTATGAGCATGCATGAACCAATAGAGGCTGGGGACCAACTAGCTGGGAAGCAGATTTGCAGAAAAGTACCCAAGGGTCCTGGTGGACACCAAGTTGAACATGAGCCAGCAATGTGTCTTTGCGGCAAAGAAGGCCAACAGCATTCTGGGTTGCATTAGGAAAACTGTTGCCAGCAGGTTGAGTGAGGTGATCTTTCCCCTCCACTCGGCACTAGTGAGACACATCTGTGGTGCTGGGTCCACTTCTGTGTTCCCCAGTATAAGCAAGACATGGGTGTACTGGAGCAAGTCCAGAAAAGGGCTGCAAAGATGATTAAGGGACTGAAGCATCTGTCATATCAGGAGAGGCTAAGAGAGCTGGGATAGTTTAATGTGGAGAAGAGAAGGCTTGGGGGGGACATTATCCACATTTATAAATACCTGATAGGAAGATGTAAAGAAGACAGGGCCAGATTCTTCTCAGTGCTATCCAGTGAATGGACAAGAGGCAATGGGCACAAAATACAAAGGATTCCATCTAAAGACAGGAAAAAACTTTTACAGTGAGGGTGGGCAAACACTCCAACACTGGCACTGGTTGCCCAAAGAGGCTGTGCAGTCTCCATTCGTGGAGATATCCAAAACCCAACTGAATACAGTCCTGAGCAAGCTGCTCCAGTTAACTTTCCTTTCAGTGGGGGGTTGGAATACAGGAACTCCAAAAGTGCCTCCCAAGCTTGTTACGCTGTGAGGCTGTGACTCTGAGTTCTGCAGCTTTTGTTGTGTCAGGAGTATGTCCGCTGGTATGATTGCAATGTATGGTTAATTCTTGGCTGTTCATATAGTGCAATACCTGAGTTGAGGCTTGACCATAAGACACACTCAGAGACACATGGGCTGGCTCTGCAGAGAGCCAGAGTGGGACAACAAATGTAACATCTGTGTGGACGATGCTACGCTTTTCCAGGATGAGCTGAGTTTAACAGCTTTTACGGATCAGAGTTCAGCTGGTAAACTCTTCTAGCTCTAGCTGCTTTCTGCTCCTAGAATTGGAAGCACTGGGCATCTTGATGCAGAGACACCTTGGCCACTCCTCATCTAGCTTAGCCTCGCTTATTTTCATACTGAGCATGGGCTGGCTCCATTTGGAGCTACTTTCCTTTCTCTAAATTCTGTTCCGCATCTTTTCAGGTTCCAGATCTTTTTCATGAGAGTGTGCCTTCTGCTACACTGTGTAATGTAATGGGAAGCTAGCAGGGTGTTTAATAATTCCAACACCACAGCTCCTGAACACTTTCTTTTTCAGATCAGTAGAAAGTGGTGCATATGACATTATATTGAGGCCAGCCTATGCTGACTTCTCCATGGGAGAAGAGGCTTCTGCCTCTGTAAAAACTCTCTGTCTCTGGAGTTCATGTGAAAATGGACATGCATACATCTTTAGGCACAGTAAAACAAGAGGAAAAGAGTGAAGTAATGATTTGCATTATGGTGTACAACACTGAAAAGGATGTTACATCCTCTTTAGCCTCTACAGTAAAGTCCATCCTCAGCCTTTTTTGGGAGTGTAGCTGCTATATAAAGCCAAAGAGCATGGAAACAAGAACTGTCCTACTCACGTCCAAATGAAAAATGACGCCTTCTTTCAGCTCTGCTTTTATGCTTAGAAATGCTGGCAATTTGGTCATGGGGTCAAAGATTGCCTTTAGCCCACCATGCCCTGCCTCGCCAAGGCTCTTTTTCTCCCCTGTCTCTTCTTGGCAGGAGAGAAAGAGGAGGAGGAAGAGCTTGGCAGGGCCCTGAGGGCACCAATAGGCCTTAATTGTCCTGTCTCTAGCCTCACCTGGGGCCTCTACCCACAGCCTCTCCCAGGGCCCATGGGGCTGTTTAAGCTCAGGCCTGGGCTTCAGACCTTGCCAGAGCTACGCTGTAGGTGTGCCTGCCTTTAGTTCCAACTGTGCTGGCCATGGACCCCCTTGATCTGGACCAGGCCTGACTGCAGACCTGCAACATTGCTATGGACTTGCTTGGTGATCACCAGCAGAGTCTGACCCTCATTATTGACACTGGACCTAATCCAGACTTGCTAACTCATGTTCCCTTGGACCTGCCTCATCACCACGGACTTGCTTGATGATCTGGACTCTTGGTTGACCCCAGGTGTCATCCCCAGGGCTGCCCTGCTCACCTTGCTTGGAGGCAGTGGGACAGGGCCTGGCTGGTGAGGCCCCGGCCCTGCTGGCCATGGTATCATGCTTAGCTTCCCTTTCCTCGGGGAGCAGCTGGCCCCTGCCGAGCCCTGACAGATCAGGAGGGAGAACTGGTGGCACACACATTGTTGCCTACTGGAGAAACCTTACCCAGGCAGCTAGTTAGGCAAACATGGAGTTGCACAAGACTTGCTAGCTCTAAAAGTGGAAAAAAATGCAGCTTACAAGAACGCCCGACATGGTTGCACTTCTTGGAGAGAGCTGGACAAAACTATAGCAAGCCAATAGGAACACGTGCTTGGTGAAAATGTCCTAGACCATTCAGAGTTGGCCCCAAGTGACTAGCTCCCCTCCTCCATTAGCAATTTATGGAGTTATATCTTACTAGCAGCTGCTTTGCCACCACTGCTCACATCAAGAAAATAGGATGTCATGTCCACAATATGCCTGTAAATGTGTGAAAAGGGCTCCAAACTGGGGCCCTGTCAGATTTAGAGAACACAGGACTAACAGAAGAGACACAGAGCATTCCCTTTTGAAGACACGTCTCTTCTGAAAGTCTTTCAAGAGTTCCTCTTTCTTCTGGAAATATCTTTTGAGACTTTTGCCTTCATGTTCTGTCCCTGTGAGCCCATAACACTTTGGCCTGCAGAGGTGAAAGCTTTATGTTGTGACTTCCAAGAATGGGCTTAGTCCATAAGCTGTAAAAGCCTTGTATAGCATGAGTGTGTGCATGTTGACGCTGGAGCTGACTCTCAGCTCACTGTGTATATCTGACCTAATTTTAAATTTGGCACTGCCTTGGCAGTGCTGCCAGTGCTGCCAGCACTCTACTGGCAGCAGCCCGGAGCTCACAGCAGGCTGCCGAACCATCCCACTAAGGAGGGCACCTGCAGAGGTGATTATCCAAACTGATCTCTGGGCTACTCTGTCTAGGCTGCTTCCTATCATCAGTCTCCCAGGGCAGTTAGCCTGTGAGAGTCAGGCTGGTACTTCAGCAGCAGATGCGTGGGGCCAGAGCTAGTGTGGTAGGGAGTAGGGTCCCCTCTGTCCAATAGCAGAGGAGCAGCAAGCCCAGTTTCCCAAGGTGCTCTTGCCCTGTATCTGCCAGTTCCCTTGCTGACCCCATTCCTGGCAGAGGTGGGAAGCACCCAGCCAACTCCAGCCCCTCCTCTTTGAAGCAGAAAAAAAACCCTAATTTTGCTTCTGCAGCTGGGATGCCTGGAGACAACTCTGTTGTCACCAGTTTCCAGGCTGGATGGTTTAAAACTTGCTCCAGGTTGTCTACATTAAAGTCCAGCCACAGAACTGTGCAGAGGTCAGCAGTATAGACTTACTTTGCAATGCAAGTGCAATGATACCTGATGGTCAAACTGACAAACGAGATTTCCCTGTGTCCCTTAAACAGTGGAAACAGTAAACATACAAACAGGACATGGCATAATGAAAAAGTGAGTAGCCAGACAAAAATACCTTCACTTAAAGATATAAAATATATGTTCCCTAAATCTTAGCAATTTTGTGTATTTTTCACTAGTAGGTAAGCTTGGAAAGACCTCAATGACCCTCAGTGAGTTGGGGGTTTGGGTCTCTTTTCAGTTTTTAAAAAGTAAATATCACATGTTCAACTCTAAGCAAGAGCAGGAGCTGGGACAGAGACAGTTCATGAAAAGGAAACATCTCCATCTCCACTCTTACTGCTATCTAGCACTGGCATCAGTGGGCTTTGACTGAGGCCTTGAGCGACAGAAGATTGTGTAGGTCAGGTTCAGAGAAAGAAACCTTGAAAAAACAGACACAAAATGAGCACCTTTGAGTATGTATCTTCATTTGTCTTCAGTTATCTGTAGCAGGCAGTAAGAATGACAAGTGGGAAAGGGATGGAGGCCACTAACGAGAACTTCTTACATATGTTTGTATGTCCTCAACTTGGAAATAAAACTCCAATGAACTGTATAGTCCCCACAACTGAAGAAAACAGATTTTTATCTATTGCTGTTGCAAGTTAAATGCTCTCACTTTATTTATTAGCTGATATAAATTGCTGAAATATGCAGAAGGTCATCCCTGAGCAAGATAACAACACGAAAAACTACAAGGAGCTAGAGATAGCGAAGGGGGAGTAATGTATATGCAGCTGGCAATCCCTGACCTGTGGCTACACTAACAAGACAGTAACGTGAAAAATGGCAGAAATGAGAAATATACATAACAAAAGAGGGGTTCTGAGAAAATGGAATTGATGACTGAGGTAGAAATTATTAAAGCAGAGATATGATAAGCACCAAAAAGAGTAACAGGAAGGACGATGGGACAACAGTCAACCAGTGTGGGTTGTTTATCTGGGAGGGAATGAGCGTGGGAAAGAGGAAGAACCTGGGAGGGTGAAAAGGGGACTATAAGGGTATGCAAATGATGTAACAGGGACTGACTGGAGATACCCGCAACAGCCCTGCACTTGATCTCTGCAGTTCAGAGGACAATAAATCTGCTGTTTCCACCTCACTCATGTCTGACTTGCTTCCCTGGTCAGGAGGGGCCTGGCGTATTTTTCCTTGTCAGGGCCTTCAGTCGTTGCACCAGTTATGCTGTAGATATTCCTGTTCCCAGCCCTGTCTCTGGTACTGTTTCCCAGTTGGATCTCTGATCCATGTTGTAGGTAGCTTGCACCCTGTCTCCCGGACAGATGGACCTCAGGTCTATGTTGTAGTCTTGTCTCCAATTCTGTCTTGTGCTGCTCCTGACTGGACTCCCTGGACAGAATCCAGACCTCACCATCACCTTGCCTTGCCTGGGACTGTCGATGGGTGCTGCACACTATTCACATACTGTAGGACTGGGCCCTGGCCAGCGAGGGCATTATCTGCGCTGTGGTCACCCTTGGTCCCAGCTTGTCCTTCCTCATAGAGAAACCCTGCTTTTGCTGCTCCCTGACTCTCCCTAACATCAACAAAGGAAGACCTAGAAGGTGCCACCTAGTATCACCATCTCTTCACATTTTTGTCTCCTAGCATAAATGAAATTACTCTCTAAATTACCTTCTGGATCTTATTTATACAAACATTTATGAAAAGTGAGTTTATATATTCTTCTCCCCCTTCAACAAACTTGACCAGTTGTTCACATCTGAAATACTTTCTTCCCATAAGAAATTTCTCCAGCTTCTCTGAAGAATTTGATCGCTGTTTGCTTTTGTTGTATCTTTCCTTTCCATATTCGCTGCCATGTTTTCTTAGCATACAATGCTTAGGGTGCAGAACCAAAGGCTTCAGTCCTGATTTGACAGTTGCTCCGTGGGTCACTCCTCCGCCTCTACATGCAGAAGGACAGGAGTCTCATTAAAGAGTAGGGATTCCTGGTTAGTTCAGCTGATGAAAAACTTCCAGCTAGTGCAAGAACCCTAATGCATGCAATCTCTTTGGAAACAGCCTTGGAACTATTGTTTTTACTAAGAAATGTTACTGTCCCAGGGAGACAGGAGACTAGTTAAAATCATAAGAAACCTCAGAGAGTTTTCATCCATGCTTACTCTTTTTTGTATGCACTCCGTATCACCAGGCTGCTTGCTTTAATAGACCCCCTCACAAATCTAGGCTAGATATTTGGCTTCTTGTTGTCCTTCCAAAGCTACTCTCTTCTGTCAGTAATCCTTCTGAGCATACTGATTTTTTCAACAGTTTTGAGTTAACTCAGGTGGTCAAGCTGTGGCCATGCATGGCTAATTATAGTGGAAGGAGAAAAATGAGTACATTGATTAACATTCTGTTCCCTTTGGAGAGACCAGGAAATTACTTTGGCAGCTCCAGATTCACTGACACCCTGCTGGCAGCTTATTGCCCGTGTTTTCTGAATTGCAATCATTTTTGAAAAATGTGGCTGATCCTTGGCTGTTGACTGGGAGGGTGAGAACAGAGCTCTGGGGATTTGATGTTTGATGCTGTTTTAAAAAGCTTTTCTTCATTGGGCCCCCTGTGGCCTTTCTCCATAGTGGACTTGAGCACTGCAGGCTTAATTACTCACTCTGTTTCCATTCGTGCACAGCAGCCTCTGCACAGGGCTCTGCGCTCCTGAAGACTCTGGAAGAATTTCATCGGACGAAATGACAATCAGCGAGATCCAGCATTATACAACCGGTCCTGCTAAATGTGCCTGGGCTGACTGCTCTACCCATCCATGACATATTATACTTGTTCAGAGACAGGGCAGAGAAGGCTCTGGAACAAGTACACAGAAGCCAGGAGATCTTTTCTTGGCTTGTATTAAGACCTTAAACATATATTTTTTTCTTTAGGGTTCTGCCTCATCTTTATCAGACCCAACTGTTTTCTTCATGCTGTGACAATTAATTGGATTATTTTCATTTAAAGATCCAAGCCCACAAGATAACTGGAATGGAACGGAATTGTTTATCTTTCTCTGCTCTCCCTCATTAGTAGTCTAAACAAGTGTGAGGCTGCATTAAGTTTGTAACTATTTTGTTAGCTTGGAATCACTTTCTTCTCTTCTGCAGATGTAGATTGCGCTTAGATCATTATATTCCAGTGTGTGGTTGTGGTATATTGAAAGTGAAAAGGCTAGTTACATAATTTATGTTTTCAATTACCTTGATAGTGAAAAAGAAGGACAACAAAGGCAAGTCTCACAAGGAAGAGCAGCAAAAAAGGAAGGAAATTAAAGCATGTTTACATGTTTTTTACTACAAAAGTAGCATTAAAAAGGATACCTAATCAAATCTCTGTGTTGAGAGGCTAAATTGGGAAGATGATAGTATCATTGCAAGCTCTGCCTGCAACACAGGTGAGACTTCAAAACGTCATCCCATTTACTAGGTATGTCTTCACCAGGTGATTGTCTCAATTTCTTATGGGCTTGACCTACAAATGCAATGGTTGACCAGTTCCTCTCCTTAGTAAACTTTGAAAACTATTGCTGAAATGCTAAAACTATTGCTGAAATGCTCACAGTAGTTAGCACTTCAGTTGGAAACCTTCAGAGGGTTGCTTTTGAGATGATGGGAAACGCGCACACTCTGTGTTCGCATTGCACGCTGGCTGAACATGCAGATATCCTACTGTGTAGGGCAATAGCATGCAGCGTTACTTGTTCTTTATTGATATTAAAACTTAAGAATGCAAGTGATCTTGCTGATATAGGCCAGTACACTCGACATCTTCACATGCCAGTTTTAATTACACTAACTGTGCCTGTATGTTCTTGTGTGTAGGACAGAAAAATAGACAGTCAGAGACTCCATAAAATTTATGTCAACCAAGAACTGATTCTCGATAGTTTATCAGGACTTCACCAGCAGCACAATTCCTCTCTTACTAGAAAAAGACTACATTTTCTGGGTATTTATAGGGGCTGTATGTGAGACACGAGGAAACTGATTCTTATACCCCCATTTCAAATTAGAATTACACTTTGGTTTTGAAATGTTTTGTCTAGAAACTCCTACTTCACATTAGATGATACACATAGCTAAGAAAATTTGCAAAGAATCCAGCTCATTTAAGAACTGACCTTTGCCAAGTTGAGAACTATTATTTTTATATCTCTGTAGATTTTACTGCATTTAATTGATGTGTGAGAAATACCCAGACCTCAAGAGCTGCTAACACTGCTCCTGCAAAGAGTTCCCTCTTTGCTCTGCATAGCAGAGCCAAAGTTTACTGTTTACTGCCAAGGTTGGAGAATTGCCCTTTCTGCAACTTTGGCAGTAAACAGCACCTTCCTCACTAGCAGCCTACAGCTTTGAGGAAGGAGCAGAGGTGTAACAGAAGCACAGTTACGGTAGAAAGAGCAAGGGTTCAGGCACTTGGCTTCAGTGCTGGCTGAGAGGCAACACCTCTCAAGAGAGAACCAAACTAGCGTTCAAAATTTGGAGGAGATTTCTCATGTTATGAAACAGCAAGCAGTATGGAAAATACCGCCTCTACCGTTCAGTAAGGCAGAGTCAGTAATGAAAGACATCACAAAGACATGCTTCACACACACTGGAAACAAAGGAGAAGCTGTGCCAGCCTGTTAGTGAGTTAGGGAAACCTAGTAGGAATGTGCAGGGACAGTCAGGTACTGCTAAGGGGACGTAGGGAACAGGGAGGGCTCTAGGGAATGGAGCTGGAAAACATCGAGGGAAAGGACTGGAAATGTAAATCAAGAATGCAGCAGAGCAGGGGTTGCATCTTTGTGTGTGTGTTTAGGATGGAGTTTTCAGGCTTTTAATTATTCCATTGAA
The DNA here is from genome assembly GCF_965183815.1 of Platalea leucorodia. Lineage (NCBI taxonomy): Eukaryota > Metazoa > Chordata > Aves > Pelecaniformes > Threskiornithidae > Platalea > Platalea leucorodia. The sequence continues at coordinate 52,339,153 of NC_138826.1, read as the reverse complement.
ATGGAGGGTAGTAGAGGAACAAGGCAGAGGAAATTAAATAACCAAAACACTTGACTAAACCCCAGGATTTCATCACCAACATCTCCTTCTTCTTTTCTGGACTCAAGGTTTTGTGAGTTTTGTGAAAGTTTGGGAGGGGAGAGCTAATTTAAGACTTTTAAGCACTTAAGAGTTTGCAGTGCTGCATTAGTCTTGAATTAGCTTAGCTTTGGGTAAGAAATACCTCCAAAGTTCTTTCTGATGATCCCTTTACACTGCCCTTATTTCTTCCATCATGGAAACAGTGGGTCTGCTCTTGAGACTCCTTGATCCTTGGAACTGTGGTTTTCTCAGGCTATCTGTGACCCTTTCTCTAGCCTCGTCCCTCACCAAATCCTTCTCCGTTCAGTGCAGCTCCTCTGAGGTATCCGCAGCTGGACCATCCGCAGCTGGAGGTATCTGCAGCTGGACCATCCGCAGCTGGACCATCTTAGCAGGAGAATGCCTGAACATGAATGCAAGCTTATGTTCTAAGCTTATACCAGCCACTTTTGGACAAATCTTTCATGGTCCTAGAATTGTTTCTTCACAACACCAGTGATGTTTTGACTGCCCTGCAACTGACCATCCATACATGAAGATATCAAGAGGGAGAGAGGCCAGAAGTCCATGGCATTCAGGGAGGAAGCTTGTCACCTTGCGTAGGCAAACTTCAGCCCCATTCTGTCTGACCAGACACACAACCCTATCCTGTGACATGAAGTGTGGTGTTTTGAGTTACAGTAGAAGAAATATGACGGGTCCAATTCCAGTCAGGCTAGTCTCCATGCCTCCTGTGCCTAGTTTGCTTTCCTTGGTTCTCCTATGAGAGCTACACTACGCTGTGATGCCAGCCATCCCTTCCAAGCAAGAATGTCCTCTCCCTAGGCTGTTCCAGAAACCCGTGTTCAATGGGATAGCTCCTGTGAGTATAGAGATTTCAGTATCAGGCCCTAAAATAGATGCATTAGGGTTGAAAAACAGAGAACAGAATGTAACGGCAAGTTGCATCATTTCGTTTACATCTTGTTCCAGCTTCTTTTTTTCTTAATTTATTTTAAGAGCTTTATGTCAGACACAAAAGCTGAACTAGATAGTTATATAGCAAAGACAAGCAGAAAGTAAACATTAAGTAAGAAGACAGACTGTGTGGTAAGCTTGCAGTATACAGATGACCTCCCATGTATCAGGATAATGTGAAAATAACAATGGATCTAGGAAAGAATCTGCAGAGAATCTTTGCTAGGAGGAAAAAAGCATATGGTCACTCCTGAAACAGCATAAGAAAAGATTAACTATATTAACGAAGAATAAAATGTCTGAAGAATAGGAGTATTTTTGTTAAATATATTATTTTGTATCCCTGGGGTTGACTGGAAAGATTGTCAACTCTAGAATTCTAAAGAAAGGACAATGCTGACTATGTTAACTGATGAAGAATATTGAGCTTCCTTAGTAATTAAAAATAGTTGTTATTATTAGTTAGTGTTTTTGCTAACTTTTTTGTTCCAGACTTTCCGTGTTTCTTTGTTTGTGGAAAAAGATCAAGTACTAAATATGTCTCTTGCAAGTCCACCAAAGATTTTCTCCACAGAGAATCCAGGAATAATATTTTAAGAGATGACGTTGTTTAAGTGAACTCAGCTATAAATATTTTAATTGCTTACAAAATGAATCAAATTTGTCACATCCTTAACTCCTGCATGAGGAATTTGGTATCTCTGTGCCAGGAAGAACCATGCAGTGGGTTCCAAATTGCCTGCAAAAGTCACAGCCAAGCCAGAAGTTCATGCTAAAAAATAATAATACTCACATAGGAAAGAAGTAATTTAAATGGTATTGAAAATTAGCAAAATACTGAGTTTGGAAAGATAAGACGTTAAGCATACAAGTTGACAGTCTCTGAGGTGACTAGTAAGTTCCTTGATTTTGTATAGCTGAATGAGTTGCTTTGTTCCTTAGACTACACATATGGAAACACAAATGGTTTCCCAGTGACATAGATGCTATTAATATAAAGAAAATTATCTGGGCTTTCAGGAAAGTATAAACTGAAACTTCCTAAGAAGGGGTGTGGAGATAGCAAGCATCTGTAGTTGCCTCTATGGAACAGAGCTGGACTGTTGCAAATGCCTTCAAAAGGCACCTCTTTTAAAAACTTAACTAATGTTACTTACTTGCTGACATTGCTTAACTTTGTTACTATTTTTAAGAGTCATAGTAAATGGTGTATTCTGCCTTCAAATTAAGAGGTGAGGCAAGAAGTATATGCCCCTGAATAAATTCATGGTTCATCCACACCTTGAATAGTGAAATTCTGGTTTCTTTACTTCCAAAAATGTGATAGAAATGGAAAAGGTTCAGAGATGGGAAACAAGGATGATGAGAAGTGTGGAACGGCTTCCAGGCTAGGATTCTTTAATCTGGAATAAAGACAACTGAGAAGGTGCGGGATATAAAAAAAAAAAACAAAAACTGAGTAGCACTGCCGGAATGGACACGGATCAATAGTTCACTGTCTATGCTGATACCCAAACCAGGAGCCACACCAAAATGCTCTCAGGAATGAGGTTCAGGACAAGCAAAGGGGTGATTTTCACACAACAGGCTGTTCAACTCTCGTGTTCTGGGAATGCAAGATGTTTACAAGGTTTTAAGAGGAGACTACACAAGCACTTGGAAGAGCAACTCCTTGGAGTTACTATTTAGATAGACCACATCAGGCTCAGGATAGGTGGAGGGTGGGAGGGTTTTAAAGGAATCCATCGTGAATTTGTGCTGTTCTTCCTTTTCCCTAGGTGTCTGCCTGTGATCACCAGGAAGACAGAAATGTGACCTAGACAGCGCCTGGGTCTGAACCAGTGCAGACATTCCTATGTTGTTACATCTTTTTAAATATTGATGACAGTTTCATAAATATGGAGCCTGACCTAGGAAACAACCAGATGAGTAAGGTTACTTCTGTGAATAGTCTCACAGAAGTAAACCCAATCAGTCTCAGTGTTACCTAAGTTGTCAAGAGTTTGCAGGCCACAGATCTTCTTAATTGTTTAATTCAACTGTGAAACATTGCATATGAAGTACAACCATACGTGCCTCCTTCTAAGTTTGCATTCTGCCTACTAAGAAACTACCTTTTCTTCTATGCTGCAGCATTTTCTAACTATTTGATTCACTACTGTGCCCCACAGGAGTCAAGCAACTAAAGATCTACAGTACGTTCAGCAGGTGTGAAATCTTGTCAGAATTGTATAATAGCATGCTAAGTGTCATAAAACAGATTAAAAGATTTGCGTTTTGTCCTGGCCTTCTACATATTAAACAACAAAAACATGTGCTTTTGCTATTTAGGCAGATCAGGGAGTTACAAGTAAAATTTGGATTAAAAATAGTATCGACAGCAGCTAAAAAATCATAAGACACTGGAAAATCTGTGTGAATGTTTCTGTATGACTTGCATTATGCTTACCTAGCTCTGCGTTATTTCTTAACCAGTCTTAACAGTTTTGGTATTTTTGGCTCATTTTAAGAAATGCAACTGGTTTATATTGTAGAGAAAAACAGTAAGAAAGCAAGAAAGGAAAGTCAGAATGGATTGCTAAATGTTACATTGATTAAGTAGTTAGTTGCAAACTACTTGTAATGCCTCCTGTGAATTAAACATTTATAGGTTATTTCTGATGCTGAGAAGGACCTTCCATGGTTAAAAAAAACCCAGAATCTTTCCAAGAGACATCTCCAGCATGACTCTGATATAGCAATTTGTATTTATTACAACGACTGCAGAAGAAAGAAATGTGTGTCAAAACCTCGCATAAACGTCCTTTCAGAGAAAAGATATCCCTCTTTTGGATTACAATACTGAGGACAATACTGTTTTGGTTTGCTACAGACCTTCCCCTAAGTTTTTTGAAGGCTTCAGAGGTTCAGTGGAATTTGACAATAGGTATTTAGGCTTTTGTGTTTGCCTTTAATTGCTGCGCACCAGGGTGTATCCTGATGCTGCAGCTGGAACCGTCCGAGCAGAGGGTGCAGAATCTTTTGCTGCTTGTTGCAACTTGCAAGACTGGAACATTATACAGTGTGCAGAAGTATGTACATTTAGAACAAAGATTTTGTTTCAAAATCTTTTTCTAAGTAAGTCCTATGTCTGGCAACTTAAAGAGCTGTTGCCCTTCTACATAGTGAATAGGTTCTTATACCTCTAAATTAAGGGCTAACTCTGCAAATATACGCCAACAGAAGTTATTGGGGAAACACTGCATTTTGTAACTGTTAAGTTGCATCATAGTTTTGGTTAAAACCTTATGCATTTCTGTCATCTCTCTGTACTTCATTTGCCTGCACAGAAATTACTTGCAGGTTTGGTTCTGCCATGGTTCATTTCAGGATGAGCATTTGGTTGTAGCTTTCTTTAAGTGTGCAGACCTTTGAAGATTACGGACATGCTTAACTGCATTCACATTAGGTGTCCCATTGACTTCAACTGCAACAGTGGTTATCCCATTGCCAGATCAGGTAAGATAACCTTCTATGTCTATAGCTAAGTAAACAACGAAATAAAACAACAACAAAAAAAAACCCACATCTGTTTTGCAATGGAAAATCCACTAACATAAATACTTTTAGAGCCACATAAAAATAGAAACATTAAATACTTAGTTTTTCCATTGGTCTCTTAAGTAGCACACAGTGCTACAATGTTGTTCTCTTTTTGCACTCTATTTAGGAAATAAATGTCTCTCTTGCTCTACTATTTAGGAAAACTCACAGTTCTGACTTATGAGGAAAGTTATATGGAATTACAAGGAAAACTTATAATGTAAACAGACACCTATAATTCTTCTAAAATAAGAGACTGGTTCTTTACATGCCAGTAATTTTTGTAGTCTTAGGAACCATTCGTTTTCCTTTCCTCTCATGAAAATAATTAAATTAACAGAAGTTTGCCCCACTTCCCCCCTTGCACATGCACATACACAGGACCAACAAAACTCAGTAATTTTCCACTGGTACAACAGTCTTTCAGTGTCTGCCATCTGCTGTGCTGGCAGGACCCACAAGAGGAGTAACAGCAGTAAGTCAGGAACTGTAACGTCATGTTGTGAATATTCATTCAATTTTCATTGTCACAGCTGGTCCTCACTGTCTCTGAGACTGACCTTGCCTCCCCCAACTTCCCTTTGAAAGCTTTAGAGCAAGGGAGCAGACAGAAGCAAGATACTGAAATCAAAACTCCCAAACACCAGAAATCCCCAGTCAAAATCAGTCCCCATTCCTGCTGGGGGGGCAGGGGTGTCTGTCACTCCCATTTACCATTGTTACTGATAAAGATTTTTAAAGACTTCTTTTGCTCTGGGAAGGGTGCTTTAGCAAAATACTGCTTTTCTAGATCCGTAACCAGTTTATTTTGAATTTACTTATCATAGTGTAGAGTGTCTTTTCCCTTCTTGCCAATTCTTTTTCTGGGTTATGTCTGTGCTTTCAACACTGCAACATGGTAAATGCGAGTGCACAACTTCATTACCGCAGGCTCCAAATGTGGAAACGGAGTTCAGATATCACAAAGGGCAGTCCCTCCAGGAAGCACTCTTGCATCGCATTCAAGTTAAAACATGCTAATTCTAGGCATCATCCTAGGCATCTAGGCATTTCAAACCTACCAAATCTAATGCTTCTGAAAACCGGTCTCAGCAGGTAGGTCTACAGTGCTCAGGGAGGTCCACAGTGAATTTCCTGGCTCTGCCTGCAGGCAAAGGGGACACGGAGATACATTCGCAGGTCCTGAGATGGTAAGATCTTTGGGCAAGAAACCTGCTTTAGTGTACAGAGCTCCTAAGGCTCTTGTCTCTATATAGAGACTAATGAGATAAAACAAATTAAATGCGGCTGCCAAATAAGTCATCTTCATCAGCAACTATCCTCAAGTCAAGTGACGACCCTAGGACAAACTTTCACTAGCTTCCACACGTTGCATGTTGTGACAGAAGCAGAAGACGGCTGTACTTTGTCATTCTTCCAATCTGAGCTCAGAGATGTGCCTTCTATGTAGCTGGCTGTGTAAGAAATCTGTATTGCTGCATCCTGGGGGTAACAGCTTTCCCCATAAGTGCCACCGCTTCGTTTTATGATCAGGTAGTACTAAAACCAAAGCACGGTTTCACTTATCTTCTGCCTGTGTTAACGTCCTTACCCTTGTACTTCGGTGGTGGGACGGAAGGGTAGGAGAGCAAAAGGCCTGCAAATGCACTGTTTCCAGTTAATTCTGCTGCCTTCTCTGTGAGCACCTGGGCAGCTACGTGTGCTCAAGGCAAGCTGAACGGTGCCCTCCTGACTGCGAGACCTCTTCACAACTACAAGCCCCTCAGTGAGCCTCTAACCGCCAGAGCCTGCTGCCAGCCAAGGCTGAAGCTGGCTGCTTCGACTGCAGAGAAAGGCAGTCCCTGCGGCCCGCGGGGAGCCGGCCGGCCCCGGGCAGCGCCTGCGCTCCGGGAAGAGCCGGAGGCGAGGCCGCTCGCTGCCGGCCGCCGCTCCTGAGGAACTTTCGGCTGCTTTGGAGGAGGAGGACGAGGAGGAGAAGGAGGAGAGGAGGAGAGGAGAGGAGAGGAGGAGAGGGCCGGGGCGCGCGGGGCGGGGCGGGCCGCGCCGCTGGCGGGCGGCGGGAGCAGCCAATGGCGGCCCGGTTCGGCGGCGCCGGGCTCTCGCGAGAGCCGCCAGTAAACATCCCCCCGCCGAGGCCCTCCCGCCGCCCGCCTCCTCCTGCCATTAGCGCGGGGGAGGGGGCCGTGCTCGCAGAGGCGCCGGCCGCAGGCAGCGAGCGAGGAGCCGGCGGGAGGGTGAGTGCTGCGGGGAGCCGGCGCAGCCCTCCGCCCCGGGGGCGCCCCTCGGCCCGGCCCGGCCCTCTCCCCGGAGTGGGGGAGCCGCCTTCCCCTGGCGTGGTGCGGGGGGAGAAGGGACCCTGTCACTGGAGACTGGAGACCTCCCTCTGCCTCCCCTCCCCTCCTTCCCCCCCACCGTGAGGCAGCAGGAGCAGCCATAGCCGTAGAGTCTGCGGGAGAGCAGCCTTAGCCCCGGCTGCTGCCCAGCCCCGGGAGGAGGCGGGCGGACCGGGGGCGGCTCCCGGCTGGGCAGCCGCCGGGGCGGTTTGGCCGCCTGCCGCCGGCGCGCTGCCCCTCCGGTGACTTCTGCCCCTGCCGCCGAGCCGGCGGGCGAGCGGGGGCTGCCGCCTCCCGCCGGCGGCACAAGTTGCCCGAGTTCGTCCGCCTCGCCGGGGTGGGTGCCGCCAGCCAGCCAGGCGCGGGGGTGCCCCGCCGCCAGCCGCTCCGTCCCCCGGCCGGGAGGGAGCGAGGGCTGAGCTCGGGGGGCGCCTGCCCCGCGGGCGGCTGGCGGCCGGGCGCGGCGCCCGGAGGGAGCGCCGAGGGGCTGGGGCGGCGGGCGGCGGGCCGGCGGTGCCCGGCCGGGGCTGGCGGCGGCGGGGGGAGAGATGAGGGGGGCGGGCGGCGGGGCGGGAGGCGAAGCCGGGCGGGTGTGGGTCCGCGCTGTGCGCGGCGGGGTCGGGCTCGGTGGCGGCGGGCGATCGTGAGGCGGCGCGGGGCGTCCCCGCGGCAGGCAGCGCGGCTGTCGGGCTGAAGCCTCTCCTGCCCTCTTCAGAAACAGATAAATAAGTAAAGGGGCAAAATTGCCTCTGTATTGCGCTTAAAAACCGCGCAAGCAAGCAGACAAAACTCTCAGGTGAACGAATCCAAGACCTGCTCTTGCAAGGTTTCCCTGAGCCAAAGGAGTTTTGGATTGGGCCCGTAATTGGACAGCCCGGCTCCTGCTCTGTATCTTTAGGCAATTTGCAGTGACTAAGATAAAGTTAAATGCTACGAGCTATGAGCTGTCTCCTGGTTTTGTTTGGTTTTAATTAATCCGGAACGTCTTGGGTTAGGCTAATAGAGTTCACAAGCCTGCTAAAAGGCTGCCTCCGCTGGTGTTGCACACCTGATCTCCTCTTGCAAAATCCAGAATGGGAATGAACGAGCCGTGATGTAGCCTCTGAATAAAAGCAATGCTGAAGTTCGACTTTAAAAAAAACAAAGTTTCTTACAGGATATCTGGTGGGATATATTCATGTTGTTTTGCTTTTACTTGCTCTTTGCTAAAGAGCAGTGAAATTCATTTTGGAATTTTACTTTTATTTATGTTGGGTTTTGTCACGTATGCTGATTCAGTGTTTTGATTACAGTTTTTTGAAGTCGCTTGAAGTAGAAGGATCTTATTTGTGAGCGTATATAACACTAATAAATCTCGCTAAATTGTTGTGCGTGTTCCATAAAAGATGCCTGAATATACACAGAAATCTTAAAAACTGCTTTCATTGTGTATACTTTAGGAACTTACGGGTGAAAGAGTATCAGTCTTAATTTTACTCTGCGCAGTTAACTGAGATGCTAGCCCATGGGCTCCTAACCTGAGAGGTGATGAGCAGTGGCCGCACTCATTGCATCTGAGAAATCTGTTACCGTATCTAATAGAACTGATGCAGTTTTGTCTTCTGTGCTATATGTAGATGTGTTTTCCTGCTTTTGTTAAAAGGTGTCTTGGATTAGGAAAGGTCAAATTTGCATAGTTCTGTGAAACTGGAACTCAGATGTTTTTCGCATTATACACTGCATAGTATATGTTCAATTTAAATATTATTGCTTAACAGAACTTAAAAAAAATTCTAAAATTAAGCATCTTATTTCTCAAACATTGCTGGGGAAAAGAAACCCCCAAACCGCTAGCTAAACAGAATTCAGAAGCAAATATTTACAGTGGACAGGTATCATGCTTTATTTCTTCTGCCTTTTCTTGCAGAAAGTTAGTCTTTCTAAAAAACAAACAAACAAAAAACCAAAACCAAACAACAAACCCCCACCCTGTCATTAACTTGCAGTGGACTTGGACCAGGCCCCTACGCTCTGGGTGTGCAATGAGGGCATGTTCCCAGGGGAACAGAAGTTTTGTCAAATGATCCATTGCGGACCTGCTTGTGCAAGCCTTCTGTTGCTGACCTCTGAGGGTCTGATCCTGTGCTTAGTGGAGTCCCTGGTGGGCCTCCGGTGGGTTGGAAGGATATGGGATGGCACACTGAAGTTCCACTGGAGTTCAGTGTATGCACAGCTTCTCACGCACGTGGGTGAGGTTTGCCTGGCTGTTGTTTCTCAGGACTTCTGTGTAGCCTCCTTTTGGCTCATCTATCTGTATGTCCCTGAAGCTTGAACAGTGGGTAGAAGTTTTTAATCATTTAAGTTACCTGCTGGAGTTTGGGATCTCTCTTGAGTCCTTTAGTAACCACAAGGAGCTTAGTCACAGTTTGAGAAGCACTGTTTTTGTCTACTGTATCTGTCTAGGCAATGGGTTTGTCTTGTTTTTAAAGCTTACCTTCTCCCTATAAATTCAGTTTTCACTCAGTCCATGTTTATTCTAATAAAAATGTTCTTCTTCCCACCAAGTTTAAGCTGACAGTTAGTTAAAATGTAAAGCCAATTGATAAACTTTGATATTTGTGTTCTAGGAGATGCAGGGTAGACATGTAAATTACAGTGAAAAGAATTACTTCTCTGAATACAGTATTCATCAGCACAAAGACTACTAAGCTGATATTACATGGTAAATGGTTTGCTTTTAGTCTCGCAGAAAGAGGCTTTATGTGTCTTAGGGTAATGACAGTTGACATAAATCAAACATACTATTGTCCACAAAATCATTTAATCTTCTCTTGTTCACAGCCCATTTCAACATATAGCTGCACTTAGAGCAGACCTGCCATCGGTAGTAATTGCATTACTGTAGCATGAAAATGTGGGTTTGATAAATAACTGACTGAAGTCTTAATTCTTTGGGATGGGTTGATGGAGGATTTTTCAAAGTCTGGTGACTAAATAACATCTTCCATTGTGCAAAAAGAAGTAACAGTGAGGGTAACCCAACCTAATGTTATGGGGTATGAACTCAGGAAGGAGTTATTTAGTGCATGGTGTGAATTTATATGCTGAACTGTATTTAAGGTGGGGGATCTTTTCTTGAAGGATCAGAAGTTAGTCGTTGCCAAATGCAGAAGAGTAGACTTCTTCATTTTATTGGTACAAAAAGTCCTGCAGCTCTGTAGTTTACAACTACAGAATAACTTTTGGCAGTCCCATTGCTCCCGCATCTGCGTGAGGAAAGAATAGAACATTTTTCTTTGACAACGATAAAAACAAAACGGGGACTGGGGGGGGGATGTGTGAACAAATTTATTGGAAAAAAACCTTATTTTCCTTGTCGTAAATAATTCGATCAGCATGGGAAGCATTAAAATGAGCAGTTGTCATAGTTAATACTGTCTTTTACTTGTGAAATTAGGTAATTTTGTGAGGCTTGCATTAATATCTCACTTAATACTTTGTAGAGGTTAAAAAAGCAAAGGAAAACAGCAGATTGGGAAAGAATATTAATCATTATGCTATTTGAATTGTCTATTTGAACTGTAGATTGGGAACTTAGTTTGTGATGTGTGTCTTTAATATTTATACCTAGAAACTTGTAATTTGTTAGCTGATGTGGTTTTATGAGAATTGCAACTGAATAGAATATGAAGAAAGCAGATACCTAGAATTTTAATGTAATAAACTTGCTTCAGAAGACTACTTATATGAGATTTTGATTGTCAAAGGAACAGTCAACGTCTGTATTTTTACTAGTAAAAGGGAACAATGGTTGATTAAAATGGTAGTCTGGGTTTATGGGATTTCACAAGAGTAAGAATCTCCTGAAGCAGTAAAAAGAGAGACAACCATTCACCTTTTAGTAACAAGGAACAGACAATATTAAGTAATAGTTTGGTGCAAACGGGTTGCGCAAACAGATTGAGTTTGTCATAGGTGGCAGAATGAATGGGAGGGAGGAAGTAAGGGGATAACTCTGCTCTATATGGGGAGAGGAGCTATGTTTAGAGGACGAGTGTTTATTGTATTGCAGCTTATGTTAGCTATGCCTCTTGTGTTCCAGAGTTTGAGCCTGTGATTGCTGACATGCTGTAGGGGAGCTGCAGACTTAGCGAAGATCTTGGCATATCGGAATTCGTTGCATTTCTTTCCACAGAAGTGGAAACAAAACCCCTTTTTGTTAAAATCTTTGAGCAGATGAAAGGTCATGAGACCTTTTTCTACTATGTGTAATAAAGATAGCAGTTTACAGTTCCCTGAGAGTACTATGTGTAATGTCACATTAAGTAAGGCACTGCTAGTGCATTTATAAAACGTGCCAAGAAATTTTAGCAATTAAATCTCCTTGTAGTAAAACAAAACCAAGCAAACTGCCCCCCAGACAAACAATTAGAAAACTTAAGTCAAGTGGGTACTTTAACAGAAAGAAGTACTTCATTTAGGGCCCTTTTTATGAGCCACTACAGTAGAATAATGCTTATGAGAAATACAGTCGTGCTTAAGTTGGGTGCGATTAAAATGAAGGTATTAGGTCACGCCAAGCCATAGGCGTTACAAATGCAGTCAGCTTCCATACAGAGGAGTTTAAACTGAGGGGAGGAGGGAACAAAAGTCATAACTTCAGTAAGACACACGACTACCCTGAAGCTACTGCCAAGAAGGACGCAAACAACAAAAGAAAGTTGCTTGACAGAAGCAGCTTGCTACAGGTGGGGAGTTGTGTGTGCTGAGGGGGCTCTCCTGGTTGTACCAGGTGGGGCTCCATCTCCCTGTCCCTGACGCAACAGAGCGCGAGACAACTTCTCTAGCACACTTGGGCTCTACCATGAACTTCTCTCGGCATCGCTGAGAACCCCCACAGGGGCCACGTATGTCCTCTTCCCGCCAGACCGCTGCCAGTTTGGAGACTCTTGAGTCTGCTCTGTGGGAAAAGCATTTTCCAGGGGCAGTGTTCATTACCAAGGCAGATTTGCTTACACCATATATGCAAACCTTGAATTTGCTGGCACTACTACCAATCTGAGCTCAGTCACCTGTGGGGGATCGCTTGATAAAGTGGACCTTTCCCACAGATCACTGTTTTCTACTTCGTTTTTTTTTCCAGAATGAGTAAAGCTGAATCTAATATTGGGAGAGGCCTGACTCAACTGCCATGTAACACCAGAACACCTATAGCTTCTCTTGGTAGAAAGCTTCAGTGTTGTTATGAGTGCAGTAGTGAAAAAAGGGACTGCTTATAGCTGAACTGGTAGTTAAATTCCAAGCGATATTTCATTGTCTGCAGGAGAGCCGTTTTGTACGAGCCAGCCAATACGCGGATTACCTAGCCACAGAACTCGCTTACCATGGTTTGAAGCTGAACTTGGGATTAGCCATCTTAGGTTTCCATGTGTCACAACTGAGCGCAGAGGAGAGGGTGACAGGACACAGGTGTGGCCTGGTATCTCCCCTTTATTTCCCAGCTCAGAACTACCTCTTTGGCTGATTAGCTAGATCCGAACGAAAATGTGGAGAAGGCAGGAGCAGCTCACAGGCATCTTCCCATAAAAACTGAGAAAAACCTGTCCTTTCAGGAAAAATTACCATTTTCCAAATTAGCCAGGTAGAAATAGCAGACCTTACTCCAATGGCATCAGGCTCCTTTTGTCTTGCTTTTTATACTGGAAAAGTGTTTATCACAGACATTTCTTAAAATTTGTTTAAATTATTTTTTTGCAATGAATAGTTGCGTAATGTGTTCCCAGCCCTTCCCTCTCGCTGATGCCTTATGAGGGAGGTAACCAGAACACCAGCCAAATATCAGCCTGATGATGAAAGAAGTGTTCCACTTAAAATGTCACTAATTTTTAGCATGCTGAGTCCTGAATGAAGAGGAAAGCTTATGTTAGTAGCTCCACAGACAAAAGCGTTGTACTGCATTGTTTAAAGGCCGTTGTTGTTTCTTGAAGTTAAAGATAACTGGATTCTCCTGTTTTGTGGTATTTAGTGTTTGGCAGAGCAGGAAAGGAGAACAAATTCAATCATAAGGTGAAGATTTAATGGGAGTTCCTGTTTTTACAAATTGTAGAAACTGAATATGGAGAATGAAATCTGTTTAACAAGAATTAAAAATATAATTTAACAAGCTGTAACATCTGGAACTATAAGAGAATTTTGTGCTCTGCATATGAGCTTCTCTGTGGGACACTAGGCAATCATACGGCAATGAAAGACATGGCTGTTAGAAACATGTAACAGCCAACTGTTAACGCACATTCCTGTTCAGTGGAGTAATGGCTTTTGGTTAACGGGTATTTGTGTAGCAAATGCGCTTGGTGAGACATACCAAGTAAGGTCGTCTTATGGTGCAGATCGTAATAGCGGTGTGTCTCAGAAAGCAGTTAAGTGCATCGCAGTGAATTCTGACTGTCAAGATCAGGTGAAAGAAAGGAATTTTATCACTTCTGGTGTCGTTAATGTGCATCTTTGTCACTGGGTTTTGTTGCTTTTTGTTTGTGCTTGGCTAGTCCACTAAAGTCGTAAAGAACTCTTGTTTGGGCAGGTGAGTTGATATTCTTCATGACTGAGTTGCCAGATTTCACTTCTGTAAATCAAAAGTTTTGTTGTGCCTAAAGAAAATTTCTATTACTAAGGTAAGCTGCCTGCTTACAGTTTAAAATAATTTATTTCCTTCACTTCATGAAATTAGTTACAGCATGAATCTTGGTTTCTGCAAATGCTGTAGGAAAGGAAATATTCACATTCAAGGGGGGGGGGACACACGACACAAACAAAACAACCCTGATTATATTGTAAATAAAATTTCTAATAAAGTCTTACTGTTCAGTCCTTCCCCAGTCTTAACAGGCATAGGTAGCATCTTAGAAAGTGATGACTAAGGGCAGAGAAGCAAGGTTTATTAAAACAGGAGTTCTCCATGAGTTCAGCTCCCAAATGTCTTGCAAGCAAAATATATAGATGACCATTTTATATTGAAGTGTATTAGATAGGTTCTCTTATGGTTAATTATTGTATGGAGACTCTTTCCCTACTCTGTCCTGTTTATCTTCTCAGGGAGTTTCATTTAGCAGAGAAGGAGAGTTCATATAAAATATGTATTATGTGAGTATCTCTCCTTTATAAAAAACAAATTATGTTAAGAACACCTGGAATAATCACCTGTAAATTGCTTATGCTTTGAATTGTTCCAACTAGAAATTGAGTGAACTTGAAGTCAGGCAAAATGACAATAAGAGGAATAAAAACCTACAGAGCAGAAACTGTTTTGAAGTACTTGAAAAACCCAAAGTGCAGAATACAGACATTACATCAAACATTTAGTGATGAGAGGGTACAGTATAAAACATGAATATAATTGACCTTTAGTATCTGCTTAAAAAGATACATGTGGAACTGAAGTCCCGTAAAGCCCCCCTTGATATTCTTCGGCTGAATCTGAGTGTTACAGCTGTCTCTGAGGTCGAGTTATACCAGCCATGGAGTGGTTAGACAGGAACAGAAGTTGAGGCTGTGGTTCTCGACTCCAGTGAACCACAGGCTACTGTCAAGCCACAACGCACTCCCAGACCATCATGCACCTTTGATTAAAAAAAAACACTCCTGTCCCACTGACCAGCTGCACGCTGCTGACAGTGTCCGTGGACCAAAGGTTGGAAATCACTGAGTTATGATGAGCTGTGGTATGAGGAACAATCATCGTCAGAAATAGTTTCAGGTAAGAAAATGAAATGCAGGTAATTTATTATAGGATATTGAGAAGGATAGCGTTTTAGATTAAGGGAGATAAAGGTCTGGAGAAACAAACCCAGTTATTTTGGTTTGGAAGATGAAGGGAGTAGAGAAGGGGATTCCTTCCTCCCCCTGTTAAATCTTTTTCTTCTCCTTTCTTTTCCTTCCCTGTCTTTTTTTCATGAGCCAGTGATAAAGGGAAAAGAACAAAGTGGAGTGCTTTAGATGTTCAAGCTTTGCTGGCAAACCTTCAAAGAAATTGGAAAATTTTTTAGCTTCTTTCTTATGTTGCAGCATGTACCGCTTCTCGACCAGCTCTAGTACTCGGTAATTAGCAGTGTTTACAGGCAACATTCATCTATTCCTTCAACAGGAAGGAACACACTGAAGTCACTGTGAGCCCCAGGTGCACAAG
The DNA here is from genome assembly GCF_965183815.1 of Platalea leucorodia. Lineage (NCBI taxonomy): Eukaryota > Metazoa > Chordata > Aves > Pelecaniformes > Threskiornithidae > Platalea > Platalea leucorodia. Next base: position 52,324,039 of record NC_138826.1, on the reverse strand, counting down.
GAAATGCAAAGTTGTCTCCAAAGATTTGAGGCCATGTAGCTAAGGTAGTGTTACAGGAGAACAAATGTGTGGGATGAAAACTTGGATTTCAGCTGTGCTGGCATGGTAGTAATAATACGGAAGGATGGAGCTGTCCAGGGGAGGATTATATCTTTACCAGCTGATTAGTTTGAGCATGTAAATCTTGGTGTTTCCAGAGGATTGGTTACACCTGAGATGTAATTTAGATGCAAGTGAACTTGTATTGAAGTTTCTTGTGACAGGAATGGTGATCTGTCCTCATGTCTTCCAAGGCTTACTGCTCTGGGCTCTGTCACAAAGAGGAGTATGAAACGAATGCCATACTGACACAATCAATCCCCCTGATGGTGCATGGTCTCAGACCACGGATCTCTTAGTGGGCTAACCAACATGTGGATATTCAAGCTGACTTAATGTATTGCAGCTCCAATCCCAACTCCTTCAATCAATATCAGTGGTGCTGATATTACTGGGGGGTGACCTAAAGGAACTTTCCACTTGTTTTCTCAGGAGGCATCTGGGTACAACCTGCCATTTTCCCTGCTATCACGGTGCCGTTTGCTCTACGTTCATACTGAAAGCGTTGTCTCTGAGAGCTGTGGTTCATTTGTTACTCCAAAGTCTTAGGCTCGCACTTGGGTACCTGTAAGCCCCATTTAATCCCAGGGGGCACCTGATTCATGTGAACTGTTTGCTTTTGCTCACAGACATGTAAGCCAATTGTGTAGTGGCAAATGAAAGAAGAACAAATCCCTTTCAGTGTTCAGGAAAAATAGATGAACGTTCTATCACCCAAACCGGAGATGAGAGAATTTCACATGTCTGAATATACCCTGACATACAGCACTGATTTCAGCTGCTGCTCACAGCTTGTGCTGCAGCCTGGCTGCTGACAGAATAACTTTGCTGAACACCTTTGCTGGAAAATAGCAAAGAGGTTCCTTGAACCTTGCCAAAAATGCTGCTGCCTTCACCTTCGCTCATCAGTAAGATGCAAAGCTCTGGCCATGGTGAGGGTACAATGAAGAAATATGCTTGCCCATTATATGTTTAAATAAGCAAAATAACATTCTGCTTTGTAAAATAATCCTTACAAGAGCAACATTTAGGAAAAAAGTTAATAGATACACATCCATTTTTTCATGCGGACTTTAGATCACTGCATTTGAAAGGATTGAAAGAATAGTGGAAAGTCAAAAATGAAAAAGGAAGTAATTATGAGGTAATTGGGGGGAAATTGTTATGCTCTAATAAAGATAAGTAATTTTAGCTAATTTTCCCTCTGCCCTTTTTATTAAACAAGCAGTAGTATTTAGAAAGCCAATTTCAGTTTTGTTTACAGTCCAGTCTCAGTTTCACATTTTGACCCCCAGGCATGCGATGAGCCTGTGTTGATTAGGGAGCAAAGGCTGCAGGAGAAGAATGATGATGACAATTTTGGTTATACTATTTCTCTTTTTTAAAAAACAAAACAGAACAAACCACCACCAAAAAAACCCAACCAACCTTAAACCTGTTAGTGCTCTTTGTATTTTTTTTCCATGTAGAAGCTCACTTTTGAAACTGGTCTTGACAGTATCTTTCTTATTTCTATTTGACTGTAATTTTCTCAGTCTGGGAAAGCTACCGTAAATGTATTTTCTTGGTTCTTTTACCTAAGTGCTCTGAAGAAGTCATGTCATATGTAAAGAACGCTGCCATACAGACTAAGAGACTAAAGGCTTCTGTATTCTTACTTAGGACATTAGGGAGCAATAGTGAATCTGGATCTGCCTGTGCACAGTTGAAGAATGCAGTTGCATGATGAGATTTTCTTCTGTCATTGTGGAATCTAAGTGCTTTCCCTCCTTCTCTTGCCTGCCAAGGCAAGGCTGGATTTTACCGTGTCCCCCCTGCCCTTTTTTTTTAAGGTGTCCCCCCCGCCCTTTCTCTTTGAATCGTAAAGTAAATCCTCTCCAGATATTACACACTAATAAACCACAGTAAGAGCAGTGCAGATTAAGCTCCATATTTGTCTTGGATGGAAGGCCAGACTTCTGTCTGGAACGTCTGAATCGGCGCTTTGGGTGCAGCTTCCTTCTCTTCAAGGGTGGCGATCATCTTGGCAACAAAGCATCTGATTTACAAGATGAAGTCACAGAAGTAGGCTCCCATCATAAATGTACATCTAGGGATGGAAATAGGGGCTTTTTTGCTTGTGGTATAACAAGTGCTGCACCTGCTTATGCTTTTTCTTCCTGTTTTCTCTTCCTTGGGTAGATCAGGAATGTAGTTAATGCTTGACCAAGAGTGTAGGATTTTTAAGGGAAATAAGATTTGTCTAACCCTACTTTTTACAAGGAAGCTGTACTGAATGCATTCTAATGGCTTTCCAGATTAATGGGATCTAGATTAATATTTGCCGATGACTAATGTATGAATAAAATAAACACTTAAGGATTTCTTTGTAATTCTTGGTTTCCTTTGGTACCTCAGTCAATGCCGCTTCTGAGCAAGAAGCCTCTTTTGTTGATACAAAGCTAAATTTACTACCCATACTGAATTTGGTAGTATAATTCTCATAAACTTTGAGGGAGAAGGGACTGACAAAGGATAATCCAGCCTCTGTTGTGGATACCTAGGACATTTTTTTAAGTGATAGGCAGAGAGAGAATATACGAATGTACCAAGTTCTTTTTGTGAGTGCTTTTTCAATATTGAAAGATCTGGTGCTCTTTGAGGTACTGACCACATTTGACGCTGCGTATTTCAAAGGCATTGTTCAATCAGTTTAGCAGCTGTTTACAAAGCACCAAAATTCAGAAGGCCTTCAGCTTCTTTGAATTAAACACATTATTTTCTCTCAACTCGGCATCTTTAAATTTACTGAGCAGCACCAATCCCCTAATATTAAGTGTGTTTATATTCAGTTACCATGTGCCATCTGAATGCAACAAAGTTCAAATTAATTAATATAATCAACTGATTTTTCAAAACTATTGCTCTGAATTGTATTTGTGACACGTATGGCTTTGCTTTCTAGCAAAGTTAATTCACTGGGATCTATATGCTTTCTGTGGGTGTGGGGATTTATTATGAGAAATGAAGATTGATGTTCATGATCAAAGATTTTGATCCCATATTATCTGTGTCCTCTTAAAATTACTCTGTATTCTTAAAGCAGAGTTTAAAATACTGTTACTTTCTCTTAGTTTTCTAAGTTCGTATTACTTGCTTCATGCCCCTTTACTGGCAAGAGACAAGGCAGATATTCCTAATGATGTGAGTCCTTGAAATTGAGTGGTTTATTCAAGGTGAGCCTATGTTTATATGCTAAATTTTCTTAAAGAAAAATACTTGGGAGCTCTTAAACTTTTGTTGGCTCCAGAAAGCATGTGGGATGGGAATATTCCTGTTGGCTGCTCTCCTTTTGCATGGCTGTGGCATGTTGAAAGTCAGCAGGTCTTGTTTTTTCCTACTGTGAAAGTGTGGCGTTACATATATTACTTAAAGAAATACTTAGTTCATATTTTGCAAATACATACTGGGATACTTTCACCAAAGATGCTAGGTAAAAGCAATTCGTGTTTTGAAGGAACATGCTATTTTGAGGGAGGATAATTCATTTTCCCCACCTTATTCAGTCCTTGGCCTTTAGAATGGTATCAACAAAGGAAGTGACTCTTACAGATGCTTTGTGATGTGGTTCCTAATTTATTGAGAGCTGGACTGAGATCCATTGACTCATTTCACGTAAGCCACCAAAGAGCTATTTCCAGTTACCGCCTGGACCGGGTCTCTGAGCTGAAAGATGCCATCTCTGACTGCCAGCCATGCTTCACAAGAGACATAACAAACTTGCATTACAAATATTTCAACATTATAATTCAGCCTTTGAAGTTTTGGCACTTATTTGGCAAAGGATGTCTCCAAAGAGGTATTTTTAGCAAACATTATGTATAGAGCTTCAGATCTTCATCTTTTTTCTTTATGTGGAGAATATTTTTACTGTCTGTGAGGTGCCCGGAGTTAAAGGATGTAAAAATGACAAGATGCTCAAACCACAGTTGGATTCAAGTTGTCTCAAGTTTGGTGGGAGCTGGGTCTATCCATGTTACAGACAGTTGCCTGGTCCTCCTGTGCTGGAGAGCCCAGCGCTCTGTGGTGCAGATGGGGATGGGGCAGGGATGCCACCTATTTTGTTTGCTTCATTTGGCCCTTGGAACATACTCTAACTGTAAGTCACATCCATTTGCTGCAGGACTATTATGTGATGAGGCTGGGTTTCTAGAAATGCTTGAAAAACCTCTTAGAGACATGGCCAACAGTTACAGGCTTTTGAGACGATCAGGAGAAGCAAACTGCTAAATCCAAAGATTAATTCCAGGTACCCTCATCACAAGGAGAGTTGGCATTGTATCAGCTGCCAGGCAGGATTCATCTGCCTGCCCTTGGGTGCTTAAAGGTTGCACATCCAAGCCAGTTAGTCTTAACAGTCCTCTGTAGTCAGTGGAGATGAAAAATCACTAGGAGGAGATGTTTGCTTCCGCCTTCTGTGAGGGCGACTCTTTTAGGACTCTGCCACTAGAGCTGGTAGAACAGAGGTTAACATCTTTTTCAGGAGAAAAAGATGGGTACAAGCAAGGCCCTGGTGGACTTTCAGTTGTGCAGCCTCAAATGCGTATAGACGCTCTGATACTGCTGTGTGACTTCCCAGTAGTTTCATATGGCAGTTGACATTTCAACAATAAAATAATCCGCTGGCTTCACCTTAGTAAAATATCCCTGCAGGTGCACGCAAAAACTTGTGAATTCACAGACTCCTTTTGTTTTGCCAACAGCGGAGTCAGAATCCCTTTGTTTTTCTCTAGAAGAGTGTGAGGAATGTGCTTCCTCAATAGCAGCTGCAAGAGCCCGGGGTAAACACCAGTGTAAGTAGGCAGAGTTCCTCTGTAGTTGCACCTCTGAAAAACCCCGGGCCCAGGTCAATTGAGCTTTTTTTCTGTTTCCTGCTGTAATTCTAGTTTTTCCCATAGTTCATTGTGCCATTTAGTGTTAAAAACAGGATTCCATAAAACATTTTTATGTTCCTTAAGTGCACACATTTTATTTTTCAAACTCGTATCTGTATGAAGGCTTGCCAGAGAAACAGCTTGCCTTTCCCCAGTGCTGACCTGACCTGACTGTAATACTAAACTCAAGGTAAGAGTCAGGACTGATGCAGCGATTCCATGTCTCAGCTCTTCCCTCGGGTTTCTGGCAGCTTCTACAAATTACTCTTTGTGCTTCAGATGCTAGTATGGTGCTGCACAGTTTACTTTTTTTAAAAATTATTTTTTATTTTGGCAACTCTGATTAATTTTGCTGTGCCTCACTTTCCCCATTTCTAAAAATCAGATTGAAATTTTCATCATATTTTGAGAACTGTACGTAGAGAGTGCTATGTAAGCCTATATGTTATCTTGGATATATTTGTACTAATAAATGGGTGGAGATGGAAGGGGTCTGCTCCCCAGGCCACTGTAGACACTTGTTACAAGGCAGAGTTCTCTGGTCAAGTTCTTCCCTTGCTCATATACCTTTGAAGTCCCCCCAGGATTGGGCCTGGGTTCATTTACTTTCCTTCATAGTCAGCTGTGATACCATTGCTGACATGCTTTACTAAGATGATGTGCTTTATGTTTCAGTTTTGCAAAGTACCTTGAGATCTGAATGGAAAATAGTTTAAAAGGGCAAAACATAATTTGCTTGAAAGCTGGGAGGCAGGTTCATCACATAGGGAAGCAGAATAAAGCTTGGAGCTCCAGCTCATTGGAAGAGGAAGATGCTTTCTGGCATTATTAACATGAGGAATAACCCAAAGGAGAGGAAAGCAGCTTGAGGCTTGGTAGCAGCCCCAAGAGACCGTTGCAGCTTTGGGCATGCTGGGAAGGGGGAGGGCATACCTCCTTCCTGGAGGCTACCAGCACAGCAGCTTCCCTGTGCTTTCAGGATTTGCTGAAATTTCCATAATTTATTTTATTACTGTTTTATTTTGGAAGATTTTACTCAAGGGGATGCAGGAAAAAAAAATAGACTAGCCTCCAGATCTTGCTTCCATCCCTGTGTTAACATCTTAGACCTGCGGAGAGTAGTGAATTTTTTATTATGCAGCTAGGCTAGCGAGGTAGGTAGGGCTCAATATCAATTGGGGCATGATCTGTGGAGTAAAAAGTGCTAGTTTTTGCACAGACCTTTTCTGACTGCCAGGGGTACTTCTAAAATAAGGGATTTCACTTGGGTTTTTTTGTAAATGAGTGCAAGTTGAAATGTATTTTAAGACTCAATTGAAGCAATAATTAATTGTCTGAGGAATCACAAATGTAAATGTTTTTGATTCTGTACTAATACTGTATTATTAGACTCCCTTCTCTTTTTTAGTGCTTTTTATATTTTCAGAAGAAGTGAAGAGAATATAGCAGAGCAGCTGCTTCCTAGTGATTCGTGAAATTGAGAAGTAGTCTCTCCTACCCTGTGTTATATCAATGTGACAAACTACATTCTTGATATTATGTGAACTAGTAAAACTTTCCAAATGTTGTCCATTTATCAGTACTTTAAAGGACAGTTGATGAATGTTATTTGCATATGAACAACAGAATGTGTAAACATTGACTGGGGAGTCATTCAAATGAATGCTTTCAGCTGGATTCACAATAGCAACATTTCGCCAAGGCTGACTGTAGCTCAACTTGGAAATGTAATCACCAAACTTGGTCACTTGCAGTGTATTAGTATTTAATTGTCCTTTCTATTGCTTTTTCCCCGTATATTTTTCCTTCAGTTTCTGAAACCAGAATGAGACGTCAACCCTGTCCTTGGAACAGTGAAAAACATCTCAGTTGCTCATCTTGCCACTCACCCTTCCAAATCCACGATATACAGATTAATGCCTCTTCTGCAGTCGACTGTAGTAGTTAACTGGTTGTCCAGTCTGATCGAATGGGCAGCTCAGAGAAGCACAATGAAAAAGAAGCAGCCACATGCCTCAAGTTTTGGGGCCAGGTTAAATGAATTTTCAGAATGAGTTAATAAGTAATTTTTTAATACTACTTTAGCATCTTTTCTCTAAAGAGCCCAGGTTCTTTGTGCATATGAACTCATTAAGCCTCCTAATGTGACCTGCTAGGTACAGGAATGATATGTTTGTTTTTGTGTAGGGTAACTGAGGCACACCCTAAGTACATTTCTTTTTTTCTTTCTTTTTTTTTTCTGTAGCATTTGTTTTTGTACATGGGAAATAAAATAGAATCCAGATCATCTGTTACTTAATGCAGTTTCCTGTGTTGTAGCCGCAAGAGCATCCTTCCACTGTACATACATCATCTGCAATGAGAAAAAGAAAACTCAAAATATTCATGACTTCAACACTTGCATCACTGGCAAATACCGGAAATTTAATGTGCTTTTATTTTGCAGAAAGGTTTGTCATCTCAAGTCACCATTAGAGGTTGTGTTAGGCATGCCTTCGCTGGTAACTCTTCTGGTAGAGTTGTCGAGTGGGATGAGAGGGGACGCATTAAGGAATGAGTGAGAAATGCGAGTGGGTCTTAAGGTGGATGTTCCTGATGTGTTGCTGTAGATCAGGTACCAGGCTTTGCTCTGAGTCCTTGCTTTTGGCATTCTTTGGGCGAGCATAAAACTATTCAAATTCAAGCACAAATTATGTCTGTGCTGCACAGTGTGGACTTCTGCTCCATGTCAGCATTGCTGTTTGAGCTTGTTTCTCCGCGTTGAGCTTTGTTCAACATGCAGGAACCAAGCAGTGCTCCAGGAGGAGCACTTGGTATGGCTTCCGAAGCAAGCAGAAGCAGCACGTAGTACGAACCCTTCTTGGTCTTCATGAATGACCCTAGCTATGTTTACAAAGAGTGCAGCATATGGTACGCCATCTAGGGTATAGGTGTTCAGCTGTTCATCGTGATCAGCCTCACCATAACCCTTTTCATCAATATCAAACGAATTGTGTTCCCTAGTGTTGCAGCTTGAAGGGGATGTGAGGAAAGTATTTGTAGCCTGTCTTTTGAGAGCTTTGCAAAGCCGTCCTCTCCACCAGCCCATTTCCAAATGAAGCCAGCAAAAGTTGGTGCAAGAGGAACGTGACTCATTGGTGAGAGCATTTCTTTAACAGTTGTCACAGACTCTGGGTTGTATGTTGTACCCTGTCTGAATTACTGGCCACTGAAAAGGGACAGACCTGTCCTCCCATCACCACGAGTGTATCCAAACGCTACTTGGATGTAGTCCAAATTTGGGTGCCTGCAAAAGGGATGGTGCTGTTCTCCCCCTTGTCCTCTGTGCCTATCCATGTTTCGTTACTCTTCTTTCATGAAATTCAGCAGTTGTGTAGTTGGAGGGTGGGACAACCCAACTTGCTGATTTTATGGAAAAATGGTCTCATTCTTACAGGGGGATGGGAGTGGTTGGTAGCTTAGGTTTGTCAGGCTGCTGAGTTCACCTAATTTGCCTATGGCTGCATTACTGGGAAAACTGTAGGAGTGCGTGGCCAGGACTGGAGGGAGCAGCAAAGTGAGAGGGAGGGACCTCTCTCTCTAAGAAGCAATTCATAGACCTGCATCGACACTCCTTGAAACAGAACTTGGCAGCAATGTCTATCCTTTCTGTGTAAGGGCCTTGTGCATGGGGCCCATCCCCATAAGGAAATGTTAATGTTAAATAATATTTCAAAGTGGAAATGATCTCATTCTTCCTACGGCTTATTTGGGTTTTTCTCTGGTTACTATTTATGGGAAATAGCTGGTTGTATCCAACTTGTCAAGCAATTCAGATTGCTGCCTGAAAGACTCCTTTATTTGCCACTCCACCAGCCTCCATCTTTACACATTGTTTGCACTAAACTGATATTTCTGTTCGAATTTCCTGCAGGTAACTCCACTTGTCTTCATCTCCACTTGACAGATAAGGAAATGGAGGCACAATGACACTTAGTCACCTTACAGGGCAATAGAAACTTATACCTTGAAAAGGAACAGTGAGAGCCATTCTGCAGGAACACAAGTGTTGCTTTTCCTTCTGCTTTTCTGTAAAGCCTGTACCTGTGTATGAGGTGACCTGTGTTCCATCAAGAGTCCTTCTTACTGATGAGTCTTGCTCCTTTTCTCAGTCGAGAGCATGCTTAGCCCTCAGGACATGCTACAAGATTGTTCTGAAGGCTTTCTTGGTGGGAAAGGTTTGCTCCTAGAGACATTGTCGTCTTGTTCTCTTACTCTTGCCATAATCAATTTAATCTTGAAAGTGTATGAAACTGGCCTCTTTATTACTTTTTTAATCTGGAAATTGGCCCGTTCTTGCATGTTTAACTGTAGCATAGCAGCTACATACAGCCTTAGTATCTTTTAGAAACTTAAACAGATATCCTCTGTTCCTTTTCCCTCTCACTTTCTCTTGCAGCTGGATATAGCCAGAGCTTTTGTCCACACCCTGCTTTTGCCTCTCTTGTCCTTTAACTAGGAAACCAGATAATTGAATCAAATCTCTGAGATTAACTTAGAGGAAAACACCACCCATTTTGAGTGAGCTTTCCCAGGCCAAGACTGGAGAATGAACTTCCACAGGGAACTAATGCCCATCACAAGCCTCATCATCTTTCACCTAGGTGCAAATCTTTTATTTCCTTTTCCTTTCTGCCTTTCTGTTATCTTCCTAGAAGGGTGGATATGTGATTGTGTAGGAGGGAGCACGTGTATATACACATATCCATAACAAAGCACTGCTCTGATCACTCTTTAGCCCTAGAGGAGATGGGTAGTTGGGATGTTAAGCAATAGGCTACAGGAAGACTCAAGATTTCATGAAGGCGAGGCTCTGTGAGTTTGTCACTGAAAGAGCTGTTTTCCTTTATACCTAAACCTCTAAATCTCAGAATTATAAGCCCCAGCTACCCACTTGCAGTGTATTTTTGTTCTCAAAGTGATATAAATGTTGAAATGCAAAACTGTGGTTGTATTGACTGTTCTCTCCTAAACCAGTCTGATAATAAGGCAGAATGGTAATCTTTTTCTCTTTTCTGTTGTCCTTGTTATCACTGTAGGGATCAGATGTTGCCATCATGGTTCCTTTATGAAATAATATTTCTTTCTCCACCTTTGGTACCAATGGCCAGAGCTCCGGATGGTTTGGCGGTAAGAGTATGGCACAGCTCCATCCCTGCCGTTCCAAATATGCTTCTCAGCTTCAGGCACTAGGAAGATGGTACCATGTATTGCTCTCTTACATCAAGAGACGGCACACATCTTTTCATCTCTCTGTATCCTGGGCCTCATCAAGGTAGTCTGCTTTATGTGCCAACAGCTGTCTCCTTCTCCAAAAATCATAGTTAAAGAAATGAACTGTTGTAGTGGGATTTGAATGGGCAAACATCTGCTCTCCAGTATTGCATATACTAACAAGATGCACTACCTGCATTTGCAGCTTTTTAAGGCCAGAGGGATCTGTTGTGCTCATTAACCCTGACTACAGGCATTGCACAGGCCATAGCCAGTCATTGATGTTCTGCATCTCATTTAGCGGTCAGCTCCTTTGCTGGCACAGACTTATCATTTGTAATTTGTAATTACTATACTTATTTGATTGCTGTGATCTAAAAAGAGCCTAGCAAGAGTTGGGGTTTTGAACATACACCAGTAAAAAGAAAAACGAACTTAGTGCCCTCTTCTCCTCCAGCATTCTCCAATGCAAAAATCCCTCTTAGTTCCCAAAGGCGAAGCCCCCCGCTGCTCCTGCCTCCCTAGGTTCCTTAGAAAATAGAAAGGCTTTACAGCATCCCTAAAATTTGAGAGTAGAGTTTCTTGGATCAAAGCTGAAAATGTATTACAATTTCAAGGCAACTTTATGCAGGTGCCATGGTAGAAGCTCCTCCTCTTATTCTTTACTTCTGCACTAAGTTGTCTCTCTTGGCCATGAAAGAGCCAGATGTAGAGAAATCGACTGTGACTGAATTTTACTTTTAGACAGTTGTACATGTTTTTGGAGTGGGATGTATCTTTCATTAGACCTGAGTATAATTTTATCCAGAAAACCAGTAACTGAGGAGGAAGCAGGTTTTTGGTCATTGACCTTGCTCTGTTCGTAATTATTTCCTGATCCAAAACATTGCTGCGAAATATTTAGCATGGGCTTTTTTATGCCAGTTAATTTAGCAGATCTTAAAACAATGTTTTCTTGAATATGCCTGGATGCAAGTGCCTGCTAAAAGCTGAGAAAATGCTTAAGTGCACAGGAATGCAATTACTTCAGTAGACAGAAGAGCTTCCTGTTTTTAGACACTTGTAAGAGGACAAAGATTTGCAGCACTGTGAAACTTGGGGAGAGCCAGGAGAAAGGAAAGATACAGATAAGCTAAAGCAAGCTATGAAATGCCATTTCACTGCACAGCATTGTAAGCTTTTCAGCAAGCTACTGATTTATCTTGTTGCCAATAAATTAAAATGCATCAATTCGGATGCTGCGGTAAACCCTGGAAGAGAGGGACGGCTGCGTGGGGGCTGCAAGTCTAGTTCCCTCGTCGTGTCTTGTGCTTCATTTACTCACCCAGGGTGTTGTCCTGAGCTGACCTCCCATTTGGAGCACTCCTTGGAAGACAGAGCAGGGTGTGGATACACCAGCACCTCTATTCCCTTCCTGTTTCTAGCTCTAGCCCTCCGTCCTGGCTGATGGAGCAGAAGTACCACCTCTGTTTTCTCCTCTCTCCCTACATGAGGTTAATGGGGTAGGTAGGGGCTCGTATCTTGCAGCCACACACAGATGCACAGTAAAACAATTTGAGTGGGTACTGCTAAAACCCAAATGATTGGATTGCCTTAAAAAGCCCTTCTGTAAAGAAAAATAAAATGAGTTATTTGAAAGGACTGAGCTCATGAAGATTTTGGTATGTCATTGCAAGTCATTCAACGCTGAGTGAGTGGGCTAAGTACAGGATGTCTCAAAATGTACTCTTAACTTGGGGACAGAGCTATTGATAGCAGAGCATAAAGAATGTAATTGTATCCAAAGGCTGAGGCAAGTGGAGCTGAGATGGAAGTGACCTTATTAGTGGGTTTGTGTTTCTAAACTTTAGGTGACCAGTCTCCCATTGTTAGTGAAAGCAAAGGTTATGCTGTTTGGATCAAAAGTTTCTTTGCTACTTGAAGTGGACAAAAGATTAAAAGGAAGAAAACAAAGCACATATATTTTATATAGGTGTAAATATACATCGTTTATATAACCCATAAACATATATATTTTTGTATATACATACATTTCACCCAGCCTGTATCTTTTCCTGTCAGGGAAACGAATTTGTGTTTGTCAGCCATGCTTGCCGCTCATTGGAAGTCGCAGAGAACTGAATCACGGCCGCTGTTGATGGGAGACTTCTGCTGCTCAGCTTCGTTGAATAGCAGGAAATCCTGGAGTGCAGCGCGACTCCAATATTCAGTTTTTATTCCATATTAGGAAATATTTCCTTATCATTACTGCGGGTGTGTTGGAATGATTTGTAAGATTAATTTCTGTGAGCCAAATGAAAAGACAAGGCCCTGTCGCTTGCTTCTGGCTTTCAGGCAAACTCCATGGGAAGGAATGAAGAGGCTCAGCCTGAGGAGGGGTGGCCCTTTTCAATCAATACAGGTGAAACCAGCCTCACCAAAGCTGTTTTAAAAGAAGTCGGTTTAGCCCGGTGCAGTTCCTCAATCTGGGTTACGCAGCTTCTTGTGCTGGCACAAAGCATCGAGTGGCAGCGGGAGAGAAACAAGCAGATGGTTTGATGGAAAGTGGGACAGCTTCTTTCAGAAACAGTACTGGCTAATGCCAGCTTACAGTGTGCATACAACCGTGGCCTTTGCTGGGGAGGGGGTTGTTGGTGGTTTTTGGTGCGGTTTTTTGCCTGGTCTACTCAGAACCCCTCCTTTATGTTCTGGGGTATTGACAGGTTTAGGAGTCTACCCCAAGGTAGGAAAGTAACTTCCTTTGCTTTGAAAGCATCTCTTACTTGGGTGCACTGGGTGAAAAGCTCTTCTGGGGTTTAGGGGGCATGTCAGAGCTGGCCACTGACACCCCAGGTTGCTCTCTGGGCCTCGCAGTCCCCCAGGTTTCGCTGGTGTCATCGGTCCGCTGAGGCTGCAGGACCCGTGCAGCGCTTCCATACCCAAGTCCTGTGTGCCTGTGAACGTCTCCTCAAGGTTTTCTCACGGTCGTGGGGGCAGGGCACTGGGAGCGTCCGCTCTTTTTGGTTTACGAGCTGGGGCTGGGTGAGCCACGGAGCGCGCTCTGCTTTTAGCTGTGACTATAACGGGCGACTTACCCAGACGCTCCACGGGGAAAGCAAGAATGACTTAAAATGGCTAAAACATTTGAACATCTTTTGCTTTTAAATAGCAAAGCCTGTTCTGACGGGGCTAATTTTACTCAGTTTCTTAGTGCTACTTTAAATAGAACAGATGTAATTCACTCTGTAACTTCAAAGTAGCAAAACTTATTAGAACATAACACACATTGGGGAATGAATAACAAACTAGAGGAAATGAAGTATATAAATGAGGTAAATGAAATGCTAAAGTGTCAGCGACAGCTTGTTGCAGTCTTGTTATTTCATTTTCCCTTCCCAGATAGGGACCGTTGTAAAAACGGGAGGGTGCCAGAAAGATCTGGTCTTGGCAATAACATCGAAGAAGAAGAATCTGTGTGTGAAGTATCTGATTTGTTGTGTTTGGCAGGGAATGTTGCTTCGTTCAGGTAGCATATTAAATAAAAAAGGGGCTTGTGAATGGTGATACTACTGAAAACATGCATTATGTAGGAACATAATATTTATTTTTCTTTCTGAAACATACCCCAGAGCAGTGCTTGGCAAACACACTGATACGATAACTGTGAACTTCAGTAACAGCAGTAGCACAGCTAGCATCATGCAGATGTCAAGAATAGGAATATTAGGTCAAACCCTATTGAGCTGAAGGTTGTGGGTTTTTTATTGGTATAAGTGAACTTTGGACAAGGCTCTCTTCTGAACATGGAAATCTTTGTTTATTAATAACACAAGTACTAAGATCAGGCTCTGAGAGTTGAAAAATATTGGCCCATATTTGATGTAGATTGGAGTAGTGGGGTTTTCTTATTTGCTTGCTGCTTGGAGACTTTGGGATCCTTTAGTGTTTTGTTTGTTTGTGGAGGTTTCTCAAAAGCTTTGGAAGTGGATTTAAAGCAGGTTATGAAGGCAGGGAACCTCTCCACGAGGAAGTTCAGTATAAACAATTGGATGGTGACAATACGCACAGTGCAGTTGCCGAATTTGTGCTAGCAGAAACTGTAGCGCAGAAAGTCGTTTTCCCTCCAGGCTGATACCACAGTATGACCGCTTTCTCCTTCTGTTTCATCACTGGAGCTATCAGCTGTTGTACAACATTTTTATCTTTGCTTTTTGTTTGCACGTCAGCTCATAGCATGTACAGTTGCATGTTTCAGAAGTTGCCCAGGGTGCCTGGGCGGCTGCTGCTCCAGCTGCTGCTCCTCCCCTCGCTCCTGCTGGTATGTCACACCACCTCGTCCTGCTGAGCCCTTGGTTGCTTATTTCATTTATCTGTCCCTGCCCACTGCCTTTTGGTGTGAATCATGCTGTTATTTGTGTATGGTGGCTTGGTTTTTTTCATACACATATATATATATCTGCTGTCTCTCTTGAAGAGAATCCAAACAATTTGGAGACAGCAGGGCTGGCACTTATACTTGCAGCATGGATACAGCAAGGCTTCTTTCCTAGATAGCACTTAATTTTTTTAAATATAATCATTGTCACCGGTGGTTTTTTAGCGCCCAGTTTTGCGAGTTGGTCTGCTGTGTTGTCTGTAAGGAGCCAAGCAGTGTTACTAAGTCTGCTTTAACTTCTCACCCAGAAGAGCTCCAGTACTACACACGGTGGTGATAGCTGGCGTTTCTGAAGGTACTCGCTTTATTGAGCTGTACGCGTTTACTTTGGAACAGGTCTGGCACAGAAAGCCTCTCTCTCTCCTTTCTCTTCTACTTTCTAATTCTTGAAAAATGCCATTTGTATGCTTCATTTCAGGAGCAAGTTGAATGACAAAATGTGTCGTGCCGAGAAAATGGGAACTTTGAAAGGCAGAAATATGTTTTGGTATCTGCCTTACCCAGAGGCTTTCACTCAGGAGCCAGCTTCCCTTGGAATGTACGTGGAAACTTTATAAACTCTGAAGTTTCACCCTTTTTGCTGCAACAGTGAACTGCCTTCCTAATTGCTGGGCTTTAGGGGTGTGCTTGGGTGTATAAATGAAAATTATTATTGGCCTTTCTATGAAGTGATGTAGCTGTTTTGGGAGGAAGGATTGGTGTTCCCTGTCCTGCTGAAAATGTATGTAGCTTTACGTTTTAAATCCCAATCGGAGACCCAGCAGCACGACGTAGTATCGTTCTGTGATGCAGTAAAAAACATGCTTTTCTCTCCAAGAGAATTGTATGTGGTGTTTGCTCCCTAACTTAAATATGCACTAAGTAATGAGTCCAGAGTAAATTTATTCTAGGGCTGCTGTATAATTATATTACACGCATGGTTTCAAAACTAAGAATATTTCCATTGTGTCACTTAGGTCCAGATTAATTTGATGATATAGATCCAGCCTTATTTGATAGTAAGAACAAGCTATGCGATATAACACAGTTGTGCAGGAGACTTGCCCGTAAAGAGACCGGCACCTTCAGACCCATTCTTACAGAAGTGAAGTCCAGTCGTGATATCCACTGTCTAACTGGCACAGACTTGCGCTTTTGCTGGCAATCTGTGGAAGAGGAAGCAAGAATTGATCAAATAGCTTACTGAAGTATCCTGAGAAATGTGAAACCCTCTAATAAGGAAGATAGATAGCTGGAAAGATTGGTTTCAGTTTTCACTGCTTGTAGCATAGTCTCGCGGTTATATTCTCACTTCAGTGAGAAATCATTAAAAAAGTAAATGCGAAAGGTTGGAAGAATGTTAGAAGGATCTGAAATGATGAACTTACCTGCTTGGGGGGGACATTGTTTTTTAGTGTGTGGTGGTGTTTGTGTTTGGTTTCTGTGTGGGTTTTTTTTGTTTTGTTTTTGTTTTTCCCTTTCTTTTTCCTATTGAAGTATTTGAATCTTCACCACCACTACAGTTCAGACATTTGGTGATGTGAAGTGTTATGATTATGCTCTCTACTCCATATCCCTGTCCTGTTGCTCCATTTTACAGGCTGGAAAGTATGCCATGGGGTTATAAAGCGAATTTTTTGAGATCTTGCAGCACATGTGTGTCGAGATCCTGTTTCATCCCTTGTTATCCTTTTCTCTTTAAAGTCTAGAGCTACCTGGATATGTAGAAATAGGCTCTAAAATTACTGAGGGTGTCAAACCTCCATCCTTCCTTCCTGCTAAGCGACAGCTCTGTGCTTGCTCTCTTCTTCGCACATCACGGATGTCCCGAGATGGAGCTGTGGAGGCTGGAGACGATGTGCGAGAGGCTTGGATTTTGTGTTCTCATACCTTCCCGATTAGAAAATGATCCCGCAAGGTGCCAAATGTTTCTTTCAGGGGAGAACAGTTCTCTAGGTGCCTTGATTTCTTCCATCTCTCCTCTTCTGAGTTGTCATAGCAGGTGGGATTGGATGCCTCAGTGATTTTGCTCTGATTAACCAGAGCCTCAATCCAGTAGCCTAACACGAAAACATTAATGATGGACTGTGGGAGCTGCCAAGAAAAGCACCCTGGAGAGGATGTGAGTTTTGAGTTACCAGTTGTATAGCAGAAGCTGGGTGTGGCGTTTTCACCAGTGGAAACGCTTTCAGGAAAATCGGTCAAGGGTTTGACTTAGAGCTGTTGTGATAGATGGGAGCACAGACTGAAGTTGTAGTAAACACTGCTTGGCCTTTCTCTGCTTCCCAATCAGGAAAGATCTGGGAATAAAAAGATCAAATGTATGCTTGGACCAGGCAGCATTTTTCTACCGGAAAGGAGATGGTTGATCAGGACAGACTTGCTCAAAGGAGACTCTTGATAACTCCAGCTTGTTAGAATTGGGCCTGCTGTCCCCTGTCTGCTGCTCTATCCTGCTGTCCCTTGTCCTTCAGGAACATCCTTCGTCTCCTCCCTGCTACGCTGCTGTCCCACCGGCCTCTTGGGGCAAGATGCCCCCGGTCACCCCACACCTGTAGCTCCTCATCCCTCTCTCTCCTGTGCTCACACCATAGGTGTTTGCTGCTGAGCAGAGCAGGCATCAGGAGAAGGGCTCGTGCTGTCAGTTCAGCCATCCGTCCAAGAGGCACGGGCTCGATTTCTGGGCCAAGCAGCACATATGGCGTCTCTGCTTCTGGCAGCTCCAAGAGGTTGTCCTGCGGGCTGTGCGCTGCTCACTGTCTCCTGTTGATTAGCTTGGTTTGATGTCTCTCTCATTCACAGCCAGTGGTGTATCATTTTTTCCAAAGTAACAGGCCCTTCGGAAAGAAAGGTCTTCTGTCCTCGTGAGCCAGAGGAGTTTAGGCCAAATACATCTGGCTGGTTAGTATGACCTTCTTCGTGGTCCAGGGAGCCTAATGCAAGGCCGATGATGCAGCAGGAGTAGAATGGTTCCATTATGCAAATGGCATGAGTTTGGGTGAATTAGTAGGTTTTTGAGGGCATTTCCAAGAACTATGGGTGGCACCTTTTCAAAACGTTCCAGTTAATGTGCTGAGGTCAGTAGAAGTAGTGTGTTGTCAATAAACGGCCCCACTTAAAAGCTTCTTCCTTCCCCCCCCCCCATCCCCTCCAGCATCATTTGTTTATAAAAGGTCATACTTAAGGATTTTACTTGGTTACTCCCAACTGAATGTTTTGTCTGGGATGTGGATTTGTGCTTTGTTTGGGGGTTTGCTGGTGGAAGCAGAGAGGCAGGAGGAAAAAGGATGAAGATGTTTTCTGGGCTGTGAGTTGACATAGGATTTTGTGGGGTACCTAGTGTCCCCTGCCAGGTCTGTGCTCTTTTCCACTTACTTTGGGGAACCTGGAGAGCTTCTTGGTTTTATAAAGATGATGCCACACACACATGCACACACAGCCCCCAGTGACAGAGCTAACTGGGGCCACCAGTTGCAAACTGAGCAAATGTCAAGTAAACTCTGTCTCGAGGAAATGCTACGCTGTGGTACAGCGTGGTCCGGAGGCAGGGCTGGTGGGGTGTCTGCGGGGTACACGGGGTGCTGGAAGCAAATGCTTCTGGTGATGTATCCCTCCTGCTTTGGTGGGCTCACGCCATGGTATGATGGTGAAGTCGATAGAAGTTTCTTCTCTGTTTAAATAGCTTTCTCTGGGCTCGCTAGCTTACAGATTGGGTTCTCATCTATATTTTCCTACTGTAGAACCACAGTGAGGGTCAGCCCTGCTATTTATAGCATGGCGTGCTAGCGCCAGAATTGTTATCTCCTTTTTACAGGCTTAATAAAATCAAGTGACTTAGATTTGCTATTTGGTAATGTCTGCATTTGTGAGTATAGGAGCATGGGGAAAACAAATTAACAGGAAACAAAATTACAGTGTTATTTTATCCTACCAGGAATACAAGACGTGCAAAGGATAAATACCCTGTTGCTTGCCGGTGCTAGAGTGCACTCATTATACCTTAAGTAAAGGTTAATCCATTTCAAGCCTGGGTTAATGCTACGCTATCCTGACGCTCCAAAATGATCAGAAGGCGGGTTTTTACTCTATTAGCTCATTTCTTGAAATAACTTAATCGCAGATGCCAGCATGTGGTCAGCAGTTGCTCGGTTTGATTTGGGTGTGTCAACGTGCTGTAGGTTTTGCTCTCAGAGACCTGTTTTATAATTATCTTTTCCCACCTATCAAGGGAGAAAGAGAGTGTAGTATTGTATAACGGACTCAATACGGAGAGCAGAGGCAAGTTCTCCAGCTTTCCAAGAAGTGTCCAGTATGGGGTACATGTTTGTGTGAAGAATAAACACCTTAATTTTTAGTAAATATTATTAACAGTTCACAGCTCTCATCTTTCTTTATTAGAAAATTGAAGGGAATAAAAGTTTGATTAAAAAATAGAAATATCGACATCATCATAAAGCAGCTGTAGTGCTATTAAAACTTCACTGTATATGTATAGAAAGATACATTTTTATTCTCAGAGCTCTGGTGTCTTGCGCGCTCCAAAATACTCAGCTAAAATAATATCTACATAATGCTATAAAACGCCTCTATTTGTGACACAGCAGCTGTGTTTCTGGCAACAAGTATCTTATTGTCGCACCAAATCCAATTAAAAATCCACGAGATGAAATACCATCTTCACAGGGGGTAGCAGGCAAATCCAAAACAAAAAACCCAGAGCAGAAATAAGCAGTCTTCCCGTCTGATGTGGACATGCAGTTTTTCTTCTGTATGAAACCTTTAATCGGTTCACCTTAAAAGGTATTAGGATATGATTGAAGATCATAAACCTAATTTGGGATTTGTCTTCCTCAAAATCCCCTGGTGAAATAGAAGCATTACGTAAATAATCAAAAGGAAGTGTATGTACTTCTGTGTAATTTTCCAAAACCAACCCCAAAACAACCTGAACAAATGAGCGCGGGGCTGAGATGCTGCTATTTGTGGCTCCCGTCCGTGAGGCTCTCTTAAAGTGCCTCAACCCACTTCCAGGTAGGGCGTGAGTCCTAGGACAAACTGTGCTTGCCTTGGTGGGTTGTTTTTTGGGTTTTTTTGTTTGGTTGGTTTTTTTGGGTTTTGTTTGTTTGTTTGTTTTTTTAAATCTCCCCTGGCTTCCCTAGACCAGTTGCAAGGACTCAGGACTGCCCTAAGATGTCTTTTCCTAGCGTTAAAAGCATTATTCTAGCACATCCAACTTCTTTGGGTTCAAGATGAAAGCTATCGAAGAGAGCGGCCTTTCTTCTTTGTTCGTTCTTCCCAGTTTTTAAGTGCTCAGTGACCATGTGCCCTGACCTATAACTACTGTACATGGTAACATATTTACAGCTGCATAAGAAGACATCACACACACACACACACACACACACACACCCCCCACACCCCGAATCTGAGAATCCAAACACAGGGAGCTCTGTAAGGAACAACTGCTCCAGAAAACACTCGCTTCATCAGCAGCATGAGGTGGTCGGAAAGGATTATAAATAGGAAATAAACAGAAGGACTTGCTGCCTAATGGCCTTGTGGTGGGGAAGGGTTTTCTATTCTTGGTGGTTGGTTGTTGCTTTAAAAAAACCAACCAAACAGAAAAACAGCAACAGAAGTTTTCCATTTAAAATATGGCAATTCCATTATTTTGTTTTCATGGGATAATTTCTAGAAAGCCCCCCAATTGTCCACATGTAACTTTGTTGAGTGGCTTTACAATTCAAAGATACTTAATGGCTATCTTCTGTCCTTGAAACAGCTTCTCCTCTGGATGGGATTAGGGGGTTTGTCCATTTACTTTTTCACTTTATCCTGTCCGTTTGGTAGCACCTACCATTTCTGGACTCTGAAGTTGTCCTAGAGTTGGTTACATGTCCAGCTGTGGGAGCTGCCTGGTCTTCCTCTCGCTTCCCCCTTTCCCTTCTGTGCTCTGCTGCCTCTTCCCTCCCCCAGGCTGGGCTCCAGTCTGCCGGAGGTACGTTTTCCTCATTTGTGGACAAGCGCTGCCCATAGCCTGCATAATTCTTTGCTATGATTCACCCTTTGTTTTGCCAACATGTTGTTATTTTTTTAGAGAGTGGGTAGTTAAGTCCTCCTGCTATCTTGGGATAATTTTATAATACAGGGTTTTTTTAATGGACTTTCTTATATCTAAAGAACAGTGCATTCCTTGTGAATTCTATAGCATCTAAGAATTTGGAGATGGAGAGTGGGAAAGAGGATAAAAAAATATATATATATTAATTTTTTTTCAAGTGAGTAATGATTTGACATGCTCTGTTTCAGTACATGTTACCATGGCGATGACTGCAGGGACTACAACATCCTTTCCCATGAGTAACCACACCCGGGAGAGAGTGACGGTGGCCAAACTTACGCTGGAGAACTTCTACAGCAACCTAATTATACAGCACGAAGAGAGAGAAACCAGGTACTGGCTCTGCTTCCTCTCACTCCTCTTCAGCGTTTTCTGGTTGGCTTTTGGCAGTGTTTGTTCAAGGGCACTTTGATCCCCGTGCACAGAGCAGTTCTCAGAAGTTTTTCTGTACTTAGTAACAAGAATCTAATCCCTGAAGGGCACGGGCTACCTTTCAGCTGCTGGCTGTGCTGGTAGACCTGTGAACATCCTCTGCTACTGCACCAAGCAGTCACTGCGTGACCAAGGACCTCGACTTTTGATGTTCTCATACGATTTACCTGCTCATCAGATTATTACAACTTTGCAGAAACTGTTCTCTGCAGGGTGTTATTTCGCAGCACGTGCGAGGTTTCCACTTCTGTGTGTGGGGCTGGTGACCTGCGATTCCTCTGCGCATGCCGCAGGGAATAAACTCTACAGAGGAAGATGCTGCAGAGCTGCTGCTGGGTGGTAACTTGGTTTTGTGTAAGGCAGTGGCTTGTGGTGTCTATTCATGCTCTGCAGCATGGAGCTCACGCTGAGATTCATAAACCCTGCAGAAGGGAGCGTATAGGAGGTAGGGAACAGGACTGATAGGAGAAGTGTTTGACAGGGTGATGGGGTAAAGAAAGGAGGCAGAGAAGTGGGGGTGGCCTGGGGTGGAAATAAGGGGCAGTAAAGAGCATAAGGTTGTTGATGGAGGGTTTGAGAGGCTCTTGGGTGGGCAGGAAGAATTTTGGGGGTAATGTAATACCCACTTCTAAATTCTTCTGTGGTGGTGTTGACTGGTACTCCTTGCGTGGGAGTATGCATTGGTCATCTCCACTTTAACTTCTCTCATCGGTGCCCAATTCTGCCTCCAATGTGTTGAAGTGCTACTTGAATTAAGTGTCAAAGCATCAAGCATTTGATTGTAATGAATGTTGTGTTTCAAATTGTCATCAGCATGTGAAATTATCGTTCCCCTGGTAATATGTTTTTAATTGAGGGGCTTTCAGCTGAGCAGCAGGGTTTCTCTCTTCATCATATTTAGTCATTATCCCATGTAATTGAGTTGCTTCTAGTTAGAAGAATAGACTGTCTACCGAGGGCCTTTAATTTAGGGGATCCTGCTGTACTTCCCCAAGTGAGGAAAGACGCCAGCAGCCTCGCACCCAGCCTTTGAACTCTTGGCTGCTGCTAGTGTGTAACCAGCTTTCTGAAAGCTGCGCCCTGACAGTCATAAAGAAGCATCCCGCCGGCGGAAAAAGAGGGGTCCAGGAAACGCGTTGCCACATGCTGACCCCCTGCCGTCTGTGGGGTACTCCCAGGCTTCGCTCCCTGCTTAGACCCTCCCAGCCTGGCATGGCACCAGCTGGAGGAGCCCCAGGACTGGTGAGGCCTGGCCCAGGCCGGACACTGGGAGGAGATGATGGTGAATCCAGGGGCGTAGAGTGAGTTGGCGCAGGGGGAGGGGGAGCAGGACCAGTTGTGTGACCAGGCAAAGGTCAGCAAGGCTGAGACTGGGGGTGAAAGCTGAAGCTAGCTGAGGTGTTGGAGGTAGAGCTGAGATGGAAATGGTGAAAAAAACCCAATGTTTATTCTGATTCGTAATCCTAATTGATAAAACCAGCCTTCGTTCAAGAAGGTTATATGAAGAAATATAAGTCATTAGAGCGATTATATGTTTGGACCTTTAATGCCTAATTCTGCAAATACGTAAGTATGTGCTTAGATTTGCTTATACATTTTCAACAGCTTTGGTCACAAATGTATAAATGGATGGAGTGGGCAGTAAGTCTTCAAATTTCCATCTGAGGCAAATTCTTTGGTATCTGGAATATGTAAAGTAAAGGCATTGTCTTGCTGTAGTGTTATGTTTGTTTTTAATAAATAATAAAAAAAAGCAATCTCCTTCACAGGCAGAAGAAGCTAGAAGTGGCTATGGAAGAGGAGGGCCTCGCAGATGAGGAGGTAAATACTACTTAAGTAACTTTTGAAGAGACTCCTTTGCTTTTGTCGCACTACTTCAAACTGGCATTTGAGGAGCTTACAGAAACATTAGCTAGCATGACGTTAAGTTTTATTTTGTAAATGAATGTTGCCCCTGTAAATAACTTGCTTATTAGGGAAGCTGTGAATACACTTGAATGATACTTGTGATACCTAAGGCTTTTCCTGCCACCATGTCCTGGTTTCAGCTGAGGTAAACTTAATTTTCTTCTTAGTAGCTGGCGTAGTGCTGTGTTTTGGATTTAGGATGAGAATAATGTTGATAACACGCTGATGTTTTAGTTGTTGCTAAGTAGGGCTTACACTGGTCAAGGACTTTTTGCAGCTTCCCATGCTCTGCCAGGTGCACAAGAAGCTGGGAGGGGGCACAGCCGGGGGGGCTGACCCAGGCTGGCCACAGGGCCATGCCACAACGTATGATGTCATGCTGAGTTTAGAAACTGGGGGAGCTGGCTGAGGGGCAGCGATCGCTGCTCGGGAACTGGCTGGGCATCAGTGGGCAGGTGGTGAGCAGTTGCATCACCTGGGTTTTGCTTTTTTTTGTCGTTTTCCTTTTCACTATTACTACCGTTATTATTATTATTTTATTTTATTTCATTTCAATTAAACTGTTCTTATCTCAACCTGCAAGTCTTCTCACTTTACCATTCTGATTCTCTCCCCCATCCCATCCAGAGGGGGAGGGGGAGCAAGCGGCTGCGTGGTGCTTAGCTGCTGGTTGGGATTAAACTGTGACACACCCTTAGTCATGAGACACGTGGCCGCAGCAAGTATATAGTATGCTTTTCAAAGATTAAAATTGCTTGCCATTATGTTTGGCAAGAAAAAAAGGTGAGATGCCCTTGGAAGGAGTGTGTAGAAAGCAAAATCCTGAACCTTTTTTTTTGTTGTTGTTGATTTAAACAATAAACTGGGCATACCCTTGCTCCGTTTGGATACGGATGAGGAGGGATCTTTGTCCAGTTGGCATCTCTCAGAACTTTGGTCAATAAGTTGCTTTTCTGAGGTTCATCACAGCACAGCTGCCTGTACTGCCTTCAGGATAGGCAGGCAAAGAAGTAGGAACAGTGCCTCGGTCATTTCTGAGTTTGTGTGGCTGCTGTAACTTCTAGGAGAGGGAGAAGCAAGTGTGGGTGCATAATGCCATCTTGTGGATTTAAATGGCACTGTCATCCTAGTACAAAACCTGGCAGGTGCCTGATCGATGGGTCTCACTAGCAGCCTCTGAGATCTCAGCATCTTTGGGAGCATAGGTCAGCGTTTGTCTTCTCTCAGGGTGAATCCCATTGACGTTTTTATAGAACAAAACATATGACAGGATTTGGACAGATTTTTCTTTCAAATACGAGTGTTTGCCTGCCCTAAACCAAATGGATTTTGCTATAGATAGCGTAAGTTGGATCTCTGCTGCCTGTTAGGCTCCTTGTTGCCTGTCGTCACTCTTTTCGGTAGGGTGCAAGTTTCAGCTTTTATTGATCCTTCACACTGCCCAAAAACAAGAGTCCTTGCCTCACTAGTGACTTTAGCTTTTGGACTGATGTACTTTGTTTGAACCAGTATGATTTTTTAAATTAATATTATTATTAATTTTTATTACTGTTTCTTTATATCTAAGTAATAAAAAAAACAAAACAGCCCTCCCAAAAAAGTGAAACTGGGCCTGAGGCCTCTATATAAAAGACTGTGCTCGTGGACCATACTTTGAGAAATTAAGAAAGACTTCTCCTTTTCCATTTTCTCTGTAATCCCTAATGGAAGGCAGATGGTATATCTTGACTTTCTACTGTCAAATGACTTATAAATGTCTGTGTATGTGTCTCCTTAGAAAAAACTGCGCAGGTCACAACACGCTCGCAAAGAAACAGAGTTTCTGCGACTGAAGAGGACTAGACTTGGCTTGGATGACTTTGAATCTTTAAAAGTTATAGGAAGAGGAGCTTTTGGGGAGGTTTGTGGCATTCTTGCTTGAACAGGATATTAAAATTGGATTGAACATTAAAATGAAACATTTTAATTGCAGAATAAAAAGTTCCAGTTGGGGAGTTTTACTGCAGAAGAATAGCTATTTGAGTAACTGTACAAGTGTAATAAGTCCAGTAATGAATTATGTGCATTGATTTCTCAGGGTCCCTGGAGAGGCCCTTAGTTTCCCACAGCTTCCTATTAGCCCAGAGTGGTGTTGCCTGTGTGGCCCCCTGAAATGATGGATTTGCAGTTGCAGAGCTCCTCTCCGTAAACATTCTCCCTGACCTGGGTAACATCACGGTCGTATCTGCTCCTGAATTTTTATTGTAAACAATCTCACAGCTACCTGGAATTTAGTGTGCCTGCTAACTTTTCCTAAAACAATAACTACTTCAAACTATGTGTTCATCCCTAGTGTTAGTGTTGTACATGGTGTAGAAATATTTATTTTTTTTCCATGTGTTTTTAAGTGTTTAACAAAAGAACTTTTCCATGCCCACCAATTTTGAGCCTTCCAGTAGATTTCACGGTGGGGTCTAGTTTCTGAGGTAGAGAAGGTTGATTGGGTTATATTTCTCATTATAGGTACGCCTTGTTCAGAAGAAGGATACAGGCCATATTTACGCAATGAAGATATTAAGAAAAGCAGATATGCTGGAGAAAGAGCAGGTTTGTGTTGTATAAGCCCCCTAGCTTTCAAACTTACGCTGTCTGGAAAATTGCTGAAGTTCTATGTGGCAGATACTATTTGGTCATATTTTCCACTTTGAAAGCCCCAGTAATGGTATAGCAGTCCAAAGCATCTATGGAGTTGCTATCACAGTACAAAAGAATAAGTAGAAGTTAGGAAATAAGGTTGTGTAACAGCATTTTTTAAAATGTTTTATTTACAACCAATTTGGAATAGTGACAAAGATATCTTTTCTCTCTTCCTTTATCAGTGCAGACCTTATAGTGCTTAATCTGTAAAATTGCATTTCAAGGAAAATGCTTCTTGTAAAGTAATACTGAGCCAAAGTAAAAACTGAGAGCACTTGGTGTTTTCTTTTGATGGTTAGATACCAACAGATGTCACATTGTTCATTGGCTTTGTTTTCATTTTTAGTTGGGTCTTGTCGTCTTGTTAGTTTGGTTTGGTTTGGTTTTTGCTTTTACATTTTAGTTAACAATTCACTGCAAATTCCTGGTGGGAAACAGTAAGTACTTCAGCACCACAAAGCAAAGAAGTAAGTGTGGATGTCTCAAGCGAAAGGGCAGATAAAAGAGGACTTACCTTACTTGTCCAAACCTTACCCATCATTTGCTCTTGTATTACGTTTCCCTACTTGTACTTCATTTTTTTTCCTGGCGCAGGCTTTTTGTCTCCTCGATCCCATGCCTTGAATATAGGGAACCAGAGGAGCAGCACGTCCTGCACAGCAGCCAGGATGTGTGTGGCCCTCTGGTTGAAGTCCTGCCCCCATTTCATAACCTGATGTGGCAAGGAGGCTGAGCTCACACTCTCCATTTAGTTTGGGACTGTAATCTTCCCTGGAGAGTGTTTATCTGCTGTAATTTTCATTGCCTGGTTTGTTCAATGGAATGCAACACAGGATACAAATACAAGAAAATTAAGTTTGGGTTTTGTTTTTTTTTTTCTCCCAAGCCTGATAGCTCTGGGAGATATCCTAGCTGTGTTTTAAGCAAGGTTTTAATACTATATTTTATAGCTACATTGAGGAGTGGAGGGTGGAAAGAAATTCTAACGAGAATAGATAGAGCTAGATAAATCAGAGTTTCCTACAGAGAGAACCCATTGCTCTATGAAACCCTGTGAAAAGCAGATACAGGCATAAAGATGCTCCTGGCCAGTAAAACTGGGGAAGAGACGCAGAAGACTCTGCTGCTTATTGGAAATAGCCCTCAAAGCTGGAATAGTGGTACATACTTCCTCTCCAGAAGTTGCTTTCTGGTGTCTGAATAATGAAAATCTTACAGCTGTCAAGAAACACTTTTCCATTTCATTTTATTCCTGTCACGTTCCTTCAGGATGAGTGTACGTTCTAGTGAAACACTCACCTCTCCTCCAATCTCTATTACTCTTAGTTTCCAGTGAATTCATGGGGTAGCAGCTCTCAGTATATCTTTTCAAAAACCTCAGCTGGGACTGGAATATCCTGAGCGAGGTCAGACGTTCCCAAACTCACTTGCCCAGGACCAACATCAGCAGCAGTGGTGGCTGTATCAGTTCTGGGCCAGCTTCGTGCACATCACTTGGAGGAACGGCTCCATTTTCTCTTCCCTTCCCCACCCCCCCTTAAATAGCCCAAGACCCTGACCATTTTTGCACTGCTTTAATGCTGGCCACTGAACTGTTTGCTACCTGCCGTCATCTGTAAGGGCTGACGCTCATCCCAGCCCTGTTCCCACTTGGCCAAGGCACTTGACCAAAAACCCCAAAATGGGGTTTTTCGGGAAGTAATTAGTTTAGGCACTCTGTCGCTTTTGCTAGAGAAGATTCCCCAGGCTTATCTTGCCAAGTTTAAACTGTGAGATATCTGTGTAGAAGTAGCTATTAGTTTTTTGTTTCTTTGTATACATATATGAGAAATCTGATAACTTCTGACAGGAATCAGAATGCATCTACCATTTTACCTCTTGGGTTTTGCATTCTTTAAGACCAGCTCTGGCCTTTTCCAATAATTTTGTCAGTATTTGCACCTTGAGTTGCACATTAAATTTTTGTCTGAGCTTACAGTACCGTATAAAGCTCTGTGATGGTCAGCTCTGTAATTTTTTTGAAGGTTCCTGTTTCATTTTAGGGTATAGTAAAAAAGGGAATTGCACTCTTCCACCAGCTTTTTCAGTTCTTTCCAATAAACAGAGACAGCTTAATGAGCTATGCTTTGTGTTTCTAGAGACTGCTTCTGCCAAGTTGTGTGAACAGTTATTTTCAACATTGAGTTGACTTCTGTGGGCTTCTGCTGGGTATTTTGTGAGGACTGTGTAGGATCTAGTAAAAACTATGAAAAATATGAATATGAAAAAGAGTATGAAAAATATTTTCACGATCTTTAATGAAGAAACTATATTGTAGGACTAGAAATATAATATGGCATTCCTTGATGAAATATTTAAATTGTCCTTTAATAATAGTTTTGTTTGTTTGTTTTTTATTTTAGGTGGCCCATATCCGAGCAGAAAGAGATATTTTGGTTGAAGCAGATGGAGCCTGGGTAGTGAAAATGTTTTACAGCTTTCAGGATAAAAGAAATCTTTACCTGATCATGGAGTTCTTACCTGGAGGTAAGCTGTATGTTGTGGTGTTAGGTGATAGAAGTACTTCTTCCTTAGCTTCTGCTGTCAGCTTCATAAAATGTTAGAAACAAGCATGCTGTGTAATTTGTTACAATAAAAAACTTTAATGTCCTTTTAAATGAAGTCCCAGTAAGGTAACCACTCCTGATTTTTAGGGGAAAGAGAAAGGTTATGGAGAGATGTTAAAATAGACTTGGATTAAATAATTATTCTGATCCAATGTTCTGCTTTTTACTGCTGAAGGAAGTAAATATATGCAATACACAGAGCTAGTAAATACATGCAATACATGTATTATGCATTAAAATTCACCGTATCTTCCTGGGCTATCCAGTTAAAATTCCTATTTAGGATTTTCAACAGTTAGACATCCAGTTTACTAAAAAAGTATGTTGGGTTTGTAGGTCCTTGCAGTAATAGTTTTATAATTAGTAGCTATAAGGCCAGTTAAGGTTAAATTTGGATTCTACTGGGGTTTCACATAGAATTAGTCTTGTGATTAAAATGTTCTGATTTCTAAGCTGTATTTTCTGCTCTGTGATTAGGTGACATGATGACCTTACTAATGAAGAAAGACACCTTATCAGAAGAGGAGACACAGTTTTACATTTCTGAAACTGTGCTGGCCATAGATGCTATTCACCAGCTGGGATTCATCCACAGAGATATTAAACCAGATAACCTTCTGCTGGATGCTAAGGCATGTAATGTACATGTAAACTGCCTGTGCTTTAAACATCTCAGTCTGCACTATACCATTTATAGTGGTTCGGTGGGAACCAGTAGTGCCACACTGGTGACTTTAAACTAGCTGGAGTAAAGGCAGAAAGTGGTCACTTTCTTTTCCTTGTAGAACACTAGTGTACTTAAACAAAGCAAAGCTGCCCTTGTTTTTTGTTGGAAAGCCTTTTAACCCTTTTAAGGCAAGCCTTTCACTTAGGGTGTCCAGATGCTCATAGTCATACACATTAAAAACTGATACACTTAGTTACTTCAAGACAAATGAAAGCATGAAACATTCAGACAATGCTAAATAATCAGTTCAATTCCTGCAGTTATCTTTTTTTTTTTTTTTTTTTTATTACCCACTCACCAGTGGAAACACTCTGTCTGTTAGACTGACTATAGCGAGCCATGAAATGGACTCAGTAAGCATCATACACAAATCTGTAGACCATCTAGCATTGATGTCTGGAAACCTGATTAAAAGCAGGTTACTATCAAAACAAAGCAAAGGAATTTTGTCCTGGAGGCATTCTCAGTCTCAGCGGTATCCAGTTCAAAACAAAAAACAGGCAAACTAGCTGCCCTCAGCAGTTGCAGAATTGCAGATGTAACTATTCCCAGGGGGCAATAACCCTTTTGAGAAAAAACACACTCTTGCAGTACCTCAAGATTCAGTCATTATTTGCCTACTTGTCCTGGATTAGATAGTCCTGTGCGAGTCCATGATGGCCTGAGAAGGCAAGTGCAGTTATGAAGACTTTCTTTTTCAAGCACTGTCATTCTAAATTATGTTCTTATCTTCTCTGATTTTTTTAGGGTCATGTAAAACTGTCTGATTTTGGGCTATGCACAGGTTTAAAGAAAGCTCACAGAACCGAGTTCTACAGGAATCTTACACACAACCCGCCAAGTGATTTCTGTAAGTATAAGGTGTCCTAGTTAAACATTTAAATAGTTATGAGCTGCAGCTATGCCACATCATAATTTATTTCTGCTGGGTTAAGCAAGATTGGTCAGGCTGGTTGCATTTACTTGGAAAACTGGAAATGCATGTTCCCCAGGACATGGAAGCATTTCACAGGAAAGAAATGATGATTTCTGCAGTGCTAATGTATTTTTGCACATTTGTACACAGATACAAATACACATAATGTGGTGTATCTATATTTTAATGTATTTTTCATAACAGTGTTAGTGAAGTTACAGAAATACTCTTTCAGAAGGGACATAGGTTTCATGTGCTGACTTACTGAAGTCAGTGACAATCTCATGAAGCTTTTATTAGGAGTAAAATTGTTCATCAACAACCTTGGTGTTGTGCCTTGGTGACACATCCACATTAGTGTTTTATTCTACAAATGTAAAATTCCTCTGCAGTTCTTCTTGGATTCTTCACTCGTTGCTTAAAACAGCATTGCCCGTATCTGAATATATGTTGCCAGCTGCAATAGTAAGTGCTGCTGATCTCAGATCAATCTGTAAAACTTTTAGCAAATTCTAATTTAGAATTGCTGATCATGTGTCCTACTTACATGAGTTTCAGCTGCATATTGGACAGTAGTTATTCATTTTCCCATCTCCAGTTATAATCAAGTATTTGTTTCTAGACTAAAGCATTCTAAAGATACAAAACAGTCATTCTTTGAAAACAGAACGTTATCAATCTTTTCTTTTAATTCTCACAAATGCATTTATTATCTAATAACTATTTTGTAAATTAGCATTTCAGAATATGAACTCAAAGAGAAAAGCAGAAACATGGAAGAAGAACAGGCGACAGCTGGTGAGTTAATAAAATTATGTATAATTTTTTTTTTCTTTTAAACTATTTACAGAAAATGTTACATAAAAACTTGGCATTAATGCTACTGGTTTTTAAAAACTTGAAAGGCCCTTATTCCTTACAGATGTCACTCTCTTCAAGCTCCCAAAATTGCAAATAACTAAAAAGAAGGTGGTCCAGTGATTCCGGTTGTGGAATAGCTCAGAGATCAGGGTTGCTTTGTCTGTCTGTTTTCAGAGCTGTGACTAGCAAGACCCTGCTCTTCTCTATGCCTTTGATTCCCTTATGAGCATCTGGACTAACTAACCTCAGGTGTCAGTAACTGCTTAGCAAAGCTGTATCTTGAGTTTGTCTCCTACACTGACCTGGTATTGACACTGTGTGTGAACACCTGGGTTTAATTCCTGCAGTCACAAGTCCAGTGTCACAAGAAGATGCCTAGCTGCGTGGTTCTTTAGAGAATTGTGGGGAAAACTTGTTTGTCCTTCTGCTGAACAGGAATGTGATGGAAAGGCAGTAGAGGGTATTGGAACTGGAGTGCTGAAGCCTGGGTTTATAATGAAAAGTGATCAAGAAATAAAGGGAGCTCTGGCATTAACTGAATCAAAGGAAAGTATCTGTCAGCCAAGGGATTTCAGAATTTCAGCCCTGCTTGTGATTTTCACCAAACAGCAGTTGCAAAAACTTCAGTTTTCAAATTTTGGAACTTTTTTATTTTGCACACACTGTTTAAAAAGTGATATGCTGCAGTATTCCCAAAAAGCTTTGGTGGTGTTTTTTCTTTCCTCATGAGACATAATGAGATTACATTGCAATCATACTGCCTCATAAGGGCTGTATTTCACACCCTTACTCCGCTTGGAGTTGCATCCCTGAAAAGACTACATCTCCAGGTCAGTAAAGACTGACGTGGCAGAACTGTGCGGTGAAGCTAGGTGAATCATGAGACAGTCCGACAGAGAGAAAAGGCCAAAACGACAACTTGGATCAATGCTATTTGAAAAGGAGCCATATTCTTGGTTTTTCACTGATTCAGAACCAAATGTTTTGGCTCAGTTCAATAAAATGAAGTATTTTGTTTCTGGTCAGACCAATGAAAGTAAAAGATTTTTCTGGCAAAACTGGTTTTGGTGGACTTTTTTGGTTTTGTGGGTTTTTTTGTTGGGTTTTGTTTTTTTCTTCCTCCTTTGCTCTGTGCAAAATTTTCCATCAGTAAAGAGAAATTCCCGAATAGCTCAAGATTTAGTCCTTAGCCAGAATCATCTAGGCTGCACATTTAAAAGGTTAAAAGGATGGAGCCTGGGTCCAGTAAGAGCTCAAGTTAATTTTGTAATAAAGACAAGGTAATACATGGAACAGCTAGCGTATCACGAGTGTCACACGTGGGAATCTACCACAGGTTATCCCTTTTAAAAAAACAAACAAACAAAAAAAAAACCCAAAACCTACAACAACAACAACAGAACTTATTGGGTATTTTAGTAATATGGCTACCTGAAACTTTAGCTAATATGACCTTCTGATATTGCAGTGGGAATATTCTATGATTTCATCACATTTAGGAGGATGATTTCCATTTACTTTCAAGGTTCTCTGTGCTTACTCATGTAAAAGAATAATGTTCTTGGGATTTTTAGATACTGTGAATTCTCAAATTAAGTGTTCTTGTCCATCCAAATAACAAGGTCCTATATGTGACTCCCCAGGAAAAGGTTTTGCAAAGTGTAAAAATGTAGTATTTATCTTTTAAAGAGTTTATTCTTTTTTTCCAGGCTTATTCTACTGTTGGAACCCCAGATTACATTGCACCAGAAGTATTTATGCAGACTGGGTACAACAAGCTGTGTGACTGGTGGTCTTTGGGAGTGATTATGTATGAAATGCTAATAGGTACGTTAAAGATCCCAACTTAAGAATCACTTACAGGGTTCAAAGGTAACAGGGTCCATTAGTTCACCGAGTCTGATCCCCTGCATAGTGGAGATACCAGAATTTCATTCAGTTCTACCTGAAGAAAACCCCAAATTTAGCTTCTGTAAAACTCTGAAGTCCTCCCACCTTTCCAAGAAGACAGCAAGAGATGCAGCCTCAGTCAGTTGTTTCAGTGAATAACTGTGCACTATTAAATGTTTTTGAGGTTCAGTCTCATTACTTGGAAGTAATAAAATAACCTTTAATGTTGCATTACAAAAGAGAAAACTTTTGGCTAGTACTACTTGTTAGATTTGGGAGCCGTAGTGGCAAAAGCAGAGGCGCAGGTCACTTTCCTCTTCTGAGAAAAGCTTGTTAATTTTTCTCTTTGTTTGTGCAGGATATCCACCTTTCTGCTCGGAAACGCCACAAGAGACTTATAGGAAAGTTATGAACTGGAAAGAAACGTTGGTATTTCCTCCAGAGGTGCCCATTTCAGAGAAAGCAAAGGATTTAATTCTAAGGTCAGTGACAAAAGCTCACTTCTGGCCACTCACCCAGACATAGTCATCTTCCGTTAGGTTAACTTTTGGTTCTGCATGAAGGAAGCTTTAGATTGGAGGGAAAGTTGGTTTCTTCTTTGTCACCATCCTTGATGGATTTGTTGTTGTTGTTTGTTTGTTTAGTCTTTTTCCCTTTGCCATTTGTTTGATATGAAGGAATAAGCTGTAATAATCTTGATTGTACCACAGTATCAGGAGAAACAGAGCAGACTGGGGGGGGGGGGGGGAAAGGTGATTAATGCACAATTTTTCTCTTCTCGGAGGCAATTAGAAAATAACCGCTTACCAGCGTTTAATGCGCTGAACATAAATCTTTGG
This sequence comes from Platalea leucorodia, assembly GCF_965183815.1. Classification (NCBI taxonomy): domain Eukaryota; kingdom Metazoa; phylum Chordata; class Aves; order Pelecaniformes; family Threskiornithidae; genus Platalea; species Platalea leucorodia. Next base: position 52,290,405 of record NC_138826.1, on the reverse strand, counting down.
ATGTTTTGGATTTACTCACTTTTTCCAAAATGACAGTTTTTAATCCATTCAGTTTGCATTGAAGTTTTTGCAAGGGGTTTTGGTGTCAAGGTCGGGCAGAAATGCTCTCTTGTCCTGGGAGGTTTGGGGGGATATGGTTTTTGGCTTTGATTTCTCCCCCCCAAGATAATATTACAAGCGTACACAATTTTGTTACAGGCAAAAAGGGGAATGTACTTCAGAGGCAGAGCCAAGAACTAGAATTTATTACGAGTCCAAGCAGTGCTGCAGTAGCATACAACAAACATAACACATACAACAGTTATTCTTAATCCAGTTACAGTGATACCAACAGTTCAAATTATTTAATTATTGCTAATCCTCATTAATAAGTTTGTGTATAACAGTTTTATTACATTTTCAGTGTCTATTTCTCTAGTGTTCTGCTTAACTTCTCCTGTGTGTTGTCAGCATCCTGAGTTCTTTGCTGGAAAGAGCACAGTGTTGCTGCTGTGGATTTCTTCCTCCTCAGTCTTGGCTGTGTTTGGGGCATTTTTGGATATTTCAGGCAGTTTATTTGTTAACATGTCTTGCTCAAGAATTTACTTATACAATGACTACTTGAATTTATTAGTGTTTCTCTATATATGGAAGGATTAAATTGGGGTAAAACATCTTTAGTTATAGACAATTTACTAAAATGAGGTCAGAACAGCAGGTTAGGCAACAAACACCCGGCCATTGGGTATTTTGTCCATTACAGCTTGGACAAGTTAGACAACATATATTTCAATTTAAAGGAAGTTGCAGACAAAGCTAAAGGTTTTTTTATTTTTATGGATACAGATAAAACCAAGCTAAAATAAGCTCAAGTCCAGACAAAGCCTGACAAGTCCTGAGACCTGGTCTGGCTAACTGTTGTTACAAGGTTTGAGGTCTATTATTAGTACTTGGCATCAGCCAACTGGCTGGGCTGCAGTAGAAATATAAGCAGTTTTTTTTTTCCCAGGTGACACTCAACTACAAGGAAAAGAACATTACAGTCTATAATTGGAGACCGTTTATAGCCTAACTTGCTATGTTACTAAATTACCTGCTGAAAATTTCACTAACTAGTGAGAAGGTGACCTTTTTTGTATTGCAATGTATTGATGTGAAAAGTGCCTTGTGAATCTGGATGATGTGATTGTGTGGAGAGATTATGAGTTTGGGATAATTAAATCAACAACCAGAGGCTTTGCTCATGTAGGCAAACAGGATTTCATTTAACAAAGTCCAGCTGACTTTTAGAGCAACAGGAGGCCCACATCCCCATGCTACCACGCACTCCCCATTTCCAGGAGGTCGTCAGGTGACTCCGCGCTTGGCAAGACCAAGCTTTTTGTTTGAAATGTGCATTTTTTCCTGTTATTGTAAGCCTCCCTCTTTGTGTCATTGTTGACACCTTCTGCCATGCTCAAAGAGACTGCAAGGATGGTGTAAAAATATAAAGCAGTTATATCTTTGCTAACACATACAAAAGATAGCTAGGATTTAATGAACTCCTAGGCTAAGCATTAGTATGCTCACCATCTCCGTGATGAGATACTTCAGAGTCTTTTCCAGCCAGCTGGGCAGCGGTCCAGGCAGGCATCAGTCCAGAGGAGAAGGGTCAGCCTCTGCTGCTCCCTGGAACAAATCCCTGATGTCACTGAGTTGCTGTCAGAGAGCTTCTGCCTCCCTATTTTTTTTCTTTAGGATTTTATACTTTTCCTTGTTGGTGTTTTTCCTCCTGCCTACTTGAACAGGTAACAGTCCCCATCTCAACAATCCTATCTATCCTTCTGCCCTGCTACTCTGCTCTGGTGAGACCCTACCTGGAGTACTGTGCCCAGCTCTGGGGTCCTCAGTACAAGAAGGACATGGACCTGTTGGAGCAGGTCCAGAGGAGGGCCACAAAAATGATCGGAGGGATGGAGTACCTCTACTGTGAGGAAAAGCTGAGGTTGTTCAGTGAGTTGAGGTTGTTCAGCCTGGAGAAAAGAAGGCTCTGGGGAGACCTTATTGCAGCCTTTCAGTACTTAAAGGGGGCTTAGAAGAAAGACGAGGACAGACTTTTTATCAGGGCCTGCTGCAATTGGACAAGGGGTAATGGTTTTAAACTAAAAGAGGGTAGATTTAGACTAGATATAAGGAAGAAATTTTTTTACGATGAGGGTAGTGAAACACTGGAACAGGTTGCCCAGAGAGGCGGTAGATGCCCCATCCTTGGAAACATTCAAGGTCAGGTTGGATGGGGCTCTGAGCAACCTGATCTAGTTGAAGATGTCCCTGCCAGTTGCCAGGGGGGATGGGGACTAGATGGCCTTTAAAGGTCCCTTCCATCCCAGAGCATTCTGTGATTCTATGATCTCTGTCTCCAACTTCACCTTTTTCTTCTTACTTGACTCTACAGACTTCCTCACAGCTGCTTCTCATAAACTACCAGTTTCTTCTAGAGTCTGAGCTGAGGTTACGCAGCTGGGCCATGTCAGAAATAGGCCTTGGGTCTTTGTACCACCAGCACCTGGACCTCTAAGGCCTATTTCTTCAAAACATGCCAAGAGGGGGTGACAGGGTGAATAGTGACATGGCATGTTTTGAATGTGTCTGGCTCATTGTGGTTCCAAAATGTGACATCAGAGAGAGCCCTATTTCACTAAGTGTATCTGTTCAAAGTAGTTTGACTTTGAAACATGGATTTTAAATAGTTGAGAACATGCAGAGGAGTTTTCAGTGGTAGGGAGATGCAACAGTTTAGAAAAGGTGTAAATTACTGTCATCATAGCTTTTTTGTTTTGGGACTAACAATATTCTGCTTCTACTATTTCCCTTCTTTCCTTGATGCAACAGGATCCTTCTACGTTACCCCAGGTGATGGAACAATTTGAAAGAACTTCCTCAAATTCGTGATACAGGATACCACAGCAGTTTTATTTGCTGTTGCTTCTGTCTGCATTTATTGTAACATTCCCTTTATTTTTTTCTACTTTTTCAGGTTTTGTATCGACTCGGAAAATAGAATTGGTAGTAATGGAGTAGAGGAAATAAAAAGTCATCCGTTTTTTGAAGGAGTGGACTGGGGACATATCAGGTATTATATGTACACATTTTGTAGAGAGAATAAAAGCCATGAAAGCAAGAATTTAATGTACTATGATGTCAAGGATAATTATTTCCAATTTATCTTTTCTTTTGAAAGGCAGCTGCTGGCAGTAGGTGGATGACAGGGAAGGTTTTCAGGCCTTGCTGACATTCATAGATCTGATCAGAGTTTAACTGTCTTGAGATGCCTCAGATTGCCCCAGAGTGCCCAGGATGGACAGAAATTGTGGTAGGGTGGCTGAGTTATTCCTGATGTACATGCTCCGGTATCAGCAGAGAGCTCCCCTTCCAGTAGTAACGGGCTCTGGAGCTATTGCTATAATCGACTTTTTTTGTAATAGGAGCACGAGAAAAGCAAACTCTATTGCAAGAATGCAGGGGAAATAGATGAATGAAGAGGAGAGGCAGCAAGTAGGAGGAAAACACAGGGCATGTCTTTACTGCACGCTGCAGATACTACACCTGAGTGAACTGGTATGTCTACAAGAGCGCTGGGCAGAGGCACTGACTCACCTCAGAGTCGCAGCCCCTGTGGTCAAATTCTGCTGGGCCAAGCCTGGGTAGAGGGCCCGGGCGAGGCAGCCGTACCAGTTCCAGCCTGAGCTTCTGCCTGCAGATGCTGAACTACATCTGCACGTACCCAAAGTGGTAACGCCTTCAGAGCAGACTCTGGTGGCCCCACAGCTGCCATCATTTCAACTGAAAGTTACTGTTCAGCTCTCTTTAACGTTTGAGGTAGTCTATTCTTTCAGTAATACTGTAGTTTTCTACATGAAAATCCATACTGTGGGCGTATGATTGTCCAGTTCTTGTACTTCTCATTTCCTCTGGTGCAGAAAGCCTCATTTAACTTAACATTTCAGTGTGGGAGACATTAATAAGCAGCAAGAGCAGTAACAGATATGTTCATGCCACATTTGCGTTTCCCCGTTCCACCCAGAAGTGGATCTAATTGTAATTGTAGTAATTACACCCGTAATAAGTTTACAGGTGTAAATTAATGACTTTCCCACAGTGCCGTGTTGCAGTTTGAATGCTTTCGTGGGACAGATCACTTAAGCAACTTGGAAAGCCACCTTAAAACTTCGTAAAGGGCTCCCTAATTGTTGAGCTAATAAGCAGGAACATGTCAGAGCCAGCTCATTTTGGATGAGAGACACTGGTGACTGAGTGTCAGAAATAGGAGCTACAGTCGAAAGGTACTTGGATGAGGTCCAGGCTGATGAGCACTGGAATTGTAAAGCAACACATCTGATGGCTCCAAATGCAAGTAAAATCTTGCTCGGCTGGGTAGGCTGGGTTTACGAAATGAAGGTAACCACAGTGGTTTTTGGTGACAACCAAGATCGTAGCGATAGCTATACGGCAGATAAGTGTGGAATGCTGTTTCAGTTAATGGGAAAATTGTGTTTTCCCCAAGTTTGCCAAGAAGATACTAATGCTAGATAGGAAACCAATAAATCTCCCCATGATGTCAGCAAACAGGCGAGTCAGATACATCTCCAATGGACTCAGTGGAACCTTTGTGCTTTAAGCTAAAGGGATGTTGTAACTGTAAAAAGCTAAGTTAAACAAAACTGGAACTTAATATATCTTTTCCTAGTATTGACTATTCTGGCATTTATTTCTATTTGCAGGGAAAGACCAGCTGCAATCCCTATAGAAATCAAAAGCATTGATGATACTTCCAACTTCGATGAATTTCCTGAATCTGATATTTTACAGCCAGGTGAGACTGCCATTGCAAATTCCAAATTTCTATCTATGACATGCCAGAATACTCCACAGATGCTTTTGTTGTTGTTGTTGTTTATTTTTCTGATACCCTAATCAAGCTAATATACAGACCTGATCTAGAGACTTTCTTTCAAATATAAATTTAAACCTATGATTTCTCATACCTTCTACTTCCTTAGAACTTTGGACAAAAAAAAAAAGTCCACATATTTTAACAGCTAAATCTATTAGTAAAAATGGTTTGCATATATAATGAGCATGGAAAACAGTACAGTTTTCTACCATACAGTCTGTCTAGCCAAATTCTGGTAAAACCTTATGCACCGATTTGCTTTTGATCTTTAATGACTTTTGAGTTTCATGCCAAACATAAATGTTCACATATTTGTGGGCAAAAATTTTTAGACAGATCATTATTTAATATAGTGATTTATGAACCTGAGTGGCTCTGCAAATCATGTAAGTCTTTTTAATTGTTAATTTCTATTGGCAAGTTGTAGGAAATTGGTATACATAAAAGCCTTGATTCTCTTGACGTGCCAAATTCTCCCCGCTACCACTGTTTTCAATTAATTATTAATGGCTTAAAGATAGGCAGATATATAACAAGGATTAATTGATGACAGATAAGTGTACATGTGCTAACAGCCATAAGAATTATCAAAAAGCTGTGTTTTTTTTCCGAAATGGCTTTTATTTAATGGCAAGGAAGTCTGTCCTTTTAATGCAAAAGCAATCAATCTCCAGTGCCTAAGTTAAGCTGTTTAAGTCCGTATTTGGATAATGCCAAGTACATTTGTATTGGTTTTGGCATTTCAGACCCACTGAAAATGTTACTGTACATCTAGATATGTAAATACAAACATCGATATTGGTGTGTTTGGCATCTTGAGTTGAAAATACTGTTATAGAACTCTAAAAGCAGCAACCAGAGAGCTAAATACAGAAGGCCACTGCAGTGAATGTCTACGTGCAGCACGCCAGCCGTATGGGCTGTTCGTAAAATAAAAGGAGGCTGTACAAGCCTTGCTGAAGCTCTAAGCAGGGAGGAAGTCCTAGGAGAGTAACGTGTGCATGATACGGGTAGTTCTCTTGGGTGAACTTTGATATATCTTTTTCTTCTGTTTGCGGTGAGGATAACACGATATGTATGCATGCGTTTGTTGTGCATGGAGCATCCTAAATGTTATGTTTCTCATAATTGTATATCCTGTGGGTGTTTTAGAGGTTCCTGTCAAGGTATGGGAACCCGTTATGGTGTGTAGACATACTAAAAAAAAAAAAAAACCCACACAAACAAGAAAAAACTTTCTGCTTCAGAGATATATGCTGAAATTATAACTCTTCTCAGACCATTGACAAAAGGCAACTGACCTGATAACAAACAGGATTTCTTCAAGGAATTTCTGCTGACTAGGGAAATAAGAGTTATGGGCTGCTTTTGTCAGTGCTCTGTGAAAAGTCCTCAGAAGCAGCGCTGGTTTTAATTGTTTTGTTTTTACTTTTGTTTCTGAATTCTAGTGCCAAACACAACGGAACCTGACTACAAATCCAAAGACTGGGTTTTCCTCAATTATACCTACAAGAGGTTTGAAGGGCTCACGCAGCGTGGCTCGATCCCTTCCTACATGAAAGCCGGGAAGTTGTGAAACAAAACACAAACCCACAAAAGAAATAAAAATACAAACCTCAGGTAGCTGCATCACCAGACCCGCTTGGCGTTAGTTATCAATACATTGACTCTGGTGCGCATCAATTTCACAAGGAAATTCTACAGGATTAGGATTTCTAAGACTACTACAGGAATTAGTTGGCAGTGCCAGCTGGCTTTTTTTTTTTTTTAATATTTGAATATTTTTGTTAACTTTATTATACAAAGGTACTGGAATAAAAGGAACGTACATCCCTTTAACTGCACTGCCTATGTGTGTATAACGGTTAATTATGCCTCTGTACTGTGGCTTTGTTTGTACTGTAAGCCATCTAATCCACCCAGGAGTAAAACATATCATTTTATGCAGCATTGTTGTTATACTGCTTACCTGGTGGGTTTTAGATACGCAGTATAAAAAACCATTGCCCACACTTGCAAAATTCTCTGAGCAGTTGCTCAAGGGTGTTCCATTTGTGGTCTGCAGATGCCCCATGAGTGTGGCAACACTGAATTATTTTAAATAGCAGTGTCCTGTGGGCCTACCTGTACCCTGCCCACCCTCACTTCTCCCCACTGGAGGGCTTTATTAGCCGATCATTCCTTCTCTTTCTTCCTTTTTCCACTGTGCGTGGTGGTGCGACAGTCCCTGTTTAGTGGTATTTCTGCTTTACATGATAGTTGATGGGTATTACCATTTAAGATGATGATGCCTGCTGGCAACTTCGGAAGAAAACCGGAATCTTGAATAAAAATTACAAAGATTTTTAACAGAAGGGAAACTTTCTGATACCAAGTTCTGAAGAGATGGCAGAGTTTCCAGGGCTGCATTCCTGCCTCTCCTGTAAAGCAGATCATCTTTTTGCTACTCAGAATTCAAATAGCCTTTTCTATCTGTGCAAAAAGTATTCTAGAAAAGTGATCAAATTGCTGCTTTTTCTTTTTTTGTCTCCCGAAGAAGTTCTAGGCAGAAGGGATGCCGTTCTAGCCTTTACTTTCCAGAATACCCCATAGCAGCCTCTGCCAAGCTAGAGGAAGTGGAGTGCCCCGCTAGACTCACTCTCCTGTGGGCTCCATCTTCTAGTGTCTCCATCTAATGTGAACCATGGGATTACAAAGGATCAGCTGAGTCTGCAGCCCAGTTTCCAGGAACCACAACCAACCACAGCTGAGTTGGGCGGAGCATCTAAATGCTCTTCTCCGCAGTCTGCAGGATGGTGACAAACTCACAGCAGAGGCAGGTCTCCTTCTCCTAGGTCGAGGAAACCGAAGCAGAAATCCCTCCATATCCAGGGTATGGTTTTGCTTCTCAGCCCAGCAGCAGTTTGGGACTGAATTGCACTCCTCAAACAGTTTGCAATTATCTGGTCACTGGCAAATTTATCTAGATCTCTGCCTGTACTAGCATATTATCTGCAGTACTGGGAATCTATTGCAGTACAGTAGAGATCTTTGATGTCATTTGCTGGTTACAAAAGAGTTTTACAGCAATGAACAATTCCCCAGTAACTGAACAAACAGAGTCACTGTTGCCGTCTTCCTCCTCTGAATGCAAGTGAAAGGCACTCTAAAACCTCTGCAACAGGCATCGGAGTGAAGCACAGGCTGTTTTGGCATACAGTAGGAAAGACTCCATTAGACTGGCTTTTGCAGCAAAATGGAAGTGACTATTTATAAAGCCATTACGGAAATATTTATTGCTGTTAGGCACCATGGTATCAGCTGTTCTGAATTATTTGTATGCTTTAAAAACACACTGGGGTGTTCATCTGCTGCATAAAAGACCATTTACCAGCAAGATTTCTGTGCATCAATGGCTTTCTAATGTGCATGTAGTCTTCCCTGATCCAACAGCTACTAGGTTCCTCATGGGCTTCAGTGATGTCTCTCCTCCAATATTTTGTCTCCCTTCAAGCATCTAATATCTGCTATTTATACTCCATTTCTAACAAAAATTTTAGTCTTCAGCTCATCCAAGAGGAGTAGCCAGTGCCTCAGGGCCCATCCAATTTATACAGTGTTATATCAGAACATGGCTAAGCTAAACTTTTGCCTAAATGCTAGGCTCCTGTGGGAACAGCTCATTGATCTCCCCGTTTTTCTTCCCAGACCTTACACTAATTAACACCCCTTTACTGCCGTTGGGGCAACATCCCTCAGAAGTTCTCCAGTGTTGTTCTTAGCCTTGCCAATGTAGTTGAGCTTCAGCTCAACCTGTACCCATCCAAAGACCGTCCAAAAACAATAACTGGCTTAAATCCATGTTTATACTTTCAGACTTTATTCTGCCAGTGCCCTAGCAGCTTCTGAGGTTTCTCAGAAAAGGAAATTCCTTTTCTAAGGCCTTCAATCCATTCTACCAAGACAGAGAAGCTTGGTCAGAAAATATCCGAGATGCAAACTTGGCCTCAAAGGACACTGCTATTCAAAAGAGAATTTTTATTAATTTCCAGTTTCATTCATGGGGCACTGTGTGCACCACAAGTGGAATTCCTGTGAACAACACATTTCAAAAGACCACAGTAACCCTATTTGCGTAATATAAAACAAAGTCTTTGCTTGAACTTGCTAAGACAAGATCATGGAAACTGCAAATGCTCAGTAATACTGGTGATTTTTTTTTTCTTGTGGGGTTTGGGGGAAGGGAGATAAATACACACTTAATTTAAATCTATCTATTAAACAACTATGTCTGTACATACTCACTGGTTTACAAACTTGGGAAAAAGCTCAACCCTTACATTTGTAACACTAAAGATAATACTCATCTAAAATTGCGGATGATTAATCATATCAGTGCTCACATAGGAGTTATATCCATAGGGAAACAGCCTGCAGCCTATTTAGCATAAACTCCTGTATTGTGGTAGTTGATTTTTTTTTTTTTTTAAACATAGCATTATTTTAATCAATAAGTCAGGTTAAACAAAATATTAACTACTGCTTTTAGGATGATCGAATTTTTTTAAAGGTGAAACTGTGACACTGTAATGGATGAAAGAGAACAGAAGGTTAACCTACACTGGCTTTCAAAAAATGGAAGTGCAACATATCTTTTTGTTTTGTTATTTTTGTCTTATTCCTTTGGATGGTTGTGTTGTTTTCCTTAGGCGATGTTTGTCATTGTGCCATTTATTTTTCTTATTCTTGGAGTACCAAAGATCCTGAAATGGCTTGATGATTGCAACCATGTGAAAATTTATTTTCTGGAAGTATGTTTTGTTAACTTTTGTTATAATGTGGAATTGTGTATGCAAATTGTTATCAGAGGTTTGCTGGGAAGTTAACCTATTCCAGCAGGGAAAACTTGAGTGCATCGATGGAAGTGCTGAGCCTGAATCCAAATTCTGGATCTGAATACCCTGAAACTGGGGAGGAAGCTTGGATTGGGAAATGCAGCTGAGCTGCTGCACTTTGTTCCATCTCCAGTCAGCAAGAGTGAGTGGCCTTAGGTACAGGACATCAGCAGAGTTGTTTCATGTGCAAAAGGAGTTAAAAAAATTGCCAGCATTCAGAAATCAAATATTGTTGATACTGCATTTGCACTGTTAAATTTGCCTTGCTGGAGAGTTATATAAGTGTTATTTTTATAGGTCAGTTGTTAAAACACCTGAGCCGTTGGATACAGTATGGAATAATAGCATCTGACGTGGGTGAATTCACCTAAGTGCAAAGGGGCTTGCTGAAAGCTCTCCACACTACTAAGATAAATGGGCATAAGCAGTACAAAGGGTGTTGTGTCGGCTCCTTCTAAAGAGGTGGCTTTCCTCCTCTGCAACAGCAAGTAGGGAATACTGCAGTTTAGCCTGGTTATACTCTAATGCTTAGGAAGTGCTCTCACTTTTTCAATAATACGAGCAATTACAAGCATTGTAACATACTGTACCTTGTCCTTTTAATGTTGATATATTACAGCAGCTCGTTCTTGGAGTCGAAATGGCAACTGCTATATTTTTCCTAGACTGTTTCATTAGTTGTGGTTGGGAAAGTTACATAGAAGCATTATAAAAAATTTATATGAGGCTTTTTACAGCATTTGAAAATAAAAGTAGCATTCTTTTTGTAAAGTTGCTGGTTTTATTTTTTCACACCAGTGTACTGGATTGGTTTCTCTTCCAGAATGGGAGGCACCTAAGGGACTGAGACACTATTTTGTGTATTCTCATGTTGAATTCCATAGACAGTGAAAACCCCAGTGTCCCTACTCTCGATCAGAAAGTAGGGATTGCAAAAATTGCTCAACTTGTACCAACTGCAGTCACGTGAAACTACTTCTAAAATGGTTATTGCTCTTCACAAGAGACTTATCTTCTTCCCTGTAGACCATAATTTATTCAAGAAAGACTTCCACGGGCAGTTGTGTCCTTTGATTCACTACAGAAACACTTTTGTCCTACTGTTCCCCATTTCTTGCCGAGTTTAGAGCAGTGGCAGCAGATGCAGTTGTGAAATAGTCATGTAAAAAAATGATTACAGAGTTGAGCAGCTGAAAGCAAAGAGGAGCTAGCAGCTGGTGACTGGCCTTCTCTGGAGCCCTCCAGTGAATAACAGCCTTCCACTTGAGAACTGCTGCTCTCAGTAAGCGATACAATTTTAACAGAATTTTACAAATTCTATCTAATGGGATTACACTTTTCTTCCAGTAACCAGATATTATCTCAAAGCTACATATTGTAAGGAAATGCAGGCTTAGTTCTTTATCTCTTTGCATTACCAAATTCAGTATTCCTCAAAAATACAGCACTTTAATGGCAAATCTAAAGGCTATGCCTTCAGCGTGTGCAGAAATGTTTGGGTTTTTTTTTTGTATCAACCACTTCTAAGTATTATATAGTTTAGTGTTTATAAAACATACTGCAAATATCTGTTGTGCATTTTTCATGTCTTTATTCTTGTACAAAGTGTGCCTTGTATCTAAGCAAAACCATTATGCTTTGGACAATAAAATGTCTTTTCTGATAATCTTCCTGTGGAAAGAGAAGGGAGGAGTATTCAAAAGAGTTTGTCTCTTGCTGTTGGGAGTGATGACAATAGCAGTTCCCAGCTCTGGACTAGACAAGGATGTATTCGCAGTTCAGGCAGTGCTTTATGTACTTCCTTAACGTAATTTTATTTATCACGCAGGTAAATTTTAAATATCAGAGAGGTTCTAAAATGCCTATCCCATAGCTGAATTTCAAGGATGAAAGCAGGTTTTAAATGTGGGTGCCAGTAGACCGTAACCTGTCAGCTACGCTGGGTTCGGCAGCACTAGGCTCTGCTGCACAGAATGCCATTCTGCCTAAAAGAAGTTGCTGTCTGAAAGATACCAGGTATGTTAACTATTGGGACAGTTGAAGGGCAAGTTAATGTATATATAATACAATGAACTTACTCTCTGTCAATAGTAATGGCACTGGGATTTGTACACTTCATCACACAAGAACGCTTCTACAGTCGGCGTGAGGGGAAACGAATCTTTACACATGCCGAGAGAGTTCATCTCGCCACCTCCTACTCCTCCCACCATCCCTTTACGGATTATGTGATAGCGTGGAGGTTACTGTTCTCTAGGGAAATGGGGCATGTAGGCTTGAACCTCCTCATGCTGAGGAGGGAAATCAACCCAGGTTTCTCATTTCCCAAGCAAGTCAGAACCCTGCTAGGGACAGCTTGTTTCTCATTTGAACTGACCCTTGATGCCACATCTTGTTTCCGTACCAGCTGCTTTAATCTGTTTCTAGCAAGCCACCATCTGCTGCTGCTTCTCTCTCCTCTAGGAATAAGCGCGCTCTATATGTGCTGTCCCTGGGCAGTCCACCTCCATTGGTAGCGGCTCCTTCCCCTCCAGGTGTCTCTGCCCATCCTCCCCCATCCAAAGACAAAATGTTTGTCCTTGCCTCTACATTTCCTGCCCACGAAACTGAGTGATGTTGAGAGGGCAGCTCATCTGCAGAGTAAGTGCTGTGACCTTGAAGCTGTTGTGTAAAAGTGTAACCACAGCCCGTGCTCCACATTTTGAAAAAACAGACGGCAGCTACAGATCGCAAGCGTTACATGCACACTAAGTCTATATAACCCCTTGTTTCCTTCCGGGGATGGAGGCAGAATCTGCCCCTCAGTGTGGATGTACGGGCTAGAATACGAAGGTAATGGAGCTCCAAGGGGAAGCAGGTGCCAAGACGCTCCCCTGGGCCACGTCCATGCACGCGCGGCCATCCGCAAAGCTTGGAGACTTGAAATGGGAGCACTGATTTGAACATACATCTCTGCGGTACTCAAAAACTGCAATAGCTCTGCTAGTCTTGGACACTTAAGTTCTCTACAAAGTCTACTTCTGACTTCAGTATAGCTATTTAATAACAACATGATCAGATAAGAACTCCAGTGACTTGATCGTGACGGAGTGAATCACTGGTAAACTAGACGCACATCTCACGATTTTCAGTCCAGCGAGCTGCCTTTGAGGTCTCATCCAGCTCCCACTGACGTCAGCAAAAGATCCCTATCTAAAGCCCAAAGAAAGCAGTGAACAAGCATGGTCTCAAAAGCAAGCTGTTTGCTGATGCCATGCTTTTACGTTTGTTACAAATAAGGCAAAAAGATTTTACTATCTATAGAGTTCAAATGGTTGAAAAGCAGTATGTGAAGAGGATGTCTTGTGGCTTCAGTTACGAAGGTGACAAACTTGCAGGGTACTTCTGCTATTAAGGAAGAAAATATTACCTGTTTTGTTTGATAGAATTAAACTAATACCTCAAGGGAGGTTTGCAAAATGTACAATTTATTTAAATGCATTTTTCTGGAATAGCATAGTACGTCATTGTGGGATTTGACCCAAGCTGGGCCCTAGTATGGATTTTGCATATTCTAGGAAGCAGACAGATCAGCACGACTTCTTGATTTGTGAAGTTCACAGGCAGCGAACAACGAACGCCTTGCATTCCGTCAGCAGAGTTCTGCTGAGTGAGGTTAGACGTCCTTATGGGCCCACTCTGTGCTACAGTCGGTTGGTCTCTCTTCTCAGTTAATTCTGCCTTGACTTAGTGGTGCAGGTTTAAGGTGGTTTACATTTCTGTATCTTTACATTGTTCCTATACCAGCTGTTTAACATGAGGCTGGTAACACTTGAAAAGATCAGGAATCTGTATTGCAGGTGACAAATCTGCTTTAATCAAGGAGAAGACTTTCAGACAATGATGTAAGGCATTGTCGGGACCTTTGCAGGCAAGATGGATGACACAATTGCAGCTTGGAGGTTCACCAACTGGCTGTGTGCAAACCCAAGAAAAGGTGTTCTGTCCTTGGAGACAGCTGCCCTCACAGCTGGTTTTGTTCTCTTTTAGCCACAGCAGAAAAGGCACTGGGTGGGATCTCACTGACCCTAGAGAGGTAGGACTCAGCTAGGGGGCTGCCACTTGTGCACCATGGGCACATTTCAACTGCTTTTCATTTCAGCAGACCCCCTAAGCAGCTTTATTTATCCGTGTGTAGAGATTTGTAACAGCAATACTGTTTTTCAGAGACATTAGACATTAGGCTCTTGTTAGGCATTCAGAAAATACTCATTTCTGCCAGGAATGAAAAGGCTATTTAAAAACTGAAGATCATTTTGTTTTTAAATCAAAAGCGGCACCATCAAATTGAGAGACTTTTAGGCAAGAGATTTACAAGCAAGTGAATTCATCTGTGGGCACAAACCTCCCCAGCCAGGACTCCAGAATAACATAGGCACTTTGGAAAATGCTAATCTTTTTGACTTAATTTTATTAGACAACCACAAAGTAAATTGACCATCCTACTGGCTCCGATACTGAGATTAGAGAGGGAGAGCAAGTAAGATTTAGAAGCTCTTCTCAAGTTAAACTTGTTTAATCATGTGAGGAATTTGTCTGTGATTCAAAGCTCTTTGAGGCCAGACTGTATCACTATCACAATCCAGTCTGCATAACATAATCTATGCAACTTCACTCATTGTATTGTGCCAGCCTGTTGCTGGCAAAGCCTGAATTCTTTTGTGCTGTTTTTTTGCTTCTTTGAAAGGCTTCTGGACCAATTATTGAGTGGAAATAACTTTAAAGAGCTTATTTTTGTTATTGGCTGATTACAGTATGATTATGCTATTTATATAATTTTTGAAGCAAAAAGCTCTCTGATTTGGGGAAGAACTTTTGCTTTAAAATGATAGCAGATTTTACATAGGCACAGAATTTATAGCAAAGTCAAAAAATTGCTTGTGGTGCCCTTCAAAGTAACCCAACGACCTTCAAGCACAAACCACAGACAAAAAAATGCTTTGTAATTGTATTTATTCTTCTAATTAGCTAGCCTGTTCACATGTAGTCCATAAAATGTACTTGATTCAGGACACAGGTATTGTTCTTTACATTACTTTGAGCCATGTAATACCGTGGTCTGAGGGGAAACCATAGACACTTGTGTTCTGGAACAGAAGTCTGTGGAAAACCTGTATTTGTATTTACAGGTATGCTGAGTAACTTCAGTTTAGTGTTATTAAGTTTCAGTAGAAAAAAGTTAGCTAGCTAGCCCTAATCAGTCACCTATGTTTTTATGTGAAGCAATATAAGTCACTCTAATAACAGTTAACCTCAGTATTGCCTCAGAGGAGGAGAGTGCTTTTTTCCAGTCACTCTCAGCTTCTGAAATTTCTTTTAATTAAGAGTGACGTGCATGGAGCTAGCTTGGCCCCAGCAAATACACAAAGAAATGTGCATCCTCTTCAGGATGGTATCTCAGAGAAATGCTGACTGGATGCTCTTCCTGTGCTGTCTAACACCTAAGACATGCTATGCTTCACATGTCACTAATCATTTACAGAAAAGAAAAAAGAGTAATAATACAGACACCTTTCTTTAACTGCTCAGTCTCAGGCAATTATTTAACTGCTCTGAGGTTTGATTGTTATTTTTACCCCTTTAGCAAGCTGTTGTATAAGCTGTTTGGAAAAAAGAGGCTATCCGTTGCTTACATAAAGCATTCTGTTCTCTATAGCTAAAAGCTACTCAAGAGAAAGTGCTCACCTAAAAACAGGGCAAAAATATCAAGTGTGGCCTACTCCAAATCAATGCCTTACATAAACTGGGATCCTACTCTGCCAAGACTCAAGGCTAACTATATGCTACAAACACCAGTTACTATCATATATGAAATGTATGAAACGTTCAACAAAGAGGCCAATCATCACGTTTGAATAAGAAATAAGTATAATAAATGGTGTTTAAAATCTGCGTTGATGAATTGGCAGTGCATTATGTTTATAAGAGCTCTCTAAGTGCCAGGAGATATAATATTGAGCATGGATGAGAAATACACAGAAGAAAACATGACAGGTAAAAATACTGCTGAGGGATTGATCTGGTTTTCCGGACTAGACATACCATAAAGTGCCAAAATTTCTGCATTCCTTGCATTACAAGTACTTCTATTACTGCACTAAAAAATACTAAATAAAATGCGAATAAGGTACATTAGCTCTGTTTCTAGGGAGTCAGTTTAAAAAAAAAACCACAACTCGCATTTCTAATGTCTTCATTGAATGTTCCCATATGGAGAGAGTTTGTATTTAATAGCTGTTAAGCTTTACGTTTGTTAAAACAGTTTTCTGGAACTATTTAAATATTTTAACTCACTGAGGTTTATAACAATGGCCATCTTTAACTTTCTGTGGTTACTGAGTCTCTGAAACATTTTCAGTCAATGTGGCTGACTCACTCTTCTGAAATCTCCTTAACATTTGGGTGTCCACTGATGATGCAAACTTGGAGGAGGGAGCTCCTAGCTTCAAAACTGGGGCAAAAGAGTATTTTAGCAGGGCCAAACATGACATTTAAGCTTCCTATGAACAAATTTTTTGGAAATTTTTTTCAATATTAGTTGTAATATATGAATAAAACAAATGTGCATTCATGACAATGATTTTCTCAAAGATGGCAACACTGTCCAACTCCTGGGTTTTAGCTCTTCCTACTGCTTTTTATTTTATGTAGGGCAGAAGTGGTTTGTAATTGCTTTTCTCCAATACAAATTCTCTAAGACCAACTGAACTCAGCATGGTGGAATTTATGTATCACTGCAATAGTAACTGTGGGATTACATACAACTTAAAATTCTGAGAAAAAGTTGGCTTTTCAAGGGAAAAAAAGCACCTTATGAAAAATTGTGCATTGAGAATGTCACAGTAGCGCAACTGCATTTGTTCAGCAACATCCCCAGCTGGAACCCACGATTCCCCAGCCAGGTGAGCATATTCTGTTAGAGCTGTTCACCCACTCTGCCCTTCCACATGCCTAGTCTAACCCTTGGGCTTAGCTAAGGGCAAGATCCTGAGCCGCCCACTCCCATATAGACAGGGGCTTCCAAGTCGAATGTGAAACGTTTGGGAGCGTCAAAGTATAAAAGATGGCACAAAGGGAGTTCAGGACTGCATCTGAGTAATCGTTCTCAAGATTATAGTTTGGAGTTTAGCCAACTAAATTCTGCCTAAATCTCAGAAAGCTATGAATGAAACACATCTTTGTTTTCTGCCTTTTCCCAGCTCTATCATTGACTAGGGAAGTTACTAATCTTCCACCACGTTACATTAAATTCGTAGGTGTTCAAATAGATTTTGCCCATGTCATTTTGTGAGGATTTACTTTCTCAAATTTATTAAAGTTTTTTGGCAGACACACGTTTATACATAATGAAAATAAAGACAATACTGAACTACTGTCTTAGACAGAATGATGGAAGCAGAGAAGCAAAGATTTGATGAGGCTTCTGTTTCAAGGCATTAGCTTTCCCAAGATAAAATACTAACTTTCCTACACAGAGAAAACAGACATAGAAACAGCTGGTTTACACATATGAGGTTTTTGTCCAGGTATATCAAGCTATAGTAAGAATCTTTAGTAGGACTTCAAAATTTCCTTAATTTTGAAGGGGGATAAAAAAAAGCTTTCTTTTTTTTAAGAGAGTCAATAGTAAACAGTCTCTTGTAATTTTATAAATAACCATAATCACCTGTAATGTTACCACCAGTGGTGCGGTGCTTACAAACATTACTACAAGAGTCCCTCTGCACTGTTTCTACATCTCCAGGCTCATTGTTCGGTTGCATGTGACTATCCCCTTGAAGAAAACAGCCTTTCAGAAAACTATCTTTCAGGCAATTTATTTCTGCAAGAGCAATTGTATAACCCATAGCTTTGTCTTAACCCTTTGCATGCTTGCAGATTCCTTGGACCTGGACAGATAACTGGCATTCACACACATATACTTCCCCTCAGCATAAAGTAGTCAATGATGAAAATACTTATGTAAATAATTTTCTTGCTTTTATTAAAACCATGTGAATCTTTTTTTGTGTGTATTTAGTCACACTTCCTTTTTCACTTTTAGCAAAGGATGTTTTTCTTTGTGTCTTAATTTTATTATGCCTCCAGACCCAAAAAGACAATCACGTGCCTGCAGCTCAAAGTTATAAATTTTAACGACCTAGATATTAACCACTAGAACAGATAACGAAAGGATGTAATATACTTTACACAGTATTACTCCCTACTTTTGTTAGTTCCAAAGGAACCCCCATTACTAGTAACAGAGAGAAGCTCTGAAAGCCCACCGAACAGTACACCTGCAGAAGCAGCTTCCTTCACAGAGGTCACCGATCATCTGGATCCAGCCTTGCAGGTGAGTGATACCAGCTGCACTGAACATACAAGTTCCCTCATACCTGAGTCCAACGGGTAGAAGCAGGCACATGCGCAGCCCAGGAAGATGGCACAGATAAGGATGTGTAAGTCCTAGGCGATAGCCTATTCTGCCACACCTTTAACTGGAACTGAGCAAGCACAGGCTACATCAACATTAACAAGCAGGGCAACACAGGAAGAACGGTTCTGTCAAGTGGAACAGGCATTGCTGAGGTCCCAATGCCCACGCCGTTCGTGTTGTAGAGGTTTCAGTTCAGACTAGCTCTAGTGGGGTCTTGTGGAATGAATGCCTGGAAACAGCTGGAGCACATTAAGCTCTTAGAAGCGTGTCTCGTGGTCTCCGTGTAAAAGGAATAGACTTCGCATATGCCCACACTACTCCAGGATGTGAACCAAAGCATAGCGAGGATAACGGGCAGATTCACTTCAAAAGTGCACTCCTGGTATTAGCAAGAAACACAGCTATAGCCCCAGCACCTAGTGTAATCCAGGTCTACTAACACAATTTAATATACTGGTAAAAGTTAACCTTATTTTTATGCTACTTTTTACTGATACGTGTGACTGTTCTCTGCCCTGCTCTGACCACACACTGGATCAGATGACCCAAAGAGGCCTCTCCCAACCAAAATCATTCCAAGATCCTAATTCTACGTCAGAGAAGGTGTCCTCTGTACAGCACCCTGAAAATCACAGAATAGAATCATAGAACCATAGCATCGTTTAGGTTGGAATAGACCCTTAAGATCATCAAGTCCAACTGTTAGCCTAGCACTGCCAAGTCCACCACTAAACCATGTCCCTAAGCACCACGTCTATCCGTCTTTTAAATACCTCCAGGGATGGAGACTCAACCACTGCCCTGGGCAGCCTGTTCCAATGCTTGACAACCCTTTGGGTGAAGAAATTTTTCCTAATATCCAACCTAAACTTCCCCTGGTGCAACTTGAGGCCATTTCCTCTCATCCTATCCCTTCTTACCAGGGAGAAGAGACCGACCCCCACCTCGCTACAACCTCCTTTCAGGCAGTTGTAGAGAGCAATAAGGTCTCCCCTCAGCCTCCTCTTCTCCAGACTAAACAACCCCAGCTCCCTCAGCCGCTCCTCATAAGACTTGTGCTCCAGACCCTTCACCAGCTTTGTTGCCCTTCTCTGGACACACTCCAGCACCTCGATGTCCTTCTTGTAGTGAGGGGCCCAAAACTGAACACAGTACTCGAGGTGCGGCCTCACCAGTGCCGAGTACAGGGGCACTATCACCTCCCTGGTCCTGCTGCCCACACTACTTCTGATACAAGCCAGGATGCCATGGGCCTTCTTGGCCACAATGTAACAGCTATGCAGGCCAAGGCAAAGTGATTTGGGGATTTTTCCCGTACTGCAAAGGTCAGAAGCGGCCCGCGCCTACCCTGGTTCTCCCATACGGCAGGAGGGAGCAGGGGCACTTCCATCATGTATCCACACAGCTGGTCTGGTGCAGCGTGGCCTGTCCAACCGCCACGACCGCCCTGGCGGGTCCCCCACCTTTCGCCTCCAGCCGCCCTCTGTCCGGGGATGAGGGACGGCCGCCAGCCCGAGGCGCGGCGGGAAGGGGGCCCTGCCGCCACCCCCGGCCAGCAGCCGTTGGACACCGGCCGCTCCCCGCTCACGCGCGCCCCGAAATCTCGCGAGAAGTGTCCCGCCGGCCGGGCGGGGGGGCGGCGGCGGCGGCGGCGCCGCTGAGGCGGCGCCAGTGAAGGGGGGGGGGGCGGCTGTCGGGGCGCCTGTGAGCCCTCCCCCGGGGCGGCAGGACGGGCTGTTTCTCCTCACCTTAGTTCGCCTCCTGCATGCCGCCGGTGCCGGGGGCGCTGTGGAGCGGGGCAGGGGCCGCCCGCCATGGCCGAGGCAGGAGCGGGAGGCGCCGAGGGTGCTGAGGAGGAGCGGCGGGCCACTGAAGGTGGGGGCCGGGGAGGGGCCGTTCGGGGGGCAGCCGTTGGCCGGCGGCGGCTGGGTGCCCCCCGCCCCGCTGTAACGGCTGCGGGTGGTGCGTTGCACTGTGTGTGTGTGGGGCGAGCGTGGGTACGGGTGGGGTCGGTCTGTCTGTCTGTCTGCCTGCCTGCCTCCGTGATGTGGCACGGGTGAGCCCTGCGTGACGGTGGCTGTGAGGCGGGTGCCCGCGGTTCCGGGGCAGGGGTGCGGGTCTCCAGGCTGTGCGCGGCCGCCTGTGGGGTATAGCCTTTCTGCGGGGGCACTTCGGTCCAGTCGCGTTCCCAGTGTCACTCTGTGGTGGTGGTGGTGGGTCGTTTTTTTTTTTTTTTTAACTCACTCTGTGGTCTCTACGCACGCTGGCCCGAAGTGTGACCTGGACGCTGCTAACTCCTTTTTCCCATTGAAGTTCCGTAAAGGTAGACAGGGCTGGATGCAACGGCGTTATATTGTGCACTTACAGAGAAATCCCCAGTATAATGTTCACTCTGTGCTTCTGTTTATTGCTGTTATAGATGTGTCATCATACTGATGTGATGTGGACCAAAAAAAAAATTTTTTTTTTAACTTAGTATGTAGTGTACTGATATACACTTAGTCGTTTTATGTCTTCCTAATACGCTAGTATGATTTTCTGTATGCAAACATAATTTAGTATTTTAGGTACAGTGATTTTGGCTTCTGTGCGTGTGTGTGTGCGTGCATGCCCACGCTGTATGGTGACCAAGGTTTGATATTCCTTCCTTGTTCTTAATCATAAGTTTCTGGTAGTAAAACAAGGCTAGTTGTAAACCACCAGCAGCTGTTCCTGCTCCTCCTGCTTTGAACTGAGTGTGTCGCTTCCCCTCTCCGAGGAGAAAGAAGTGTTTTGTACGGGGTTTTGAAAAACAGAAGTGAGCAAAGCCCTCCTAAGTCATCATTGCAGTTCTGTTTAGTTATCACCAATTCTTCTAGGTTTAGTAGTTGTTGTTTTTTAAACGTCTTTTGGGTTATTTGTGTTTTAATTGATATGGGGATCCTGGTTGTCTAGAATAATTGGCCTTTTTCTGTCTCTGCTGCTTGATTGTTTAAATACTGGTATAATTTTGTAGCAAGTAATGTAGTGTTTGAAAACAAAGTGGGGTTTTTGGTGGTTTTTTTTTGTGGAGTTTTTGCAGTATGTTAAATTATGCTTAAAACAAGGATTTATTGTTTCTATATTATGCGCATACTGTAAGGAAAGGAAATAATCAAAATAAAGAAAACCCCAAATATGCGGACATTTCCATTTACAAATAGATTTGGGAAAGCAATGAACCATAGGCTTTCATGTTCTATTGTGAAAGAAACCCTCCTCCCTGGTTTCTTTTATTGCCCATGTTTATACCTATTCTTCTAACAGACTTTGAAGTAACAGGTTTTTTCTATTAGTTTTTTTTTAAAGATGAAAGTATCTTAATTTCTGTGGAATAGATCCACACTAAGGTTAGCTGCTTAACAGTTTTTTTCACTTGAGTGTACAGGTTATTGTTGGTATACTTGCACATTATGAAAAACAAACTCTAAACTGGACAGTTCACATCAACTAAGACTCAGATTCATTGTAAGAAGAAATAATTTGGTGGGTGATTGTGGGAAGTGAATCATTGTGAATACTCTGTTGAAAGTTCCCTGTTTGGACCCCAGGACCAGCTAAAACGACGGAAGTTCTGCAGCTGACTTGATGGGAATCAGCATTTTACAATAATATGAATCAAAAACTTACAAGAAAACAGCTACCCTCTGTTCCTTTAGCAGTATACGATTGGAGAGTTTGGTTTGGGCTTTTTTTTCAGTAATGAACTACGATATACGAGACTCTCGATTTCTATCAGCGACCTGGTTTGAGCCTGAAAGTAACTGGGAAAGCAGGGTAGCCTTTCAAGGGCTTGTGTAGTATCTTTTCATTAGCTAGTTATAGTCATACTTTTTAATACGCTGATAGGTTTGGCCAAATACTTGGTGTTTGAAATCTATTAAGTAAATGTATTATTTAATTGTTAAGTTGTGATTCTTGACTACTTCTGAGTGGTGAAAATAGGTAAAAATAGATGCAGAAAGTAATCAGTTGCCTATGTTAATGTTTGATTTAAGTTTCTGTAATTCAGGATATTATAATTTTTCCTTTCATCATTTTGAGATATTAAAAACAAATCCAGTGTTCTTAAGTTAACCTATAAGAGTTTATTCTCTGTATAGTGGTGTTCATAAGATGGTTTCATTACTGAAGCCTCTGTGTCTTGCTCCGGCATTACCCATGCTTATAAAATTGGGGGGGGGGGGGGGGGGGGAACCCTGTTTTAGACAGTACATTTCTACTTTTTCACAACGTAATTGCAATGAAAATCGTTGCCCCCAACTTTTAATGAGAGATACTGTGGGCTATGATCTGGATGCCAGACTTGCTGTAACTAGTTTGAAGGTGCTTTTCATGGCCTATTTTAAAGCTCTAAAATAAATAAATAAAAAGAATATTTAGTACAACTCTCACCCCTGTTTAGAAAATACGGTTCTTTGTTTTATAGCTGTTCAGATCTGCAGGACCTGTAAAGTGATGCATATCACAGCACCTGCAACTTCCTTCCTCATACAGTACTCTCTGTGTGTAGGATATAGGTATAGTTTTCTCATTCTCTAATGAAAATTTGCAGTAAGAATTTGTTAAAATAATTTTAGAAAAATGACTGTATGTCATGTAAATGGTTTTATTTTGCTATGGAGTTATTTGAGATTATTTGACTCAATAGCTATCCTGTGTGTGTGCTGCATGTATAGATAGATATGTCTGTAATTGCTTAGGTAATCAGAGACATATCATAAAAAAACCCCAGTGTGTTAATTGTGACAAAACTTAAGAATCCAACTTGACGTCTTTGGTAGTACCTCAGTTTAGAAAATTTAGGTTGCTTGTGTGCCTAGATTTGTATGGTTCTATATATCTCTGCTTCTTTGTGTGACTGCACTCCTAACGACTTTAGTCTGAGACCCTGAAATCAAGTAAGTACTCAGAGGCTGTGTGCACATTAGCGTTTTGGTACAGAGCAATAGCATTGGTTTGAATTGAATCCCATCATTCCCACTTACTGCTCATTGGTTTGGTTTGCAGAGCAGTTTTGGTATAAATGAACTGGACTCCTTTCAAAAGAAACTAAACTAGAATTTTATTGTAGCCAGGTTAATGCTACTCCAGGCACATACCAAACATACTCCTACTCCAAACATAAGGGGCTGAACCAGTGGTTTGTTCTCAGACAGCTTTAAAACACATGAATTGTAAGGATTTTTGGCCCAGTGAACCAGACTAAACGTGATTTAGTGTAAGCTCCCTGAACTACTTACAAATTAGAAACAGGGGCTTCTGCACCAGCTGCTTCTCTCTACTGACCTGTGGCTGTTATGCCGTTGTATTTACTACTCTAGACATAGCCTAATGGCTTGTGTGAGTAGATTTCAATTTTAATAACTCACCTAGTTAGACTAAAGAGCTCTTATGTGCCACTTGAACTATGGTCAATTCTGACATAATTTTGACTTCTTTAAACTTGTCAAAGCTTGAATTTCTAGCTAAATGTTTTTGTGCATGCCAGAAACATACATTTGGAAAACACACATTTTGATAGTCTCTGGCATCTGTGGTCTTAGAAATTTCAATTCAAAGCAGCTTATTTCTTCTCCTTTCCTTCTGCCAGAAAGTGTTTCAAAATAGGAAGCTGTATTGAAAGTGCCTTCTTATTCTTAGAAAGGTTGTGCCAGTGTTACCACATTGTTAACTTAAGCAGCTGCAGAGCTGCGACATTTCTCCAAGTCTGGTGTGTACATTTATTCACAGACTATGAAGAGTGCCACCCATAAGTTTTATAAATATACTTATTCATTGACATTTTGTTTCAAGCATATTTTACTGTAATATCTTGATGGATGGATTTAGCTGTTCTTTTTTAAACTGTCTAAATGAGGGCTGACTGACAGCTTATTTATTTATTAAAACCTACATGACTTGTATTTTTCTGCTGATTTTTGGAGTGCTTATGTGTATCCTATATGATTTCCTTTTAATGATTCTAGAAAGTCAAAATAATGTTTTAGTACTAAAGTAATATTTTAGGAAAGCCTACGAGGAGTAAACCTAGCCAGAAAAGCTAACCTTTCATGGGGGGGTGAGTGGGTCATGAGGTGGTAGTGCGTAATTATGGCAGTAATTTTGAAAGACTGTCTTGGGCTTAAACTTGTTGCATGTGACACGAACAGGTGCTGTCTGTGGCTGTTATATTTTAAGAATTGCAAGATAGTTCTATAGCCACCTTGGGTGGGAATCATCTCACTTATCTTTGGACATCTACGGAGTAGATATACAAGTCTCAGCTAGTTACTTTGGTCTTTGTGTAATTACTGAATAGAGGTAGGCACTCTTGGACTGTATTTCATCTAACCAACTGTAGGAATCTATTTTAGATTGAGATGAATCACCCTAGAAATGTTGTATTTCATGTAGCCAACTGTAAGAATCTATTTTAGGTTGAGATGAATCACCCTAGAAATGTCTTCTTCCCTCCAAGAGGGACTAGAATGGCTAGTTCAGATGTGGACATCTTTATTTGTTCGGATGAATCTCACCTTTTAATGGCTGGTGGAGTTTGGCCATGAGCCTTTTCTAATAGATTGTGTTTGTTTAGGAACTGAAAATGTTAAAACTGTTAGTGGAGAAAACAGCTCAGGAATGTGGCATGCATTTAGAAAATATTATTGTCAGTAATTGGAAAAATGTAGAGTCTCCCAAGCCTTGTTTCTTAATACATTGCATGTGACTTACACAGAACCTTGTTGAACACAGGAATACAGTTGATTTCGTATGTCTTTACTTCATATCCCACCCCTAAACAGTAGTTCCACGTAGCTCATTTGCAGTTGTTCACTTCCTTGCCAACCCCCTTGGGGACTGTATTTTTTTTTTTTTTCTTATGGGAAAACATGAGAGAGGTGGTAGTTCAGTAGGGTATGGTCTTGTATTTTGATGTGATGAGAACTGTATATATTGATAACCATTCCTTAAATACTTTGTTTGCCTGATTATGAAATATACTAAAGTTAGTGTTAAAATAATAGGTTTTTATTTCTGATACACTTACTGGGAATGAGCTATTTTTCATATGGTGTGTTTGTAATATTTGGGTGGGCTTTGCTTTTTCGCAGAGAGAATGATTACAGTGGGGTTTTTTTCAGCATTACTTTCATCTGTCCTAATGTGCATAATATGCTTCAAAATATTTTTAATTTTTAATATAGATAAGCATATATGCTTAATACTGAGAGCCAAACATAGGTCATAAATAGACATATGTATTTGAGGAACTATTCACTTACCATTAAAATTCAGTTATCAGTATGCCAGGGCATTAGCAAAACTTTGAAATGAACAGTAATAATTTTTTTTAAAAAAGCCCCATTTCTCAGTTGGAATTTTATTTGACTTGCAAACCAGACTAGTGTAAGTAATAGCCTTTGGGGTAGTAAAACAAAATATCTAGTTGTATTAAACTGTTTCTAGTAGTTTAAAAATTGACTAATGATTTCAGTTTTCCAGGAAAATAAACTTGTAATAAAGAGTGGTCTTTCTGGATATTATTTTTCATGAAGCAAGAGTGCTATGAAATTGGGAAACATTTAGTTTTGCTTTATATGTTCTTAGGGGTGTTTGTTTTTGATGTTAATGGTATGAAAATGTTCACAGAAATTGAAAATATAAGAAATTCAGCCAGGTGCACAAATGAAGGGTAAGAATCCAGCTTTTTCCTATCATAGAAGCACACCCTGGTTATTGGGGTGCATTCTAGCTCATTCTCTTTGTGAACCCAAAGATTGTTAAGTTCTTTATCCAGCTCTCCCAAAGTGCTATAGCCGGAGAAGTAAAAAAAATCATCACAGACTACACGAGGTTAAGACACTCTTCAGGGAGAGAGTAAGCACCTTGAAATCACCTAGTATCATAATGGTAGCTATTATAAAGCCCTAAGAGATTATTTTAAAGCGCTCTTACTGACTTCTCCAAGCTGACTTAGCTTTATGAACTGTTTCTGTCTGCTGCTTGTTCTGTAGGTATTAAAACTATTTGCTCGTCTGTTAAATTCCAAATAATTACTTTTCTACTAAGTTTGGTAGTTCTGAAGCTTTAAATTTATTTCTCTTTTTTGTTTGCTTTTGCATTGTTTTTGTTTTTTGGGGTTTGTTTTGGTTTGTGTTGGGCCTTTTTGAGAATCTTAAAGAATATATGTAAATATTATATGCTGCGTGCTGTACACATCAGGGATCAATACAGATTCTTAACCTTATATTTTTGTCTAAGATCAACAAGCTATCTTACTGCCATTTAGTTAGATGGCATTTAACATGGCATTTAGTTTGTCACAGTGATAGTATTTAGGATTCAATTTATCACCTAAAAATTGTAATGTAGACATTCTTAATAGGTCATTTTTGCTGATAATCTAAACATTTTTGTTTTCTTAGTTAAGAAAAAAAGGGTGTTGTTAGGAAATGTAGAGGAGATAAGCAGAGTATTCAGAATTCGTTGCTTGATTGTGAGGAAAAAATAGTTATTTTGATAATATGAAGGATAAATCAGAAAAGCTGTAAATGATGCATTTCGTTTTGTTTCTTTAAAGGGAAGTGGTTTAGGAAGCAGGCTGGCCATCTGTGTGCAAAGGAGAATTTAGGTCAGTGGGTCTGCTCTGTCCTGCTTTGTTCCAGGACGAAAGGATCTGTTTTGCTGAAGGCATTCTTGTCTTTGATACATGTAGGTTTCTGTTTAGTATGTACTGTTTCATGAATATTCATGAAGTATGATTATACTTCAATAACTTAATCTAGTAATTATAGGCTGCTATGACCTAAGTGAATTAAAACTTGTCTTTATAAATAGAGTTCCTTTGGAATTGTTGGGGTTTTTTGTTTATTTTATAATTGCACGAATTTATAGTAGAAATATGAGATTATTATGAAGTGATGAATAATCACAAAGATATTTCAAACATCTACCATTTCTGCCCTTGTAGTATTTATGATGTCATTTCTTTTAATGTATTTTTAATATCCCTGACTTGAATATGTTGTGTATTTGAAGAAACCACATTTTCTTTCTGTTGCAGATGCCCAAAGACTGTTACTTATTTGTCAAGTATTTATTGATTCTTTGAGTTTCCACCTCTTTTTTTGGAACTTCCTGTGTGACTTAAAGAGCTTTCTGAAATAAAACAGGGGCTGACTCTGTGTAGTCTGACTTGGTAGAGAGAGGATTAGTGGAAGACCAGGCAAGCTGTTGTTCAAGTATTAGCCTATTTTCATTTAACTCTCCAGAGTCATATTTCAACAGAAAATGAGGACCTACAAGGTAATTTTTCTGGTGAAAGATGTGCTTACACCTAAGAGGAAAAGAACATACACTGTGTATCGTTCTTTTTACACATTTTTAACTATTGCTTACAGACAGCACAGATGCTAAAAAAAAAAAAAAAAAAAAAAAAAAAAGCTTGCAATAAAGTATCCAGGTTTTCTTCCTGCTGTATTTTAAAAGTACTGATCTTGGTTTTTGCCTCCTGCTAAAAGTAGGAGATGCTCAGTTCCTTAAATGACCTCTCCCAACCCCTCATCTGTCCCTTCATGGAGATCATTCTTTATTGTTTCTAGATGTATCACACAGGATACTTTCCTTACTGGCACGTGAAGCCTAAAGGAGTGCCTACATTTGCTGAAACAGAGTTAATTTTGTTTCTGTACCTAAACATCAGCTGGGTGATTCTTTGTGATAGCTTTGCACTGATATAGAAAAAAGTGTAATAGTGCTTAGATTCCTTGAGACTGTTTTCTTTTCCCAGTAGGTCGCTAGAATTATTTTGGCTTGTGACTTTTCTGTCCCACCCAGAAACAAAGCAGTTTTCCTTGCGAGGAGAATTGTGAAGGGAACTTTGAGGTAGAACTTGATAAGCTTTGAAAGCTTATCAAAGTCTTGAAGACTCTTCTGACTTACATGACTGACGTTATGTGTAATTGTAGATTTTATGTCAGAAACATAGTTATGGCAAACTTTCTTTTTTTTTGGATGTCCGGCTTGTTTAAAAAACATAGTTCACTGTGTATTTTTTGAGTTTAATTTAGTGTTAGTTGCAATATTTTGATCTGCTAACTAATGCCACATCTTGTGATTTTGCAGCAGGATGTTTGAGGTGCTGGGGAATTTAAGTGTAGTCTGCTAAGATTGTGTAAGGAGGAGAATAGGTGTATTTTATATTGCATTGGTGTATTGATTGGGTTGATGAGAGCTTTAACAGGACTGTGGGAAGACAATGTACTCTTTTCTGTACTTAGGTTGTAGCAGTGCAACCTTTATGTTTTTTATGTCAGAGGCATAGAAGCCACCCATGGACAATTTTTTTTTTTCCAAATGAACATCGGAATGGATACATGATGATAGCTCTTACTTGACACTGAGCTTTTTTTCTCATTCACAGATAATTTCTCAATAGATGGAAACCCATGCATTGCTTCTGGAGTCCCCGGCTTCATGAATCCAATAACTAAGCCTGCTACCACTTCTTTCAACACTTCTGTGGCTGAGATTCCAAGGAAGCGCAAGGGAAGTGATTCTGATAACCAGTAAGTAAACTGATTCTGTATCTGTCTCAACATAAATTTGAGACATTCATCTGTTAATTATGCAACGTGGTAACTGTCTAATCCTCTTTCCTTTATTTATTACCATTATTTATTACAATTTCTTCCAAATGCATTCTTTGACAGTCCTGAGTTACTAAAAATAGAAAAAAATAATCCTTAAATCTAAGGCATATATGTAGAATTCTATAATGCCATTTCCTGGCCTGAAGTGTCTGGGTAATGTGTCTCTAATGCTGAAATTTCAATCCTAACTTTTTTTCTCTTTTTTTTTTCCTTCTTTGTCTGCTAGTAAAGGCAAGTTCTCTTTGCAGTAAGTTGTTATTAAGTTGCTTGAAGTCTCACAGGTGCACACTAGAATATCACCTTAAAGCGTGAAACAAGATTACTAGTTAAGCTCTTTGATCTAGAACTGCAGAATCAGAACTGCTTCTTCAGTGACCAGGGCAGCCATTTACTTAAATGTCCAGACAGACCTGTGACCTAAAAATGAGGACTGTCCTACAGTAATACTCAGTCTTTTTAAGTGGGTCATACCTGACTACTGAGATGATACTACTACTGTTTTCTCCTGTTTTGCAACTGCCAAACAGATGCCAGTTAACCAAATAATCATTTACACAGAAAAATATTTTTTTAAAAGTGTTCTATTCAAAGCTATATTAATCAGCCAGAAGTAAGGGACACAAGTCAGCCTGCAGATCTGGTCCATTACAAGTATCTCCAAACTAGCATGGAAAATCCACCTTTAAAAAAGGAGGGGTTTCTGAAAAAAAAGTCTCCATTCTTTTTCAGTAGCACTTGTTGATTTTTACCTGTTCAGTAAAAGTGCTGGCTCATCAATAGTATTTCCTTGAAGTTTGGATCTCCCTCTGATTTCGTGAAACTTCTGTCATAAAAAAAATTCATGTCCAAGTTGAAATACCGATTGAAGAAGTATTGTTTTATAAGAACTAGTAATTAGTTTCTAAAAACTAATGTTCTTGCTGAAAATAACTTATCAAATGGGGTTTCCACTAAAATTTTTCTGTGACTTTTTTTCATTGGGTATATCAAGTCGTCTTTTTGTGCTTCAAACTACATTTTATTACCTGTTTCTGCAGGGATACAGTTGAAGTTGATGGTGATCCTCAGAAAAGGTACTTTTTATAAATGAATCCATTTCTGTTTTCAGTACTATAAACATGTCACATTCTCCTGTTTGGCTAGATGACCTGTGTGATTTGCCTTAAGGAATGCTTTGTCTAAGGGCAGGTCTTTGTACAGCACAAGGTGATAAAAATATAGCTAATTAACAGGATGAATAGGTCCATCCAATGTTAAGGTTTTCTGATATTTCTTTCTAAGAAGACACTCTGACTTGCTTATAACTTTACCACACTTGTTAGTATTGAAGTTCAGGTAAGA
Organism: Platalea leucorodia; assembly: GCF_965183815.1. Classification (NCBI taxonomy): domain Eukaryota; kingdom Metazoa; phylum Chordata; class Aves; order Pelecaniformes; family Threskiornithidae; genus Platalea; species Platalea leucorodia. The sequence continues at coordinate 52,260,168 of NC_138826.1, read as the reverse complement.
ATGGTAATGAATGAAAAGTAACAGTTAAATAAGGAGACTAGGGAAAGGTCTCATACTCTTCTAGGACTGGTGCATGTAAACATTCTTTGTTTGTTTTAACCTTGTCAAGTGCTTTTTAAAATAGAACTACCACAACTATGTTAAAGTAATGCTGTTACAAGGTGAGAAACCAGAGTTAAGATTGGCTGTGCAGCATAAGTAAACTGTTTGTTTATATATGTTATGGGATGGTTATTAATTACGATTTCTTTTCTGTGATTTTTTTTTTTCTGCACCTGATTACCTTACTTTAGAAAATATATTTGTTTATATGTAGCTGTGCAGAATTCTTTTTTATAGAATAGAATATTCCAGTTGGAAAGGGCCTACAAGGATCATCTAGTCCAACTGCCTGACCACTTCTGGGCTGACCAAAAGTTAAAGCATGTTGTTAAGGGCCTTGTCCGAATGCCTCTTAAATGCTGACAGGCTTGGGGCATCGACCACCTCTCTAGGAAGCCTGTGCCAGTGTTTGACCACCCTCTCGGTAAAGAAATGCCTCCTAATGTCCAGTCTAAACCTCCCCTGGCACAGCTTTGAGCCATTCTCCTGCCTCCAGTTGCTGGGTACCAGGGGGCAGAGATCAGCACCTCCTTCTCCACATCCCTTCCTCAGGAAGCTGTAGAGAGCGATGAGGTCGCCCTTCAGCCTCCTTTTCTCCAAACTAGACAAACGCAGATTCCCTAGCCGCTCCTCATAGGGCATGCCTTCCAGCCCTTTCACCAGCTTTGTTGCCCTCCTCCTGGATGCATTCAAGTACCTTAATATCCTTCTTAAACTGTGGGGCCCAGAACTGCACGCAGTATTCAAGGGGAGCCCATAACAACACTGAATACAGCGGGATAATCGCCTCTTTTGACCAGCTGGTTACGCTGTGTTTGACGCACCTCAGGATGCGGTTTGCCCTCTTGGCTGCCAGGGCACACTGCTGACTCCTGTTGAGCCTGCTGTCAACCAGCACCCCCAGATCCTTTTCTGCAGGGTAGTCAGTGTTTGGTACATGGCTTATTGGGTAGTATAAAAATCTTTCTTTGGGGATAAATTGTTTGCTTCTTTGTGGATTTTTTCCACGGTGCTCATGATGGAAAAGTGTGAATAAAAATACTTCTCTTCTGTCTTTAAAATCTCTGTTTCCATTTTAGAAGAAATGGGGAAGTAGGTTTAATAAATCAGTTGAGAAAATAGAGGAAAAGGTGGTATTCTTTATTTTCTCCTGATTAATACACATTCTATTCTTTCTAGTACTGATTAAGTATACCTACATTATAGTCATGAGGTAGAATGTCACCCTATGTTCACGTAGTCAAGGTAGTTTTAATCTAGCTATTTATATCGGTAACAACACAGCTGTTAGGACAGAGGCTATATAAATCCATTGAAGGCTGTGACTGATTGCTTGAGTAGCAAATTTGTTCTAGTTTCTTCCCCAAGTGGAGCTCCTGAGGGAGAAGGAGGGTTAGTTAATAGGCCACATGCTGCATTGCAGTTGGTCCGGCTCCCCCTTGCCTCTTCTCTTACGGTTAGACAATGTAATTTCTGTTGGAGTTCATAGTATATGCACATTTCTGGTAAACGTTTCTTTTAAAATGAAAGAAAAATACTAGTTATTGCTAACTTGTCTAAATCTGAAACAGTTTCACTGAAGAGAAGTCCTAGGGTCTTGTGAGCCCAACCTGCTCCTGTGCTTGGGTTTACCAGACTGTCTAGAAGATTCCTAGGTTCCAGTGAAATCTCAGGTTGAAGAGCTGGATCTCTGAATTGTGTGTTAATTTGGCTTTGGCTGCTGGATCCTTGCTGGGGTCAGTGCTTAGTTACAGGTGGAAGCAGCTTTTGAGGTCTTTCCTAAAGCTATAATCTCCAACTGTCCTCCTACTTCTGTTTCCTCATAGGAAACAGCTGCTGACTTACTGGCCTGTGTCCTTATAATCCTTCTGGTACAACATACGCCTCTTCTAAAATGGTCTAGCCTCTTCATAGGCTAGCAGGTCTCTCCTCTGGAATGGACTTTAGAGTACTGCATGAGATGTTTTCACTGCCGAATTAAAAAAAAACCCAAAAACCGCTGTAGAAAGATTAAAAATATTTGTGTAAGTTTTTCTTTTAAAGAAAATAGTAGCCAGTATTTGTATGGGAACGACCTCTCTGCAAGTACCAAATCGCTCATACTGAATTAGCAAGATACCTATTAGGCCATGTTCTGAAATTGTTAATAGATGGTGGTGAAGCATACAGTGATCTTAGGGACAAAAAAAGATCAGTGCCCCTGTTTGAATTGTCCTTTATATATTCCTGCTGCCAAGTATTTGTCATGATACAGACACTATGATTGTCTTTAATTTACAATTTTATTACATAGACTTTCCAGTCATTGCTGTATGGTATGGGAAAATACTCAATTTTTACTTTTTCTGACTGTGAGGAATTAAAGTGTATTTTAGGCCCAGTCTAGGCTAGGGTTACTTTTTTCATCTTTTGGCAATGAGATTTTGGAAACAAAAATATGAATAGATGATGTCTCTTGTAAATATTTAAATTAAAAAAAAAAAAAAAATCAAGCCTGGACTTAAGTTATTTGAATGTTCCATTAATTTTGTTTTCTTCAGGGTAGAAATAGCCCCATAATTATGAAATATCCCCATGATATGTTCACATAACTATGAATATTGGAAGTTATGCTTTGGTCTCTTTCTATTATGCATCACTTGCTAGCTCATTTCTGTATTAGGAATTTTTGTGGGTATACTTTTGTTAGAGCCATAGTAAATTTGTAGCATTTTCTGTATCTTTTTGAATTCATGGGAGAAAAGAAGTGCCGAGTATTAAATATGCAATGTAAAACTATATTTTGTTTTCCCCTAGGAGTGAAGATGAAGAACATGTTAAAATAAAAGATTTCAGGTACTAATTTACAGTAAAAGTACATTTTGCTAGTAAATACTAGGATTCACAACAGTAAAATATGAGTTTGGGGGTAACGTTCATTAAAACTGTCAAATATTTAACAGTAAACTTTTCCTTTTTTCCCCTAAATACATAGTAATTTTTAGAGCCTCCTTGAGGATTTTATTTTCTACTAATTTTAATGAAAGTTGTGTTGCAGAATATCTCAGATGGCTTAGCAAAAACCTGAGGTTAGAATTTTCAAGGTGAGAATTAAATGCTGTACGCTCAAGTTGTGTATAAAGGGAGGAGCTGATCCTCAGTCTGTATGAATTTGAGAATTGTTTTTTCTAGATTTGTCTACACTTCGAGGTATTTAAAATTTATCCCACATGAAAATGGATTCAGCTAAAGCATGACAAAGAAGTCTTGTTCTGGAACAAGTTTTTGCATAGGGAATTATTCAAGATTTGCCATTGCACTTTGCATTCACATCTTGCCTGAATCCAAATGGAAACTCACATAAAGCACTTGTAAGATTTGAAATGCTGTGTGACTGAATGCAGTCCTGATTCATCCAAACAAATACTTTAAACTGTAGACAAGCGACTTAGTAAAACTACAGCTGCTTTATAAAGTTGTTTTAAAAATAAAAGTGTCTTTCATTTGTCATGTGAGCAGAGATGTCAAAGCAGAAATACATAACCCACTCTGCTGTCAAAAGCATTGTTTACATAGTATGCTAACTAATAATTATGAAGTATTCTTGTAATTTAAATTACATGGAAGAAATGAAAGTGTTCCAAAATATATTTACAGGTTGTTTTGTTTAACTCAAAAATTCATTTTTCTTTACTGAGTATCCCAGATTGCTATACAAGATAATGTTTTGTACATTGCCTTAATAACTTTCATGTTGTATTGTTGACTTTTTTTCCTTAAGTTTTGGTTCATTAGTTGGAGGGAAAAAGTTACTAGAAGACACTTTGAGGCTTTGCTTAAGTTACCCCCCTCCAGTGTTTCTTTTCGCAAGCTTATTGGAGAACTTGCTTTTCTCCCTTCCCTTTTGTAACTGGGGAATATGACAGCAGTCTTTTTGAATCATCCCATCATCACCTGAATTTCTGCATCCACCTGTTCAGGTTTCTATAACTTTTTACTGACTCTTAGAGATGTGGAAGATTGTTCTCTTTCCCCAGATGTTTGTATCTGTCTTCCTGGGGTTCACAGTTCAAGGAGCATACACAATACGTTACTTGACTGTTCCTACCTGACATGAAGGAAAGGTTGGGTGAACCTGTAGAGTTGAGAATAACTGATAAAATTAAATTTTAAAAAAGGCTTTAGAGAGAGAAAAGCTAATTGCTTGGATGAATGACCCAGAATTATTTGTGTGGAGGGGGGATTTATTTTGGGGAAAAATAATAAAAATAATAGAAGACTAGGTCTTCAAAACTGTAGTTTGTTCTTTCTCAACAGGCCAGATGTAATTAAGTTTATTACCTTTAATGCTTTCTGTTACAGTATGCCTAAGAGGAAGAGTTTTGGAGATCAGTTAACCAAAATATGTTGTCCCCCAGTTTAGTTAACTACCACTGTGTCTGGTCTCAATCAGAAAGGAAAATAATCTTCATTTTAATTGAGTGGCTAGCTTGTCTTCTGGGTAAGGAGGGAATGGAATGAACTAAACTTTTCTTGATCTGCTAGAGGATGTTAGAGGGGAGGAGATCAGCTAGAAAAGCTAACATACTCCACTAGAAAGAATTAAAGAAAAAGCGACCTGAGATATAAACATACTTGTAATGTGCACTGTCATGTGCCTTAGAATGGGTTTTCTGATGAAAACTGTCCAAGAAGAGAAGCTCTCTTTCTGTGGTTGAGTTCTTGGACAGAGGTTTACCAAGAGATGAAACCTGAGGCACAAGGTATGCCCAGAGGCTGAAACCCTTTCTACCACCTTATCAGGTGGATGAAGGGGAAAGCTTTCTGAAATCCCTCTGGTAAAATTAGGTGAGGCGTAGCTTTTTCTTTCAGTTTCCACTACATCTATTATAAGCACATATAAATGTGTTGTCTGTTGCTTGTGCTGTGCTATGAGTAAATGCTTGTGTTTGTGTCTGTCTTCAATCTGAGTAATTTTTTAAGGTAATGAGACAACAAGAAGACATGGTTCATCTCAGATTGTTGTGAGTTTGCATAAAACGGAGTTCTGAGATGCTTTAGCAAGTGCTTAGAGCATTCTTTGTTTAAAAGAGAGAGAGAGAAAAGAATGGCAGAATGAATACCCCATCTTAGTTACACAGGCTATCTATCTATCTCTCTATCTAGAGATAGAGCCAGGGAGCAGAAGTGTCTTCCAGTGATAACTAACGACATCAGAAGTTCTCTGGTATACAGTAAGGTGTCAAGGTATTCACTTGGACATCAAGGGTCACAAGAAGAATTTAACTTGTATAAGTCTTCATAGCCTCTTGTTCCTGCCACATAGAATCAAGTTGTTGCTTGAGATATTTTCCCCCCTCAATATTTCACATCATTATTGTGACCATTGCTTTGTGCAAGTGAATCCAATTCAGTTGTCAAATACAAGTAGTGTCTGAAAAACTGTTTCAGTGCAGTAGTACTTCTTGTGATATGTTCCATTCCCAAAATTGAATTGATGAATATTATGGGAAAAATCATATGTTCTACATCTTTCCTAAAACAATTTTTCTTCTTAGAGAGGCTCACAGTCAAACAGAGAAACGAAGAAGAGACAAAATGAATAATTTGATAGAGGAATTGTCTGCTATGATACCTCAGTGCAATCCCATGGCACGAAAGCTAGATAAGCTTACAGTGTTACGAATGGCTGTGCAACACTTAAAATCTTTAAAAGGTGGGTTTTAGGAAAATAATCCTGAAAGTTCTTGTTCTATCAGGAGTTATACTGTGTATCTTCTTTGATGTTAAATAAATCAAAGGTCATTTATTTTGTTTCCTTACTGAATTCAGTTCTGAGTCTGTTCTTCATGTAAATTTACGTGTTTGTAGCTTCTAGAACTTCATTTCTTCTTTTTGCTTAGTACAGCAGAAAAAAAGCCACCCTTCAATGTCTGATATTTTCTTTGTGCTAAGAGTATACCTTGCAATTGGGTCACTCCTTGATTCTTTTTAAAAATGACAGAGATCAAGCAAGTCTGTCTTTCCTTATTTTCAAACCCCTAAATTAAACGTGTGTTCCATGATCTCTCCACTTCCCATCACACTTTCTGGAACAGTAATATCTGTGGTGACTGATGCCAACAGCTATACTGCTAATAGGGAAGCAAATGGTTTTCACACTCCTGTTTGTTACTGCCGTGTTTGTGATTGCATCAACCCTTTGTCTCTGTATTGGAATTCCATGTTTATCTGTTGATTTTGAAATTTACATCATCATGGAAAAAGACCATTAAAAAAATGCTTACCTAAAGAAACTGATGTAAGTAGTTGCACTGGTAGGGAGCACAGAGAACTCACTTCAGTGATAGGTTAAGTCTTTTACAGTGTAACTTCATCAAACCAAAACCAGTTGCATAAAACTAAAGAAAAAATTATGTTTGGACATAATCATCTTTCAGACTTATTTTTTTGCCTGCAAGAACAGGAGTCAAAAGGAATATTTCAAGACAAAATATAGTTTAACAGAATCGTTGATGACTTTGATTACATTAAGGTCTTAAGCACCACGAAATGTTAGAGAGTACCAAGAGAGAGAGCTATCAAAAGTTTATATCCTCAGTCAGCTAGCAAAGTTAATCATGGATCTCAGTGAATGGTTCAGTGTCAGGATAAAACCAGGATGTATTTCGTCTCCTTTTGCTATTGCTACTTTTGGGGATTTTTTTTTCCTCCCCTAAAAAAATTATATCCAAATACAAGTTGCATATCACATGGTCTATCAGCAGCACACAATATTTCAGGATTTTTGGCAGCGCTGTTTCAGAACAATAATTTGGTCAACTGTAAGCAAAGATCAAAGACTATCTGCATTGCAAAAAAGTTGATTATGAATAAACATACCTAATAAGAACCCCATTAGTCTTATGTGAAAGGAGTGTAGGAAACAAATTATGCTACTAACTTGACAGTAATAGAACTGTAGAATAAGGTAGGTTAGAAAGGATTTCGAGAAGCCCATTGGCCCAAGCGGGCTGAGAATTTTGCATAAAGAAATAATGTGACTAATTAGCAGGGCAGTAATTGCACTTGCAGTTTAAACAAGTATCTACAAGAAATCTTCAGCTCAAACATTTGTATTTTAACAATAGGATATGAAACCTGGACTCCATCCAGCACAGTTATTATATATAATATCTTCAAAACAAAGGCTTTAAGAAAATACAAGATACTATGTGGAATTATAGTGAATGCTGGAATTTGCTGAAAAGTTCAACTGCTATTTACCTAAAAAAATATCTAGAAGAAGTTGTGGAAATGCTTGTAATGGCTAAAAATTATTTTAGAGTACTTGCCACAGGTACTAGAACAGTAAATGTAGTGAGTCGGTCTCATTACATTTAGTGAGACATTAAATTTAACTACAATAGAGTGTTTTTTGGATTGTTGGATATATAGTACTAATGAAGCATTATTCGTGACAGTTGATAACATTGGAGTTATTCAGCAAATGTTAAGGATTCTGAAATAGGCCTATGAAATGTTACTAGAAAATTCAATTCTCATAATACCATTTCTCTAGCAGTACATTAAAGATGTCTGAACAGAAGTTTCCTTGTTTTATGCTAAATAAAGGACAAGAAAAAATTGGTTGTGTGCCCATATTCGTTACCAGCATATGTTTATGAGTGTTTTTTATTTTTAATATTTTTAGAAGTGTTAATTTTTTTTATTCAGCTGTAGTGGTTGTAAAGAAAATTTATAAAACACAAAACAAGTATAACTCTGTTAAAAGTAAATTTAAAAATATAAGTTTTGACATGTCTACAAATAACCTATTTTTCAGGTTCCAGTAGCTCCTATTCAGAAGTCCGATATAAACCTTCATTTTTAAAGGATGATGAGCTCCGACAGTTAATCCTTAGGGTAAGTGGAAGGAAACTCTCAGTTAAATGATGTCCTTATTAAAGCTTGCCATTAACTTGAGTTTTTAGTTGGAGAGTGCTTTTTTCCCCATCTTTTTCTTCAAGCAAGTGCTTTGATGTACTTGATAAGTACTGGTTTATAAATGCTCTATGCTATACAGGCTTTTTCATAAAGGGGTAGAGAAGATGATTTGTGAGCATGGCAGACAGCAGCCCTTGAAGGGATAATAAATCTGTATACAATCCGCGTATTTAATACATAAATTTTTTTATGTTGATACAGAAGTCTGCATGCAAGTATAGAGAATGCTTTTAATTACGCATAAATATACTTGCAATTGTTTGTTCTGCTTCATTTAAATTTTTAAAGATGTACTTTGAAAAAGATGCAGAAATAATACCTGAAAGAAAATCTTTCTTCTTGTTTTTGCTCTTCGTCATATACCCGCACCCCTTTACCCTTTCTCTTTTGCAACTATTTTTTTTTTTCCTTTGCTGCAATAACAGACTTGGCCAAGATCTGTAAGATGACTCCCAAGTTAAGCTGTTTTGCAGCTTGCCGCCTCTTTCCCCAAAGCTGTGTTTGAGAAACTTTAGCTGTCTATAGCTGAAGGTCTGATTTGGTCCTTGCAATCTTAATTCCTTTTTCGTGTGATTTAGAACTTATTTAATTAAAAAAATCAGGTTTAAAAGTGTGCTTCCTTGTCATCAATATTCATTGTCTGTTTTAATTGTATGTTTTAAAAGACATTATCTTTATATTTTCAGGCTGCAGACGGATTCCTGTTTGTGGTTGGATGCAACAGAGGAAAAATTCTGTTTGTCTCAGAATCAGTTTGCAAAATACTTAATTATGATCAGGTGGTTATAACTGAGTTTCTTGCTTTGCTTTTACCTTGCATTTTGTTAGAAATTTTTGAACTTTTCCATTTTATTGTATATTACTAAAAAACAGTCCTTGTGTATAATTTCTTGGAATTTCTTTGATTTAACCTCCCTCATAGTAAGTCTGAATATTCTGGAATGAAATATTTGCGAGTACAGTCAGTGTTCCTGACCTGAGTAATAGCACCAGATTTCAATTGATCATACTTAAGAAAACTGCTAGTCTGAGAGGAATGGATAATTTGAAGATGTCCTAATTTCTGTCTCCAAGAGATTTTCTTTTAAATGGTGAAGTGATTTGAGTAGTTTGGTGTTTTGGGTTTTTTTTTGTGGGTTTGTTTGTTTTTTTAGACCAAGGAAAACTGGTAGTTCAGCAGTGGAAGTTAATTAAGCTTTCCTTGGTAATGCCTTTATGCTCAGATGCACTACATAATACCTCATCCACAATAACTATCCATGTATATACTCTTAACTGGAAGGAAACTGATACAGTGTGAGGTAGCTTAGCCTGTAGAATAAGAGAAATGGGAAAAATATAAGTACCTTCCATTACATGACATTTAACATCATGGACAATTACCACAAATAATCAAGGCATGATAACTTGTTCCTGCATCTATGACTTCTGTTCCAAAAACAGGCTAAAACACTTAGTGCTTCCATCTGTCTACTTCTATAGCTTTGAAACCATTTGTTCGTTTTCTTCAAAACGGAAGGGTAACCAATCTGGACTCTGTTTTATAGGTTTTATTTTTATTTTTATTTTTTTATAAACACAAAACTGTATCTTCTTAAATGAAAGTTAATTGAATTATCTTACGGGAACAAGCATAAAGCAGGGTTTTTTGTTGGTTTTTTTTTTTTAAACTTCTACACTGAATTTACTCAAAGACTAAAAAGTACCTTTTGGTGTCTCTCACATCAGACATACCTACTTCCAGACTCATAAGATCTTTGCTATTCAAGCCAAAGAGGTTCAGATAACATGACTGACTTAACCCATGAATTTATTAGCTTATTTGGGAATCATTCTAGGTCATGAATTCCATCCTGCAGCCTAATCTGTTACACCTGTATATTTTGACAAGGCTGCTATTAGCCTTTCTCAGTGGCACTCAGCATTTTGCCTTTGTGTTAGGGTTAGATGGCAGCTGGGCAAATGAAAGAGGCTGTATGTTTATCCTGCTTTCTTAGAAGCCTTTCTTTAAACCCGTTTCTGACTCTGGGTTATTGGAAAAGTGCTCTGCTTTATGTATGCAGTGATCACTTAGCAAGTGGCATGGGTCCAAAATGAGTTGCAATTTGAATCTAGAATACTGCTTGTCAACACAGCTCCTTTCTACCCATTGATTTGACCTGCTGTGGTGAAGGTAAGCAATCAAAAAACCCAAACTAGCCCACTTCCGTGAGAATTCCTTCCTGTTTCAAAAGAAAGTAGTGCTGCCTACAGTAGTGCAGCAGACCAGTTACTTTGATCAGCAGAGTCAGCAGGTTGAATGGATCCCAGCCAGAGAGATACCTGTAAATATCCCCTACTCAGGAATGCTGAAGTGAGCTGACCCCTGCTTCCAGGCAGCTCTTGGCTCAGTAGTGCTATTTTGTCCAACCAAATTAGAGCTCGGTCATTAGGTAGCATGAATATTTCTTCCTATTTCTGTACCTTCTCCCCACCCCACCCCCAATAATCTGTGAGTGGAGTTATTTTGTGCATAAGCTTCTTTCACTGGGATCAGGAATCATATTATGTACATAAATAAAACATTTGGTTTTACAGAACTGGTTTTTAATATCCAATTAAATCTGCTATTTTGCAAATGGGAAATAACAAATTATATTTTTACTTCCTAGTTTTTATAAAAGTAATATTAAACAATGGCAAATTAAATGTGGATTAAAATATTGATGTTTAGAGTAACTGTGGTATTTCACTTTTTTTTTTAAATGGTGTAGAAAGTTGTTTTTCTGAGATAAGTAATATGTATGGGGTCCTGTTCTAAAACAATGTGCTTCTTTTTTTGGGTTTTGGTGTGTGTGGTTTGTTTGTTTGTTTGTTTGTTTGTTTGTTTTGAACAGGCCAGTTTAATTGGACAAAGTTTGTTTGATTACTTGCATCCAAAAGATGTTGCAAAAGTTAAGGAGCAACTTTCTTCTTCGGATATCTCTCCTAGAGAGAAGCTCGTAGATGGGAAAAGTAAGTCATATTTGAATGTGCTCAGATTTTTTTAGAGAGATGTTAATAAATTTAGTTATTATGCAGGACATATTCATGTGTTAATATGTGCATGGATATACAAACTTGAGGTATAATTTCTATGAACCAAACATATTTGGATGCTTATCTGCTGCTTAGAATGCACTTAGAGTTTAAAAGCTAGCCCAGAAAAGAATTTATTTTAGATAAGAATGACTGAAATTTGCATTGTTGAACATTTACCAAGATGTGGTCTGACATTCTTCCTACCAGGCATACTACTTTTTTTTCTTGTATTTGATAGGTCTTGTCAATACAAAAGACCTGATGTAGTCGAACATGGGATAAAATACTTCAATATCAAGAATCACTGTCTTCTCTGAAAATGCTAAGTGTCATCCTAATTTAACCAAATCTTATTTTGTTTACAGTTAGTTCTAATATGGAAAACGTTATGTACTGTGCAGCTAATCACTATTTTATAGCTGGCTTTTATAAGCATCTTTGCAGTTCTGCCTTGTACCAAATAGAAGTTGAACATTTATAAAGCATATTTATTGAAATACCATTCAAAATATCAAGAAGCGTTTAAAAATAGTTTGGTAGTTCTTTTTAATTTTGGAATCTGTGTGACAGTCATGTTTTCTTTGCCCTGCTTAAGTTACTAGACTTTTTTCGTTTTTAATGTACGGACAAAATTTAGGCAACTAAAGAGTAAGGAGAATGTGCTGGAAGCTAAAATGAAGAAAAGGCCTTGTATTCTGAAGTTTTATTGTTGGATTTTGTTTTTTTAACTACTTTACTAAAATTTTGTAAGCTGGCTTGCAAGTACACACAGATTTTCAAGCTGGACCAGCTCGACTGAATTCTGGTGCTCGACGTTCCTTCTTCTGTCGGATAAAATGTAGTAGGACCACAGTCAAAGAAGAAAAGGAGTGCTTGCCCAACCCAAAGAAGAAAGGTATTCAAACAGTGTAGATAAAGTGGGGAATTTCTGTCTTGAAACTTGGTATATTTAAGTTCTGAGTCAGTAGTGCGACCCTTTGTAGTTATCACTGACTTCACAAAATAGCTGTAGAGAAGTGTAAATATGTGCTGTAGACACGTTTTGAAAAACAGTCTAATTGTACTCTTTCTCCTCCCTGTTCACTCCTGGAAAAGAGGGAGGGAGGAACCTGAGTTACAGTGGCTGTTTAGGAGCGCATGGTCTGTTGTAGTCAAATTTTAGAAGTCTCAGGGAAATTTTTGAAAGCACTGGAGCAGATCAGAAGAATGAAACTAAATAACATATGTCTTGAAGATAACTGTGAATAAGGCCTGCACAATCTACTGTTTTGAAGGAAAAAAAGCAAGTAAACCAACTTTTTTTTTCTGATTTACTTTGTGTTGTGTGTACTTAAAATACGAATTTTCCTTTTTTTTGCTTTTAATAGTAAAGTTAATTTATCAGTGTAATTCCATTCATTTTTCCAATAATTTTAATTTAGTTCATATTTTGGTATGCCTGTACAGCAGTATACTCTTGTCAAGCTTTCAATGAAAGGATCTTTTTTAAGTGTAATTTCCAGCTTTTATTTAATACCTTAGTATTGATTTTTGCAAAGGTGTGCTGAAATTGTTTGCCCCTGAAAAAAATCATCCTACTTTTTATTTTCCAATGTAACCTGTTATTGTTGAGATATGCCATACAATAGTAAATTTTAAAATAGGTCTGTCATTGTAAGTAAATAGAATTCAGTCTCCCTTGATGTGCCAACTAACTTGGTGAGATAAGAATTTAACGTGTGTAAAAGTTTCTCAGGAAAGCAGTATTGAGGGAAGGCACCTTGACAATCTGAGAAACTGTGACAAAGTCACAGTAGGATAACTTAGTTTTTTCATTTTACAGAGTTATGTTTTCCATAGTTGATAAGGTTAACGCAGTCAAATCTATGTAAAGCATAATTTGTTCAGAATACAGATATCAAGAATACTTTGGCAATTTTTTGAAAGATAATTACTGTAGGACACATAATGTCATCTCTATGCCTTGATGCATATGAGGATGTTTGCAGGTTACATAGACAGCAAAGAGTCTACCAGCCATAGGAATAAATGACAGTGTATGCTGTAATAGAAGAGTTTTAAAATACTTGTGTTCCCAGAAAATTGAGGAATTCAGAAGCCTGAGATAAATAGAAAATAAGCTAGGTTGGTTTGGGTTGTTCTCTGGACTGATTCTTTTAGCAATTGCAGTAGGCATATATTAAGATCATCATGTTCACAAAAGGTAAATTGATTTGGAAACTACAGTGTGCCTCTCTAGTTTATTTTAATTTACAGTACGTATGAAGCTATATAAAGAGAGAGTGATCTGTGGGTTACCAGACTGTTGGTTTACTTTTTTTTCTGCCAACACCTATAGCTTATCTTCCTAAATCTTACGTAGGGTTAGAAGCGCTCTCTCCAGGTAAGCCAAAATGAAGTAGTAAGAAATTAATTAAAAAATACTCTGTAAAATTATCTATAGCTTTGTACAGTTGTTGTAGGTAAGCATAAAATATAGTTCCTGGTCTCATGGTGAACAGAATAAAAAAAAAAAAAGTAATTCAGTTTACTTTTGGAACCATAACTGCTTCTTATTTCATTTCTTTTTATTAGATCACAGAAAATACTGTACCATTCACTGTACTGGGTACATGAAGAATTGGCCTCCTAATGAGGTGGGAGTAGAAGAAGAAAATGATATAGAAAAGGACAGTAGTAACTTTAACTGTCTTGTTGCAATTGGGAGGTTACACCCTTATATTGTTCCACAAAAGAGTGGAGAGATAAAAGTCAAAGCAACAGAATTTGTTACACGATTTGCCATGGATGGAAAATTTGTTTATGTAGATCAGCGGTAAGCGTTTTGTTCTTTAATGAAGAGAAAATGAAAATGACACCACTAGTTAAACTTTCTAATACTTCCTGTCAGAACTGTAATTTCTCAAGCAGGATAGAATTTCTAGGTGCTGTACACAGGAAGCAGTTCATTCTGAATCTATGAGTACTTGGGCTTTGGTTTTTTTGTCAAACATAAAATGTAATGTATAAAAGTAAGTGTATTGTTCTATAGGAAAAGATGAGATAGCAAGATTAAAATGTTGTAAAATGCACTGATATTTATTCATAAAGAAAAAATCTCAAGTTAGAGCTTCATAGCTATGCATATGACTTAAGTAATAAACACTTAACCAAAAATTATTACTACTTAAAATCTTACTATTTGGAATGCATACATGCTATCTAAATGAGGTACCAAATCATTTCATTAGAAGTGAAAGCTAAGTTCCTATTTTCTGAACTTTCTAAATCAGACTTTTATTTGTTATATAGACGGAGTTACCACTTTGCATTTTGAATTTCATTATTGTCACTGGAAGCTTTTTATTGTTTTCAGTCATCTTGTCTTTCATCTAAAAGTGTCCGTTTAAACCTATTCTTTAAAGCGGCAGAGCAAAATTCAACTACTAAATTTTTGTAATGACTCATTATGTGTGACCAGTACCCTGACTGGCTAATGGGAAGACCTAATGATCATAATTACTTTGTGTGTACATGTGGTTTGCATGTTTAAACACTGTTATTTTGTCTTTGAATTGCCATTCATTGCAAATGGATAATTTGCAGTGAAAAATATTTCCTGTTGTTTTAGAGCTATACTAATGTTATATCTTTTTCCCATACATGAACGCAAGCACCTATTTCTTTAAATATTAATTTTCTGCTTTATCTGATACTGAAGAAAACAAGCTTTGCAATTGCTTGAATCCGCTGTAGTTCATGTTTTTATTTCTAACAGTGCAACAGCAATTTTAGGGTATCTGCCACAAGAGCTTCTAGGAACTTCTTGTTACGAGTACTGCCATCAAGATGATCACAATCATCTAGCTGAAAAACATAAAGAAGGTACAAAATAATTGGTCCTCCCAGACTACATATAACCACATGTAACTACTGTGTTGAAAACAGTATAAATCAAAAAATCAGAAGCTGAGAATTAATAAACAATCTTAGCATTGTCCTTTTCTATGTCTGCATTAAGATATGCCCGCATAAAGCTTGTAATAGAAGCAGGGAGAAACTTCTGTTGACTTCTGTTGTCTTGGATCTTGGTGCAGTGCTTTAATCGCAAGGGAATAATGTTAAAGCTTCTTTTCAACCCACTGCTTCAATTCTTTGTAAGAATGAGGAAGGAGTCCTGAAGAGCAAATATGCCTAATCATGTAATGAAAGACACTGATTATGAAAGTTCACCAAGTCAGGAGTCTCCCTACTAGTGATTTGCGGAAACTTAGTACTTGGGCTTTAATTTAAGATAATTAACATCGCTGAAACTGTAGTTTGATTTTAGCAGGGGTCCGGTCCTGTCAGTTGTTCTGGCATTTAATTTGTATTTCTGGCCATCAAAAACATTTTGGGTTTATGATGCTATAAAACAGATTATTTTTTTTAACTTTATCTTTCTAAGTATATATATGGTGATTACAACTCCTTTCTTATCTAGTGTTGCAGAATAAAGAAAAAGTATTTACAAATTCCTACAAATTTAGAGCAAAAGATGGGACTTTTGTTACTTTAAAGAGTCAGTGGTTTAGTTTCATGAATCCGTGGACCAAAGAACTGGAGTACATTGTATCAAACAACACTGTGGTATTGTAAGTAATTCATGATATGAATTCCCATGTTATTTTTTGTCTTAATTACAGTTATCATTAACAGAAAGCAACCTGTTTAAGAAGCAGAACAAGACTAGAAAATATCAACACTGCACAAAAAGTGGTTGAGTAACCTCGAAGAACATTTTTTTTGCATTTACCAGTTATTTTTATTTCAGCCTTAAGTCATGGATTTAACTCTGAAAAGTGTGCTATTTCCAGTAGAAAAAATGAGGTGAAAGTTTCTTATTACAGGAAGAAAGGAAGGATCTTTTAAGAAAAGTAGATATGAATAAATGGAAATATGAAGTTAGTTCTGCTTTTCCTTCTGCACTTTACAAGACTGCATGTGTCAGTTGACATACTTTTAAGTGCTGCCCTACCTACCATGTGTCAGAACGTGGAGAAGCATAATTGATAGATCATAAAAATGCAAGGCAGGACACAAGACACTCTCCAAATTGATTGCAAGGGAGAAGTCTGTGACACAGTAAATGTGTGTGTTTAATTCTTTGTTCTTTATTTTTAATTATTCTTTTTCATTCTCTGTGCCTTGCAATGGAGCTATAATTTGGACTGGTCCAATGATACTGAGGATCTTTGCCAACAACTAGGTTTTTGAGAGGGGGACAGAGGGGATTTTATTTCCATTAAACCAAGCTGTCAAGGGGACCTTTTACCCGTTCTGTAGCTGGTTCATGTCTTAAGTCAACACCCACCTATGTTGCCCATGTCCTTTTTCCTCAAGAAGACAGAGAAGAGCAGTTAAGACAGTCTGTGCTGCCCAACAGCCAATGGCCACTGTTGCCTGCCCTGGAGATCTGGGCATCTGCAACTGTCTAGAGGAGGGAAGGTAGGCAGCAGCAGCTGTGGGCAGGAGGTAGCCACTGCCTTGTCCCTGTAGCGGTTGTTTCTGGTTAACTGGTCTCCCTCCTAGGAGTAAAAATGGTAGCCTTGTTCTCTTGTCATGGAGCACAGACAACTATATTGGCCTTTCTTCTTTATTTGGGGAATAAGTAGAAATAAATATTTCACCCAGTGCTTCAGAAACAACAGTACAAAGGATTGAACATTGAAACGTGAGGAATATCTCTGGTTTGTTTTTTTTTTTTTTAACTAGTTCGAGAATGTTAGTTTTTACTCTGTGTAAAGTATTATTGAAATCAAACATAAATATGCTGGGTTTTGCCTTTGAAAAACTTGCTGATTTTGTTTGTTTGTTTGTTTTTTACTTATTTAAATCTCAGAGGTCATAATGAGTCAGCTGAAGAACAGGTCCCCCATGGTTCCCAGCCTGCAGAAGGCAAGTGTTGCTTCTTACAGTTATCATAAGTGCATCTCCTGATCAATCGTTACAAATTTAGATTTATTCAGTCCAGGAATTTTTTTATTCTAGGTTGCTGTGCAAGGAAGGATTAATTTTTTTAAAGCTAATTCTGGTGACAATTTCTAGTTACTCACAGCATCCTAATTCATATCATTCACATAACTGTGATCAGAAGGGCTTATAGCATATCTTTTCCTTCTAGCAGCTTCTACTATAGCTAGGATTTTGATTGACAGGATATTATACTTCTGTCACAGACCCTCTTCACATTTTTCCTGTTTTTTTTTTTTTGAAGAAATGCAATTGTACAATTGGAGTTTACCTGTAGAATATAGGGTGATACTGATATTGATATATATTTTGTTAATATTATTCTGCTATGCATAGATTCTGATTTCTACATGCTGTTTTGTCATCTTGCTATAAGGTTTTTTATTTTTGCTTTTAAAAATTTTTTTTAATAACTGATTTCAGTTTGAAAAATCCAGGGTTTTTTTTTCTCATGTGTTTTGCGTTGTCTGTGAGAGAGACTGGAGGTGGTAATGATTAAAGCTAATTTCATTACTGGAGATCAGCAGTTTTCACAAATATATTATTCACTTATCTTTATATTTCACATAACACAACACCCTCCCCCATGAGTTAGTGTTTTAAGGAATTTACTTTCTAAAATTAAGTGATCTAGAACAAAAACTGCTTTAAAATGAATCCTTGAGGTGATTGTTCCTTGCCGTGTAATGAAACTGCTACAAACTTAAGGTTTTATTTTGTTTTTTTAACTGTAGATGCTGTAAAACAGTCTTTAGTAAGTGTACCTGGAATGTCTTCTGGAACAGTTCTTGGTGCTGGAAGTATAGGAACCGAAATTGCAAATGAAATATTAGAATTGCAAAGGTAATAAATGCTTAACATCATACATTAGGCTTTTCAGTAAAGAGAGAGAAAAGTTTTTTATGTGATTATGTGGGGGTTGTTGAAGTTTCATTTTTATTGTGTTACATATATATAAAATATTTTTAGTTTGAGCACTGGCATTATGAGATACCAATTATAACCTAATATTAGTCTCATGCATAGCAGAACACGTCACTGGTGTTGATAAATAGTTTTGTTCTGGGCATGCAATTTCCTTTGTTAATGAAAGTATTATTTAACTATGACTTCAAAAGCATTACTGTGATGCAGCTTCTTCACATGTTGAAATAGTTAGATAAACCATTTGGGAATGGAAAATCAGTTGTCTGTGAGTAGTGTTTGTATTTTTCTGATAGTGTTTCTCTGCTAGGAGAACTTTCCTTGAAACAGTCCCTAGTGGAGCGCTTTCATAGCCTATCTTGTCCCTTTCCTGATTATCATGAATGTAGACTAAAGTGATAGCACAATTCCTTCCCAGTACCCAGCCATAGATTAAAAAAACCTCACTGCATCATTCCAAATGGGAATCCATACAAGATTCAAATTGTTAATTAAAGATTGACTGTTTTAAAACTAACTAGTTTAGCAGGGACACAGCATAGCCAAGGAATTTGAAAGGAAGAAACATAATTTTAATGTGAAAATATCCTTATGTATTTTTTGTGTTGTGCACCCACAGTGGTGCTTGACTTGCTTATAGAGGGAGAGGTTATTACTCTATGTCAGTTTGCACTGTATCAGCATTTGTTGTCTAAGAACATTTTTTTAAAAGTCTCTAAGCCAGCCAGTTCCAGGACTTTGGGATGCACACACATGCACAGAAAAAGTCTGTTTTCAGTCACAGCTCTTTTAGGAATTAAGGCTTCATCAGAAGATCCAACCACTTTTGTTACGGTCAAATTTAGGATAACGGTACTATCATCCTATCAGCACAGGACAAGTTATCTAAGTGTTAGCTTTGATAATGAAGCCATCCTTCAGACTTTAGATCTTATGCTTCCAGTTCCAGGTAAAGGAATGCCAAGAAATTTTTTTTGACTGCAGAGCAGTGTGTTCCAAGTTTCCATGTAGTTCTTTCCACTGGCACTAATATACTAATATACTAAATATTAAATCTTCCAGGAAGAAGAATGCCAGTTTGGGCAACAATGGTAGAGGTATAAGGAATAGTTTCATATCATAGAATATCCTGAGTTGGAAGGGATCCATGAGGATCATCAAGTCCAACTCCTGACTCTACATGGGGCAACCTAAAAGTTAAACCATATATCTAAGAGTGTTGTCCAAATGCTTCTTGAACACCAACAGGCTTGGGGTCATGACCACTTCCCTGAGGAGCTTGTTCCAGTGCTTGACCATCCTCTCAGTGAAGATCTTTTTCCTAATATCTTCCCCTGATAGAGCTTTAAGCTGTTCCCCACATCCTGTCACTGGACACCAGAGAGAAGACATCAGTACCTGCCTCTCTGCTCTCCTTCATAAGGAAGTTGTAGACAGCAATGAGGTCACCTCTCATTCTCCTCTTCTCTAAGCTGAACAAACCTAGTATCCTCAGCTGTTCCTCAGAAGTCATGCCCTCTAGTCCTTTCACCATCTTTCTTGCCCTCCTTTGGGCACATTCTTATATTTTTATATCTTTCTTACATTGTGGAGCCCAAAACTGCACACAGTACTTGAGGTGAGGCCATGCCAATGCTGAGTCTAGTGGGACAGTCGCTTCTTTTGACTATATATAGTAAGCGCAGCTTACTAAACTTACTTATATATAACTTACTATATATACTAAGCACAGCTATACTGCACTTAATGCACCCCAGGATACCATTGTCCCTCTTGGCCGCCAGGGCACATTGTTGACCCACATTGAGCTTACCATCAACCAGACCCCTCAGATCTCTTTCTGCAGGGCTGCAGTCCAGCCTCTTGTCCCCAGTCTATACATACGTCAATATGCCATAGCATAGTCAGCTTCTGCTGTTCCAGTAGTAGTCTGACTCATCAGCTTGTCTGTGAGGATGTTATGGGAAACAGTGTGAAAAGTCTTTAAAGTCAAAGTAAATAACATCCAATGCTATGACCTCATCCACTGAGCTAGTCACCTCCTTGTAGAAGGCTGTCAGGTTCATTAAGTGCGATTTCCCCTTTGTAAATCCATGCTGAAGTCCAGGATTCCATATTACCTCTTCACAATGTGGTTGTCTTCTCAGCTGTCTCTTCATCAGAAGACAGTATTTAATTTTCCAAAACAGTAAAAACTATGGTCAGAGCCTAAGAGTGTGATGAGTGACAGTGGTAGATGTTTCTTTCTCTGTTTCCAGTATTTTGGAATCGCCTTCCAACGATGAAGTCACATCCCTTTACTAGAATAGTCAAATTGCACAGGGAATCCTTCATTTTCAGTGGAAGGAAGAAAAGAACACTTTAGTTGTGATGGGCTGAAAAGATTGCTACTTCAGAAGGGAAAAAAGAAAAAAATCATAATCCATCCCACAGCATGTTGGCAGGTTGCTGGGATTATCCAGCAAAGGAGGAGGAAAAGCACTGGCAACAAAAAACTGATTGATTTCCTCAACAGCAAAGATGGGATGTTACATTTTGGTAAGACCATTGTTGATGTCCTCTCACCGGTACCACCTATAGAGGGAAGGAGAGTCACTTTTTATTATATCTTTCCGAAGACTGAAGTAAGTTGGCAAAAATTCTCATCTCTGACTGTTAATATCCAGGCATGATGCAAGAGAGGGCAGTTTTGAAAAGAAGCCAGCTATGGAAGGGAACAGTTGCATTGTGTGACTGGGATCTCTGGCATCATATTCATCCTACAGTCCTGTATCTTGGGGGAAAATAAACTAGTTTTATCTCTGTAAGAGGAAGAGGTGTTCACAAATACAATCAGCCATTGAAGGCTTCATCAATAACAACTGAATGTTTCTGGAGATGTCTGGATGTAGTTGCTTGCACCCAGAGGTAGTTCAGTTTTCCAGAATTGTTGCTGAGAACAATGCTGTATTTCTTTCCAGCCGAAGAGTAGAACTTCATGATATTTCTTCATTTTTCTTTTGTGTGAAATTATGTTACTATCTTGTACGCGCTGAGGCAATCAAAATTAGACAAAAGTGATCAACAGAGGCTAACACCAGCTGTTTTTCCTCAAATACCTTTGTGACTACAAACATAATCCAGTAGGATGAGTGCATTTGCTACCCGAATCTGCTCTCTGTGTTTGTTTTAGTATCAGTAAGACACAGATCGTTCTCAAGCTGTGCATCAGGCATCACCAAGTATTTTTTAAAATTTCAGGACTATGCCTAGAGCTCTATTTACAAGCATATCTGAACTGATCATTCATCAGCTGCTAATTCATTTCAGCTACAGCGATGCTATAAGTCTATTCAATCTGGAGTTTCTGTCCCAGCTTTTAGAGATGGCAGTACTGCTTATCAAATGGCGCACTGGATATTGGAATGCGGGGAACTAACAAATACTCCACACAAATAACTCGACTTATTTAAGATAGGCTGTGTATTCACACATTTTCTACCTTTCCTCCAATCCCTTACCCCGTTTTGGAAGTGCCAGAAACAAAAGCATCCAGAGTGCCCCAGTTCTTCTAGCCTTGTGCTTTGGGAGAGCGTCAGGAAGAGCAGGGGGCGATGGGAGCAAGCTGTCCAAAGGGCCCTGGTACAACATTTTCACTGTTAGTTTCATATCTAGCATGTTTGATGAGGGAGAATGAGCAGTATCTCAAAGAATTCTGGTAACAAACAAGCGATCTTTACTTTTAGTTGGAATTTTATGAATATATGGAAAGACGGGTATAACAAAGTAATAGCAGAGGGAGCATTAGAAGGATGTGTTGTTTCCCCTCCACTGTTTAGCCAAACTTCCTTATGTTGTCCGTATTCTGTATGTATTTGAAATGTACCTATTTGTCCCAGTGTGCATAATTCTGAAACCTGTTACTCTTTGATCTGTCAGTGCTTGTGATTCAACAGAAAAATAAAAGTGTGCTCAAGTAATTGCCTTTATTGATGTCTTCTGCATTTTATGTTAGCAAAACTTGCAGCAGGAGAATTTAAGACATCACTGTCTCAGATTAGCTGGTTTGTGCTTCGTCACTGGGTCTGGTGGGTTCTGCAACATATAGGCTATTTTTCGGTTTATGATCAATGTGACTTGGTAAATCAACTAAACATATACAATTTTAGGTTGCATTCTTCACCATCTGGGGAGTTAAGTCCATCACATCTCTTGAGAAAGTCACCTTCTCCAGCTTTAACTGTAAACTGCAGCAATGTGAGTATGTCACTGCCTGTAAAAATCCGAATGTAAAAGAATAACGTTAGATAGCTCAAAGCCTACGTTTGAACAAGATTACCCTGACTTGTATAATGTTTCTGTAATGTGATAATTGTGACTAAATTTAGGATTTAATTCTGTCCCTTTTACTATTTCTATTCTTTCAGGTGCCAAATAAAGAGTTGATTCAGTTATGTCCTTCGGAAACAGAAGTTCTAGAGACTTCAGAACAAAACCAGGGTGCTATTCCATTTCCCAATAATGAACCTCTCCTCAGTAAGATTTATTTCTCTTGTGGATATTTTGAGGGTTGCAGGGAAAGATGTTTCTGATTAAATCGTGTAACTTTTGAGTGCACTACTTTACAACCATGTATAAATTGTAAAGAGATTTGTCTGTCTGTCTTAAGATGAGAGCACTCTTAAAACAGATGTGTTATCGCTGGAAGGCAAACAGCAAAATTTGATCAGTGATTGAATCTCATGACAAAAATAACATCCTCTAACAGAAGTTTACCATTGCATTCTTGCATGCCACAGTTTTAACTAGCTACTTACTAGTTCTCCTTCCAGAAGAGAGATGGGTAAGGAAAAGTATTTCAGTGCAATGTAAGGGAACTGTTTGTAATTTCTGAACTATTGTCCTTTTACACTTTACCTCTTTCTTAACTGCAAGCTATGAATAGTCAATACAAAGGGCTAGTCAAAATGTTTCAGAAAGAATTTTTTTTTTCTTTCCCCTCCTTCAAGCATGCACTAAGGCAGCAGTTTGTCTGGATATAGGATTCCCTGACACTATAAGAGGAGGATGCCGTGGTATTATTTTTAACATAAAAGGCAAAGTGCTATAAAAGCGATGTTTATGCTTATCCTGTATTTCAGCTCTTATAAACTTTTCAATCTTCCTTTTTTATTTCAGTTACTAGAGCTTTATTTAGTTATTTATTTATAACCTGTAGCTCTCTTCTGATTTAGCTATAAGACCTTTATATAAAAAAAACCCACCAAAGGAAAAAATAAGCTAATCTTCACATAAGGGTTTGGGGAAAAAAAAACAAACCAAAAAACCAAAAACAAACAAACATTTATCCAAGATAGGCCAGGAAACATTTTTCATTGATACTTGAGCTAAAGCATTTTACCTTGCTGTTGTTAAAGGCAAGGGTATAGCGTTGATTTCTAGAGCTAACACACAGTAACTCGTAAGGTTTCGGGAGTTCATCCGGCCTAATACATCAGATGAGAATTCAGGTACATGATTGTGTTTCCCACTGAGGTGACATAAAGTAGAAAGCAGTTTTCTACTTCAGTGACATGAACTTCACTGCATGGATACAAGTTTTATTAGCTAGCAGTTGGAGGTAGTCCAATGGATTGACAAGACTTAAGTCTTCTTAAATCAAGTTACGTATGTCCTTGTAACTGTCTGCAGACAGCCATTATTTCTATTACTTGTTTGTTTGGGGTTTTTTTTAACATTTACATGTAAATGTTTGCCTTGACTTCAAAGGAAAGTGCTGTTTAAAAACAAATATGTGTTGAAAGTTACCATATTCTTCATGCTTTGTACTGCATACGTTAACGCTTTAATAATTTTATAGGTGGTAATTCTCATCTGGACTTCGAGGCAATATGTGAAAATGATGACACTGCTATGACGGCTCTTATGAATTACTTGGAGGCTGATGGAGGACTTGGGGACGCAGCTGAACTCAGTGATATACAATGGGCTCTCTAGCTTTGCTTTTACAAAATAAGAAGGAATGTAAAATCCGTAATGCACAACAACCGTACATCCTCAGTACTGTATTATAATTTTTTAATGTTTCATTTGAATTCATACTTACTGTCTATATATTTTTAAAGACTGAAGCCTTGTTCAGAGAGAGACAGTTTCTGCTGCACCTATGGAAAAATGCAATATTTTTTTCATGATGGGGACACCTTGAAATTTTAATATTGAACCATCTGTAACTGGAATGCTTGAAATGCATTACTATATTTTTGCTAAGAAGCTTTAATGAAAAGGTACTGTACAATGTACAGGAATATTTTTGTCTTAGTTCTAGTACTTAAACTTTTATTTATTGTTTTTGTTTCAAATGGTAGAATATTGATTATCCATGTTACTTTCTGTAGAACCTACTGTACTCTCACAGTTTAAGAATATTTGTAACTGAAATTTCATTGAAATGGTGACTTGCACACACTACAGTTGTAAAATAAGGTATTGTAATTCTCAAATGATGCAGTTTGTGATTCCTTGCCCTTTTCAGAAGTGTAGTTTTGTAGTCAAAAGTGAAAATAAAGCATACAGTTCTGGGAGCAAGGATTTGAATTAGATCACCATAACAGAGAAGAGAATTTTTTGAGAAAAATAGTCACTTCCCCACTACGCAATCATGATAAGGGTATAAGAAAAGAGCAACAAAATCTTACTTAATATTTTGTATTATTTCTAATGTATTATTAGAGGGGCAGCGTTTATTACCTAAGAAAAGGAATGCTATAACTGTAATAAAGCACTTCGGTCTCATCACTAGAGAAGTTGGGATAGATTGTCTTGGTTCCAGAGTGAGGCTAGCACTATCTATTAGTGAAAAAAAATCTTAAAGTTCTATAGTATCTTTTATAGTCTCTATGTTTTTGGAGAGATTAGGGTGATTTTTCTATTGCTTGAGTCTGTGACTTTTTAAAATATTTATGTAATATAGTACTGTCTGTAAGTAAATGCTATATAGGATGATCATCTTTTGGGGGACAGCTTTTGCAAGAATTGTATTGCAGTTACGGCAAATTACCCAAGAACATGGCACTTAATAGGTTGTATTAGAACAATATAGCATTAATATATAAAATGGATCTTTTTATCTCTGGTATTAAAGGTTTAGACAAATTTTTGCATCAATTATATATCATAAAAGCATATTTTTTCTGTTGTTTTTTTTTTTTTAATTCGGGTAACGAAAGAAAGCATTTGAAGATTTGATATGTGTGCACATTTTTAATACAGACATTTAAACACAGGCACCACCATAAGTACTACTGCATTTGTTTTAACACTAAAGGTGAGCGATAGGCAGCCTGTTTCAGATCTTTTTACGAAGGCTGAAGTGTGTGAACAAGTAGATGTGGTAGCCAGTAGATGTCACACTTCTACTGTTGGATAACTGCCCTTTCCTGAATGAACACGTAATTTTGTCATGCACTGACTTCCTATGCTTTGACAGAGCAGCTTTCTATCTTATAGATATGAATCGTTTTGCAAATGATGAATTATTTGGTGACATCTTCTCCATGTTTTCTAGAACGGCTTGTTGGATTGATTTTTTTTTTTGAAGTCTATAGATTTTCTTGCATTTAACTTCCATGTGATTTCCTGCATTCAAATTTTTTTTACAGACATGGGGCCAAAATTATCTGTTCTCTAGCTTTATTAGAATAAACTTTTCTGTTTCTTCACAGAAAATTAATTTTGGGCTATATCGTGGAGCAAAGTGGAAAAAAAAAAAGCAGGTACTTTGTAAGAATTGATAGAATTCTATTTGTATAAATGAAATTTGAGGATTTCAATCTTTGCCATTGTAAAATGTATTTTCTTTTTTCTATTTTATTCTAGAAATAAATTCTAAATAAAAGAAGAAATGCTGTCGCTAACACAGATAAATGAGTAAATAAATAACTTAAAATGACTTTCCTCAACATACTTTCTTTTTTAACTGGATTAGTTTGAAAATGGTGCAGATGTTGTTATTGAAGGAGCATATTTATTCTTTCACAAGATTTATATAACCGTCTAGAGTCAAACCACTATTTTTGGATTCTTCTTGGATTTCCCTAAAAAATAAAAACAAAAATGTAACTTTGAGTCTTTTGCAGTCATTGATCAATATTGTGGCTCTCAATTAATTTATTAGATTCTCCCTTTACTATTTGTGAATTTTTTTGGTTTAAAACAGTCTTACAAGAAAAAGTGTCACTTGTAAATATTTATGGTGAATTAATACATACTTTTTAATACAGTTGAGATAGTATGTGCTTATTTCTGTTCGTATAACACTACAATTCTAGTAAGATACAGACAGGTTTTTTTCTTGGCATGGTGCAGGTTATCAGAGGATGTGGTTAAATCAGGTCAATAAAGTGTTATTTATCAGGTCAATAAAGTGCTATTTTGATGCGCTGCTGTTTGTCTGCTGACAATTCTACCTAATACTGAATTTAAATATGAAGTACTCATGCTTTCAGATCCCAGGCTCATTCCCTAAAAACGTAAATGGGGAGGTTGAACTAATGTGGATTTTGGTAGCTCAAGATGATATTCCCTAGCCAGGGTAACTTTGTAATCCAAACTAACATGCATTTTCTAGGTACTAAAACCCACTGATGTTGCAGCTTAATTGGACCGCCTCTGGAAAGGAGAGTGCTGTAGGCTGCACCTGAAAGAGGCTGTTGCATCAGAAGCAAACAGAGCACGTGGATACGATTCTTACAGAGTCTTGCCACAAGTAGGTATGGTACGTGATAAAGCAGGCGTCAGCAGGCTCTTAAAAGCCTTATTAGTTATCGAGGTTGTCCTTGGAGATGGGTCAACTAATTTGTTACTGCGGGCACGTATGGAGTTAAAGATAAGAAAATCTTGACGGGAGAGGAGTGATAGAAGCAGCAGCTTATTTGGGAAACCAGTTCCTGTGTTGACAGGAAAACATGAGAGAATCCTTTTCAGAATTAGGAGAAGAGAACAAGAATGTGGTAGAGACAAATACCATCTGCGTGTTGTTGGAATGAGAAAGTGGTCTGGCTGGGTGGAGGGTAAGAGTCAGTCAGCACCAGCCTGAGTTAGATCAGAGGCAGCCTGCGGGAAGGCCTGGGCTGCCACGTGGCACACAGGATTAAAACAGTGCTTCAGAATGCCATCACGTCTTATGGCGGTGGATCATGAAGATGTCAATATATTAAACCTTAACTTTCGCATTTCCCGTAACAATACTTGACGGTTGTTGTGGGGGCAGGGGGGATCGTTTCTGTGCCCTTTCGGGTGTAATTTGCTTCGTGGGATTCCCTTGGAGTGTTTAGTCGAGTACAGTGCTATTGCGTGTGTCTAAAGCAGCGCTTCAGTCCATGTTTCTTTCCTGTGGTGCACTGTAGTTGTGTGGATCTTATGCCTTTTTTCAGAGTATTGGAAAATTTGGCTTACTCACAAGCACAAAAAGCTAAAATTAGTCATTTCAGTGGTTGCTGACAGTAGTGTGTTCCTGTTCATGATCCGAACTGAAATGAAAAGTTTTTCTTGCTTGAGTGATGCTGCTTCTCCCTAAGCCCTGACTTCTGGCCTCCCTCACTTAGTCTTTTGCTTCCTTTTTGTAGGTTGACATACATCGTGTAAATTCATAAAATGTCCTGGAATTCCAGGAAGTAATCATCAGCTGGAAAGCTTTGTGCCATTTAGGACTTCTCTGGAGATGATAATTTTATTCCCCATCCCTGATGAGAATTATTTTGTTCTATACAAATAGGGAGGTGAAGAGGATACTTGGGGTTATAGGTTCTTGCAAGTTAAAAGATGTAAAACCATGTTTCAGAGCAGCAGAATTAGAGGATCCAGGAAAAAGGCAAGTGGAGTGGTGAATGAGCTGCTGAAATACAGCTGCTGCTGCTGGGGCACTTTCTGTGGGTACCTCGTTTCTAGAAGGTTCATCTAGATCCCCTTTACTATGACAGATGGCTATCAAGACTAAATTTTCTGAGTTGTTCCTGGCTTAATTGCTTTCAGAAGCGTCATATCTTCCTGGTGAGGAAAAGACAGAATTCCTGAGACGTGACAAAAATTTTCATGTCCCCTGGAAGTAGGCAGTTTTACTGGTGCAGATCCTGTCTCTATAGCTCTTCTTATTCAAGATCCTGTGGAACAGCTGCCAAGCTATAGCAGCCTACTACATTTAAAAAAAAAAAATTAAATTAAGGGCCCTGAGAGTTATGTATATTATGTGTCAGCTTCTGTGAAGTGCTTTTGTTAAATGGGAGAGAAAAGGGAATAAAGTAAATCAGCATGCCTGATTTATTAAAGGATAAGTTCACATATATGAGCAGTTACTACACATAACTTTTTATCCTTCAGTTGTTTTCATGTCAAAACCTCTAGAAATAAACACACAATCTTTGGAAATCATAAAAAGTTTTGTGGGAAAGGTCTTCCTTGTTTGTTGCTCTCACAGTGCTGGCCCTGTCTGGTGGTAAAAGTTTTCTTCCCCAGCATTTGCAGATCCCAGGTGTCCATGACCTGACATCAGTAATCTGTCCTACAAAAAACTTGGGGAACTTAGGCACAACTGAGAGAAAATAATTGATAGGCTCTTTTGTAACAATGGAGTATATCAGTGTGTTTCTAGAAGGGACTGTAAAGTGAGCAGCAGAGCTTTGAACGACACAATATCTCCGGTAATATGTAATGCTTGTAAACAAATCTGACTTCAAAGAATTGCTTCTTTCATAAATCTTACGGGTAGGGCTATATCATAGAGAAGACAATACTACTGGGGCTTTAGTATTTAGACAAAATAATTTGAGTTCATAAAAATTCTTTGACAGGAGTGGTTCCATCCTTAGACTTCATCTTGTCAAAATAGGATGATAAGCAAATTGGTTTCTTAATCCCTCATACTTTATATACATTTGATTTGCCAGGTCTTTAAGAATACTCTCTTCTTTCTGGACAAGTATAGTTGCAGTATTAGATAATGTTTTTATTATTGTTAAAGAGATGGTAAATCTCTTAAAAAAACCAAACATAACCCAAACAAAAACTGGAACAAAACCACCAAAACAAAACACCAACACAAAACAAAACAAAAAAACAGGCAGGTGAACTTAGTGTTGTTTCAGCAAGATACAGTCAGCTGCTAGACACTTGTTCTGAAGAGCTGCGGGCTGGCTGCAGTTCCTTCTGCACGGAACGTAAGAGCAGCTACGGTGCTGAAGGCCGCCCGTTCCCCTGTGGGCAGCGATGGGCATCAGCCGACTCCTAAAGCCAGTTAAGAACAGGATAAGCACAGCAGCTGCTTCAACCGCTTTCAGCTCGGGGGATTTCCTGAGCTTGGTTTGGTTTGTCCGTTTGGTAAACCCTGAAGGACGTCTGCTCCGAGTGTGTCTACTGGAGGACCACCCCTCCGTGGAGCCCACGGAAGCTACGTGTGCCCGCAGGGTCCTTTGCTAGGGAGCGCCACAGGCCTCCTCCCTCTGGCAGGAGAGCCGCTGTTCTCTGTTCTGGCTCCTGCTACCTTCGCCTGCAGATCCCTGCTTCGTTTGTGGATTGAAGAGACAACAAACAGTTGTTCCTTACCTTCTGTCTCTACGCTACTCATGACTTCGTAGGTTTTTATGATGGTCCCCCTTTATGAACCCCCAGCTTTAAAACTTTAAATCGTACAGTTCTTCAGAGCTGTCTTTCTCGTGGTTTATTACACTAATTTACAGCATGCTCCTAAATAGTCTTTTGAAAAAAAAAACAAACATGTATTTAGTTTCCTGTGGTATGTTTTAACTCTTGGGGCATTTTGTATCCAAGTTCTGTAAGGAACTTGAAGTTTCCAACATAAAAACATGTGCTGTGTATCTCAGAAATCAGAGGTCATTATTCCAGAGTTCTTACAGTTGCTTTGGTAGAAAGCCATGGGAAATGCTCCAATGTTGTGGGAGTTTGCAGATAAACAGAGAGATCAAATGGAGTGAAACTCCAGATACAGTTGCAGGAAAAATACACATTTTTCACACCACAAAAAAACCAAAAACAAACAAACAAAAAAAAACCACAAAAAAGAACAGTCAGGACAACTACTTATATAACTAATCGTAGAATCGTTAAGGTTGGAAAAGACCCTTAAGATCATCGAGTCCAACCGTTAACCTAGCACTGCCAAGTCTACCGCTAAACCATGTCCCTAAGCACCACCTCTATCCGTCTTTTAAATACCTCCAGGGATGGGGACTCAACCACTGCCCTGGGCAGCCTGTTCCAGTGCCTGACTGCCCTTTTGGTGAAGAAGTTTTTCCTAATATCCAACCTAAACCTCCCCTGGCGCAGCTTGAGGCCGTTTCCTCTTGTCCTATCCCTTGTTACTAGGGAAAAGAGACCGACCCCCACCTCGCTATATCTAAAGTGCAATTCTATACCATGCTACAAGCAAGATGCTTGTCTGCGTGGGGCTGTGGCATGGTGCTCCCTCAGTTCCTTTGCGATAAAGCAGAGGGGGCTGGATTGTTTGGTCTTCTCGATCTCCATCTTTGCCGTATTTAAACTAAGTATTTACTGACTCTGGTAAGCTTTCTTATCACGATCACTTTAATGGTGTTTCAGATTTGGTGATAAGCATAAGGGCTAGTAACTTTTAAAATGGTGAAGAGGATTACTGATAGCAGTCTGAGGGGAAAATATTTTCAAGTGGATTATTTTCCTGCTGAGGCTAGTAT
The DNA here is from genome assembly GCF_965183815.1 of Platalea leucorodia. Taxonomy (NCBI): domain Eukaryota; kingdom Metazoa; phylum Chordata; class Aves; order Pelecaniformes; family Threskiornithidae; genus Platalea; species Platalea leucorodia. Next base: position 52,229,422 of record NC_138826.1, on the reverse strand, counting down.
GCAACTGCTGCCTTTTCAGGCAGTCACTGAATAGTCAAACCCGTTTCAAAATTGTTGAATTTAGGTGTCTAGGGATTATCTAAACAGAATTCGAAAATTCACCTTATCAATCTGGAAGGAGCTGGGCACAGTGCTGAGTGGAACTTGCACTGTTGGAAGGACGTGTTTGTGTTAGTAAACATGATCCTTTTCAGAAGGACTGCAAGTTATCATTTCTAACTCCTCATCTTGCTGCTTTCAGCCTGGTTTTGGCACCTTGCTTTAATCAAGCTAGGGCATTAAGACAGGGTAATAGGGAATAAGGCTTTCAAAATTTGGATTTGAGACATTTGCAGTCTTGATGACTGTCCCACTCAAACACAGAGTCAAAGTTGTTCAGGCATTTTTGGAACAAGAAATTTGGAAGATGTAACTTACAGTCCAGTAACTTACATTTTTATGGGAGGAAGCTTTTCATAGGACAGAAGTTCTAACTTGTTCCAGGAGTCCTAATTCAGCCTGTTGTATGTCGAGAAATAACTCTGGTTACTGAGGTGGGAATTAGGCACATGCTGTATGGCATGACCAGCTGTTCTTTTCCTCCTAAGTGATCAGACTTTCATAGGTATTTTCATTTGGTCACTGACGTGCAAGGAAATTTATGTTTGTAATTCAGTGAAATGCACAGTGTAATCTTGTGTATGCCAGTGGGTGATTAAGCCCTTCCTTGCCATTGAACAACTTGGGAAACTTCTTCCAACCCTTCAAATAGCTACAATGGAGAATGAGCTTTTAGCTCTTTGCAATTTTGTTTCCTCTGAAAGTTGAGTTTCACTGAGAATGCAGACCAGATTTTATAGGATTTTTAAGAAGGCCCAAGTGGACTTTAACATTGTAATTGATTTATACTAGCAAAAACTGAGGGCAGACTTGACTCCACAACAATCGGTAAGATTCTTTGCCTCTGGCTTCAGCGTGGCCAAGATCAATATGAAGAATAATTGCAAGGTGACTGTTGAAACTGAAGTTCAAAGTAGAAAAACGCGCTGGGTATAAATCCTCTCTACAGACAGGCTGTGGTTTTTTTCTCTTCTTTCTCTGCAGTTAACGTTAGATAGATGTATGGGCATTTAGATACACAAATCGATATATATTTAAGTCACATAGGCTGCAGATGAGATCACCATAGCAAAACTTCCTTTGTCACTTGTAGATATAGTAATGCATCTTTTAATGAGACCAAACTTTCTAAATGTTGTAGCTTTTCAGGAACTGATAAATTTAAGTTATGTACAGTTTTTGATAGCTAAGAAGCAAAAAAAAAATGCAGCACTGCACTCAAGTTTAGTGCCACAGTTAACGACATGGAGAACAAGTTAGTTATATTCAAAACCAGCATTTTGGCAAGATGTTTGTGTCAAAACAATGAAATTAGTTCACATTTCACATAATTTCTTTCATAGATAAAAATAACAGCAAAAAGGTTTTTCAGTATTTCTACTGAGGACGCAGTGTATTTCTGCGATCTCAGGGAATTGTGTCTTTGAATAGTTTTTAAATTGCGTTTCAGCATCTTGGTGGCAATACAAGTTGTATTCTAGCTAAGATATGCAGCTGCCCGCTTCACATTTAAAATTGATATAAAAGGTTTTGCAAAAGGCATCAATTGTTCTAGAGTCTTAATGATGTTGATTATCATTACGCCCTTTCATGATGGCTAAATTTAGTTGGTTAAAAAACTGCAGTCCTCGGTAGCTGTTCAGGAGGAGTTCTACATAGTAAGATGTCCATTTTATGAGCTTTAATTTTGAAATAGTGGCCTAAAATTGATTATACGTGTTTGATTTTGAGCCGGAAATAGTATAACCAATAATTGGTTTTAAACAAGCGCTTTAAAAATATGTGCTGTGTATGAAAGGATGTTTTGTTGTTTTCTTTTTTTAAATGATGTAGCATTTTCCTGCAGCAGGATCCCTGCCTTACTGATACTACTAATGATGTGATAACGCTGTGCAGTACTGTCTTGAGAAAGTCCAGGGCTAGTTCTGAACAGGCCGTTTTGTACACGGCACAGTACAGCACTACCAGCGCACCAGTGGATCCTAGAAATCATCTAGTTACGATAGCAAAGCCTGCAGGACCGACCTAATTGGCTTGTCTTCCACTATCTAGCTTGGGTATCTCTACAAAGCACTACTCAGTGTGGTGTAAACATAGCCTAAAAGCTTAATCTCGCAGACATTTTAACGTAAGTAGCTTTATTCACTTGACTAGCTCTGTTTAGAATTAGCCACAAGTTTAAGTAAGTATTTGCACTTGAAGTGTACAAGCTAGAATTAAACTCTGCAGAGTAAATGGCTTCTTTGGTTGGTGGTTAAGCGAAAGCTTGTGGCAGCACAGTAATTCTGCGCTGGAAGTAAAGAAGAGAGAAAATAAGAAAAACAGGTGGAGCCACAGACAAAAAAAAAGAATCACTTTTTAGCAAAGGTTGAGAGCATCAAAATTAATAGAGATATTTGTAAAATTGTAGTTAAAAATTAAATAGAAGTGATCTGCACCTCAACTTTAAACTTAATTAGATTTTTAGTGCAACAATTTCAGTCAAAATATTTCTCAAAGAAATGCACAGGATCGTTAACATTAGCAAGGGTATTAATAGCATTTTCTTGAGAATATACTCCAATAAACACTAAAAAATCACCGAGTTCTTTCTGCATCAGAGACAACGCTCTGGAGTTCAAGGGGCATTTGCTGAAACTTCAGGACAAATGTTAATGACGGGCTGAGCAGAGCTTCACTGTGGTAATAGGAAACTTGGCTGAAGAGCAAAGCCAGGATAAACGCGTGAATTCAGCCATCGTTCAGCTTAAGCAAAGCCATACAGAAAGAGCAGCAAACTTTACTAAGCAGATGTGATTTCCCTTTTGTAAACTCGGGATACCACTTCCAGATTTTTAACTTTGCCTATCGGTTCTCAATGTTATAGCTATTCTTGTGATTGCTGTGTATTTTTAGCAATTAACTTACTTACTTTCCTAAAGCCTATAAACAGAAATTAAAACATTTTCCAGCCCTGCCTGTTGAAACTTGCACCACCGTACAGGAGTAAGGGTAAGATTCATGGGGCCAGAAGGAGACCGAGGAAGGGAGCACGCTTCTGTTCACAAGAATGAATGAGTCTTTCCTGAAGTGATCACGTTATTTGTAATCCAGCTCACGATGAAAACTGACCATTCACGGCTGAAGTTGTTTTTTCTCCAAATAGGCGAGATCTTTACGCACACTTGAATCGTAAGGAAAATGACGGCTAATTATTGGTTGGGATTTGAGTCGCCCAGCTGGCCTCACTACAGCCGTTTCTCTCCTTAAGCCTTTCTGTGGAAAAGGAGTGATTTTAGTACTCTCACTTGGCTTGTATTTTTGAAGTGTGTAATGGAGTGAGGTGCCGTCTCTGACCGCACTTCCATGAGAACTGAAGGCCTAACCCTCTCATGCTTCTTCAAAAATATCTGCTCTTCAGTTACTCGCTCATACCCATGTTTTCCCATATATAATAAGTCTTGGTGTAAAGAAAAGTGCAAATTAAAACAGAGACATACTCAACAAGACTGACACTTTCATGTTTGAGTGTTATGCGCTACCCCCAGTCTCACTGTATGGTGTAACAGAGGTAACTCGGAGCTGTGTCTCACCTCATCTGTCTTCTGAAATAAGGAGGATTCAAATAGGTTTTTACCTAGTCTTCATAATGAGAAACCTGCAGTGAGACTAACTTAAGCTACAAAATCTCATTATCTGGGTTTTCATTTGGGGTTATTTGTCAGTACTGCGGCAGAATTGCATCACTTAAATGAGTTTAATGCTGAGAAGATGAATTGGATCATCGAATCTGAAACCCTGCTGGGAGAGCATAGGTGTTACTGCTGTTTGGAGCTCACCAACGTCCACTGCTGTGGGTTTTTTACCTGTAGTTTTGAAAAGGGGGTCTTTTTTCTTAATATTTTACTAATGCTAAAATAATGTGGATTAATAATGTTACCAGTGAAATGTGTCTGCACCAAGGACTGTCACGAAGTAGAACAAAAATACTTAGCATAGGTATTTGTAGGTATAGGTTTGTGTACATTTAGATGCTGTGCAACTTCAAACATTACTGCCTGAACCTAGGTGTTAGTCTTTTTACAGAAGTAGAAACTTGGATATAGACATCAAATGCCTTTGTCCCGAGGCTGTGCTAAAAGATCCTAGTCCGTAGATATTGTTTGATGCTGTGCTCTCTCTCCACACCTCAACTTGGATGCCGAGATATTTCCTCAGCCTGAGAGGATGCATCAAGTTCACCTTCAGCTTCCTCGGCTGCTTTGCCAAGTTTGCAAACCCAGGTTATAACGTGGCACCAGCTGTGATCCTGTTTGTTCTGTAGTACGTAAATGCTTATGCCTCAGATGCTGGGGTGGCCCTACTCACAGGTTTTGATCCTCGTGGATTTAGTAGGTTTCCACTTTGTAGTCAAAAGGGACTGTGCAGATGAGAGATGTTTGTAATTCTCAGCTCCGAGAGCCTCCAGGTAAAGGGTGATCCCCACAACGGGGGCTTATGACAGCAGGCAGGAAACAGAAAACGCTGAGCTGAAACAAAACAAATTAGGAAAACTGTTGGGTCCACGACTCCTCAGATCTTTATTCCAAAACCAGTCAGGATCTAGAGCCAAAGTCAAAAACCTACTTGCTGTTTTCATTGGCATGATAAGGTTGAGACCATCAGCTGTGTGAAATTATATTGCTCATAAAATCCCATGCTTTTGGGTAAAGGGCATGAGTGAACCATCCTGACTGCAGTAGCTTTGGCAATGGCTGGGCAGATGGATGGACTCCAGTGCTTTAACATCAGTGCCTACAACTTAATTTGCCCTCACGACAGCTACTGAGAGTTTTTCCTCAGCCTCGCAAGGAGCTAGGGCAGGCTCTCTAGACACACTGAAGATTGCATTCAAAGACGTGTATCGATGCAGAAATTTTTCTAAACCCATGAAAGAGAAGGAAAATAGGAGGGAGCTTCCATGGCTATTTTTATTCAGCCTTACATCACATGCGCAAGAGTACAGAGTTCAACAAACATGCATTTTAAACAACTTGCCTGGTGTTTGGGATATCTGTGTCTAGTTTTGCTGCTTTGCTACAGGCAACCTGCCTGACCTTTGGACTTCACTTAATACCATTGTCTCTGTTTCCCACCTGTGAAAATAAGGCTCAAAGTACTCCACACTTCAAAGGCCTTTTTTTGAGGATAATTGCTTTACTGTTACGGTGAGAACAATCATAAAGTGCACAAGGCAGAGGGACACCACTCATTAGTGATACTCTGCTAGTTTTCCTGGGAAAACAGCACATATGGAGAGTTAATAATTGCCAAATGTAATTATTGTCAAGATAAGGCTGCATTTCTGAACAATATATAGAGTAGATAGCTAATGCTACGCCAGTATAAGGAAATCAGTGTTGTAGCTTGTACTGTAGCTCCGGGATGAGACAGAAAGTTCTTGCCAATTTCTTAATGAAATAGTATACCATGAGGTTAAAACCAAGAAGAGGATTATCACAGAACGCCGGAGTGGCTGGACTTCAAGACCTCGAGAAGTCTCTTGTCTCCTGCTGTTGGCTCTCCTTGCCTGATGAGGAACGCTGCAGCCGTAAAGTAATGCTTTTGTTGGTAGCTCTTCTTGAAAAGCAGAATAAGCGTGATGAACCAAACTTGAGTTGCATATGAGAAGCTGCACTTGCAAGCAGCGACGCCATTTTTCAGCTTGATTAATTAAAGTTTAATCAATAGCTGGGACACAGCTGTTGACTAGAAAACCAGCATATGGAGCTGATCTGTGATTGTCTGAAGAAAATAAGAACTTGTACGCACATTAGCCCTACGCTTCTGTTACGGCAATTGCTGTTTATATTTAAATCTCGCCAGATTGACAGTAAGTCTGAGTTCTTACTGTGACTTGACTTTTTAAGGTTTCGGAGAAAATGGCATGTGAAGATGAGCTTTGTGCTAAAAGTGAATCCAGCGCTGTGTTGCTATCTATAGCTTTTCCTGTCTCACAATAGCCCACCCAGCTGTCTCCTCTGTAGCTGAATATTCAACCCTAAGTAATGATGCACAGACGACGTAATTCTGCAATGCAGCACGGTGCCAATGGCAGCTGTAGATTTGCTATCCCCGCACGTTAATACAGACTACAGAGGCTTTAGTGTCTCACTGGAAAGAATTGTGCGGCCAAAACATGCTGCTTGGGAATTGCAGATTTACCTGTGGGATTGTTCAGTTTGTACTTGTAATTCTTCCCTTAGGTGATTTTAGCACATGTTCCCTGTAGCGTGCAAAGTGTAAACTGATGTTATTCCCTAAGGCTGAGAGAGGTTTGAAATTCCTAAGAGAAAGCTATGCATAGAAGTACCTGAACCTACACACTTCTCCATCAGATGTGGCTAACCTCTATTTTGCACCTGACCTTGATGATAGATTCTTCATCATCAGATATTACTGCCAAGTCACCTACTTTGAGATATATCTAGCATTAAGGGATTCTATTAAAAAAAAATCCCACCTTTAGTTAAATGAGATTCCCAAAGTCAGGACTTGCAGTGCCTTGTTTACTGCCAGTGACTGAGCTGAGCAGTGCTGTCGCTGAGAGAGTCACCCAGAGTCATTCCCACCCCAGAGACAGCACTCAGATTAGGCCAGAAGCAGCACGTAGGCTTCTCCGAAATTCTGCAAAATGTTGGTTCCGATTACTAGAAAGCAGATGGGAACAGAAGATTCACCATCTTCTGTGCGTAGCAGACGCCAGGAACGTGCAAGGAACCCCAGTGGCTGCCGGGAGGATCCTGCCTGGACACCGCGCCTGCTCCCCAGCTTGCACAGCCACACAAAATCACAGCAATGACACTGTCTTTCTCAGCATCTGGCCTAATATGTCACTATGGGAAATCTTTGGTTTCACTGACAGATATCGATGGCCACAGAGCCCGGTAAGTCCTCAGTGAGTGCACCAGTGCATGTGCAGCAGAACAAGTTATTCCAAACTAAGTTTGTGCTAGCTTGGGTTCGGAAACGTCCCCTCCAGATGTGCCTGCTCTGGCAGGTAATGCTTTGCTTGAAATACCATTCTGTGCTGTTTTGACATTTCCCCCTCCTGCAAGCTACAGAGCTTGTCTAAAAAGCTGGAGGGGCTTTTATCATGAAGCGGGAGCATTCAAGCAGCTGGCAGATCTGCTGTGGGGCACCAACAAATAAATGGTACCAACCCTCACTGACCATAGTGCCGATGCAAATTTCAGCTGTCAGAGATACGCTTGCTCCTTCTGCGCCATCAGGGTATATACCTCCCGAAGATGCAGGCACAGCTCTGGGGTGTCCTGTGGTTATATTATAGGTGCTTGCCTCCAGAAGCCGTTTACGTAGTTTCAAACAGAAGGCAAGTATCTGCAACAGGTTATAGCAAGGGATGGAGGAGAAAGACAAGGGTAAGACGACTGGAGATTGCCACTGTGTCTCTTGGCATCTCTCCTCGGTGAGGGTTCATTTCTGGTTTGTGTTCAAAATGACACCGTCCTTGCCTCCTCAATCCTCCTCCTTATACTGCCCTGCCGGAAGAGCTGCCGCCCTCCGGCCCAGGCACAGTGAGGGATAAGACAACATTTCCCAGGCTACCTCCTCTCATTCTCCTGCTTCCCATAGCAATAGGCTGTAGCGTCTCATTCAGCCATTTTCACCATAATACTTTATTGATGCCGGCAGTTCAAATCATTATTTACAGAGATTATTTCCCCCTGCAAAACTCCAAAGGCTATCGGCAGGCCTGCATAATGCTCAGGCTAGCTGCTTCCCCACCGAAAGCAGATTCCAGGTTAAATCAGTCTTGGGACCTGACACAGGGGAGGGGATGTGAACTCTAAGCAGAGCGAGAACTCGCTTCCGACATCCCTTTCTTGGAAATGCCGTGGCTACATTCAGGTTGGATGAGACAAATTTTTTGAAACTGCCTGAAACTCATTTTGGTTGAAGTCACTGGGGGCCCATGTCAGTCTCCCAGTTCTCCTTTGATGTGTGTCTCCCAGTTAATGCAGGAGCAATCAATCAGCTGCATAATTTTTATGAAAAGCGGGAGAGCAGCTTGCCTTAATGTCCTTCTATATGTAAAATAAGATACGTTTAATTTAAAAATACCACCGCATACTTAATGCAGCTTTGGTAGCTGACAGCCCAAACTGATTACCGCAGCTGATAGGGATCCTGTGGGCTGAATGACGATAGAGGACGTGAAAGGCCTGTGATTTTTAAGTCTGTTTTTCCATTGTACTTTATAATAAGAAATGCAGCACAGTTTCTGTCCTGCATTACTGTAACTCTCTCCGTGATCTCCTGCGCTCGGGGTGGGGATGGGAGGGCTCCGTCAGGATTTGAAAAATTTTGCAGTAACTTTCTTGTAATGAGTTTTGTTAACAGGAGTTGATGATGAAATGCCAAACGATGTTCTTCCAGCACACAGGGTCTGGGGGATACGTGGTGCTGGGCTGGAGGACTGGAGAGCAGAGCTGCTGGCTTCTGCTGCTGATTCCTAACCTTGGCAAAAGCCTTGCCTAAGTTGCTCGCTTTTGCTCGGCCTTACCGGTAAGGCAGCAGCAAGATTGCCCCAGGGGAAAGGCGTTGTGGCCCAGGTGGTACAGACCCCCCCCGGGCAGGTGCCTGCAGCAGAGCTTAGGTAGACCACGGGCCCTGAAAGAGCTGCCTGCGGAGACCTCGCTCAACCCCGTTCAAAGCCGCTCAACCGGCGGCTGCTTTGCCTCAGCCTGCGGGTGCCACCTGAGACAGGGGACAGGGGAGCCGGGTGGCCACGCGCGGCCTGTCCCCAGCCAGCCCAGGTGGCAGCAGGCCCCTGCCGGTCCCCTGCAGGGACAGCAGGTGCTCTGGCGGCAGCTGAAGAACAGAGGCTGGCCGCCATGGCGGGACCTGGGCCTGGGCATCTGCAGGGGAGGTGGCAAGGAAGAGCTGGTTAAACTGCCATCATCTGCTGAACCGTGGTGGCTGAGAGGTGCCCCCAAGCCACACTTTCGCCATGAGCTTGCTCCGGTGGGTTGGCGGGACCCCTGCCCCGGCCACGCACAGCCAAACCTCCTGCCTGGGGGCCACGCCGTGCCCCAGGCGCACCAGCAGGCCTCATCCACCCCAACCCCTTCCCCCCGGCCCCACAGCCCAGGGCACCATTTTGGCGCCATCCTCGGCCTCGGCCATGCCTCTGCCCAGCCCCGTCCCCGCTGCAGCTGCTCACGGCCCCCCCCTCGGGGCTGGGGCAGGTGTTGGGAGCTTTAAGCGGCTCCTTAAGTTCATTTTCCAGCTCACTTGAGTGGAAAGTTTTGTTTCGCTTTGTTTATTTAGCAGAGGTTTGTCCGGCATGGCGGTCAGCGAGCCCCACGAGGCTGAACAGGCGGGGGGGTGGCACGGCAGGCCCCGGCCGAGGCGCCGGCGCTCCTGAGCCACCGCCGTGCACTGCTGGCCGTGCGTTTCAGTAACTTGCTCTCTGCCGTCCTGGCTCGAGGAGACGTGACGAACTGTGCCGTACGCCGGAGGCGTCACCTGCTGCCGCGGAAAATACATTGCTGTGAGTGCAGCGCATCGTTCAGAAGCGCCTTTTAAGAGCGTATGTATCACATTTATTTCACATATATCGTTCTCCCCTAACAAAGGTACTATTGCTTACACGTGTACGGGTCCTGAGACTAAAAATAAGCGTGGGCTGTAGAAGATAAGTGAAGAGGAGCCAGCCTGAAGCCAGCCTGCCCGCACCAGCGCACGGCTAATCCAGCTAAGCCTGGGCCAAAGGAGGCAAAGAAAAATATGTACCCTTCTCATGCAGGAGTGAGAAAACAGAGAATTTACGTGGCAGCGGTTGGTGTTTTACCTCTGCAGCGCCCATGTGCAGGGGTGGAAGCCCGCTGCTTCCAAGCGGCCTGGGTGGGTGCCCCACACGCTCAGCCTCTGGCTCAGTTCATGGCTCGGTTCTCAGTGTGCACACACTGTTTAAAACCACTCTCTCCTTCAGTATTTTTAACTCAGACCATTACAAGCATGCTGTCCATGGAAGAAACAATGCAAAGATCATCATAGTGTATTTTTCATTAAAATGTAACTGGCTTAGAAGGATCATTTGCAGCTGGTGAATTGAAGTGCTGGCTGCTGCTGAGTGTCCCTCAAAATGTAAGCACGAAGAGAGGTGCCGCTTTCATTCCTCGCCTTTATTCACGGCTTAGCGAGGAACACAGCCTTTTTGGTGTTTAGTTCCCAGTCAGTTTCTCGGCTTTGAACTTATTGCTATTTCTGTTTCAGATTATTCAACTTGTTCTGCTCCAATATTCTTTCTGCACATGTAGAAAAATCACTTTTATCAAAAGCTGGTTCAGTTCAGCCAATTCTTGTTCCAGATGTTCAGATGGTAATTCCATCAGTTCAGTGATTTTATGTTCTTTAAAACTTTAACAGCAAACGTTTATGGTTTTCACCTTGAATTTTATTTCATTCATTTAAAAAAATATATATGAAACTTACTTACATTTTAATACCCAGTATAAGAATGTCATGCTTTATTTTAAATAGGCTTACGTCTTAATTAGGCTATTGAATTATTAATGAATCCAGCTTAAGTATTTACTTATGTATATGTAAAAGTATATGCATATACTTTAAAAGAAAACAAGATTTTTAAATATCATGCAGTCTAAAGTCCTGATTTCCAAAGATTAAGGGGGACATTCATGTTCGGAAAACATTTGCCAAAAGATAATGGTTACCTCTGACTCCTGTTTTATCTTAAATGTGAAAACATCACTCCTCGGATGCCTAAGATGGATTGAAACTTATTTTGAGTGTTCCTTGCACGTGCTTTGTATATGAATTGAAGGCCCCATATCTGACCTTCCTGACATTTTTCTTTGAATTTTAAGGCAGTTTATGTACAAATATAGCAGTGCTGTATGCAGTTATACAAGAAGCCATCTGAGTAAGGGGAACTGGAGACTAAGTTATTTGGAAATGCTTAAGTAGTTCTTTACAGAACCCAGGATTAGAAGAAATGTTCACAGATGTTAAGAAGAAATGACAATAACTTTGATCACTTAAATTTGAAACTTTCTTTAAGAACCATTTTAAAATAAAATATTTATTTTAGGAACCAAAGACATTTTTATAGAAGATGGACATAGTTGTTCTCACTGAAACAGATCTTCAGCTCGCGGAGGTCTTGATGAAACCTGCAGTGCACGGCACTCTGTTACCTGAATTAATGGAGAGCTGTCTCTTTAAAGATGTTCTCAGAAGTTTTTGGCACAAAGACAAAACCGCCACAACAGGACCGCTGATGCAGGATCCCAGCCCTCATGCCTCTGCATTAGCAAATTGTGCATTAATGAGCTGATAGGGCTAGTAAAACCATTTTGCACAACGGCGTTTAGCCAACCAGACGTGACAGCCGCAGGTGTTTTCATGAAGCCAAGCTGCCAGAGGAGGTGTGCCTTCCATCTTCAGCAAGATTAGAGTCAGAGTATAATTAATCTCATCCGAGATAAACATTGGCTTACCCACCCTTACGTTGTTTTGTTATGCTCGCCTGTTTTCTACGCTTTGCTTTTTCTTTTGCACGTGTTTAACCTTCCATCTTTCACAAGCCTGCTCACTCCTGCAAGCTGTGTTGCATCCAGCCTGTCCGTCTTGTCCCTGTGAAGGAGCTGCGGTGGCAGCAGGATACCTAAAACGAATGCAGAAGGTACAGCTCAACGAGACAGAGCCTGGCAGTGCTTCTGTGCTGCTTGTTTGCCACTGGGCACCCATCCCAGCCTTCACCTCCTTACTGGGCCAGCACTGCTTTGACCAGGCTAAACGGTGGACGACCCATTCGTGCATTCCCATGAAATAGCTCAATAGTTATATTCCGATTTTCATATTAATTTGCTTAGCTGCTCTTCTTGGAATATTTCATTTCATGAAAAGCCTAAATATTCATCTCTTCACCCCAAATGTTGTTCTCTCAAAATCAACACTTTGCTTGGGATGGAAGTTAAAACATTTAACCAGCCTTAATAGAGACATTGTTGAATAAATGCAATCTGAATAAGCATTTTTACATTTAGATTTGTCTGTGTAATAACTTCAGTAAGATATTCAGATACTTTTTTAACGGGAAGAAGCAACTATTTCTCCTGAAATTTCAGATAACTGAAATTCAGTTCATCCTGCACACTTTTTGATAAGAATGCCAAAGTGTGATTTTAATTTTTTCCCATTGTTTGTCTCATGTAATGGTCCTCAAAGAGTTTGTTTTAGGTAAATAATGTAAATATTTTAGTTCTATAGGTTTGGTGAAGTTCTATTTATAAACTGTTCATATCAGCCATACTAACTCAGATAAGACTTTTACTCCCCACTTAAACAAAGCCCCTTCATCTCTTCTATTCTAACCATAACACAAAAAGACAGGGCTCACAAGTGATGTGAAGAATAAAGATCATTTTTTTGATGGTTTTTCCTAACCTAAAAAATAGGTATCTTCCAGGAATGAAAGCTTTATTTTCCTCATTTGTAAGATGTAAACTCTCAGGAGAGACAGAGAGGGAGAACAAAACCAATAGCAGCTAAATTGATGATCACCATCTCCTTGTGCGCTCCCTGAGCTGTATTTTCCATGTTTCTCTCTTCTTTCTTTCAGAATAAAATAATCCCTGTTTCATGGTTGTCTGTCACTTTGCTTAGCACATGACAAGTATCACATTGACTGATACACTAAGACAGCCCGGTCACTGTCCTAATCAGCCCCTAAGATTTTGCTTACCGCTTCTTGTTTCTCTAGAGCAGAAGATTTTAGTACTTTCGAGTGAGTGACTTGCTTGGTGCTTGCCACCTGAAAGCATCCCTTCCTACCCTGTGTGCGCCCAGGGTGACTCAGCCTGGGAGCCCGGCCTTGTGTCCCACCTCCGTGAGTCACCAGCAAAATGCATTTCCAAGGAAGCCAGTCCAGGAACAAACAAGGTGCACATATCTCGGGCTCTTGGAAATGGGAAGCAAAGGCAGTTCCTGCTCTCGGCTAGGCAGGATACTGTCGCCTTCCCCCACAGCCCTCCAGGCCCGAGTATTTAAGGAATGTCTGAACCGGCGGCGTTGTTTTCCTCCCCTGAAGGCCAGTTAAAGCCTGAGCCTAGAGGCCAGCTGACTGAGCTAGCTTTGACACTGACTCATTGTGTGACCTGGAGTAAGTCACCACAGTTATGTCTACGGCGTGCCGGGCAGAGATATCTGCAGCGCTGGAAGTGGGGCTGGCACTGCACTGCAGCTGCTTTTGCCAGCTGTACGGCAGAGAGACGGGAAGGTGCGAACGCAACTATGCAGCTCCTCTGTATCGTGCAAATGCCTCTTGCTCACAGGTTTGCTCAGGAGACTCTGTATGGCATTACGCTGCGAGCCGAGATACATCCTTCACCTCTTTATCCCTTGTTTTCTTCACTGGTACTGCGGAGAGAGTAACTTCTGTGTGGTAGTATGCAACATTTGAGATTCTTTTATGAAGGGCCCTTTATGGCTGTACTAGTGCTTCACTGGCTGGAAAGCCCCCCCATCACGCATTTCCCGAGGGAATGGGAATGTGAAAGTCATTATGAAAGGAACGAAAGGGCGATAAGGCCATGTCTGTACGTAAACAGTGCCAGGCAAACCCGAGCAATATGAGCGCAGAATGAGTGGGAAATGAATAGTGAGAGTTATCCTAGTGGTTGGGGCACAGAAGCTTCAGTGCAGGGTGTCATCACTGGCCAGGCACAGGCGCAGGGTAGCGGTGGGGTCAGACGTGATTAACAGTGTGAGCTGTACAAGGGATGAATTTGGCTGCATCTAGAAGAAAAGTCTCCTTCAGGTTAAGCAGATGCTACAAACTGAGTTTCTGGCAGGGTTTTCCATAGGCACCAGGAGAAATGCTCACTGTTTGTTACGTCCTGCTGCATCCACCGTGCCTGCTTTCCTCTGATAACATTTTGCAGCACTTCATAGACGCGGGTATTTGCCTTGCTGGCTGATCATTGTGCAAGCCATGTGCGTCTGTATTTCAGTGGAGATGTGCTTACTTGGTACATTCCACAGCGAGGTCTATCAGTAAAAGTTAGTGCCACTACCTATATGCCTAGTTTTGACTACTCTTACACCACTAAGTTGAACGTTTTTCCTGTGTCTGAGGCTAAACACTTTGAGTGCCCAAAGGGCTTCTTTCTAGCTCTTGATCAAGCAGCCATCTTTACCGAGTATACCAGAAAGCAGCTTCTGAATGTAAGTATAAGAACTATCTGCCGATACAGAAATAGAGAGAATGCTGTGAAAATTGCACGTGCATGAACTTAATGAGTATTTCAGCCCAGTTAAGGTACACTTACAGCTAAATGAGTGAGTGGGAGACCTCCAGGGAAAGAAAAACAATGTTTTGTAGGCCTGCAGAAATTTAAGAATGTAAACTTACTTTCAAACTGCAATCTCTCCTCTCTTGCTTTTAATGATTGCAATCATTCAAAATAAAGGGCAGACAAAGCCCATCTGAAACACCCAACCTTTTCAACAGCTACGCTATTGCCGCGGAACGTGTATGCTTTCCTCATGCCAGGAGGTTTTCTCTTGCTCACGTTTTACATAAAAGGTGCAGCATCTTCTCTTTATTATCGTTACCTTTTGTGATTTCCAGACACACACTGACACATCTCTGAGGTTCATCTCAGTGTTCCAGCTGAAGAAGTTCCTGCAGCTAATTACTTTTTCACCCTCATGGGTGTGTAAAGTTCTGCGGGAAGCTTTCTTGCCCACTTGAGAAAGAACTTGAGTTGGCTTTTTCCTGGTTTCCGGGGGCTAATTGCACAAGATTCCAGATAAAATACGCAAGACTGGTCATCTCAACAGGCTGGTGACGGCCACACCGAGCACCTTGCCAAAGACAGTATGAATAACACAGGGGCGAAATGGCATCTTCTCTCCAGCACTTTCTGGGAGACTCGGGTTTATCCAGCCTTCAGGATGACTCTTCACGGACGGATTTCACTGCTAACCCCTAGATAGCAGATTCTCAAATGGAGAGGTGATGTGCTTTGGCTGCTGCTGGAGGCTCTCAGGCCTGCAGGTAACCCCACCTCAGAGGATCAGGGGCACCTGAAACAATCCCATGCACAGGAACTGATCGGTCATTTCTTAGGTGGCCGCCTTCCTTCTGAGGGGTTTAAACTAGAAACTCTGGAGAGAAACTGCTCGCGTGAAGCCCTTCAGCCCCGAGCAGGTCTCTCTGGCCAGCGCAGCAGCGCCAAGGCAGCATCCCCTCTGTCAGTTCAGCAGTACGTTCAGCGGGGGGGGCTTTTCTTACCGTGTTTTCAAACGCGTGGCTGCGGGAAGACTCAGGGATGGAACAGCCGAGGTCAGAAGTTTGACCGTTCTGCGGGGTACGGTTTGGGGGCATTTTGTACGTAGGCTGCTGTGGATTAAGTCGATCCTTTGGGCACTGAATCTCTCCTCTCCTCCTCTCCTTTTTAGGAAGGGATTGGAGGGGAATTTAAACATAAGGAAGGTTAAATTATTGATTTGACAGCTAGAAACGGTTTGTGCAGTGCTTTGTCCTAGGGCTGAACGTAATGTCATACCAAAGCTCCAGGTTTTGGCTAAAACAATTTGCTCTGCTGAGTATTTAACAGTCAGGATACTTCAGGTAGCTGAAAGCCAGGACAGCTTTGACAGCGTAGCTACAATAGTTGGTCAGAAGAGCAAACATTTCCAAGGTAGATGCAGTTTCTAACAGTAAAATCATGCTTTTGCTGAAAGAGCAAAAAGCTTTCCTGAGCTTTCTCAAGCAAAATGAGCTACCCGGACAAAAGCACTGTTTTCTCTGCTGATACCTACATCTGCACAAGGTGCTTTTGCTGGCACAGCTCTGCTTTCAAAGGATCTTATCTCATCACAGCTCTGGCTGACACAACTGTGCCAGGAGGCTCGGTAGCAGAGACCTGACCTAAAAACACCCTGGCTCAGCTTCTGGGTTAACACCCAGCCAGGAATAAAGAGAACGACTCACAGAACCCGCTTTCTGAGCTGTCCTGAAATGAAAGACATGCACAAGCCCGGGTGCGTGAAATCATTGCCTGTTGGGAAGGAGATCCCACAGCTCTTTCAGCAGCTGCGTTTTGGGGAGTGGGATTGGTCTAAAGGAAAACTCCTGGGGCCCAACAAGGTGCTGAAGTTTAAAACAGAATACTTAAAAAGTGCCTGCAATGCACACAGCTTGTTACTGTATTTCAGAGCCCTGCCTGTGAGCAAGTGCAGATACTGAGGCGTGGGGCTAATGACCATTGCACTGCTAAAACCAGATGACTTCCAGAGGAGAGGGAAATTGAAATCTGGATCACTACAAGTCATTAGTACTCGTAATTAACCAAGGTGAGTCACTTAAACCGTGTAAAATGAGATGGTAACGCTTGTGAGAATGTTGTAAGGATAACTGCATTAAAAACTGAACTACGTTTATCACTCAGCAATGAGGATCAGGCAAAACCACGGAATAGATGCACTGCAGATTTAATAAGAGTGCTATTAATCGCTGTTTTGCAAGGGGCTTAGTCTCATCTCAGAGTCACTGCCAGCGGGAGGGATGGTCCTGCTCGTGCCTCCACCCCTGACACCCAGACACCTGCTTTGTGCCAGCGATCCCTGGGGCTTGGAGCATCCCTGCTCACCCCGCTGATCCAGCCGAAAAATAACGGCACTGCAACGCCACATCCCTCAGTTGTACCAGGCCACGAACGCACGGAAGACTCAAAGTACCAGCCGAAGAAGATCATGTAAGAGAGTGTATGCCGTGCCTTCGAAATGCCTCTGACAGCTCTCGAGATACTAGGCTTGATGCCATTTATTGATTTGTAACCAGGGAGACGGTACGTGCTCCCGTTGCAAAGCGAGGGAAGGGCTCTTTCCCTTCACCTCCTCAAGCAGTGAAGAATGCTGGAAAACTCTTACTCCCTGTAACCTCCTGCGGCCTTCACGGGAGGGACGAGCGAGATGTTTGCCTTCTCAGAGGCCGCTGCATTTTCATAAAGGTGGAGAAAATCAACCTTTCCTTGCAAACCAGCCTGGAGCAAAAAGGGCTAAGCTATTTTGGGAGATGAGAGATAAGCAAGCCAGAAAGCCTTATCAGAGGTTTGTCTTAACTTGCAAAGGTATTTTCTTTGATGAAAGAATTCAAACAGTTGTTTGAAATGGTCTGTCAGCTCAGATTTGTTTTCAGAGAGATCTCACTCATACACCGTCCTGGACTAACAAAGCTCTTCTGCATTGGGTTCTTTAATAAGAATCTTCATTTTCTGAAGTGAAAATTAATTAAAGTGTAAAAAAAAAAGGCAACAGAACAAGCGATTCAGAAAACAAAGGCTGATGAACATTGGGATTCGGTGGGGATCAATATTTGTTCCAAGTGCTTGTTATCGGGCAAGTCCAAGCCCGGCCATCTCAGGAGGGACGGAGCGCTGGATGCGGGAGCCCCGTGGTTCAGCCTGGCGCTAGCGCCTACCCATCGGCTGACAGCAAACTGGGAACAGTGGCTGGAGATTCCATGAGAATTTGAGGAAAACGGGCAAAAAGACCGACTGGAGAAACCGATGCTACAGCGTAGCGTGGGCACTTTCTCATTTTTGTTGAAAATTCAAAATGTTTACTTTCAGCATGCTTTTCAATGGAAACCTCCACTTTTTTAGAAGTCATGGTCAGAAACTAAGTACAACCAAATCATTTTTTCCACATACAAAACCATTACATGAAGAGTTTTGTCTAACCCAGCCTTTGGAGGAGGGAAGGAGAGGAAGGGCTCCGAGAATAAAAAAAGAAAACAACGTTTTGGGTCCACTCAAGCCAAAATGAAGAGTTGGCTGGACGTGGCCGCGGGTCGCATGGAGGAGCGATGCCCGCAGGCCTTGCCGACCGTTTTGAGGGGGCGGCGTGGCTGGCTTTCGGGGTGGGAGGCAGGCGAGGCAGCCGATGGAGCGCACCGGTCCCCGCCGCCGGCGTCGCTGCGGGGGCTGGCGGCCGGCGCGGTGCCCGCTTCCGGCTGCGGGGCCGGGACCCGGACCGGGCCCTGCCCGGGGCCGGGGCCGGGCTCCCGCCCTCCCCGAGGAGCCGGCGGGGGCTCACGCGCGCCGCTTCCGAGGGCGGCGCTGGCGGCCGAGGTGCGAAGGCGGGCAGGGAGCGGGGCGGGCCGGGGCCACGGGGCCGGGGGAACCCGGGGGCCCGCGGCCGCGCCGACCCCAACCCGGGGGGGCCCCGCCGGCAGGAGGCCGGCTCTGCCCTGCCTTCGCGGGGCAGGCGGGCGGCGCCGCCGGAGGCTCCCGTCGGGCGGGGAGGGCCGGGCGCCCCGCCGTGGGCAAGGCCGAGGCTGGGGACCGCCGGTGGGGGGGTGGGGGGGCGGGGAGGCTCCGTCCCGGGCCCCGGGGCCGCGCCCGCCCCGCCCTCCGCCCGCCGGCGGCGCCGAGTGACTGCCGCCCGGCCCAATCAGGGCGCCGGCCCGGCGGTGCCGCCCGCCCCGTCGGGGAGGCCCGGCCCCGGGGCGGGGAGCCAGGCGAGCGCCCGGCGCGGCCCCGGCCCGGCGCGGCGCGGCCCCGCTGGGTCCCGGCCGCCGCTGTGCGAGGCGGGGCGGGGCGGGGCGGGGCGCAGGCGGGGCCGGCCGGGACGGGGCGGGCGGCGGAGCGGCGCGGGCCGGACAGCGGCGGGGGCTGCCCGGAGGCGGCAGAGGCGGAGACGCGGCCGCCCCGGGAGGGCCCGCCGGGGTTTGGGCGCAGGTAAGCGGCGCGCCGGGGAGCTCCCGGGGCCCGGCCCCGTTGCCCGCAAACCGAACCGAGCCCCACTGCGGCAACTTCGCGTCCCGGCGGGGCGAGCCCCCGCCGTGCCCTTCCCCGCGGCTGCCTTGCGCGGGCGGCGGCGCGCCCCGACGGCTCCCGCCGCGCCGAGGGGCCCCAGCGGGGCGGGCTCCTCCCCGCCGCCATGGGCCCGGGCCGCCTGCCCCGCCTGAGGGGAGCGGCTGTCCCCCGGGGAGCGGCGGGCCGGGCGCCGCTGCGCGCCCCGCGCCTGGGCTGGGAGCCCGCCGTGAGCCCGGCGCCGGCGCCCGTCCCCCGGAGCGGTGCGCCCCGCGCGGGGGCGGGCAGCTCTCGGGGCGGCGGCGGGGAGGGGCTGCGGGGTGCCGGGGCCCGCCGGCCCCGGGCTTGCGGCCCCCGCCTCGGTCGCGGCCCGAGCAGTGCGGGGCGAGGGGGCTTCCCCCCCCCCGCCAAAAACCGGCCGGCCCGCGGCCCCCAGGCTACGCTGGGTGCTCCCTGCTGCGTTTGCGGCCCCCTGGCTGGAAGGGGGAAGGAGGGCGGCTTCAGAGAGAGGGTCGGCAATTAGCGTCTGGCCTTCTGTAACTCACGTACGTGCTGGAACTGGCATAGCTTTTAGGGAAATTTTGAGGAGAGGTAGGCTCCGGTTTAATCTTTCCAGGCTTTAGTAGGACACTGCGGCCACAAGTACTGTGAAACCTCAGTTGTGAGTTTTATCTTGAACTAACAAACGTGTTTTGATTTAAGGCCTGGGGTTCTTGCATCCTGTAATTATTTCTTCTAGCTCTATTTCTTTTAGGTCTGTGACTTTGAAAAAACTGAATTAGCTGTACTAGCTCAGGCCTTGGCTGAGGTGCAGCCGTAGCAGTAAAAAGGTGCTTTATACCCATGTAGTTATTTCAGGGGAGGGGGAAAGTAAGCTACAGTGTCAAGCACTCCTCTGTGGTATAACAGCGTGTGCGTGCTCTCCTGTGGAAGTGCAGCGCTGCTGATCGTGTGCAGAAACACAGATGAAATGTTTAGGACTCGGGCTTGGCTGTGTCTGAGCCTTCGGAGACTCTGCTGGCTCTCCTCACTTCAGCCCGAGCGTGGATACTACCAACAGCACAATGCGTAAGCCCCGGTGTGTACGGCAATGGCAGCACGATTGAGCAATATGAGTGTCTCTGCGTTCCAAAAAGTAAACAGCAAAAATGGGTCACAGAGTGAGAATATTCTCCATGCTTACATGATCGAATATCTGAGAGGAAGATGTTTCGGTGTGCCAGCTCCGGATTTATTGCTTCTATTAAAGGTAGCAGCCGTAGCTTGAGGATTTAACTTTGTGAAAGACGAAAGTGACTTGCAATTACAATAAAAACCACAAGTATGGGTTTCAGTAAAACCAGTGCGCTCAGTGAGGTGGCATGGCAGGTCGTTTTGATAGGCACCTCAGAAACCAGGAAAACTGAAATCTGCTTAAACTCTCGGTTCCAAATGCAGCAAGCATTTTGGCCTCTTAGCTCCTTCACATCAGTAAGAAATTAAGAGACGAAGTGTTCCCTAGTTTGGCTTAGTCCCCCTCCCAGGGGAGTTTTGACAATAGGGTTTAGCGCAGCTTCTTGAAAAGCTGTATCAAATAGATCAGCTCCTAGAAGCAGAGGGAGTTGTTCGGCTTGCTGGTGAGGATGACTGTCAATGGTGTGCCGTGTTGCTCATAAATTAAGGTCGGTGTTCCCATGCTGGAGTATGACGTTGAAGTTTCCCTCTTCCCCGAAGGCAGCGGG
This sequence comes from Platalea leucorodia, assembly GCF_965183815.1. Lineage (NCBI taxonomy): Eukaryota > Metazoa > Chordata > Aves > Pelecaniformes > Threskiornithidae > Platalea > Platalea leucorodia. The sequence continues at coordinate 52,208,769 of NC_138826.1, read as the reverse complement.
AGCTCCACGTATTTGCCTGGCTGTGGAGCGGGGCCCTTAGGAGCGGGTTCCCTCTTCAGCAGCGTTGCTCCTGCTTTGAGGCACGCTGCCTTTGAACGAGGTGCTGTTAGGTGTTCAGCAACTACTGTAACCCTCTTAAATGAGATAATAGCAAGAGGCCGAGTCAAAACACATGGGTCCAGATTCGAGTGCTTTCTCAGCTTTGGTGAGTTTTGCCCTGGGTTTTCATCCATTTGCTGGATCGGCTCTGGGTTTAAGAGTTCTGCTGAAGAATATTTAAATTGATGCGTCCTGTGCATACGTTTTCTGCAGCAGATCTGTGCTCTGCAGCAGATCCGTGCCCTGGAAAAATTGGTGAGTAACGTTTCTGCTTGTCCCTGAAACAGGGTGGAGTGTCTTAAGTCAGGGATGTCACATGGGGCAGAAAGCCGTGTTGAATGTCATCTCTTTTTTTTTCCCATTTAGATGCAAGTCCTGTTTCCATTTTGGGCTACACTGCCTGCGCAGCGTAAAACGTTTTTCAGGAAGGAGTGGGGTCCTGATGAGAATGTCTGTGGAGGTGTATGGAGAGACTTTGCTTGTGACCCGTGTCAACGTGAGGGTGACGTTAACATTCCTGAAAATACAGCCATTCCCAGGTGGTGCTGCCAGCCTGTCTGGTCCCATCGCTTGCTGGTGATGAGGAGGGCAAAGTCTGGCCCCTGCTCGCTGGTCAGGTCTGGATGGCCTGAGGACAGGCAACGCTGTGTGCTATGAGGTGCACGGTACAGCGTCCTTCAGGAGGGCTTGTGCCTCTTGAATCCATCCAAAGGGGGTTTCCATGATGTTTCTGTCTTTCACTGCTTCAAGGAGCAGTTCCAATGAAGTGAAAATCCTTCCCCTGAAGAGGTTTAAAGCCAAAGAAGGTTTAGTCACTTTCTTGATAGTGGTGTGATTGCATCAAAACATACCTTTGGCTTACTCAGGACAAGATACTGTTGCTGTAAACTCATTTGAATAACTGACTAATTTCCTTTGTTGTGCTTTGCATTATGTGTTTTTTGTGAAGGTGGGGGGAACACGGAGGGGTGGCTGGATCCCAAATCTCATACAGGTGGTCCAAAAATGTATCCCTGACTCCTGGGGTGGGGCAAGAGGAGCGCAAAAAAATAAGTGCCGGTGAGTGGGGAGTCCACTGGTTTGCAGTAGTTTTCAACAGAGAAAGTAAGAGCCCAAATATTAGGCAAGATTTAGGGAGGTAATGGAGCATCCTGGAAATTCCTGTGTTGTTAGAGGTGGTCAGAAAAGCCCCTGTCCCACTGCTGAATTTGCATATTCTTCCTTAAGAAGGTGGTGGTAACCCCTGCGTCGGCTTGTAAATGGTGATACCAAGTTAGGTTGGTATACCTGGGACAGCTTCTTCTCATACTTACCTTTGTTATTTTCAGGCTTCAACACAAAACTCAAGTTATGTTGCTTCTTTAAAGCCGTGCAATTACGATCTGACCTATTTCTATCTGGCCAAGCCACATCTGTGAATATATAAATGCAAGGAACAGGTTTATTAGAGGGTTCATGTGGGTTTGGTTGTGTTCGGTTTTCTCGTGTGGAGCTTGTGCATACAGCTGTGCGTTAAGAATACATAAAACCAGTTAATACCTTCATAAATGAAACCATTTAGTACCTTCCTGTACTTAGGCTGAATGGTGGCCCCCCTCCCCCATTTGTAATTGTGAGATCCCATTAGTCATCCCGCTAGCGAGTTTGCTCTTGGATCCAGCCCAGGAGAGGTAAACTACATTGCCTTGCCTCGTGTTCACTGCTGGTGTTTATACCCAGACATTTATTTAGCATTTATTTAGCACCTAGTATAAATTCCCACCCTGTCTTGTCCTACTCTAAGTATGTTTGTGTGTCCAGAACCTAACTGGCGCGTTGCAGTGTCTCCTTAGCAGAGGTACTGTGCCTGGGTCTCTTCCTTCGTCGGTCTTTGCATTTGCGCTGACTTTTTTTAGTTTGAGTAGGACTAGGGCATCAGCCTTCCCTGTGTCTTGGTAGGAAAGTGACTGCTGGTGCTGAAAAGTTGACTGCTGAACAGGTGAACGGAGAAAGGATGGCCATGTAACGACAGCCTCAAAAATCAATGAAGTTTACCGTTCAAATAGCTCTTTGAAGATGGCAGGTTTACAAGCATTAGTCTGAGAGACTACATCTCTTGCCCAATGTTTGGAAAAGTCAGCATCCAATCCAGAATCTAAGCTTGGTCCTTCTTTTGGAGGACAGTGTTTCTCTTGCTGTGGGGTTATTATCTGCAGTTGTTGCGTGTCTCCAACTTCAGGCAACTTTAGCAGATGATCACGCTAAGTTGTAACGTCTATCTCAGTGGGTTTCTGGTGGGATCTTTGCTTTGGATCTCTCCTTGTTCTGAGTGCCCTAGTGCTCAGCTGTGAACACACCTCGAGATGCAGGGAATGATGCATCCATTTTTCCCCTCTTTTTTTTCACCTCTCTCTCACAGATGGACTTCTGTGTTGGTTCAGCTCAGGCTGAGGATAGTGGCCGTCTGTTATTTTTCTAGTAGTGTTTGCTGCCAAGATAGTACTTTATTTGTGCTTAAAGGTTGGAATTTTCCGTTAATAATTCAGTCATCATACTGAATTTGCAGTTGCTTGCCCGTGATGTGTATTGCCCTTGCTGTGGGCATACGTGATCTCCTGATATCCTTTAGCTTCCAGAGCGCTTTGTTCCTCTGTGACTTCTGCTGTACACGAGAAAAGCGTGGTGGGTTAAAGCTTTATCCTTTTTCCAACGGCTGGGCTTCTGTTTCTGTCAAAAGGCCAAGATAAACCAATTATGTAAAGAGCTGATTTCTTTCCTCGGTGGAAATATATTTAGATACAGGTCTTGAAGCCAGTCGTAGCCTTTCTTCTCCTTGTCCCTGCCTGGGCAATTTTTGTCGTTAATGAGGGAGGCAGGTGGAGAACTTGGGAAGGGCTCAGGCCGTGCGCTACGGCCTTGCAAACCCGACATATCCCCTGGGTGGGAGTTGTGTTCCCTCTTGCTGTTGAGTGCTTGGCCCCTCTGGACTGACAGAGCTAATGCTTCGTCAGAGCGCTCTTCATTAGAGGTGCTGTCTGGGGGGAATGCTGTTAAATCTCACCCTCGTGCCTTGCATGTTGGATCTACTCCTGCATGTCGTCTCAGGACCATGAGGAATGGCTCCTGGTGAAGACCAGAATCGTTCTTCTCTTCGAAAGCATGGTGCGAGTCTGAATCTTGCTAAAACCACTGGGAGATGCAAAAGCCTGGTTTCCCCATATCACATAAGAATACTTAGGAAGGGAAATTAGATCTCCTGTCCAGCACTGGGCTGGAAACCGGTGTCGCAGTCTGCGTTAAGGTAAGGATGCTCACTTTCCCTTCTGCCGCTCTGCATCATTAAGCAGTGCAGGTTGTGTCAAAGAACCAGGACCAGAGGCCATTTAAGCAGTCTCTGGCTCATGGTGTTTGAGGGAAGATAAAAATAACAAAAAGTGTGACTTTAAGCAGCCATTTGCATACATCTTGATGGTAATCACCACTTCCAGTAGGCACAGTGTTGTAACTCTTGCAGGTAATTCTTGCATGAATAAAATCCCATTGAATGCCACCTGTGAACAAAAGCTCCCAGATCAAGTACACTGATCTAAAAGTTGATTTGTACTTGCATCTTTCTTTACAGGCTTTTTCCTAGATTTCAGTGGAAAACTTGACGCTAAGACCTGAGATGGCTGTTGCAGCATCTGAACTCTAAACTGGAGAATCTTTGCGCTGTCAAAGACAGCTGCCTAATTATGTCTCAGATGGGAAAAATCTGATAACCGCTGGCATGAATCAGCACATTTTAAATCACAGAGTTCTCGTGGCTGCAAACGTGATGGATCTGGGAGAACAACTTCATTTTCTTGCCAAGCCAGCACCAGGATCTGGTTTTGGGGATGAGGAAGGGCGGTTGATGCTGTCGCAGCTGTGCACACAGCTGTCCATGTGCTCTGTCAGCGGGCATGGTCACGGGAATCTGGTTCTCTCCCAGCTCTGCGGTTGGGAGTTCACAAGCCGAGGGGCTCAGTCTAGCCCAGTGCGAGTCCTAAGGATTTCAGACCAAGTTCCAGAATTCAGAAGGAAGGTCCTTAATAATAACAACATCTTTCCTTGCTGTAAAGAAGAGCGGTTCGGTGAGTGACTTGGAGGCTGTTTTGTTGGCCTTTGCCCCTCGACGCAGAATTTGGCAAAAATGTCAGAGCAGGCTTCTCTGTCTGCAGCGGTGAGGTGCGGTTAAGGTTTATGATCACACTTGCGCTCAAAGGAGTGACCAAGCCATGGCTTGCAGGCTGTGTGTGCTGTTCACGGTAGTTTTTGTGGCCTGTGGTTTACTGCTGGCTACCTGAAGATCTTCTGCTGGTTCTGCAGAGTGTAATGCTTGTAATTAATGGCTGCCTTGAAAAGCAGGTGAGGAAAAGTGTCTTCATTGTAAAAAAAGCGCTGAGCTGTTTCTGTGTTTCTGAAAATAGTTATTATCCCACGCAGTTGTAGCACTTCTGGTCTTGGGTTCTGTACAGCTTAGCAAGGACACAGCCGGCGTGGGTTTGTAAAAATCACTCTTGCCATATGGAGACTGCCAGAATCTGTTTACCCTTAGGCTTGGATCAGGTAGTCTACTCATATGGAAGAAGTCCTGTGGAGACAAGATGTTGGCAAGGAGAAGGAGCATACAGCCTATTGGGATCTCCTCAGCTTGAGCGTGAATGGGTATTCGTAGGTGTCAGCCATGTGACTGTGCTGTTTTGCCTTATTTTGAAAGCTTTTCTTGTGGATTTGAAGTGTCTCCTCTGCCACCCTGGTTTAGGTTTATAAACCTGTGCTGAGATGTAGCGTGGGTTCATCTTTGTCCATCTCAGAGGAGCGCTGGGAGCAAGCCTGGTGGGGAGCACGCTGCCTGCTAGAGCTGCTGTGTGCAGGGTGCGAGAGGAGGCAAAGGCTGGGACGTGGATGAGGCTGTGGCTGTGTGGGACCAGGCAGCGTTCCTGGTGCTGTGACCTGCATTGGTTTCCCTGCCCAAATGTCCAAGCTGGAAAACACACTTTACAGTGGGAGGTGGTGGTCTGATGGCTGTGCTCCCTGTGCTGCTCAGCTTGGGCCTTTTTGGTCTCTCTCCTGCACTGGAAGCATCTCTGATAGATTTTTGTTAAATGGGAGGAGAAGGATGGTACATCAAGCTCCTTTTTTAAGAACCAGACAAAAATTTCATCTTCCCCAAAATGCTGGTACACTGAAAATGCGAGGTGCTCCACACCGTAGCTGACAAGTGCTTTGTGTAGCCTACCTGCTGGGGACCTCTCTGTGCTGTGAGGGGGGACCTGAGTGCAAACGGCTGTTCTTCTGCAACAGGGTGCCTATTATAGACAATTTCAGCTGGTTAGTGGCTTACATAGAGGGAGGGGTATAAGGACATGTTGGAGCAGCCAAGGCACACTGAGCGTTCCAGATTCCTGCCCACAGCTGAATGCACAGTGGAGAAAAGGTCTTCAAGAAGAGGTGGGTGTGTTGACCAAGTAATCTTCAGGAAAGGCATATGATAGCTAGATGCCTCCTGGTGGGTGCGGGTGCCAGCTTTGTTGTAGTATCTTCTGTCCTGCTTCCAAAACAGAATTAAGAAAAGGAGACTAAATCTCTGGGAAGTTGGTTTTGGTTCAGAGCAGACCTGAAAAGGCTTGTCAGTTGGATCTTAGAGCCATCAGCATTTTTTGTTCTCCACTTAACTGAAGCTTGTTTAACTTGTGACAGCACTTTTAATTTGTTATATTTGTAAAGGAAGCATCAGGGGAGGGTTCAGAAATGCATATTTATGTTTCTTGACTAAGCTTAATTTAGCTCTAAGAACCTGTTTTTCTTATTTCAATAAAGAATGATGTTTTGTCTTAGGCTGGGATTTTTTCCTATATATTTTGTGGGGTTGGTTTGTTTGTTGTTTTTTTTGTTTGTTTGTTTTGGTGGTTTTTTTCCCCTCTTCCAAAAAGAGCATATAGTGGCTTACCTTGGTCTACACCTTCCCTTGGATGTGAAACATGTAATTAACAGGTCCTAACCAGAAGTATCCTCTTGGAGGTTTCCTCACTCTTCCTGGAGCTGGTGTTGGACCTCCTGGGTGGTGCTGGGCAGGACCACTACGACCTCTGACGGTGCTGGCACAGAAATGTATTTTCAGGGCTTCCTCAGGACGTGCAGCACTACCAGGAATTTGGACACCGCTGGGGAGCCTGCATCTCTTCCCACCGCTCTTGCTTGGGAGGGCTGGAGCCCATTTTGGTGGGGGACCCCAGGGAAGTGTGTGCAGCATGGCTCTGCTCTCCCAGCGAGCAGGAGGACTGCTGCTGGGCTGGGGGTGTGGATGTGCCCCCCTCCTGCCCCAGTGTCCCGGAGGGAGGCATGGAGCCACGCGGCAGGAGCGGCCGAGGCCGTGCCCCACGGCACGGGGACAGTGCAGTTGTGTGGCGTGCCTCTGGTGCCTGGTGGGGCGTGTGACCGAATTTGTGGTACTGCTGCAAAACTGATACGCTGCTGGTGGTGTTGGGGTGGCAGAAACATCTGGGAGCAGCCAGCTGTGGGATGGAGTGAGTCCCGGGCCGCCCCGTGGTGTTTCCCCTCTGGTTGACTTGCCCCACTCCCGGTGCAGCCCTGCGCTGGCAGGCACTGGGCCTGGAGGGCCTTGCTGGCCACTGGCTAGTAGCACCAGCCACAGAAGTACATGGCAAAGCTGTGACCAGGGCGTTGTGAACGTGGGCTGATCTGACTGTCTCTGAGAGCGGTGAGAGTGTCTGCGTGCTGTCTAGACCAAGTGCTTCCACCCACAGTGGCTGGTGGCACCCATACGCCCCGAGGGCGGTAATGACACTCCTTAGCCAGCTTAAAGGATGATTAATGCTTCTCTGCTTTCAAGCCTTCACACGAATTAATGAAGCAGTATTGACGATATGGTTGCATAGACAGATGGGCGTTACTTGAAGGGAGCAGTAACAGGTCTGTTGTAGGTGCAGATGCTTCTGCAGCAGCAGCGTCTTGCTCGCTCTCCCTCTGTTTGTGGTATTGCTTGAGAGCGTCCTTTTGGTGAACAGCCGTGAGGCTTTAAATGCAATGTGGAGATGAGAAGATTGAGATTTGTTTTCAGGGTGGTGCTGGTAAACTTCCTGCAGCTTGGTGTTAGAGATAATTCTGCAGGTTCTGGCTCCATTGTTGTGACTGGGTCTAAGGTGAATTTAAGAAAAATATTTTGGTCAAACAGGCTTTCCTTTCTGTTTTATCCAAAGGGAAAAATCTGTTACGAGCCTGATCTGTTGTTCTCATTACTGGGGGAGTTTCTAAGTGGGACCTAAATATGTAATTATTTGCACGTCCTTATCTGTGCGACGCAGTGTTTTCCAGGTTGGTATCTCGGGTTTCAGACTTGCTTGTCATGGTGTGCGGTCTTAAATCCACGTATGCAGAAGCATTTGATCATAGAGATGTCAATATGGTGAATGACATTTCTCTCGGGATCGTTTTGGGCATCACGGTGGAATCAGCCCCTGAGGACCAGCGTTTGCTCAGCTTATGGCACGCTCTTGAGCTGCTGTCGGAAGGAGGGTGAAGTGCAGGGTTGTCCGACCAGTCGTCTATCGCAAGGCTGTAGTGCCTGGGGAAGGTGGAGAGGAGGCACTGATTACCTGCAAGGCCTGCCAGTGATGAGGCTTCCACATAAGCTGCTTGGAGGGAGAGGGGACATCTTGCAGCCCAGCATGATGATTGCAAGGATGGAGTCCCACCATGTCTCCAGAGAGCTTTGTGACGGGGCTAAACTGCGGCAGGCCCTCAGTCGGAGGGTGCCTCCTGTGCAGGGTGATGGCAGTGGTAGCTAGAAATATTTTTCCTTTTGGACCTGGTTGGGAGGCTATCCCTCTGTTGCCTGCATGCTATATAGTGGTGTATGTTTACCTCCTTACTTTCAGAAGTACTAAAGCTGCCTCCTGCAAGGAGCCACCATGCTGCTGTCTCCATCTGAAATATGTTTCCTTTTTCTTCAGCTTCTTGCTCTCAGACCTTGTGGTACTTAAAACTCCCCCTTTCTTCCTCACTCTTCCAAGGAATTTTACAAAGAAATCAGTAGCTGTCTAGTTATGACAGCAAAATGAAAAAGGCTGCAACGTCTCCATAGCTACCTAAAAAGTACTTGTAAAATGCCGGTGGAAGAGAGTGCCCTACAATTATCCTATACATTCCTTGCATGCGGACTGAAAATTGTTTGCGTTAGTTAAGTAATCGCTGCACACTTGTCCAGTGAGAAATGTTTGTTTACTGCAATAAATTTTTGTTCCTTTAACCCTGTGCAGCTGAAAAAAAAGAATTTGTTTTATGTAGAAAACTAGCTGACCTGAACTCTTCAGTAGATTAACTGATTTTAAATGTTCCAGCTTAATCCCACTTGTTTTTTTTTCTTGTGTTTCATGTAGCATCTGAAAAGAGACAGCTTGTGGCAAATTAGCCAGGGTGAGACTACAAAAAGATTGAATTATTCCTGTTTGAACAGTTCCCAGCATGCGAGCACTTGCTGCTTGGTTTGTACATCATCTGTGTCTTGAGTTAGCCTGCCAGAGCTGCTGTGACTGGGGTGAAAGTAAATAACCTCCAACTGGAAATCTTGCCTTCAATGTAAACGATAATTTATTCATTCATCAGTAAAAATACATGGAGATCTGATGAACAAAGATTGTGGTTGGTGTGTGTTTGAGTTTCTTGCAACAAATGTCTTTCCCTGTTGTGTTTCCATGAAGAGAAACTGTTTGACGTGCTGTCCTGCGCTGTCCTGAAAAGTCACTTTGCTCCTAGTGAAACCCAGCGCTGGTATGAAAATGCAGGTGTCAAAACATATGCGAGGTCGTACTTGGTCTGCGTCTGTGCCTTACGCCGCTCTGTTCACTTTGGGGCATGGTATAAAAATAACAGGCTGCAGAGTTAGGTCTGCTGCATTTAGGCAAGGCTAATCTTACTGTCGGGCATCTGTAAATGCAGAAGTAGTTGAAACAAGATGATGTTTCTGTAGGGACTTGCTTTGATATACCGATGTATTGCAGTGCCTCTTTTGGAGGGGAGGGACTGAAGGGGTAGGGAAATTACATACATGTGGCAATAGTTTAGGAGGGGCTGCCTGGTTGTTTAGGACAGCGTATCCAACTGGACTGCTCATGCTAAATTGGAATTTGGCTGTGATATTGCGGTTAATTCCTCTTCTTACTAAATGTGCTGTATCATCTTTCTATGGCTGCGGCAATTAGGGCCTGGCTTTACTGTTGCACATGGCAAGGAACAACATTTCCCTTAGATCCAGCTGTGTTCATGTTGTTAGGAGCAAAATGGGGGGGTGTCGTGGTTTAACCCCAGCCAGCAACTCAGCACCACGCAGCCGCTCGCTCACTCCCCCCCGGTGGGACGGGGGAGAGAATCAGAAGGGCAAAAGGGAGAAAACTCGTGGGCCGAGACAAGAACAGTCCAACAACTGAAGTAAAATAAATCAGAACAGTCAAATAGGCAAAGCAAAAACCGTGCACGCAAACAAAACAGAACAAGGAATTCATTCACTACTTCCCATTGGCAGGCAGGTGTTCAGCCATCTCCAGGAAAGCAGGGCTCCATCACGCGTAATGGTTACTTGGGAAGACAAACACCATCATGCCCCATGTCCCCCCCTTCCTTCTTCTTCCCCCAGCTTATATACTGAGCATGACGTCATATGGTATGGAATAGCCCTGTGGCCAGTCTGGGTCAGCCCCCCCCCCCGGCTGTGCCCCCTCCCAGCTTCTTGTGCACCCGGCAGAGCAGGGGAAGCTGAAAAGTCCCTGACCAGTGCGAGCGCCACTCAGCACCCATTTAGAGACAGCTTAGCACTACTTAGCAGGAACCAAAGCATCAGTGTATCATCGACACCGCCCCCATCCCAAACCCAAAACACAGCCCCACACCGGCCACCAAGACGAAAATTAACTCTATCCCAGCTGAAACCAGGACAGGGGGCTGTCCCTGTTTTTGTGTTAAAAGGAAGAAATGGGACCCCACCGCCTTTCCTCTGAGCCGCATTGGGCTTGCTGTCCCTTTTGCCTTAACACATTGGGCCGTTTGTGGGTAAGATGTTACTTGCCATAAGCAGAGGGACAAAACACAGCACAGTGGATGAAGTACCTGCTACAGGCAACAAAAGTCCTGCTTTTGCCTTTAGTGAGACCTCAACTTTGCATTGTCTGACTTGCCATCTTTTTCTGGGAAGAGAGGGATTAACAGAGATGGAGACCCAGTGATGGCCCCAATGAAGATGCCTTTGCTGTTGTCCTCTTTGTCTGGGTGAGATGTTAGGGAGATGGCTGGTGAAGGGAGGAGGACATCCTGGTACTGCCTCCCTGCGTGGAGGGGGCGGCGGGGTCTCTGCTGCTGAAGTCTTTGGGCCGGGAAGTGAGAGGCAAGGAAACAGGCCCCACAGCGGGCCTGGGGCGGAGTGGGCTGGGCTACTGGTGGTAGAGGTGGGCTTGCTGGGTGGTGCGAGCTCCTCTGGAGCCAGCTGTGGCAGAACAGGTGACCCTGCGGGCTCCAAGAGTTAGAAATCACAGGGTCAAGGATGCAACAACAGCACAGTCCAAAATACCGTCACTTGGCATAAATATAATGAAAGACAACCCTTCCAGGCTGTGAAGTTTTGGATTGGGTGTGCTCGGCTATCTGGCTGCCCCTCGCCATCCTTGGTGTTGCAGCTATCTGTTTTGCAAGCCTACATCGCCGTGCCGCTGCCTGGCTGGACTCAGTGTCCCCTGTCCTGTTGGCCACTCTGAGAGCGGTGAAGAGGAAGAAGGGTGGCCTCGGCAGCTGAAATGTGTGTGACCCTCAAGGGCCTCCATGGGCCCCCTTGGAGGACGTGCTCCTTACGTGCGCTGCCACCTGCCCTGGGGTCCGTCCTCTAGGCGCACGTCCCTGCCCCCTGTACCACAGCCTGCAGTCTCCCACAGGCACGTGGGAAATTCAGAGTGCTGTGATTTATGTGGTGTCCTTTCTTTAATCCTTCTTGTCTAGCTTGCACTGTAAAGCTTTGAGGCAGAGACTTTGCTTCCCATATCTAGAGCCTCATGCCTGGATCTGGTTGATGTTTATACAGAAGTGTGAGGGCAGCCAGAGGTTTGCCGGGGTCTGATAGAAACCATACGCGAAATTAATCCAAATTAAACTGTACGCGTTCCGCGATAAACAGGAGGTTACAGCACGGACTCAACATGTTGCATAACTTTGAGACTATGAAGAATGAGAAGTGAATCCTCCTCAAAAAGTTGGCTGTGCCCGTATGATGAAGTTTTGAGACAAGCCAGTACGCCAAGCTCACTGCGTAGGCGTTTGCAAGAAATGAGGCAGATTTATGGGGGAGGACTGTGGGTATAGGGAGGCAGAGGGGTGCTGGAGATGAAGTAAAGTAGATAAACACATGCCTGCTGAGGGTGAATCTGTGGTTGTGGACCCGCGTGCTCCTTCCTACAGAGGAGGGAGAGGTCAGTTTGTGTGCCCTGCTAACGTGGGCAAACGAGCCAGTTCACGTACGTGATAGGATTTTGCACACCATTCTGGTATGCTTGCTTCCTCCTCGTGCCCTGCAGTGACGGAGCGTGTGGCAGGGATGTGGAAAGCAAGGGAAAACAATCTGGTCGGGGCAGCTTTCGAGTGGGTGGGCAACAGCCCTGCTCTTGCTGCAGAGCCTCTTGTGGAGGTCGGGGAATGCTGGAGGTTGGTTGGTAGCCAGACTGTCAACAGGGAGCTTGGCACTTCCCATGACAGTGGGAAAACGTGTTTCTGGGGCTGACTCTGGCCCTTGTCCCTTTTTCCCAGCACTGGGGTGAGGGTATGGTGGACTTCCCAGTGGTGATGGCATTGAGGACAGTCTTGGAAGCTGAGATGATTTTCCCTGGATGGAGTCAGCCCCTGAGGGCACGGGGCTGTGCTGGCTCGTGTCTTTGGAGTGGGCAGATTTCTCCCAGTGAGGGTTTTGGGCCTTGTGAGGAACAAAAAGCATACAAAAATGTGCATGGTCTGGGGGGTGTGCTGGTGTCAAAGAGCAGTGGAGGCAAGAGATGGACCGGTGTAATTGTACAGTCTGGTTTACGCTGGGCTTGAACAATCAGAGCACCATGATGCTCTGGAGGGTTTGCAGTGCCACTTGCTACTCGCAGGGCTGGGAGTGGAAAGGGATGGATGCCACCTAGGAATTTCAAACCACAGGTCAGCACAGGAACACAGGAGCGTTCCTGCGTGGGAAAGCAGCGTCCACATGGTCCAGCTGCCTCTCCTGCCAGCACGGAGATTGCGTTGATCTAGTGGATATAAACAGCCTTGCAGCCTTTTTGCAGGGCCGTGATGGCTGAGGAGAGGCAATTTCCCAGTGAAATGCTGATGATCTTGTGTGCTAATAGTACCTGTATTAGAGAAAAGGAGCAACTCTGTATTATAATGTTTGAATTGTTCATGTTGATTTTTTTTTTTTTCAAGCACGCTGTTCAGGAATAAAGGATGGAGGAAATACTGCTGGTGGTGCGGAAGGAACTTTCTAACTCTGCACTTGTAGGTCCCTCCTTCCTATGGGCCCTATGCTCAGCATTGGGACCATATTAACTACTTGTGTTTGGATTTCCAGAGAAGAGGCTTCCTCTTGAGACTTCCTATTGTAATTCACATCTGTGAAGTTGAATGCAGATGCTGTCTGTCACACTGCAAAGATTCATGTCCAACTGTGTATATACAGAGGGGGAGAGATGTTATCTTGCCATCTGCAAAGACAACTTACTAAAAATAGGCTAAAGCCCATGAACCCAGGAGCAAAAGTACTTGTCCCAAAAGTCTCACTCGATGCATCTTTCTTTTTCTTTTTCCCCCTTAAGGAATATTTGTTTGGAATGTGCTCCGTGTCTCGGCATTTGCACAAAAGCTAGTTGTGCTCATGCTGGAGCTGCTGCTGGGCGGACGGGGCCAGGCCAAGCTCCGTTTCTAACTCCACTGCTTGTTCCCTCTGAGGCTGGGATATATCGCCTCCCTCATTTTCGCCGCTTTCCTGCTATCAGGCCGTTTGTCTGTCTTCCTGCTTTTGGATCCTGACCTCCTCCAAGACAGGGCTGCCTGACTGCATAGCGTGCAGAGCCCGTGCAGTGTATGAGGGCAGACCGTGCAGCTGAGCGGGAGCAGCGCTTTTCAGGGAGCACAGGTGATCAAGCAGCATGTGGAGAGGTCGGTATGTCGAAGCGAGGCCTTTCCTGTGGCTTGGGCTGCTGCCTCTGGCCATGTTTTATGTATTTGGTAGGGGCAACTGCTCGCATGCACGTAGCAGGCTTCTTTGTTGCTCTGAGTCCTCTCCGTACCTTGATGCTGTCTGTCTTTCTCTGCATCTTTTCCCCTCGTCCCTCTCGTGTGCATCCTGTGAGGTGACCTGTGCTGAGGAGTCTCTGCCAAGACCCCGTGCAGGTTTTGGGAGTGGAACCGCCAGGCTTCCTCCTTCAAAAGGCTGGGGCCTCTGGCGGTGCAAAGCTGGCTTCATGTTAGGAAAACAGAACAAAGCAGATCAGTATTAACTTGCCTTCATGGAGTTGATCCTGGCTGTGGCTCAGTCGGATTACGTTAGCTGGTACCCAGAGACTTCCAGGTTTTAAGACTGTGAAGCAACTTAGCCTGCAAACAGAGCGAGCGGTTGCTTGGCTGTGTTCTTGTCATTTTCTGTTCATTGAATGCATCGCTGGAATAGTACAGGGTGGCGTTAAATTTCTGCACAAGGCTTTGAACGAGACCTTCCGTCAAAATGTTTGATAAACAGCCTACTGTAATGCAGAATGCTGCTCTGTCTTTTTGCAAATTGAATTGTCGGAGAGCTCTTAAAATTATTAAAAGATCCTTTGTCTTAATTTAATTTCCTGTAAAAGACATAAGCTGGATGATTCAAAGAAACAACGCAGACACTTAATCCACGTAAAAGCATAATTTTCTTATCTGTGCACGTGCAGTACTTAAAGGTTTCCAATGGCATCATGTGCAGGGAGGAAGTATAAAAATATACATAAAACCCCAATACTTTAAAATTTGTCCATTTTGAAGAAAGCATTTTGTTGATGGGGAATCGAGTAATGAAAAACAGTCAAAGCAAGAATGGAGAAAGCATCAATTTAATATCTTCTTGGGGTGATGGGAGGCGGGAATTTTTTTTCCCCATTGTATTTTAAATGAGTTTAAAACTGTATTCCAGACAGCTTGTGAATGGTCAAGATTCAGCGGTGATTTTGTGAGCAGAAGGGCTATTATTTGGGCTCTCTGGCTGTGTTCCAACACAAGGGATCCCGAGTCAGGGTGCAACGCCTCCTTGCTCTAGGCATGCGTGACTGTTACCTCCCCTCCTGTTCCACAGGGACCGGCGACTTCACCTCCCTTCTGCCCACCGACGTCCTTCAGAACTGAGTTAAGCCTCTAGCAGTCTTGCCCATGCATATTGGGCTTGATACTGGCTCCTGCTAGCAGTGAAGGGCTTGTGTGCCTGAAATACTAAATGGTGCTCTTGCCACCCCTCCCATGGTGAGTGGCCGAAGCGAAGAGCTTGTGGGGAGAGGTGGTCCCAGCTGTGTATCCCAGCGGAGCTGACCCCTCTCAAGTGAGTCGAGCTCAAGTGACCCTGGGCATCCTTTGAAGGAAGGATACCGCTCTGGATAGTGGTATCCGTGCTTGCAGGATGTCAAGGAGGCTGAATGCTCTGCTATATTTATATACTAAACTTTAAATATATTTATAATCTATGTAAATATTTATATACAAAATATACATATAAAAAAAGTTCAGTTGCTTTCTGAATTTGTCCACGGGGTACAAGGGTGTTGTTCCTGTGCACCTGTGTGCGTGGCAAGGGGAAAATAGCAGGGAAGACTTGGAGGGCTTAGGGATCCCTGAGTGTTGCCCGCTTGCACTGGTGTTTAGGTGTTGCTTAAATGTGCTTAATAAAACTTTTGCCTCTGTTTCCTGCCAACTCAAGTTAAAAGTGCCGTGCTCCAATTAAAGATGCAGATGGGAGGTCAAGTTAGGGGCAATGCTTGAGTTAATTTTTCAACGTAGACAAACTCTGTGCTAATTACTCTGTTTATCTAAGTCCTGCAGCAGTTTAGCATTCTTGTTCTGTCATTTTCTTTCCCTGCACCCTACCCTCCTGCTGCAGTGCTGTTCAAAGTCCGTCTTGCCGCAGAAGTGGCTGCCTATCAATAATACATCAAGTGATGTTCCTCGGGCTGTGTATGCGTTGTAAAAAGTGTTGTGTGTATAGCTGCTTGTATCATTTCCAAATGCTTTTTATAGCAAGAAGCCTGTTAATACAGTGTGCTTCATCACGAACTGAATTTACTACTTAGTAATAATCATTCTGACAAGTACGCAACCTGCCTGAAGCTGGGAGCGAGGACAGCACGTGCGTGTTACCTGGTTGGCGTTCTCTTAACTGTGTGTTGTGAGCGACCTTTTCTGTCTCCCGTCGCTGCTGCAGACTCTGCTCCCAAGGAGTCCTGAGAGAAGCCTGCGACCGTGTACGAGCTTGAGCGGGTGCCCTTTGCAGGACTGCTCCGCAGACCAGCAGTCCTCCGCTCCTGCGCCATGAGAAAGGACCTTCTCGCAGTATCCCTCAGTCCATCTCTCTGCTCCGGTGTAATGCATTTCTGAGTAGAGCGCTCTACATGTGCAGTGTGGGTGTACTGAGCTGTTCTAAGGCGGTGACCTTCCTCCTGTTCCCAAACAACGCTGCAGGTCACAGGAAGTACAGCTGCATTGCTTGGAGTCTCCTAAGTTATTTAGAAGGAGCTCTTGGGAATAAAGGCTCTTATTGCTCTTTTTCTTCGTTTTTTTTCTTTATTTCTGTCTGCTAATAATCTTGGCTTCATGTTCACTGTTTTCTCCCTTTTTAAAAAGACTAGGGAAATAAACGTTTCTTTTTTTTCTTTCTGAACTGAGTTTGCTACAGTATCTGTAGGGCAAATAAATCTCCTTTTTGTTTCTTCCTGGCATAAGAATACCTTTCATTTGAGAGAAACTATAAATCTAAAATAATGAAAATTATAGTTTGACCTTTATTAGTTAGGAAAATAGTGATGTAATGAAATGGCTACTGGGAGGACCAGTGAGACAAATCGTATGGGCCTTTATTTGTCATTTTCCTGGCTCTGTTTTCCAGAAAGCCCCGCACTTTGCCAAAATTAGTTTTCAGCCATCGCAGCTATAATGCTGCACGGGGCTTTAAGTTTGCATTGACGTAGGTGCTCACCCAGACGATCAGCCCCATCAAATTTAAACTGAGCGAAGCCAGAGGGATGACTGGCGAGGGGTTGTGGCGGAGCTCCCTGCTGCCCCGTCCGGCCCAGAGCAATCTCGCCCCAGCAGAGCTGGGAGCTGCTTGTGAGATGTGCCTGCCTGCCACGCAGCCCTTCTCCCTCCCTGGCTGAGGCGGCTGGAGCAGGAGAGCGGCAGGAGGGCCACAAGGCAGGGAGAGCCTCTCCCTCCAGCCCAGGTTAGAGGCAGCGTCCTTGGGGATGGCTCTCAGGTGGCCACACAGCCCCTCTCTCTTCCTTTGGTCTTCCTCCCTTTTCCCACCCCACCCTGCCCCTTCGGACCATCTCGGGGCTAATTGCAGCTGCTTGGGAGAGCAAACGGTTCCAGCTCCTGAATCGGTGGGTACACGTATGTCTGGATCGTTCTCCCCCGGGGTTCATGACTAGACTGCGTCTTCACAACTCTGACTATAAAGGATCTGTGACCAACATGAAAGGACTCAGAAAGCACTCAAAATTGGTTTAGCCCTACCCTGGCACCTTCTCCCTCTGCTTTCATGGTGTGCAAGTATGAGCGTCAGAACTTGACTTTCTGGGACTAATTCAGCCTTGGCTTGAGGAAATGGATATTTAGGCGGTGCTCCATTAAGTCAGTGCTACAACCCTGTAAAAAGTGCCGTTGAATCAAAACCAGCTCCTTTATGTTGAGACAGAGAAAATGCTCAGTGTTAGCCTGGGTTAGCAGACTGTCCTGTTGATCTTGTTCAACACTCTCTCACTTTCTTGACATTGCAGCACCGTTGGGTCTTGCCTCTCCTTGGCTTTGGTTTGCGCAGTTGCCATATGGGAAATCCTAGCTGCAATCCTCAATCTGCTGCAAATCTGATGGAAAATGTTGTAAAGTGCTCTAATAACACAAGGAGTTGTGGAGACTTGTAGTGGCTTTGAAAAGACACTGAGGATGGATTATGCGAAGTTCAGCCTTCAAAACCATTTCCTGGACCCTCATATATTTGTTTGTTTGTTTGTTTTTTCTGTACTAACAAAGCTTATTTTTGACTCTGTGTCAGCATCCTTGTACGGAGGCTCAAAGATGACCTGTGCTGATTAGAGCTGACTTCACGGTATGGATTTGCATGGTCTTAACAACGTTACAATGTGCAGTTTTAATTAAAAGTAGTAGAGCCCTTGGATAGGAAGTCAAAACCTTAATTGTTAATACAGTACAATTAAGTTTCTCTGTACCTAGCTAGTAATTAGACAGAACTCACTGCAGTATGGAAAGGCTGTTTGGAAACATAGAAGCGTAGAGGTAAGTAGAAGAAGGTCTTTGCAAATACCGACTGTCTGAATTGTTCTACTCTTAAAAAAATTTTCTCCCTTTTGTCTTAAATAGTACTATTTTTGCAGTTCAGAGTTTGTAACTACAGCCTATTCCTTTGCTTGGGGTGGATGGTTTTAAGCAGCTAAAGCAGTGAGGTTTGCGTGTAATGAGGTGCTGCAAGCCAATGATTTGTTTTCCCTTCCTTGGTGAGCGTTTACAGAAATTTTGAGGGCTCAGCAAGGACTGGGACTTGGCTGGAAGCAAAATAATCTGTCGTGAACACTCTTGAACTACAGGGAAGGCTGGATACAAATCTGTATTCCCTGTTTTCGACTCACTTGTAGAGAGTGGTAGTACAGGACAGCGATTATTTCAGCAGTAACCTCTTCGGCATCTGGAATATTTATTGTCCAGCAAAATGTTGAAAAGGCTATAGTGAGATTGGCCTTTAACGTTTGGATTGCATGCAGAGGATGGTAGTCTTAGCATGGAGTAACAGCTCTGGGTTTAGGCTGTCTTTTCTTGCTTTCCCGGAGGGAAACCTGAAACAATATGGTAAAGAGATGTGCTGGAGCCCCTGCATGAGTTGGCAGCAGAGCCCCGAACCTGAAGCCAGAAGCCTGTGGCTTGCCAGACCACACTGCAGCGTAATTACCAGATAGCATTGCTGCGACTCTGGGGGCAAAGTGAGTCAGGGCAGACCGACATCGGCATTGCTGTCCTCCTGCGTGTGGTGCGGGTCCGTAAGAGGGTGCCTGTCGGGCTTTCCTTTCCTGTCCTTGTTTTACACGGATGCGACTCCTTTATCACTGGATAAACTCCATTTACCCTGCTCCGAGTGGAGAGTTGAATTCTTCAGTGCTTTCTCGGCTTTTTTTTTTTTTTTTTTTTTTTTTAAGGAAGGAAGTTCATTAATTTCTTTTGGCAAGAAATGCCAAGTAAACTCAAAGATGTACAGCTTCCTAAAATACTCATCTTTTCCACACAAAACCTGATGAAACATTGCATATCTCTGAGACGTTTTCTAATGGCCCAACGTGTCTGGCTTCATACAGAACTTCTGAAAGAAACTTTTGGAAAGGAGAGCCATGGAATAAATGGCAAATGAAATCACTTTACAGCTCTGTCTCATTGGTATTACCAGGGGAAGAGGAGAGTGATTACTTCTTGGCAAATTAGGCTACATAAAGGAATTCTGTATAAATATTATAATAACTGCCCTAATGAGTAAGACTCGGTGATGCAAGCAGGGTGGAGAAATGCGTTATCACCAGCTGCATTGCTGCCGTGTATGTGAGGGTTACTGTGGTTTAATGAGCCTGGCAGGACCTGCAGTAAGCCGTCTTAGTAATTTCATCTTGCAGCAGGTGATCTCTCAGCCTGTGGGTCTCCAGCTTGCATAAAGAAGGGGAAAAAAAAAATCCTGAATTAAAAAAGAACGTGGTGTTGCATGTTGGCAGCCCTGTGCTTGAGATGCTTTTCTCTGCAGAAGAGAGCTAGCTGGCTTCTCCATGCGGCAGGCTGTTCAGCGTTGCACACACAGCTCATACAAACTCTTCACAACCCGTCTGTCTCTTCTCTGCATTTCGTTTCTCGTGCTCTTCTGGTTCACGTAGATCACCCTCTGTAGAGTATTGCCTTTATGTAGTCCTGTCTGATGCTTGTCTTGACTTGCATCCTATTTTAAATTCGGGGCTCTGCAAGTTTGACATCTGCTAGACCTTGCCTTCACTGGCGTTACAGATGTGCTATACCTAAGGAGTTACTTTGACAAGTTACACAAAAGTAACAGTATGGCTTGCCTTCTCGCAGACTTCAGTGAGGTGACCCTCTTGTGCTGGTGGTTGTTACAGTAAAATGTTTTCCCCAGTGACAAGCCCCCAGGATGCTCATGGTTCAGTGATGGAAAACTTAACTCTATTTACTGCGCACAAGGTAGTAAACGAGGAATGAATGGGAAGTGAAAATTGTGTTGGAGCTCAATAGCAAGGGTTTTTTGTAGAAATCAAAGTAAAATGGCCTTTGCCTCTCTTTGGGGCAGTGCTCCTGTTGCTAATGAAAATCTTAACTGACTGCTTACAGTCACAAAAGCACTTAAGGCAGCCACTGGAAAGTACTGGCCTACAAATTCAGAGCAACTTACCTGTATTCTTATGTCTTCCTTTGTACTGTACCCCATAAAAACCGATGTTTTTGCAAGTGATGACTTGCCCTGTAGATAAAGGAGAAGCTGTATTTTACTATTTGGTCAAGTATGGGAGGCTATTTTTTCCTCTCCACAAATTTATAAGATTCTTAGGGGATATTTCAGGATAAGAGTAACTGAGGCAGAAACATGCTGTCACCTGAAAGCCTTTTCTCTATATCCTGACACCATCATTGAAGCAATCTCTCATATTGTCTGTGGAGGAGGCTTTAATGAGAGTAAATCATCATGTACAGTAACGGGGATGGGTTGGATTGTGGAAGGTGAGAGGTATGATGGTGACTTTCTCTGGAAAGACCTTGTCTGCTTCTCCCGTCTCGATTGCTTCCACCATCTCCTCCATGGGACAGCAACACGTGCTCCTTGGTGCGGCTCGAGGGGACGGACTCTGCAGCCTTCCGCTGAAAGGCTTAGGTTTTGCCCTGACTTTCTGCGCAGGGGATGGGGTCTCCCTGTGCTCCACCACCTCTCAGAATATGCTCCTGAAGATGGTCCTTTCCCTGGTTTACATGGTGGAAAATAATCAGCTTTAAGTGATGTTGAAGTCGTCTTGCTGTGGCCCAAATTTTACAGAGCAGTTAAAAATCTGTTTTGCGAAATTACTGGATTCTAGGAACATCCTTATGTAGGATGTTTAATAGAGACATCCTTGTGTAGGATGTATGTGGCTTCTAATATTAACTGTCCCCCATGGGAAAGATGGTTATTAGGTGATTTCTAAATGAAGATAAAACGCAACACATACTTAATGGTGCACTTGTTTGCCCCCAGCATCTTCTAAGTAGTTCTTTCACATCCAACTTTCATTTTGGAGTCTAACCAAAGTTTGCCTCTTTCCTTAAAAAACCAACCAACCTCCTTTCCGCAAACCAAACCAACCAACCAATTAAATATGAAATATTTATTTATTCATAGTTCATGTGAAACACGAAACTAGCTTTCACTGAACTAGTTTCTGCTTGGCTGCTACGGTGGTTAGGGCTGCTTGTTGTTCCATGAGAGTGAAATCTGGGTGGGTGAAGTAGGAGAGTTAATATGACCAAGTTGAGTGGAAAGCACATAAGTGAAGATACTGCTTTCTGGGGTCAGATATCCCCACCTGGCTCCGTTTCAGGCTCTGCTACGATCCACTTGTCGGTCGTAATTCATTGTCGTTTAAAGCTTATTGTTTTTGTTGGATACCTTTATTTTTATGCTCAGGCTCTGTCTTGTTCCCAGCCCCAGTGTTTCGAAGCTCTGTTCCGTAAACCTCACCACCTTGCTCTTGACACACTGCAGTCCTTGGCTCAGAGCCCTGGGCTACAGATGCCAGCGCCCTGCTATTAATAAGAGGAGTCAGACTGTTCCAGCTGGAGAGAGAGCATCTCATCCCAGGACAGATCCAGTGCTCCTGACAGGACCAGTGTCTTCATGCTGCCATCAGGACATACATTGCTCTTGATCCGGGGCGTTTGCTGCAGTGATGGAGCTGTTTGGGCTGTTGTGGCCGTCCAGCCCTGCCTCCTGCAGAGCCTGCCCGCTGTGGTCGCACAGGCCTTCGGTCTGAGGGCTGGCTACAGTGCCCTCTGGCAAGTGGGCTGCCATTGCAGACATGGTTTGCATGTTAAGACCATGGAGGGGATGGAGAGAGCCGCTGCTGGTGACTTTTTAAATTGTTGTATAATCGGTCTGAACTTGAAGTGATGGTCTAGAAGGGGACAGTGACTTTGCATCTCATTGTTTATCCAGTGAGTCTTGCGCTCTGCCTGCATCTTTTTTCTGTCTCGAACTGCATCCTTGGTATTTACCCTGAGAGAAAAAACTGTTTTTTCTGTTGTTGCAAGACACTGACCTCTTTAAAGAAGGAGAGAGACTGAAAACTAATGAAGTTTTTCCTCTGAGGATAATGCCCTGTAATTGTTAGTGAAAGGGTATTTAATGCTGGTGGCAGCATCCTTACTTACTCCTTAAATAAAGTGCTGTAATAGGTTGGTTATAAAGATGATTCTTGAATAAAATCAAACTAAACCAGAAAGGCTTGTGGGGGCGTGGGGAGGAGATATTTGCACTCTGCTTTCATGGTGCAGAAGCGTTCGTTTCTAAGAACTAACACAAATAAAACCTCCTGCTGTCTGTCCGCTAGCTGCTAAGTGCAGAGTGGGAGTAGGGTGAGCCTCACTTGCTGCTGATGGCTGTGGGACTTGCCCTGGGGTTGCTCGGCCCTGGCTGGGGGTGGATTTCCACCCTGGCTCTGCCGCGTGCTCCCCTTGCCTGTCCTGGCTGCTTGGCACCTCTCAGGGTAGGCATTGCTTGTTTCTGGCCCTCCCCTTCTTCTGAAGTAGGGATCATTTGATCATACTTTGGAAAGGGCGTTATCATGCTTGTAGGTATGGAGGTGGCAAAGAGCTGCCACCAGCTATCCCTCAGGCAGCAGACTTGACAAAACCTAGTTATTTACGATTTTGTTTCCCCTGTGTGCACTGGCCTTCTGACCACCATGACCTGTGATCCTTCTCTTTGGACCGCTTCATTTTCGCTCTTCCTTATCTCCAAATTATCTTTTCCCTCCCTTTTGGCTTGGTCTGTGGTTTCTCTCCAGTGTCTCTCCTGTTGGCCACACAGGAGTCAGGTGCTGGATGCCCACGTGCAGATGCTGAGGGAGCGGCTGCTGGGCCAAACAAAGCAGGGAATTGTTGACTTCTTGCAGCAGAGTTTGACTCCGTGTGAGGCTAATTTGGATGTGTCTCCTCTACCTACATACAAGTTTCTCCCAAAGATGTAGGAATGTGACACCTATTCGGATCTCTTTGCCTTCTGCCAAATGTGGTCAAAATTGACTAGTGAGTTGAAAATTTAATAGGGTGAGGACTGACAAAGAACACTACCACATAAACTTAATTTCCTTTAGAATCCAGGCCAAAAATATGTGGTGAGGGTTTTATTCTGCAATCATGTGCTTTAAAACTGTGTGGAACAATGTGATTAGTAGAAATGGTATTTTCAGGATTATTTGCAGTGCATATGAAAACACAACAGCTGAATCCTGTTGTGTGCATCTATATTAGCACGTAACCAACTTAAAAGGGCTGAAACAACTGAAGTGTCTGCATGGAGAAATAGCAAAATAAATGTATAAAGCTTTTACTTGTGAAGCTGGCAAAGCATCTAGTTGTCGATCTTAATTTCTAGGGTTTTTTAACTCAAATTTCTTGGCTGCCTCTTATTAACAACAACAACAAGAATGTATTTTGTTCCTTTTCCTGGTAAGTGCTTTTCATTTTTGCTGTTTGCATAGCTTCCACCTCACGTCTCAGCTCTGGAAACACAGAGGTTGGATGTGTGTGCCTCACTAACAGGATTTTATAAGTTTGTGGTGTTGGATCTATTTGAGTTCTTTCTAGGAATGGCAAAGTATTGCTGTTGCTGAACTTCAAAGTGAAGGATGCCCATAACAATTCAGGATAATTGAAGGGCAGGCATCTCCCTGGAAAATGTTATGGCAAACGTTATGTGTGAGCCCGATCCCTTTTTGTTAAGGAAGGTCTTGTGCTTATTTCTGTAGAGTTGAGAAGGAAGACAGAAACCAGTGTGTGGCAACACCAGTAGATTAAGAAGATGAACAACAGTAATAGAGCAGCACCTTTTGCATTTGATGGAGCATGCCAAGGTTGAAGGTGTCCCATAAACCTCCAACCAAGAGGCACATGGAGGCTTTTCTTGGCTCTTTTGCGTGTGTAGAGAAATAAGACCAAACTGATGCTTGTGAGAGAGAACACACTTTGATAATCTTTTTGTGTTAGTTTAGTGATAGCAGCGTTACAGCCCTTTGTGATCACCTCACCCTAAACAAGCAGTTTCCTCTAACAAAACTCTTGCAGCCTCTTGGCTTTCAGAACCAGGGCTGCTTGAGACACCAACCGGTTATTGGTATTTACGCAAGGACAGAAGTGATGCCTGAAGGTGGCTGTCCACCCTGTGCGCTCCAGGTTGCCATGTGATTAACAGGATCAGTGGCTTTAGTCACCTTGGTGTCAGCAAACTTGACATAACTATGAAAGACGCAGAATACTGAACAGACCAGTATTTGATGGTGTCACATTTGTGCTATGGAAAATGTCTTCCAGGAGATTGAATTCTCTCAGATCTGATTGCACAGACTTCTTATCGCACTGCTTCCATAACATGGGCGCCGGGGGCATGAGATCTTCAATTAAGTTCATAAAATAATCTTCCGTGTCTTCCAGTCACTTCTATGTCTTCCATCAACTGATGTCTGCATTTTCACAGATGATAAAGTGCGTATAACCTGTTGCTTTGTCTTGTAGAATAAAAACAAAGCACTAGCTGACAGAAACTGCATGGAGTGGTGCTCCAATTCAGAGATGGACTCAGCCAGTGATTAATATAAAATCAGTCATAGATTAGTCATAAATTTTTTTCCTTGCATAAATCATGTCTAGTTTCACTTAACGCTGATAAGTTAGTGATTTGAAAGCTTTTATTTAAACCTTCTGCAGTTTGTTTTTGTTACTGATCTTACAAGTACTTCATTAAATGGTCGGTCTGGTGTTATTCTCTGACTCAGGAGATTATTTGTAATATTTTATTACGCTTCCAGAAAGTGTTTCTTTGCTGTGGCAATTGGCTATGTTATCTGTATGCTCCAATGCTGGTATGTTGATTCAATGGCGTTTGTGCTTGTACGTTGTTCAAATGTACCGTTTTGTGGTAGGAAATGTGGTTGTATGAGATATCAGCTGTTTGGGTCACTGGAGTTAATGATGTGGTTAGTTTTGCTCAGGTCCCTTTAGTTTTCACTTTGGGTTTCTCTGTGTGCCAGACCCCCTCGGTTTCGGATCGAAACTTGGTTTTTAAGCTCGAGGCTGGCACTTGCAGGGTGGACAAGTACTGTTTCGGGTTTCAGCTGTGGGTGTAGTAATATCCAGAACCAGACTGGTTTGTTAATGTGGATGCTGTGTGTTTTTTCATCTGTGTCAAAAGATGTACAACCTTCTAGAAACCTAAAATAAGAGCTAAAGCATCTGTGGCTTATGTGTTTGTCTAAGTGCAGCTAGCCTGTCCCATCATAAGTAAGAGATCTGTTACATGGTCTGCAGCAGTTGAAAAATGTATCTGGGGACAGGGTGATTTAAATGTGAAAGAGATTGGGTGTTGGTGGGTGATACTTGGTGTGGATAGATGTTGTATAAAAATGTGGGGAAATTATTCAAGCTGCAGCCATGATTACTTCCATTCAGGTTCAAACCAGCCTTTGCCCAAAGGCCTTTTACAAAAAATTGTACCATTAGCGTACCAAAATAAAAGACCTGCATTAATGTCTTTTTCCATGGAAAATCGTTAGGTCCCCAGATCATTCAAACTATTAGTGTTTCATCTTTGCTTTGCTTCTTGGCTTTAAATCCTCTGCCTGCCTTTCCAAGGCAAGATAACTGGACATGATCAGCCTGCATTGGTGACTGCCTTGGAAGTATACATGTTATTAATTTTCCTTCATAAATTTTTGAGTCAAGTTACATCTAGTAGCTATTGATTCATTCTTTAAAGAGAAAAAAAATTAAAAGGAAAAGTGATCTATTAACACAGATTAAAGGCAGAGTACACAAGCACCAGATATGCTTCTGAAGCAAGAATCTTCTCAACGTAAGCTTTAAAAAAAATTTAAAAAAAGATGATGCTTTGTACTGCCCAGCATGAGCTGGGTATTACCATTGGAAAGGGTGAAAGTGTGCAGCCAAGTTCTGCAAAAGTCATTTCTAATACATATAGATCTGGGGGAAGCCGAACAGTGAGCTTGCAGAGGCGCCTGTGCGTGCCTTGACAAGAAGGAGCTGTGCCCGCCTGGGAGCCTCCGTGTACGCCTGCGTGGAGCCAGGGCTTGGCCGAGCTCCCGCCAGTGCGGCCGGGCTTTCGGGAAGAGGCGTCCTGGCTGCGGGCGGAGGGTGGCTGGAAGAAGCCGAGCACTCGCTGACGTTTTGTGGCCCCGAGGAGCGCGTGTGGCAGACAAGGGGTAGGCAGAGGAGGCTTCTTGGCAGAGGAGGCCTCGTGCCACCTCTTCTCCTGGCAGCCGAGCTGCGGAAAGGGGTGGCTGTCAGAAGAGGTCCAAGCGATACTACCTTGAGACGGCAGAGGCTTTCGCGTCCCCGCTCCGAAGGGATGAGGGGTCAGGACGGGCGCGGAGCTGCTGGCCGCCAGGGAAGCGCCGGCTGTTGTCAGATGTTTCCTGGAGAGGCAACCGTGCCCGCTTCGAGCTGTCAGTGTTACAGGCAGCGTCAGCTCCGGTCGCAGGGCAGAGCGGCTTGTCTGAACCTTCACCGTGGATTTCAAGAAACTCTCCCTGTCGAGGAAACTCTGGCCACCCTCTTTAGTAGTCCCCTGCGGCAGGCTGAGCTTTGCTGTCTGGCCGATGCTGTCCTCAGCAGCCGCAGCCCTTCTGCCCAGGTCCCTCCTTCCTGTGCAATTTTTTTGGTGCTGAAAGTCCCAAGTCCGTTGCCCGAATGACTGGCCCACCAGTCTGACCACGTCCTCAAGGTGTACGTGGTCCAGTTACAAAACCTGGTAATCCTGAGCAGGGCTGGCCCTCGCATTTGTTTCAGGCATGTGTATGGGTGTAGGAGGCTTAGCTTGTGGAGTGCTTTGGGGCTGGAGGGGGTGGTGGGAGATATTTAAATACAAGTTTCGAGTCCTGTTGCCTGTGGAATGTATCTCCCCGTTTTCTTTTAAAAATATAGGACGAATGTCGTAGTAGCTTTTTAATTAAAACACAAACACGTAGACATGAAGCAAGTGTGTGGGAAGGAGGAGTAATTTGAATTGGGCTGTGACTACTTGAGTCCCGTGTTACAGAGTTGTTTTTGCTCTTAGTAGAGAGGAGGGGCTCTCTCAGATCTTGTAACGCAGGCAAAGCAGATCTTTATTTTTATCTAGTAAAAACCAGACGTAAACCAGATTATTTGCTTGCAGTACTCTTGCATTCTTCCAAAAATGTTCCTGAAACAAAGCTTCTAGTAGGCACAAAGCAAAGAAATGGTGCTGCTGCTTTCCTGGGAAACCATGCCACTAAACGCAGGGCAACGCATGAGTTTTTCAGATCTTTAGGCACAGGGTTGTGTCCTGTTTAAATTCATACAGTGTGTAATTGCATGCGGTCCTGCTCCTTTAATTTGAAGAAGAATGGCTATTGTAGAAAACCCTTGACTGGCAAGGTAAAATATTATTGCTGAATGTGCAAGATTGTAGGATTAGGATTTGTGTTTTCTTCCTGGTTAAGAGATTATGGTCTGGAAAGGAAAAAAAAAAAAATTCCCATCTTGCACCTCTCTCTTGTTTTATGTTTGTCTTGCAGTACTGTTTTTTCCTGGGGATACTGGAAAGGTTCCTCCAGGGCATCTATATTTGCGTTGTTCTCTGTGTGAAAGCGAAAACGCAATTAACTTTTGTCTCACCTGGTTTGCCTAGTCCCATGCTTCTTAAATGATCATTCCTAAAAATTGGCTCTTGATTATGAGTGCGGTTTTCTAGGAGGTGGTTTTTTCGATACTGAAACGGTGCTTGCATTGAACTTGGTGTCTGTGGAGAGCTCAGCTCTTGCTGTCGAGGCTGGAGAGCTCCCATCCCCCAGAGGCCTGGCTGCCCGTGCGCGCCCTCATCGGCGCTTTGTGGCACATTTATCGCGTGTGATGATAAATCACACATGCAGCTATTCCCTCGGTGGCCGTTCTTGGATAATTTACCCTTCTAGCTAAACCAGAAAAACTCCACCCTTTCCCAGAAGTCCAACAAGTCCCAGTTTTCACCCGCTGTCCCTGAGCTCCAGACTTCTCCCGCCAGCCTTCCTGGCATCCTAATGCAGGTCGCAGGGTCTCTATGTCCTGTGCCCCGGTCAGCCAGGAGAAATATGGGGATGAACATCACAGCCAGCCCTATGGGAATTATTTTTGAAAACAATCTTCAGAGGTGAGGTTGTGCAAGAGAGATTTCCTTAGCTGTAGGATTAGAGGGAGTCTGACATTTCTGGGGAAGTTCATGAGTAAAAATTAAATTGAGCTTGAGGGAAGGAAGGAGGGGGGAAATGCAGACCACTTCCCTAGCAGCCTTTGAAACAAACTGAATCCTTGTGGTGACAGCGGACAAGGTAGGGTCTGGGGCACTTAGTTCACTTTTGAGAAATGCATGCAAGTGTTCCCTTCCTCATTAGATAGCGAGCGGCCATACGGCTTGCCCGAGGTGTGGGCTGTGTATGTGTAACTCTGACTCTGCTGAGAAGGAAATGACTAAACTTTCTGTCAAACCGCAGTAACAGAGAACATCTTTGATTTACCAAAATAGTCATGGTAGGGAGGCTCAGGAATAGCTGTGGTGCTGCCGGCGCCCTGCGCCGGGAAGAGCAAATCAATCTGAGATCTGCACTCGCGGGGAGTGCGACTCTCCCATCCTTAAAGACGGCGTCGATGGAGGGAGACAGACCTGGCAGCGCCGGGAGGGAGCTTCGTTCTGAAAAGCTGCTGGGACTTTCCTGCTCTGTAAATGCTTTCTGCGGTGGGGAAGACGATGAGGAAATGGGGGCAAGGCTGTTGACTGCCTCCGAAGCGGGTATCGGGAGGGGCAGACCAGCTGTGAGAGCGGATGGCTGGCTGGCCGGCCAGCCCCACGCGGCGGGGGGCAGCGTCAAAGTCCCACAGCCGCTGCCCTCTGCACCTCCTTCCCCTCTGCCCGACTGCTGCCTGCGGGTCCTGGCAGCCCGGGCAGTGGGAATCCCAAAGATCCTGTCAATTTGTGAGCCTCGCCTGGCTCAGCTGGAGTAGAGTATTTGGAACGAAGGGGAGAAGCTCTGTCTAATTATAGGTTTTCCATTTCAGCCCTTGGTATTACTTTAAGCAGACTTAAAATAACACTGTTAACTAACTTTTTTTGCCTAGCTTTGTAGTTTCATACATGACATTCTGCACTACCCTTTATAGAAACCTCAAATATTTTTTTTCCCTGCCTACCACATTTTGTCGTCTTTTTCCATCTGACAGATGTTTTTTTTCCTGTGTTGCACAGGGCTCAGTACATAATTATTCTGTTGCAATAGCCTGAAGCCCCAATCGTGTGATGGAGTCTGCTAGCACAGACTCATATATCCCTGTCATTTGTGTTCTGTGTAATTTTTTTTCCCTGGTGTTTTTGTTAAATCTAGTCTAAAAAACTGCTCTGAGAAGCAATGAGCACCCAATCATTTGTGTGCCCTGAGACCATCTATTATAGCTTTTTAGTATCTAGACCTGAAAATGCCTTTTTTTTTTTTTTTTTTTTTAAGTGCCCATCTCCCAGTCATGCACGGGCTGAATTCTCTCTGTTCTAGTTTACACCTTCTGGATATTCGCAGTTGCTCTTTGTTGCCCCAAGTCAGCAACCAGTTAGTCTGTGTCTCTTTAGCCCTACATTTTTTTTGATCTGATTCTTTGCTTTCTGATCACGTTGCTTGCTTGTCCTAAACTTCTATCAATTTGGCAAGATCTCTTCTCACTTTTTGCGTGTTTTTTGTTCGGAGAGCAGCGTCTCAGCATGCTGGCACAGCGTCCCAAGTGGGGGTACACTGGAGTGTTCCTGGTTGTTTTAGTCCTTCTACCAGCCGTATTTCACTGAGGACTCATATATGAGTTACTGATTCTTAAGTCTCTTCTAATGGGAGCTTATGTAATTGTCTAGGTTTGGAAGTTTTTTGTTATTGGTCTGGAGTTTTATTCCCCAAACTTCCCTTTTGCATTTGAAATTCAAAGTTTAGCCAGAACCTTCTCCCGGAACAATTTTGTCAAGCTTCCCACACCAAATAGCTCTTATTTTGACCACAATCTATAGATGGGAGTATCCATGACTAAAACTTTCTGTCAGACCACAGTAACAGAAAACATCTTTGATTTCCCAGAATAGTCATAGCAAAGAGACTCAGGAATAGCTGTTGGGAATGAGCTGTAGGATTGGTTCAGTGCTATGGGCTGCTCTGACTTCCACTGGCTTCACTTAATGCTCTGATCTCTAGACGTTCAACACTGTGGGATGCTTGGTTGGGATTTTTGGTGGTTGCAATAGTGAGAAGGAAGCCTTGCAAGGCATCATTCACTTTGTTTGTTTGTGTTATAGATGTGTGACCAGCTGGGAAGGTGGAGGGCAGGCACAAGCCAACCGGATAATGTAGAAATACTGAGAGATAATGTTGCTGGGAATTATTTGGAATAAACAAGCTCATTTCCCCTTTGTACATCAGTTGTCATCCTTTAATCTCTTGGTATTGGCTTTTTTTTAATGCTGTTATGTACATTATCCACTGTGCTTCCTGTATCCTGTGTCACTTGATGATAAACTTTTGTAAGATATCACTCTTAAGTTGCCTCAGGCTTTGTAGTGATTAATTAAATTCTTTATTTCTCTCTTTTTCAGTGTCACAAGTTTATATGGATCACTGGTACTTGCTCAAGAGTGACAGTGGAGATCAGCATTAAGTCTGCTCCTCTGGGTGAGTAATCTAACCCACTGCATTGCTGATGTCTAATATCTACGTATCTGCTGTTTTTTCGCTTGATACCTTATACAACAGCTCCTTTAGGCTTTTATTTCAAATGTCATTAAAATTATGCCGCGTGCAGCTTCCAGCAGGAGTTGTAGAAGAATGTCATGCTACTTCTGCTTATATAGACATTCATTTATTTGGTATCTTTTAAAGGATAGCCATCACTTAACACAGTCTGAACTTCTGTTTAGATTCAGGGAGGCTTTCCACATTTTAAAGACAATGGCTTTGGAGTTAACATATGGACTGTGGCAGAGTAACGAAGTACATTTTGATTATGCAAGAAATAAAACTGAAATGACCACTGGAGCTGTTCTGTGGCATATGATGGGCTCAAACAGTGCCATTGCTCCAGTACAAGGCCCACTGGACTGCCTGCGTGATGCAGCTGCGCTGTGTGTGCACGGTTAATCTGACTCAGCAGGTCTATGGCAACGTGCAGAGAAACTGCCAAGAGCTTTCAGATTACTGGGGCAAGTTTATGTGGAAGTGCATGAACAAAATAGGCTATCTGTTGCATTACCCCTTGGAAACGGCCCAGTTTAGTTGACTTTAAGGAGTGGCATTTTGCATTCGGTCTAGACTGATTTGATCCAAGTAGCCTAGTGCATGTCAGAGCTGGCAGTCTTGTCTTGGGAACAGTTATCCCTCATCTACTTTGTTTTGGATATTACAGTATGATCTAGCATGATTTAGCATGCTAAATTCCAGCTGGCTCTTCGTGTGGAGAGCTGGCTCGAGTTGCTGCATCTGCACTTCAGCCATGCACCCTGCGGCTGGGATGTGCTCGCCCCGTAACACCACTGCTGAGGTCCCAGCTGCTTGCTGGGTCTCTCCTGACTCATGTGGTTGCTCTGTTTCATGCTCTGTACAAACACCTGCCAAGACCCGTGTCTACTAGTATGCTGCATCCTTTGTCTTGGCTTGCTGCCCTCCAACTGCTCTTGTCTCTGAACCCCTCATCCTTGTCTTATCACTGGATGAGGAGTGTGGTATTTGCTTTTACCGTCCTCTCTGAGGTGATGTGTGTTAGCCCGCTGGAGAAGCAAGCATACCTCCCTTCCTGAGATGCATCTACATAAGGCTCTGGCCACTTATTGTTCATCTGTCCAGGGCCCCTGAAAGTCTACCTATGTCAGCTGTCAGCTTCTGTCCCACAGCTGTACTGGGCTTCTTCTCAACTGCTGTCTTCGTGCTTCATGAGGCTGTCTCCCCACTCCAGCTGGGACTTGTTGCCTTCTTGTCTGTGCTTTCTGTGGTGGATGGGCTGGGTCCCCCTCCTGTTCCCCCACATGCCATGTGCAGCTGCTGCCCGCACGCCCTGATGTTCCCTGCGCTGCCCGGGGGCCAGCTGAGATGGTCAGTGGCAGCTGCGGTTCCTCACAACGTTTAAAAGCCTGCAACCCAAGAGGGTGCCTGCCTTGCATGCACAGGTTTGCTAGGAGAGACACTGGGCTTTGGAGAGGACAGCAAACACCTCCTCTGCTGCCCGGGACCGATGGTGTGCCACCGCTGAGGGCTTGGGGCTTTCCTGGCTTTGGTCATTGCTGCTCCCTAGTGCCGTCCTGCATCCCTAGCTGTGCCACGGGCCTGCAGTACATGAGGACTGGCGTCTCGTTTGAAAGGTTATTTCCCTTCTCTTCCTCCCTTTCCGTCTCCACAGCCTTTGGAGTGCCTCTTCTTGGATCTCTGACCCTTCCCACAGTAAATCACTGTGTGTGAGCTCTCTCTGGGATTCACAGGCTGCCCAGGGTCTCGCGCCGGACCTGGAAAGCAGTGGGTGTTGTTCCCTGTTGAACCCTAAACTCCAGAGCCAAATGCCTTTATTCCCTGGGTTTTTAATCAGAGGTCTGCTGGCGCCAGGAGCGGTTATCACCTATTGTCTCCCATCCTGGTCACATTTCTTCAGTTTTATTGCTGCTTATCAGACTTGCTGGGATTACGCTCCAGCTGGCCCTGCACTTCAGCTGGATTTGAGTCGGTCGTGGCTGTAAAAACTGTTAAAAGTCTGATGTTGGCTGGCAGCCATGTTCCTGCTGGATGTGTATTTGGAGACTTTCAATCTGCTGGCATCACCATGCAGATGTCTTGCCTTTGCTGGAAGTCTCTACCTCCTCGCTCTCCAGATGCTGTACTCGTTTCCCCTCCCCAGGAGCAGCAGAAGTTTTGGGACCTAAATCTGCTTTGTTTTCCCTGTCACTTGTGCTCTTGCTCCTGGGAAGGGGTGTGTGTCCATGTCCATCCTAGGCTGTAGTAGCAGGTGCTCAGTCCTCCTTTCTCCGTTCCCATAGCTCTGGTACTGGTATGTTTCTGGTATTTGGAGGCAGGCTGTTCAAGTCAGACTCGTTGCCCTCAGCAATCAGTCCAGAAAGCTGGAACTGATTTCTCCGTCCGCTGCTTGCTTTCACCATTAAACAAACAAATAAGAGCCTCTCCTAACAAGATGGCAAGAAATCCCCGTGCCTGACTCAGCCTTGACAGGAGCAGTGGGCTGTTTTTCAGGCTACTGTCTGCTTCTCCCAGCCAGGGGAAGGAACAGGGGCTTCCTCCTTGTGTTGCCCCAAGTTCAGCCCAGATGTCTGAGCTCCGATCTCGCCACACAGAATACGCCGATGTGTTTCACATGGAGTTTCAGTGCCTCTGCCTGCTGCCTCTATTTAGCCGTAGAAGCACAGATTCCCATCCCGTTGTTCCCTCCTGAGCAAGAACTGTGGTAAACGTGGTGCTGACAGTCCAACTGTGGCCCACAGTAAGGCAGTGTGTATAAATAATACAGAAAAGCTAAATAAGGCTTTTAAAATAAGCCTTAGCAGAGAGAGCTGCTTTAGTGTGGTGCCATGAAGACACAGAAACTTGGCTGTGTCCATGTAGCCAGATCCAGTCATAATTCCTGCGGCTGCTGCTCTTTCCTAGCAAAATCCACACAGGTTTTCAGGTGCCTCTTCACCTCACTCTGCCAGTTCTCGGGACTGCTTTGAATTAAAGTCGGCACTCGTTGGCGGCAGATTGTCTGGGTGTCCAAAGCTGAGATGGAGCGTGCACACACAGCACTGAAACAGCCCATGTCCAGTCCACTCTCTTACAGTGCCTGCATGGAAAAGGCAAAAATTAGTATTTGTTGGGTTTCGCTCCCCCCCTCCGCCCATGTCACATTCAATATGGGAGGGAAAGAAGTACAAGGCTACTTCTGTGTACGTCTCATTATTGCGTTTATTAGCACTTGATGACTTGTCCTGCAGGGTGTAGCCCACACATAGCTTCTCTTGGGCTTTTAATAGTCATGCTATACTGAAATGTGCTCAAAATAGTAGTAATTTAAATCGCTTCCCCAGAGCCTGTGACTGCTCTGTATGTTTATGGGAGGTGTAACACTGCCTGCGGTTGGGGTGCAGGGGGTGCCCACGCCACCCCCAGTCTTGCCCCTGCCCGGCTGCTGGAGCAGAGGCTGGGGCAGGCATGGGGCAGAGGCCCATCAGGGCCAGGGCACGGGAGCGGGGCAGGCGTGGGGCACGGCACAGCTCACACTGCTGCAGCTTCAGGGTGCGTAGGGCAGGGGTATTGCCTTCATGTTGACGTGTTACCTGAGACTGCTGCACAGCAAAGGGTCCAGCGCAAGGTAAAAATTCCTCATTTGCAGGAAATGTGGTGCCCTCCGCTTGCCCAGACCTCCCCCTGCCATAACCCAGTATGTTGTCGGAGCAGTATTAGGGCATTAAATGACGTGGGAATACTGATGAAAGGCCAGTTTTGACCTGACTCCCCGCTGGGTTCGGTAAGAGTTAAAACCACAGATCTGTTTGTTTATTTTTGAGTTAACATTTCTCTTGTGTGAATGATACCTCCTGTCCCATGTAAGCCCATCAGCTGAGCAATGATCCTCGGACTGGAGAGGATGGAGGAGAGTGCCACCCTGGCAGGCGTTGGTGGGGATGGAGGCAGGGAGGATTTTTCTGGGTAACGTTAATGTAACTTAATGTTATGCTCACCCACGGTACTGATGGTGACTCTCTAATATATATAAATCTCTGGAGAGAGAGAGGGAGTTGTATTTATCTGTAACTAGTTAGCATATTGCACTGCTTATCTAGCATGTGACCTCTGTTGCACACTGCATTTCCCTGCCTCCCTCCCATCCGGCCCTTTTTATTTAATTGACTTTCCCAGTCCTGACAGTTGCTTTATATTCAGAAAAGATAAATTCATCCCCCAAAAAGCTTTCAAATCTAATTTCATTTCTTCCCTTACTTCTTTGAGAAATTCTTTTTGCTCTCTTCAAGACTAAGAATGTACATTTTCCCTGTTTATTTAGGCAAGCTTATTTTTGTCTGCAGAAACCTGGCCAAATGATATGTTTCTTTTCTTGCATTTATAACCCTGTGAGGTTTATGTATTAGGAATAATCTTTGTGAGCTGGAAGATTGTCCAGTCTGTTTTAAAATGTCCCACTTTCTGACTATTGCATCTCATTAGAAATACAGTTGGATGTTTGCATGGCTTTTTTCTTCTCCTATATAGCTTGGGGTAGAAAATGTATCATTTCATCATCTAGTAATAATGCTTGGCACTTTGTTTGCATCTTCAAAGAACTATACGGCTATGAATGGAATAATTTCTATAACATTGTGTAGTGGTTTCTAATTATTATTTGCCCCATTTTACAGATGGGGAAAATGAATAAGAAGTCAAGTGACCTTAGGCCATGAGAGGAGAAACAAAACCAACTTGAGGTCCCGGCTCTCTGACTTGCACTAGAACAGCACCACACCTCTTTCTTGTTTAAACTAAAGGGGGGGGGGAAACAAACCGAAAGTTTGATTCCCATCGACAACAAAAAGAAAGGGAGAGCTGTTTATCTTTAATAATCTTGCCTAACCTTGTTAACTATTTGGTTAAGCGCATTTGGTGGTGGTGGCTTTTTGGTCTTTGTTTCTAAATACATTGTCTGACTTACTGATGTGGTTGTCACTTCTCAGTGTGTGGTTGGAGGTATGTGAGGAATTGTCTGGAGTTCATAAAGGCGAAGCAGCGTGTGAATTGAGTTAGGGTTGTTGGGGAGAGTGTCGCTCACACCCCACGGGCTGGAGGATCTCTCTGCTCCTTCCCTCCCCCTTGAACCAGAAGCAGTGGAAACCTTTTTTGTAGTATTTGGAAGTGGTGTCCCCCCAGTCTTTTTTTCCAGCTGAGACTGAGATCGGAAAAGTGAGGCATCCTAAATGGGGACTGTGTTAACATGCAGCATATATAGAAACTAATCCTCCTTGTCTCACCCACCACATGCCACGCTAGGATGGTTTTTTTTTTTCCTAGTGAGCTCTACTGGAAGTTGTTGGCTCAGAGTGGTGTCTGGGATTACTTCCATTTGCAGAAATAATTTTATACAACTGCACTAGGCTATAGGGCTGGGTGTGGATTTACAGCTGCTTAATTAACTGACAAGACCCCCAAATGTGTTGCATGCCATAAAAAAGGGGAGTGCCGTAAGTAGTGAACTGTGGAATTACAAACTCTGTTACAGAGGAAGTCATGGTAACAATATTGTTGACCGCTTGTTCAAAGTTAGTTAAAACTTCTTTTTTCAGGAATTTTGGCTTTTTACAAAGGTGCTTTGGAGCACCAGGTAGCCTTAGAACAGTTTAGTCCTCTTGAGGAGGACAGATAATCTGCTTGGTGAGAAGTGGCTTGGTGCAGAGGAGCACGGAAATCACACAAAGAATTTCTTCATCTTTCTTTGGAAAATCCTGCGGCTGCTTCTCTGCAGGTTCTCAGAGGTTCCCTGGCCACCTTCTGGCTGGCTTCAGATGCCTTTTTTGATAAACTTTCTGGTGAAAGTCTTGCATGACTCAACACAACTTTATTCTGGGCATGCCCTGCTGGTGAAGGCGGTGGAGAAAGCAGCTGTCTTCAGCCATGCGCTCTATCTGGGGATGCAAACCTTTGCTGAGCCTTTTTTAGAGGCTCAAGATTTAACTCCAAGATTGTATTTAGTTTTCTGTTTCTGATGAGTGGGACAGATATCCTGATGCCTTAGATGGGACCTTCAACGACGGACAGCAGCACCGCAGTATCATAGCCAGTATTTTTTTCTTTTCCTTTGAATCTCTTATGTAGCTGATACCTCATTTGTACGTGCTCCCTTCCAGTGTTGAACAGAGCTGTCCTGAGCCACGGCATGCTCACAGGGCTCTGGTTTCATCCAGTGTTTCTCGTGATACCCAAATAGCTGATTACTTGTCAGCTGACTTTTTGAGGAGCTGAATGTGGCTTTTCCCAACTGTGGATGTTTTTCCCTTGCTAAGCTTTGGGAGCCATCAGGGCTGGGTTGGTACCTGGACTTTGCAGCAGTATGTGCAGAGCAGCCGGTATGCAGGCTTTCTTGCTTTACTTGCAGGGTGCGAGCACTTGTGGTGGTGTCTTTGTGTCTCTCCTTTGTCATCTGACAGCTTCTCTCATTAGAGTTTGATTTCCACTGCTGAGAAGAAACGTCGGCAGCTCAG
Source organism: Platalea leucorodia (assembly GCF_965183815.1). Classification (NCBI taxonomy): domain Eukaryota; kingdom Metazoa; phylum Chordata; class Aves; order Pelecaniformes; family Threskiornithidae; genus Platalea; species Platalea leucorodia. The sequence goes on along the minus strand of NC_138826.1, from coordinate 52,171,847 downwards.
CATGTGGGGAGCTGTGTGTTTGCCTTGGGCTGGTTTGTTGTGTTTATTTTTTTTTAATTTTGTGTTTTGTGATTTTTTTTTTTTTTTTTTTTTTTTTTAAGGCATTGCATCCAAAAATGGTAAGCGCTTCCAAGAATGTGTTCAGGGCGAGTTGCTCAGATCATGCTGATACCCTTACCAAGGAATTTTTTTGAGATACTTCAGTATCTCTGTGTGTTACTTAGGTATTTGAAATAAGAGAGAGAAGGAGCTATCTGACTATCTGGATACTTCTTCCTTCTCTCCCCCCCCAGTGCAAATTCACCAAAATTTGGTAACTTTTCAGCTGTGAGAAGAATTGCATAGCCTTCTGCTCGGCAGAGCCTTGAGAGTTAGATGCTGTGCCTGGCCCCGTGTGGCAGCTGCTCCTTGGAGCACCATCGCCCCAAGGTCCAACACAGTAGTCGTGGGGCTGAAGAGGACTTCTCCTGCCATCGCCTGTTTGTGGCTGTGGTTGTGCCAAGCACAAGAACTGAGGGCAGGGTGGTTTGGGATTCGTTTTTTTTTCCCTCATGCTTCCTCCTAACTCTTTGTGAGCAGCAAAGAGAAGGGAGAAGCTGTCATGTATTAGGGGTTGATTGCAAATCACAAACATCATGGGCACTCAAGGGAGTAGGAAGATATCAGGAGAGGGAAAAGGGTAGTGGGAGAGGGGACATCAACTTGAATGGAAGGAAGGAAGAAGTGGGAGATGGCAGCCAGAAGGTGATCACAGCCAGAGGGAAACAGGGGGCAGGTACTGGGATGGGTACCTGAGCCACTGTGGTTCCCCATGGTGAACTTGATTACTACCCTCCCCTGTTTTATTGGTATAACTGAAAAATTCCATTCTGAAATAACATAAGGGAACACAGTATTTTTTCACTTCTAAGATCTTAAATTTGCAACTTCCATGTTAAACCTGCCTGCCCAACAGCCCATATCCCCACACCCTCACGTGCAAGCCTTGCATGATAGCCGGACTTCTTGTTGCCCCCTTTCTTACAGTTTTACTTGGCATAGTATGTCTATAGTAATGTGACTCTGGGATTTGGGGTGGATTTGGGAAATGACTATGATTACCGTGACAGGTGATGATCTTTGATTGCAAAATTAAGCGGTATGAGTTGACGTTTAAGGGAGGCCACCTCAGCTGCTGCTTCAGGAGGAAGCCGTGTTGTGCCGTGGGGTGTGCAGGATGCCAGCAGGCACACGCCTTCCCTCGGGACCAGCTGGGGCATCCCTTGACTGGGAGGCGGTGGCCCAGGTGTGCGGATGGCTTTTGCCCAGAGGGGCTTGGACAGCAGCCCCCTTTTTTTTTGCCTGGAGCATGACACCGCTGTCAGAAAACACTGGTAACTTTTAAGGTCTTGAATAGAAAACCAGCTGTTGTCATCTTTTCAGCTCCCCTTACAACAAATTGGCTGATTCTCCATTTCTCCTGTTTTTGAAAGGCTGAGTCGATGCTGACGAGGTTTGACAAGTGATAACCGGGGAGCCTGGCTGTGTTCTCTTTTGTGATTAAAGCTATAAGCTGGCCTTTTGAATTTAACAAGGCAGTAGCTTCCAGGTTGAGGTATCTGGAAAATACCAAGGAGTAGGTGACAAGGTGTGAAAGGCAAGGGCTGCTCTGAGCAGTGGGACCGCTCTAGAAACCTGCTGGGAGCGGGGACTGGGAACGGAGCAGTGCTCCACTGGTAGCGACGGCAGCACGAGTGGTGCTGGTTACAACTAGAGATGGGCTGAAGCAGGAGCTCTCTGGCGAATCTCCCTGAGCCTTTCTGTTTGTATAAGGGAGGCTCAGATCCGTACTGCATCAAATTGGTGTTTGTCTCAGCCTGCTTATCTGCTGGCCAGCCCGTACGCTCAGTCCCAGATGTTCTCTTATCTCAAAACCGGAGATGCACCTGAAATTGTCCTTTCAGGATTTGGAAGCTTTTTTGATAAAGCTGTCTGTCTGCAAGCGTTTTCAAGGACACGTCATGCTTCGAAACCATGGTATTAAAATAATTGCCTTTGAAATGAAGGGAGGGTCATGTGCCCTACATCAGAAATTCCTCTTGGTGCTTATTAATCTGGTATATAAATGTCATGGCTTACATCCACAGGGTGTTTATATTGAATTTTTAGCTGTATCAGTATCTCTTCCTCTTCAGAATAAATGCCATATAATCTGGTTATGAGCAGTATTCTTAATTTAGATACCAAAAATAGGACATAGACAAATCTGAGTTACTGTAAGAAAGTAGGAGAGGAAGTAGCCTTACCTCATGAGGGGAGATCAAATTCAATTGAATCATCTGGTGTTTAATGTAATGGTAAGGACAGAGAATTCAGTCTCTTCCATTAGGATAGCACAACCATTGCCATATTTTCTCTTATCTTTGTTTTTTTTCTGAAGGCCTGATTCTCCTCTGGCACACCTGTACTGAGGTGTGTAATGAGAGGGTAGGCTGGGAAGCATCCTTTCTTCTTCTTCCTGCCCCGTGAGCAGATCAGTGCACACTGATTTGAGGTGCATAAAGCAGTAGGGACTTAGGCTTATCCCCTACCACCAAACCCCTGGTTTGAGGAAGATGAAGTTGTTCCTCAGAGACCTACAGTGAGCGGCACTGACAAGGACAAGATGTGCATTTTGGGAGCAGAATCATCCTTGCTGTGGCAGGTGGGCATCATCCAAGACCTTGGACGTCTGAAACGCCTTCTTCTCTTAACCAAGCCAACAGTCCTATACGCCTGGAGGAGATTTCTTTTCTCATGCCCTTAGCAGCTGTTTTCTTTAAATAACGACAGTGAAACTAATGATCATATAAGCATCAATAGCTAATAGTAATCAGTACCTGAGAAACTAACAAAACTAGTATTGCAGGCTGTCCCTGCAGGTTGATGACTGAGTAGCCAGTGTTTTGCTCCTCACCACGAGTGGCAAAGGCTGTTAATTTTTAGCGAAGTCGCAGTCTGTGTGCTGGGCAGGTGGGTGAGCTTCCTCCCAGACTCCCGGTTGCTTCGGTGGAGGCTTTCCCTGGCTCATTCCCTTCTGCAGGCGCAGCCTGCTCTCCCACCCGGTGAGCTCTCTCAGACGATACAGCAGCCCTTGTTTGCCCTGCTTCACTGAGTATTTTTTGGTTTGTTTTCTCTATGGACTCAAACTTATGGCTCACGGTGGTTCAGTGTAACCTTAAGTAAACTTTACCTAGAAATACCTTGGTAAAGAAGTTCCTTTTCTGTGTGATGGTGGCATCACGCTGAACCAGAGTGATCTGGAGCAGGATCAGTATTGGAAGAGAACGTGTCTTTGTTGCAGACTTGACTTGAGTTTTGTAACTTCAGCATTTCCCTTGGGCCCAAACACCTGCCCCCCACCCCCTTAGCTGTGCTCTGGTAGTGCCTCTGCGTGGAGAAGGAAGGAAGATATTAGCCACTACGATCAGGGTGCTCGTGGGGACTCGCTTGTGTTTGGTTTGTGGCAGAGGTCGTGTCTGGCAGCTGATGGACTGAAGTCAGTCAAGGTGAGGAGAGCTGGTATTTTACTGTGGACCTGATAACAGAGGGCTGATGTTACTGAAAGCACCCACAGGTTGCACAAAGCTGGCAGGATCTGTATTTTGAGGTCCTGTTTTGGTCACTTAGCCAAGGCAGCCAGCGTTAAACACATTCCCAGTACCATTGACTTAAGTGGCATTAGGAGCATGCTTGTCATCAAACGTGGGCTTACGCAACTTGCTGGGTGGGTCTTGCTGAAAAGATCCTGTGCCGATGGAGAGACTGTCTCTATTTCAGGCTGTGGTTCACCTAGGATGTCAATCAAATTTAAGGGGACCAGATTATAAACACTGTGAAATGCTGAGCTGGTGTAAAGCCACTCTGCTGATAAGGAGCAGCTCAAAATATTTTGAAAATTCAACTCTGCTGTGGGACTGGGCAACCACTCCTGGCTGCGCTCACGAGGCTCAGTGCCAGGAGTGTTTTGCTCGTTTGCCGGCTTGGCTTGATGCTGAGCAGTCGAGACTTGATGTGCCCTGGGTGTCATGCTGCCCGAGGTCCACCAGGCGATGGCAATGGTAAAGCAGCCGTGGTGGTTCTGCTGGGGCCATCTATCTGGGCAGCGAACAGCCATCTCCTGGCCATGTGCAGACAGAAAATAGGGTCGTACGCCTCATCAGGCGCCACAGCGTTTCCAGGAAAGTCAAAACCGAGCTGATGGCTGCTCTGGTGCCCTTTGTATCTGTTCCCAGCTCCCAGCACGGGATGAAAATCCACCAGGTGGGGGATGCCACTCTCTTCCACATCTCTGGCTGTCTGGGGGAGAGCCTTGTTGTCTATCAGTGTTTCAGCCCCAAAATAGTCTGGCAATGGCAGTCTGCAGTTGCCAGCTTCCAAGCGCTTGCAGGAGCCTCTTTGTAGATTTGGTGCTTTTCTATCCAAGACCTTGCCACAGATTTCCATTATTGTTGCCTTGCCTTTCCTCTCCTCCCTCTGCTTCTGATCCTCCTCAGTACAACAGTTTGCTACTGTTTATTGCTTCCCTTGTAGTTTTGGACACTTCCAGAAGTTAACACTTTTGCATCCTGTGAGTGTCTAGAGTAGCTAGCCTTGCCTTCACTTGCATGTTCCTGCTCCTTTATAGCCTATCTTGCAATTTCATTTAGGGACCTTCTTTGCAGCTGTGCTCCTATTCACAAGACCTCTGCCAGCTGTGCTGCAGTTCTCTGGGCAGAGACGGGAGGAGTGATGTGCACAGACCAGCATGAACGTGGTATCGCGCTCTGGATAGTTTCGGCAAGCGCTTGCTTGGATCAGATGTCTGGTGCCAAGGGGTTTTCTGGTGCCTGGGTGTGGTGTTAAGGTTATGCTTCCATGTTCAGTGAGGAGTTGTCAGGCAGTGATAATCCCCTGTCACTAAAGGTAGGGACAGCACTGCTTTGAGCAACTGAAATAACTGCCTGTTGGGAGAATGGGAAAGAGAAGCCCAACAACATCAGAAGAAACTATTAGTGTAGTCAGTTATGATGGCAAGAAACCATGTATGTATACCACAAATAGTAGTAATGGACTACGTCTGTCTCCTTTAATGCTTCTACTATCTGATTAGTTGTCAACGTCTGTTAATTTCTGCTACCACAAACTATGCAGACAGTTCTGAGGTTTGCATTATTAAGAGTGTGTGTTGTGTATAATTTACAGTGTATTATGACAGCTGTAGTGAATGCCGTGATCCACACCATGGAGCACTGAGATATGGCTGAGTTGCTATCTCCTGCATTATCTAGAACAAGTTTGGAGCCTTGCTGGTGTTACAATAGGAGAGGAAACGTGTGTAGTCATGTTACTCTCATTAGGCATTTGCGTACGGCTCTTTGGAGCACAGCACAGCGCAAGGTCGCTGGCCTGCAGCCACATCAGCTTCTTGGGATCTTGTCAGATCTTGCAAGCAAAGGAGCTCCAGGCTGGGTCACGGTTCTTGGACAAGAAACCTCCAAGGAACAGGCTGCTGTTGCAGAGATACTGGAGATGTCCTTGTGGTGCCATGTGTGTTTTGGCATGCATGCATACTGGGTATGTTTCTCTTTTTTTGTTGTTACTTGATATTTTCTTACTTCGGAAGAGCACTGTATTATTTTCTAGTGCTAGTGGGAAATAACACTTGATTCTTCTCTCCCCCATACTGTGCCCGGTTCTAAAGGATTTAAAGGTGAATTGCTTGAGATCTGCAGACAGGTATAGCATTGCTTATTTACGAGATAACGATTGCTCAGTTGCAAGCTGAATATCCATCCGCACTAAGTGTGGCCTTAGTAGCAGTGTGGAGCTGCGCTTGAGATTCCTGGGTGCTATTTCCATGGGGGTCGCTGGCTTTTTCCCTGCTGGTGAGAAGTTCCCACAAGTGAGAATTTCGCACAGGTAGATGAACATGTGCTCTACTCAGGTAGGCTAACCCGTTAAAATAGCCATGAAGACCAGAGTAATAGGTGTCCCAGCTCAGGTGAACAACTTTTAACCTAAGCTCTTCAGGGCAACTGGGTTAGCTAAGCTGTTTCTTTTGATTTAATGCCCAGTTTACTTAATCTTTATGCCTGTCTTCAGTCAGGTTGTCTCTTTTGCGTTTGGCAGCCAGAATTAGGAAAATAATCTCTTTTTCACGGCGTATCCTTTGTCTTGGCAGACTGCTGTGTAGATGTTCAAAATTGCTGTCCCCACCTAAGCTGGAAGTTTCCTGCCTTGGACCACACTGCTGTAGCACCGGGAGAGCCTTGGGCCAGGCTGCCGCAGTGCGAGGTATGGTGTGAGTACGGAGCAGGTGGTCTCAGCAACCGGGAGCACTGCTGACTATAGCCCGAGGAGTGCCTGTGGCATGGGAGCTCACCCGTAACCGTGTGAAAATGTTTCCTTTAGCTGGAAGGACTATCACAGCTGTCTGGCCATGGCTTCTCAGTACTGGTTTCAGGCCTGAAGAAGTCCTCTATCCCAGGAGCTGTCAGTTTCTCTCCTCCCCTCTGCAAGCTCCCAGGGCAGCCCTGGCTGCTGGGGCACTGCCTTCTGGGCACAGGTCCCTTTGGTGGTCACTCACTGTAGGGTCAATGGTAAATGTCTCCTCCCGAGGCCGCCAGGCACATAGTCAGATCAGATTGGCTTTGTTACCTATGTACTCTGCAGGCTGCCTTTGGGGCATATGCTGTTGGGGTGTCCTAGGTACCTTACTCAGGCCTGTCTCTTCCCTGCTGAGTATACACTCATGTGCTAAATCTCTTCCTTCCATGGAAGGTCACCTCTTCAATGTTGACCTTGCCCTTCCACTGCTGGGTCCCCTATTTCAGATACCTGAGCATCCTCTGTCTCTTTTTCCTCCTGGTTTGGTAGTTAGGCAGCGTATGCAGCTTAGGCAGTCTAGTCCTGCCCAATTATAAGCCATAAGGGACCACGGACAAAGTCAGTCTTTGCAAAGAAACCCCCCGAATGCTGGTGGTATCTTTTCTCAGTGAGACCACTGCTTCAGCGAGAACCTCCTGCAGCACCAACACAGGACACGGGATTTGTCCCAGGGTCCATCCTTGGCTGTGGTGGGTTGGAAGAGGGTGACCAGAACTGGGAATGCTCTCCAGTGCTGAGGACAGAGTTGGTGTTGCAGTGTAGTAACAGCAAGTTAAGGTTTATTCTCCTTAAACAAAGACATTTCCATAAATCATAAGCATCTTTTGCCTGAGTAACATTAAAATAGGTTTGCAGAAGCTTCAAAACAGGCACAAAAGTGTCAGATGTATGGCTGAGCATCAGTGTTTGTTTCATTGCTAACTGGGCCTCGGTTTAGAAAAATGGGATGCCATTTAGTAGTTGTCTAGTTCGTGTTATTTTCCTAAGTCTTTTTTTACACACAATAATGCAACACAAGGAATTAAACCCTACTTTTTTGAAGGTTTTTAATTAGCTGACAGTACTGATTCAGGTCTTGCAGTCTGTAAAACACAGCACATCACACTACTTCATCTTGGATAGCGCTCCACTTTCTTTTTAAAGACAATTTAAATAGAGGGAAAGAAAAATTAAACCAGAGCACAGAAATGGCAATTTAGTATTCTTGACATTTCTCAGAAAGCTGCTTAAGATTATCTCCTTAAAATGGCAGATTTTTGCCTGCAAGTCAAGTAAAGGAGCAGGAACTGATATTTCATTAAAATACTACGGGAGGCCTGAATGCATTTATGATCCTTGAGACATTTGCAGGAAACAAGAGCTTGCTATTTGGAACTGTCAAAAGTTTTATTAAAGGGCAAAAAAACAAATCCCAAAGGCCAACTGCATAACTCGGACACCTCCACTTCCAGAGATCTGGTTGTTACCATGCCTGTTCCTTGCCTTCCCCCCCCCCCCCCGAATGTACCTGTGAAACTTTTTATTTTAATATTGGCTGTTGAACCAGAATTTACATAAGCTAGAGTGATGATTGCCCTTATTCATTGTTAAAAGTATGGCCAGGTGGACTCTCTCTTCCAAAAAGTAATCAAGAATTGATTGAAAATGAGGAGACCACAGCTTTCTCAGGGATCTGCCATATGGACAATGCTTTTTAAATGTTTTTTTCATAGAATTGAGAGTTATTCTGGGTATTTTCCTTTTCTCTCACCTCCCAACATCAAGGAGTTGGGTTTCTGTCACAGACTCTTTACTTTAGCTTGAAAAATGGAGTTGGAAAAGCTGGGAGGTCAAAAGATAATTTGCTAGGTAAGGTCTATAACAGCAGAAGTAGTTGTGTAGAGTGTTATTACTGTTCCATTTCAGAAAGCACTACTTTGGCACTTGTAATAAACTTGTATTGAAGGCAACAATTTGATGTTATCCATCCATATTTTCCACTCAGATTGTATTGCAATAAATGTCATGCTCAGAAAATGAGAAGGAAACCCTTCTTTTAAATTTCTTACCTTCAGTCACTTTTTCAGGTAAGGTATGTTCCAGTTGGGGGAATTTACTCTTAATGAAATACAATATAATGGCAATATATTTCTTGCACTTTGTTACACGCAAGTGATCCTTGTGCTTATGTGGATTTCCCCAAGCTTCAGCAGGGCTTCCTGTTGGACTTGCAGCTTATTTGCACACAGTGTTTATCTTCAGCGATCAAGTAAGGCTGTTTCCCTGGGTAAAGCAGTTCAAGTGTGTAGTGAATTGCAGGAGCACCCAGTTTATGCAAACCTGAATGCACGGTTGCGGTGGCTGGTCTTAAAAGTTTCTCCTAGAGAAGTCCTTGCATTGTAGCATTTAAGCAGTTAGAGCTTTCTTGTAGTCTTGCTTTTTGGACTTTGCTAGAAACCCACTAATAACAGTGTTATTTCAGTAACACAGTATTTCCAAGGTGTTCAGTACTTGCAAAACTAGTGTACCAGCAGTGAGCACACTCGCATTGATTGATGCATAGTAATTCATTTGCAAAAGTAACAAAGTTTGTCAACAAGACCTGAACCTCTACGAAGTAAAATATCATGGTAGTTCTATCTTACCAGCAAAACCTTGAAGCAGATGAATCTGTCTACATAAGGGGCAGAGTTTTGTGCTGTACGGAGGGTAATTGTGGTAGGGATTTTGTAGGGCTGCTGGAGGGGGTGGGAGCAGCAGCGGACCTTTCTGTGAGCAGTTCCGCACACTTGTGATCTAGAGCTGCCCCCGTTTCTGTCCGGTGACTGAAGGGGCAACCTCGCATAGCTGCTTAAATGCTGCTGCTGCAGGCTGTTACTGTATAGCGGTAAATAAATGATGAGCTGTCCCCAAGAGGAGCCGTACTATGACAGGACCCCTGCATGAAGATGTATGATGATTTGCATCCTGAAATAAGCAATGTTTCTTTTCCTAAACAGGGCTGAAGCTGTAGGTCTACTGTATATGTAAAGTAAACATTCTTGCCAGTTTCAGATTTACTTTTCCCTTTTCATGCAGCAGGATCATTGTAGTTGGGGCCTTGGCATCACCAGTGTCTTCTGCAAGCCCAGACTAGACTGTCTCAGTGCTTGCTGTCCGTTCAGCAGAGTAAGAGTAAGATCCTCCTCTAAGGGAGGATCCCATCCTAACTTTAGCCAGGGAAACAAAATCTGCAGTGCTTTAGAGCTAAATATAACCCCCTGGAAACAGTCCCTCCAGTGATGGCTCAGTAAGCACATGAAAAATAGTCAGCCCCAACAAAAGGAAATACAGAGGCAATAGTTTTTAAAAAAAATATTTTTATAGATCTATTGTATATGAAGCAAGAATCAACCTTTTAAAACTTCTTTAGTGCTTGAGAACAAACAAGACTTATCTGTAGGTAACTCCTGAGCCTCCACGTATACCACGAAGGATTTGGCCCCAGATGTTCGCGTTGTTGCTGAGGTAGCTGCTAGTTCATGGTGATGATGAGAAAATAAAATGATTTGTTTACTTCAGTTTATTTGGGGTGGATTTTTGGTTTTGGGGTTTTTTGGCATGGTAATGGAGGACAACTTCTAGGACCTTCTTTTTTTCAACTGGTCCATTGAGGTCCGTGGTTGAGGCACGAAGACCTGGTACATCTTGCCAGCCACCCCCTTTCCCTTTCACTGGCAACTTTCACAGTGTTTTGGGAGTCCTGTTGAGTTCTCCCCCTCACCTTTGAAGAAAACCATTGAAGATGATCAGCTCACCCTGTTAAACTTCATAAGGGCTTTGACAGTGCCGGTGGACCTTTGTTTTTCCCATGAACAACCTCCTCCCTCCTGTGGCCTTGTGAACTGGGCACTCCCATCGGTCACAAATTCCCTCTTGATGTCAGCAAGACGGTTTGCATCCTACAGGTTAAACCTGTGTTGTTCATTGGGACCAGAATCTTCAGCCACAGGTGGGACCGGGGCTGTACCCTGTTTCTATTTGACGTTTGATACATGAGGAACTCCTTGGCCAGCTGGTATAGTGAAAATCGGCATATAGTTGTTATATACCTTTCTACAAGACTGAGTCTTCCCCCCCACCCCACGCAAAGGTTGGGAAAGTGTGAAACACTTTTAATGTCTGCTTCTTTTAGCATCCGATGTCTGATTTGATTTGTATGTAAGTAGAAATCTTTGAAGTGTTGTTGAAATGCAAAGGGAAATTACTTCAAAGAAATGTAACATTAAAAGTGTATCTGATCCCTTGAGGTTTTTGAAGTTTTATCTTGAGATTATGTATTCAGAGGAAAATTTGTATGGAAATACTAAGGGTCATTAATTCATCCAAAACATTATGAGTGTTGCCAGTCAGCATGCATTGAGCTGTTCTGTACTAGTTTTGATTTCACATCGTGGCAGGCGAGCGGTCCTTCACCCATCTCTCTGTGTCGCCAGTGTCCGTGACACAGTAAGACGTTAACGGGGTCTCTGACGGGGAAACCATAGCACAACACTGCTACAGCGTGAGACTTGTTCAGTACTCGTACCCCATGTTCAGAGATCCCTGGATATGGCCGAATAAACCTGCAGTGTGTTAAGCTCCCAAAACTCCCGATTTGCATTGGTCGCTCTGCTGGAGAAGGGCCATGGTGGTCCTTGGGAGGCAATGGGGCGGTGAACTACAGATTTCTAATAAATATCTTGAACTTTGGGAGAGTTCAGATGTTGGATCTGAGCTGCTTACGGTTGGGCACCCACTCCTGTAAAAACATGCCCAACTGTGCTGGATGAGGAGGTGGTTGTTTTTCCTTTTGGCAAACAAGGATTCTGGCATTGAAGTTTTTAATTGCAGGAATTATACTAGCAGTTCCCAGAGCTCAAGGGTGAGTGGGTGTGCATGCAGGAGGAGCTAATCGGATGTGTATAAATCATGGGTTAGGCAGAGCTTTAAATCCTAGATGTATTGTTCCAACCTTGCTGTCTTGTCTTGCGCTGGGGCTTTGGAAAGTTAGAAAACTATGAAGTTACACAAGAACCACTTTTTCCTAATACAACTGTGAAACAGCAATGAGGTTACTTTTGGTCTTCTTATGTTATAAAAACAACTTTTAATTAAAATAATATTAAATGATTTGTATCGGTTTTGAAGCTTTATTTTAATTACATCTGTAGGTTGAGGGAAGGGAAACAGTTAAGCAGCTGAAGCTTTTTTTTTTTATTGCAGACTTTAAAAACAAAAAAAACCAGTCAGGTGATCCTGCTTCCCCCATCCACATCCCTTCTGTGCCTTACTATATTACATGTCAAATAAGGGGCTTCCTGTGTTCAAACTTTCAGGATATTCTCAGATCACATCAAACTTCCTTCAGCAACCATGTAGTTCAGTAATATTTTTTTCTTTCTTAACGAAAACTAAGATCCTAGTGGAATGACTTCTCTGTAAGATCTCGAGTTTTGGGAGAAATGGGATATTGCAAGGTTTATGGTGTAAAACTGGCTTTCCAGCAGAGTCTGTAAACCTGACTGGCATATCAGAGTTGTAGACTGGCTTAAACACGTTGCAGGTACTTAATAATGGAGAGGGGCAATTCAGCTCTTGCACAGGACAATATTTCTACATTATTGTTGTTGTACGATTTAGCCACACCTAAGTTTGCTTCAGGCTGGTTGACTTGGATCATGGCACCACTGGCCTGGGCAGCATAGGGTGGGTGGTGTGTGTGTGTGCTAACCCGTCCACTGCTTATCCTGTTGCCTGAGAAAGCTTTGCAGCCCCTTACTTTGGTTAGGCTGCTCTGAGTACCTGAACCAGGTGGTTTATAGGTGTGTTTGCACTGTACTGCTGCAACTGGATTGTAAACTTTCTTGCATTGCTCTTAAAAGTTATCTTATTTTCCATTCTAGTGCATTATAGCCCTGTCTACTAAAGGCAGCCTACTGTCAGTACAGTCAGTAATAAACCACACTTTATGGCTATGTCTAATGAGACAGGCATTTTGCATTGTTCCATATAATTAAAAAAAAATTGTTTCACACTTAGCAGATTATCTGTAGCAAGTAAACTCAGTCGCAGTAACTGTTATCCCACAGAAATCTAGGTGGGTTTGTAGCAACTGCTGTTCTGTCCCCAGTTGGGCATCAAACGTGCATTGATGCAAGTACGTCTTAAGTTTCTGACTGCTAAGATTTTTCTTCATCTCATGAGCTGCATCTTCCTCTGTTGTAAAGCTGGCACTTTGTGCTCATCTTGCTGGTGGGGCCGTGGGTGATGGGTGGGATATTCCCCCTCCTACATATGCACAGAGGCTTGGCCATGGGATGGAGAGTGGCTGCTCACTTCCATCCGTAGGTCTTTCTCTCTTACTGGAGAAGAAGCAGAAAGACGTCACCTTTTCCTCTGCCACCTCCTTTCTTCCCAGTTTCCCTCCTCTTCCTGCTGCAGAAGAAAGGGAAGACAGTGAGACTGGGACCAGGTTTGTTTCATGCTCTGTTCCTGCAGAGGTCACAGCTCTGGCTTGATGCTGACCTATTGCCTCCCTCCACCTTGCTGGTGAAAACCCTCCTACCCTTCAGTATCACCTGTACTCCATGACTACTATCTGTGCAGCCCTCCAGCCAGCCCCAGCATCATTCCCATTCCCCTAGCACACATACCCTTCTCTTGTGACCTCCTCTGAGCCCCAGGCACAGCTCAGCTCCTGCTCCGCTGAGTTTTCTTAGCCTTGGGTGATGCTGGAGGCCAAAGGCCACCAGGGCATGAAAATGTATTCCTGCAAAGGACGGTGAGGAGGTGTCAGTCTGACAAGAGGAGGGAGGTTGAGATGGGATGGAGAAGGCAACACCTCTACCCTGAAGAACTGGCTGCGGGATTTCTTGAAAAAGGAGCAGGCAGCAAGAGAGGCGGTTTCTGTGTCCTAGCTGCAAAATTGCCTTTGTGCTGAGAAGCGAGGCTGGCCCAAGGGTAGGCAGGACACAGGGCTCAGTAGCCAAGCAAGGGCGAGTTTTAAACAGCGGTGAGGACAGCGTGTGGCTCCTTAAAGTTGCACTGTAATAATAGGAAGGTGTGTGGGGTGGAATTGTGTGTTGCTTCACACCAGCGTGGCATTCAGAGAGAAGAGAAGGACCCTTTCCTCGAGCTGAGAGCGCACGGCTTTCGTCCTTCATCTGTTGGCACTGAAACTTCGGTGTTAAAAAAGCAAGACAAAATCAACAGCACTCTGCCCCCTGGCTGAAAAAAAAATTAAAAAACTTTGCATACTCCAGCATTACCGAAATCCCTGGTTATCAGACTCAGGACTGTGTTGTCCTAGGGACTGGAGGCTGTATCCCAGGAAGGGACATGGGGAACAGAAGCCGGTCAAGAGAAATTATTATTATTGGCAAAGGGCTTTAATTTAGGAGAAAAGAAAATGCGAAGGTCCACATGTTTTTGAGGTGAGCGAGACAAAGCCAGAGTGAAAATTGGCCTATGTCGTCTTATTTTTCACTTTTCCCCCCCTATATTTTTCTCTTTAAAATTCAGTCCCATCCTATTACATGAGGGGGAAAAAGAAAGTCCTTCACCATGCTGAATTTCACCCTGCTTAATTTTTAAATTGCTAAGAGGAGAGAGATGGCGAATCATGCTATATCAGGGGATTGTTGGTGTATCGGTGGTGCGGTGGTTGTACTGCCAACCTCAAGTTCTCATATATCGGGAGTCTTTAAAAAACTGGAGTATCCTCACACACAAGTCATATACTTCAGATATCACACTCTTCTTTTATATATTCCTCCTGGAAAGATAAATCTTAAGATAACAAAATCAGAGGCAGACAGAAGGGTAAGGATGTAATGCTGGGACTTTATATGAAAACTTTCCCCATGTAACAACTGGTGCTGCGGAAGTACGAAGTATTGGGTTTTCTGTTGTTCTTTACAGGCAGTTGGTAGTTAAACATAGGAAAATAGTGTTCAAGCTAAATATATTTTATTTACTTTCTGGGCTTTTGATGGTAGGTGCCCTCTGCTTTTGCTGTGTGTAGTGACAACACTGTAACTGTGGATCCGGAAACTCCTAGACCCAAAGGTACAAAATCCAGACCCAAACCCTTCCAGATTTGGAAGTTTGTGAATTTGGTCTTTGGATCCAACCGGTTAAAAGAAAGCGGCACGAGCTATGAAATTTGATCTAAACATGAGTCTGTGCTCGGGATTTGGTGGTTCTTAAGGTATTTCGAAGAACTACCTTTTGGACTCGTACCCAACAGTGCCTCTGTTGTTTTGTAGCCTGTGTGGCCCCAGCATGTCAATAACGTGTTGCTGGGGAATGCGAGGCATTTCCTTGCTTGCGTTAGAGCAAGGAATGAATATCTCAATTGTTTTTCTAATCAGTGGACCCAAGCAAAAGATGTGAGAAAACAACATATTGATTTCTCAGACCCTCTTAAGGCGAGTAGTTGAAGGCATTTACTAAATAATTAACTAGTAAAACATGAACAGCCTAAAGTGAAGTATATCTGTGGGTTTTTTTTGCAAGCCTCCATTTGACCTTGGAGTGCTTGTGAGTAAAGAGTGAAAGTGAGCCTGAAGAGTGTTTGCAGACAGGTATTTGCCTTACACGGCTGCTTTGCAGGTAAGGTCCTGCTGCTCTGGCTGCCTCCCTGTCGTCCAGCGAGCACAGAGCTCGCTTGTGCATCACAAAACAACATAACCTGTTGCCTGCTGTGTTTTTTAAATTCCTTTCAATTACAACAACAAAAAAAAAGAGCTGCTGGAGAATAGGGTAGCAGAGATAAGCAACCAGAATGATTTCAATACTGCAGACCAAAATAAATGGTTTGTTTTGTATTTGGATATGAATCTAAGCCATAAACCTTGACTCAGAGACTTTGGGTGTTTATATAAGCTGTTTGCTGTGTATGCTTCTCTGTCAAAGTATCTGAAGGATGCTTATCTTGTCAAGGCTTAGCTTTTGCATCACGACTAATGTGTTTAACAAATGTTAAGGCAAAGTGCAGAACGCAGCTAAGCTAGTTGGAAATAAAAGCCGTTGTGTGATTTGAGGTAAGTTTTTCCCAGGTATAAACAATTATATCTTGGAAGGACTTTTGTGCTTTATGTTCTTTTAATACTTTTAAGTCTTTTCTATGGCTTGATACCTTTTATCTCAAGACATGCCTTATGTGCTGTGGGATAGGCTTTCACCCTCAGTGTGCTTCCATTCGTTTTTATCAGTTAAAAGAAATAAATAATGTTTGTTGTATAATAAAGAAGTAATGAAATTCAGGGAACAAAGAAAGGATCTAGAGTTAAGGAACAAAGGGACATTTGTTCTTTTTTTGTAGTCCTGCGTAATAAGAGAACGGTATTGCTTTGATGTCATTGACTAGAGTTCAGCAAATTCAAGAAGAAATTTATTTATATGTATAAAAATAAACAGACATTATCAGTTTAAGTAAGCCTTTCCCAATGTTTGGGTTGTTTTTTATTCACGATAATGTTTATCCTTTTTGCTCGATTGAGCCTTGGGCTCTTGGGGGGTGCTGAGCCTGCAGGCTGGCGGGGCCCTGATCCTGGGCCCCACTGCGCTCCCGCTTTGGGGACGGGGCTCCTCGTCGCCGTCCTCCCGAAATGGAGGTCTTGTGTGTGGAAGGACCAGCCGGAGGACGTGCCTGCCGGGAGGAGCTGCCTGGGAGGGAACTGAGCAGAGGTACCTGCCTCCACGTGGCGGCCAGGGCCTCTCCTCAGGGAAGGGGGGCAATGTCTGAATTGCGCAGCTCAAAGCATGTTTGGGACCTAGCTAGTTTCCTATCCCTGCCTCGCACTAAGATATTTCTCTACATTATTCCCGTTAAGATATTTCCAGCATTTCCTAATTTTACTTTTTAAATGTCATTTGTTCTTCTCTTGCAAAACACCAGAGCAATATATTCAAGAAGGATCCATTTTCTTTTTTAGTTTCTTCTTTCAGGGCTGGAAGGTATGAAATGGAGTCTTTTTTATGTTAAAAGAAATGTTAATGACTTCTAGTGTAAATTAGCTGAATATATTCATTATTAAGTGTTAAAATGCTACTGACTGGTGGCACTATAATGGAGTATCTTCAAAACATCCCATGAGAAATTGTGCCAGAGATTTAGACTGAATTCATTTGAAGCCCATTTTATTTGTGATTGAAATGTATTTTGCAAATAAGTCTCTGTGTGTTCGTGTTTCTCTTCTGGCCAGCCAGAAAAAAGCACAAATAGATGTGATAATATGTCTGGAATGGCATTAATCTTCATGAAATAGAGCTTTGCCTTGTAAAAATTAATTGCTAAGAATGTGTTGTTTCAGTGTTGTGAGGCAAGAGAGACGAATCCAGAAGATGCTTCAGACCTCTCGCAGTCATCTCATATGTGTAGGACCGAGAACGCAGGGACGTTAATTTTGACAGTAAGGTGAAATTTGGGGTCTGTCTTTTGCTATGGAACAGGTTCTTTCCCTCCACCTTCCCCTTAAAAGATGTCTGCAGTTTGTTAGTTTTTTCATTGTATTTTTGTGGTAGACTGCTCTGGGGTAACAGCCTGCTCTTGGGGGTCCTTTTTTTATTCTCTGCAGCTCTCAGGAACAAGCCCCAGTCAAGATTTTTCATTCCTGTGTATCAAAATTTCCTGATTTAAGGAGTGTTATATAGGAATGGGAGAGCTGGGAAACTCTAGTCATCCATCTTATTGCATCATATCATAAAAATAATCTGTAGCTGATGCTTTCTTTCCAAACGCTGAGTGTTTGCAGAGCATGTGTACGAAGAGGAAGGCAAGTGGGACGGAAGGCCAGCCCCTGCCCTTCCCTGGAGAGGTTGCACATGGGGCACAGTGTGTCCTTTTGGCCTTTGGACCTGCTAGCAGGCAGCTGATTCTCCTCAGCTCTGTGAACCTCTGGGTTTTAAAGCATGGTGTGTTTTACCGGTGGACATCCAGAATGAGACCACCTCAAAAAAAAAAAAAAAAATAGCCTTGAAGATGTTGCCCCTAGATGCCTGTCTGTGTGTTGTTTGATCTAGGAAAGAGAGAGCCTCTGGGTGGGGAAACTATAATTTCCTACATATGTAAAATGTTTAAGCACTTTTTTTTAAAGTCTGCTATCTTAATTAAATATCTGATTTTGAAATCCATATTCAGGCATCTTTCCTGATTGCATCCAGCAGACTGCAGTTCCCATTCACAAAGCCCCTTGTTTTTTTCTAGCTTTCCTTGGATTTATTTGCAGGGCAGTGTTTTGTTTTCTCTGTAAGCCATTTGGAATACATCTTCACAAACACTGTACCCGGAGGGTTTGTATGTCATTCAAAAGTAAAAATAAAAAATCTCCACCTACTGAAAAGTGAACAGCATAGCCCTAGCAACCGGCTGGTGTGTTCAAACCAGAGGAAGGGACATTAAACAAGTAAGACCAAATAACGTCTTCTCTGTAACGGCCAGGGATGCGGTAGAAATGCCAGCTAGTGATAAGATTAATTGTAACTAGTAGTGGAGATAGCTGCATTTGTATTTTATTTTTATTTTTTTAATGGTGGATTGTAAATACAGCCTTGATGAAGTGATGCTTATTCTTGTCTGCATGAGCAAGGTATTTGGCTGGGAGCTCTAAAAGGGGGATCTGCCTCTGTAAAAACAACACCCCCGACCCATCTTGCACTGATTGTGCACACGGGAAGGTAAGTGTCATCGTTTTCGTGGAAAGCAAGAGAAAACTTATTTTAAATGGTCCGTCAGACAGGGTACTGTCAGTACTTTCCTGCCAGGTGTGTTCTCGATGGCATTATGCCAGGGGTGGATTTTGTCCATCTGCCTCTCTATCTCCTGTGTGCACCTTGGTTTCTCATTCATCTGTCGTGTCATAGATCCATTTGTGTTAAAACGATGTTTCCTTTTTTTTTTTCCCCCTTTCTGCTTTTGTGGATAAAAGGAATTTAAACTGCTTGGCATCATCTGCAATATTAGCTATTCCTTATTTTCCTAAGGAGATCAGTTGTGCTTCTCCAAGGTGGATTTTCGTTCATGTTTACCTGACTGTGTGGTTTTCCTTAGTCACTGCCAACAAAAAAAAACAAAGCCTTGAGTTTTCTCTTAGGTTTTATTTCTATTAGACCAACGCCGTAAAAAGCAAAGAGTAGAGAAAGGAACACACCTATTGGGAAAGCTCTGCTGTGTTAGTGGTCAGCCGAGGCTCCTCTCAAAGTTTGTGAAGGCAGAGGCAATCTCTGTGCCCTTCCGTAGGCGCAGGGATCAATCCGCTGATGTTTCAGTATTGTCCTCTTTCCTATAATCCACAAAGGGCTGTTGATTTATGACTTCTGTGTAATAATTGTGTTTCTTTGACTCCCCCTGCACCTCCCCTTTCCACCCTCTTCCTCTTGCAGTTTGTTGTCTTTTCTTGTTTCATGCAGTTTGGTTCTTCAGTCCGCTGCTGTATGAGGTCTTTGATTTCCCCCCTGCCCATCCGTTCCCCGCGTGCTGGTGATGGTGTGCAGAGAATAAAAGCGATTCTATTCCCTTACCGGGGAAGGATGCCTCCAATATTATTTTTCAATCATAGCAGTTTTACTTCCTGACTGCTCGATGTGCTGCACTGTGCTGGGAAGGTGGCCAGAGCAGGATGTGCTATTCCAGGCTGGTTTTCAATGACCACTTTTAGGACCGAATAACTGGGGAAGCAGGATTTTGTTGCGTCATCTCCAGCTGTTCGGCTTGGGGTTTTTTTGTTCTTTTTTATTTCACCTCTTTGAGTTTCTCAGCTGTAGGCTTGGTCAGAGTGCTAGCAGATGCTCCATGGGTGGTGGAAGGGTTTTTGCAGATCAGTGTGTTTGCATGGTCTTGCTTTACTAAATTTTTTCGTAAAATTTCTCACTGCTGCTCTCAGCAGCGCATCTCCCTTTGCAGTAGCAGTGGAGGAAGCACTGTGGAGACTGACGTGTCGCTCTCCTTGGAGGTAGGACCAAGTGACAGTGGGGTAGATGCTGGCGGTCTCTTGGATGCTGTTGGTACCACCATCTGCCACTGCTGCTCTTGTCAGTAGAGTTGTCTTAGGGATTTTTGACAACCATGGACAAAACCCTTGTTTAGGAAGAGCAAGAAGGGCTTTATTTGGAAACATGAGGAGTGGCTTGTGCCTGGATGAAGCACAAGGATGGTGATTTTTCTGTGCCTATGAGCAATGGCTTTATTATGCAACTGTAAATTAGCAGTTCCTTGCCCCCAGTTAATGTCTTTCCTGGACAGAAGGTGAGAAACAAGAGGTGCACAGTGAACAAACGTGATTTGGGAGCACTCTGTTCCTTTGTGCATTTTTAGCCTGTAGTAGGCTTCACCTAGGCAGCCTCCTCGGCACTGTATTTAATGCTTGATCGTGACCTGTGCTGAGCTCACTGATAGCTGAGGTGGGAAGGCACCACTGGAGGTCTCCAGCCCACCCCCTGCCCAAAGCAGGAATGCCCAGGGCAGGCTGTGCCATGCACGGTCCAGTCGAGCTGTGAGTAGCTCCAAGGATGAAGACCCTAAAAGGGCAACTCGTTCCAGTGCTTGCCATCCTTGCAGTAAAAAAGCTTTTTAAATTTTCCTTTTATTTAAGCTTTTTTTTTTTCTTTTTAATGCTTAAGTGGAATTTCCTATGTTTTAATGTGTCATGTCACTGGGCGCCACTGAGAAGAGTCTGGCTCCATCTTCTTTACTTCCCCCGTGAAGTGTTTATGCACATTGGGAAGATTGTGGGCACTCCTGATTCCCAAACATTAATTGGCCGTTGCGGGTTTGTGGGTGCTTTGCATTGTTGCTTCTTTTCCACTTAGAGCGGTGAGGAATCAGTGTTTTGCCTGGGGCAGCGGCAGCCCTGGGCTTTCTCTGTGTGCTCTTTGCCTTCAGAGAGAAATCCACCGCAGGTCGTTCACACTCTGTGTTCATAGATGCCCGTATTTGAGCAGGTCTTCAGTATTGTCCAAGTGAATGTGTTTGCAAAAGCTGTGTTTTCTGCTCATTTTTATCAGGCATAGAGGCACCGGACCAAATGCCTTGTAGGATCTGCATATTATGGCAGGTATTGTACTGCTTGAAGTTTAATATTTACATTGTGTTTAAAGTTGGGGGCTTCCTTCTTAAAGGCTGGAAGTCTTCAGTTACAATGCCACTGCATTTTTAAAGATTTGCTACACCTTAACATACAGGTATTTTGCCTTCTTAAAGTTCTCTTGGCTTTTCTGACTCTGGTAACGAAATAATAAAGCAAGGCATTTGCCAAAAGTGCAGTAGTCTTTGTGGTGTCATTTAAAAGTTACCTTAGGGTTTGGACCTACTTCATGTAATAGAAGTTTTGATATGGAAGATGAAATGTTTGTTGGCATTTTAAGGATAGCATTTCAGGAAAGCTAGCTGGCAGCCTCCAATAAGAGCTACTTCCCAGCTGGGTCAAACCAATAAAGTGACTCGTAGGAGGGAAAACTCAGTTTATAACATGAATTCTGTTTTGGTTTGGTTTTTAGTAGACTGTTTTCCAGGACTTATGCCAGAGATACTGTGAACAACTTTCTTAATTGCTTATGTTGGGCCAAATGTCAGCAGCGTTGCGGCATAATACAAAAACCAAATGGCAGGGTATGCAAAAGGTTAAAGTGAGTTTTCCTTCCTGGTGTTTGTTTAGCTTTGTTCCCTAACTGTATTTGTAGCAGAAGTAGTCTCGCGTGTCCTAGATTAAAGCCACAGCAGTCTGGGCTATTTTGGTGGCTTGTGCGTCCATTGCGCTGGGGTGGAGGGAATGGGTATGCCTCTGACCTCTGCAGCTCCACTTCAGCAAAGTGCCTAAGTACATGCTTAACTTGTAGCCCATTGGGATTTCAGGTCTACTAGTTCACCCACCCAGGCGGCACGTCGGGCAGGTTCACTTTGCCAGACTCTGCTGGAAATACTCCTCTGGAGATCACTTCTGGCTTTCAAAAGTTTGAGGGTAAGATCAGATTGCATCGTTACAGTGTGAATCTCTGCTAAGCTCAGAGCAACATCTTCGGAGGGATAGTCTGTGCATGCACGCTATGTCCAGTGAGTCATGGGCATTTGAGATATCCTGCCTGTAGGCAAATAGTTGCGTGCCCAGGACTTCTGGATTGTCAGACATCCAGAAATCTTGGGCAAATGGTTAGACTCCTCTTTTTCTATACCAGCAGATTCTTGGGGAGAAAAAATACAGCCAATAGACACGTGTTTTATTGCTGAGTTGCAGCTTCCTTTTAACAATAGAAGGCCTGTGTCTTCTGTGCGAGCTTCCCTGAAGGTGCAGTGTGGGATTTCTGAGGTGCTGTATGGGGTGCTCCTTCAGTGGCATGGACCTGCAGGCCGAACAAGCCACGGGCTGACCAACAGTAGGAACTGGATCATCACATTGGTGCTTTGATTCTTTGATGCCAGTTCATGCCTGGTGATGAACACCTCCAAGTCTTGTTGTGGTCAGCAAACGGCCCCAGTCTTCCTGCTGGTCCAGCAATGGCGGTGTCTGAATTCAGAGAACATGCAGTGAAATGAAATTCTCTTTTGCAGATTGAATTGCAGACTTGAGGCTCTGGATCCACCTCACACTAACAGTGTTTTATTGCTCCTTATAGTGTAGCTGGTGATTGTCCCTGAGAAGAGAGAAGATGATGAGTGATGCAAGTGACATGCTCGCTGCGGCTCTGGAGCAGATGGATGGCATTATAGCAGGTAAATGCTTGGGGCAGCTTGTTCATTTAGCTGTTTCAGTCCTCCTTTTTCATCCCTGGAGGGCAGAGTTTCAGGGTTAGAAGGGAATGTGCTGGTAATTATGTTTGGTGTCTTCCATTGTAGCTTAGCGATTACAAATAAATGGAGTGGAGGGATTGCACAGGCTCTCACACACAGACACAACTAAAGGGATTGTAGTTTTTCTCCTACCCTCTATCAAAATGCTGCTCAAAGTGGCTGAGTGACACCGTTCAGCTGGTGCACACAGCACCACAAAAGCCAAGGACGAGGCACCTTTCAAACCAAGATGACTGTGTTTAAAGAGCTGCTGCAAGGCAGGAAGAGTAAGTTTGCCCAATGCTGTCTACTCTGAAGAGTTAAAACATGAACTGAATTCTCCTTTTTTCAAAATTGGAATGTTTTGGGCCCAAACATTTGGCTTGGATCTGCCTTTAACATTTGAGTTTTTATAAGTACCTGTAAATTGTAAGTAGACTAAGGAGAGGCATCACAAAGTATACAGCCTCTGCTTTTGAGTCTAGTGAGTTAGAAAATAATATAAGTGCACAGCACAGAGGAGCAAAGCAGTAAGAAGTGAATAGTTTAATCCTATTCCAGCAGAGCTGTTCAAACAGCTGCCCAAACTGAAAAAATATTCTGCAAGGATAGCAAAACAGTTATAAAGTCTTTAATAGTTCCACTTAAAATAATTTGCCTTAGGGAAAAAAATAATCATGCAGTGCATGCTTTGTTTGAACAATGACTTTTCTCTGCACTTTTCCTAAAGATATTAAGAACACATAGCAGGAACACATGTAAAGTGGATTCAGTTGGATCATAATGATCTTTAAAAATACATATAAGCTGTGACTTCAGTCTAAATTTCCCTAAGTAGATACTGGTATTTGGATCCAATCATGTATCCGTGTTTCCAAGAGCCTAAGTTGGTTATGGCAGGATGAGGTTTAATGTAAAAATAAAATGTCATGTTGGGATGTTTAAGTCACCACAGACTTAATTTACCCGTGTGTCTGAACAGACTTACAAAGTAATATAACAAAGGGATATCAACTCCTGTGCTGTTGTGGGGATTTCTTAATCTTCATTTTTTTCAAAGGGAATTAGCAGAATACTTGCATTTTTGTGGCTTACCAGATAGGTGAATGGAAGTTCATGGAAGTGCATATATGGCATATCACTGTAGTTTCCAAAAGTTGACAGTACAAAAGCTGATGCTCTGTCATGAACATGTCTCATTGTGCCGAGGCATTACAGTATTAAGGTCACAAATCAGTGTGCTGAAATTATAGTTGGAATTAGCTAGGTTGACTTAAATCAACCTTAATCTTGAATTTGTAGTTTCCTTTTTCCTTAATATATAGCAACTTTTAATGTAGGTCAAATATACATACTGTGAGTTTATGCAAATAAGAGATTTTTCTCTTTATTAGCATGCAAATGTCAGTGCTACCATGTCAAACTGTTGGGTTTAAAATTTATTCTCATATAGATGTGATTCACTCGTATTTATCTTCATATTTTTCTTTATTCTTTTAAAAAAATTTCCAGTGCCTTGGAACAGCATAGTGTATTTCTGCCTGAAAAAAAGATGCAGAGCACCATTTCCTCTGGAAACCATCAGTGTCCGACTTGGGTCATGCAGCCCCTACAGGGTGACTCAAAGCGTTAGCAGAGCCTGTTCCCCCCGCAGTACTTTCCACCTCCAATACATCCCAGGGAGCAGGAGCCCAGCCCGCGCCTTGAACCCATGGGCGTGGTGGTGGCGTACATGTCCTCTGTCGGATCAGCCCACCTCCTTCCTGCTGGAGCTTCCATCCGCGTAGCACTGCTAGCAAGGGCTTGCCCTTCTCCAGATTGCCACGTGGCGCAGGCAGAATCCAGCACCAGCGCTGAGTTTGGTTCAGATAAATGCCCGCTGGCAGCAAACACCGCCTAGCATTTCTCAGCCTTGCTGCGGGTCTGACCTGCTTGCCTCGTGCTTGACCCTGTCCGATTTTGCTCCTTCCAGGTTCGAAGGCGCTGGAGTACTCCAATGGCATCTTTGACTGCCAGTCCCCCACCTCTCCCTTCATGGGGGGCCTGCGGGCGCTGCACCTGGTGGAGGACTTGCGGGGCTTGCTGGAGATGATGGAAGCGGATGAGAGAGAGGGGCTGCGCTGCCAGGTCCCAGACTCAACGGCAGAGACTCTGATTGAATGGCTCCAAAGTCAAATGGTACAGTCTTGCCTTGTTTTACTCGTAACGTGCTCGTTTTGTGTGTTAGCTAGACCAGCTCAGGCAGCGGGGCTGTATTTTATGCAGGGCATTTAAAAGTTTTAGAGTAGGTTTCAAAGAACCAAAGGTGGTTTTTGGCTTTTTTTTTTTTTTTTTTTGTTTTGGAGATGATGCTGTGGGGCCTTGGAAAAGCTGTAGCACAAATACCTTGTGCAGTGTGTTGGCCTGTGGTTTTTTTGATGTACCACCGTGCCTCATTTTGGAGAGCGAAAAATTTTCAGTAATTGGAGTTTCATCTCAGAGGTTTGGGGAAAGTCATTTTTATAGGAATCAGACACTTAAAAGGGGGAGAAAAAAAAGCTGTTTTCAATATGAACTTTTCACTAAAAAGCATTTTTGGCAGCATATTTTCTACAGGGACCAGTGGTGTTGCTGAGCTTCCTTACCTGCTTTATAACAGAAGTGAGTGCTATAAGCTCAGCATCCCTTTAACCTGGATACCAAACCAAATTTTTATTTTCTCTGTTTGTGACAATCTACCAGTTTTTGTCATCCTTACTTTAAAAATATGCCAAAATATACCTGACAAGGCTGTTCTTTCCCCAAGACTTCAATTTTCCCAAAAAATGAAATACTATTCGAGTGCAGGCTACCTGAAGGCTATGCTGGGAAATAAAATGTTGTGCTTATCAGAAGGTGAGTTACATGGCATCATTTTCAAAGAACCCACTGGTTTTACCTCCAGGTGCCCTGTGACCGGTGACTTCTTAGCAGGGCCAAATAGGAGTCCTTGTGCTCGTGGTCTGTGGCAGGGTTTGCGTTGTGATGGTGTGGGTGTGCACAGTTTTCAGCAAAGCTCCAGCAGTGGAAGTCAAGACTTATTTCCAGAGGCCGTGCTTCAGGGTTTAAGTCAGCCTGTAGCTGTAACAGTGACACCAGCAGTGGGTGTGCACTTCTGCAGGTTTTGCAAAATCCGTATTACTGCAGTGTCCAGGTCCTCCCGTCTAACACACTTGGCACTGGCCAAGGTAACGCCGTACTGCTGAAATGGGGATGCCAGATCTGATGAAGGCTGGGTCTGATGCAGGACAGGACAGGCCACCGTGGTGGCCCTGTGCTGCACCCTATGCATTGCTGCTGTTGGGACAGGCAGCCACCATCACCTGGTCCCTCCCCAGGACGGGCATCACACCCCCTCAGAAAGGGTTTGGTCACGCTGGAGTCATGGCTGACCTTGCGTAAAATGTTTTTATCTTGATACAGAGGTTTATTTCAGCTCTCAGTTGCAGCCCGGAGTGGTGGGTGTGGGACTGCGTTTGGCCTGTGCTCCCCAGCCACAGGTTTGGCAGGCGTGGGGCTGGGGCTAGCGCTGGGTGACCCGACGCGCCATATAGCGGCATGCAGGCTGCGCGCAGTGCGGCGGGAAGAGACGGGGACCTGGGCTAGCACAGCCAGGCTCGCTTGCCTAGCTCTTGTGGAAAGGTTTGAGGGGAGAGCTTTCTGCACACCTCCCCCTTCGCTTTGAACTGCGCATTTGCAAATGCGTGAAACTTAATGAAGCACGTGGGAGCTTTCCCGCTGCCTCCAGTGGGATTTGGATCTCGCCCCCGCTGTCAAAGCATGGCAGCCAACGCTGAGATCAGGAGGAGGAGATGGGAGTGACATTCAAGTCAGATCTTTAAAACACACAGAGTTCCTGCTAACATCAGCATTTCCTTCCTCTCTAATGTACAGCAGTGAACATCGCTGTAAGTAGTCTGCTCTGTGCGGAGCAGAAATCAAGGGACATAACAGGTTTCATGCAAGTATGGGTTTTATAAATAAAAAAATGTTTATATGCCAAATAAACAGCCTTGGAAAATTAACTTCTCCCCATGGCATGCATAGACATCAGTAGTCCATGCTTAGCGATGCTCACCCACCATATGTTATTCTGGAGTGAAGGCACCCAGCAGTGTGGCCAGAGGCTGTAGTGTCTGTTGAGATTAATGAGGCGAAGGCCAGTCACTGCCCCTTGTGGCGGCGAATGTGTGATTTAGGGATGCCTGGCTATTAGGATCTGGAACAAGGTCCTTCAGACCTGCGTGACGTGGGTCATCGCATGGCAACGAGACAGTAATGGTTTTCATTGCGGCCATGGGCTGAATCTGGGAGAGGAAAGGCTCTGTTGTGCCATTCAGCTTAGTGCCTCCTGAGCACTGGAAAAAACGTGCGAAAGGTTGCAGAAAGTAGCTGTTCCATCTATGCTTCTCCTTAGTCTGCCTGAAATTATTCCCCCGTACCCTCTGGCATCCTTAAAGCCCCTAGTAGGAAAGACTGAACATTACACCTTGTACTGTGCTGCAAGTGTGGGATTTGCAGGTGTCACCAGTTCCCTGTCCGAGCAGGAAGGTGTTAGGGGAAGTGGCTGGATGATTTGCAGGAAGGCTTTCTGCAACTGTGCCCATCCTTATCGAGGAAGGGAGGACACCTCCTTGGTTTCAAATTGGTTTAATCCTCCACGCATGAAGAAGTTGCATCGACCAGGCTATTCCGAGCTGCTGGAACTGGTGCGTGACATCCCATCTGAAGCTGTAAGCAAGTCTCTCGTGTCTCAGAGGAAAACAAAAATAGTGTTCGCTGCTGCCAAACAGTGTGTCACAAGAGAAAAATCCTCTCCTGGCCCCTGCAGGGAAACCGCTGATGCCCTAGTTGGGAAAAGGGTCTGACAGCAATCTCCCAAAGTTGCTCGCTTCTGTAAAACGGGGCAAAGCATTCAGTTTTGCCATGCCAGAATTGGCTGCCCCGTGTCCCTGTACCGCTTCTCGCGGCTCCTCTTGGTGTATAAGTCGATGCAAGCACTCAAAAAGGGCCAAAGAGTTAAAATGCCTCATGCTGATTTTTTTTAACTGGTGGATGCCAGATGGCCACGTGACACCAGAGCACACGTACAGCGCCCGGACATCTGGCAGAGCTCTTCCAAGAGAATCCATCGGATGGTCCCCACGGGGAGTTTGGAGAAGCTGAAAATGCAGATCTGTGCTGCACAAACAAGCCAGTTTAACTGTAACACGTCATTTCTAGTTGTCCGTCTACAGCTCAAACCTGATCTCTGTGTTGCTGAAACCCTGCTCACATCTCCATGTGTAAATGGATGGCAGGTGAATGTTAAAATTACAAATGAGGCTATTTGTTCAAAGTCTGGAAAGGGACTGTGCGCTTTCACTGGGGACCAGACCTGAAATCCATAGCCAGATCATAACTATTCCAAACTTTTGGAGTTTTTTCAGGTTTCTCCTGATCAACAGAAATGATAAATATATTCTGATGTGTGCTTTAATAAAACATGTGCTGTACTCTGTGAAAATGGAGCTTCTGGCTTGAATATAGACAGCATGCAAGTAATCTGTAACATCACCAGTAACAAGACCATTTTAAATGAAACTCTGCCTTTTGCAAGACCATGGCAGACCCGTTGTGTCCAGCTGGAAGTTGATAGATCCATCTCTTGAAGAATAATTCTCAGAAAACTTGCTCCCAGTCATGAATGTTGCTCCAGTTTTTCTTCAGTAGAAACAAACAAGAGACAGTCTTCTTTCTGGTTATTCGTATTTTTCTTGACAGTGTTTTTTTGGTGGGGTGTTTTTTTTGTTTTTTTTTTTCTTTTAATACATCTTATGCAACAGTCTTCCCAGAAAGAAGAAACCAACTGTGTCTTGTTAAAAAGGAGGGTGAAGGGTAGAAGTGGGTGGACAGTGCCTTCCCACACCTCCGAGGCAGCTTCCCCAAGCTCCTGATCTGAACTTGTGTATGCGGGTCCTGTTGTGTGTCTTCTCCTCTTTAAAGGATGGGCTTCTGGAACAAAAGAGCCAGGATAATACTTTTTTTTTTTAAATCCACAGCAAGTGCAACTGGTGTTTTAGCTTCAGAAGTGACTTTCTGAATTTGAATTTTTTTTTTTTTTTTTTAACTCCAGAAGTGAATTTCTGAAATTGACTATAAGATCATTAAAGGAAAACAAACTTTATGGCCTCTAAAGGTTTCTTGAAGAACATTTTCAGCTCGTCTGAAGATGATAGTTAATTTGAGCTGTGGTACCTGTAGCGGCTTGTGCAATCCAGAGTGTTGCTGTTGTGGATAGCAGATCTGTCATTTCACAGACCAGCCTCCAATTTTGACACTTCTTCAACAAGTTGGTTCTTCCAGAGAGTGACTGGGAGTAATGAGAGTTAATATGAAGGGATATTAGATTTCAGAGAGAAGTTTTCCTTGCTGGATAAACATAGCTTGTAATGTTACAGAGATATATTGGCCTATTTGGATGACAGGGTGGTTCCCAAGTGGGGGAAGCGGTTTGGTTAGCCAGAAATCATCTCATATTTCTTATTCATGTAAAAATCTTGTCTTCAAACCAAAGTTTGTTGTTTGATTGTCTTAGTGTGGGCGTACAGTGCATTCATTTGGCTCCACTTGTGCTTATGTCGAGTTTAGCTATCGAAAGGTCCTATGGTAATGTGCGGTACATAGGCGTTTACCATCAAACACCTGTTTGAGATCCCTCCTCAAGCTGCAATATGAAAGGAGCCTTGTGATACCCTTTCAGTCTGTCATCATAAAGTGCCTCCAGGCAATCCTTTTTGTCCGTGAGAGATCTACCTCTGAAAGTTCTTGAAACACAGGACCCTGCTTCTTGCTAAAGGTGATCATCCAGACTGGTGTGTTTTTAACACTGGAAGATAATACGGGCTCATTTATAGCACGTCTTGGCATGGCATTTTCATGTGTCATGGATATGAGTTTGTCGGCCTTAAGAACAACCCATGGAGTCCTGTGCTGGAGCCCTGATGGCAGAGCCATCAAAAATCACCATTCCCAATCAAAAATGCATCAGTCTGGCTTAAAACACACGGCTTCTGCTCTTCTTCTTGTCTGCTCTTTTGTTCTGGGTTATTCAGTATTCATATTTTTCAGATTTTTATCTATCTATCTGCGTTAGTTGTAAACATTTCTTTTTGATAATAAAAGCTGTGTTTTTTCAGATAATCACAGGACTCCCAGAGCCAGGCTCGCTGGTCAAAAATACCAAGGCTTTGTTATGCTGCTGCTGTTACTGGGTAAATTGAAACTTAAACGTGAGGACAGAGGTTGTTTGTTATTGTTGCATTTTATGTGGTTCTTAAGTATGACACAAACTTGAGACAAGCCACTCGTGAGACCTGGAACAGTTGAGTCAACTTTTTCCTTCCTCTGTTTTTTTGGCACCTACAAGTGAATTAACATGTGTACTTTTGCAATTAATAGCCCATCAAGAAAAGAAAATTCCCTTCTGTCTACATTGTAGTGAGGTAAAGCGATCGGAATCGCTCTTGTGTGCTTTTGGGTTGGATGATTTCTGCAGTGCTGGCAGGGTGCAGAGGAGGGGGTTGCTCTCGCAGGGGGCTGTTCAGCGAGGAGCGAGGGTCAAGATGGCCAGCTGCCACCTGCATGGGGTTGCCCTTACTCCCAATCAGGTTTACACAGCTCTGCGCCCCCCTGCTGCATCCTCCTCCGCCTCCCTGCCTGGCCTTTGTGTGTTGGGATCCCAGTAGCAGGCTCAGGTTGGAAGAAGGGTTGATCTTCCCGGGCTTTGATGTGTTAATTCCCCAGAGGAGTTGCTTGCTCCGCCTGAGGAGCGCTGCTGCTTCGCAGCTCCGCTTCCCACATCTCCCACTCCGCTGCCACGTTCGCCTCCGTCCTTGGTTAGACGAGGAAACCTGCTGTCACTTAACCTCTCCGTCTCGGTTCAGAGGAGCCCTGACGGCGCCGCTCGGCACGGCAGGCGCCTGCGGTGCTGGGGCTGCAGCTCTCAGCCTCGGCTGCCTGCCACAGTCACTCGCACCCTTGAATGCATGAAGATAGTCATGACCAGCATGGAGTATAGCTGGGACATTCACGGACACTGTGTCTGGCTAAATAAGGTAAGGGTATCTGTGTTTGTTCTGGCTCTTGCATTTCTCCGAGTGACAAGCCATAGCTGGGCAACGCTGGTAGGGAATATGCATTTTGTCTTTCTCTTGTAGCAGATACCAGCTGAGCTGCTGTTGAAGAAACTGCATATTTTGAAATGGTTGCATCTTCCTTATTCAACAGCCGTGTTATTTACATTTAGAAAATGTTTCAGGTAAATTCCTCAGAGTGAAGGTCAGTCTTAAGCTGGCTTTCTTTCAGAATTCACTTCTATTGTAGTGAAGCCTTTAAAAGATAATGCGGGGGTTTTGAGTGGGTTTTATTCCCCCCCCCTCCACTCGTTCTGTAGGGAGGAACTAATCTGTAAACTTTAGGAAAAGCTTAGCAGCGCGTCTGTCTGCCTGCTGCCAGAGCATGTGGAGCAGGCTGCAGATATTCAGAGCGATGAGTAGGGAGGCGTGAAATGCAGGAGATGCTGGCTTGGGAGGGCAGCGGTGGGCTCCCATGCAAACTGGTTAAACACGGGTACGGATTGTGTTCAGGCAGATTTGACCAGTATGAATTTGGGATGGAATCAATACTTAGGGAGGGTGAGGCTGTCAATGGCTCTGTATGACACGGGAAATGGTGGCGAATACTTTGCTTGGAAAACCTGGAGGGTCTGCCCGTGGCACACCAAGGGATGCTGAGGTAGCTGAGGCTGGAGGAGCCCCCCTGCAAAGGACTCCCTAAAACCGAGACTGAGTGAACAGGCAGAACAGTGGTAGCTGTGCTTAGCTAAGCATAGGTAATGTGTATGGTAATGATCTGAACAACATAAGCATGTTGATGAGCTCTAATTTAACTCCAGATGGTCAGGAAAGAGATGTCAGGGACAGATCACTTGCCCAACTGTTGACTGGGCTGTGGTGGTCAAAACAGTCAGTGCAATCTGCCGTACAAGAAAATGATGCTGTGGAGTGGCAGCTCCTTCTATACAAATCAAGTTGCATCTTCAGCAAGAACAGTGTGATTTGTTCTGCTTATTTTGTCTCAAAAGCAGAAGAGAAAATGAGGGTATCAGCTGCAGTAGGCTAAAAATGAGTTTTATTTTTGAAAGGAGAATTCAGCAATTGAGAGGAAATGGATTTTTTTTTTTTTATTAGGAGGCTTAAAACAGCAGCTATTAGAAACTTTCCTGTGGTTTGGAATGCTAACTCACTTCCAGAGAAAATGGATTAAACACTGAAAGCAGGCAAGCTGTCGAAGTCTGGTGATGCATCTACTTATTACAGGAATAATTCCCTCCAGAGCAGTGTGGATTTTTACACTTACATGATTGTAGACAAAGCTTACACATGTGTTTAACAGATTAGCCATGGATTGATCTTGCAGAGTTTTTAAGTGCACTGGATCTGATCTTATAAGGCATTTTAAGTAATGCTTAACCTCAAACTTCTGCGAAGCCTCAGTGGCATCGTGACAACTGTTCTTTTGTTTTTAGGATTAAGATCAGTATTGGCAAATCTGCATTCTCTTCCCATACAGTGTTTTGCAGTTAATCCCTAAATTGAAAACACATGCTAAATCTAACCACTTAATTGAACATAGGTTTTAAGTTGCTGATGAAGAGGAGCCTTCTTTGGAAAATGGCAAAGCTTGTCTTACACAGCTAGTAAACTATGTTAATCCTGTATTGACTTCAATGCTACAAATTTGATCCAGGACTACCAAGTGCCCCAAATACTCTTGCCGTTGCTGTTGAGTCAAATATTTACTGTTCTTTTCTTTTGTTTTTTTTCTTTTCTTTTTTTGTGGTGGTGGTGGTGGGTGTTGTTAAAGCAGAGCCATTGCTCTGCAGAGTGAGTAGTTGCCAGGCTCAGTCCCGGGGGAGGCTGCAGGTCCCCAGGTGGAGAGAAACTCTTCCTGAAGGACACACCGAGTGTTGTTCACCCAGGTTTTGCACACACCGGGTCTCCTGGCATCTTTCAGACCTCCCTGCAGCCCGTTCGTCCCCGTTGGGGCTCCCTCCACCCGTCTCCTGATGCAGTGCTTTCCCACATCCACTGTGCATCTTCCCTCTCCATTTCTCTTCAGTCCTGCCCACTGCCGTCATTACCCTGCTCTTCTTTTCATGTGTTTCATCTCCTCTCTTCTTTCCTCATCTCTCTGGGAAGAAAATCATGCCAGGTATCAACTTTTTACCTTTGAAGACAGCGCAGAGGAGAGATGCGGGAAGGAATCGTGTGGCCGTTGCCTGCAGGTCCCTGATCTCTGCACCACCATAGGAGGTGCTGGGGCTGCTGCTATTGAAATAGCTGCTGTGACCCCTCTGTGTCATCCTTTCTCCAACTCTCATCTTTTTCCCCACTATAACCAAAGTCAGTGACTTCTTGCCTTTTCATACCTAAAATGGAGAGTTAGTCCCAGGTATTATGTAGAAGTTAACAACATTTCAGGCAAAAAGCAAACTGTTGTTGAGTTGTACACAAAGTTTTCTGTTTTTGGTATACCACAGGAGATCTGTTTTTATGCAGATTTTACAAAATATTTCTGGCGACTGCCAGCAAAGACAACTTTGCATTTGGTTTTGTGGGAGAACCACCTTTACTCCATTCCTCTTTGGGGTTCCCATCACCTCCTCCTTCTTTCTCATGGCAACGGCAGCTGTGGCCTGAACTCTCACTCTCTAAATGCTCCTATTTTAAAACTAAGTACAATCTGCTGGGCAAAACAGGATATTTTTTTGAGGAACGAGAACAGAGTTTAACAACAAAGGTGTCTTGGCAAGATGCTATGCACAATGACTAACATTCTGCTTTAACACCTCATCGGTTTTCACAGCATTGTAAAGACATTTTCATCATAGTGTGAAATGAATACTTACCTCGAGACATTTTCTTTATGCAGTCTTTGGTTTTGGTTAATTTGTGTCTGGTTACACTGACTAGAGGTATCGGGAGGTTCAGTGGTGAGAGCGCCTCTGTGGTGGTTGGGAGGCAGGGAGTCAAGTCTGTGCTTTGACAAGGACTTTTCACGTGAGCACCGGCACGATCGAGGGCCGTCTTTGCACCTTGGCTGCCGGCTTGTAATGAGGGATGAATATCACTTTCCTACATCAGAGACACACTGGATTGATAGATGTGTTGTATATTACAAAATACAGACGCTGTATTCGTGGAGGCTGAGTAAATGCCTGAGATGTGTTGGAGGTCTTTAAATGAGAAGGAAGCTACAGAATAGCAAAAGTATGCAAAAACCTCATTTTTTTTGTTTTGCATACAAGTCAAGTTACAAAATTTAAAGCATGATCTGCTAGTTGAGCAGCTAAGAAGTTTATTTTGGAAGCCCTTCGACTTCTTTCACCTAAATTAAAACTGTTACAAAACTGAAGATCTCACTGATCCTGAATGGAAATCCTATGGCATGAGATAAATTCTGGTAGAGGTCAGGGGGAAAACAGAGCAAACTCAGAAGTTTAGAGTACTTCTGCCTTGGTGCTTAGTTTCTTGATGGTCGGAAGGCCTAGTAATTTACTGCTAAACAATTCAGACTCAGGGTATCATTATGGTGTGAGGTATTGGTACAAATTACTAGAGAGCATCCTTTCTCAGTCTGCTGTAGCTCTAGTGATTTCGGGGGAGATGTTATGGTCACCTCGTAAAGGTTACACGTCTATGCTCGGGAGACACATTTGCAACTGCACACTGATTTACAAGCTGCCAGGATACAGCCTGATTTCTTGAGGAGAGCGCTAAGGTGAAGTCAAATACTTTTCACCCCTTCCTGTTTGCTTTGCATCTAGTCTTTAAGTGGTGCTGGTGGGCATTTTA
Source organism: Platalea leucorodia (assembly GCF_965183815.1). NCBI lineage: Eukaryota > Metazoa > Chordata > Aves > Pelecaniformes > Threskiornithidae > Platalea > Platalea leucorodia. The sequence goes on along the minus strand of NC_138826.1, from coordinate 52,137,782 downwards.
TTCCTCTGGTTTCAAACAAGGCAGTTTCTCCCCGTCACCCAAAGTCAGGCATGTAACTTAGAAAAGGAGTTTTAGCTGGCATGTTTCCTGAGGCATCCTCTGCAATCAGGGGAGACAGGCTGTTTGAAAGGGAGATTCAAAGCAGGAGCCCGAGGCTTGCAGCTCCTGTGTGGGGGTGGCCTCTCATGGCAGGGTTGTGCTACAGACTCACCGGGGCATGAGGATCAGTCACCCGGTTTCTTTTCATCCCAGATTCAGAGGGAAATCAAGGCCCCTCGGACTTGGTGGGAGCCTCTGTACTGAGCACGCTGGATTTCAGAGCAGCTTCTCAGACTCTTCTAAGTGATTTATGCAATGATGGGAACAAGAATTTCTTTTCTGAGCTGAGACCTGATTGTGGCGTCCATCACAAAGAGCTTAGAGACAGCTTTGAATATGGCTAGAGTAAAATCCTTCTCGCTGCTCAAAAGCATTGAAGTTATTATGAAGAAAGGAAGTTGCTGATTCCTCTGAACTCTCTGATAGCATTAACATGTATTCTTGTTTCTCTTTAGCCTCAGGCAGCTTTATAAAGAGATGCGTTTAGAGTGCAGACATTCACCCATACCCAATAAAATGTGCCCGATGTAAAAGGATGTCTCTTACTGTGTTTTAGAAAAAATTGTTTGACTTGCAAGAAGCATAATGCACATTTTGTAGATTGTACATTGATTTTTTTTTTCACTTGCTGAATGTCTTGGGGTATTTGTGTCTTCGCAAGTATGGCTTAGCATAGTACATCATTGAGCAGAAATTTTGTTAACAAAATGCTGAATGCACAGTAAGTGACTTTTGCAGAATTGGGTCACCAAAAGGTTCTTCCTTTCTCATCTTTAAGCTTCTGAACAATTCTTGCCCTGAATGGTGGTTGTGTATCCTTTGTTGACAGTTTATTTGATTTGTAACCCTTTGGGGGCTGAAGAACACTTTAAATCTGTTCTTGAACTGTGCAGACTGAAAATACTCCTTAAGTGTGTTGATAACATTGAATGATGCTTGTCGTACGATAGCTGACAACACAATATTTGCTGTCTTTTTCAGACTAATGGACATATATCTGGGAATGGAGATGTGTATCAAGAAAGGCTGGCTCGTCTGGAAAATGATAAGGAATCTCTTGTTCTGCAAGTGAGTAGTCACCTAAATTATTTTTTTCTGCTCTTGCATTCATAAGACTTTTTAATAGTATGTGCTAAAACCTCTGAGGATTTATTTGCTGTTGTGTCATCGTGGACAGTGTTCAGAAGGCTTGCTGATACCTGAGAGTTAACACAGATTAAGGATAGGTGTGAATTTAGATTGCAGGAAAAATCTAAAGGGCTTTCTTTCTGTGTATATCCGATCTCTTTTTGGATCTTGTTAGGTGAGCAGGTCTGCAGAGTGACCACCTTCTGACATTAATGTTTATCCTTCAGATCACCATTTTCACATGCTGTCCGCATCAGGTGACAGATGTCCTGTCCTCCTGAAAAGTGACAAAAGCTGCAGGACTGCCCAACGGGCGGGAGGAGATGAGCAGCTCCTTGGAGGTCTTGCTCACCTGCTGCTGGGCTGGACTGGGTCAGCCCCGAGTGCTCTTGCCAGCTGGCTCACTCTTGCCATCAGAGTCGGGACTAGCTGGCACCCCTTGGTCTGCGCAGGCGTCCTGTGGTCCCCTGGCATGGACCTGGCCTAAGGGCTGGCTGTGACAATGCTGAGCTCTGCTCTAGGCAGCTTGCCTTCATTCCCAGCAGTACTGCAGATTTCCTCGAAAGAGCCTGTTTAAAACAAAAACTTAATTCAAAAAAGGCAAAATGGGAATCGGTCTGCAGTGTCAAAGGTGTTGTCTTGGTCTTGCCTAGCCTCAGTCTTTGCATTTTAACCTCCTTTGCTTTTATTGTTCTGAAAAGGAGAAGCTGTACGCTGTGGTACACCATGTGCAGTCACTTGGAAAGCAGAATAAATCGTATGTAGTGAGGTTTAGCTATTTGGTTGTTAAGGTAGGAGCTAGTGGGTTTTAGTTAATGTATTGTCACAGCAAAGGCATAATTGTTGGCTGTAAAATGCAGCAGCCAACCCTTGTGAAAACTTCAAGGACAAGTCAGGAGGGGAGATGCAGGATTGCACTGCATCCGCCAGCACTTTGGCTGAAATCCCAGTAAGCATGAGGGGAGAGCTTTCCCTCCTCTCTTGTTGCCTTTGCCACGCGCTGTGTCCACTGCAGAGCTCTGCTGCTGCTCCTCCTCCCGCCGTGGTCCCATTTCATCTGTGGCCCAGCCAGCACTGTTACTCACATACAGTTCTTCAGGTGACACATATGGCATGGGTGCAAGGTCCTAAATTTGCATCCCTTTTTCTCCGCTGTGCAGGTAAGTGTGCTTACGGACCAGGTGGAAGCCCAAGGAGAAAAGATTCGGGATCTGGAGTTCTGTCTAGAGGAGCACAGGGAGAAGCTGAATGCCACAGAAGAGATGCTGCAGCAGGTATTTCACAGGCGCGTGTCTGTGTCGCTGTCTGTCTTCATTCTGTCTTAATGAACTGCATTTGGCTTTGGTGAGAGCAGTGCATTTCAAGGTGTTGCACCCCTTGATGTCTCTTAACTAAGTGATAATTTTCTACCATATTTTCTTTAAAGTCTTTGTACTTGGTGATGACAGTGCTGCTTTACACTGTAGGAATCCAGTCCTGCTCTTCTTTGAGCCTTTCCCCGCTGAACTTCAAAGAGACTTGGATTAAAGCCTCTGGCAGGATGGGTGGGTTCCCCTCAGAGCTCCTTGCTGCCCAGAGCAACTGTGATGACAGACAAGCTTTTTTCTCGTCCTGGCAGCCAACCCATGATAGTGCCCCCGTGATCTCAGATGCATCCTAGGTGCCTGGAGTCTGTCAGATGGGTAATAGCTGTGTCCCAGGGCTTCAGAGAGTGCAAGGAAGAGTGTGATGCTTTTCCCCATGAAAGAGACCTTTAGCTGTAGAAATAAATCACTGATTTCTTCCCCTTGGATGAATAATTCTGTTCTCTTACTCTTTATCTTGAATCAGGAGCTTTTAAGCAGAACATCCCTTGAAACTCAGAAGCTGGATCTTATGGCAGAAATTTCCACTCTGAAGTTAAAGCTTACATCTGTAGAGAAGGATAGATTGGACTATGAGGACAGATTCAGAGACACAGAGGTGAGTAAAACCCAACTGAATAAATAGTGAAAGCTATATGTGGCTTCACGTTACATGAAAATTTCCTGGGAATTTTTTTTTTTTTTTGCCAGGCAAGAAGGGAATTCATCTTTAAGCTTAAAACACGTATCTTTTGAAATAAAAAGCATCCTCTTTGGTAAACTCTGGTTTTACACAGAAAGATTTCCAAAACCAGTTTTTGATTCTTGCCATCATATCTCAGGAGGGATAGTGTTTAGGTTGGATTTAAATAAAATCATGAACATGCTGCACTCTCCTGTCCCAACTTGAAACTGTCATTGTCTTAGTAAGGCATGTCTGAGGCAAACGCTTAAGCCCGCTGCAGGTACAAAAAGCACGCACGTGAAAAGACACGGCACGCTAAAAGACATAACTTTTGGTTTCAGTAACAGAGAGAATGAGGTGACTCAGTGTGAGGGCGTTTTGAAGCCTCACTTCAAACCCCAACCCCACAGAAGCCCAGGACTGAGAGGCCAGTGGTTACTCATCTCAGCCTGGCTTCAGCCCAGCAGCGTACAGTGCCAGGCAGAGCTGCAGCCTGCAGCTGCCATCCCTGGCAGTGCTCTCCTGGGGCATTTGCCCTCTGTGCGCTGCAGATCTGTGAAGCTGAACCTTGCTCATGTTCGAAGCCAGGAAGCCTCAAAGCAGGTGGGCAAACCCTTTTTTTTCCAGGAAACTCCAACGATCAGGCCAAGCTTTGCTGCCAGGGTGACATACCCCGTATCAGAAATACCTTGGAGTCTGCCTAGGAAGCAGAACAAAATTCCAATTCTGGGTTCATCAATGAGCTGAAATGTCGGATGTTTGTATTGTGGATGTTCCAGTTGTCATTCATTTCTAGAAGGGAAGAAGCTATAATGTCATCACAGGAGACAAAATTTGCCCTTTCCACTTCAATCAGTGGTTTATCAACTCCCTTCCAGTTTCCTACGTATTTTCCAGTGAAGTGTTGTTCCTCACTTGTATTGCAAGCATAAGAGCAAAAGTTAGGCTTGCTTATTAATTACTTTCTTTGGGCTTGTCTGAAGTAATACGCAGACCCAAAGAAGTCCACAGGTTGAAAACTAGTGACTCAAATCATGTTCAGCTTTGAAAGGTGGCGATCATTTATGTAGTGATGGCGGTGTCCCTTCCTGCAGTGTAGCACATCTGGGTGCTGCCAAGCTGTGGATCGGATTCATGTTGCCTCCCATTACCTTTTCCTCTAGTTTGATACCAGATGCTATGTGAAGGATCGCAGCGTTGCCTTAAAAGCAGCTGATTTTGCAGTCCAGGCAAGTACTGTACATGGCAATGCTGGAGAAATTGGCAGGTGGAGGCAATTGTTGAAGGTCATCTGCATCCATCGGAGGTGTTTTAAGAGCTGGCTGCTTTCTCAGCTCCCATGAGGTCTGTCTGCCCACGCAGTGCTCGGCTCTTCCACGAATTACAGCATACAACAGACAACTCTCTTCACCTGTACGCTGACACCTATCGTAAGCAGCCCAAACAATAGATAAATGAGTTGACATCAGTGGTAAATGGCTTTATCGCTGTAAAAAGGCTTAGGCTTAGACACTGAAAAGGAGAATATGTCTTAATTTCCATTTTGTTCAGTAGAAAAATGAATGGCTAATTAGTTGAAAGGGTCTCAGCCATGCAAAACCTCTGACAGGTATTTTGGAGGCAGGACTTATTCAGAAGTATACAATGTTTTATTCAATCTTGATTTAATTATATTCCTGTTTAAAGTAATAGATGATCAATTATTTCAGCAGAGCTGAGTATTTAAATGAATATTTAAAATACTCTACCATAAAACACATTATGGCATTTATATGCAGTGTTCAAAATGGAAAAAATTTCATACCCAAACTGGGAAAGAAAAACTATGAATATTGCTTCTGTTTTTATTTAGGGAAAATAAAGTGAAAATTTAAAAAACTTAACATCTTTAAACAACTTGTGCAGAGCTACTGTCTCCTACAGAATTACCATTCAGATTAAATCCTTCATATTTTCCAGTTTTGGCTCATGTCTGTCATTGCAGCTTCCCATTCCAGCTTGGTAGGTTTCTCATATTCACTATTCTTTCTCTAAACAGATGCTTCACTAGATGCGTAAGCTTTTTTTTTTCCTTTGTGCTCTAGGACTTTCCTGTCTAGATGTTCACAAATACACAGCTTTTTCAAAGCTAATTGTATACTTAATAGAGGTTTAGAATTGTTCTGTTCTTTAAATCATTCCAGTCTTTCCACTTTCTCAGCAGACACCAGTATTATTTTCCTTAAGGAGCACGGGTGGTCTGAGTTGGGCTGAGTTTATGTAAGAAAATACCATACGAGGGAGTTTATTTAGGGAGGAGTCCATAACCAGACATGGTCTTTGAAGCAGCAGCCAGAGGTTAAACTGGCTCACTCATGGGGAATTCTTCGTAATTTAACCACCAGTCTCCTTTGTGCAGATGAATTTCTGAGTGGAGCAAAGCTACAAATGTAGTTTGTGTTTCCAGTGCCAGTAAGGAAGCCTCTGACCTCTGAAGCTTAAAGTTATCATTGCTTTCTTGTGCCTCCCTGGCGCTGCCATGAAGAGCACAAGTAACATGAGCAGGGAAGGAAAAGGCTTTGGGAAATAGGAGTCTGCATGTTCCACCCCATCAGCTCCATTCATGGATCCGTGCAAGGAACAGCTGTTGGGTGTCTGCATGGAGGGACCTGACCCTGGATCAGAAGAGGACCATTTAATGGCTTTTTCCTGTTTTGCAGGTTTTTAAGACAGGAACATGCATTATGCCCAGGGCAGGTATTTTAACCCGTTCATGGGTGCACGAAGAGGAGGTATTAAATGCAAGCAGAGCGGGTGCCATACACTGGCCACCATGTGGGTGACTGTTTCACTGCTGGTTCATCCAAGTCAGCCAGGGAACTCAGTGGGTTTTTGGTCTGATCTCAGATCCTGATGAACCCGTACAACACCGTGAGTGCCATGGGGACATACACACCTCAAGCATCACACAAGATCGCAAAAGCTCTTCAGGTCATAAGCAGTTATAATGGTTGGCACCTTCAGGTTTCCACCAATGCTGTGATCTCCTTGCTGGGGCTGCTGCAGGAGGGGACAAGGCACAGTCCTTGCTGTGAAAGGTTTGTAGTCAAAATCAGTTGAACAGAGGATAGCAGAAGAAAAGGGTAAATGTTTCAGGGCAGCACGCAGGAAAGTGAATGGGAGGAAACACTGGGAGGATTAGGATTTCTTAGGGAACCTCAGTACCTTTGACCATCTCTACCTCCGGTAGCTTGCCCAAAGTTAAATAGTGACTCAGTAGCAGAGTGGACAGCCCTGTTTGGGCCTTTTCTTTTTCCTCTGTTCATTTATGCAAGGCTTGACCCTCTCTTTTGTACTAATGAGGGTCTGTATATGGAACCTGGTGAATCTTTAATGTACTCCTCTGCCTCAGAAAGATGAGGATGAATGTCATTTACAGTTACTGTGTTGTAGATAACTTAAGACATGAGTTAATGTTGCACTTGCGAGAGAGTAATTGAAAATATTTTTAGGGCAAAGCATGCTGTTAAGACTTGTATTTAGTTCTGCTTAACCCTTGAGGAAATTGTACAGTATTTTTGGTGACCAGTTACCAGGTGGTAAAGGATCCGATTACCCATGAGGCCCATAACAGATTAAGCAGAAGAATTTCGTTTCTGCCCCAAGATCTTACACTCTTGGATTCTGGTTGCAAGATTGCTGTTTTCTGTGACGTTGTGAGTGCGTCTTGACATTTCTGTTAATCAATATGAGTTGTGCTAACTTTTTTCGTAACAGGAGCAGAGTTTTGTTTTGTTATTCCTTTTGCTTAGAGGGGCCTTTTGAATACAGATAACTGATTTCCCTCTCCTCCTCCAGTATTTTAAAAGTCACATAGTTCACGTGATAAATATGTGGGCAACAACCTCAGCAGTTATTGCTACACTGCATATTTTGACATTGGATCATGCCAAAGCAAAAACGATGGCTGCAGGAGAGAAAAACCCCAAACAAGTCAACTGTCATAGTGTCAAAGCTGACCATCAGACCTGGGAACGTAGATTTGTTAGAGATCTCGAACACTTGGTGTTGATAAGAAACAGCTCAATCAGACTGACATCCACGTACGTTTATACTATATAGTACTGTGCTTTGTAAAGGTCACATATTGAAGAATCAGTGAGGAATTGCAGGTGTATCCAAATCAGAAAGTCATACGTTAGCAGTAGTAATTACTAATAGCATCAGAATGTTCTGTATTTTTATTTTCCTTGTAGTTCTGGTAATTGAGCTTGTATCTTGCTAAAGAAATACAGATGCTGCTCTGTTGCCATCAGGTTCATTAAGCACAAAATAATAACCAGAGGCTTGTAAGCTCAGACAATGTGGCGTGGGGCTGGAAGGCAGGTGTTACCAGGGACCCACGAACACCCTCTAAACGTTAGCTCCTGGCTTGTTAATTTATAAATTATAAACCTCTACTAATCATACACTTAGCTCTGAAAAATTGTGCGTACAGTTGTTAGCTCAATGTACAGTGTTGCTTGACATGGATAGGATTTGCCTTACCATGTAGGAGGACAAGCCAACCTAAGTACCATACTGTCTTCTTGGTAGTTTAAAAGCTGTAATACTGCAGTTGAAGTTCTCTCATGTTTTCTAGGGTGCACAAAGAGCTTATCTCCTCTTTTCAAGAGTTTCCTGGTGATACAGCATTACAGTAGCTGCTGAGAAGCTGCTTTTTTTTGCCTTTTTTTTTTTTTTTTTCCTTTTTTCACACAAACATAACACTGATCTGGTGTCCATACATAAACTAAAGGTCGGTGAGATACACATGAGGCAGAAGCTTGCTGGACATCTTTGAGTTGTGCAGAAGTCACAGGTTTCTGGTAATGTGTTCCCCTGCTGAGCAAAAAGATAGTTTTCCCAATAAGCTGTGGTTTATCTCTTATATGGAGGGACGCTCTGTCCTGGCTGTCCCACAGCCTTTCTGCAGGTCTGCAGCTGGCAACTTAAGATCCCATTTCCCCACCTAGAGGACAGGGAGGTTTGGAGAAACAGTGCCTCGCACCTTGGTGGGGCAATCAAACTCGGGGTTCATTTGACCACTGCAGGAAGGGAGCTGTAGAGCTGGTGGCACTCGGGGCTGACCTCCAAACCTGGTAGGTCTCTCCAGGAGGATGACCGCGAGGTCAAGCCATTCTCGGGAAGAGCTCAGATGTGAGTTGGTGGTAGCTCCAAGTCTCTTCCAAACCAGGCTGAATTTGCAAAGCTCAGATGTATGGCACCGTTGATGCTTAAACACATATGCCTTTGTGCTTGTAGAAACCAGTGATGGCTCTTCCATTCAGCCCTCAGTTAGAGGGGCTCTTTTGAGTGGCGGAAACGTGGATTTACACTGTAATCACTTCATATTTTGAAAAGGCGGGTGGGGGCTGGCGAGCCAGGGGTGGGAGGGACTGGGGAGGGGAGGATGTAGCTGCTGTGTATTGAAGGACGGCTGCCGCGGTTTTCCATTACCCACTCATAGCGGTGGACATCCAAGCAGTTGAGCAGCCAGAGGGGCAGGAGGCCTTTCTTGGCCTTCAGCACAGGGAACACAACTTCAATTTATGTCTCCCTTTGTCCTCTGCCCTCTTGCATTCAGTGCAGTAATGCAGAAACTGAGAAATCCAGTCCCTGGATAGCTAGGAAGCTCTGAATTGCTTGACTTGGCTATGAATTTGGGTAGTGTGGTTTTGTGTACGGAGTGCCTTTTGTTGCTGCTGTGTTTTTACAGTCCTACCAATGGGTAGCTATTATTCTGTTTGAATTTCTTTGTTGTTTCTGGTCTTGTTTTTCCCCTCACTCAGGACTTGATCCAGGAAATAAATGAATTGCGGTTGAGAGTGGGAGAAATGGACAATGAAAGACTCCAGTATGAGAAAAAACTGAAAACGACCAAAGTAAGTGAGGCTGAGGGGAAGAAGGAGAGATGGGTGTAAATCAGGCTTTAGAAGTTCACTCTCTTGTCCCCCATCCTTGCCTGCACCCTGCAAAATCCTGAGCACACTCAGGCCCAAGGGTTTCATGGTACTCACTTAGCAACAAGGGTTATTTCCAAATTTCATGCTATGGTTTTCAGATCTGGGCATTGTTTTTTATGAAGGATAACTTACCATGCAGCTGGCTGTTAACAGTAAATTTATTACCTGTTTAGACCCTTGTTTCATATATGTGTCAAGAAACTCCAGTTGCAGTACATAATGCATGTGCCATAGGTGAGACCAAAGCTGACCATTTATTTTCTCCTAAATGTGCTAAAAATCAGCCACTTCTGAAGAGAAAGCATTCACCTAAGTAATTCTAGCAGCCTGTTTCTGTAAGTGTCTAACTTCTCTTTGCCATTTAGCCTTGTCTCTTTTCTATCTTTAGTTTTCTCTCACTCCTCTGTCTCTGTTACCAGTCTTTAATGGCCAAACTTTCTAGTATGAAAATCAAAGTGGGTCAGATGCAGTATGAAAAGCAGCGGATGGAGCAAAAAAGCCAGATGCTAAAGGTGTAGTAGTTTCTGGGTAACATTGGGCCTGTTTTGAATCCTTCATGTTCCACCGTTTTACGGTCTGTCTTGCATCGTGCTGTCATGCTCTGTTCTTCATTAATTGCTGTGTGTTGATATGCAGTGCACCCTTTCCCATTAGATGTGGAAAGCTCTTTATGTAGATATTCCTTGTAAACAGCTTTTATATTGGATGAGAAAGGATTTTAGTGTTGTGAACTTTGCATAGGTTGCACATAATGGAATTAGACTTGTGTTAAAATCATTCCCTTTCCAAGGGAAGACTGCCTCTTCTGTAGCTTACATCCATTATTCAAACAGAACTTTTTCTCACCTTTTTAGAGAAAATTTATTCATGAAAACTAGCTAGAAAATAGTGATTCTTTTATGCTGTCCCCTCTCCCACGTGTAAATTTACATATCGTGTTTCTGATTCAGGGGAAGAAATACACATCAACAAGCACATGCAGCTCTAGTTGCCCATAGGTGTAACAGCAGCTTCTCAAGTGACCAAGAGATGGTCTTGTTTTGGAGAAGCCTGCGTCTTACAGTGGCAGAAGTCCCATTAAAATCAGTACCAAGTTGGGGTACTGGAGGATCGTATTGCCCAACCACTGTTCTGGAAGAAGCTTTGATTTCTTAACAATTTTAAGATTGATCTATTTTTTAATGATACTTTAGAGCAAACAGGAACCAATTTCAGGAAATTCTGTGGTCTGGGCCATAGTTTGGGTCACAGACATTGCTATATATTTGCAGCGGATCTTTTGAGGGAAGCTCAGGAATATACCTAAGCCACAGTATTCTAGTTTGGTTTATTCCTTTAAGGATTTAAAACTTCAGTTAGAAGCTGTAAATGCCAAAATTATGAGTCTTGCCTTGTTTTGTTTTGTTTACAAACTGAACACATTAAATTTTCAGTGTTGGGTACATTTGCACTGAGGGTCCTGTCTTGATGATGCTGTTGCACAAGATATCCTCGGACATCAGAGAAACATGTTACTAAACTGGGTAGGATTTGACTCAAATTTTAAAAAGTTAAATGCATGGATCTGTGCCAGTCACTTGCTAGTGCAGATGGTTAGATCTAAGTTAAAATTTGACAGCATTTATCTAATACACCCCAACTCCCCCAAACACCATCTGTCTTATTCCCATGAATCTCAACTCTAAGCTTCCTTTCTTAATGCTTGATCAGCAAACCCAGACTGTGGCAGAGGTACCACATTTTCGTCTGAACTGCTTTCCAGTATCTGTTTTTGTGCTTGATGGTGTTGTGATTGATTTTTCTTTCATAGAAGCAGTGGTTATTTCTGAAACCGTCCTCAGCCTGGTGTAAGCACAGTTCCATAACTGTCCAGCTTTGAACATGCAAAATGCCCTATAAGTAACAAAATAAGTGTTCGTAAATGTTAGCGTTCAACCTCGTCACCTGCACTTTTTCTGTCTCTGCAAGCTTAAATAAATAAGAAAACTGCTTTTTTTGCTTTAATCTTTCTTTTTTAAATTTAAATGTAAAATCTGACACTTTTGGACCATAGGCCTCATGGTTTTGCCCTCTTATGGACTCAGTGGTCTGTTGTGATGTTCAAAGTCAGTTTGATGGGTGTACCCCCAGCCAGTGTAAATGTCAGAGGTTCCTCGGTCATTTCCACCGGCTGAGGACCTGTCCACTGTGCTTCATAGGAGGGAATTTTGGAAACGTCTCAGATGCATGTGGAAGTTGTCACTGAGTGGTTCTGTGTCTGTTACAGGATGAACTAGCGGCTTTGAAAGACAAACTAGAGCAGAAGGAAGCTGAGGTAAAAAGGTTGCAAGAAAAACTGGTTTGCAAGCTGAAAGGAGAAGGAATTGAAATACTGGACAGAGGTAAGACGAAGGGAGGCTCTCTTACCATGTCCTCCTCAGTCATCTCATCTGAGGTCATGTTTCCAGGAATGCTTGTACAGGAAATAACAGATAAAAGCCTCAATTTTCATATGCTTTCTGTCTTCGTGTTTACTTCTTTTAATATATTTAGTAGGTGTTCATGATGTAACTGCTGAACCTACTGTCATAGCAAGTTCTTGATCAACTTTAAACTAGCCTAAGTAATCCGTAGTTAGCTCTTTACATGGCTTGCATGGTGCCTCAAAAGATGCAGTTATATTGGCAAAGAAATCATTAAACTAATTTCAACAAGTTCCCCAAAAAGATTATGTTGAGAAGGAAACGTTCTGTGTGGGTATCTATGCTGGCCTTTGCTTGTACACCCCTTACTGGTAAGGAAGGGGAAAAGCATACTGCAAACCGAAGTATGATGTGTACCAGCAAATCTTCAGTGTGGACCTAGCCGTAAGTAGGTGAAATTGAGGACTGGTTATGGATCTGTGCACTGGATATGTGTAAATCCTAATTAAGCTTGAATTAGCACAGAAATTTTACATGTCAGAATTCTTTTTATCAGTATTTATTTGGAGGAAACTGAGATTCGGGAATTTATTTAAAAATGGAAATTTGTCTTTAAAGCCACACAGAAATTTTGCGCAGACTTTTTTGACCTGCTGCAATATCACTTCTGAATATATCTCACTGATAGTTATTGCTGGTTTTAAGATTGTGCTTTTAAAGTACGTTTTTTAGAAAAATAAAGCCACAAGAGATTAATTAATATCCTCCCCTGACCTGAGGAGGAAAATGCTGTGTGTAGATTGTCACATTTTATTATATTCTCAAAACCACTGCATGAGATCACTAAAAGTGACCACACTGAACAGTGATTCCTTTTTTTTTTTTTTTTTTTTTAGAACATGTAAATGTGAACAAGGTCTGACTTTATTGCCTTTATGACTACTTAGATGGGGCTTTTCTTCCTGGGGGCTGCTGTCTATGTTGAACTCCCATTACCCTCTGGTTCTCAACTTTAGTTTAGTTTCCAGTGTAGCTCAGCAGGAGATCTTCTGCCGTGGTGAACCATGTTTTTTCTGCCTTGGACTAATATTAAGTAATGCTGTTTGCAGATAACACAGGTTATCTGCCCCATTAGCTGAATTGTGCTTTCTGAACAAATATGCATACATTATCACTTAGCTGGCTTTTGCCAGTAAAGTGTTAGCTTAAGAGTAATCTGTTGGCATAAGCCTTCTCTGAGGCCTTACAAGTGAAAACATGCAGTTGAAAAATATATCCTTGAGACAGGTAGTTGTGTATGAGGGAAGTGAGACTATTTTGTGTTATTAGGAACGTTAGCACCAGGGGAGCGCAGGTTGAAACCGTGAACTGCTTGCTTCTGCAATAATACGTGAGGAATAGTTGACTCCTTAAGTATCAATATTGTGTTAAAAGTTATTTAATGTCATAACCTTCATGCTAATTTCAAATCCAATGGATTTTCCTGCACAGATGAAAATTGTAAAAAGAAGCTCAAAGATAAAAGTAAGGTTTCTGGTGTCTTTCCACAAGCATTTGCATTTCAGAAGTGCTTTCCAGAATAGCTTTCTGCATGTGTTTGCAAAACTGTTTTAACAAACATTGTTAGGTTGCATCATCTATAACCCTTAGTTACACTTACAGTAAAATTTGAGAATAAAGGTGGATATATCACACTTGAAATACAAAGTTTTCTGAAGAAAAGCTGATAGACAAAGAAAGATTTGGTCTCATGGAGACTCACAAAACAGTTGCCTCTCAATAAAATGCAGTCGCAATCCAGTAAACCAGATTTTCAGTTAGCATAATTGAGTGAAAATCATTGGAACGGGATCAGTTACTGTTTTAGCCCAATGTGTCTAAATGTCTTTCATCTAGAAAGCCACCGAGGCAGCTTGTTTTCTTCTTGCATTTCATTAAGGAGGAAAATGTTCTTCCCACTCTGTTTGTTTTTTGAGAAATTTTAGGAAGTTAAAACAAAGAAAAATGCTTTCTTTCCTGTGAATTCGGCCACCTGTCTATGTTTGTAAGGAAATTTAAAGTTTATTTCATTTATGCAAGCTAGATTTTTAGCAAAAATTGAGATTATTTCCATTCTTCTTGAATTTCTAGTCCAGAACACCTCCAAAATCTAACCTTGTTAGAACATACATGTTTCCATGTATTTATACTTCTTTGTAAATAAGGATTATAGATGAAGCGCAGAACACTGTCATCTGTATTAGGGACCTTTTCCAAGTCTGAACTACAATATGTATTCTAGCATGGCTGCTCATCACAGCAAATACTTGTATCATTCCATTGTGCTGTCCTCATTTCTACATCCATACTGAATTAAGACTAAGCATCACTGCACAATGCTTTCTTCATCATATCCATTAATCCTATTGCTTTGTATAGTGGGTTTTTGAGGCGCCATTTGGGGTGTTTGTTGACTGTTGTAATGAGGATGTGTTCTATTGCACTCCGAATGTAGTATTTTATATTTTGGACTTTTTGTTTTGCAATTATTTGAAAGATGGAGATAGTGAAAGTCAAGCAGTAGTTTTAGTCTTGACTTTTCCATTTTCCTAAGGTTGGGAGGGTGGGTAAGGAAATTTCCTGAATTTCATCATTTCCTTGATAAAAATGGCAGAAAATAGGTTTTGAAGAAAAAGGGTTTTCTTCTATATATTTCCATCTAAAATAGAATTTAAGTGGCTTATGTTTTATCTTTTAATTTGTAAATTTACTTTCAGATATTACCGAGTTGCTTCTAGGCTTTTTGTTTTTCTTATTTCCTTACACTGTCTTATTTAAATTGACTTAGAGAACTGTATTGTGTTTTTAGATATAGAGGTACAGAAAATGAAGAAGGCGGTAGAATCTCTAATGGCAGCAAATGAAGAGAAGGTAGCAATGTTGTTATTTTTTCAGTAACCATTTATCAGATTGAGTTACATCTCTAAGAAAATCTTCACATATGAACTTGTCACAATTCAATTAAAAAATCAAATTTGTAAGAATCAATGATTCACTCTAGTCAGAAGCACTGCAGTGCCTTTAAGGGACTATAACTGAGCATTTATGAGCTCTGTTGCATGTACACGGAGTCCTTACACTGTTGTGTCATTCAGTGCAGTGCGACTGCAATTTACACCGTGTTCTGAAAATGTAAAGAGCTCCATACAAGTCCCATGAGATATCACAGGCTGCGTTTCCAAAGGGGCTTTTGGTAAAGTTAGGACTGTTTTCATGTATGGTTTTGAGCATTCATATGCATGTGCATTTTGTAGGATGTTTTCTTTTGATCTCTGAAGCCCTAAATCCTTTGATTACTGCTTTCTTTGTACGTGGCAAATTTATTATGCTCTACCTTTGAGCTGAAATCCACTTTCAAGGCTGGGACAATTCTGGTGATAAACCAGATGATAGTTTTTGCTAAATACAAGTTTTGATATTTCAGAGCTTCTCAGAGTTCTGGGTCCTGTCCCATCCACACTTCCCACTTCTTTTATTCTCAAAACCAATTAAACTGAAGCATATCTAGTATTTGTATTTCTTAGTTTTGATTTGCTGAAGGAAGAAGCACAGTCTCAACTTTCCTTTATTTTAGGATCGGAAGATAGAAGAGCTTCGGCAATCTCTGAATAGGTACAAGAAAGTTCAAGACATGGTGATATTGGCTCAAGGTAAAAAAGGTATTGTACAATCAAAAAAAAAAATTCTACTCTCATTTAAACTCTGGGTGCATTATGGTAGTGTTATATCGAGTCTTAGACTTACTATCTTTGGAGGCATTTCTTAGGTAGAGTAAAAGCCAGTTCTTCAACTGGTGTGAACTGGTAAATTGCCTTTTTTGTCCAGGCAGCTGCACATTTAGGTACTGTCCCATTTACCATCTGGTAGTAGTAACTATTAATGTCACATTGCTTATTACCCCCTTGTAAAATTAGTTTGAATATGATAAGCTCTCAGGCTCTTTTCACAACCTCCTGAAATGTCTTTCAGGGCTGGCTGCGACATTAACTGCTAAAAATTGCTGTTCCCCTCTCTTGCATGTATTCCTGGGAGGGGAGGGGTTGGTAGCTGAGCAGAGCAGCGCCTGAGCATGCACGTTGCTACGAGCCAAACCAGCACCGCCCCAGTGGCTGTGCACACTGTAACAGCCATGCCCGAGAGCTGCAAAAATGTCTGTAGCAAAGCGAACGTGCTGCCAGGACTGTGTTGCGATGACACGGCACGTCTTCGGCATGTAATGAAGCCTTCACAAACCACCACGTGTAGCAGCTGTGGAACGGTTCTCCTTCCTTACCGCAGCAGGGGGCCAGGCTGGCTTTTCTTGCCAGTCTTTTTTCACATGCACCCAAAAAAAAAAAAAGCCTTCTCTGCCACCTGATAATGAGCTCAACTGTGTGGCTGAAATCGTAGCTATAATACATACCGTAACATGTAACAGTCCGTTCCATATGTTCCAAGACTGGTGGAGGTTTCCAGAGCCAGGAGCTTCTGAGCCCCAAAGGTGATAAATGTTGAGGTGGTCATCAGTTTGATGTAATTGCATTGAATATTCTCTCTCTCTCTCTCCTTTCTCCCTTAAAAGAAACTCGAAAGAAACACATGTAGAACATTACACTGAAATTGTTCTGGGTTTTCAGAGCACGCGGGGCTGAAAATTCCCTGTGGGCTTTGGATCTTGGTATATAAGGGCTTTTCCTTCCTCAAAACCACCGAGGGGCACTAAGGACACTGCTGCATGTCTTCAATCTGCAAGGCTGGGAAAGCACATTATCAGTGAGGGAAGAGGAAAGGCGGTGATGAGGGCAAAACACTATGCCAAGTGTTGGAGGAGAGGAGTAGCATTTTTTGAATAGGTATTGCTCTTTCATGCAGTGCTCTGCCTTCAAAGACAGGAGGATGTTAAAACAGAACCTTGAGTCTCTGAGAACTGTGCTTTATGGTCAATTTGTGGCACGTGGACAGAGATTTCAGGCAGTGAAAAATGACCAAGAGAGATTATTGCTGTGAACAGACTTTGGCTTGTATTTGCATCAGATCTTTGGCAATGAGTGCTGCGTTTCTGCTCACTTTTTAGAAAGTATTAGTTGCCTTTAACTTTTTCTTGTCAGTGTCAGTACTCTGGTATCGATGACAAGTGTGGAAATCCAAGCCTTTTGGTAGTACTGAGGCAGTTCAGGAGCAGCAAGTCGCTCATTGGGAGCAGAGGATGCCAGATGCTGGTGCAGGTTACAGCATTAACTAAATGAGACACACTCAGTTTGTGGCAGTCTGCAAACATAATGTAGTCACTTAAAAGTTGGTGTTAGACTCTTGTGCAGTGAGCTGCATTTTTCCCATGGGTAACCTGAAGACACCATAGAGACATCTTAAATTTCAGGCAGACTTGACCCCCTGGTCTTTCCCTAGTGAATAAGGGAAAAGAAGTATTTAGTATGAAATTCCAGAACACGGGACAGGAAATAACTACTCCAGTTTATTCAGCTTGTTGAAACTGATCCCACTAAATGCCCTGAGGGCATTTGCAGGGCTTTTTGCTGTCAGATGTATGTCCTCCCTCTGCTCCAACCCTGCTATGTTGTGGTGGTTGAACTGGGAAGCGACACTTGGCAATGACTCCCCTTCTTCTATTGTAGTCTGTCCTAAAAATAAAATAATCTTAGCCTCTTCCCTTTTTGGCTCATAAATGAGCATGCCAGCTGCGCCTTGCGTGGGAGCAAGGGTCATCATGTATCCAGAAGTAAAGCCAACAATTTTCCATCTTCTCTCCCTTCAGGCAAGGAAGGTGACAGTGAAGACTTCTTGAATTCCGGGTCTGTTTCCACAGTTTTATTGGACACACCAAGTCTGACTGACCCAGAGAAAAGTCCATCCCCAACCCCAGTAACAGCATCTCCGATCCACGATGAGTTTAACGTGAATATTCACGAAGAGGTATCTTTTTTCCTTCGTCATTTAATGCCATCACTCCTTGAAAACATTGCTCATGCTGGATTCATATTGCAGGTGCCAAAACTCAAGTTTCTGAAAAGATTTTTTCTGGTTGCAGAGTTTTTAGTAATGTTCCATATCCTTCTGGAGAATGTAGTTTTCTTCTGAAAGCTGCTGAGGAGTTTCATTTGAGTTCAGTTAAATTTATTTTTTCTTAATCATCAAATGGTTTCAGGAGACAGCAAATAGCTGTATTTATCATGAGAATGGGTCTAAAATACTTTTCCTAGTTTCCTAGAAATTACTTTTCATATCAAACAGCTGTTTTAGGAGCCGCATTTAATTTGTCAGGAACTTGAAGTAAACATGTTGGGACCTTAAATATACCCTGTCATATTTAAAAGAATGCAATCATCATTGCATCCATTCAGTTAAATGGTAAGTACGTTGTAGTCGGATCTCTGATTTTTACAATCACATTTTGCAGTAATAAAACTAAAGATCTCTTCTCTTAAAGCTCTGAGTCAGAGCAGAGACTTGACTTACTTAACTAAACAGCATGAACACTCTATGAAGAAAACCAAATTAAATTAAATGTTTAGCAGCTTTTTGGTATTCTCTTAAGTGGCTGAGGACAGGAGTAAACGTGAAAAGTGAACTACCCTTCATGGGGTCTGTGGTAGAGAGAGATTTCGCAGGCAGCTTTGGGAGACTTGTGATAATTTTGTCTGTGCTGTAGCTTATCTGTGCAGTGATTCATGTTTTATCTTCAGTGCCATCTTTCAAGTAGTAAATCATTGTGTTACAGTAGAAAGAAAGAAAAAAATCACTTTAAAAATGTTATTTCAGATCCTTCTTTTCATAGTTTATCTGTTACTTTTTTTTCATTTGTGACTGCTTAATTTCAGCTCAAAACAGTGTAACACGTATTCTTCATTCTTTTTAGAATTCCTTGCAGATCCACACCAGTATTTTACAGATTTCAATCCCTTCTTTTTCATCAACATCCAAGAGCTCAGAAACTGTTGCAGAGAAAGTGAAAACACAGCCTAGGCCAGAGACTGCAAGTGAAATGAGGTATTATTGTTTCCATGTTTTTTTCAATTGTAAATCCAGTATTCTGTGACATTTGATGAGAGTAATAATCCGTCATTTACTGTATTGTCAATCATTAAGTCAGTTAAATAAGGCTAGTATTCACCTGATGAGCTATAGCAAACTAAGCTTATGTTCATGAAGTGCATTGATTAAATCTTTTCCAGTAAGCAAGTATTAGTTTGGTTGCTGTTGCTTGTAGCAGCACTGATACTCTATACCAGCTGCTTCGCAAGAAATGAACAGAAGGAGAGAAAAACTGATCTGATGTAATGAAGGACACACAATCATTATTTTTATCTAGGTTTACATCATCTAGGTCTGGCTGAGATAGTGTTGGCTGTGCTAGCACAAATGCATTCCTGATGATTTGCATTCAGACATTTTCCACAGTTGCTAAAGATTGGTGTAAGGCACTGCCAAAACTGCAACAAAAGGACTGTCCCGCTCTAACCTTGAGCTGTTAATGGAGCCCCAGAAGGAAAGCCAAGCGGTGTTTCAAAAGATCAGAGAAAGAGATATCCTTGCTGCCGTCCTTTGGCATGATGAAATGCAAAGATATTTCTTCACTCACTCTTCTGAGAGCCCTGCCTGAGATTTTGAAAGCTGGACGAAATGTGTAGGCACGGCATCCCAGGGAAGCCAGGGCGGGGGTGCGTGGCTGCACCCCAGGGCTGTGGCTGAGCTGTGGCACCCAGCGGCCCCCATGCTTGAACCCAGTGGCAGCCTCCTGGGTGAGAAGTGGTCATCAGCTTCCTCCAGCGTTTCTGAGCCTGCAGCCTCCTTGCCCAGGTGAAGAAACTCAGCCCCTGCAGATCTAGACTGCCACTGCAGGGAGAATGAAAAGCACACCGGACTCACAGCTAGACAAAGGCTATGCTAGGGTTTTTTCTTCTGGGACCAAATCCCTGGCTTTATCTAAATGAGTATCAAATACTAAGAATCCAGAGGCAATGCAATCTTGTTGGCTTATAACCGTCATCGATCTCGATGTGAAAAATCAGTGCAAGCACAAGTTGATGTGTGATTTTTCCAGTTCCAGTCAAGGAAAGCATCCTATCCAGAAGACCAGCTTTGCTTGGTGTCTGCTGTGCTGTGCCTCGTGCAGCTCTAGCCATCACCAGCAGGGATTTCATCTGTGTCCCGTCTTGGAAAGCAACCAAACAAAGCACTGACCTGCAGCAAAATGCCCCGCTCTGTGGGTGACTCACAGGGAGCTGGTGGCCTCCGCTACTTGTTGCTGCTGCAGGCCCTGCACATGCTGTAACCTCTGCATTTATTTAAGCTAAATAGTGCATTATTGTCACTAACTTACAGTGCAAGTTGTCTTTCCTGGGGCTCTTGAGCTCACCTTTGTCCTTCATCTTCTACAAGACTTGCCACTGTAGAAGGGAAAATTTGCCATGTGTTAGCACCATGACAGCTGAAGTGAAAACAGGATTAAAGCAGGCTGAGATGATAGGATTTCTGTATCAGCAAGGTATTTGGATGGGATCCCCAAACGCCTTACTTTTTTCATATCTTTTTTTTGTTTCTACAGTGAAGGAAGATCAACAGGTTCCTCCCTAGAAACTCAGCTGTGTGATAGTCCAGTGTAAGTATCATAATCAAACAAGTTTAGGAAACATATTTATATGTGATTGTTGACTTGAACCTCCCCCATGCACCCCCCCATGTAAATATGTCAGCTAATTCTAGCCAAGATGATATGTAGTGGTGGTACTTTCCTGCTCATGCCCTATGTTTTTGTGATCATTATTTTCCAGTGCTTTATCTGTGCACGTGTGCAGCTAATTTCTTTTGAATTGTGAAGCATCTCTAATTGGGTTGTAGACTGTCAATAAACTTTGAAATTTATACTTTTCCATAGTACATGTGCGCATGATTTTCTTTTTTCTTTTGATAGTGGGGGAAGGATGATCAGTTGACTACAATGAGAAAACAATTTTAATTTCTGCCACATAGCCATATTCCTTAGGGAAGTCAGTGGGACTATTTATGAACTCAAAGTTGAGTCAAAGCGATTTGTGAGTAAGGAGCCTAAGTCAACAGAGTTTGTCTGGTACGCAGTGTGAGGCTCAGCAGCTGTTTTTATTTTGAGTGAGTTAGTCAGTGCCACGAGAATATTCCCAAAGCCAAATTCTGCTCCCCTTATGTTGGTATAAAGATAGGTAACTTTGTAAAATTCAGTGAAGTTACTCTTAATTTATACCTGGTTGTGGGAAAAACTTTAATGGTAACTTTCTTTTCAACCAGACTTAACTGTTCTAGACTGTAAATCCCACCCAAACTTGCGGGATATCTGGTCCGAAATGGAAAATGGAACTGAAGATAAAATACTAAAACACACATGCTTGACTTAATATGCTTGGCTTCTTTAAGGATTAAGTTAGTCAGAAGCCTGTTGCTAAAAATACTGTTTTTCATAGCTTTTGTTTATATCACTTCCTTTGCCTGTGTAACTTCTGCTTGTGCTTCTTGAAAATACAACGTTAAATAAGAAGCCAAAAATATCCAAAGGTAGGCATCATGTCACTGAGGCATTAGCAGCAGTAATTACAATGTGGAGGTTCTTACAGTATCTCATCAGATTGCATGGGCTCTGATTAGTGCATTGATTGCTTTAATTCAAAATGTCTTTTGTTTTTAGTATATCTCATCAGGTAGTATAATGCTTTCTTTAAAGCTGATTCCTAAGAGGGTGTTTATCTTAGCAAATTTAATTCCAGTAACTTCGCTTGGTTTTTATGTTGTTGTTTCAGAACTTCTTCGCTGCAGAAGTCCAGCAGTCTGAGCAGTTTGAGAAAAGAGACATCTGAAGTGGTTGGTTTGGTCTCTCACGTTCTCCTATCCCCTTAGAAACAGGGGTGATGTCTCTATTGTGACAGTGACCCCGTGGACGCTCTGTTGCCTCCTTCTGAGAAATTCTGAGTCAGAGTAGGGCTTCTCGTATCATGTGTTGGCAATGGTAACATACATGTGACATCTTCCAGATTTTATTAAAGGAGAAAATCTGTCCTTGAAAACACAGATGCCCTTTTTTTTTTTTTTTTTTAAATGAGGCATTTACCTGAGACTCTCTTGCGGTGTTTTTCCTCAGATAATGAGGTGTTTTTTTTTTTTAGTTGATATGCTTTTCTGATTTAAGACAAGAAGAAAGTAAGTCCCGCAACGACTTCCTGTGTTTAAGGCGAATAATTTTGAAAGGCCGTGTAATTAATGTATTATAAAATACAGCGTGGGGTGACTATATGTTTTAGGTGGTCAGGAACAAAATACTGGGCATTTGTATGTCTGGTGATAGCTTTAGTTTAGGTCTCTTTTGAAGTGACCAAAAGCAGCTAGCTTCTAACAACGTCATTAAATCAGGGCAATTCCTGTGCTCTTTTTTGACAGCCTAAACTCCTAAAAGCTCCTGAGTTTCCTGACACCCAAGCTGCTCAGCTGTGCCTTACAGCTCAGGAGTGACGTTGACAGGACTGAAAAAGTTACCAGAACATGATGATGAGAGCTAGAGTTCATGGGTTAGGGGTTTTTTTGGTTCGTTTGGACAGCCAAGGAGTGGAGGCTGTGGATGTTTTATCTACTTGGCTTCTACCCTGTCCAATTCCTGCTTTGGGTCCCTTCAGCCAGCTGTGTCCATTAGTGCCTTAACAGACCGCATGTCGCTAATTATGTACACAGCTAATCCTTTACAAAGTAAACCGAAGGAACCATATTTTCGTGTCAGCACACTGACCTCAAGGAAAGCAAGAATTAATCTGTGTGAAATACAGCTCTGAAGAGATTTATTTGGGGGGAAAAAATAGGCAGGGAAGGGTATTTCAGTCAGAATTTAACTCAGGGTAACCGTAATGAATTGAATACTGGCTATAAACCATGACTTTTTAAATGTCTGTCTTAATCTTTCCCTAACAGGACAGAGACTCTGCGCAGAAGCCAACAGAGGTAACGTGTGTGTGCGCGCTCGTGCGTGTACATGGAGAAACACAGACAGTGAGCAGGTGTTGAAAGGCTCAGTTGTGTGAAATTGCGGCATGCAGTTCCAGAGGGGGAATAGCAGACCTGCAGACAAGCTAGCGAGGAGTGTATGATGGTTGTCACCATCACTTCAGTGTCAGACTTACAGCGTCTCACACGTTCTTGTCTCTCACACATGGATTATCTTTCAGTCTGGTTAAACATAAGGCTGCCATCTAAGCTAATGCTTTCCCCATGTATTCTACCACTAGGTAATTAGCAAGGCTAATGATTAAGTATTTTACTGACTCTGTAATTACCTTTGATTAGCGTCTCTTTAAAAACCTTTGGCTTTCCAAATTGTTTTCTGTGAATAGCAACTGTGTTCCTAAAAGGACTGTTATTGCAGAACAGTCACCCTGCGGTACCATATGGCCATTGTTTGCATGCAACAGTTATTACCTATAGGAAGACCTGAGGAGAGACAACATACCTCAGATACCACTCGTAGGGTGGATGCTGTATCGATTCAGCAAAAGCCAAAGGATCATATTTGGATTGTGAATGGGTTTGCTTCCTCCTTCTTTTAAAGAGACTGTGAAACAACCAGCAAGGGTGAAACTACTGCTTTACATCGGTTAACTGGTGTGTCTGATGTCTGTCCTGGCATTTATACTCCTTGCTTGATACTTAATTTCCTCTCAGCTTTGGCAGTGGACATAGTCAATTAATCCATTAATTCTGAAATTGCAGAGCAGTGATAGACAGAAAGAGCTGTCTGACACCTGGCAGAGAACCAGTATGCTGTGGGGGTCTTGTCTCCCTCTTTGCTTCCCACTGCCCCTACAGCTACTGGCAGGGGAGACAGAAACCCTGGAAAGCTGGAAAAGTTCAAAGCCTTCCAGGACTATATTTTTACCTTTTCCATACCTGTAAGCCGACCTTGCAGAAACTGGGAAACATCTGAAAGACGACATGTTACTCTTAGAAGGTAGTGATAGTAATCCTGGGTCCTGAACATATTCAAATAAAGATCTTGTTTATGTTTTCCTTTATGGCATTTACATTCTGTATTCTTGTAGTAACAAATGAGAGAGACTCTCCAGATTATCTGTCAGCAGTCACTTTGCAGTCTCTCTCAAAAGGCGTTTTGCAATTCCCTGATATTGAATCTTTATTTCCCTATCTTAAGCAGGTTAAACCTCCTGTGGAAGGTAATCATTTCGCAACCCTCCCTCCAAAGTCTCCTCATGGTGGCACAGGTGATGAGGATAGTTTTGGTACACGTAAAGCCAGATCTTCATTTGGACGAGGCTTTTTCAAGATAAAAAATAACAAGAGGACCGCGAGTGCCCCCAATCTGGGTAGGTATCATGCACCTACATGCAGAGTCTGTGTATTTTGAAGGGTCTTAACAACAGCTGTAACTGTCTTAAGAAGCAGGAGGGCCAGCCTTAGTCTCACTGTGACTTGGTGACACTTTTCTCAGTAGAATGTTTGGAAAATATCAAACAGCAACCAAAAAAAAAAAAAAAAAAACCCCAAACAGAAAAAAAACCTCACTTATGTAATGAAGTATTTGATCTGTTTCAGCCTCTGCTGTGATATCTCCCCTGGGACCTTGTAGTGGATTGCTGCTGTTTTGAAATGCTAGCTGTCTGGCAGTATTTCACACATGGAATTTGTGGACTTTTTTTTTCCCCTGGCTCCATCCTCAGTTTATCTTTCCTAAGATTTTCAGATGTACAGAAATGAGGCAGCAGCACTCAGTCTTCCTCTTTATTTTATGTGTATTTAAGCAGCCTTGAAAAAGAGATGGTGACAACAGGAACAGGATTGACAAGTTATTCAAGCTCATGTTGATTTTTGGACCTGTATTGGAGGGGGGGTTGTTTTGGTATTGTCATTTGATGACGTGCACATGACAAGGAAATAAACAAAATGTTCTGCTTAATGCAGAAGTTGCTGTTGCCACCAACTGAAATCCTACTGGCATTCATTGCTCCAGTTCAAGCATCGAGTGAGTCTGTGCATCAGATCTACTGCCATTCACCTAAAGTTTTTGTCTTTCTCTTGCACGAGATTTAGGAATTTAGCTCTATCTTTCAGAACCCTGAAGGGGAATAGCTTCTGCTTTGTTGAGCAGAAGGGTCTCCTGTTCTTACTTACTCAAAGACAATTTTAGACTTTCGTTCAAATGAAATAACATGCCTACACATTTATTATACATTGCCCATATTTGCCTGTGACATACAGCATGGGAGCTTGCTAGCTTACTTGGAATAGATGTACAGTCTATTCTGAGGGTTAGACTCTTTGCTTTGGTTTATTTAATGTGTGTTTTTGTGTAATCACTTGTTTCATCCTGAAATGAATTTGTCTAACAAAGTGGAGTACTTGTGGCTTTCGTTAAGGATTGGAAGATGGGCCATCTAGATCAGGGTCCTGTGAATTTGAGGAAGTTATTTATGTTGTCCAGATTTCAGTGCTTCCATTTGTGAAGCTGGTGTCCAGACCCTAACCACCTCACAGGAGCCCGCGTGAGTCACCTGCGCAGTGTGTCATGGAGCAAGTGACCTCCCTGCACCGAAGTGACTGCGGTGCTGTTTCACCCTCTCCCCCATAGAGCTCTACTGCATCTCTTTTTTGTGAGAGGGGAATTAACAGTGAATTGGTAATCCTAATCTCTCTGTGAATTCAGCATTGCGTGTGGCGCATGTGTCTCATGTACCTCCCTCCTTTTGTCTTGTATTTTGCTGATGTATGTTTTGAACTGTGTTTTACCTTGTCCCTCTGCGTGTTCTCTCCCATTGTGCTGCGCGTGGTTATGTGCGTTGTTTGGATATCTGAAGATCGCAGTCGAAGTGCAAGTGCACCTACGTTAGGTATAGTAATCCTGCATGTCTGCCTGTACCAGCGCTGTGTTGTGACTGCTGCTAACAGCTGGTTATTGCCACACACTTTTCAAACAAGAACTAGACACCAGAGCTCTTCATTGAAACTTTTGTCCATCACTAAAAGGAGTTTTCATGTAACATCTGCCCTCTGCTAAAAGTCAGCTGCGCCATTTCTTAGTAACCGCTACTAATGAGAGAGATTGCGGGTTAATTTGCAGAGACCTTTGCGGTAACTTTGAGCACAAAGTTACCCACAGACCAAGGTGGCAGGTGAGAATCGGTGATATTGAAATACCGGAGGCATCTTTGTGCTGTCGTCTGTCCTGGAGCCCCTGGAAGAGCTTAAAGGGTGGCAAAGCAGGGAATGAGGTATATTTCCCAGGCATTCGCTTAGGGGAGTTCTGGGGGGAAGGATACGTAATTCCTCTTCTAAGATGTAGTTACATTTATTATATAATAAACATATGAGAAATAATTGGGGCAGATGGGGATGGAGCCATTCACGTAGTAAAAACCAGTCTTGTGATGTGAGCGTTCCCTGGGTGGTTCTGGCAAGGGCAGGTGAGACCTGCAGGGTCCTGCCTTAGCAAGCAGAGCTGCGTCAGTCAGGGTGGTTGTACGGCCACCCGGCGTGCCCCTCGCTGCCGAAGAGACCAAGTGATCTGGGCCCTCTCAGTTTCCCACGTGGCCCCTTAAATGCTGGCTGTTCTACAGGGATGTGTCAGTGCATGAAAGGGAGCGAGGTACAAGGAGCAAACATTGCAATACCCGCAAATCTCTGCTACTAATGCACCCAACCTTGTCCTGGTATTCTCTCTATAGAATGCTGTTTAAATGTGTTTTTTCTAAGCTAGCATTTTTTCGTATACAAGTAAAGCAAAAACCACAAATGCAAAAGCCTGGTTCAACATTAGTCCTCTCTCTCACTGGCAGAATCCCCGTATTCGATAGCAGTCAAACCAAAGTGCCCAGAAATAATCTTTTATGTGACCTTGTTGCTTCACTGCAAGGTTTAACATCTAAAGCATCGGTGGAAAATGGGACATGTTCAAATATATTCTGGCTGAATCATCTAAACTTTGCCCAGCAGAAAGATAGGCTGGTGAAGCCTGCAGTTTGTTGCTGTTTGTGGCACGTTGTGGCCGCCTCAGCGTTAACTCTGTGGCCTGAGACCGCATGTCCCAGCAATATATGCTCTGCCTTGATTCACGTAACTTGTTTGGTTTTCTCCTGGAAGTCTGAGAGTCCATTTCAAAAACAAGTGATGGTCATCAAAATACAAAGCCATGTTAAAAGATAGTAAAAGTGGTTATGGGCCTGACTGTCAGCCTGCTGCAGGCTGCCTTGCACGGCTGCTTCATCTGAACAGGCTCGTGCTGTCACTGTTCCTCAGCAAGTAAGTGGCAAAAACTCCACGTGGTGGTTTTATTCAGCTATCTGGCACTTGCTGGCACATCTCTGCTTACGTAGCCTGGTAGATACTGCAATTCTTTTAGTTTTCTTTTTAAATGATCTTAAAATAGTTTTCTTCTTTGTTTGTTAGTTTAGCTTTTACTAAACAATCTTGTGACAACTTCCCTTTTGGGGACAAGATCCCTCAGGTTAGTTGTCATAGAAAACAGCAGCTACAGATCAAAGATGGAATGCTTTTACAGTGGGTGGTAATACGTAGGGTCTCTCAGAGCTGTTCTATGCATCCCTCGAAAGAGAAGATTTGTTTCAGACAGAGCCTAAACTCCCTCGTGTTTCTCTGTAGAGGAACAAAATACTCCATGCTTCCCCGAAGTGAGGGGAAAAGGGCCCTCCCGCTCCTGGGGCAGGAGGAGGAGTTTGTTGATGGAATTTCCCGGATGGGGAACTCATGGGATACTGCAAGTTATTAGGAAAGATGCCTGCAGGGAAATTATTTGTTTTTCTGGTCTTTGGGGACTCGTGGTTTGGTGCCCTGCCATGACACTGAATGGTTCCTGGGCATCCATGTGCCTCGGCTCTGTCTGTGAAAAGACTGTAGGAGTGCTCCCCAAGGAAGAGTAAACTTGGGATTTAATTCACTGATTGATTCATGAGGTGTTTTTTGTCCTCCTTGGATGCAAGGCACTTAACCAGTGCAGAGCATTGCCTTGGAGTGTTCCCAGTCAGGCCCATGAAGCAGGAACATGTGTTGTTTCTCCTGGATTTTCCCATCCCTCTTTGCCCCATTTTCTTAACATGAAGCTCTCAATAATTTTAGCAAGAGTCATTCCCGAGTTCAGGAGTGTGTCTGTACAGTCCTGCGCAAGTGAGTCTTGACAGGGTTTTTGCTTTCTAATAGCTGAAACGGAGAAGGGATCTGCAGATCACTTGGATCTGGCTGGCTTGCCCCCTCGCCCAAAAGAAACGGATAGTCTACAGATGACTCCACCTTCTCCAGATTCCAGGAAAAAGGCCAGAGGGATCAAGAAATTATTTGGCAAGTAAGTAAAAGATGAGAAATGACTGTTCTCCAGGGCTGGGTCTTGCACAGGGGTTTGCTGGGAACACATCTTCCCTTTTCCCCCCTCCAGCCTGTGGCTCCATGGTTTACTGTCTCAAGAGCAGGAGCCAGTGTGGCATTTGAGGGAGCTCACAGCAGGTCAGTGGGGAGTGGAGGAAGAGCTACAAACCCCACAGGAGATCTTACCTATATTGGTTGCAATAGTAGAAGCATGACTTTTCCTTGGCCAAATGTGAATATGCTTTCTTCCTTTAAACTAGGCTTAAAAGAAGTCAGTCTACTACCTTCAACCCAGATGACATGTCCGAGACAGAGTTCAAAAGAGGAGGGACAAGAGCAACGGCGGGGCCACGACTGGGCTGGTCTCGAGACCTGGGGCAGTCTCACAAGTAAGACAAGTGGTGCAAAGTGTGCTGGTGCTTGCCTTCCTAGCAGCTCCCGTCGAGCACGGGGTCCAAAGGAGAAGCGCAGTGTCAAACTGAAATGTCCCCTCTCCTGGCAAGTGGAAGCAGGCAGATCCAGGCTGTTTCCTTCTTCAAGAGATGGTTTTTGTGGGGTTGAGGTTGGTTCAGTGGTGGGGTCCTGCTGTGAGCGGAACCTTTCTTGTCCACGGCTTGACAGGAGTGCAGCTGTGAGGCCACGCAAAGCAGTCAGATAGCAAAGCAATGACAGATATTCCTCTGCTCCGTTTTCTGCTGCACTTCTGGGGATTAAAGACTAAAGTAAAACATTATGGTCTTACTTCAGAGTTTTAGCCACCCTAGCAGCAGAGTTGGTTGTTTCAGTGGTATTAATAGACTGTGTTTATGGTGATAGTGGCAGGAGATCAGCAGCAATCAGCGCCTCGTGGCGCTGACAGTTCAGAAGTAGAGACACCCTGTGCCTCACGAGGCTCAGCTAACAGCCGACTGTGGTGCACTTTCTCCAACAGAGATTGTCCCAAGTCCCACAAAATACTCATGAATTAGGCTTAGGTTTTGGTTTTGTTGTTGTGTATGAGAATAGGAAATTTGAGACACGGGATTTATCAGTCTTTTTTTGGTAAAATCTTCTGTAGTGACCTGGACATGCCATTCGCAAAGTGGACGAAGGAGCAGGTTTGCAACTGGCTCCAGGACCAGGGGCTAGGCTCTTACATTAGTAATGGCAAACACTGGATACTGTCTGGGCAAACACTTCTGCAGGCTTCTCAGCAGGATCTGGAAAAGGTGAGAAATACTGGAAACACTGCTTTCAATTAAATGTACAAAAAATTGCTATTTCTGTACATGTAAATCATGTCTGTAAGGTGCATCCAGTAAAAAAAAAAAGATTAATTTTAAAAATTTTGTCATCTGCAGCAATGCCAAATCGGCTTCTTTTTAGTTGAAGTTTCATAGAAATGTAATGCTCTGTAATGAAACTGATAATTACAAAATGTGATTTAACTTCATTAAGCATGGACATATCAATCAGCTATGCCACTTTAAAAACATGCACACAAGAGTGCCTCATTATCATATGGGTTTGTAGATTCATTAGCATTTGTGTATGGTACAGTTATTTTATGCCTGTGTAAGAAAGCTGTAAAAAGCTACTGTTTTGGTCTGACTATATTTTCTGCACATTTTACACAAAGAGGAATGAGGATTTGTTACACACAAGGGTGATCAGTTTCTTTGTCTTAAATCATTATAGAATTCTTTACATCTTGTTTTCTAAAACTAGAAACATTAAAAAAGTTGATTCAATCTATACTTTGAATCCACAGTATTTGATAGCACTTGAATTTTCAGCTTTTAAAAATCACTATATTCACTAAATAGTAACCCTGTTTTCTCAATGAGGGAGTGAGCTAATTCAAAGTTGTAGTTATACTACAACCAGAATAAGGAAAGCGTGATATGGACATAGTGGCTTGTAATATTGTTATCAGAGGTAACATTAACTAGCAAGCACTGGTGAAAGCGTACATGGGATTGAAGAGAGCCTGGAGTGGCTGCACTAGCAACTAAACTGGGGAAGGTGTTATGCATTTGGAAGTATTAATAAATGTCAGTAATTCCTGGGACCTTCATGTGCTCTTAACTAACTAATTCTTTTAACCTTACCTGCCTAAGTGGGAGGGAAGGAAGTAATCCCATCAAGTGTTTTTCTGAATGCTAACATGTTGTATATTGTAGGGTTTTTTTTAACCTGGTATGAGAATATTGTGGCTGACATTTTCATACAGTTTGGAATCCACCACGTTTTGAAATTAATCCACCACAGTGAGTGGGCCTTTCCCTAGTGCTGAACATGTGCTAAAATGATGCTGATATTCAGCAAATAGAAGATACACCTGCCAAGTCGCCAGCAAGTGCTGTGTACAGTGTGACTCTCTGAAACCATTTGTAATTCAGCAGAGGGAGAAATAAAATACAGTATTGTCTCTAGGTTTGCTGCTTTCCTTCTTTTCACAGGAGCTTGGGATAAAGCACCCATTGCATCGGAAGAAGCTTCAGCTTGCTCTGCAGGCACTCGGGTCTGAAGAGGAAAACAATCATGGAAAGCTGGATTACCACTGGGTTACCAGTAAGATTTTATTGCACGCTGAAGCAGCAACTTTTGATTGGGGTTCCTAATCATGACTAATTTGGGGCTCAAAGAGCGAGAATAACACTGACTGGTGCTAGGTAACTTGGCTGCCACACTAACATGAGCATCTGTCTCTGCCTTAGGGTGGCTGGATGACATTGGCCTCCCCCAGTATAAGACCCAGTTTGATGAAGGAAAGGTGGATGGCCGAATGCTCCATTACATGAGCGTGGTGAGTAAATGGCATTTCTTTTCCTGACATCCTGTTTATGTTCTTAGTTTCTCTCCACTTTAATGTGCACTGGTGTACCTCCATATAGCTCACTAAAGACCAGGTGAGACTAGAGAGACCTGCTTTCACTGTGCCTATTGTTGTGACTACTTAGATACTATATTCTTTCAACATCCTCCTCCCCTCTCCATTCCAGCCTCCGTTTTCCTCCTGCTCCCTTTGGGTCAATTAGCCAGCGGCAACAACCTTTTTTGCACCCCACAGCACAGGATCCATGCCCTACCATGCACCTCTGCAACCAGCCTTCTCTCCTTCCCACATTCAGCTCCTGTCAGACTCCCCCAAGCCTTCCCCCAGTGGCAGCCCTGGCCCCAAACACACCCTCCTGCCCCTGCTGTAAGGGGGAGGGGGAGAGTCCAGGCAGCAGCTGGCCCTGAGAGACGGTCAGCTGTGGCTGGAGAAGGGGCGCTGCCACCAGCCACCATCGCCAGCCTTCTTCCCCTTGGCCCTCTTGTGCAAGTGGCCACTGGCCGAATCCCAGCTGGTCCCACAAGCAGCCTGCTTGTGGGGTGCAGAAGGGCATCTATGGGTGCTTGGGCAGCTCTCGTGTCACAGACAGCCATTCTCAGGTTCCTTATGGGCATCTTATGGGATCCAGTGTCCGCAAGGAGGCAAAGAGCTGGATCACAGTGATCTGCCTTGTAGCTTCCTAGAGCAGAAGGTTGGCACCCATGTGGATGTCGGCAGACCATCTGTGTGTTACTCTGGGCCTGTGCTGAGAGTTTTAAAAAGGAATATAAAAGTACCACATGGTCACCATCTACGCATGTGAGTTTTGCCCCAGATGACTGGACCTACTGAAAGGAAGCTGAACTTGGAGCTTACTCTTACTTGCTTTTGCAGCATTGCAGAGGCTACACCTATGCGCACGTAGTGTACCAAAAGTAGAGACTTCAGCTGCTAAACATCTTGTGTGTCTCATGAAACTTTCTGATAATAATTTTGAAGATGTTGAATTGTTCATAAGTTGGGTCTTCAAATTTTCTGGATAATTGAAGGGAGAAGGCTGACGGAGGTCAGAGTATCAGAGGCATCACTACCACTAAAAGGCTATGCCAGAATCCCATATACACAGGACCCCTTGAAACTGTAGTGGGTGTCCTGCGTTAAGCTAATGCTAATAGCTGTAACCTGTAGAAAACAGAAGGCCTGATACTACCACTCACCTGCAAGTATTTCCTATATTCTTTCAAGCTTTAAAGATACTGTCTTCAGGTGGAAGAGCAAACATAGTAAGCAAGAGCCCTGACTCATGCATGAGAAATGGGCAATCTTGTGCTTAACAGTTGTGCATGACACTGATGTGCTCAGGCAGCGTCTGTAAGTACACAAAAGTGTGCAAATTCTGTGGTCGCAGTTCATGCAGCTGGGCCTTTGCTCTTCAGGTTGTTATTAATTAATAGAAGTAGGTGGAATTTTTTTCTTCAGTGAGCAAACATTTGGTATACTTACCTATTCATATGGATGCTTAGGTGAAGAAAACCCAAGCAATTTCCTTTGAAGAAAATTGCAGTTTTGAGAGCCACCTTGTTTGAAAACAGGCTACATTTAATAGCTTTTGCATAATATATTTCAAAATGCTTAGAGCCAGCATCAGCTCCCCACTTTACTGCTGGTCAGGTGAAGCCAACCCAGCTGGTTTCCTTTCTGGTAAGATGAGATAAGACCTTTGTTCTTCTCTGGAGGCACAAATGCAAATTGAGCATCACCAATATTAATTCCTTCTATATAACAAAGAAGAGATCAGTCACACCCCTGTTCTCTCTTAAGCTATGCCATGGGCAGAGTAAAAGTTACTTTTTTTATGCCACATTTGCATGTATTTTGTATAGGCTTTACAGTAACACCAGGAGGAAGCCTAGGGTTGATCCATCTAACTCTCCCCCTGTAAGACAAGCACAGTGCTGCTGAGGAACTGCAGCAGCTGCCTGGGACTAC
Source organism: Platalea leucorodia (assembly GCF_965183815.1). Classification (NCBI taxonomy): domain Eukaryota; kingdom Metazoa; phylum Chordata; class Aves; order Pelecaniformes; family Threskiornithidae; genus Platalea; species Platalea leucorodia. The sequence continues at coordinate 52,104,984 of NC_138826.1, read as the reverse complement.
CTGCCTTGGCTACCTGGCATGGCTTTGCTGTTGAGTCCATTTTGGTCAAATGTTAAGTACTCGCTGCTTATATAGTGTGGTTTGGTGTTTGTTTCCTTGAGTTTTTTGTGTTTGGACATTAATATAAAAGTAGGAGGCAGCTTCTTCCTCCTGCTTCTTAAGTCTTGGAGATCTGATGCCAGTAGGCTTCATTGAGCTTCATCTTGTGTTGGGAGACTTTACCACTGTCTTAGCTGGATGAGGACTGAATGCGGAGAAGATGCAGCATAGGCTGTATTGTAAGGGAACTTGTATTATTCAACAGTCGGTCTTTTGTCTATTAAAAAAGAAAAAAAGTAATAGGTGGACAGAGGAGGGATCTGTAGCAGGAGCTTTGCCTTTTAAATAGATATTCTTTCTGTTACTTCCCTTTAATTGTAGATCACTAGGGATATTTTTAGGCAGAGTTTAACCATCAAATTATAACAGCAGTTTTGGTGTAAATCATCAACTAAATACAGCTAGAGGCAAAGAATGAAAGAAATATTTTTTAAAATCACATGAAGTTACCCTGACTTAGCAAACCACAAAATAGAAGCTGTAATCTTAGAGTTTATTTGGGCAAATGGAGAATGTAGTCTTAAATACTCTGACAAAATAGAGTCCAGTATTTGTAACATGTAGGTAATGCTAAAACATATTAAGCCATCTGTCACCCAGCTTGCACCAGCAGAGATTTGGACTTTGGGACACTTAATGGCATAGTTAGGACTCAATTACAACTGAAGAGCCTGCCTCAGCAGGAACGCAAGTCTCGCAGCATATGACCACAGTTGTGGTGCACGGAAGGTTTTTCTTTTGTAGCACTCCTCTGGAGCGGTGGCAGCAGCCAGCGAGCTGGGAAGTCTAGCCAGGCCTGTCACATACTCCTCCTTACAACCTTTTCATGGCTTGGCTCCTTGAATGAGAGAGAATCTGATATTATATTTTGTTTTTGAAATGCTAAATTTCTGGGGCTAGTTGTTGGAATGAAACCAGAGGGTGGGCAAAACGTGACGACATCTGCATTTCTTAGTTTGCAAACCTGTCATCAGGTCAGGGTGTTGGGTAGCACCAGCAGCTTTTTTTAATCTTTGAGCCTCATCTAAACCTTGTGTCTCCTTCACCCTTGTCCACCACATGTGTTCTGTGAGTTGAGCCCCCTTGGGTGCCAGAAGGCTCGGTCTCTCCCCTCCTCTGTGGTTTGAAGGAGCCCTGAGTACAAGAAGAAGAGGGAACTTCAATGGAGCCAAAGCAAAACTCCTGCTTGCTACTGTAGTCACGAAGGGGGGAACTCACCTCTCCCGGCTTTTGCCATCCAAAAGCTACCCGTCCAGCCAGTAGTTGTCATCTGTGCCTTGTGGTCAGTGCAGAGAGAGGAGCACTGGGAGGCACTACCTCATTCCTTAGCGTGGCACAAACTGTCCTAAGAGATGCCTGACACTTTCCATGGACACTGCTGGGAGCCTAAACAGCTGGTCTGTGCGAGCTATAAAATAAGTCCCCTGTCAGATGAACGTTTAAGTAAAAAACATTGTGAGGCTTGAGCTTTTGGAGAAAGAACCAACTGCTTTTGTTAGTGTCACCGATGCATTGCAGGGAGGAGTGTGGCCGAGCCTTTGCAGGCTCTTGCCCTGCGATGCGTGAGAAGAGGCTCATCCCATGCTGAAAATGGTGTGGTGTAAAGGCACAGCCAGGTTGCCCTGTGGTGCCTTGTCACGGAGCCAACCTTCAGGCTGCCCCTGTGTCCAACGAGCTCCCTTGGCACATGTGAGGGGGAATCGGCGCTCCTGGCCAACCTGCCCTCCTTTCCTCAAACCGTAGTGGGTGCTTGCACAAGCTACACAGTGATGGTGAACTGGGGCCAAGGAGACTTAAGGTGAGCCTCTCTGCAGCCTGGTCATTCCATCACTTGTGACAAGCATTTTAAAAAACGTTTATCATTTGCAGTTGTGGGAGACCAACGTGACACACCTTCGTATTTTTCTTCTTCCCTCTTTTTTTTTTTCATTCTAACAATACAGAATGCCTCAATTTTCAGCGTAATTTCTTGTCTTCAGTTAAACTTTTGGCTGGATGTTTGTGCCGTTAAAACTTTAGGCAGGATTAAATGCAAATGCCAGGTGAGTCTGATGCACTGTGTTTGGAAAGCTGTCCCGGCTCTAATCAGATCGCTGAGGATGTGTCATCTCACCCTCTCCCCTCCTCGTTACCCCAGGTTTCTTGTACTAGGCTCTGTACCCTATGTGAAGAACATTGCACAGGAGCTAGTACAGAGCAACAGGGGAAGCTTTTATTTTGGGACAGATGATTTGACGTTAGTCACATGTCTCACATATTAAAGTCTTACCCCAGAATGTGTCAGATGTGCCATTTTAAGCCAGGGTCCGAAGCAGTCTCCCCCAGTCAGGTGCTGGTTCCACCAATAAGTATGTTTATGTTTTTTAACTCCCCCTTCCTCTTCAACAGGATGACTTGCTGTCCTTGAAAGTTGTCAGCGTCCTCCACCACCTCAGCATCAAAAGAGCCATTCAAGTTTTGAGAATAAATAACTTTGAGCCCAACTGTCTGCGCAGGAGGCCATCTGATGAGGTACAGCTTTAAGATGAAACTGTGAAGAGGAATCCTCTAGGGTTTTTCCCTGGTGTTTCTGATTATTCCTGCTCTGCCCTCTCCTCCTTTCTTCTCCTTCATATTTCATTCTGTTTCATTTTCGGTTTCCTTTTTCTCATGTCGTTCTTCCAAGTCTCATGCTCTGCCATCGCTACCTGGAACACCACTATGTTTCCTCCACCTGTCATGGCCACAGACTCGTGTCCTCTTGCCAAGTCTCCCACTTCGCTTCCTAGCCAACAGCTGGCCATTTTGGCTTAGTCTCTGATGTGCTGTCTGGAACATAAATCACCTTGAACTCAGTGCACTGTTGCCATGAGTCTTGTGTAACTCTCTGGAAAATTGGTGGCTGTGTCAAAATTTTCTGTGTAAAAGGAGTTTGGCCCTGTTACCAGATGAGAGACTGCCATCAGTTTGTTTTGGAAGCAGCGTATGCTGGATAGGGCAATGTATAATGAAGCAATCCAGACTCTTGGATTTAAATTCACGATGTGTATCCGCAAGAAAAGCACAGCGGCTCATGGAGCTAGTTAAATTTTCAGTTCTACTGGTAGAAATTGCAAGCAGCCTTAGTGCACAGCAGGATAATCAAATGGCATGAAGCATAATATAGACCTGCCCACTGTCTAGATCCATCTCCACATTGGTATTGCTGCAAGACAGAAATCTAAAAAGAAGTTTTTTCTTAAGCGCAAAGCGAGCTTGCATTCATTAAGGGCAGGAGAGGTTTGTTTCAGTAAAGACTGGGGCTGGGGCAGCTGAGTTGGGAAGTCCCTTTAACAGCCTGTTCCTCCTGTTCACAGAATAACGTCACACCTTCTGAGGTCACCCAGTGGACTAATCATCGTGTGATGGAGTGGTTACGCTCTGTTGATCTGGCAGAGTATGCTCCTAATCTGCGGGGGAGCGGCGTGCATGGGGGACTGATGGTAAGGTTTTAGGCTGGCTTATTCCATTTTATTTTTAAAAAAATATGGCTGAGAATTGCTAGTGCAAAGTTCTGACATTATCTTTGCTGCACACACCTTATCTTCTTATTCTGCTTAATAAGAAGTCGCTATCAAAATTTATTACCCCATAGTTTAAAGGACATGAATGTCTTGAGCTGGATTAGTGTGGGCAGCAATGGGTTTGATTATCTGTATTCCCCCTCACAACTTAATTCAGGTATGGCATTCTCCACCTGCTGTCCTATGATGCTGTACACTGCTATCATGCTGTTAAACGTCCACCGTCTTCCTTCCTAGACCTGGATACGTTTTTATTTTGTGAGGAAGGCATGTTACTTTTGTAAAATCTGTGATTTCAGTGTCAAACTGGGATCATTTTTAATTGCTCTAGCATCAGATACTCCAGGCAAGAGACTTATACTTACAGGAGTTTGTTGTGGTGATTAAGAGGTATATGCCTGCTCCAAACATTTTACGTCTGCTTATTTTCCATCGTTCCTCTGGCTACGTTTTCCAGAATTAAAGGGGATGGTAGGTAAACACTTTGTGGCAGCTTCACACATTACATGAGTTAAGGGTGGATTTATCTATTCCTATTACCTGCCAATTTGTTTCTATTTATAACTCAAGAAGGAAAGCCTGGAGGTAGCATTTATGAATCCTTTAACTAGTTAACTCTCTTTTCTGTCTCTTTCTTGTATGTTTCTTCTAAAATACAAACAGAAACCCCAAAGTAACTTTAGGAAGTGACCAAGATAGGTGTGCCTGTTGATGTCCTTGAGACCTCATCAGACAGCACTGCTTCAGCTGGATTCTCTCTGATTTGATTAATAGGTTTTGGAGCCTCGTTTCAATGTAGAAACCATGGCACAGTTGCTGAATATCCCACCAAACAAGACGCTACTGAGACGGCACTTGGCGACTCATTTCAACCTCCTCATTGGGCAGGAGGCCCAGCAGCAGAAACGTGAAGCCATGGAGTCCCCAGACTACATCCTCTTAACAGCAACCGCCAAAGTAAAGGTAGGTCACTTGTTCTGGGTTGGTGCATGAACTTCCAGGCAGACATTTCGATCCCCAGTGTGCTGGTTTTATCCGTGATCGGAGAGCAGTTCAGTAAGGTCTGAGAAAAGGGGCTGGCTGCTGATGAAAGAAGCATGAGGGCAGGACTCGGCAGATCTGGGTTTGACACTTGTGCCTACCATCAACGTGCCACATCTCAGCCTCTCATATGAACAGACAAGAGGTAGCACTCTTGTGTGTTGTCCTTCTGTCTGTACAATAAGGTGTTTGGGAGGGAGACTGGCCCTTGCTCTTTATATGCTCATGGTTTAATGCAGTGGGATTCTGATCTCCTTTGGGATCCTTTAAATGGTGTTGTCTTAACAGTGGTAGAATGAGGGGACACATCTTGTTCTTTTGGATGCCACTATCATGAAATACAGCTCTTCAGAAGATCTTTGTTTAGGAGAGCAGTGGGGTTTTGACCCTTCATCATTGAAACACCAATGCAAGAGTAAGAGATCTGTTAATTCTTTGCTGACTCTCTAACTTCTTGTCATTTTTCTCTTTACTTGTAAGCCAAAGAAACTTGCCTTCAGCAATTTTGGGAGCCTGAGGAAGAAGAAGCAAGATGATGTGGAAGAGTACGTGTGTCCTATGGAGCTGGGGCGGACATCTGGAAGTGGGTCGAAGAAGGGTTTTAAGCCTGGCCTGGATATCCGAGTATATGACGATGACGATTTGGACAGGCTGGAGCAGGTACGCCAGTTCTAGCAGTTTGGAGTCCTTGACTGTGCTGTCACGTTCAATGGAAAAACCTTTCTTTTCACAGAGAAGCCTTCCTTTTGCTTTGGCCTGTGAAGGTCCTGACTTCTTGCAGTCACACAGCACCACTAACAAATGTGTCTCTCAGCCCAAGGAGGTTCACGCTGTGAATGCAGTGCCTTTAGGACCTACTCTGGCATAACTGTCCTCTCCTCTCCTGGCAGGGCGCGCTTCTCCCTTGCTCTGACCATATGGAGTGTAATCAAGCCGTTGCATTATTTGCTGCGCTTAATTGCTGCTCTGTTGTGGCATACAATGAATTTATTATTCATTCATTATTCATTATCTGTTTTTTGTAGATGGAAGATTCAGAAGGGACAGTGAGGCAAATAGGAGCATTTTCTGAAGGCATCAACAACTTGACAGTAAGGCTTAAGAGTGGAATAAGATCTCTGTTTCTGTAAGATGGATATAAGCCCCTTGGCAGTCGCTAGTATTAAATTGCGGTGCTATTAATATAAATATTAATATTAAATAGCACTGGTATTTAATACAAATACACGAAGTACAACTTTTCTTCACTATTACTGGCTCTGTTAGGCAGCTGAGTTTTGTAGTTTTGAGGGCAATTGCTTTGATTGATTTCAGCGCATAGTGGGACCTAGTCTTTCAATAGAGTGAAGCGCCACTGGTCTCTGAGGGATAAAGTATGTCAAATGCTGTGGCAACTATGGGTATAGTGAAGCCTCATCAGAACTAGGGGTCAGGTGAGGTCCTTGTTTCTGTACAGGGACAGAGGGGAAAAGAAAAATTAGCGGTTGAGGAAGATACCTGCCCATCCTGGCTGGGAGGTTCCTCCAGCCGGGAGTGGTGGCCTGTGGTCACCAGCCCTCTCCGCTGACTTTCCACCCTCCAAGGGAGGGCAGGGGACACAGCACCCAGCTCTAAGCCGGTGGCTTGCCCTTGGGCGATGGGTTGCCAACTGAGAGTCATGGCGGGATTCATTGGTAGAAGCGCAGCCTGCGCTCCCCCCGCCATTTGGGCCAGCAGAAAGGGGACTGAGCCGCGAGCTCGTCAGGAACCCGCGCGGATGAAAAACATCCTCAGCAGAACGAAGCAGTGGCTGGCAGGGCTGACAGCGCTGTTTGCTGCTGGGCACAGGACTGGACCATCCCAGGTGCTGGATTTTAGTTGTGAGGGCCTGAACCTTGACTCTTCCCTCCTTTCCTTTCTAGCACATGTTGAAAGAAGATGAAATGTTTAAAGACTTTGCGACTCGCTCTCCTAGCACCAGTATAACAGATGAGGACTCCAACGTGTGACAATAACCACCAGGCACTGACAGAGGCTCACTTTCCTATGTGCAAGAATCGTCATCATTATACATGACGGACAGCAGATCATGTACATTACATTGCTCTTGCTTCTGTTTGTTAGAAGTAATATTGGGGGGTGGAGAATTTAAAAAAAAAAAAGGAGAAAAAAAAAAAAGGTGCCTACTCTAAAGTTGCCATAAGAAACACCCAGACACTGGTGAATAGTAATTGTTTTTACTATATTTAATGTACAAACTGGTGATATGTTTCAGAGTGTTGCATTTAAATTTACGTGGTATCATAGTGCTCCTTTTGCTTATTCACGGCCTCAGATAATCCTTTGTACTGTTTCAAAATAACAGAAGGTGTTAGGTAGAAGTATTGCGTCTGTAGATATTGTGCATCAGTTTTCTCTAGGCTCTCAGCTGAAAAAAGATGTTACTGCTCTTTTTCAAGTACATTTGTTCAGCACAAATACCAGCTCTGCCCTTCCTACAGTATCCAATGTAGGATTTTAGTCATCCATGCCTTGCATAAGCTCCCTGTAGCTCTTGACTGTTGCTCTTATTTTTATACTGTTTTATAAAAAAAAAAAAAAAAGAAAAAATAAGTATATGAAGTACATATAGAAGCAAAAATTTAAATTTTGTGAGATAGAGTGATGGAAAGTTCGAGGTGTGGGGGAAGGGGAGAGGGTTGTAAAAAGATTATGCCAGTTTGCATACCAGCTGGTTACTGGAAAAGGCAGGCTGACCTTTGGAACTGTTTGCTTTCATTGCTTTTTACTAAGTGCACAGTTTAATGATCTTCCATTTGGGGTGAAACAATTATAAAGCATGTTTCTTCTAGCAGTGACTCTTAGGGAAACTGCACGTTTTAAAACGTCTTCTTTCTTGTTCCCAGCAGCAGTATTTATAGCATTCAAACAAGGTTATTAACACTTCTGTGACTTAAAAAATTTCCTTAAAGTTGAGAGTACTCCCTGTGTGTGGAAGGGATATTTCTGTGCTGTGACTAACGTAAAGACGGTGTAGTTGCAAAAAAAATAAAGTTATATATAGAAATGTATAGGAAATATATTATTTCATAATATTAAATCTAAGGTGGGACTTCTCAAAAATTCAAATGTCAAACATGTTGCTTGTCATTTTACCTTCTTAAAGCAGCTCCTCTGCTTTTTAAGATCATCAGATTTTAAAAATCCTAACTAGCCAGTGGAAATCTTTTGTCAGCCTTTCAGTATTGTGAGGTGTCCTAGCCAAAAGCAAACAAAAAAAGTAACTCTGTCTATCACAGTGGTCATTCGTACGGTGTTGAACGTTGCATGTATTTTAGCACAATGGCATGAAGCTTCTTTGCTTTGTAAAGGCAAAAAAAGTACGGCTGGAATTGGTCCTTGCAGTGGTGTGTTGCTTTACCAAGCGTTTGTCGCTCCTTTCATCGCTCTCCTTGCTGGAAGTGAGACCGTTTCCGACACGTTGCTGGTGCGGTGCAAGGGAGGTTAGATGCGTGCTGACTGTGTGGGTATTTCTGAAACACTATTAACAAAGCTGGGAAAGAAAGAAAGGTTCTTTCAGGGGCTTCCAGGGAGCTCCCATCAGATGTTGGGGTAGACCGGAGACATATTCTAGCATTATATTATTGTAACCTGGTAAGCTACTACCAGCCTGGTTCTTTGAAGGATGTGCAGTGTAGGCTATTATTTATGTACCAAGATGAAAAATTTTATGTGGATCGGTTGTGTTATAGATAATATCAAGTGCTGCCATTTTCTCTTTAGCGTCTGGAGCCAGGCAAACAATCCATAATGTATACACAAAACAGTTCGTGCTGCTTACCATTTGTCTACCAACAAATCAGAACTGACGCTTTATTCAAAATTCCTGACTAAGTAATGTCCGCAAATAATTTGCCGTCTGTTGTTTCTTCCTCTGCAGTCTTGGGGGTGTTGGAGCTATTTGATTCGGGCAGAAATACCACATTGTGTAACGCCTGCCATCAGCTTTAAGGTGGAAATGCTTGGGATGTGAATTGAGGGCTTGCTTTCTGTGAGTACTTTGCAATGTGGTTATTATTTTAACCAGTGCAGAAGCACTGGGAAGATGTGGTGCAGGCTTCTGAGCAAAAGCATTTCTCCCGATTCACTCTCACTAGACACCGGCTAGTGAAATTAATGACTGGATATTCACAGGGGAGAAAAAAAAGGGGGCTAGTGACACATTATTATGTGCTGAACTAGGCACAAATACTTTCCATTTTCTCTTCAGTCCAGTGCTATTAGCAAACGTATCAGCAACGGCAGATGATGGTTTATTTTAAGTCCAGTGGAAGTAGCGTTCTCTCCAAACAACTCTTTCCCTGCATTTACCACTTGGAAACCAGGTAGTCCCTTCGAAGCTGCCTATCATCTGAACCTTGGTTATTTTATGGGAGTGGAATACGAAAGCAAGTGATAAAGTCAGCAAGTTTATGTGCACAATTGATACCGTTGGAGTATTTTAATGTGTGCGTGTTTGAAGAGGGCAACATAACTACTGTGTATTGCCACGTAAAATCCAATAAAGTCTGTGGAAAATGCCAAGTGTTTCTGGAAGCTGGTTCCTTTCCAACGTGTCCTTTATTTTCCTTTTTATTTTCCTAGGAAGCTTGTTTTGTACTAATTAAAAGACAAAGGAGGGAGAAGGGGCGAAATCGCACATTTTTTGTGGACCGATTAGTTTGTTTGTCAATAGCGCCTGCAGAAAGACTCCGCTAACAGCTGAGAAATCAACCGTCCCAAGTGTTTTTACTTATTTCTGGGATCCAGATATGAACCATCTTGGGTTGTTTGGTACGGTGTGATTGGAAAGGGTTCCCCATTGCTCGCTGTGTGCTCCCGGGTGAGTCCTCGCAGGGTGCCGCAGGAAGGACCAGCTCTGGCCCTTCTCGCTGTAAAGGGCAACTGTCTCGCTGTAATGGGCAACCGTCTCTCGGGTCCCAGGTGTCGTTCCCCTGCCCTCGCAGCCCTCAGCAGTCATCGGAGCTGCACCCGCTTTGCCAACAGGAGTTGAGTTTCCCCAGACTACATTTTGTTGCTGGGGTGCAGGTGCAGATGATGATCGGTGTTTTGCCCAGGGTAGCCCAGAGAACGCAGAACCCCTGTCTCGTGACGTTCATTTCTGTGGTTTTGTTCGTCAGCTCAGCATTTCAGTGGGAACACTGAGGGTAAACACTTTGAAACCTGGAGTATAATAAACTTTTGTTGTCTGTCTGTTTACAGTGATGAGGAAAAGATAGATGTATATCGATCAAGAGCCTATGGAGATTAAACCCAGCTTTCTTCTGTTTGCTTAAATTACATACATGCTTAGGAATGGAGAAGTAATACAGAATAATCTCTGGAATGACTCTTCTGATTCCCATCCACTAGGTATTGTTGCATCCTGGCTTTCCCTTTAGGAGAGAAGTTGTACTTACCCTACTTGCATGCTTTTTATACCTTGCAGCGCTTTGTTGTTATGAATGTTTTGTGCATACTTTGTGCTTCACCTTAGTATTTTGGCATTTTCATTTGCAGCAAGAGCTTCTCCTGCTGAGCCTCTTTATCCTCAGTTGGGAGGAAGAAGATAGTGCTCTTTGAGGCAGCTAAGAAGCAAAACCTTCTGAGTTGCCAGTAGATATGGAGCAAGGAGAGAGTATTAGGTGCTGGGGAATTCTTGAATAGGAAGGAAATTAGAGTTACGGTCAGAGAAACAGGAGAAGCAGCAGTGTGCTCCCTAATCATAGCTGTGAGAAGGCCATGAAGGAATGGAGATGGGCCCATGACACATTTGAAGACCTGTGGAAGAAAAGACACGTTAATACGTAGGACATGATCTGTTCCGTGGACAGAGGGACCCGAGGGCAGCAGCGGGACTGACCAGCCTGTGCCCCTGAGAAGGTGTTTCCCTGGGGTGGCAGGAGCACGTGAACATCTGTAGGCAGGAGGAGAGATCACATGAAGATGTTTTGAGCAATGAGAGTAAAGAGGGCAGAGAAAGACAGATCCTCAATGCTTTTTTCACTCATTCAGAATGAAGAGGAGGAGGAAGGGCAGCGTTCAGCAGGACAGAGCCTGTTTCTTGAGAATGGTGGTGAGATCCTGGGCTGATGAAGAGACCATAGTGGTGCATTTGGCACCAGAAACATCCAGAGCTGAACAGGGGTGGCTCCTGCTGCAGCGGTAACATACATTCCAGCTTTCACAGCTGGGGAGACGGGATTTTTTAAGGTTAGGAAGCTTGTTTATTTGTGGCTGTATTTGATAGTTGTGCGTGGTGGTGCGCTGACTGCCCAAGCTTCCCGGAGATAATCCAGTTACAGGCAGCAACAGCGCAAGCTTCTCAGTTGAGCCAAAAGTCCAGCTGAGTCCGTGCGCATTGCCATGGCACAACTAACGCCACTGGCAGTAGCAGCAGTTAATATTGGGATACAGGCCCACCAGAAAAGACCACCACGTCATTTCAAGCACCCCGTAGAAGTCTGCAGGTTCAGATGCGTACCCTTCTCTGGGGGATTAAAAGAAAAAGGTGGTTTCGACTCCAGGAAACACCCAGTGCCAATAAAATGGCTTCTCTGTAACAGTCCTATAAAGGAGATCGAAGGAGATGATAGATAGATAACATCAGACTGGAATGAGATGGCATCAGCTAAAGAAATGGTGCCTGAATTAACAATAAGGAAAACAAGCACAGATGAATTCAGTAGGTATGAAAGTTACTGGGCCTGTCGGGCTGGTCGCTGCTCAGTGAGCTGTGGAGAAACACACCCAGGAGAAAGCCCGTCTGCCCCATGGGACGCTCCGCCGGCTCGCAGAGCTCAGCTCTGCGGCTGCCATGACCTTCATCGGGGAGGTGGGAGGTCACCATGTGCATGCTTCATAGCTCTGGCTGAGCCCAGCGCCTACAGAGCCTTCGCTGGAGAAGGAAGGGACTTCCCTGAGGCAGTCTGCATGAGAAAACAACCTCCTCCTGCACAGAAAATGGGCCAGAAGGTCTCACACGAGGACAACCAGGAGAACAAGGCTGAAACTCTAGTCATCTGTGAAGTCTTCAGCCAAGGTGTGGTCCATGCATCTCAAAGGCTGAAGGACTATCTTGGTTTCGTGGATCCTCAGAGCAAATTCCAGCCAGCCACAAACACGCTGAGTGAGATATTTTTGGTCAACTTCATCGGCTTCTGCGTGGAAAAGGGAGTGGAGGAACGTATCACAACCAGCAAAATGACCAAGCAGCAGTCCTCTCTGTTCGGGGTGGACTGGATCTGGACTCTGTCTGGGGCTGACAAGCAAATCAAACTTCAGATCGCCGTGCAGGCTTTACAGCTGGCCGAGCTTTTCCATAGCGAAGGCGGCCCCGCTGAGGCGGTGGAGGACTGCTGCCGGGAAGCCGTGCTGGCAGACGAGCGCTTCCGAAACAGGAGCAGGTTTGAGAAGCTGGCGGAGTTCTGCCGCCTGGTGGGACGGGACTGCCTGGGCTTGTTCATCATGTTTGGTGTGCCAGGGAAGCCCAAGGACATCCGAGGAGTCCTGCTAGACAGCATTGCCAAGGAGGAGCAAAAATGCTGCCTGTCGGGCAGGAGTGCGCTACGGCAGTTTGTCACCAGCACTGACAGCTTCCTGCCCACAAAAGACATGTTGGAAAACTGCCTCGGCGCAAAAAACGGACCAAAGGAGGTGGGCAACGTGTACATAAACTTTCTGTAAACTGCTGGTTGAGAGCAGTGGCTCTGCACGCCCGCCCCAGAGCTCAGCTCTGCCTCTCTCGCTTTTCTTTTCGCACACCATCCCTCCCCCCCTTTATTTCCCACCCTCTCCCCCACCCATCGCGTTCCCTTAGCTCCTCCGGAGGCCAGGCTGAGTCACTCAGCCTGGTTTTAAACAACAGGATGTACCTGCCAGAAAAATGTGTTTATAGAAAGCACGTCATTTTTCCAGAACATTTTGTTCGCCAGACGTTAAGTCTTGGCTGGGGCCAATGAAAGCCTTATTGCCCGGAGCCTTTGGGAGGTCGCGTTTGTTAGACTTGACTCACAGCCTTTGTTTACTGTGTGGCAGATTTTTTCTGTAATGGGAAGTTGAGGCTGTAATAAGGAAAATAATATACTGGTGCTGGTCAGAAGATGTGCACTGAGCTAGGATGATGCTCGGTCGTCCTTAAAAATGCTGGTGTGGAGGCACAGGCCGGTTCACGACTTAAGAGGAAAAGCCCTTCCTCACGATAGAAATGGGCTACGTGACAGGCCCAGTCGCTACCTGCCTGGTAAAAGTAGATCAGTGCCAGGCCTGGCGGTGCTGAGCGGCTGCAGGGGATCAAAGTGTGGCAAAAAAGCAGTGGCAGGTGTTAAAGGAAACTTGGGGACATCAACCCACAGGGACAAAAACCTGGCCCTGGAGACACTGCTGGGAGCTTTTGCTTTTCAGGGCAGCCGAGGCAGCTCCTGACCACTCGTGGCAGAGAGCAGCAGTCTCGAGGATGCAAAATTGTTTGACTTTGTTTTCAGTAGCTTAGCAGCTGATTGCATTTATGCACGGATTGATTCCATTTCCCTCAGCTTTTAGTGGACAAAGTGAGACTTTTGGGTTGCACAGTTGTAACTACTGTCTTTTGGCCGCTGTTCTAACCAGTGAAGGAAGACCTGGTGAGTTTTCAGACTGGTAAATTCGCTTTGTTTATAGCTAGCTGAATAGTTTTGTTGGTGCAAAACTCTGCCTGTAGTTTTCTTATAATTCCATTCATTTTATTTAACAGAATAAAAATAATTTCAGAAATCTCATTTATATATTACTGTTTACTATGATGTGAGTTACAAGGTGAGGCAGCTGTGACAACTAAGAAATAAAGGCTCTTTTAAAAAGGGCATAAAGAAGCTGTAGCATCGCGGCAGAAGTTTTCGCAGCTTTCCATGCTGTAGGCGTGGAGGCTGAAAGATGAACTGAAATCAAAAGAAATACACACAGAACTGTGAAATTTTTGCTGAGTCACAAACGTAGCTGGGTATGGGGAAGTCCAGTGAGAGACAGTTGTTCGTAAAGAGCTGGCGTCATTGGGCACGTAGCAGGGGTTTGGTGGGACAGAGGGGATGGTTTGGGTGTTTGACATAGAAAACAGGCATAGCTCTGGGGCTGTGTGCAGAGAGTGAGGACGCTGTGCCCATTCAGGAGGGTTTTGGGGATTTTTTTTTTTTTTTTTTGCCTGTTTAAAGTAACAGCATAACCAATACTGCAGCTGGATTGATTGGTTTATAAAAGGCCAGCAGAAAAGCTTTAATTTTGCATTAAATTAGTATCTTTCTTAGTTATTTATAACAACTAGTGCAGGTCTCTTAAGTAAGTGATTCAGTTCTGTAGAACCCCGTCTCTCTGAAAACTGGTTGGGCTTTTTCTTTTGGATGTTCTGCATGCTTTTTCAGAGTTGGAAAGGGAAGGGGAAAAAAAAAACCCAAAATGTCTTGACTATATAGAGTTTGGACTATGGAAGATGATACACATTGGGGCGGTTGCCCATTTGGTTGACGTCCCTCAAAGTGGCTCTGGTACCTCAGAGATGTCGCGCAGGCTTGGTGTTTATTCGGGGAGCCAGGGTACGTCGCCCAGGTGGTGGTGTTGCCTTGAGGGTTTTAGCTCACCGGGCCCTCAGCGACGGTGGGAACTGGCCAAGACTCCGTACTGTGGGTAATAATGGTGAAGACGCACAACAAAGTATTTAACGATGTAAATTTGACCATGGTCATTTATTCAGCCAAGCTGGAGTCTCAGCTCAGGTGACTCACAGCCGTACCACAAGCTTCTGTAACTGCACATACTGATTTACCAGGCAAGGTGCTGACCTCAGACAGTTTAATCCTATGGTAATTTGTGTAATAAGGTTATTAAAAGCGAAGGGGCTGGGTTGTTTGGGTGTTTTTTTCCCTTTGGACATAATTTGTTAATGTATAGTTTAGTATAATTTGTATAGCTTATACTGTAGTTGAGCTCACGGAAGCGTAGTTCAGTGAAGAGAGGCTATCATCAGAAGAGGAAACTTGCAGCACTGCTGCTGTTGGCTGGTCAGCTAGGCCAGGTAGGTCTTCATAACAAGAAAAAAACAGCAGAACACCTCACCTCACCCTTTTTAAAGAAACGTTAATTTAAGGAGCATGATTAGCTTATCACAGGATACAGCTATCCACCCTGCCTGGGTCCACCAGGAGTTTCTGAGTCAAGCAGGGGTGACCTGGGCCCTTGGTGCCAGTGCTTTATCACTCCAGGAGGGCGTCTGGCATCGCCCCCTCCGCTCCCCCGTTGCAGGAGCGGCAGCGTGGGCTGTGCCCCCCGAGCTGTGTGTCTGCTACGTGGACGCTGCCTGCCGGAGGCCTGCAGCTACAGCCGTCCTATCCCTCAGCCACACGGTGACCCCTCTCCTGCCCTTCCTCCCTGGGTGATCCATCACCAACGCACCCTCCGCTGCTGCAAGGACGCTTGTTTCTGTGGTTAGCTCAGCACGGGACCCTGCTTGATAGCATCCACCGCAGGCAAACAGTTGCAACAGCGGTGATTGATTTGGTTAGAAGCTATGCGCTTGCAGGAATTTGCTGCAACTAGCTGCCTGCTCCTAACGCCCGTTGCTGGGAGCCAGGCAGGCCAGAGAGAGCAGCCTGATGCGGACGTCTTGTGATGGATGCGCTGGGAGTGCTGCATGCTGACCGTGGTAGATCTGTTTAAAAACAGGGTCCAGGTAATTCGAACGGTGGGGTGGGGTGGGGTGGCAGGCAGGGCACGATCCCCAGAAGCGCTAAGCAAATGCTACCGTGACCTCCTTACGCTGTTCAGGCAAGGAAAGGCGCAGATCCCTGCAGCCCCAATCCCATTTTGCTGTTGCCGCACTCGCACCCGACCCATTTATGTAAGAAGTTATAAACCCAAGGGAGAGCCGGGCTGCTGCGCTGGCTTTGCCCAAGCAACGCTCCTTCTCTTCCTCTTCACTTGGGCAGGAGCAAGAGGAGAGAGGCAAAAGCTCAGGAACAATATGAGGCTCTTCTCTGTAAGCCACGTTATTTTTACCAGAAACTTTCAGAGGACACTATTAAACCCCTGAGGCGATGTGTATGTCCTTACCTGTCATACAGTGCCTTGAAAGACTAAAGCAGGCAGGGCCCCCAGACACAGAGGCAGCTGGGAAGCCAGGACAGGCAAGGACTTGCTTAGGGCAAGTGGTCACTTCAGCACAGGTGCCCCAGAGCCCAGAACCAAGAGCTGCTCGCAGCTCCGGCCCCCGTGGGGGTGACAGGGCTAACGCCGGCGCAGATCAGCAGACGCGCAGCTGGGACGGCTGCGGCGCCACGAGAAGCGCAGGCTCAAGACCCGGCGACAGGAGTGAGATTAAGGAACGGCTCATTTCTTACCTCCTTCCTCTCAGATCCTCTGTGGCACCAGGAGCAGCACCCAGAGAAAGACCCCTGCCGCATGCAAGCCCGCCTTCGCTGTTCGCGGGGGGATTTCTGCCTTGGCGCAGCAGCGAGCGAAGGGGACCCGCCTCTGCTAAAGCCAAAGCAGCAGCAGCCCTTTCGCTCCTGCTTCTCTCCGGAAAACTTTCCACAAACTGCCTTTCATGCAGGAGGTTCGTGTTTCCCCAGCTGCTTTGTAACATGGAGTTAGTAGTACTCAGCGTGTCCTGTCAGAAAACTGGAGGAATACTCGTATTTTCTGTAAGACAGATGAATTGGCTCAAAGGAAAAAAACCAACACACTAATATGTAAAACTAACTTCTATCACTGACGTGATTAAATGCTACAGTACAGGGCCATCAAGCAAAAGGGACTGTGACACAGTTTTGTTTCACAAAATTAGAGATTTTATGTATAGCTTTTTATTTATTAAGAGCTTCGTTTTCACAAGGAAGATGTACAAAGTAAAGGTAAAAAGAGCAGACTGAAGTGATAGGGAGATGAACAGAGACAGTTTACTCCTTGACTCGTCATCCAAATACAGCAGTTTTCACCAAACTCAAACAAAAGAAAGAGATAAGCACTTGGGTAAACAAATCTATCAAACAGGCTTGCTTTTTTTTTTTTTTTTTGAACCTTCACTTTACCGAGTCTTTTACAATTCTAGGTTGTCTCTTAGGAGGTTGAAAATGATGTGTTCAGTGACACACAGGTGATTCCCCTGCAAGATATTTTATTTCTTACACAGATGTGAAAAAAGCCAGGAATTGAATAAGCAGAGTAAGTCATACAAAATAGTTGATGCGTAACCAGCTAGAGTTATTTTTTTTACAAGAAAACTTCATTAAATATAATAATGAAAAAATCTACGCATATCCCACAGTGATACAAACCAGCAGCAAGATAATTTCTCTCGTATTTCTGCTTTTTGCCTCCTAAAAAAGAGACTGAAACTTACCCAAGTATACTGTGGAGCATAGTATTAAAGAACAAGTTTCAGAAGCGCACATCAAAAATTCAAAACTTCAGAGGCAAGTCTAATTAATAAAATTAATAACAGTATTATCCATTTGAGGTTCCTTAAATTAACTGTAGTATCTTTTTCTCCTTCTAATTCATGCTGAAAATTACCTTTTAAGTGCACAGTACCCATCTGTTGTACAGGCACAAAAGAAAACACAGCAAGCTATAATCTCAAATACCTACCTGCATCTTTAAAAAAGTGGTACTATACGCTGACAGTTGTAGCTAACTAGCATCCACATTACTTCATATATGACTAAACATCCTTTCGGTCTCTCTGATCTCATCAACAGAACAAGATTTTTAGTTTCATAGATTCCTTGCAGGACAGCTCTAATCTCAGCAGCATCTCTGTTGTTTAGAAGCAGAAGGTTCAGCACACGAGATGCCTTAAGTTTACTAAAGATTAGGTAAAAGGCTGCTGTAAAAAGAAGTATATTAAAAAAAAAAAAAAAAATCAGAGCTATCGTAAACAGTGTCTAAGAAACAGTTGTTGTAGATTCGGTGAGACGTTTGAATTTGCTGTCAGTTTGGTGACTTATGGCTGTTCCCATGCATCCTTACCAAGCAAAACCCTTTGGAGCTTTGCCTGAGCGAGACAGGCAGGCGAGTCCCCCGACCGTGCGCGCACCCCACCCGAAGCTGGGCGACCCGCCGAAACCCACCCTGGCAATGAAACCTGAGCTCCCGTCTTCCAAATCCATCTCTGGGAAACAAGAAACTACAATGAGTTCCATTTTGCACCCAGCGTTTTTTTCACTGCACAGGACATGCAGAACAACTGCTTTTGTACTCCTATGGCACCATCTGCTATTTAAAGGTAAATACAAAAGTCAGGGTTTTTTTTTTTTTCAGTATTACACACACATACAAGCAAAAAATTCCAGCTATTTGTGGAACAGTGCACAAAGCCGCCTGCCTTCTGTAGTTTCTTTCATTGCCCAGGGATGAGAACCATGACCAGCTGGAAAAGCGTTTGCATTTAAGAGAGGCTATTCCAAAATACAAAGGAAACAAATTTTGTATTGATGTCTACCTCTCTGTTTTGATTAACAAGGCAGCTTGAACAACTTCAGTCATAAATGGTTAATTGCCATCCTTCAACTGAACAAGAACCTTTAAGCTTCCGACATTGCAAAGATTACGCATACAAGGCAAACACTCCTGGCCCTCATACTGTAAAAGCTCTGTAAGGATTATAATTTGGCATAAGCAAGGTGAATAATCCAGCACATTCTGTATATTTTCATACCAACTAAAATACTGGGTATGCACAGTGTTAGGAAGCAGGATATTACTGCCATTTGATTACAGTGCTAAGAAAAAGTGTAAATGAGTGTTTACTGCCCTAAGCAGCTATACTGTCCTCCCTTGAGATGGACTACACCGCACTAGGCATCGCTACCTTTCCGCAATACAGTTGTTTCTGTGCAACATACAGTACAGTTTTAGTACAGTGGAGCTTAAGTGTCTGTCTTGCCAGAGATTCAGAAAAATGAAGCATTTTTAATGTAAATGTAGCTTCCCAGCACTGTGCATCAGCCATCTCTCTCTAACTTTGTCCTGTTCCCCGTTAAATGTTTTTTCTTCCCTTCTACACAAGATCACTGAAAGTCGTCTTTAGAAGGCGAACCTCATGTCCTTGGTGTAGCCCAGTTTGTCCAGGTTGGGAATGCAAGCATACTGGATCATTGGAGGAGGTCCACACATGAGGATCAGAACATCGTTCTGAGGTGGGGGCAGGTGGTCTCTGATCATCTCTTGGTTCACAAATCCTTCGCTGTAATCCCAGTCTGTTAAAGAAATGAAAGTAGGGGAAGGAGAATGAGGAAAAAAGGAGGAAAAGATAGATACAAGTCACTTTAGAATGAAAGGGGAGGGTGTGCGGTTTTTTTTTTTTAGTAACATTCTGGACTGTAGCATTTGTACACTCCCCTCGCATTAGTGTCCTCACCACAGTTACGCTACATGGAAAAACTGCCACCTCTGCTTTTAAGATGCAAAACTGATGTATGGAGAAAACAAGGGCTAACTTTTAATAAAGCTTGCTAAAAGCCCCACTGAAATCTCAAGCAGAGCTGTGAACAGAATGTGGATCTTCTCAGCTCCAGCACTGTGAAATAACAACATCCATCCTCCTCACCCCACTGTTTACAAGCTCACTAGGGGAAATCTTGCTGATGAAGTTGCTCCCGGTTGGAACACTCATGGTGCTCATCAGTTCATACTAGGCTTCAGGTTTACCCATCGCATCCCCAGCCCTGGATGCAAAAAGCTGCTGACCCAAACCTTTGGGCACAGTAAGCCTGACACGTTTTTCTCCCACAGATTATCCAAAAATTTCCAGTTTTGGTCCGGTTTCACATATGGTAGTGAAAGTCTGCAGAACAGTGTTGAGGGGGGTCTAAGGAGGAACGTTTATTGCAACTGCTAAGATCAGTTCCCAATTCACAAATATCAAAGAAAAGGAACAGTGATTAGAAATTCCGGGAGAACACCAACTGCAGAAGATGACATGACAGTAACAGCCTGTGGGGACAGCAAGACCCTTCCCCCCACCCTACCGGAGGTGTATTCTTGGTCACAAGGTAAGAGAAGGCACATGGCTTTTCCTTCTCTGCCCCAAACTACCACTGAATAGGAGTGTAAATCTATCCTGATGTGGGTGGGCATGACGGGGAATGGTAGGAAAGGAGAATGACAAGGAATGACAGGGAAACTATTAAGCCTTTTCACAATGGCAGTAACTATTTAGTCTTTTCTTCCTCAAACTGGCACAGCTGAGGGAGGCACATTCAGCTAGCTCATCCTCTCACCTAGACCAGCCAACCGTATCACATTATCTTTAAAACTGGACTGTACAAAGCTGGAACAGTATTTTCATTGAGAAACGCTGTTAATACAAAGGCAATTCCACTGCCTAGGAAGATCAGCTACCATGAACTGCCATCCAGTGACAGCCACGTAGGAGTCTGCACTTGGCCGCATCTCTGTGAGATACAGTGCCTCTGACGCTCCCGCTGCAGCTGCCTTAATGCATGCTCTAAACACAAGACAATGAGATAATATCTTATATTTATGTCTGTGGGGAAGGAGAAAGGAAGGTCACCTTCCAGAGTAAATAATGGTAAATATTCAGGTGTAGTCATGGGAGGAACGCTGCACTACCATTCACCTGAGGTGAGCTTTGTAGCTTTGGCAACACTGCCTGGTGACCTCTAAGAGTTTCTGTGCATCACTGTGTGAAGAATGATGCTACTGGATGCATTCACACACGATTCATTAAGCAAGAAAGGAGCTCAGAAATACGCATGTGACATAGCATGTCTCATGTCAAACACATGCATTAATACTCATAACTTAAGCTTCAGTGGAAGTAACGTGTTAGATCTTACTTTCAGGCGCTTTGTCCAGTGTGTACCAACACTTAAAGCGACCGGGATTCTGAACCTGGATCTCCTCTAGCTCGGAACGTAACAGGATATCCTTCTCGGTCTGCAGGATAAGGAAAACAATGATTACGCCCTGCATTTGAGCGCAGCCCTCAGATGACCACAGAGCATTAGCTACTCCACAGCCCCGTGAGATGGAACGGATTATTCAACTCCATTTTACAGGCTGAAGAGAGCAAACACATTATTTTCACAACTATCCTGTAGCAGAGCTAATAAAAAGGTTCATAACTTTCCCAAATCCTGATCATGCAATGCGTTCCCTCTAAAAAAAATAAAAAGAAGCAAAACCTGTATCAAAACACAGAACCTTCACTTGTTCAGGGAATTAGTAATTCTTCACACATCAGAAGAGTAAAGCCCTCTTTTAGCACTCCTATTACAAAAGCAACTTTCATCAAAAAACTAACCATGACTGCACACAAGTATCTCCCTACCCCCCCCATACTATGCCATTCAGTCAGGAAAATGCCAGGGTCTTCACCTTTGCCACTTCAAATTTCATCAGCGCTGCCATACGGAGGTTGCTTGGTTTTTAAATGGGATGTGGAAAAAATAACCAAAAGGGTATTGAGTTCTGATTGGAACAACAAACGTTACCCAGGGTATCAAGTTCTGCTCCTCCCTGATGCAACATCATTGAAGGCCAAAAGAAAGCCTTATTCCCGTAAGAGCAGCTGCAGTTTGGGAAGGAGGGAAAAGGGTAGAGCCTAAAAGTGGTACCATCCTCTGCAGCCTTAATCATTTGGCACTGAGGACACCACTATGTCTATAACTAGGGGGGTAAGGAGGAATGTGCCAGCAACTATTGCTGAGAGGGTGCCTATTTCTGGATCTGCAGTTCCATGTGTTCCAGAAAAGCTATTACTGGGTCTGACCAACTCAAAGCATGCTAGTCAGAAGCTCAGTACGAGCCCACGTACATTGGCATCTGTAATCCAACACAGCTCTTTCGGGAGGGCCAAAATAAAAGATCAGCAAAACACACATTAAAAAAATATTTTAAAATATTTTAAAATGTTTAATATTAAAAAACATCTAGCCTGCAGGCTTTCCCTGACTGACCATTTGTCACGAGGGCTGCTTTATATTTGTGCAGTTAGGGGGTACAAGGACTCCTTAAAGACAAGGACTGATGCTTACACAGGCTGTTGCTAATACACAGGCAACTGTTCCCCGAGACCCCCCCTGCCAGAAGCAATAGGTTTTCTAGGCTGCTAAAGCAGCTCTAGCCCCGTCTTAGTCATTCTGAATTACTCGTAGCAAATCCTG